>NC_090317.1:96356749-97606749 GCF_039906515.1 Pseudorca crassidens
AAAAAAAAAAGATGTCTTGGTGAGGCCTTGTGTTGTGGCTTTAGTATGTGTGGAGACGCGTAACATTCATTTATAATGTGTGAGGCAAGAGCTTTCCGGTGTCTTTCACCCCAAAGAAGGCATCCTTGGACAAAGAATTGCTACCATTGGCCGAGCCAGACAGCTAGACAATTAGCAATGACCCATGAATGTGTAAAATGTGCGAACGGGGCCAATTTCTGGCCAGGGCATCCATTGCTAACATGACTGCCTAAAATTCAGCCAATTGTGCTGAGGTCCTACCCTTGATCAGGTAAGATCTAGCTACGGGATGAAAACAGCAACTCTCCAGCAAGCTCCATTGTATATGATAGTGGCACTGCCATACATAAAGTATATGAACTCCCACTGTTGTTCAATCAGTTGATTCCAAGGGGCTTCCCAGGTAGCCCATAGGGTCTTAGAGAGAGATGACCTCCTCCAGTTCCATGGCAACTGGCAAAGAACTGAGGAAAGGAGAGGCTCCCCACTCCTGCAGGTGGAATGCACCAGAAGACCCCAGATTTGGCTCCATCTGGTAGCAACGTAACCTTGGGGGCCATGCCAAGCTTGCAGAGTGCTGCTTTCATGATCCAAGGCATAATGGTCAGCTGAGTACAGAGGGTCACATGCTTGGGGTCTGAGAGCCTCCATCTTCAGAAGGGCCCAGCGTCCGAGCAGTACTTTTTTTTTATTTTTGCGGTGCGGGGGCCTCTCACTGTTGCAGCCTCTCCCGTTGCAGAGCACAGACTCCGGACGCGCAGGCTCAGCGGCCATGGCTCACAGGCCCAGCCGCTCCGCGGCATGTGGGATCTTCCCGGACCGGGGCACGAACCCATGTCCCCTGCATCGGCAGGAGGCAGACTCTTAACCACTGTGCCACCAGGGAAGCCCCGAGCAGTACTTTTTCCTCTGATGGTGTATAGCATGTGGGCAAGGAGGGCAGTTTCTTGCACCAGAAGGCATTGGCAATTTATGACCATTGTGGATAGTTCAGAGACTCCAGGAGGCATGAGGCGAGATCGCTACATTCTCTACAGTGATGGAGTCTCTGGGGGAATTAACAGGAGCGACTGTTTTATTACAGTCTGGACAGATTCCAGAGCCTTTTGTTGTAGGTAACCCCATTTAAAGTGCACCAAGTTATAGGTAACAGCATAAATGGGCTTAAGTAAAATTTGTAAATGAGGAATACATTGCCTCCAGAACCAAAAGCCAAAAAGATGCTGGGTCGATTTTAATGTCGTGGGTGCTGAGAGAGTTAACAACTGTTTCTTGACAATTTCAAAACCTTAAGTGTCAGGGTGCTGTACTATGTGTAGGGCAATGGTCCATACCTTTTTTGTGTTTGTATGTCCTGAATAAGTGTCCCAAATGAGTCTCAGAGGAGGAAGATGGCATCAGTTTGATGTCATACCTGTACTCCTAGAGAAAGTTAGATGTGCTTAAGATCTTGCCTGTAAGACTGTGCGAGACTATAGGGCTGTTGAGATACCCCATGGGCAGCCTGGTAAAAGTAAATTGAGTCCCTTCAGAGGTGAAGGCAAACTATGGCTAAGAGGCCTTCAGTTAGACCCTGAACAAAACATATTAGCCAAATCTAGGATCACAAAGTACTTACCAGTTGCTGATTGGATGGAATAAGTAATTTAAATATTTGGTACGAGGGCCTCAATGGATAGGACTGTTAGGGGAAACACCGACTGAAACCGCCAGCCCTGGCCAGGCAAGACAATAGCCACTTGCATGAGTTATCTTAGAACAGGAGGTCCTGGTAAGGAACGTGGAACTAACAAGCTACCACCAACCTGAAGAATTCGGGAAAGGTCAAAAGGAGAGAGGAGACGCCAGTCCATATGTCCTACCAAACTTCCAGAATCCTTCTCGCTGGAATCCACCTTGGCTGCTTGATGGGCGCACCACCAAGAAGGACCCTGAGTCAGAATGATTGGCCTGAGACAACCCGGAAAATAACCCCATCAGCATAAAACCCGAGACTGTGAGCCACGTGGCAGAGCAGTCCTCCTGGGTTCCCTTACCCTGCTGCTCTCCGCCCAGGCGCCCCTTCCCAATAAAGTCTCTTGCTTTGTCAGCACTTGTGTCTCCTCAGACAACTCTTTTCCGAGTGTTAGACAAGAGCCCAATCTCGGGCCCTGGAAGGGGTCCCCCTTTCTGCAACAGGACCATGAAATTATGGTGGCAATAATCCACTGAGAAGTGCCATCTATTCCTTCCAAGTTTAAGAATAGGCCAACACAGTCTGCTAAACGGAGACGTAGTGGGGATAATCAACTCTTCTCTAAAATACAGTGGGTTTCAATCCTTGAAGGCCCTTCTATAACTAATGTGAATGAAAAATGTTGTCTGCCATATCGGCAAACAAAGGATGCCAAGGCCATCAAGCTACCAGCCACTACCAATGCCCCGAGGGTGAACCCTGAGGGGACTCAGGATGGAAAAGAACAGAAAACTGGCCCTAGATTGCAGACCTGCATATCAAAGGAATGATTTCCCTGAGCCTAGACTCTTGCATCTTTGAATACATAGAAAAGTGCTAAATTCATTATCTTGAGATATCTGGTTTTCTTTAATTAACAGTAATCTTTTGATGGTCCGACTACCTGGTTTTTGTTGCAAAAACTCCTACAAATCCTGGCTCCTCCCTGTTCTCTTCAGAGCCATCCCTCAGAGCTGTCTGAGAGGCTGCCTCCCGGACCTGAGTCCTCAGAAAGTCCACCAAATAAAACAGAGCTCTCAACTTTTAGGTTGTGCATTTTTCTTTTCAGTTGTCACTAACAATAGGCCCCCATACCAAACTCACCTTAATTCTGCATGTTTTTCCACAGCTGCAAAAGTGGAAACTCTGAAAAGGCTTATTTAGTTTCCACAGCTGGCTGTTTATATGATTACTTCACCCTATGAAGCATCCCCAAATCCAAACTCTGAGAAAGGGTGGCCTCTGAATCTACCAACCAGTTGTGTGGCAGCTTATTTGCTGTTTCATGTTGTTCTTGTCTGTGGTGGTCACATCCTCCTGCACTGGGAACTTGTCATCCAAGTCACTTGTTGCTTCCAAAGGAGCTTGCAAGTAGTCTTGGAAACTCAGGGTGAGAAGGTTTTATACAAAGGTAAAGAGAAAGGGGTGAATATTCCTTCATTGTATGACTAATGCAACTTTCCTAAGGAGGATACAGAAAGCTATGACTCACTTTCTGCATTTGTTTCCTATTATAGTGTTTATCTATTGACATATGGCTAAGAGGTGTTGCCATTGATGAAGCCTCAGCCTGCTGACTGAAGCCAGCCTAAACTTTTCAGCAGGGTGAAGCTTCCAGCTCTTGAATCTGGGATCCAGACCATCAGCTCCCACATGGAGAACACCACGGACATAGGAAGAAAATAAAAAGCTCTCTGTGCAAAAGTCAACCATGAAGACTCAGTTTAAGTAAAAATAATGCTGACAAGAGGGGTTTTTTTCTGTTTTTTTTTTTTGTTTTTTACATTTTTGCTTAATGTTTTCCTCCTGTTCTGCTGTTTGCATAATTCAGAGTATGGCAGTTAATTTCTAATTACACAGACTGCTTATCATTTTCTTTTAGGAAATGAAATTAAATACTGCTCCTGGACTTGTACAATTAAGAGGTATCCTTGGTCTACCTATCTTGTTATTTAATTCCCAACAAGGTCCAACCATTTGGGACACATGGTCTGCATGTTTTGATGTTGGTTTTTCCTGTGACTGGCTCCAGTTGCCAAGCCCCATTTCTCAGGGAAGTTGTTTTCATAGCAAAGGTTTGCTGGTGGAAAATAACGAGATCTCACAAAGTAGGATTGCAGAAGTGCCTATTACTTGTTAAGTAGAGAAATTAATGCAGAGTTCATTTCTACAAAGTTTATCACATCAGATAGGAAACTCCTCTCTTCTGAGGATATGTGGAAGGGACTACAGGCATAGGAGCGGACAAAACTGAGTTTGAATCCTGGCTCTACCACCTCATCACTTACTAGCTATTTGACCTTGGGCAACTTAACCTCTCTGAGCCTCAGTTTCCTCCTCCAGAAAATGAGGATGGTAACAGTATCTACCTCAAAGGACTGTTATGAAGAGTCTGGGAAACAACGTGTGTGTTCTTAGTTTTCCCCTCCCCCCATCCCATTCAAGCTCAGAGTTAGCTTTAAGTTCCTTGGCTGCAAGACGGGGGACTAAAAGGCAAAATTGTCTACAAGTTTCCTAAAAGAGCTTCGGTTTCCAAAAGAGTAATACCCTAGGACCTAGAAGAACACAGAGACTCCAGAATACAGAACAAAAGTTTGAGGAAAAAAAATAAAGGAAGAAAGATTTGAGGACCCAGACTAGAGCAAGATTCCTCTGGGCAGAGGTAAGGAGTGAAAAGGGGAAGAACAGATACACCAGACAATCTGGTAGTGAAACTGAGCAAGACTCTGTGGGGCCCTCCCAGGTACAAATCCTTTCTGTGTCCGCCATTTCTTGCTTGTAGGAAATAGGCTTCATTCAGCCTCCAGACCTTCCCTGAGTTCCAAAGGGCAGATTCAAACAGTTGCTAATCAGGGAAATAAGGGAATACATAAACAAAGGAGGAGAAATCAAGAAACAATAGTGCAGCCATTAAAGCAGGGTCCTGGTTCCTCCTCAAGGGATATACATAACAATATCTTTGAGCCCTTCTGCAGGAACTAAGGCCCCCACCCAGGTGGAGGATGGCAACTTCAGGCTGAGCACGAGATTCCTGGAGCACCGCCCTGTTTCCTCACCCCACCCCAATCAGAAGAAAGTCACACACCCTGCAGCTCTCACCCCAAATTTTGCTTATAAAAACTTCTCCCCCAAAACCATCAGGGAGGTCGGTTGGGGTTCTTGAACACAAGCCACCTGGTACCCTTGCTTGGCCCTACCATAAACCTTTCTCTGCTCCAAACTCCGACGTTTCAGTTTGTTTAGCCTCACTGTGCACAGGGCATACAAACTTGCATTCAGTAACAGTAATATGGGTCTTGAACCTTACTGGCAATGTGGCTCCTGAACCCTGCTCCCCAGTAAGAAAAGACAGTAAAGATGGCCTAAGACCTCTCCAAGGAGTTAAGGGGTTTGTGGTTCTAAACAATCACACTTGCTTGTCCCAAACTATCCTACCTATAATGTGTTACATTCTTTCCTCCTTAAACAGGAGACTTTTCCTACTGACTTAGTTATTTGCATTCACTGCCCTGCAGCTCTATTGAGTGATGCCCTCAGGTTCTTGCAAAATCTGTAGGGCCACTTACCTCTGCATTCCATGACCACAGACTATTGTGCTAATTGATGTTTGAATCTTCTTTTCATATTTTTTCTCTAGTCCCCTGATCCCAGGCAGTCTCTTGTCCAATGTCCCTTCCTATCTGCAGTCAGCCATTATGTCTCCCTATAGCAGCTCCTCTTCTTTATTCCAGTTTGCTTTTACAAACTTTCTATGGGCTTAGAAATGAAACTGAGCAGGACCCTGTGAGGCTCCTGGGAACAGAAGCCTTTCCATGTCCCCCATTTCTCTTTTTTTTTTTTACATTTTTTTTGCTGAAATATAGTTGATTTACAGTGTGCCAATCTCTACTGTACAGCAAAGTGACTCAGTTATACACATATATACATTCTTTTTTTATATTCTTTTCCATTATGGTTTATCACAGGATACTGAATATAGTTCCCTTTGCTATACATTAGGACCTTGTTGCTTATCTATTCTAAATGTAATTCCGTGTCCCCTATTTCTTGTTTGTAGGGAATAGACTCCAGCCTCCATGACCTTCCCCAAGTTCCAAAGGGCAGATTTGAATAGTTGCTAATCAGGGAAGGGAGGGGACACAGAGACAAAGGAGGAGCAGCTGAGAAACAATAGTGTAGCCTTGGGGCAGGGTCCTGGCTCCCCCTAAAGGGATACCCATAATATCTTTGAACTCTTTACAGAACTAAACCCCCAACAAATGGAACATGTTAGCATTCTTCATTCCAGAGAAGATCAAAGTTTGATAACCTCGAGAAGCTCATCAGGAGACCACCTGAGACCAGATTAAAGGCGTACAGGCCCTGCCCACACCATGATCCTTAACAGCAACCCCACCCTTGAACGATTGCTATAAAACTCCTCACCAAATCTCCCCAGGTTGAGACACACAGTTTTTCAGGGCACGAGCCCACTGTGTCCCCCTTTGCCTGGCAAAGCAATAAAGCTATTCTTTTCTACTTCACCCAAAATTCTGTCACCAAGATTCGATTCAGCAACGGTGCACAGAGGCCAAGTTTTCAGCATCAGAAATAAAATTACAATTTCTTAGAAGTGATTACAGAATGAAGTAAACAGATGAACTCTGTAATATCTATTTTGACTGTACTGTGGACTGAATTAGTGTCCCCTCCCTCAAATTCATATGTTAAAGCCCTAATCCCCAATGTGACTGTATTTGGAGATGGGGCCTATAAAAAGGTAATAAAGGTTAGGTGAGGTCATAAGGTAGAGCCCTAATCCAAAAGGACTGTGACCTTATAAGAGAAAGAGACATCTGAGCTCCCTCTCTCTCTACATACACAGAGAAAAAGCTATGTAAAGACACAGGAAGAAGATGGCCATCTGTAAGCCAGGAAGAGAGACCTCACCAGAAACCACTTTGATCTTGAACTTCCCGTCTCCAAAACTGTAAAAAAGATAAATTTCTCTTGTTTAAGCCACCCAATCTGTGGTATTCTGTTATGGCAGCCTGAGCAGACTAACAGACTGAATTATTATTTGTTTTTGGCCAGTTTCCAGGATCCTACCTGTGTTATTCAGAGTGGAATTGCTGGATAAGTAAGAAGTTACTTTAAAAAATTCAAATAACTTTGTTATAAAGCAGAAACTAACACACCATTGTAAAGCAATTATACTCCAATAAAGATGTTAAAAAAATTCAAATAAAGTATTATACAAGAAAAATTCACAGAGATGCTCCATTATGTGATCTATTGGGAAATGTATTATAAGGTAAAATTCCAGTGCCACAACTGATCTTCACTTACATATTTGTGCAATAAGTCCTTCTGGCCAATGTAAAGCATAACTGATTAGCACTCTGGGGGTACAAATCTAAGAAGGGAAAAATACCTTGTTATGAAGCCCTTTTGGTGCCCATGTTTTAATTCAGTTCTAAATACAATGATCATCACTAGGTTTCCAAAAGCACCATCAGGAAGCGTACTCATTTTGGTACTTATTGCAAGACTTTCCTGAAGAAGTACAGAAAATAAACCCAAGCTCCAAATATTATCTGGCCGCTTCTTCTTTTTTTAAGAAAATACCACCAACTACTCAAAAACAGCTATGTTAAGATAAATATTAACCATCCAGATGAGGCCCATCCTCACTGCCATGAATGTGCTTTCTTATTATTGCTTAAAAAGAAAAAAAAAAAACTAGCTAACTAATCCTATTCATGCATCACTTCACTCACAAAGAAAAAAAATAATAATCTTAATTTTTTTCTGAATTCTTCTAGATCAGGGATGGCCAACTACAGAACATATGCCAAATCCAAATTCCAACTACATCCAGTTTTTGTAAGGCCCAGACCTAAGAATGTTTTTTACATTCTTAAAGGATTGTAGATGATGATGATGATGACAACAATAATGGTGACAATGAAGAAGGAGAGATTTTATGTGGCCAGCAGAGCCAAAAATATTTACTATCTGGCCCTTTACAGAAAAATTTGCCTGATGGTAAAATTATGTATAGATTGGGCTTCCCTGGTGGCGCAGTGGTTGAGAGTCCGCCTGCCGATGCAGGGGACACGGGTTCATGCCCCGGTCCGGGAAGATCCCACATGCCGCGGAGCGGCTGGGCCTGTGAGCCATGGCCGCTGAGCCTGCGCATCCGGAGCCTGTGCTCCGCAACGGGAGAGGCCACAACAGTGAGAGGCCCGCGTACCGCAAAAAAAAAAAAAAAAAAAAATTATGTATTGACTTTGGGACAAGCCCTATGAATGGTAGATAATGGTATTTATATGAAATCGCAAAGTAGGGCTAAATGTACAAGACTCTGCTCACATTCATTCCTCCTACAGTGGAAATACTGGATAATCAATCTCCACTAAAACAAAGAGTCAATGGAAAAGTGAAAACACTTAAAAGCGCTTGTGATTAATAACTGATATATCCCTTCTAAAGTAGAAAATAAGTCGATGGTTGCAACATCAGGGTAGGGAAGGGGTGCTGGGTAGAGAGGTACAAAGGGATCAACTGATTGCAATTGGTAGCAAATCAAAGAAAATTTAGGAGGAACAATTTTGTATAAGTCATTCCTAGAAGGCACACATCTTGACTAAATAGATCATAGATGTTAAAATATGCCATTTAATTTGGCTGAGAAAAAAAAATCAGAAGCTGAAGACATTTGTATTATTCTTGGAAGGTTCTTTTGATAACAGAAATCTGTCTTTTCATCAAGGACAAGTATGCCAAAGAACTCTTATTTATATATATTACAGGGACTGAAGTGCAAAAGGAAGATTTTTAAAATAAAGACTGCTTTTGCTGTAAGTAACCACCCCATTCAGAAGGTAAAGAACAGAAGAGCATTCCTTTTCATTAAGTCTTGATTGGAATAGGTTGAGAAGAGGGCCATGCGTTATCTTTGTTCAAATGAACAAAGGACATAAAGAGGTAATTAACATTAGGAAATAAAGATATGAGAAAATGCTTATCCTCCCAAATAAAGAAAGAACAATTTAAAGTAATTTTGAGGCATCATTTTACGCTATTAAATTAGCAGGATTTTTTTTGATGGCAAGAACAATGTATGCTGGCAAAGTTGGGGTAAAACTGGCACCCATCTACTGCTCTAGGGTGGGGTGGGGGTAAAGGGAACATCCACTGGAAATTGGAGGAAATGTGGCCCCTCACATTAAGAGACAGAAGATGTTCCTTCCCTTTGACGCAAATGCTCACTTTGGAGGAAGTAATCTTAAGGAAATAATTCGAAAGAAGAAAAAAATTATTCAATCAAAAAGATGTTCACTGTTGCCCTATAAACATAAACACAGGTAATCAGAAACAACCAAATATTCAAAAATGGGAGATGTGAATAAATACTGATATTATATCCATTTGGGAGATTATATAGCCATTGAAATCCTAATAATAAAGACCACATAGTAACATGGAAAACTATTTTAGGATACTGTCAAGTCAGAAAGCAAAATACAAAACAGTACGTAGAGTATGTTTACAACTATTAAATGTGTGCTTACTGGACAAAAACTTAAAAGCCATACCCCAAAATAAAACACTGTATGAGAGGGTAGGGTTGTAAGATTACTGATGTTTTCTTGGCTTCAACTTTCTTTAATGTTGATATAAGTTTTCCTTGTTAAAGAAAAATTTGTTAAGCTTCCTGCATGTGCATATGAGCATTCCACTGAATGCATCTAAACCCCCTGGAATTTAATACATCCTATCTTGGATTTTTGGAAACTAGGTTTTCTGACCCTTGGTAATGAAAAACATAATTGTGGCCACTCGCATAGAAGAGTTTACAACCTTCTTTATGAGCCAACCAGAAACCTGAACTCAGAAGCTTGCTTCAGTTGTACATTTGATAGACTTTTGATACCAAGCAGGACTCTGTGGGGCTCCTGGGCACAAAAGCCTTTCTGTGTCCCCCATTTCTTGATTACAGGAAATAGGCTTCACCCCTCAGTTCCAAAGGGGCAGGTTCAAACAGTTACTAATTAGGGAAGGGAGGGGATGCAGAGACAAGGGAGGAACAGTCAAAAGACACAATAGTGCAGCTTTGGGGCAGGATCCTGGTTCCCCCGCAAGGGACACACATCCTTGAGCTGTTTTGGTTTTGTTTGTTTGTTTTTTTATTTTTTATTTTTTGTGATACGCGGGCCTCTCACTGCTGTGGCCTCTCCCACCGTGGAGCACAGGCTCCGCACGCGCAGGCTCAGCGGCCATGGCTCACGGGCCCAGCCGCTCCACGGCACGCGGGATCCTCCCGGACCGGGGCACGAACCCGCGCCCCCTGCATCAGCAGGCGGACTCCCAACCACTGCGCCACCAGGGAAGCCCCCTTGAGCTGTTTTGCAGATACTGAAACCCCCACCAGGTGGGAGAAGTTAACTGTCTGCTGCCCACAATGAGTAGACCCCAGACCAGTTGGAACCAGAAGGTTGATGATGCTGATTTCCACCTACCTCACCACCAACCAGTCAGAAGAATGTCCACCAGCTGATCACGCCCTCTTTGAACCATTACTATAAAACTTCTCACTACCCCCTCGAGGTCGGGACACACAGTTTGAGGGCACTAGCCCACTGTGACCACCTTTGCCTGGCAAAGCAATAAAGCTATTCTTTTCTACTTCACCCAAAACTCTGTCTCCGAGAATTAATTCGGTGTTGGGGTACAGAGGCCGGATTTGGCTGCACTTTCTTCTTTTTCATATCTATATCTAGACCTTTACTTCCGCTAAGAGAGTCTTGCTGAACTAGTATTTGAGTGTTGCCAGGCAAGCAAATAAATTCAGCTTTGTTTCAAACTGCCGGTTAGTAGTCTATCTTATTCTTTACATCCATTACTACGGAATGTAGTATTATCTAAAGCTATCACTTAATATATATAGCTCTCATGACTTCTGGGAAACTGTCTGCCATGGCAGATCCCCTTCCCCCAATGAGGGCCACGATGGCAATTTGACTGCAAAAAGCACCCTATCGGCCTCCACTTGTTCCAGGAACTAGCCAGCCACATAAAACCCTCCGCCCCAACACTAAACAATCCTTCTTTTGAAATGTCCCCAAACTGCTAGTTTGCCCGCTGGCAGCCAACCAGGGACTGCTAGGTGTATTTAAAGACAGTTAGAAAGTCTCCCCTGCTTCCAAAAATCCCACTTCAGTAGAATGCTTGCCAATTAGAAACTGTCTCCGTATTTCCTAACTTTCCACTATCAAACTAACTCTCCTCTCTAAACTTTGAACCCCTGCTGAAACCAAAGTAACCTACAGAAGGCTTCCCTTGCTGAAAGTTCATGAATAAACAGCCTTTGTTAATTGTGCCTTAGTTTTGTCTTTGACACTTTGACAGTTTTTCTAATCGTCAAATAATTAAGATGGATACATTTGAAAAGGAGTAACAACCCAATCGTTCCTTAGGATTATAAAACAAATCCCATTAAAGGAAACCCAAAGCCAAATGTTTCATAGTTCAATTATGAAACAACCAAAGATGAAGAAAAGATAAGGCAAAATTTTAAAACTTATGAATGTGAGATTTCATTCACCTCTCAAAGCGATTCAAATTAGAGAAAGGCATTTTACTCAAATCATGGATCGTTATACCAAGACTTACTTGCCTTTGGACGCATCTAGAATTCCAACAAAATCACTTAATTCCTGCTTCTTTGTCCAGTTACAGCTCCTTTGTCTTCTCAGACTCCTCTTGCTTGTCATAATCAAAATGTGAGAGAAATCACAGGACCAAAGCAGACCCAACCCTCAGCATTGAAGTGCAGTAGGCAGCATACCCCCAGGCTCTTCTCCCTGCCCCACCCACCACCATCAAGTCCCAGAGATGATGAAAATTCCTTCTCAAAGAAAGCCTGCTAAAAATGTTTCCTTCAAACTAGCTGTGAGTGAAAAATGCTGCCTCCATATCAGCAAACAAAGGATGCCAAGCCATCAAGCCACCAGCCACTGCATCTGCCCCCCAACGGTGCACCCTAAGGGGATTCAAGATGGGAAAGAACAGGATACTGGCCCTAGATAGCTGAGGTGTATATCAAAGGAATGATTTCAATCAGCCCAGACCCTTGCATCTTCCCATACATAGAAAAGTGCTAAATTCATTAACTTGAGATGGCTGGTTTTCTTTAATTAAGAGTAATCTTTTGATGTTCTGAATATCTGGGTTTTGTTGCAAAAACTCCTATATATCCTGGCTCTGCCCTTACCTCTTCAAAGCAGTCCATCAGAGCTATCTGAGAGGCTGCCTCCCAGGCCTGAGTCCTCAGAAAGTCCACCAAATAAAACAGAATTCTCAACTTTTAGGTTGTGCATATTTTTCAGTCGACATAGTCTATAAGTACCTATAAATAATTTAATGCAAACCCTTGTTGTGGGTTCAACTGCATCCCCCCAAAAGATATGTCCAAGTCCTAACACTCAGTATCTGTGAATATGACCTTATTTGAAAATAAGGTCTTTGCATATGTAATTAAGTTAAGATGAGGTCATACGGGACTAGAGCAGACCCTAAATCCAATGACTGGTATCTTCATAAGGAGAAAGTGATTTGGAGAGAGACAGGGAAGAAAGAGACAGAGATTAGAGTGATGCAGCTGCAAGCCAAGGGATGCCAAGAACAGCAGGCAACCACCTGAAGCTAGGAGAAAGGAGTGGAGAGTTTCCTGCAGAACCATCAGAGGGAGCATGGCCCTGCAGACACTTTGATTTCGGAATTCTAGCCTCCAGAACTGTGAGAGAATACATTTCTGTTGTTGAATTTGTGGTACGTTAATACAGCAGCTCTAGGAAACTGATACAACCTTCTTAGGCTATTTCCACTTAAAAGACATATAGCTCTAATGGTGGAATTGCAGGAATCAGTCAGCTGATGAGGAAGACCTTTAAAGAGTCACAGGGCCTCTGGGAAACCACCAGGAAAGTACATCAGGTATTTTATGGCAAAAACCAAACACTTGAAGGGACACAGGGGGTCAGTGTGGCCCCCAGAGTTGTGAGGAGAGGGAGGAAAGGAAATCTGAAGTATTACCAAATGTTGTTCATACCTCATATAATTGCACATACAGCTTGCTATCGATTACTAATTCCAAAACCCATCATTCATCTAGCATTAAATTATCTTAGTTCTCGAAACTTCTTTACTTCCTTCTCTCTTCCTTTAACCATCTCACTAAGAAACTCCCCTAGAGAGTAGGCAAGCACAGAGGAGAAAGCAGTCCATATAGTCTATTAGCAACCATGGAAGGAATATTTATGGATACACTAATATGATCGTTTTCAATGAATTTTTCCCTTCCCTAAAGAAAAGAGAAAAGCCTTTGTATTCTTTTGCCCGGGAGATGGGGAGATTGTGCAGGCAAGAGGGGGAGGTGCTATTACATGGCAGAAAGCAGGGTAGGAGTTAGGTACAATTTTTGGCTTTTGTTTTCAAAGCCTTGAGATAATTGAGGCAATTAAATTAGGCCCTCAAAAGGAGGAGAAAGGGAAAAGCCCCTCCCCTTGTGTTGGGGTTGGGGTTCCAAGAGTGGAAGCAGCTAAATCAGAGAAGGAAAACACATCTTTGAGTGTTGGATGGAACCCTAACCCCTGAACTAGGGAGGACCTCAATGAGCAGAAGCTGGGGAGCCTCTAGGAGGCTGGGGAACCACACACAGATACACCGCAGCACGAGAAGCCCCAGCGAAGACCCCAGTGGCTGACTGACCTGGAAGCAGCCTAGGCTTAAACACGAGGCAGAATTAATCATGTGATATAAAAGCCAGGCTTCAACACAGCCCAAGGGAGGGAGAGACAAGGACCTGGTCACACCTGAAATAGTATTTCCCATAGCCCAGGCAGGATGGAGAGTAAGGGTCAGATTTCAACTGATTTTGGAAAAATTAAAGAATGCAAAACAATGTATCTTGTGGACCCAAGTCTGTGGGCTCAAGTAAGAAGATTTAATGAAGGGGCAAGGGGGAGTTAATAATTAAATTTATTTGGAGGGTTGTATGTGAATTTCATTTCTGCAGTGTTTTTCGTAGGCTAAATTAGTACAGAATTAGGAACTGACATGAATACGATTGTTCTTTATTTGTGGAGAGGTTTATTGCTGCCAAATAACAGACTTTGCCTATGTGGAGGCACTCATGTGTATGACAGCTAAAGCAGTCACCCATGAAATAGCTCCCCTGAAACTAAACTCCTGAAGGCAATGTTAGAAATTCTGGAGTAAGTGAACAGGACTTAGTCCTTGGACAGTGAAAGCAGTCTTTCTGCTACCCCATGACTGGCAAAGGTTCAGAGCAAAATCCAATTCTGTCTAGGTCAGATCACACAGGGCAATGTGTGACCACAGGTTGCACTGACCTATGGAAAACAGAGCAAATATCTCAGCAGCAGATGCTCATAGCCATGATGCCCATAGCAACTAAGTTCCAACAAGAATCTGGACCATCACCATTGTGACAGAGGAGGAAAAGGGGAATTCCAAACATGGGCTCAGAGTTGGAAGGGAGAGAGCAAATGCAGATTTTAGTCTGGCTTTATAAATTATCAGAAAGTCCATTATACTATATTATATTTTCAATTAAAAATTCTAAAATTACTCATAGTCTTGAAATGTGCTTTAAAACACATGTTGACCTTTTCTTCATTTTTTAAAGTTACAGATAGTCCTAATCTATAGAGGCGTTTGAGTTAACAATTTTCTGTACGTGCTAATTAGAGGACAACATTAAGGTAGAAATTCATACAGCCAGAATCTGATTGTGTAAAAAATAATAATCTATGTTCAGGAATGAAATTATTGGAGTAATTCAACCTCTGACATGACAGCACAAGTAACTCCATGGACCCACTCCCCAGCTAAACTGGTGAAAATTATTTTTAAAACAACCATTTACTATCTCTGGAAACGGCCCTATGATCATACAGCAAATGAAGAAACACTTATTCAAGAAAGTTCACTAAAACTCAGTAAGAACTATAAGAGTCTGTAGTACATAAACAAAAATATGTGCCCTCCCTTCTACCTCCCAATTAAATGACAAATTGCTCAAGACAGGTGCACTCAAGAACAAAGAATTCCTATTGCTGAGACTAGTTTCTAGGTAAGTGAGGCAGAGGTGGGGGCTCCCTTCTTCTTCCCAGCCCCCACTCACGGGACAGAAGCACGACCTGGGGCTCACTGCCACTGAGAATAGTGGGTTTCCAACTGTCCTTAACCCAGATCATGTTGCAGGGTTTTCATACCAAGAGAGGCAAGCCTAGCAGACTGGGGCTGCTTTCACCCCTCCATCCAGCAAGCATTCAGTTCCCAAAGCCAAGGGTATCACTCACAGAAAAGTAAGCCATTAACTCTTAACAACAGCACCAGAGCCCTGACTAAGAGATTTTGCCTCAGGGGAAGCAGGCCATAGTACAGAGAGTTCCAAATCCTGCTGAAGGAACTGACTTGATTTGGAACAGAGAGTAGAGAAGTTCAAGCCTAAAGGCACTCTCAAAAGTAGTAGAAGCTGTGCTGAAAGACAGCTGGGAGGACATTGGTAGACTCACTGGAGATATACGCTAAATTGTAGGCCAGCTAGTTTGGAGAGAAATGGGGAAAGAGACAGCTAAGAAGAGCTCTCCTGGTGACAGGACAAATCTAAAATACTGACCTTAGGAAATATCCTTTCAAAGGAGCCATCAAAGTAGGAACCCAAAGGAGGGCATCTCAAAAAATAAAGAAACAATATATGGGCAACTATAAATGCAACAGTCTAAGACTAAGAGTGGCATGCTCCAGAAACTACAAGTAGCTCAGGGTGCCTGGAGGAAAGGGCATGTCTAGAGTAAGGGAGTAGGGAGAGGTGACATAGAGGGGCAAGTGAGTGCCAAATTAGCAAGAAATTTTTCCTTGACCTTGCAAGTTACAGAAAATTACAGAAGGAGTTTGAGACAATGAGTGACAGATGCTCTGAACTTCAGGATTAGTGCAGAATTTGTGGTAGCAATGGAAGGGGTAGACGACAGGGGACTAGAAAACCACTAAAAGGAGGTGAGGAGTAAGGCAGGCCTAAACTAAGGAAAGAGGGAAGGATATAAGGAAGGGAGAACCTTTAAGACTTTATAATCCTATGGCTATCTGACATGAGGGAGAACACCTCTAGAATTCATTCTTTTGTTCATTCATTCATTCATTTAACATGTGTTTATTGAGTGTCCATCAGTGCCCAGGCATACTGGTCTAGAATAGCCCCTAGGCTTAGGGTGAGTTACCCAGAAGCATATCCCTGAGTTGGTGATTTGTGGACAACTGATTTAATAAGAACTTGCTCTCCAGCAAAGCCAGGAAGGGAGTGGGGGAAGCAAGACAGAGACGGGGAGGAAGCCAAGCAAGGGGGTTGCTTCCTGTTGGGAGGGACTGGTGGTGGGTAATGCTGGGTGTTGCTCTGTTGGGCAGACCTCAGTAAAACTTTCATCTGCTTGCCTGCTGATGGGTGGCTCTGAGTCCCCTCTCTGTTGGTTTTTTGGCCTGAGGAGACCCGGCACCTGAGGCTACAGGCTCTTTGGTGGGGCTAATGGTAGACTCTGGGAAGGCTCTCGTCAAGGAGTATTTCCCAGAACTTCTGCTACCACTGTCCTTGTCCCCGCGGTGAGCCATAGCCACCCCCAGCCTCTGCAGGAGACTCTCCAACACTAGCAGGAAGGTCTGGTTCAGTCTCCTGTGGGGTCACTGCTCCTTCCCCCGGTTCCTGATGTGCACACTACTTTGTGTGTGCCCTCCAAGAGTGGAGTCTCTATTTCCCCCAGTCCTGTCGAAGTCCTGCAATCAAATCCCACTAGCCTTCAACGTCTGATTCTCTGGGAATTCCTCCTCCCGTTGCCAGATCTCCATGTTGGGACGCCTGATGTGGGGTTGATTTTAGTCAAGTCCCTCAGAGAGTAGCTGCATTCTGACCCAGTAGGAGAACTTTGGAGTGTGAGTTACACCTCAGAGATGTCCACATCTACCACAAGGGACCTGGGCTTTGATACTCCTGAGTGGAACCCCCACAGTGTAAGCTTTCTAAATGTAACTTAACTTTTTTTTCTTTATTTTTTATTTAATTTTTTGACACATGAAAAGTTGTACCTAATTAATGCATACAACTTCATGAATGTGGAGATAAGTATACATCCACGAAACCATCACCACAATCTATGCCATCAACCTATCTAACACTTCAAAAGTTCCTCCTCAAAAAACTGAAAATAGAACTATTATATTATTGGGTAATTCCACTTGCTTCGACGTATCCAAAGGAACTGACATCAGGATCTTGAAGAGATAAATGTGCCTTATCTATTAACTTGTTTGTCTTCTTTCTTTAATTTAGTGAAAGACAATTCTAACTTCTTGCAAGATTTCTTCTCACCTCAAACCCCAAAGTCATCCCTGTTAATCCTCTATCACTCTTTAAAGTGTCTTCCCTACCCCCTCCACTTAGCTCTGCCATACCTGTTCATTCATTCAATAGACGTTGACAGAGAGCTTGCTGCGTGCCAGCCACTGAATTAAGGAGCTGGAAGTAACAGGAAAATCAAAGATAAATACAACTCAAATCCTTACCCGGCCCCAGCCTCTGATGACAAAATGATGTTAAATTTGTAATTAACTTTGTAATCTGACAGACAAAACCCCTTATTTACAGACAATCTTAGACCAATTCACATAACCTCTCTAAACTTCAATTTTCTTAATTGGTAAAATAGGGATACTAATTAAACCCAATACTATCTATCTCCAAAGGATTTTTAAAAGATTAAACAATGTATACAGACGAATACACTGGAACTCACCAAAAAAGACACCTCACATCCAAAGACAAAGGAGAAGCTGCAATGAGATGGTAGGAGAGATGCAATCACAATAAAATCAAACCCCATAACCACTGGGTGGGTGACTCACAAACTGGACAACAATTATACCACAGAAGTCCACTCACTGAAGTGAAGGTTCTAAGCCCCACATCAGGAATCCCAACATGGAGATCTGGCAACGGGAGGAGGAATTCCCAGAGAATCAGACGTTGAAGGCTAGCGGGATTTGATTACAGGACTTCGACAGGACTGGGAGAAATAGAGACTCCACTCTTGGAGGGCACACACAAAGTAGTGTGCACATCAGGAACCGGGGGAAGGAGCAGTGACCCCACAGGAGACTGAACCAGACCTTCCTGCTACTGTTGAAGGGTCTCCTGCAGAGGCTGGGGGCAGCTATGGCTCATCGCGGGGACAAGGACACTGGCAACAGAAGTTCTGGGAAGTACTCCTTGATGAGAGCCTTCCCGGAATCCACCACTAGCCCCACCAAAGAGCCTGTAGCCTCCGGTGCCAGGTCTCCTCAAGCCAAAAAACCAACAGAGAGGGGACTCAGACCCACCCATCAGCGGACAAGCAGATGAAAGTTTTCCTGAGGTCTGCCCAACAGAGCAACACCCAGCATTACCCACCACCAGTCCCTCCCAACAGGAACTTTGCACAAGTCTCTCAGATAGCCTCATCCACCAGAGGGCAGACAGCAGAAGCAAGAAGAACTACAATCCTGCAGCCTGTGGAACGAAAACCACATTCACAGAAAGACAGACAAAATGAAAAGGCAGAGGACTGTGTACCAGATGAAGGAACAAGATAAAATCCCAGAAAAGCAACTAAAAGAAGTGGAGATAGGCAACCTCCTAGGAAAAGAATTCAGAATAATGATAATGAAGACGATCCAGGAACTCGGAAAAAATAATGGAAGCAAAGATCGAGAAGATGCAAAAAATGTTTAACAAAGACCTACAAGAATTAAAGAACAAACACCTAAAAGAATCAAAAAACAAACAGAGATAAACAATACAATAACTGAAATGAAAAATACACTAGAAGGAATCAATAGCAGAAAAACTAAGGCAGAAGAACGGATAAGTGACCTGGAAGGCAGAATGGTGGAATTCACTGCCGTGGAACAGAATAAAGAAAAAAGGATGAAAAGAAATGAAGACAGCTGAAGAGACCTCTGGGACAACATTAAACACACCAACATTTACATTATAGGGGTCCCAGAAGGAGAAGAGACAGAGAAAGGACCCAAGAAAATATTTAAACAGATTACTGCTGAAAACTTCCCTAACATGTAAAAGGAAATAGCCACCCAAGACCAGGAAACACAGAGAGTCCCAGGCAGGATAAACCCAAGGAGAAACACACCAAGACACACAGTAATCAAACTGACAAAAATTAAACACAAAGAAAAATTATTAAAAGCAACAAGGGAAAAACAACAAATAACACACAAGGGAACTCCCATAAGGTTAACAGCTGATTTCTCAGCAGACACTCTACAAGCCAGAAGGGAGTGGCAGGATGTATTAGAACCTACAACCAAGATTACTCTACCTGGCAAGGATCTCACTGAGATTCGATGGAGAAATCAAAAGCTTTACAAACAAGCAAAAGCTAAGAGAATTCAGTACCACCAAACCAGCTCTACAGCAAATGCTTAAGGAACTTCTCTAAGTGGGAAACACAAGACAAGAAAAGGACCTACAAAACAAACCCAAAACAATTAAGAAAATGGTAATAAGAACATACATATTGACAATTACCTTAAACGTGAATGGACTGAATGCTCCAACCAAAACACACAGGCTCGCTGAATGGATACAAAAACAAGACCCATATATATGCTGTCTATGAGAGACCCACTTCAGACCTAGGGACACATACAGACTGAAACTGAGGGGCCGGAAAAAGATATTCCATGCAAGTGGAAATCAAAAGAAAGCTGGAGTACCAACACTCATATCAGATAAAATAGACTTTAAAATAAAGAAAGTTACAAGACACAAGGAAGGACAATACATAATGAGCAAGGGATCAATCCAAGAAGAAGAAATAACAATTATAAATATGCATGCACCCAACATAGGAGCACCTCAATACATAAGGCAAATGCTAACAGCTATAAAAGAGGAAAGCAACAGTAACACAATAATAGTGGGGAACATTAACACCTCACTTACACCAATGGACAGATCATCCAAAAGGAAAATTAATAAGGAAACACAAGTTTTAAATGACACAACAGACCAGATAGATTTAATTGATATTTATAGGACATTCCATCTGAAAACAGCAGATTACACTTTCTTCTCAAGTGCACATGGAACATTCTCCAGGATAGATCACATCTTGGCTCACAAATCAAGCCTCGGTAAATTTAAGAAAACTGAAATCATATCAAGCATGTTTTCCGACCACAATGCTATGAGATTACAAATAAATTACAGGGATGAAAACGTAAAAAACACAAACACATGGAGGATAAACAATACGTTACTAAGTAACAAAGAGATCACTGAAGAAATCAAAAAGGAAATCAAAAAATACCTAGAAGCAAATGACAACGAAAACACAACAATCCAAAACCTATGGGATGGGGCTTCCCTGGTGGCTCAATGGTTGAGAGTCCACCTGCCAATGCAGGGGACACGGGTTCGTGCCCCGGTCTGGGAGGACCCCACATGCCGCGGAGCAGCTGGGCCGGTGGGCCATGGCCGCTGAGCCTGCGCATCCGGCAGCAGAAGAGGCCACAACAGTGAGAGGCCCGCGTAATGCAAAACAAAATAAAAAACAAACAAAACCTATGGGATGCAGCAAAAGCAGTTCAAAGAGGGAAGTTTATAGCAATACAATCCTATCCTAAGAAACAAGAAAAATATCAAATAAACAATCTAACATTACACCTAAAGGAATTAGACAAAGTAGAACAAACAAAACCCAAAGTTAGTAGATGGAAATAAATCATAAAGATCAGAGCTGAAATAAATGAAACAGAAACAAAGAAAACAAGAACAAAGATGAATAAAACTAAAAGCTGGTTCTTTGAGAAGGTAAACAAAACTGATAAACCTTTAGCCAGACTCATCTAGAAAAAGAGGGAGAGGACTCAAATCAATAAAATTAGAAATGAAAAAGAAGTTAAAACAGACACCGCAGAAATACAAAGCATCATAAGAGACTACTACAAGCAACTCTATGCCAATAAAATGGACTACCTGGAAGAAATGGACAAATTCTTATAAAGGTATAACCTTCCAAGACTGAACCAGGAAGAAAGAGAAAACATGAACAGGCCAATCACATGTAATGAAATTGAAACTGTGATTAAAAATCTTCCAACAAACAGAAGTCCTAGACAAGAGGGCTTCACAGCTGAATTCTATCAAACATTTAGAAGAGCTAATACCCACCCTTCTCAAACTCATCCAAAAAACTGCAGAGGAAGGAACACCCCCAAACTCACTCTATGAGGCCACCATCACCCTGATACCAAAACCAGACAAAGATACGACAAAAAAAGAAAATTACAGACGAGTATCACTGATGAATATAGATGCAAAAATCCTCAACAAAATACTAGCTAACAGAATTCAACAACACATTAAAAGGATCATACACCATGATCAAGTGGGATTTATCCCAGGGATGCAAGGATTCTTCAACATACGCAAATCAATCAATGTGATACACCATATTAACAAACTGAAGAATAAAACCCATATGCTCATCTCAATAGATGCAGAAAAAGGTTTTGACAAAATTCAACACCCATTTATGATAAAAACTCTCCAGAATGTGGGCATACAGGGAACCTACCTCAACATAATAAAGGCCATATATGATAAACCCACAGCAAACATCATTCTCAATGGTGAAAAACTGAAAGCATTTCCTCTAAGATTAGGAACAAGATAAGGATGTCTACTCTCATCACTATTATTCAACATAGTTTTGGAAGTCCTAGCCATGGCAATCAGAGAAGAAAAAGAAATAAGAGAAATACAAATTGGAAAAGAAGAAGTAAAACTGTCACTGTTCGCAGATGACATGATTCTTTACATAGATAATCCTAAAAATGCCACCAGAAAACTACTAGAGCTAACCAATGAATTTGGTAAAACTGCAGGATACAAAATTAATGCACAGAAATCTCTTGCATTCCTATACACTAACAATGAAAGATCAGAAAGAGAAATTAAGGAAACAGTCCCATTCACCATTACAACAAAAAGAATAAAATACCTAGGAATAAACCTACCTAAGGAGGTAAAAGACCTGTACTCAGAAAACCATAAGACATTGCTGAAAGAAATCAAAGATGACACAAACAGATGGAGAGATATACCATGTTCTTGGATTGGAAGAATCAATATCGTGAAAATGACTATACTACCCAAAGCAATCTACAGATTCAATGCAATCCCTACCAAATTACCAATGGCATTTTATATAGAACTAGAACAAAAAATCTTAAAATTTGTACGGAGACACAAAAGACCCCGAACAGACAAAGCAGTCTTGAGGGAAAAAAATGGAGCTGGAGGAATCAGACTCCCTGACTTCAGACTATACTACAAAACTACAGTCATCAAGACAATATGGTACTGACACAAAAACAGGACAGAAAGCCCAGAGATAAACCCATGCACCTATGGTCAACTACTCTATGCCAAAGGAGGCAAGGATATACAATGGAGAAAAGACAGCCACTTCAATAAGTGGTGCTGGGAAAACTGGACAGCTACAGGTAAAAGAATGAAATTAGAACATTCCCTAACACCATACACAAAAATAAACTCAAAATGGATTAAAGACCTAAATGGAAGACCAGACACTATAAAACTCTTAAAGGAAAACATAGGAAGAACACTCTTTGACATATATCACAGCAAGATCTTTTTTTGACCCATCTCCTAGAGTAATAGAAACAAAAAACAAAAATAAACAAATGGGACCTAATGAAACTTAAAAGCTTTTGCACAGCAAAGGAAACTATAAACAAGACGAAAAGACAACCCTCAGAATGGGAGGAAATATTTGCAAACGAATCAACAAAGGATTAATCTCCAAAATATATAAACAGCTCAGGTAGTTCAATATTAAAAGAACAAACAACCCAATTAAAAAATGGGCAGAAGACCTAAATAGACATCTCTCCAAAGAAGACATACAGATGGCCAAGAGGCACATGAAAAGCTGCTCAACATCACTAATTATTAGAGAAATGCAAATCAAAACCACAATGAGGTACCACCTCACACTGGTTGGAATGGACATCATCAGAAAATCTACAAACAACAAATGCTGGAGAGGGTGTGGAAAAAAGGGAACCCTCTGGCACTGTTGGTGGGAAAGTAAACTGATACAGCCACTATGGAGAACAGTATGGAGGTTCCTTAAGAAACTAAAAATAGAACTACCATACGACACAGCAATCCCACTACTGGGCATATACCCTGAGAAAACCATAATTCAAAAAGAGTCATGTACCAAAATGTTCATTGCAGCTCTATTTACAATAGCCAGGACATGGAAGCAACCTAAGTGTCCATCAACAGATGAATGGATAAAGAAGATGTGGCAATATATACAATGGAATATTATTCAGCCATAAAAGGAAACGAAACTGAGTTATTTGTAGTGAGGTGGATGGACCTAGAGTCTGTCATACAGAGTGAAGTAAGTCAGAAAGAGAAAAACAAATACCGTATGTTAACACATATATATGGAATATAAGGGGGGAAAAAAAAAGGTCATGAAGTACCTAGGGGTAAGACGGGAATAAAGACACAGACCTACTAGAGCATGGACTTGAGGATATGGGGAGGGGGAAGGGTAAGCTGTGACAAAGTGAGAGAGTGGCATGGACATATATACACTACCAAACGTAAAATAGATAGCTAGTGGGAAGCAGCCGCATGGCACAGGGAGATCAGCTAGGTGGTTGTGACCACCTAGAGGGGTGGGATAGGGAGAGTGGGAGGGAGGGAGACACAACAGGGAAGAGATATGGGAACATATGTATATGTATAACTGATTCACTTTGTTATAAAGCAGAAACGAACACACCATTGTAAAGCAATTATACTCCAATAAAGATGTTAAAAAAAAAAGACACATGCACCCCAATGTTCATTGCAGCACTATTTACAATAGCCAGTTCATGGAAGCAACCTAAATGCCCATCGACAGACGAATGGGTAAAGAAAATGTGGCACATATGTGCAATGGAATACTAGCCATAGAAAGGAACAAAATTGGGTCATCTGTAGAGACGTGGATGGACCTAGAGATTGTCATACAGAGTGAAGTAAGTCAGAAAGAAAAAAACAAATATCCGATATTAACACATATATGTGGAATCTAGAAAAATCGTACAGATGAACCAGTTTGCAAGGCAGAAATAGACACAGATGTAGAGAACAAACATATGGACACCAAGTGGTGAAAGCGGTGGGGGCGGGGATGGTGGTGGTGGGATGAATTGGGAGATTGGAATTGTCATGTATACACTAATATGTATAAAATAGATAAGTAATAAGAACCTGCCATATAAAAAATAAATAAAATTAATTTTTTTAAAAAAAACAATGTAGGGCTTCCCTGGTGGCGCAGTGGTTGAGAGTCCGCCTGCCGATGCAGGGGACACGGGTTCGTGCCCCAGTCCGGGAAGGCTCCACATGCCGCGGAGCGGCTGGGCCCGTGAGCCATGGCCGCTGAGCCTGCGCATCCAGAGCCTGTTGCTCCGCAACGGGAGAGGCCACAACAGTGAGAGGCCCGCGTACCACAAAAACAAAAAACAAAAAAAACAATGTATACAAAGTACCTAGCAGAGTGTCTGGTATATAAAAAGCACCTAGAAAAAGTGTTCTGTTAATTGTAAGGAGTTTGGGAAAAGGGAGGGAAACTAATTCTGTCCCTTTCAAACAGTTGCAGCAAAACAGCTATAGTACAATGCAAAGATTAATCAGACTCACAAGACCCGTGTTTGAGTTTAACTCCAGTGCTTACCAGTGTCCTTGGACATATAAACTCTACTTTCCTCATTGTAGTAGATTTTTATTGATGGTTTAGAGGCTTCTCAGCATCTGATCCCCTTTTACATTTGGCAGGGGCCAAGGGGTCCCACTGTGTGAACCTTGGAGGAAGCAACTACAAAAGCCACAAAGCCCAGCTTTAGCAGCTAGGTCACAGGCACATGACCAGGCTCAGCCAGTCAGATGTCCCTCCTAGGACTGAGCAAGAAATTGAGGACTCTGGTGTAGTGGAACCTACCATTTGGTGGAAACAGTGAGAGCAGTATCCAGTGGTCCTGGCAATGGTGCCAACAGAGGTAAGTCAGGGTTCATGCTCTAAAAACTGACCAGGATACACTCTTCTGAAGATGAAGAGAATACCTATTTCACAGGGTTTAGGGGGTAATCAATTGTGAAAAAACTGATCACAGAGCCTGGAGCATAATAGATGCTTAATAAATGCTTCTTGAGTCCTTTTAGGAGGCTTTCTCAAGTTTCTCAAAAAAGGCTGAGAGTTTCTGAGTTGGCTCCATCTAAACAAGGAATTCCCAAGGACTATTTTTCCCATTTCATTTCTTATCCAAGTTATGTATTTCTCATTCCAATTATGTATTTCTCCTTGCTCTCCACTCCACATTCAAAGTACACTTAGCTCTGATATGTAGAAGAATTCAGTTCATTATCTCTAGTACTTGTACATTTTCTCTTGCTGTCTGGTTAAACAGTAACTACTTTATCTGGTGCATTCTGAAAGGCAAGCTCAGAAGGCTTTGGAAGTAGTTTCCTGTCCTCTAGTTTAAGGTCTAGGTGAAGGAGAGAAAACTCAAAGCAGCTACAGTGAAACAGACAGCTAAGTGCTAAATGTGATCTATGTCAGCAAATCTTGTCACAAAAACAGAGCTCTGTGTGACAAGTTCTGTGCATGTGGGCGTTCATAGGGCCTATTTTCCAGCCCTCTTCTTTGGCTCTACAAGGTGTCTTTTTGGGAAATCTCTTTCATTCTTTCAGTTTCAGCCACCAGCTGGTGGCCCTCCAAGGCTGCCATGCCACATTTCCACCCACCTGTTGTACCCCTCCACCTGGTTCCACTCACACCTCTGCTCAGCACCGAAAACACTGAACTCATTATCTCCTACCTGACCCTACCCTTTTGCACAGACCACTCCATCCTCTGAGTTCTTTCTTTTTATTCATAATAACACCATTCCCCCAGTCGCCCAGGCCCCAGTCCTTGGTGTTATTTCTATTCCTTTCACTTCCTTCTCCTATAACTCATGCTTTGCATGGATGTTTATACCCATCCTATCCTTTTCATTCTCACTGCCATCACCCCGGTTGAGACTCAAATGTTTTTTCTCTCTTGGTTATAACAATAGCTGCCTAGTTAGCCTTTATCATTTCTCCCTTATTCCCTGGCTACATGCTTCCCTCCTCACAGACCTTAAATTACTAAACATTGCCTATTTAAGCCAACAAACATTTATTGCAAACCTAATCATGCATAACATTACAACACATACATACAAAACATTATCAGTGTTCAAAGACAAGGATAAATGGATTTGGTGTAAATCTTAAAAACAAAGTTGAAGAACTCCATTTCTATGGACTGAATGTTTCTTTCCCCCCAGAATTCATATGTTGAAATCCTAACCCCCAAGGTTATGGTAGTGGGAGGTGGGGACTTCGGGAGGTGATTAGGTCATGAGGGTGGAGACTTCATGAATGAAATTAGTGCCCTTATAAAAGAAACCCCAGGGACATCCCTTGCCCCTTCTGCCATGTGAGTTTACGGTGGAAAAATGGCCATCTATGAACCAGAAAGTGGGCCCCCAGCAAATTAGAAAATCTGTTATCAGCCTCCAGAACTGTGAGAAATAAATTCTTGTTTATAAACCACCCAGTCTATGATATTTTTGTTGTAGTAGCCTAAATGGACTGAGACATCCATCATTTGTATAAGATCTTTGACAATGAATAGGATTTTGACAGGTGGAGTTGAGTAAGAGGTCATTAAGGGAAAGGGGGCCACATTAGGAAAGATCCTGGGGTGGCAGCATGTTGGGGGGAGGGTATATTTCAAGTAATTGCAAAGATTCCAGTTAGGACAATTAGATAGAAGAAGAAAAGTACTGAAAGATGAGCTGGGAAAAGTTGGGAGGGCCCATTTAAAAAGGGGCTTTGAATGTCAAACTGAGAAGTTTATACTTCACTTCCTCTACACTGTCTAATAGATTTGAAGCATTTTGCTTGTTTTTAAGGATATTGAAGATTTTTGATCATGGAAGCAACACAAGCAAAGCTGTTAGTCTAAATGATGGTGCATGGGAGGTTTGGAGAGAAGAAACAGGAAACAAAGACGTTAGGAAGCTTTTGCATTGTCACAGATCAGGGGCAATAAAGGAAGACCTGAACTAAGGCAGTGGCTGTGGAAATGAAAAGAAAAAAAATGCAAGAGGCATCATGAAGGTGAATCTTCAAGACCCAACAAATCATTTGAGGTAAAAGATGATGGAAAAGGAGAGTCTAGTATGATTCCACATTGACTTTGAGAGTGGAAACTCCATTAATAGCATCAAGATATACTCAGGATTTAAGATGCTGTGGATAGGGTGATGTATCAAATCTCAGCTTGGTGTTTATGGTTATATCAAAGTCTCAGCAGGAAACAGAATTCATCCAGATTATTCAAATGAAGAGGCTTAATGAAAGGGACACATCTGTAGATGTGTGGTTAATGTCAAGGGAACTAACAATGGATTTGAAGGAGAGATAGCAACAATGGGAAGTTATTAGCACCCCTAAGGCTGAAGGGACAAAGGGAAGGTATAGTATCACCAGAGCCTACTGAGAGCTGGAGCCACCGAAGAATAGCTGCCTGGTGGGAGCTGAGATTGAGGAGGTGTGCAGATATCACACTAAAGCAAGAAAAGAGTGGGGAGAAATGCCCTGAGCTCTATTCCCTCCTGCCAGTCTCCTGCTTGTGCCTCCCACTGGAGCTCTGGAGAGAAGTTTCAGGTTCAGTCTCCCTAGGCACAGAGGAGGAAAGAAAGAGCAAAAAACAAAATAGGGATAAAATTGAGAATAATATAGAGAAAAAGCCAACACAACAGTTTTCCAAAATTTGCCTTTAAATATTCCCTAATATGCTTTTTTATTCCCCTGCTTCCATACATTGGTTCTTGCTAGTCCCTCTGCCTGGGAAATTTTCTCTTTCTTTGTTGAAGTCCTAGCTATCCTCCAAATCCTAAGCTCAAAAGATTCTTCCTCCAAGGATACTTTCCTGATTAGCTCCAATCAGGGGTGTTCTTTCTTACCTGTAAATACCAAACCCTTTGTACTGCTCCTTCTGTGTTCATTAAAGGCTACCTTGAGTTAATTACTTATGTCCATCTTTTACTATCTTATAGAAAATAACCTCAAGAAGTATAAAAATCTTCAGTAAGTATAAAAATTCATTCATCATATCACTCAAA
Source organism: Pseudorca crassidens (assembly GCF_039906515.1). NCBI lineage: Eukaryota > Metazoa > Chordata > Mammalia > Artiodactyla > Delphinidae > Pseudorca > Pseudorca crassidens. The sequence goes on from NC_090317.1 coordinate 96,384,858, forward strand.
AAGTCTACCATATTGTTTTACTCGTGGTAGGAACTCTACAAACAATTTTGGAATACACATGTAGGAACTGAGCTCTTCGCTTTTATTCCAGCCGTTTGGCTAGCAATTTCTCTCTAACCCTCCTATTCTTTCCCCTCTAGGGTATCCATTAATATAAGCTGCAGACTACCCATCAAACCTAAAAGCAAAACAGAACAGCTCAAAAAATGTCCAAGAGTTTGGAAAAGGACATGGTTTGAGTAAATGCTGAGTGGGAAACTTCCTGTTTCTTTTATTGAAGGACTTTGGCAGAAGCATCTAGTACAATGGTTATACAGAGTAAGCACACAATAAATATTAGATGGATGAATGGACGGATGAATAATTGAAGAATGTATGGGGGAGGGACTCTCAAAAGAATTTTTTTCGCTTAACAGTTTAGAGAGGCTGGATATCAATTCTGGCTCTTCATGTCTTGAAGGCTGAGAATATAATTTTTATATGTTCTTTTCTAACATTCATTTCAACCTAACAACTGAATATTAGGCAGGGGTCTAGGGATCTTACCTGTTATGAAAATGAATTGGTCCTGAGAGCCTGCCAAGTCAGAATGGATTCAGCGTGAGCGCTGAAAAGACAGCTAACAGAGGTGACATCTATGTCTTCAGTAGGAAAAAGACAGATTCTCAGAGAGGAGCAGAGAGGTCATTCCAGTGGAAGGAAATGGTGACTACGGCAAAAATTGGTGTTCATAGACTGATGAGTTTGGTTGTATGTCTGGAGGCAATGCTACAGAATATTCAAAACCAAAAACCTCAGGGAAAACCTGGCAAATTGGGTTAATATGCGTGAAGATATAGCAAAGTGTCCGCAGCTAGATTACATTTCCGGCACTGGGAGTCTTAGGTTAAGAAGTTTAGAAACATCTTTTCAGGAGTCCTCATCTAATGCTCTGTTGCTTTATTTCACTCATTGTCATCTGCATTCTGCATATGGCCTTTTGATTCAAATTGGTTTGTTTCTTTGTTCTCTTATTCTCAGGAATCTTTGTACACATCAGGAAATGCCCTACATTCTGCTTTATAAAGTCGGTGAAATTCTGACTTTTATCTGGTAGGCACTATACTATAGGAAATGACTTCATGGCGACACTCAAACTGGTAGTTAGGCACAGTGGAATGTGCGTAAGCTGCTATCTCCATGGGTGTTAATTTTAACATGTTAATGAAAGACCTGGTTCCTCAGGCTGGCAGGCTCAGTCTCCTGCTGCGGCCAAGTGCTGTAATGTTCAACAGGGATATAATTTTTGATACTGACAGTTTAGAATTCAGTGGCTGCCCTCACTAGTGGACTCAGAGAGGCACAAAATAAGAAAAATATGCTGAATTTATTTAAAATGTATATGACCCATGATAGGCAGAATGGTGAGGTAGATAGAATGCCAGATGGGAACATAGGATGAAACAAAGACTCTGTGTTTTAAGAACAGTAAGTGGACCGTTCTCCCTGAAACGTTTGAAAAAAGGTAGGAAAGTACTGGAGGATGAGGCCAAAAAAGTAGGATGGGATTGTGTTCTTTGGGGGCTTGAGTATCAAGGTGAGGAGCTGTACTTAATTTGACAAACAATGGGAAGCCATAGATGGTTTTTGGTTTTGTTTTTGAGCAATTAACTAATATGATTAGAGCTGCTTAATTAATTATTAAAGCATGGGCTAACTTTAATTAAGGAGATAAAAGAGGCCAGAAAACAAGTTGGGAAAGCATAATAGAGACAGCTCTCTGACCAATAAAAATCTATCCATGTCTTTTATGGTGTAGAGTTGATGCTGGAGAGTGGCCATCTATATTAACCAACATCCCCGCACCCAGCATCTAGTTGGGACCATATGACTGATTCTTGCCAATGAAATGTAAGCAGAACTGATGCTCATCACTTCCAGATTAAAGTGATTAAGTGTGCATGATCCTCCATGCTTTCTTTTTCCACTATCTGCCAGCCCCTTGACATCAGAGCAAATTTGAAACCACCAGATGGTAAAGCCATAAAATGGAAGCACAGACCTTTTCCACACTGTCAAGAATTTTCAAAGGTGTAGGAATCTGTTCAGGGCTACTTAACTTCAGTTACAACATGAGGCTCATAAGCCATAAATCAATTGCAGGGAAGCTAGTTTCTCTGTACAGAGAAAAACTGGAAGCTATGCTCTTGACATTCCTATCTTTTTCGGTCCCAGATGTTTCTTACCATCTCCCACCTTAGCATCTTATCCCGAAAACGACCTGATGAGGTAGCGTGCCTCAGTCATTAAAACCCTTCTCTAAATTCTACAAGGGTTTTAATGACTGAGGCACGCTACCTCATCAGGTCGTTTTCGGGATAAGATGCTAAGGTGGGAGATGGTAAGAAACATCTGGGACCGAAAAAGTCCCACCCTAAATACATTCCTTACATTATCTGAAGTTCAAGCACCTAGAGATTCATTTACTGAAAACACACACACACACACACACACACACACACACACATTTTCATAGGCTAACTTTCAGTGTGTCTACCCTAACTTCTGGGAGAACCACATAGCCTGCAGCTCCACAGAAGACTGAGCCAAAGTGGCCATGTACAATACCATTTACCGGTATAGTGAGTTGGGCAGGACCAGGCAGAGGGCCCCGATGAGTCCAGTTCACTCAAGACCCCCAGTCTTTAGGCCAAAATTCCCAGAGAAAATCAGAGTGCCTCACTCTATAGAGTGACTTGGAGAGCCCTGAAGGCCTGCCAGGGTCATGGGAAGCAGAAGTCAAAAGGAGAGCAAGAGCAGGTCACAGCCAAGTCAGGGCAGGTCTTTGTGGGAAGCAAAGATTATACACAGAGAGGAAAGAACTGAGAGAGAAAGAGAGGCTCATTCCTAGAAGCACATCAATCGCTGATGTCTTTCTACTCTTTATTTCTAGTATGTGTGCATCCAAACAATAAATTCTCCTTTTCCTGAGGTAACCTGAGTGAGTGTAAAAGTCAAACTGACACAACATTTAAACAAGCTTACGGAAAAGGCTCCCATAAGCTTAAATCACCAATACTGATGCTGCTCTAAATTCCCTCCCAATTTTTATCAGTATACAAGAATATATTTTTTATTTAGTTGTAACCAGTATATACATCCTATTCTTTATCCCTTTTTCACTTAACGTTGTTTTGTATACATATTTCCAAGTAGCAACCTACTCCTATCATTTCTTCCATCTATGCATCATGCTCATGTGTTCATATGTCCAGTTTGAAATACCTGTATAGTTTTCTACGTTCATTACTATTAATAAACAGTGCTACAAACATCTTTGGACAAAATTTTTTTAAATTTCACTGGGATTTCTACCCAATTGGGGGATAACCAGGTTAAAAAACATAAACAGTGTTTTCATTCTTATTATCTGTTGCCAAACTGTTCTTCATAAAGATGCACATCTTGCTGAAAATGAAAATAACCCAAAATATATTAAATTTTTGCATTTAAAAGGAATGGAGGCATCTAAAAATCTATCCTAAAGAAATAAAGTACACATAATGATTTTATGTAACAAGATGGTCATCATAATACTATTTATAACACTAAAAACATAACCGAAATATTCAAATCACTGGGGAATGTCTAAATAAATTATGATATATCTACAGATATATCATGTGGCCATATATACTTTTTATTGTCATAAAAGAGATGTTTTCAAAGAATATTGACTGACATAAGAAATGCTTATGATATAAAGGCAAATGAAAAACACATTACCAACCCCAATATGCAACATAATTCAAGTCGTGTAAAGAAAAAGTTATCTACAAATATCTGCATATAAAGACTGTACACAGGGCTTCCCTGGTGGTGCAGTGGTTAAGAATCCGCCCGCCAATGCAGGGGACACGGGTTCGAGCCCTGGTCCAGGAAGATCCCACATACCACGGAGCAACTAAGCCCATGTGCCACAACTACTGAGCCTGCGTGCCTAAAGCCTGTGCTCCGCAGCAAGAGAAGCCACAGCAATGAGAAGCCCGTGCATCGCAACGAAGAGTAGCCCCCGCTCGCTGCAACTAGAGAAAGCCCGCGTGCAGCAATGAAGACCCAACACAGCCAATAAATAAATTAATTAACTAAATAAATCTATTTTTTAAAAAAGACTGTACACAAATATACTATAATGTTAATAGTAGTTATCTCTCAGTATAATGTTTTTATTAGTGCATCTACATTTTATAATCAGAAATAACAATAAATGTTATTTCAAAAAATAAATTATCAACATAGGAGAATTCTAAACACAAAATGATACAGAACAATAGTGAAGTTAAAATAGTTAAACAGGCTATTGGTCAGTCAAACATGAGTGTGAACTTTCCTTCTAACTTAACTTGAAAGCATGTGCATGTTAGAGCTATAATAGGGGTGAGGAACTAGGAAGATGCAGGATAGAGGAGAAAATTTTAGAGCTTGGGGAGGAAAGGTCTAATGGGCAAGCCCCAGTCCAAAGACTTCTTCTGGTCAATAAGTTCAAACAATAAATTTTTTATACTCAGAATTTTGACCTTTGGCATTTACCTTTGTGACATAATAAAGAATATATTTTGGTCTTTGTCCCCCATTCCTGGCACAGAGCTTCAAAAATCCTTGGAGTTTCCTGATAGGAGTGTCTTTTGTTATACCTAAGGAGGCCCTTTCATTCATACCTCAGTTTATGCTAATGAAGTGACTGATGGTGGGTCCCCCTAAGTAGCTTCAGGATGGGACTGGTCACCAGAAAGACCAAGCATATGATTAGAGGGTTGGAACTTTCAGTCTGCCCCACCCCATCTCTAAGGAGAGGAGGGGGCCTAGAGGTTGGGTTCAATCATGTGGCCAATGATTTAATTCATCATGCTACATAGTGAAATCTCGATAACAACCCTGAGGCACAGTAGAGCTTCCAAGTTGGTGTTTGTCCGTGTTCTTGGAAGGTGGTGTGCCCTGATTCCACAAGGAGAGGGCATAGAAGCTCTATGTTACCTGCCTCTCAGACCTTGTCCAATTCATATCTTCCATTTGGCTGTTCCTGAATTGTATCCTCTATAATAAAACTGTAATCATAAGTATAGCACTTTCAGTGAGCTCTGTGAGTCATTCTAGTAAATTATTGAAACTGAAGGGAGGAGTGGTCTTAGGAAACCCCAAATATGTAGCTGGCCAGGCAGAAATGCAGGTGGCTTGGGAAGATCCAGGATCTGTGGCTGGCAGCTGAAGCAGGAAAAGCCTTGTAGGACAGAGCCCCTTAACCTGTAGGATCAGGGCTAACTATACGAGTTAATGTCAGAATTGAATTGAATGGATGGACTTAAGATTATCATACTAAGGGAAGTAAGTCAGACAGAGAAAGACAAATATCATATATCACTTATATGTGGAATCTAAAAAAAATGATACAAATAAACTTATTTATAAAACAGAAAGAGTCTCACAGACACAGAAAACAAACTTACAGTTACCAAAGGGGAAAGAGGGGGGAAGGATAAATTAGGAATTTGGGATGAACAGATACACACTACTATATATAAAATATATATTTTATATATACTATATACTAATATATACATATAAAATATATATAATATATAAAATATATTTTTTATATATACTATATACTAATACTATATATAAAATATATATTTTATATATAGTAGATACATCTGCTATACAGTAGGTATAGCACAGGGAACTATATTCAATATCTTGTAATAACCTATAATGGAAAAGAATCTGAAAAAGAGTATTATAGGTATACCAAACTGAATCACTTTGCTGTATACCTGAAACATTATAAATCAACCATACTTCAATTAAAAAAAAATTGAATTGAACTGTAGAACCCCCAGTTGGTGTCAGAGAATTGCTGTGGGAATACAACCATCACGTACATATACAAAGGACAAAACAGTTCTCAAATATGTTTAAGGAGAATTGTATTAGTTAACATGATGCTAGCTGCTCAAAGAGATAAAGCCCATAATCTCAGTGACTGAACTCAGTAGTTTATTTCTTGCTCATATGAAGTCCAAAATGGGTGTTCCTGATTGAGTGGCCTTCCACATAGTCACTCAGGGACCCAGGCTACTTCCATCTTGGGTCTCCACTTCCTCCTCAGCCTCAAGAGTACTCCACACTCATCCAACAAATAGGGGAAGAGCACGGGGATTATACATGGGAAGTGTTTCTGGACCAGCCCTGGAAGTGGCCCACTCACTTCCATTAACCTTTCATTGCCTGGAACTTGGGCCACCTCTCACTCCAAAAGAACTTGGGAAATGCACTCTAGCTGTGAGCCCAAGAAGATGAAGTGGGTTTTATGAGCAAGGCCAATCTCTACCACAAAGAAATAAAATAATTTCCTTATTCCTGAAAACATTAATGACATAATCTAGATTTTAACCTTATTAATCTCAGTAGCTAAGAAAGACAGTTGTAACAAGGTAAGTTCCTCATTGCCAAGCGCTATGCTAGCATATTTCAAGATGGATCAGAACTACAGTATTTCAGTTCAGTGCAAGAAAGAGTTCTTCAGCACTTACCATCCAGGACCTATGGTAAGCAAACAGGGTACAAAGATGTCTAGACTTAGTCCTGCCCCAGAAGACCGTACCATCCAGTAAAGAAGTTTACAGACCAGTGGAACTTTCCATTTAGCTTTCATACATTAAACCTATATAGAATCAATGCAGACAAAAAGTCCTTAGCAAGGAGGAGGACAGTTCAAAAATAGAGATGCTTTAAAAATACAATATCAGTAGCACATTTAAAATGAGCATATTATTCAAAGAAGTGGATGGACGTATTGCTGGATGGATAGATGGAGGGATAGACAGATGTTCTGGTATATTTTAGAGAAAATTATTTTAATTAATGTAGTAAAACACATGACACAAGAATCAGAAAAGTATGGCTGACCTAAGGAAAGAAGGGGAAAAGCCACTTTTTAAAAACAACGAAATTCTTAGCTTCAAGAACAGGCAGTTCCCAACACAGGCACTGGATGTGTTTGTTTATAAGTCAATTATTTGGAACTCAGAGTGCCTTTTCCCTTAGAAGCAACGTCATAAAGCATTGTTTAGATTCCCAAGCAAAAGCGGAGCTGTCTATTTAACCCCTAATGTATCTGAAGAATTGCACTGCACTCAGAGTCCTATTTCAACTGTAACTGAGCACCATCATCATTTCTACAAGAAAATGCATATGGTCTCCAACTTAGAAAACCGCTCCCACCATTGCAGCAAAGAGAATAGCAGGTAAAGAGGGGGAGACATTGTAGTCCAGTTTGGCTGAAGCAGCAACAGATTCCTTAAGATACCAAAATTCAACATGGAAGAAAGAGATGAAATTTCCGTGCTAGGGAAAGTTGCAAGGGATAGGTGCTTCTGGGTTTCTGTAGCGAGTTCACATCTGTAGCTCCAGTTTCTTTTGAAAGCCCAGAAGATCTCAGTTCACATTATTACACAGCAAAAATCAGCTCTTCAGTTCGTGCAGTCTCCACCTTCCCTATAAACTTATACTTTTTCACTGCACTTATTTAAGTTGCCTGTCCAGCATGGTCAGTAGTATTAAATGCTACAGAGAGCTAAAGTAAGATAAGAAATGGAACGTTCTAAATTTAGAGGATAAAGTGTAAACATGAGGGACTTTATGCCTAGTATGTATCTGTTTTGTAGGTTCCTTTCATCTGTTGAAAGTAGAGGGAAGGAGCTAGAGTAGATGAATGGGCATGGGCAGTGTAGGCCAGCTCCAGGTAGAGGCCATTATTATCTTTGACATTGTCCCCAAGGTTGCATCTCTTACTTCAGCAGAGATTAGCAGCTTGGGTGTCAAAGTGGAAAACTCAAAAACATCTCAATAGATTTTCATAAGAGAAGGTACTTCTTGGAAAATTATTTCCCAGAATGTCCAAATTGGAGAGAAAAAGACAGTTATAGCCAAAAGGGGAAAAAGGAGGACATACAAGATTTTTCTTCCCAAGCCATCATCACTGTCTGTATGGGTCATCTTTTAATTCAGAGTTTCCTTTATCAGATTTTTTAATCTTCCCAGGCAACATAAACCAATACCTCACAGAACATGACAGACCCATGGAAATAAAATGAAGCTGTATTTTTAAAATGAACTATTATATCAGGATGACTTAGTCTAAAAAAGTTTATTTGGGTGAAAAATTCTTTTTAAGGACTGTTTAAATCTTTTGGCAGTTTCATGTGACTAACATTTTTTTGAGGAGAAACTGCTAAGCAAAAAAGATCAAAAGTTTCCTTTGGGATTTTTTCCAGAAAAAAAATGAATATAACATAGGAATTACTATGAATAAAGAACTTGAGGAAATGGTGGATTACTCAAGGAATCTAGATAAAAATCTAAGATCAAATCAAATGGCTCACTTGGGAAAAATGACTTCCAATTTATAAATGGTTAATTTTAAATATGTTGTTTTCCTTTATATTTGTATATATTTTATAGGTGAGAAAGAGTACATAAAACATTTAAATAAATTATAAATCAGAGGAATATAATAAAAATCAATGGAATCACTACCTAAGGACTATAAATTATCCATCGTAAATAACTTGCATCTACTTACATATTCTTCCCTCATCAATCTTCCTACCTCCCTATTTACTACCTCCCATATTTACTACCTATTTACTACCTCCCATATTTACTACCCTAAATTTTGTGTTCATCATTCTATTCCTTTTTTATAATTTTATCAATTATATATGTGCACCTAAACACTATGTTATTGAGTTTCCTTGTTTTGAGTACTAAAAAGCTATGTATACCTGCATATACTCTCTTGGAACTTGATTTTTTTTTTTTTTTTTTTTTTTTTTGCGGTACACAGGCCTCTCACTGCTGCGGCCTCTCCCGCTGCGGAGCACAGGCTCCGGACGCGCAGGCCCAGCGGCCACGGCTCACGGGCCCAGCCGCTCCACGGCATGTGGGATCCTCCCGGACCGGGGCACGAACCCGCGTCCCCCGCATCGGCAGGCAGACCCTCAACCACTGCGCCACCAGGGAAGCCCGGAACTTGATTTTTTTTTAACTTAAGATTATGCTTCCAAGAATAAGCCATATTGTTGCTGGGAGATATAGTTTATGCATTTCATTGCTGTATAATATTACATTTTATACATATAACAAACTTTATTCTTCTGTGAATAAACATTTGGAGGTTTGGGGGGGGTTCATATGTATATATATATCCTGGAGCACATAGGAAAGATTTTATTTAGAGTATTTACATAAAAAGAATTCCTAGTTCATAGGGTAAGTGATTGTTTAATTTTACAATATAAATGACAAAATTTTTTCAAGAATGGTTGCAACAATTTACAATCCACCAACAATACATGAGTTCACATTAATCCAATCCTCTCCAGCACTTGACACTGTCAAATTGCATTATTTTTACAAAAAGAGTGGGTATAAAGTCATATTTTATATTAGTAGACAAAATAACATGGGTGAATCTCAAAAACATGGTAAGTGAAAGAAGTCAAATGCAAAAGACTAAATACTGTATGACTCCATTTGTATGAAACTCCAGAAGTTTCAAAACTATAGTGACAGGACACAGATCAGTGGTTGCTTGGGGACAGGGGAGGGTATCAACTGCAAAAAAGGGCATGAAGAAACTTTTTAGGGTGATAGAAATGCTCTACATCTTGGTTGTGGTGGATGTTACATGAATGAACACAATTCATCAGACTGTGCACTTAAAATGAGTGAATTCTATTGTATGTAAAGTATATCTTGTATTAGTGTGCTCAGGCTGCCATAACAAAATACCACAGACTGGGTGGCTCAAACAACAGAAATTTATTTTCTCACAGCTCTGGAGACTACAAGTCTAAGTTCATGCTGCCATCAGGGTTGGTTTCTGGTAAAACCTGTCTTCCTGGCATGTAGAGGAGGGCTGTCTTCTCACTGTGTCCTTACATGGCCTTTCCTCTGTATGTGTGAGGAGAGACAGAGAGAGCACACTCTGGTATCTCCTCTTCTTCTTAAAGGACATCAGCCTTATCAGATTGGGGCCCTACTCTTAATGGCCTCATTTTACCTTAATTATTTCCTTAAAGACCCTATCTCAGTACCAGTCACATGGTGGGGGCGGGGGTGGGGGGTGGGGGGGTGTTAGGTCTTCAACTTATGAATTTCAAGGGACACAATTCAGTCCATAACATACCTCAGTAAGCTAAAAAAAATAAATAAAATGATTTTTGGTGTTTTTTTAAGTCGAGGTAACACTGGTTTATAACATTATATAAGTTTCATGTGTACAACGTTATATTTTGACTTCTGTATGCATTACAACATGCTCTAAATCATATTTCATTTTAGTCACTATTTCCATTTCCCTGATTACTAATGAGAGTGATTGTGATAGACATTATTTGTACTCCACCAGGTCCCCCTTATTGGGCCAGTGCAATTTTCCCCTAGATGCTGCTAGATTGGCTGCTAATGGCTCACATCTTCGCTCTTCTCTGGATAAATACACTTGGCCAATGGGAGTCACCTCACCTGAAAAAGCCTGGGCAGACCACAGCCAAAGACAGGTTGATAAAGAAATACAAAAGCCCAGTTCCTTTTCTTCAAGTGAGACAAATTCGTGGTGCCATCCAAGCTCCAGAGTTCCCCCACAGGATCAGGCTGAAACCACAACTCTGTTTAGCTTCTTCCCCTGCTCTATCCTGCTTCTCTCATTTTCTTATAGGTTTCTCCTTAGAGTACTTTCTTGCTGAAAAATCCCTATCTCAGGTTCCTGGAGAATGTAAACTAAGACAGTGAGCATTTGTCCACTGTGTTTCTTTTTCTCTATAAAATGTCTTTTGCCCATTTTCCTAATAGGTTGTTGCCTATTCTTATTTGTTTAGGACTTCTTCATCTATTTGGGGTACTAAATGTTGGTCAGTTTTATATTTGCAGATATCTTTTACTAACCTGTCGCTTATTTTTCATTTGCCTTTAAGCTATCATTTGATAAACATAAGTTCTTAATTTTAATGCAGAAAAATTTATCAACATTGTTTTTACAGTTGGAACTTTTTATCTTGTTTAAGAAATCCTTCCATATCCTTAAGCATGAAATACATTCTCCCATATTTTCTATGAAATTCTTTTAATTTTTGCTTTTTACATTTCCCTTTTAATCCATCTGGAATTGAATTCTGTGTATAGTGTGGGGAAGGGATCAAATTTCATTTTTTTCTACATATGTATGTGTGTATGTATACATATATATGTATACATACACACATACATACACAGTAATAATCATTTATCTAAGGAGCCTCTTGGAAATAAATTTCTAGTCAAGTGAGATGGTGATATAGGAGGCTCCTGAGCTCGCCACCTGCCACAGGTGCATCAAATGTACAGCTACACATGGAACAATTCCCTCCGAAAGAGATCCAGAAACTAGCTGAGTGATTCCTATACATTAAATGAATGAGAAAATGCCCACATTAAAATGGATAGGAAAGGCTGAGACACTCTCACCGTAAACCCCACCCCCAGCACAGCACCAGAAAATTGACAGGGAATCACCAAATCCTGGCTTCTCCCTGAACAGTGAAGAATTTTAACCCCAAGTTTTAAGAATTCCACAAGAGGGACAGATTCCCAAAACACCTAGCTCTGAAAGCCAACCAGGCTTGTGTCCATGAGACCCACAAAACTATAGCAAACAAAAAAGCAATTCTTAATGGGCACACAACACTCCCATCCCCCAGGGCTTATCACAAACAGAGCAGGCAAAATCACCCATCTCCCAGCCTTTCCCTAAAAGAGGTTTAGTTGCATACTTTAGAAGCTGCGGCTTCAGGACCAGGCTTCTAATTTAGCAGGCACTAGGGGCTGGATACAATCCTCCCCAGAGACTGGGGAAGCCAGAGGACACTCCTCCACCTCCTCCTTCCCACCTGCTCCAAATCACCAATACCTCTCTGAAAGGAGCTAGTACACAAGTCTGCAGCCCATCTTTTACGGCTGCTGCCTGAAAGGCAGGTCTCCAGATTGTCTGGCTCTGATAGCCAGTGGGGCTTCCATTCATAAGTCCCACAAGACTGTAGCAAACAAAGACACAATTCTTAACTGGTTATCAGCTCAGGGCTCAGCACACAGGGAATAGGCAAAATCACTTATCTCCTATCTTCTTTTGAATGAGGTACATCTGCATACTTTAAAAGCTGCTGCCTGAAGGTCAGCTTCTAATTTAGCAAGTGTATAAGTGCTGGCTGCAATATTCCCCAGATATCAGGGAAAACAGCAGATACCAGGGAAAACAGCAGATACCTCTCATGTTTTCTCCCTCCAGCTGACTCCAATAAGACCAAGTCATCAGTATCTCCCTGGAAAGAGCTTGTGAACACACCTCAGGTCCCCACTTTTTGTAGCAGCCACCCAAGGGATGGGCCACTGAATCACCTGGCTCTAACCGCCAAAGTGACCGGCATTCACGAGTCCCACAGGACTGTAGCAAACAAAACAAAAGAAAACCCACAATTTTTTAACAGATGCAGGAGCTCACTTCCCACCCACACCCCGCCATAGCTACACACTCAAACCCCGCACAGAGGGAGCAGGCAAGAATGCCCGTCTCTCAGTTACTCCCTGGAAAGGGCCTAACTGTATACTTTCCTAGCTTCTGTCTGAGGGTCTGGTTTCCAATAAATCTACATCTAGGTACTGACTGCAATCCTCCCCTTTGGGTCACAGATGGGCCTTGGCACACCCTCAACTATGGGAAAGTACTGAGAACAAAGAAGGTAGCTTGGACAATCACAAAAGTCTGAGAGACAACCAAGAGCACAGACTGGGCTGATCATCTCCTACATAAGACCATTCTGTCAAAACTGGGAGAGGTGGTTGTTTTATTTAACGTGTAGAAACCAACACAGAGAGTCAAGGAAAATGAAGAAACAGAGGAACATGTTCCAAACAAAAGAACAAGAAAAAATTCCAGAAACAGATCTTAGTAAACCAAAGTTAAGTGATTTACCTCATTTATAACAGGGAAGAGCTAAATCCGACTCCATGTTCCATCGGTTTCTTCGACTTTAACCTTTGCTTTTCCGTTGCTTTTGTTATTATAATCATACATAATGGCCTGCCTCAGGGAACCCTGCCCCTCTGCCTGAATGTTAAAGTGCCTCTGTTCAGCTCACAGGGAGACAATCTGACCCCACCCACCTGTGGATGGCTGCAAGAAAGAAGAAATTAACACATCCTCTCATGGAGGCTGGCCATTCCAGGGGATATGTGCAAAACTTACAGCCTAAAATTTACTTCCTCACTTCCTCCCTCTCTCTGTGCTATAAAAGAAACTGGCATCCAAACCCAGATAAGATGGTTTTACAGAGACACTAGTCTGCCATCTTCTCGGTCTGCAAGCTTTCCGAATAAAGTCGTCTTCCTTGCCTCAACACCTCATCTCTGATTCATTGGCCTGTCGTGCAGCGAACGGAGCGAGCTTGGACTCAGTAACACATTGAGTTCAAAATAATGGTTATAAAGGTGCTCACCAAAGTCAAGAGAGCAATGCATGAAAAAAGTGAGAATTTCAACAAGAGATAGAAAATACCAAAAAGTACCAAACAGAGAAATTACAGAGGTAAAGAATAACTGAACTGAAAAATTCAATAGAGGGGCTCAACAACAATCTATTAAGGATTTTTGCATATATTCAGTAATGAGATTGGTCTGTAACTTTTTATTGTTATAATATCCTTGTCTAGTTTTGGTATTAAACTTATAGGATATACCAGTTCTTAAGTTTTCTAGGAGACTTTGTATAAGACTTTATAAAATTGGAATAATCTGATTATTACAGTTTTAATAAACTCACCTGTACAACCATGTAGAGCTGATGTTTGTGGGAAAATATTAAATTAATTCAATTTCTGAAATAGTAATAAGACTATTAAGACATTCTTTTTGAGATAGTTTTGGTACGTCATATTTTTCAGGAAATTTTTCTATTATACCTGTATTTAATTGATTGGAGATAGTTGTTCATAATATTTTCATAATATTTTATTACATTTTAAATCTCTTCTGTCTATAATTATATCTTTTTTATTCCTAATATTGTTTATTTATGCCTTCTCTTTCTTTTTTTTGATCAATCTGGTAGAGGTTTATCTTTTTTATTAGCATTTTCTAATAGCCAAGTTACGCTTTGTTAATCTTCTCTATTGTATCTTTATCCATTCTCCTACTTCCTTTGATACGCTGTTGTTTTTCTAATTTCTTAGTTTTTGCTCATTAATTTAAAACCTTTTTCCTTTTATAATATAAACATTTTAAGATTGTAAAGTTTTATCTTAATACCGATAATACTGATTTCTCTACATCCCCAAAATATGATATGTAGTATTGTCATCATTCAGTTCTAAGTATTTTTTAAACATCCATTATTATTTCTTATTCAATTTATTCACAAGTGTTTTGGGTAATTTCCAAATATTTGAAAATTTTTTGTTACTGACTTCTAAATCAACTGCATATGGTAAGAAAATGTGGTCTAGATGATATTAGTTATTTGAAATGTTTTAAAACTTGCTTATGGATCAGTATATGATCAGTTTTTATAAATGTTCCACATGACATTGAGAAATATGTATATTCTTTAATAATTGAGCGTGGAGTTCTATATTTGTCTATTAGAGCAAGATTTTTAGTTATGTTCAAAATTTCTACATATTTACTCTTTTCTTATACATTGAGGAATGTATGCTGAAATATTTAACTATGATGTTACATCAATTTTTGTATTCTATCAATTTTTACATTATGTATTTTGAGACTATTAGATGCATACAAATTTAGGATTTTTATATCTCCCTGGTCAATTGAGCCTTTTATGATTTTGTGTTGATGTACTTGTTTATTGTGATCATTAGTATAAATGAACGTGTTTCCATGTCTTGTATTTTTATTTTTATGTGACTTGCTTTTACTTCTCTTTTCTCCTTTAATACTTTTCAGTATTGATTCAGTCTATACAGTTGATTTTTTATTCCATTTTATCTTTCTACTGATGTGGAATTTATGTATTCTATTTTTTACTTTTAGTAGTTGCCCCTGAATTTTTAAGCATTACTGTTTAAACTGCAAAATGTAATGATAAATATCTTAACCTACCTCTTGAACACTTTGTTGATTACCCCTTTTCTGACTTATATGCTGTTGTCCACACATTTAATAAGGCTATAATTACTGTTTATGACACAATATTTGCTTAGATTTACATATATATATGATTTTATTTGTTTACCATTCCTTCTTGTATCTTACACCATCCTTATGGGATAATTCCTAATTTATAAAGAAAATTATTCAGAGTTTCTTTTAGTGCAGGTATCTTGGAGGTGAACTTTCTTAGGTTTTGTTTACTGAAAATGTATTTTACTCTCAATTTTGAAAGGTAGTCTTCTGGTAACACATTTGACAATTAATTTCTTTGAACACTTTGAAGATACTATTCCACTGCTTTTTTTTTTTTTGGCTTGTTTCCGTGGTTGCTGTGGAAAGTCTGATGTCATTCAAATTGTATTTTATTTATACTGTTTGGAGTACGTTGTGCTTCTTGGGTTTATGAATTCATATTTTTCATCAGGTCTGGAAAATTCACATCCATTATCCTTTTATTTTTTTTGAGCTTTTTTTTAATATCTTTATTGGAGTATAATTGCTTTACATTGGTGTGTTAGTTTCTGCTTTATAACAAAGTGAATCAGGTATACATAAATATGTATCCCCATATCTCCTCCCCCTTGCATCTCCCTCCCACCCTCCCTATCCCACCCCTCTAGGTGGACACAAAGCACCGAGCTGATCTCCCTGTGCTATGCGCTGCTTCCCACTAGCTATCTGTTTTATATTTGGTAGTGTATATATGTCCATGACACTCTCTCACTTCGTCCCAGCTTACCCTTGCCCCTCCCCATGTCCTCAAGTCCATTCTCTAGTAGGTCTGCGTCTTTATTCCCATCTTGCCCCTAGTTTCTTCATGACCTTTTTTTTTTCTTCTTAGATTCCATATATATATATGTTAGCATACGGTATTTGTTTTTCTCTTTCTGACTTACTTCACTCTGTATGACAGATTCTAGGTCCATCCACCTCACTACAAATAACTCAATTTCATTTCTTTTTATGGCTGAGTAATATTCCATTGTATATATATACCACATCTTCTTTATCCATTCATCTGTTGATGCACACTTAGGTTGCTTCCATGTCCTGGCTATTGTAAGTAGAGCTGCAATGAACATTTTGCTACATGATTCTTTTTGAATTATGGTTTTCTCAGGGTATATGCCCAGTAGTGAGATTGCTGGGTCGTATGGTAGTTCTATTTTTAGTTTTTTAAGGAACCTCCATACTGTTCTCCATAGTGGCTGTATCAATTTATATTCCCACCAACAGTGCAAGAGGGTTCCATTTTCTCCACACCCTCTCCAGCATTTATTGTTTGTATTTTTTTTTTTTTTTTTTTTTTTTTTTTTGCTGTACATGGGCCTCTCACTGTTGTGGCATCTCCCGTTGCAGAGCACAGGCTCCGGAGGTGCAGGCTCAGCGGCCATGGCTCACGGGCACAGCCGCTCCACGACATGTGGGATCTTCCCGGACCGGGGCACGAACCCGTGTCCCCTGCATCGGCAGGCGGACTCTCAACCACTGCGCCACCAGGGAAGCCCTCATTGTAGTTTTGATTTGCATTTCTCTAATGATTAATGATGTTGAGCATTCTTTCATGTGTTTGTTGGCAATCTGTATATCTTCTTTGGAGAAATGTCTATTTAGGTCTTCTTCCCATTTTTGGATTGGGTTGTTTGTTTTTTTATTGCCTTTTTCCATCCTTTTTATTCTGTCCTTCTGGCACTCAGGTTAGATGCATATTAGACCACCTTCTCATTCTATTCTCTATTTCTCTTTACTGTTTTCCATCTTCTGTCTTCCTAAACCACATTCACTAATTTTCTCTTAAGCTTTGTCTAATATGCTATTTAATCTGTCATTGAGTTTTTATTTCAAGTTATATTTTTCATTTCTAGGATTTAATTTTCTTTTCAATTCTGTCTAGTTATTCCTGGTAGTATCTTGTTGTATATTTGGATTTATTGTTGTGCCTTTATTTCCTTAAACACTTCATACCCAACTGTTCAATGTTCAATACCTG
This sequence comes from Pseudorca crassidens, assembly GCF_039906515.1. Classification (NCBI taxonomy): domain Eukaryota; kingdom Metazoa; phylum Chordata; class Mammalia; order Artiodactyla; family Delphinidae; genus Pseudorca; species Pseudorca crassidens. The sequence continues at coordinate 96,402,088 of NC_090317.1, forward strand.
ATCATTTTAATATCTGCATCCTTGAAGGGTCCAAATCTATTGTTTTTTGTTTCTGATGATCTTCACTCATTGTGAATTCCTTACCATGGGTTTCATCGTCTTTGATTGTGAGGTCATTGTTTCAATTTAATTAGTGGGAGTCTTGTGGGCCAAATTTGGAAAAGTTCTCCTCTAGAGTGTTTGCTTTTGCTTCTTCCAAGAGCCAAGCATTTACTTCAGCCTCAAGTGTTTGGCTGAGTGCAAGAGTCCCTGTATCATCTTCCCTACCTCCTCATTGTCGCAGGCCTCAGTATTCCAGCAGCAAAGCCTCTATTGCCATACACCTTCAGAGGAAATCTACCTCTCATTATAGCCCACTTCTCTGGTCCCAGTTCCCTGGCACTCCAGGTCCAATTCATAGTATGTTGGGAGTGCTGCCTGAATTATTCCCTTCCTCTGGTAATGTCTCAAAAAGTGTGTTCTATGCAGAATATAGTTGTTCTGAAGCAGCAGGGTTCTTCAAAGTTTGTATTTAGCCATAATGCCAGAAGTAGAAATCCAGTGATTAATCTTTTTACCTACGTATTTAATTCATATCAACACATTCAGTTCATCTAACATTTAGTGAATGCATACTATGTGCCACCCAATGTTCTAGGTGCTGAAGATATAAAAATAAAACTATTTGTAGGTAAACTACTCTATTAACCCCCTCATTCAAAAAGCATTATTAGCTGTTTGATACCCATTATTAACAGAATGAAAATCATGTCCAAAGTCAAACTCTGTCTTTGCTAAGCTGATTCCTTCTCCATTTCTCCAGTTTCTGCTCATGGTACTCCTATTCTTTCCTTTACAGAGAATAAAACCTCAAGAGAGCTGACTCCTTCCTCTCCTTACCTCCATACATCAAAATAGTCCCTGAAAATCTCCCATTAATGCTTCTCTATCAACATCTCTTCCATCTGTCCCTTCTTTTCCACTTCCATAAACTCTTACTGCCACACACCTGGATTCTTCAAGTGCATTCTCCCTACTATCCCTGTCTTTTCTTTTTCTAGTAAACACTCCATATTGTTGCCAGACCAGTTTCCTTAGGCACAGCCCTAACCATGTCACTCATATCCGCAAAATTCTTCATTGGGTTCCCATTACCTACCTCAGTATTTCTCAAACATTAGTAATGCATGATATCCCTTTAAAGGGAAAAAAATGTTAAATTAATTTTATCAGCATTTAATTTACAGAAAATATAAAAGTGTCATAAACGTTTTATGTTTAGATCTCTTATATAACCATAAACTAAAATAACTTTACAAATTAAATTAAAACAAAACTACCAAACCAATAAAAGTCAAATTAACAACACTAATTTAACATGACAGATAATAATTGGCTTAAACGAAATTATCTCAAACATAAGTATGGCACTGAATGCTATGGCACAGATTTCTTTGTTTTGTTGTTGCTGCTGTTGCTTTTTGGCACACCTATACTGCAATGTACCTGTGATGACTGAATCCTCCCACTTCTCTATTCAAAGCCCTAGGACATCGTCATTGTATGCTGGTGATGTCATTTGGCTTCAACTGGGGAAAAAACATCAGGATCATTCACTTTCTCCACCTGCCTCTGATTGGCTAGGGAATGCGAACAGAACAACCCACTGATACTACTTGACACTATCTAATCACTGAAGCCAACACAACTCCTTATGGTTGTCCTCAGTTTAAAGGTGAATTGTTCAGGTCATCTAAAATACATCAAAAAATTTTTTAGATTATCATCTAAATAAAAACAAAACTTTTTCAGTTCTCATAGGTCTTATCTGGCCAATGAAATGCATCACTTCTGAACAAAAGCTTTAAATGACATGGCATAGCTTTGCATATTCTTCTTTTCTTCTGCCCTGCCAACCAGAAAGATGTTCCACACAGATGCTGTAGCAATAGCTTGGGTCCTAGAGTGAAGCAGAGCCACAGCCGACCCATAATGTAGATATAAATGTGAGTGAGAAATAATCCTTCGTTGTTATAAAAATAGTCTAAAAGAAAAGACATGGATCTTGTAGGTCTGTAAATCTCATTTTAAGAAATACTGACCAAAAATAAATAAACAAATAGGTAAATAAATACATAAATAAGCATTCACACTAGCATGTTTTAAATCCCTGGCTAATCTGCCCCAGTCAACATTCCCAAAATACCAAATCCTCCCTCATCACTGCTCTGAATAAGTTCTATATTTTCTTACCATTGAGCTTTTGGTCACAGAATTATCTCTGTCTAGACATCCCTTTCCTCCCTTCTCACCTCTGCTCCCTATATACACTCAAAGAATTCTTCCTCAATCACTCCAGTGGAATAACTACCTCACTATATACGTCTTTAATGATAGGTACTACCTCTTTCCTTCTATATTTTTTTCCTTCTATACTTTTTCCTCTATGTAGCTCATATTTCCTACCAGATTCTCTCCCTGAGAGGTGCAGTGGGTCTTTTATACCCTTATACCCCTGCCAGTGCCTAGCACAACATGTTGTTTATACTAAATGCTCAATAAACAGTAGTTGAATAAATTCATTTATTTAATCTTTTTTAAAATTTATTTATTTGTTTTTGCCTGTGTTGGGTCTTCATTGTTGCACGTGGGCTTTCTCTAGTTGCAGCACACGGGGGCTACTCTTTGTTGCAGTGTGCGGGCTTCTCACTGCAGTGGCTTGTCTTGTTGCGGAACACGTGCTCTAGGTGTGAGGGCTTCAGCTGCTGTGGCATGCAGGCTCAACAGTTGTGGCTCGCGGGCTTAGGTGCTCCACAGCATGTGGGATCCTCCCAGACCAGGGTCCGAACCCACATCCCCTGCATTGGCAGGCGGATTCTTAACCACTGCGCCACCAGGGAAGCCCTTTAATCTTTATTAATAAGAGTTTAACAGCAACAACATTAAGATTGGTGAAGATGACAAATCCAGACCATGCAACTTTCTTTGTAATGCAGCTGTGAAAACTGCTGTCCTACAATGACTATGTTTTTGAACAGTTGTAAAACATTAGCTATGGAAAACGCCACAAAGGCAGAACTAATTTATCTGGTACTTAGTTAAAATTCTACACAGCATGAGGCAAGAGAGGAATTATTCTAAAAACTCATTCTTATGAATTAATTAATTAGCCTTCTCTACCTATAGAACAAAATTAATTTAGAAATGAATATTGCTGGGAAAGTTTTTCAAAACTAGAAGCCTTTGTTATTAAATTTCACAAGGAGGTTCAAAAATAATCCAAAACAGTCCCCTTAAACATCAAGATAATTTTACATCAGCCACCTTTGGGAGTTGGTGGTGGTACAGAAAAGCTGGGCAAGACAAAACCAGAGAATAGAAGAATCATTAGAGTCCAGAGTCTTCAACTCTTTGCCCTCCCAGTCTTGCTTCAAAGCCATTGACCTCTCTATAGTCCATGACCCTCTAGATCCTGACTTCTGGCTGTCTTGACCTTAGTTAATGGCCAGTCTGTTCTCCAATGCCCTGCCCTCACTCACTGTTAGCTTCACGAGAGTTGCAGCAGGAGACAGAATAGAGTCTTCAGTCTGACACTACATTTCCTACAATATCTCATTGAAGCTGATACTCCGCTGCCTAGATTTCACCTCCATAGTCACAGCAGGAGACTAACACATCAACACCCTCCCTTAGAGTCTCAGTAGGTTGAGAATTAAGAAAAGGGGGCCCCAGATACTCATATTCTGAGGAAGGCCTGCTGTATAAGCTGGGGACAGAGGGAAGGAGACACAATGGTTATAAGCAAAGAACCATCGTGTGTAAAGGTAAAGGGCACTGTTATATTTAGGAAGCCGTTGCATGTTCAGTATGAGTGAGGCATAGATGGATGGTGGGGAGTGGTAAAAGAGAAGGCTTGGGAATATCACTGTCAGATTTTTGTTTTGGAAAGGTCATTCTGGAATGGGAAGTGGCCAAACTGCTGCCAGGGAGATCAGTTAGGAGGGGATAGCAGTCATATGGATGAGAAGTGGTGAGTAGAAAACTGGGATAGCAGCATTGGGGACAGAAAGAAGTGAAGAGATCTGAGAAAGTTATGAAGATACAATTGAAGAATTAATCACTCTGTGTGTGTGTGCGTGTGTGTGTGTGTGTATGTGTGTGTTGCCAGGGGTGCGGGGGAGTGTAGGATGCTATGTTAAAACCAGGCTGAATGATCAGGTGAACCAGGGCCAGTGTGTTAAAAGTCAATGGATTCTGGACATGCCATGGAAATAATTTCCTTCTTTTATTCAAATCTGATACCATTCTGAATTGAAATAATTTTCCTGACCCAATCAATGAATCCAGGACATTTGCTGTTCAATCCAAGTCCCCAGTACTCTAACAGCTCCACTACCCAGTCACTTCAACTTCTGGCATCTTGATCCTCCTCCAATCCAGGTCTCTGATGAAGAAACCTTGCCTGTGTTTCTGACTCATTGATTTCCCTGGACCTTTTCTACCTTGGTCTGGGGAACAGAAGATGCTGATCTGCTTAGGTCAAGCAAGGCCCCCCCTGGAGCGTGAAATGGGGACAGCTCTCCCCAACATACGTAGGCTGTACAGTAGAGGGTATAGTTAGAAGAAAGGGAAAAGGATAATGTATCTCTTGTGAATATTCTCCTACCTGCCTGTTAAAATTTTACCCATCCTTCAGGATAAGACTCAAATGCTACCTCTTTAAATAAGTCTTTCCAGACTCTACCCCCCACCCCTGCAAACTTGAAGTGATTCTCCCTCTTTTATACTGTATTTTTAAAATATTTTCCAACCTATCTTCAGGTACTTCCATAGTCTATATTATATAATAGTCATTTGACTACATGTGTTCTGTCTCCTACTAAATTTTAAATCCCTTGAAGTTGAGAACTATGTCTTCCTAACTTTTCATTTATTCATTCAACAAATATTTGAATGATTAAATGAACAAAGGAATGAATCTCCCGTTACTCCCCACCACCTTATATATAACGTCATTCTTCCTCAGCAAATCTTTCCAGAGCTATTAAAGGCTATTTTTTTTTATAGTCATGACTGTCATCTCCTTCTTCTGGGCTAGGAACAAAAGTGCAAATATCCAAAATAAAAAATGGAAATAGTAAAAAGAGGAGTTTGGGAGAAGGGACTTAGACTCAATTGATCTTCCTCTTTCCTTCACACCACTTTTTCCATTTTCTAAAAGTAATTGCTTTGAACCACTGATAAAAACCCAAAGCCTTCAGGAGTTTTATAGCCTAGTTTGAGGTAAAGTTTTTCTTTACCCTGTAAATCTCTTCTCTATAAATATATTAAATATTTTCACCTTATTTTTCTTCCCATCAATATAAGCTTAAGTAAAATGATTTACAAAACATTGGTAATAGTTTGCCAATAAGTGACACATATTTGAAGCACTATCATAATGGAATTTTTAAGTAACTAAAATAATTTCATGACTAATTAACAACAGTTTAAAACCCCATAAAGCATTCCAACTTAAGCATTGCTATTCCTACTCCATCTGCCAAATATTAAGAAGAACAGTACAAATGTAAGAGAGGGGAAGCCATTTCCAATTATACCTCCATTTTTTACTCATTTAGGGCAATAGCTTTTAATTCAGATTACTTCTCTTGATTAATAGCATTTAATATATATAAATGACTGTAAACATTCAGTATGAATGCAGAAGAAACACAGCTTTTTCTATTAAAAAAGCAAAATGGAACTATCTTGATTTTATTTATCTAAACAAAGGCCAATACAAGTTATAGAAAACATCTGTTTGAATAAAGTCAGAAAATTCCCAAGGACATACTTAACTACTTCTAAGCATGCCTTCAGAAGAGACCCACCCATACGCGTATCTTGCAGTCCAGATGGAATGATGAAATTACCCAGCCCCTCCTGGCATTTATTTAAATGTTTGGCCTCCAGATACAAACTTCATCTAACAAATGAGAATGACTGTTCCAAAAATAAGTAATTCAAACCATTCTCTTACTTGCAGAAGTAACAGATGAATTCTTCATGCATTAAATCATACTGCGCTAATGCAGTTTCTGTTCTAGAATATAAAGACTTTCAGTCATTCAACAAGCATTGATTGGGATCCTGTCTTGCACAAGCCACTGTGCTAAGTACTGCAAGTATAGAAAGATGAATAAGATATGTCCTTCCCTTCAAGGGTGAAGTGTCTTGGTAAGAAACATAGAATTTTATTATGAATAACTATAATGCAATTAGCAGTAAACTGCACAAGAGAAGAGCAAAATTATTCAAGTAAGGGTTTAAAACTAATGTTATCATGGTAAACAGAATGAGTGGTGTCAGTTATAGCTGGAAAAATTAAGGAAGAATTTCTCGGAGGAGTAGTATTTGACAGAGAATTTAAAGGTTGGCTAGCATGTTAAGAAGCAGCAATATGAGGGACAAATAAGCAAAAACAGGAAATATACAATGTAAATGTGATGTGCATGACCTTTTGCAATACTATTTACAACATATACAAGACACTGTTGGCATCCAACCCATATCCCCTTGGAACTCACTGTTCTCTACACACTACCCTCAGACACAGAGGCATGGGAGTTGGTTGATAAGTTCCTCTGCTTCTTCACTTCTCAAGTATGATGTTCTATACCCTGTCCTAGAGGTCCTCAGCAAAACGGATCCCCAATTACCCACATCAACACACTCTATTAGCTATTTTCCCTTCCCTGTCTCCTTTCACCATGTCCCTAGTAGTGCTTCCTGACATTACCTCCCAAATAAAATTCTCCACTCAGACCTACTCATAAGATATGCTTCTGGAGGAATCCAAATTAAAACACAATAGCTCAGACAAGTGGGGATGTTACTGATAACTGACAGAATGAACTGTTGTTTCACAGGTCACTGAAAAAGAGCAATATTTCCCCAAACAGCGACAGGCTACCTGTGATCACTGATTTCCCTTTCATGGATATTTACAATACACATCAGGGTAAGAATGGCACTGAAAAGTCCAGCAGCAAAACAGAAACCTATTTAACTTTGTTTAAGAATTAAACAAACCTATATGACACCCTTATTAACCTTCCAGTTAAAGCTAATTTGGAAAGTGCTGGAAATGATACTAAAACATTCCTAACTTTTATGAAATTTTACTTACTCTTCTGTCATGGGGACCCAGAGCCAACTGAAGTATGTTTGCCGGTATCATAATATTCAGAGTTTTAAGCCAAATTTTCATTTTGCTTAAATATATTTTAGCTTCTTTGCTAAATAATGACAACTGATTTTTTTTTTTTTAATCTTTGTATGTGTTGGGCCTTCATTGCTGTGCGCAGACTTTCTCTAGTTGCGGCGAGCGGGGGCTACTCATCGTTGTGGTGTGTGGGCTTCTCACTGCAGTGGCTTCTCTTGTTGCGGAGCATGGGCTCCAGGCACACGGGCTTCAGTAGTTGCAGCATGCGGGCTCAGTAGTTGTGGTTCACAGGCTCTAGAGCACAGGCTCAGTCATTGTGGTGCACGGGCTTAGTTGCTCCGCAGCATGTGGGATCTTCCCGGACCAGGGCTCGAACCCGCGTCCCCTGCATTGGCAGGCAGATTCTTAACCACTGCACCACCAGGGAAGCCCATGACACCTGATATTTAAATAGCTCATCCCCACTTGTCTGAGCTATTGAGTTTTAAACCTAAGCAATGTTTAGTGCTGTTCAGACTCTCAGCTCACCTGGTTTTCTATGCACCAATGGCCTTGGCCTGGTTTTCTGTGGGCACCACCTACATTCAGAGGTGGAAAGAAAGTTAGAAGGGATTCTGGGAAGGTGTCAGCAGAAACATGCATCCCTGCTCCCCAACGCCTCACAGCACCAATTCAAAAGCCTCTTACCTCACCTCAACAGGAGCATCCACAGGGCCCAGTGGTTAGGTGGGGATTGAAGACAGTGAGGAAGGCCTGGTTAGACACCTTTGCATTCTGAAGGAGGAGCTGGCACAGAACTTTGCTTCCGTCCAGACCTAGCTAAAGTCTAAGAAATTCCTGTGGCAAAAAGTCTAGAGGTGAGACCCAGAGCTTCTCAGTTCCTAGAAATAAGTCTGCTCCCTAAAAATCTTGGTATGTATCCCACCTCAGAGGAAGGGTAGTACGAGCCATAGGGAATGGTCCAGGGAGGACCTGTAGTGGAGCTGAATCTGGAGATGAGTCCTCCCTGCCAAAGAGGCTGTGAGAATCTGGTCTTTCAATCTGAAAAGAGAGTGAGCAGGGCAGCTTCATCCTGGTGCCTCTATATAGGGCAGGCCACATGCCAGAATGGAACTACAATACTGAAACAATTACTAAAGAACACAGGTAACAACATGGGAAAAATAAAGGAACACCTAGTGATGGTCAACCATAGTTCAAAATAAGACTTTCTAAGACCAAGAAACATGATTTTTTTTCACTTTTTAAAAATCAGTGGATGAAATGAAAGAGAAGATGGTCACTTTTGAGAGCCATATTAATGGTCTGAAAGATCAAGGAAAAAATATTACAAAACAAAGCAATGGACTTCAACTTCTAGCCACAAAGGAGCAACATGTCTTGGATAAAAGCTGGTGCAAATACACAAATTAACTGTGTGAAGTCACTGGAGATTAACAAGATAGGCAAGACTCCAGGGGTCAAAATTTCAGAGAGTTTGGAGGTATGTTGAGGTGAGCCCCTGTAGCACATTTGGTAGTTCACTGCACTGGGAATAGAGGCCTAGCAGAAAGCAGTGGTCAGGGCTTGTGGAAATCTCTCAGGGTTGCAGAGAAAAAAGTCAAAGCGTTATGTTGCCAAGGAGACCAGAACTCAAATAGGAGGAGAGAAGTGAACAAAAAAAATTCTAGAATCAATCTCACCATGAGATATTTACTGATTCGTAAGTTGTGTACATGCTCAAGATGAAAGTCCAAGAAAAGCAAAAAGAAAGCAACATCTAGGGCTTCCCTGGTGGCGCAGTGGTTGAGAGTCCGCCTGTCGATGCAAGGGACACAGGTTCATGCCCCGGTCCGGGAAGATCCCACATGCCGCGGAGCGGCTGGGCCCGTGAGCCATGGCCGCTGAGCCTGTGCGTCCGGAGCCTGTGCTCCGCAACGGGAGAGGCCACAACAGTGAGAGGCCCGCATACCGCAAAAAAAAAAAAAAAAAGAAAAGAAAGCAACATCTAGGGGTGCTGAAGAGCTAATAAAAGACATCAGAATTCTAATAGTGCTAGGAAATCAAAGAACGGAGTTCAGGCTCAAGTAAGTAGATAGCCCTTTTAAACATACAAGGCTTTAAATTGAGACTCCAAAAGAGAAAACCCCTAAGACTAAGGGTGGTACTCTACCAGTAAGAACTACAAATAGACCAGCCATGACAAAGGCTAACACCTGCCATCAACTGGATCAAGGTGATCTTCCAGTACTATGTCTGCCTGCTAGGAGAAATTTCAGATCAGTTGAAGCATCTACAATTTTTCATACACAATGTCCTGCATCCAATTAAAAAGAGGTCTTGACATGAATAAATGCCTAAAAATCAAGAGAAAAAACAGACAATAAAAATAAACAGGTAATTCAAATATTGGCCTTATCATACAAGGAACTTAAAATAACTATGAATAATACATTTAAGAAAGCATAGGAAAGGATAAAGAACTTCACCAGAAAATTTAAAATATATATATATACACACATATGTATACATACACACACACACATATATACATACAAAATTTAAGGGTCAAATGGAATTCTATAGCTGAAAAATACATTCACTGAAATTAAGAATTCAATAGATTTAATAGCAGAAGAGAGAACTGGTAAACTGGAATATAGGTCAATATAAAGTATCAGTAACTAAGAGAAAATTAAAAGATGGAAAAATGCAAAAAATAAATATATGGGATAATATTAAAGGATCTAAGGTGTATAAATTGGAGTCTCAGGAAAAAAGAGAAAACAAAAACAGTGACTGAAGAAATACTGGCCAGATTTTCTAAAACTAAAAAAAGACATGAAAATATCAATTCAGGAATCACAATGGACTCCTAGCAGGATAAATACAAAGGAACTTTTTAATAAGATTCTAAAAGCCCAACACAGAGGGAAGACATTAAAAGCTTCCAGAGGGGGAAAAAAGACATATTGCCAACAAAATAGCAATAACACCAACATCTGTCTTTTCAAAAGAAATCATGGAAGACAGAAGACAATGGAATAACATCTATAAAATGGTTAAAGATTAAAGTACCAACACAAATTTCCACACTTGGTGAAACTATTTCAAAAAATAAAGCAAAATAAATGTTCTGACAAGAATGAGATGATTCCAGCAAAACTTCACTAAAATAAATACTAAAAGTTCTTCGGATGAAAGGAGAATGATGCCAGATGGAAGTAGAATAATGCAAGAAGAAATGAAGACTACTGGGAAAGATAAATATGTGACTAAATCTAAATGAATATCATTTCTTTAGTATTTGAAATGATACTTTCGATTTAAAATATATGAAGAATTAAATATTGACATCAGTAACATGAAAAGATGGAGAACAAAGACATTAAAAAGTTAGGGGAGGGCTTCCCTGGTGGCGCAGTGGTTGAGAGTCTGCCTGCCAATGCAGGGGACGCGGGTTCATGCCCCGGTCCGGGAAGATCCCACATGCCGCGGAGCGGCTGGGCCCGTGAGCCATGGCCGCTGGGCCTGTGCGTCCGGATCCTGTGCTCCGCAGCGGGAGAGGCCGCAGCAGTGAGAGGCCCGCGTACCAAAAAAAAAAAGAAAAAAAAGAAAAAAGTTAAGGGAGGACTTCCCGGTTGGCGCAATGGTTAAGAATCTGCCTGACAATGCAAGGGACACAGGTTCGTGCCCTGGTCCAGGAAGATCCCACGTGCCGCGGAGCAACTAAGCCCGTGCACCACAACTACTGAGCCCATGTGCCGCAACTACTGAAGCCCACGTGCCTAGAGCCCATGCTCCACAACAAAAGAAGCCACTGCAATGAGAAGTCCGCACACTGCAATGAAGAGTAGCCCCTGCTCGCCACAACTGGAGAAAGCCCGCACACAGCAACAAAGATCCAACGCAGCCAAAAGTAATAAATAAATAAAAACAAATTAATTTTTAAAAAAGTTAGGGGGCTTCCCTGGTGGTGCAGTGGTTAAGAATCCACCTGCCAATGCAGGGGACACAGGTTCGAGCCCTGGTCCAGGAAGATCCCACATGCCGCAGAGCAACTAAGCCTGTGCACCACAACTACTGAGCCTGCGCTCTAGAGCCTGCATGCTACAACTACTGAAGCACGCACACCTAGAGCCTGTGCTCTGCAACAAGAGAAGCCACCACAGTGAGAAGCCCATGCACCACAACAAAGAGTAACCCCCACTCACTGCAACTAGAGAAAGCCTGCGCACAGCAACAAAGACCCAATGCAGCCAAAAATAAATAAACCAAATAATTTTTTTTTAAGTTAGAAAGTTCTTACAATGTTCAGAAATGATAAAGCATTTGTTTAAAGTAAACTGTAATATGTCAATTATGCATGTTATAATCTATAGGATAGACAGCTGTCTCTTTTCCCTGTTTCTCTCTGGAAAACTAGCTGGCTTACAGTTTAGCCTATATCTCCAATGAATATATCAGTCTTCTCGCACTTGAGTTTTACCACAGCTCCCACTATTTTTGTGAGCCTATTAGGCTTTAAGTTCTGCACATCTGTTGCAAATAAAGTAAGCTCCTTTGGGTGAAGATTTGAAGTTCTCTGTCCTGCAGTCTGCTTCTCCCCGCTACCCAAAATTCTGAACCAAGGGTCTGGTGCTGGTGCAGAGAGAACATTCTTCTTTCTCAGTGACACCAGTGCTTTAGGAGCTGAGCACTTAATGAATGGGAGAGGGCAGCATCAGCTAGCATCTCTCAGCATGGAACCCTTGCCCCACAAGCCAGAGTAAGGGCGATCTGGGCCCCAGTATTCTAAGCAGCACCATGCCCCAAGTAAAGCCTCCATCCCACTAGTGGGGTTAAGCAGAAGATGGGAGCCCCACCTCTCAGCCCCATTCATGAAGAACTTAGTCTCAGCAACAGGTAGCTAAGAGCAGAATGAGAAATGTTGATATCCTGCCCCTCCTTGGAAGGTAGCCCTCTAACTGGGAGCTGAGGGGAGAGGGAGCCTTGTGTTCTCGGCTTACCAGTCTGGAGTGGAGTTTCCAACTCACTAAGGTGGTTAAGGGGGAAGGATGGCACAGGTCTTGGTTCAAGTTCCATACACTTTTGCAATTCTTACCAAGTTTTAGAAGACTGTTTTGAATACATGTTTCTTCATTTGCTGTGTGCCCACAGAACCATTTCCTCAGACTCTAAATGGTTGGATTAGTTTTATAATTTTCACTAGTTTTACTGGGATATGAGTCATGAGCTCATCATACTGTCATACTGGAAGGAAAACTACTAAAATGAACTGTATAACTAACAAGCTAACAGAAGGAAAAGATGAAATAAGAAATACTTGAATAATATAAAAAAAGGCAACAAAGTAGGAAAAAAAACAAAAAACAGATTCAACAAATGTATCATATATAGCAGAATGGTAGATTTAAAAGTCAACTATATCATTGATTACATTAAATGTAAATGAACTAGGGCTTCCCTGGTGGCGCAGTGGTTAAAAATCCACCTGCCAATGCAGGGGACATGGGTTCAAGCCCTGGTCCAGGAAGATCCCACATCCTGCAGAGCAACTAAGCCCGTGCACCACAACTACTGAGCCGGCACTCTAGATCCCGTGGGCCACAACTACTGAAACCTGCATGTCACCACTACTGAAGCCCGCATGCCTAGGGCCCATGCTCCACAACAAGAGAAACCACCTCAATGAGAAGCCTGTGCACCACAACGAAGAGTAGCCCCTGCTCACCACAACTAGAGAAAGCCCGTGCGCAGCAACGAAGGCCCGACGCAGCCTCAAATAAATAAATAAATTCATATTAAATATAAATATATATAAATGAACTAAATATTCCAAATAAAAGACAAAATTATCAGATTGATTTTTTTAAAAAATCAACTATATACTGCTTACAGAAGACATGCCTTATACATAACTACACAGAAAGTTAGAAAGTAAAAGGAAGGAAAAATACTAACCAAAGGAAAACTGGTTTAACTATAATAATATTAGAAAGCATATTCTTTAAGGCAAGAAATACTATTTGAGAAAAACAATATGATATTTCATAATGATAAAATGGTCAACTCAACAGAAATGTATAGAAATCCTAAATTTGTATGTACCTAGTAATACAATTTCAAATATATATAGCAAAAATTAGCAGAACTTAAAGGAAAAATAGAGAGATGCAAAGTAATATTTGGAGATTTTAATATACCTCTTTCAGTATCTTATAATAACAGTATCATTAAACATGTAATAGTTTTGAACAACAGGATTAATATGCTTGTCCTAATGGGCATATATAGAACACTGCAATCAATAACTGCAGAATAAACATTCCTTCCAAGTGGACATGGAAATTTTGCCAAAATAGAGCATAAGTGGGACCAAAAATTTCAAATAAATAAAATCATATCTAAGTTTAATTCTCTAAACATAGCAGACTAAACTAGAAATAAAATCCCCCAAATGTTTTGTAATTACTCAGTAATCCATGGGTGAAATAAATTATAAGGAAAGTTATAAAATATATGATAATGAAGATATAACATATCAAAAGCTTATGGGATTCAGTGCTTAGAGAGAGGGAGAGGGGGAGAGAGAGAGAGAGAGAGAGAACTTTTTTAATGAAATAATGGCTGAAAACTTTGTAAATCAGGGAGGGAAATGGTCATCCAGATTCATGAAGCCCAGAGAATTCTAAATAGGATCAACCCAAAGAAGACTACATCAAGACACATTATAATCCACTTGTCAAATGACAAAGACAAAAAGAAAATTTTGACAGCAGCAAGAGAAAAGCAACTTGTCATATATAAGGAAATTTCCCATAAGATATTAGTGGATTTCTCAGCAGAAACCTTGCAAGCCAGGAAAGAGTGGAATAATATATTCAAATTTCTGAAAAAAAAAACCCTGCCAACCAAGAATACTATACCCACCCAAAATGGATAAAGTGAAGGAGACATAAAGTCTTTCCCGGACCAACCAAAACTTGGAGAGTTCATCACCACCTGACCTGCCTTACAAAAAATGCTTCAGGGAGTTCTTCAAGTTGAAGCAAAAGCATGCTAAACAGCAATGTGAAAACATATGAAAGTAGGAATCTCACTGTTAAAGGTAAATATATAGACAAATATAGAACAAAGTAACATTGTAATGATGATACATAAATTATTTTTAAGGCTAATATAAAATATTTTTAATTAAAATTTGTCAATGGATGCATAATATAAAAAGAAGCAAATTCTGACTAAAAGAATATAAAGTGTCAGAGGGAAGAGCAAAAGTGTAGAGTTTTTGTATGTGATTAAATTCAAATTGTTAACAACAAAATAGATACTAACAACTACAAGATATTTCCTGCAAACCTCACACTAATGACAAAGAAAAAAAATCTGTAAAAGGTTCACAAAACATAAAAAGAATGAAAGCAAATTACTACAAAAATTATCAAATAACAAAGGAAGACACCAAAAGAGGAAGAGAGGGACAAATCAACTGCAAAACAGACAGAAAACAATTAGCAAAATGGCACTAGTAAGTCCTCATTGATCAATAATTACTTTAAATATAAATGGATTAAAGTTCCCAATCAAAATGCATAGAGTAGCTGAGTGAATAAAGAACAAGATCCAGTGATATGCTGTCTACAACAGACTTGCTTTAGATTTAAAGATGCATGTAAGCTAAAAGTGAGGAGATGGAAAAAGATATTCCATACAAATGATAACCAAAATAGAGCAGGGGTGGCTATACTTAGACAAAATAGACACTAAATCAAAAATATCTCTGGAGAGAAAGAAGGTCATTATATAATTATTAAAAGGTCAAATCATCAGGAAGATATAACAATTGTAAATATATACCAGCCTAACATCAAAGCACCTAAATATATAAAGCAAACATTGACAGACATGAAGGCAGAATTTTACAGCAACACAATAATGGTAGGGGATTTTAATATTCCATTGACAATAATGGACAGAACATCCAGACAGAAAATCATTCAAGAAACAGCTAACTTGAAACATACTTTAGACCAAATGGACCTAACAGACATACAGAACTTTCCACCCAACAGCAGAAGAATACACATTCTTCTCAAGCACGCATGAAATATTCTCATAGATAGAGTACATGTGAGTCTTGATTACAAATCAAGACTTAAAATAACGTAAGAAGATCTAAGTCACACCAAGTATCTTTTCCCACCACAATGGAATAAAACTAGAAATCAATGAGAGCAAGAAAATAAGAAAATTCATAAATATGTAGAAACTAAACAACACATTCTTGAACAAGCACTGGTTAAGAAGAAAACAAAAGATAATTTTTAAAGTATTTTGAGAACATAATATACAAACAAGATGCAGCAAATGTGGTACTAAGAGGGAAGTTTAGAGTTATGCAGCAAAAGCAAGATGCAGCAAAAGTGGTACTAAGAGGGAAGTTTAGAGTCATGCAGCAAAAGCAGTACTAAGAGGGAAGTTTATAGTCATGAATACATAGGCTAAAAAAGAAGTATGACCTAAAATAACCAAACTTTCTACCTCAAGAAAGTAGAAAAAGAACAACCAACTAAGCACAAAGTTAGCAGAAGGAAAGAAATAATAAAGATTAGAGCAGGAATAAATCAGATAGAGAACAGAAAGTAGAAAAAAAATCAACAAAACTAAGAGTTGGTTTTTTGAAAAGATATCAAAGTGACAATCCCTTAGCTAGATAAGAAAAGAGAGAAGACTCAAATGAATATAGTCAGAAATAAAAGACTCAAATAAAATCAGAAATAAAATAAATAAAATCAGAAATAAAATAAATCCATTATGGGCTTCCCTGGTGGCGCAGTGGTTGAGAGTCTGCCTGCCGATGCAGGGCACGCGGGTTCATGCCCCAGTCTGGGAAGATCCCACATGCCGCGGAGCGGCTACGCCCATGAGCCATGGCCGCTGAGCCTGCGCATTCGGAGCCTGTGCTCTGCAACGGGAGAGGCCACAACAGTGAGAGGCCCGCATACCGCCAAATAAATAAATAAATAAATAAATCTATTACAATGGATGCCTAAGAAATAAAAAGGATCATAAGAAACTATTACGAACAACTGGATAACCCAGAAAAAAAAATAGATAAATTCCTAGAAATATACAACCTACCAAAGCTGACTTCAGAAGAAATAGAAAGCCCAAATAGACCAATAATAAGGAGAAAGAATCAGTAATTTTAAAAAAACAAACAAACAAACAAAAATCTCTGAACAAAGAAAAGCCCAGGATCAGATGAGTTCCCTGGTAAATTCTACCAAACATTCAAAAAAGAATGAATACCAATCCTTCTTAAACTCTTCTAAAAAAATAGAAGAAGAGAGAACACTTCCAAACTCATTTTATGAGGCCAGCATTACCATGATACCAAAACCAGAGAAAGAAACCACAAGAAAAGAAAATTATAGGCCAATATCCTTCAATGAACATAAATGTAAAAATCTGCAATGAAATACTAGCAAATCAAATTCAACAACAACACTTAAAAGAATCATACACCATGATCAACTGGGATATATCCCTGAGATGCAAAGATGGTTCAACATATGCAAATCAATCAATATGATACACCACATTAATAAAATTAAAGGAAAAATACATGATCATCTCAATAGATGCAGAAAAACCATTTGACAAAGTTCAACATCCACTCATGATTAAAACTCTCAACAAAATAGGTATAAAAGGAACTTACCTCAACACAATGAAGGCCTTATATGAAAATTCCACAGTTAATATCATAATCAATGGGTTAAAAATAAAAGCTTTCCCTCTAAGATCTGGTACAAGGCAAGTATGCCCACACTTGTCACGTCTGTTTGACATAGTGCTGGAAGTTCTACCAAAAGCAATTAGGCAAGAAAATGAAATAAAGGTATCCAAATTGGAAAGGAAGAAGTAAAATTGTCTCTATTTGTAGATAGCATGATATTATAGAGAAAACCCCAAAGACTCCACCAAAAAACTGTTACAATTAATAAACAAATTCAGTAAAGTTACAAGATACAAAATCAATATTCAAAAAATAACTTGTGTTTCTATACACCAACAACAAACTACCAGAAACGGTCCCATTCACAATAGCAGCAGGAAGAATAAAATTATTGGGAATAAATTTAGCCAAAGAGGTGAAAGACTTGTAGAATGAAAATTATTTTTTAAAAGAATGAAGGAAACTTTAAAAGATACAGATAAATGGAAAGAAATCCTATGTTCATGGATTGGAAGAATTAACATGGTTAATATGTCCATAGTATTCAAAGTGATCTACAGGTTCAATGCAATCCCTATAAAAATCCCGATGGTATTCTTTATAGAAATATTTAAAAACGCTAAAATTTGTATGGAAGCACAAAAGACCTCCAACAGCCAAAGCAATCATGAGGAAAAAGAGCAAAGAGGCATCACACTTTTTGATTTCAAAGTATATTAAACAGCTACAGTAATCAAAATAGTATGGTACTGGCATAAAAACAGACATATAGACCAATGGAAAAGAACAGTCAGCCCAGAAATAAATCCATGCATCTATGGTCAACTGATATTCAACAAGGGTGCCAAGAACATACAATGGGGGAGAGGAAAGTCTCTTCAACAAATGGTGTTAGGAAAACTAAATATCCACATGCAGGAGAATAAAATTATACACTTATCTCATACCATATATAAAAATCAACCCAAAATGGCTTAAAGACTTAAACATAAGACTTGAAACCATAAATGTAGAGAAGAAAACATAGGGGGAAATCTTCTTGACAACAGTCTGGGCTATGATTTTTCAGATATGACACCAGAAGCACAGGCAAGAAAGCAAAAAACAACAAGTGGAACTGCGTCAGACTAAAAAGCTTCTGCACAGCGAAGGAAACAATCAACAGAGTGAAAAGGCGATCTACAGAATGGGAGAAAATATTTATAAGCCATACGTGATAAGGGGCTAATATCCAAAATATATAAGGAACTCATACAACTCAATAGCAAAAACAAAGCAAACAAAACAAATAACCCAATTAAAATATGGGCAAAGCTCCTAAACAGACATTTCTCAAAAGACACACAAATGACCAAAGGTAAATGAAAGTGTTCAACATCGCTAATCATCATGGAAATACAAATCAAAACCACAATGAGATGTCACCTCACACTTGTTAGAATGACTGTTATCAAAAAGAGAACAAGTGTTGGAGAGGTTGTGGAGAAAACAGAATGCTTGTACACTATTGGTGGGAATGTAAATTGGTACAGCCATTATAGAAAACAGTATGGAAGTTCCCCCCAAATTAAAAAGAGAACTACATTATGATCCAAGCAATCCCACTTCTGAGTATATATTCAAAGGAAAGAAAATCAGCATCTTGAAGAGATATCTGCACTCCAGTGTTCACTGTAGCATTATTCACAATAGCCAAGATATGGAAACAACCTAAATGTCTGTTGACAGATGAATGGATAAAGAAGATGTCTTGTATATATATATACAATGAAATAGTATTCAGTTTTAAAAAAGAAGGAGAACTTGGCATTTGTAACAACATAGCTGAACCCAAAGGACATTATGCTAAATAAAAAAAGCCAAAAATAGAAAGACAAATACTGCATGATCTCACTTACATGTGGAATCCAAAACAGTCAAACTCATAGAAGCAGAGAGTAGAATGGTAGTAGTCAGTGGCTTGAGGGAGGGGAAAATACGGAGATGTTGGTCAAAGAGTACAAAGTTTCAGTTATGCAAGATGACTAAGTCTGGGAATCTACCGTAAAGCAATGTGAATATAGTTAACAGTATTGTATAGTACAGTTGAAATTTGCCAAGTTAGACCTAAAGCATTCTCACCACAAAAAAATGGTAACTATTAATATATGAGGTGATAGTTATATCAATTAGCCTCATTGTAGTGATTATTTCACAATGTATACATAAATCAAAATATCATAAACCTTAAATATATATAATTTTTGTCAATTATACCTTAATAATGATGGAAAAATATAAAGAGGATATCATGAAAAATCTTTCTGGAAGGTATTTGGCAATATTTATTAAAACTCTAATTATATAGGGCTTCCCTGGTGGCACAGTGGTTAAGAATCCAACTGCCAATGCAGGGGACACGGGTTCAAGCCCTGGTCCAGGAAGATCCCACATGCCGCGGAGCAACTAAGCCTGTGCGCCACAACTACTGAGCCTGTGCTCTAGAGCCCACGTGTCACAACTACTGTGCCCGTGTGCCACAACTACTGAAGCCCACGCACCTAGAGCCCGTGCTCCGCACCAACAGAAGCCACCGCGATGAGAAGCCCGCACACTGCAACGAAGAGTAACCCCCGCTCACCACAACTAGAGAAAGCCCGCGCACAGCAACGAAGACCCAACGCAGCCAAAAATAAAAAAAAAACAACTATAATTATACATACTTTTCAACTCAGAAATCCTATTTCTTGGATTCTATCACACAGAAATAAAAACGCCAGTATGAAAACAAATCTCCAGTATGTAAGGAATAAATACAGAGATATTTACTGTAGCAATGTTTGTAGTGGCAAAAAGAAGGGAAGCAAAGTTAATGTCAATCAACTGAAGCACAGAATATTAGGCAGTCATAGAAAAGAATGATGCAAGTACAGTGAAAAAACAAAGATCCAGAAAAGTAAATTACAAAGATCCTGTTTTTGTTAAACAATTAACAGTGCGTGTGTGTATGTGTGTGTACGTGCATAAAATTATATGATTGTGGAGAAAGTTCTGGAAGAAAAAGCACAAAGTTATTTACATTGGTTACTGGGGATGTCAGTGGGAGGTGGCGGGGTGTTAATAAAAAATTAAGTAAGTCATGGTTTTCAAAAGTTTCCATGAATTAAAGAAACAAGCATGTATACTATTAAATCATTTAAGTAAAAGCACAGCTGTGAGAATGCATGCATAAACATAAAAGGATGGCCTCCCAAAACATAATGCTAAGGATCTGGGATGGTAAGATTTCAGAAAACTTTTACTTTCTTTAGTACATTTTTCTAAATTGTTTGAATTTTTCACAATAAGTAAAAAGAAAGGAAGTTTTAAAGAGGGAATTAATAAAGAAGCCAAAGTAGAACTAGAAATCAAGCCATGAAGCATCCCAGAAATATGACAGGAAGATCTCTGTCTTTGATTAAAACCCTGTCACCATGGCGGCCGAGTCAGGAGGGTCCCTGATAACCTCTTCTTTATTGTACCTTAAATCATCCTCAACTATATCTGAACCAGAGATGACTGATAATCTACACATGGATAATTATCTTGGGTCCTTCTGAGAAGCCAGGTGGAGAACACAGGACATAACATTTCTGGTAGACCCTCTGCTTTGTCAGCTTTCTTATGGTTCTACTTTGTGTGGACCAGTATAATTCTTTCCTTAGATTTGCTTATTCAAGATGACATCATGGTCCATTATGCCCAGGTACCAGTTTCCATTATCCAATCCATCAACTTCTCTCTGTTCTTTGTGTAGTAAAAACAACTCTGCCCCAGCCACCACCTACCCAGGATATAAAACAGGTTTCAGGTTTTCACAGTGAATCACATCCCTGAGATGTTAACAGGAGCCTGCTTTTCCCAGACTGACATGTCTTTCCTTGAGGGTGACACCTTTCATTTTCCACCCACACACGACCCATAAAAGAAAGTTCTTTAATCATCTTCAGTTCTATTTGTTCTTAATAAATCTCATTCGTAGTTCCTGATGGGAATATGAGTGTGCTATCACTTTTCCTTTGCCCAATAACAATAACCATTTTCTCTTTCCTAATGACTATTACTGAACTTTTCCTGATCCACTGAAATGTCACATTAACTCTGATTCTGAATTCTCCATCTTTCACTGTCATGTTGATCAGGCCAAAGACCTTGAAATCACACTTGACTCCTCACTCTTTCACATCCCACATCCATTTCACTAGTAAATCCTTCCAACTCTACTTTGCACAACAGCATTAATCATTAACAGATTGCAAATTAACACCACAGTGAGATACCACTCCACATCCACTAGAATGGCTAAAATAAAAAATACTGACAATACCAAAGTCTGACAAACTTGCAAAGTGACTGGAACTCTCATGTACTGCTGGCAAGAATGCAAGATGGTATACTCTCAATGGAAAACAGTTTGGCAGTTCCTTATAAAGTTAAACGTACACTTACCATATATACCAATCACACTCTCAGATATTTACCCAAAAGAAATTAAAACTTATGTTCATACAAAAACCTATATACAAATGTTTATACAACTTATTCATAATCACCAAAAGCTGGAAACAACCCAAATGTCCTTCATTTGGTTCAGTTGGTAAATGAATAAACAAAAACTGTGATACATCCATAAAATGGAATTCTACTCAGCAATAAAAAGGGATGAACTATTGATTCACATAACATCAAGGGTGAATGACAAATGCATTTTGCTTAATGAAAGAGGTTAGATCCAAAAGGCTACATACTGTATGATTCCATTTATGTGAAATTCTGGAAAAGACAAAACCATAGGAACAGAAATAAGTTTGGTGGTTGCCAGCAGTTGGGGCTTAGGGGAATGGTATGACTACAAAAAGGCAGCATGAAGCAATTTTTAGAATAATGGAAATGTTCCATATTGTGACTGTGGTGGTGGATACATATATGAATATACGAATTTGTCAATAGCCCCCTGGTCCAAGCCACCATCAACTCTCCCCTGGACTCCTACAATAGTCTCCTAACTACTTTCTTGACTCCACTCCTGTCCCCTTACAACATGGTAGCCAGAGTGACACTTTCAAACCTAAGTTTCATCATGTCATACCTATGCTCAAAGGGCTTAAAATAAAATCCAGTGTTCTTACTAAGGCACCATCTGTCCCCTGCCTACTTCTCTGACCTCATCACGTGGTACTGTATCCCTCATATTCTGGCCACACTGGCTTCCTTGCTTGTCCATGAAGATACCAAGGACACTCCAACTTCAAGGTCATTACCCTTGCTGTTTCCTCTCACTGGAATGTCCTTTGCCAAATACCTGCATGGCTTAGTCCATTGCTTAAAACTCTCAGTGACACTCCACTGCCTATAGGATAAAATATCAACTCCTCAATGTGGCACTTATGACCCTTCATGATGTGGCCCACGCTCTTCTCTACATCCTTATCTGTCACACACTGGGCCCCAGCAAACTGTTTCTGAATTCTATGCACTTCTCCTTTTTTCCCTGGTGAATAAATAACTACCTATTTTTTGAAACTCAGCTCAGTCATCAACTTCAGATAAAATAGAAAACTCCCTCTTCATGTACTCACTGTGCCCTGCATGTGCTTCCATGTTGGGATGTGTTTTAATCAAGCTCTCCAGGTGATTCTTATGCATATTAAAGTTTGAGAAGCACTGGCCCAGCATTTATCATGTATATTATATTTGATTATGTGTCTGTCTCTCCTGGCTGGACTGAAAAGCCTTCAAGGCTTTGAATCTATTCCCACAGCCTACTGCAATGTCTGCCTCCCAATAGGACATGTAAATGTTAGATGAAAGAACAACTGAATGGATGCATGCCCATGCTTCCTTTCTTTCTAATTCCATGTTCCTGACAAAACAGAGCTCTCTTCCTGTGTTGACCATATGCCCAATCAGAGATTGGAATGGCATAGAAGTGCAGTTGAGTCTGGCACATATCTGCCTTATGTTGTTGTAACCAGACTGTGAGTCACCTTTTTTTTTTTTGTCAGCTGGCTCACTAGGGCATTACATACTTAACTTGGGTTATTATTTATTTAGATAGTATTTAGCCACAAGACTTAGCCCTGAAATCTGAGTTTCAGAGAGACATTAAGTGCATAGCCTTAGTGCAAAGTTCTAGGAGTCATTGTAGAATTTTTAACCTAGAGCAATTATCTCACTGACTAAGTCTTCATCTTTATTTGGTGGAAGCCATTCCTTAGATGCAAAATCTTGATATATTCATGCTGGGTTCTTTTTTTTTAAATTTTACTTATTTATTTTTGGCTGTGTTGGGTCTTCGTTTCTGTGCGAGGGCTTTCTCTAGTTGCGGCAAGCGGGGGCCACTCTTCATCGCGGTGCGCGGGCCTCTCTTGATGCGGAGCACAGGCTCCAGATGAGCAGGCTCAGTATTTGTGGCTCACAGGCCTAGTTGCTCAGTGGCATGTGGGATCTTCCCAGACCAGGGCTCGAACCCATGTCCCTGCATTGGCAGGCAGATTCTCAACCACTGCGCCACCAGGGAAGCCCCTGGGTTCTTTTTTTTGTGCTGAGTCATTTCATGGCTACTGCTTATGATTAGAGTTCACTATTCTAGGAAATAATGCTTTGAATAACATCTTTACCAATGTTTGTTTTCTACTGAATTTGTGCAAAGAACTTTAATCTGTAAAGTCCTTGACCTTCTCAGGTATTGACTGAAAGACAACATAGGTTCTCTCCACCCACCTGCCTTTCATTAGTGTTACAACTGTTCCTTTCCTGGTAGGGATGATGTATTACTGAATAAGGCCCTTAGCAATAGGGGTGGGGCACATGATATTTGTTCCTAGTAATATCAATCCAGAGAACTGTCTTGAGATTTTATTTCTTTTATCCAACAACTTATCTCTATTGTTTCAACCACCAACTCCAACTCTAATGCTCTCCAGTAAAGCAAAGAGCTAGAAGAAATGGGAGATGGAAGAGAAAGGGGGAAGAGGAAGGAAGTGGCTTTCTGACTGTTATAAGGAAGATGGGCAATCAGGAAGGGAAAGAGGGGTGTGTCCAGACATTTCGCTTGGAGTAATATGCTCATGTCTACATCAGCCTGAATATTAGGTGGGTGTGGCCCAAGGAGAAGAAAAGGTTTTTAACTCATTGTGACTCACTCCTACTCTGTGTACACTAATTAAGCTCCCACCCACTTATTTTTTCAGAAAAAAAAAATATATAAATATATATATTTTTTTTTCTTTTACAGCAAGATAGCCTTGGTCATTTGGACTGTGACTCAGCAGTTTCTATCTGTGAAACCCAAACTGCTGCAAAATCCTAAAGGAATTGGATCATCTCTAAAGTTTGGATATTATGTATCAGTGGGCCTTCTATCCCCAGGTGTGTTTAATCTAATTCTTCCAAATAGATTCCTCTACTGGACATCAGAAGTACATGCAGCCCCTATAGGTAGGAAATAGAACAAGTCAAAAGCTTACCAGTGCCATCTGACACTTTCCCTCTTGCAACCCCTTTATATAGGAGGGTGTGAAACTCAGTTTGGGGGTTGCTTAAACTACTGTAATTATTTTCTAGTTTTATTGCATTGTGCCTAAGGGCGTAGACTGCATGATTTCTGCTGTTTAAAAGTACATTAGAGTTTTCTTTAAGGCCTAGTAAAAATAAATTTTTTAATTATGGTGTGGCTAATTAGAAACATTCTCTGTAAGGTATAAAGTTCAATATATTTTTATCAAATTAACTTTATTAATTATATTATTCAAATTAGACACATCCTCTTATTTTTATATGTTTTATCTGATAGAGTTGTCTTAACATCTCTAAAATGCTATTAAATTAATATCAGTCTGTCAATGAGTTTCTGACAGTTTCTGCTTTATAAATATCAACACTAAGCTTATTTGGCATATATATTTCTTAGTTGTTATATCTTTGCTCTGTATAATCCTTTTTGCCTTGAATTCTGCTTTGCCTGAAATTAATATTGTCACCTTTGCCTGAAATTAATATTGTGTTCCTTTTATTCGCATTTTCAAAAATAAATTTTTGTCCATTTTTAATTTTTAAGATTCAATGTCTTTTTTCTCTTATAAGCAATATGTAGATATATGTTATATTATAACCTAATTAGAGAGTATTTCTACTTTAATAAGAAGTTAGAACAATTTTTGTTTACTGTTATAATTGATGTTTCATTGCTTTTATGCCATTTTTGGTGTTCTTGTTTTTCCTTTAAAGACACATACATTCTATGCATTGTTTGTGTTTATCCTATTTAGGCACTGTAAACTTTTGCAATCTATATAGTAAATGTTTACACAGCTAGAGATCTTCAAGTTACTTTTTTCAAAAAATAACATGGATGCCATATTTCCCAAGTCCATAATACTCATGCCTTTCTGTTGCCTTCATTCATAAATAAATATTGACTATTTGAACCAAATCTTTTTCTCTCCAAATATTTTAGACATTGTCCTGTAGTCTTTCAGCATTTACCTTAGTTAAAAACACTGGGATTACCCTGATTTTTCCTTCCATTATAAGTAAACTAATTAAATGACTATTTATAGGATATGTTTACATTCTTATAATTCAAAAATATATCTACATGAGAATTTCTTTGTATTTTTTGTGTCTGTAAGATTCTGGACTTTCAGCCTGCACAATCAGATCTTTTATTGACTCATGAACATTTTCTTCAATCATGTCTGATTATTGCTTGATACCAGTCATACTAATCTCTTTCTCTGGTGTATCTATAATTTTTAGGCTTGATAATTTTTCTATTTACCCATGTCTTTTCATTTTTTTCTACTTGTTCCCTACATTCTGGGAAAAATTTTTTATGTTCGTTTTCTGCATTACCGATTCAATATTTTCATTTCATTTCTGGCCTTTTTCTGTTTCCAGAAAGGATTTTTGATTCTGCTATTGCATTTCTAGTTGTCTTACAGTTTCTTTTAATTTTTTTTCTTTATTTCAAACATTTTCCTGTTATTCTCCTACAGTCGACTTCATTTCTGCTACTACTTTCCCTAAGGCTTCTGCTCCTATTTCATAGAAGTTATGTCCTCCTGTAACCTTACAGATATAATTTTCTACTGGTTTCAATAGTAAATCATTTCACAGTTGGCATTCTTCTCCTGCGTCTTCAGGGTGGTGTTTCTCTTGTTCTGCCATATGTTTTTAACAGACCTCTATGTAAGTTGTTCCTATTTACTCATCCCCAAAATGAGGAGAGATCTAGTCTGACCCAGTTCTTGCCAAAAGACAGATTTTGGTTATCCTCATTTTCCCCTGGGAATTGCTCACATCACCTTCTGGGAGCTCGACTGTGTTGATGTGCATTGCTCTCAATCCAATTTTCAGTGCCCAGAAGATACTCATTTTGAGCAACTCTGATGTACTAAGTTGGAACTTTCTCCCACCCCTATAGGTTGGCTTTATGGTGCACTAAATCAATAAAGAACATGGAAAACTATAATCACCAGCATGCACTATGGTAAAGATTCTTTTGGTCTCCTTAACTGCAATGAGGTATTATCAATTCCCTCTTTACTTCCTTACAAGTAGTCTTCTAGAAGATTTCCAGTCTCTACTAAATACGAGACATATACTAACAGAAAAGGAGATAAGCAAGAAAGAGTGTTCTGGCTGTCTCATAATAGTTCCCCACTAGTAAGAGGATGGCTGTCACGTTTTCTGGTAGGCCCAGACCTGATGCTTTTGAGCCACCCAAACCCTACACTTCATTAAGGAAGTGTGACGCCTCCCTTTATCACTTTGGCAAACGTTTTTTCTGTAACTGACAGCAAAGTACCTGTATATCACAAATTGTATTTTTCAAATAAGTTTGTCACCCTCATAATTAGGTGACATTCTAAACAGAGTTGGGAAATGATAAAATGTTAGTCTTGATTTTCTTTGTTATTGTTAGCTTGCTTTCATCTTTTCTGTTTATCATCACTTTACTATCAAGTTGAGAATGTTAGCATCAGACCACCAGCCAGGTATCACCTTAAGACAAAAAATATACTTTGATTTTGACACACTACCCCGCAAAACCCCTCTCCCCAACCTGCCCAAAAGAAGCAGAATCAAGCCCGGTCATGTGACCTTTATTCACCAAGTTTAGTTTGGAATGACATTAAATTGTTTCCCAAAAAGTTAATTCACCCTCAAAAGACAAAGTATTGGCAACATGGATTGACTCAAAATGCAGGCCATGGCCTCCCAAAGAGGAGTCCCAAAGATTCTTTGAGCCATGGCCATATTGAAAGAACAAGTTGAAAAAATTCCCATGAAACTACTTTGAAGAGAACGGTTCTCAATTGCATGCTGAAGTTCTACTATGTTGTTAAAAATTCAATCATATTACTTTATAGCCACACCTCTGTAGAGGTGCTTCTTTCTCACTCAGATGCTGCTTCATTAACTGCCATTAATCAAGCACCCATGTTGATGTTCTTAGGCCTAATCTTTACTTTCCTTGGGATAAAAATCTTACTTTTCTCAGTTGCCTGATTGTCTTAGGTTGATGTGCTAGTTATTAAGCTATTCTCACTCAGCTCCAAACCCAGCCTTCTTTGCAAAGCCTACTTTGCTTTTTGGTGCTGGGACTGGGATCTTACAAACCACATTTCTGCTTGCCAGCTGTTCCCTTTTAGGCTTTGCTCGTACAAAGTGCTAGAGAGAGATGCAAGGCTGGAGGAGGACGAAGGGACATGCTCCTTCCTGTTTACTTCCTATTTGCTTCTTGGAGTTTCAGATTAGCCTCCTGCTCCTAGGAAAGTCACCCCAACGTCACTTCTTAATCCCAGAAGTGACAGTCTCTTCTTGTACCAGCAGCTGAATCCAGTTTGCAGTTTTTCCAACACTTGCAGAGAGAGTCTCATCATGCCCCCACTTCAGAGACACTGGCATCCCCTCCCTTTAGGGGTCTGGGTCCAGGCCACATGAGGCCTCTTCTTTCAGCACAAACACACCAGCCCCAGTCAACTGGTGTCCCTTCCTCAAGCATCCATGTCTCAGCCTCATGTGGCCTTCCTCCAGATCTCTAAGCCTTAATAATTTTGACATCTTCTCTTTGTTCCCTCAGTACTAGGGGTGGTAGCTGTTTCCTGAAGTTGCTACCTCTCTGATACTTTAGAGATCTCTTTTTTCCTCTTCAGGCACCGTTATGGATTGAACTGTGTCCCCTCAAAACATGCTGAAGTCCTAACTCCTAGTACCTGTGAATGTGACCTTACTTGGAAATAAGGTCTTTGCCAATAATCAAGTTAAGATGCGGTCATGAAGATGAGCCTTAATTCAATATGATTAGTGTACTTATCGAAAGAGGAAATCAGGACAGAGACAAACATGTAGATGGAAGACGATGTGAATACACAGGGAGAATACCATCCACAAGCCAGGGAAAACCTGAGGGTACCAGAAGCTAGGAGAGAGGCATGAAATAGATTCTCCCTCACAGCCCTCAGAAGGAATCTCCCTACCAACATCTTGTTTTCAGACTTCTGGCCTCCAGAACTGTGAGACAATAAAGTTCTGTTGTTTAAGCCACCCAGTTTGTGGTCCTTTGTTACGGTAGCCCTGGGAATCTAATACAGATAGGAAGTTAACAATTTTATACCTAGCTGACATTTTTTACATTAAATTCTCCTGTTAAAATAACTGGTGAGCTTTCTGTCTCCTGACTGGACCAGTTTATTTTGGAGGCAATACCAAGAAGAACCAGCAAGAGTGACAGGGGAAGGAAGGAAAGCAACGCAGGGTGGGTTAAGGAAGTTTCTGCTGTGGGCAATTAGGACTTAACCCTACTGGGGACCTCTGGGTGACGCTGTAGAACGTGCCTCAGAACTGTCCCACCCAAGGGGGGATGCAGCTGGAGTATTTATCCACCAACTCCTGTCCTTCATTACTTGAGGGCTAGTCCTGGAAACGTCAACATTCAGCACCTCCAGCTCTCCTTGTACATAGACCAAGTATGTTTCTGTGGCCAAAGAAAGCACTCAGGCAGTTGCAGGTGCTTACAGGAAGAAGCTGTGGGCATATATGCGAATGGTGAGGGCAAGAATAAATGTGGGCACCAATGGCATCTTCTACACTGATTGTTAGGTCTTCAAGGCCTAGCTATTCAAAGCCCAAAGATGCCTTAAGAGGCACAGAAGATGATGAAATGTGGGCACTGTGTATTTTGCTAAAGAACTGCAGGGAAGCAGGAGCACTACTGCTCTTGCAAATCAAGAGCACCAGCCGAGCTGCACAACACAGTACAATAAAGCTCCCTTTGCATTCTTGCTGTCTGAGCTCATCTAATGCACGAAGGTAGATTATGAAGATATATTTAAACTCTTCTGTTTATAGTCCTGATCTCGTAGCCTCTGTTTAATGACTTGACAGAACCACTGAAGATAAGAACCAGAGGAGGTCTTAACAGATCAGCTAGAGTGCAAGTTTTTTAAAAAAATTAGATTCAGAAACCTTTATACAAACAAAATCTTACAATATGAAAAGCTAATGAAAATGGAGTCGCTCTGGTTTACACTTGTGAGAGGCAAGGGTTGAGGAAGTTTTACGTGTTGGGTGCCCTCTCATCTCACTGGCACCCCTGAAGTGAGGTCACAGACCCTTGAGCTCATACTGTCCAACTTTAAAAGCAGTGATCTACTCCAACTTTCTCATGTTAATGGAGACAGAATTTTGATTTTTCTCCCTTGAAGTCTGCAAGATAATATCCATGTTTCCTAACACTGATGCTAGCTTTCTTTTAAAAATCCCCATAATTTGGATCACATTAATTCAGAGTGGTTGACTGGGTGTTTACTTGAGTGCTACTACTGAGAACTGGATTCACAAAGCAAATTAATTCGATTAAAATAAAAAGGTATGATGACCATTGCCACTTCAAATCCATTCCCATCACTTTTTTATTTACTTCTTTATTTATTTATTTATTTATTTTTGGCTGCATTTTGGGTCTTCGTTGCCGTGCGCAGGCTTTCTCTAGTTTTGGCGAGCGGGGGCTACCCTTTGTTGCAGTGTGCAGGCTTCTCATTGCAGCGGCATCTCTTGTTGCAGAGCACGGGCTCTAGGCACGTGGGCTTCAGTAGTTGTGGCCCATGTGCTCAGTAGTTGTGGCTCTCAGGCTCTAGAGCACAGGCTCAAGGGTTGTGGCACACGGGCTTAGTTGCTCCGCGGTACGTGGGATCTTCCCGGACCAGGGCTCGAACCCATGTCCCCTGCATTGGCAGGCGGATTCTTAACCACTGTGCCACCAGGGAAGCCCTCCCATCATTTTACGTAATGGGTTCTCATTTTTTAAAAAAAGCTGGGTAAAATATCTAAGTGGAGGGGTGCAACTGAAGAGAGGGTGAAGAGAAAGAACTGGGAGATACAGATGTAAGAATCAGTAGTAGTTCTTAAAGGAGTAACTTAACTTTGTATATGTGGATAAGCTCCCTGAAGGTATGAAGTCCAGAATGAAAAGAGCAGAAACCACAGGTTGGGGCTTAGAAGCCAGTTATTTGATGTGTTTATTTAGTGTAGCACAGCCGAGTAGTTAAGAATGCAGGTTGAATTAGTACACTGCCTTTGGCCAATGGTCTTCCGGTGCTCTTGAATAGCGTAGTTCTAATGAATGGTGAGGGTCCAGAGGATTCTAAAAAACATAAGTGTGGCCACCTGTTGGGATCTTTACTAATTAAAAACACAAACACAAAACAAAACTGCTTTATGTGAGGTTCCTTTTAAGAAATCTTTCGTTAAACCTCACTGTTAACTATAGTTCACTTTTCCCCTTAGTTTTCCTGATAGCCAAGATAATGGGTACCAATTGTAATGAATCACTGGCTCATCTAAAGGGTCTGCGATTTTAATCTGCATCACTGCTTGTTTTCTTGGTACAGTTATGTTTGTAGAATGCTAAGGCTGCTTTATTTGAGAGCATTTTTTGCTGGATCCTCTGAGGATGGCTTGATTCTGGACATAATTCTTTAATCTCACAATTTTTTCAGTTTTGTACTTATTGAACCATCATAATTTAGGTCATTTGAAAAGACCTACAGCAAGCATCAGTGGTAGTTTTCATTATTTAACAGTTTTTCACAAGAATTCAATATGTTGGAATGCATTCTTCATTGGCATGTCAATATGTAGATCTGTACTCTACTTTAGGCAACTGACAGTAATTCTTGTGGGCTGGTCAACCCTTACTCAAGATCAGCCTGGCTGCAATAAATTGAAACTTCAATACTTTTGAGAATTACAGTGGTGTTCCTCACAGTGCTGAGAGTGGCTATAGGGAGCCCAATCACAAGCCTCTCATCAAAACAGAAGGTATCCCTCATTCATGCTGTTCCATAGAAGGATGATCTCTTTCCTTGATTCTTCTCCATCCCTGGAAATCTGCATTCCATGAGTAATGAGGACCATCATCCCCCTAGCCCTCAAGCAAGAGACAGAATGATCTATATGCCTCTTCACTCCCTTGCCTCCCTGTGGGCATTATTAAATTGTTTCTTCTCTTTTTCACTTATTCTGGTTATCTATTGCTCTGCAACACCCCAAACTCAGTGGCATAAACAACAACTATTTAATGCTCACAGATTCTGTGGGTCCAGCAGGGATGGCTTGTCTACTACGTACTGCAATTTGGGGGCATATAGATACAGATATAGATTCAGATTCAGCTGAAGGTGACTCAAACTGTAGGTTGGAATTATGTGGAGACTTCACCCATCTGGCACCTGGGTGGGGATGACTCCAAGGCTGGGCTCAGTTAGGAATGTCGACTGGAGCACCTCAACATGACCCCCCTGTGTGGCTTGGACTTCCTCACAGCATGGAGCCTGTGTTCCAAGAGGCAATGTCCTGAGAAGTAGCACATGGAGAACAAGTATTTTAAGGGAGCCAGGCAGAAGCTGCATGGTCTCTTTTGACACAGCCTCAGCTTTCATGCAGGATTACTTTTGTTACATTCCACTGGTTATAAGCAAGTCACAAAGGCCAGCCCAGATGCAAGGGGAGAGGCTTCTTGATAGGGGAGTGGCAAGTTCTCACTGCAGAAGAGCACAGGATGGGAGATATTGTTGTAACCATCTTTGGAAGAAACAATCTGCTACAACGCTTTTGATGGTCATTTTTGCTCTCTGTTTCCTGATTACTCAGCAAAACCCCTCATCTAGGCCTTAGCTTTCTTCCAATCACAGAGTAATAGCCACCTCCACAATAGCTTCTCTGTTTCTTTTTTTAAAACACATATTTATTACTTTACAGTTCTGTAAGTCCAACACAGGTCTTACCAGGATAAAGTCAAGGTGTCTACAGGGCTGTGTTCCCTTCTGCAGGCTCTGAAGGAGAATTCGTTTCTTTGTTTACTCAGGTTGCTGGAAGAATTCAATTCCTTGTAGCTTTGTAGGACTGAGGTCCCATTTCCTTGCTGGATGTCAGCTGAAGGCTGTTCCCAGTTTCCAGAGGTCTCCAGAATTCCTCGGTTCACAGCCCCCTTCCCCTATCTTTAAAGCCAGCAATGGTGGAAGGTTCAAGGGCCTCTTAAACTTTGAACTTCACCTGCCTCTTCTTCCATAGCATCTCTCTGACTGCCTCTTCTGCCTTCCTCTTCTACTTTTAAGGTCCCATAATGACTACACTGGGCTCACCCAGATAATCCACAATAGTTTCCTTATTTTAAGAGCTGTAACCTTAATCATCAGAGGGTGATGGCAAAGTCCCTTTTGCCAGATAATATAACATGTAAAGGCATAAAACCAGGGATTAGAGTGTGGATATCTGAGGCGGGGGAAGCAGTATTCAGTCTTACCATACTGACCCTCAGTGAGAACATCGTTTCTCTATTTTTTTATCTATCTTTATCTTTCTCTATTTTTCTTATTGTGATACATATATACATAAAACAAAAAATGTGCCATTTTTAAGTGTATAATTCGGTGGCATTGATTACATTCACAATGTTATACAACTATCACCACTGTCCATTTCCAAAACCCTTTCATCATCTCAAACAAAACTCTGTAACCATTAAGCAATAACTCCCCGCTTCCTCATCCCCCAGTTAACTGCTAATTTACTTTTTGTCTCTATGAATTTGCTTATTCTTGATATGCCATAAAATTGGAACAATACAATATCTGTCCTTTTGTGTCTGTGTTATTTCACTTAGCATAGGTTTTCAAGGGTTCATCCACATTGTAGCATGTATGAGAACTTCATTCATTTTTATGGCTGAATAATATCCTAGTGTGTGTAAGTACATTTTGTTTATCCATTCATTTGTTGATTAGCACTAGGGTTGTTTCCACCTTTGGGCTACTGTGAATAATGCTGCTATGGACATTGACGTACAAGTATCTGTTTGACTACCTGATTTCAATTATTTTGAGTAAATACCTAGGTGTGCAACAGCAGGGTCTTATGATAATTCTATTTTTAACTTTTTGAGAAAAGGCCAAACTGTTTTACACAGCAAATGCACCATTTCAACCAGCAATGTATGAAGGTTCTAATTTTTCCCTCATACATTGCTTATTTTCCCCTTTAAAAAACAATCTTATAGGTGTGAAGTGGTATCTGATGATTTTAATTTGCATTACCCTAATGATTAATATTTTCAGCACATTTTCATGTACTTACTGACCATTTGTGTATCTTCTTTGGAGAAACATCTATTCAGGTTCTTTGCCCATTTTTAAACTTGGGTTGTTTGTCTTTTTGTTGTTGAGTTGGAGGAGTTCTTTATGTATTCTGGATATTAAATGCTTATCAGATACATGACTTTCAAGTATTTTCTCCCATTCTGTGGGTTGCCTTTTCATTCTCTTAATGGTGTCCTTTGATGCATAAAAGTTTTTAATTTTGATGAAGTCCAACTTATCTATTTTTTCTTTTGTCACCTGTGCTTTTGGTATAATATTTAAGAAACTATTGCCAAACCCAAGGTTATACAGAACTTCCCCTGTTTTCTTCTAAGAGTTTTATAGTTTTAACTCATTACATTTAGGTCTTTGATCCATTTTGAATTAATTTTTGTATATGATGTCAGATAAAGTCCAGCTTCAGTCTTTTGCATGTGGATATCCAGTTGTTAAAGTACCATTTGTTGAAGAGACTGTTCTTTCTCCCATTGAATGGTATTGGTACGCTTGTCGAAAATGAGTTGATCACTTCTCTATTTCTTGCATAACTTTCATAGGATAATCACTACTCTTTGCTTCTTTAATTTTTCACTCTTTATTCTCATTTAGCCATATTAATCCTATCCTCAGAACATCACAGTGGTTCCTCTACAGTCAAGGCTATTTTTCTCAGTAACCAGTGCTTAATCCATTTGGTTTCTCCCCATGTCCTATCATACTATCATGTAATTCTTCACTGTGCTATACATTCTCCTCTGGCACAGAATGTCCTATTGACACAATCTATTAATTGTCTTCCTACTCCGCTTTCAATGGCCTTTTAGAAAGCCACCTCACCCTCCTTTGTTACAGACTGTCAGAACTAGCTCAAAAAAACCTTTCCAGGGCTTCCCTGGTGGCACAGTGGTTGGGGGTCCGCCTGCCGATGCAGGGGACACGGGTTCATGCCCCGGTTGGGGAAGATCCCACATGCCGCGGAGCGGCTGGGCCCGTGAGCCATGGCCGCTGAGCCTGCGTGTCCGGAGCCTGTGCTCCACAACGGGAGAGGCCACAACAGTGAGAGGCCCACGTACCACAAAAAAAAAAAACCTTTCCAGGACCTGCCTGGAATCCAAAGTTACAGGTTGCACTTGTAGTCTCAAGTTAAAGATTCATTCACTCATTCATTCATTCAACAAACACTTATTAAATCCTTGTTAAATTAATGCCAGGCACTGAATTTCATGCTGGAATTTTCCATTCTCTGCCCAATTTCTTTGGAGTGATATTTCGTTCTGGCTCTTTGGTTGTCTACTCCAGCTCTGCCCCTGGTTGTAGTGTTTTGAATGCCTTTGACTCCATGCCTATCTTTCCTCAATTCCTGACAGTCTACCCTGGGTTTGAGCCCTGTGCCCCCTGCTTGGCTAGAAACAGAGATCATATACTTTTCCTAAAAACATTATTCTTCTCTTCATGGTAATAAAAGTGGCTACCTTATGTTGACACCTACTGTGTGCTAGAAGTTGTACTGGATACGTGACAGGTTATCTCTAATGCTTATTCTGCTTATCATTGTTCCAGGCACTGGGGATACAGCAGTGAACAAAACAAAGTTCCTGCCTGAAAGGAGCTTATGTTCTCTCACAATCCTTGACATGATTCAGCAGGGGACAGAGAAGTTAAGTAAACTGCTCCAAACCACACAGCTGTTAAGTGGCAGAGCTGGAATTTGAAACTTAATTCTCTGATCCCAAAACTTACACTCTCTCTACTGAATCCAGCTACCTCTCACGGTCTCACTTCAGATAGTAACTCACATTTTCTAACACAAAATTTCTCAACACCAAAACTCTCACATTTTATAAATCTATTAAAACCTAATGAATGAGCAACTACAGAATGCATATCAGGGTACCTGTAATTTGGAGGTTAACTAGAACGTTTTGTTCAACCTTGATTCTTAACATCCTTTAAAAATATATTAGCTAACTTTCCTGCTTTTATAAGAATAGTAATAGGACTCCCTTAGACAATTCAGGATTTTCCTTTATCTTAAGGTTATTATTCTAAGTAGCACTACAGATTCTCAGTGTAGCATTATAGAAAAAAAAATTGAGTAAATTGGATTAAAAATTCACTGACCCAAGGGCATACACTGAAAGGTAATTTTTAAATTTTTATTATATCTTTGGTATAAACTTCTTTTGTCTTTTTCGCAAAGAGGGTAATGCTAAAAGAAGTCCGTTTAACTGTAACTGAATACACCTTGAATTAGTGGACAGTACTCTAGTCTTGGCTCTGCTACAATGAGTTAGATGAACTTGTGCAGCTTAGGTCTTTCCTTATGCCTCAATTCTGCCCTCTGTAAAATGAAAGAGACTGGATTAAGAACATTCCTGTTTGTGTAGTGCTTTACATTTTTCAATGCAATATTTGTATATTATCTGACTTCTCTGCCTCAGTTCTTCACCCTGCTACTGGGTGTTTCATTCACCTTCCAAGTAAACTACTTACACTCCAGTCTTCGTGTCAGGTCTGCTTCTGGGGAAGCCCAAATTAAGGCCTCCACCTGACCTACATTTTACTTGGATGAATTCTCTGGTAATTCTTACTCTTCTATGTAGCTTTCATAATCTTGGTAATTTACAATCCAAGAAACAAGGGTCAGCAGAGTTGAGTAGAGTCCTAAGAGTTTACTTTCAAAATATCTCTCAAATTCAGAGAGTCCAGAATAAGCAGTGGAGAGTCGAATCTCAAATGATTAAGGGAAACTTTTAGAAATACTCACAATGCTACTTATTCTTCCATAGCTCCAAATCATCTTCCTCTGAAGCGTGAAGGTCGTTGTTCTCCTTTGAATGTTGTGGGTTTTTTCCCTCTAGCATCCTAGATGTGACAGATGCATGCACCCTTTGTCCTCTGGGATTTTAAAATATGCAACAATTGGCCCACATGGCCTTCAGTTTTAAATCTTTACATCCCTCTATGGCCTTACCTGACTGCTATGTTTAAAAGACCTAATGGTCTCTTTTCTTTGGCCTAATTTTGCCCAAGTAACATGAGTGCAAATATTTAGGGTTAATTTGGATTCTCCAAACTTAAACCCATCAAATAAGCAGCCAGTGACCAAACTGAAAGGATTTCTTTGTCCTCAGTGGATTGATTAAACATGGAATTCCATAAAGCTACTACTGTACTGTGAACTGTGAGGCTACAATACATTGAGTTCATTTGTTTCAACAAGACTTTGCAGGTCCCGTTATATGTCATGACTTCTAGATATAGTGCAGTGGCACTTTCTGCAGCAAAAATAATTTCATCTTAAAACTGGAATGCAAATTAGAGTTTTTCTTTCAGATTTTACTTACTTAAATTTCTACCCCCTGAGGGTTGTGAGGGAGAGGAAGGGACAAAAATAAAGGGCACATTTCAAAAATTGAGTTCTTTAGAAACAGTGTGGGTGGAAAGGATGTATACAATTTCAGGAGCAAACAGAGACCTGAACCATTTCTGTCATAGAACCTACAGGGGAATTTTTAATTTGCAAATGAAAAATAAATTAAAAAGAGAGAACTTTTCAGGGAAATGCTGGAGGAGTATACTTCGAAGCAGACTGTCCACCCAATAAGGCTTAAAACTACCAATGGTCCATGAGGGTCTACTGGCTGATCAGTTCCATTGCAAAAATGGAAAGGCAGGGTTATGAAGACAGAACAGGCACGACAGAACAAGTAACTTCACTTGTTAGACACTCTCTGGGGTCAGCCTAGGCACACAAGACATAATCCAACTGTAGTTAAATCTCAGTTTCTTGGTTCTGAAAGAAGGCAATGATGCCTTTAAGGACAGAGCAAACAGGAAAAAAGGAAACATCCTATCTGATCCTCTGGGTCTGCTCCTTTTTCTACACTTAGAGTTTCTCTCCATCTTCCTGCTCCTCACCCCCACCCCCCGCCCCAACACTAAATACCACCAGGCAGCCTCAGAGGAGAGGGGTTCAAAGAGACTGCTGCCTAGAGAAGTTTCTGTTTGTAAATCTTGGAAGCCTTTAATGCAGATGCGATCTGGAAGCTCCAAGCTTTGAAAACCTTTATTTTGAAGGTTTGAGGATAAACTTAGTTTTCTTGGCACTAGACAGATCCAATGTGAGGCATGATGACTGACATCTAAATTCCTTCCCTGGCTCGTGTTCTGCCACCAAGCCAGTGATGGCCCCCACATTTGATTCAGCTCCCAAGGATTGTAGTTAGGAAAACAGAGGATGGTTATTTACAATGTTCTAGTTAAAATTATAAAGGTATCAGTTTTATAGAGAATGATAAGTTTCAGGTTAGTAAACTGAATCCTCTCTACCTGTTGGCATGAACCAAAAGTAGTAACTTCTTTCATTTAAGTGATATCCTCATATTTCATTCCTGGCTCCATCAGACTTTTTACACCGCTTCATTGTTTATTTATTTAAATTGTAAATGTTCATGCCTGATACTCCTCTTCGTAGCTTCTATTCACTATTCATTTTTCTTTTTTTTGTTTTTGTTTTGTCTTTTTAATTTTTATTGGAGTATAGTTGCTTTACAATGTTGTGTTAGTTTCTACTGTACAGCAAAGTGAATCAGCTATACGTATACATATATCCCCTCTTTTTTTAGATTTCCTTCCCATTAAGGGCACCACAGAGCATTGAATAGAGTTCCCTGTGCTATACAGTAGGTTCCCACTAGTTATCTGTTTTATACATAGTATCAATAATGTATATATATTAATCCCAATCTCCCAATTCATCACTCTAATCACTATTAATTTTTCTTCGCTATTATTTTTGGACTTAATAAGCAGCGACATAAATTTAAATGCTGGCTTCTCAAACAAAAATTTCAGAAATAACTCCATGTCCCTTGCCAAATAAACAGATTTCTACATGCAAATATTTTCCATGTCTCTTGAGCCTCTTCTTCCCCTTCCCTTTGGATCCTTTTACCATAAGCAGTAGACCACCAACTTGTATAACATATATTCATATTTCACATAGTTTAAAAGTCAAATATATGAATCTATACGGTGAAAATTTCTATTCAATTTTTATTCTCAGCCACCCAGTTCCACTGCCTGGAGGTGGACCATGTTGCCAGCTTTCATGTGTGTGTATATTTCCAGAGCTATTCTATTAATATACAAGTCACACACACACACACACACACACACACACACACACACCACAATCATTATATATATAGATATATCTGTATTTCCTTCCCCCCTTTTTACAAGAACAGTGACAACGTGCACACAGTTCTGCATCTTTTTTTCACTTAACAAAATAGTGAAATAATCCCCATCTTCATGCATAAAGAGCCTTCTCATTCTCTTTTTTACGGCTGCATAGCATTCAATTGCATGGATGTGTCATGATTTATAGAACCAACCCCATATGGATGCACAATGGGGATGTTTCCATTCTTTTCTATTACAAACAGTGCTGAAAAGCATAACTTGGTACACATTTCATTTTTCCCGTGAACAAATATATTGGTAGGATATAGTCTTAAAAGTGGAATTGCTAAATTAAAGGTCATGTGCTTTTGTAATTTTGATAGGAGTGGCCTAATTGTCCTCCACAAAGTTAGTCCAATGTGCTGGTCTTATATTCTCTTCTGAGCACCCCACTGTGTTTGAATCACATTGGCACGTTTGTCTGCATTCTACTCACCTGCCCGTACCCAGGAACCCTCTAACTCTTGTCTTCTTTTTGTCAAGCACACATCCCATGAAGTATTTTGTTCTTATTCTGAATAACCTAAAAAGAAAAAGAAAAAAGGAAACTGGAATCAAAAGACTTGGATGTAAGTCTTGGCTATACTTCTTACATGGCTTGTGACATTGGGCAAATTATTCATCTATTCTGAGCCTAGTTTTTCTCATATAAAAAGTGGGATAAGGCTACCATTGCAAATGTTTTGTGAAAATGAAAAGAGGCACTGCATAAAAAGCACCCAGTATTGTCCTGGCACACAGTAGGAATCCTGTAATTGATGGTTCCTTCCCTTCTATGTCTTAGTCCCATTTTGGTTTCCTTATTTTTAAAAAAGGAGCATAAAGTTTCAGAGAGTGTGGAATTATAAACTATGTGGAAACGTTTTGTAAACTAAATGTGGTAGACAGAATTCTAAAGGTGACCCCCAATGACTTACACCCCTATATAATCTCTTCCTTTTGAATGTGGGAGGGATTATAAATATGATATAATATGATTATTTTATGGTACATGCATAATTGACTTTAAGTCAACTCAGTGGAGCTGACCAAATCCAGTGAGCTGTTTAGAGGCAGTTTTCTCTAGCTAGTCACAGAGAAGAAAGGCAGAGTGACACTCACTGGCTGGCCTAGAACAGAGCACACATCCATGTGAACTGCCTATGGCAGCCGCGTGGCCAGGAACTAGGTGCAGCCTCCAAAAGCTGAGAGCAGTCCCCAGTCAAAAGCAAACAGGAAAAACGGGGCTCTAAGTCCTACAACCCCAAGCAACTGAATTCTGCCAACAACCAGTGAGCCTGGAAGAGCACTTGAAGCCCCAGATGAGAACCATAGCCCTGACTGACACATTATCAGCTCAACGAGACTCTGAGCAGAAAACCCAGGCACACTATGCCCAGGCTCTAACCTACAGAATTGTGAGATAATAAATGTGTTGTAGGCCATTAAGTTTGTGGTAAGTTGTTATGCAGCAATAGAAAACTAATACACTATATGAATTCTATGTCTGGTGAGATAAACCAGTGATGAGATTATACAGAGGTCATGGAAAACAAACACTAGTATTTCCTACCTTTCAATACTACACTAGCATCATTTAACTTGTATTCTAGTTGATTCAATGCTTATCTTCCTTCTGGGAGCCAACTACCCCAAGCAGAAGCATGTACATTGCAACTTAATATTCCTTTCATGTTTTTAGGGCCTTGCATTCACTAAATGCCCATTGCTTGCTTCTAAGAAAACCTTTCTTTTCCCTTTTTCTTAAAACAATTTTTGATCCATTTGTAACTTAAATGACAAAATCTGACCTTAAAAGCACTGATGTGAATTTTAGTTGTTTCATTTTATAATTCAGAAATGGTAGAACCCTCTCTCGGTCATAGATTAGACTGGGTATTCCATGTACTGATTTGGTTACTGTTCTTGATTATCCACTCTCTTTGTATGTGTTTAGTGAATTTTCAGTATCTTATAAAGATAACTGTTCATTCTACGTAAGATGAGCAGCTAGCAGTGACTTTCCTAAAGAGAAAGTCATTAGGTGACTTGACTTTAACTGATATCAGTGCTGTCCATGAGAACAAAATTATGAATCAGGAGACCATGTAGAAGCTTAATTTGAAAGTTTATGAGGGGTGTAAGACTAGCTATTATATGGTAACAATTATCTGAGAAATAAAACTGATAGATCTTATAAATGTTTTAAGTATGCTGGCTAAGACTTCTGAACTTTTTATATTATTGCATTAGTCCAGTTTTTTTACCCCTGAAAATTAAAACAATTATTCTTCATTAAAAATGTATTTAGGGCTTCCCTGGTGGCGCAGTGGTTGAGAGTCTGCCTGCTAATGCAGGGGACACGGGTTCGAGCCCTGGTCTGGGAGGATCCCACATGCCGCGGAGCAACTAGGCCGTGAGCCACAACTACTGAGCCTGCGCGTCTGAAGCTTGTGCTCCGCAATAAGAGAGGCCGCGATAGTGAGAGGCCCACGCACCGCAATGAAGAGTGGTCCCCGCTTGCCACAACTAGAGAAAGCCCTCGCACAGAAATGAAGACCCAACACAGCCAAAAATAAATTAATTAATTAATAAACTCCTACCCGCAACATCTAAAAAAAAAAATGTATTTAATAAGAACAATAGAGACTTCCGGGAAGATGGCGGAAGAGTAAGACACGGATATCACCTTCCTCCCCACAGATACACCAGAATACATCTACACGTGGAACAACTCCTACAGAGCATCTACTGAACGTTGGCAGAAGACCTCAGACCTCCCAAAAGGCAAGAAACGCCCCACGTACCTGGTTAGGGCAAAAGAAAAAAAAATAAACACAGACAAAAGGATAGGGACGGGTCCTGCACTAGCGGGAGGGAGCTGTGAAGGAGGAAAAGTATCCACACACTAGGAAGCCCCTTCGCGGGCGGAGACTGCGGGTGGCGGAGTGGGGGAGCTTCGAAGCCGCGGAGAAGAGCACAGAAACAGGGGTACGGAGGACAAAGCGGAGAGAATCCAGCGCAGAGGATCGGGGCCAACCGGCACTCACCAGCCGAGAGGCTTGTCTGCTCACCCGCCGGGGCGGGCGGGGCTGGGAGCTGAGGCTCCGGCTTCAGTCGGAGCGCCTGGAGAGGACTGGGGTTGGCGGCGTGAACACAGCCTGCAGGGCGTTAGTGCACCGCGGCTAGCCGGGAGGGAGTCCGGGGAAAAGCCTGGACCTGCCGAAGAGGCAAGAGACTTTTTCTTCCCTCTTTATTTCCTGGTGCACGAGGAGAGGGGATTAAGAACGCTGCTTAAAGGAGCTCCTGAGACGGGCGCGAGCCGCGGCTAAAAGTGCGGACCCCAGAGACAGACATGAGATGCTAAGGCCGCTGCTGCCGCCACCAAGAAGCCTGTGTGCGAACACAGGTCACTATCCACACCCCCCTTCCGGGGAGACTGTGCAGCCCGCCACTGCCAGGGTCCCGGGATCCAGGGACAACTCCCC
Source organism: Pseudorca crassidens (assembly GCF_039906515.1). Classification (NCBI taxonomy): domain Eukaryota; kingdom Metazoa; phylum Chordata; class Mammalia; order Artiodactyla; family Delphinidae; genus Pseudorca; species Pseudorca crassidens. The sequence goes on from NC_090317.1 coordinate 96,444,376, forward strand.
CGGGAGAACGCACAGCACGCCTCAGGCTGCTGCAACATCACGCCGGCCTCTGCCCGCAGGCCCGGCCCCGCACTACGAGACCCTCCCTACACCCCCGGCCTGAGTGAGCCAGAGCCTCCGAATCAGCGGCTCCTTTAACCCTGTCCTGTCTGAACAAAGAACAGACGCCCTCCGGTGACCTACACGGACAAGCGGGGCCAAATCCAAAGCTGAGCCCCTGGGAGCTGTGAGAACAAAGAAGAGAAAGGGAAATCTCTCCCAGCAGCCTCAGAAGCAGTGGATTAAAGCTCCACAATCAACTAGATGTACCCTGCATCTGTGGAATACATGAATAGACAACGAATCATCCCAAATTAAGGAGCCGTGTGGATGAAAGGCTCTTGGTGCTGCAGCCAGGAGTTAGTGCTGTGCCTCTGAGGTGGGAGAGCCAACTTCAGGACACTGGTCCACAAGAGGCCTCCCAGCTGCACATAATATCAAACGGCGAAAATCTCCCAGAGATCTCCATCTCAACGCCAGCACCCAGCTTCACTCAATGACCAGCAAGCTACAGTGCTGGACATCCTATGCCAAACAACTAGCAAGACAGGAACACAACCCCACCCATTAGCAGAGAGGCTGCCCAAAATCATAATAAGTCTACAGACACCCCAAAACACACCACCAGACGTGGACCTGCCCACCAGAAAGACAAGATCCAGCCTCATCCACCAGAACACAGGCACTAGTCCCCTCCACCAGGAAGCCTACACAACCCACTGAACCAACCTTAGCCACTGGGGACAGACACTAAAAACAACAGGAACTACGAACCTTCAGCCTGCAAAAAGGAGACCCCAAACACAGTAAGATAAGCAAAATGAAAAGACAGAAAAACACACAGCAGATGAAGAAGCAAGATAAAAACCCACCAGACCTAACAAATGAAGAGGAAATAGGCAGTCTACCTGAAAAAGAATTCAGAATAATGATAGTAAAGATGATCCAAAATCTTGGAAATAGAATAGACAAAATGCAAGAAACAGTTAACAAGGACCTAGAAGAACTAAAGAGCAAACAAACAATGATGAACAACACAATAAATGAAATGAAAAATACTCTAGATGGGATCAATAGCAGAATAACTGAGGCAGAAGAACGGATAAGTGACCTGGAAGATAAAATAGTGGAAATAACTACTGCAGAGCAGAATAAAGAAAAAAGAATGAAAAGAACTGAGGACAGTCTCAGAGACCTCTGGGACAACATTAAACGCACCAACATTCGAATTATAGGGGTTCCAGAAGAAGAAGAGAAAAAGAAAGGGACTGAGAAAATATTTGAAGTGATTATAGTTGAAAACTTCCCTAATATGGGAAAGGAAATAGTTAATCAAGTCCAGGAAGCACAGAGAGTCCCATACAGGATAAATCCAAGGAGAAATACGCCAAGACACATGTTAATCAAACTGTCAAAAATTAAATACAAAGAAAGCATATTAAAAGCAGCAAGGTAAAAACAACAAATAACACACAAGGGAATCCCCATAAGGTTAACAGCTGATCTTTCAGCAGAAACTCTGCAAGCCAGAAGGGAGTGGCAGGACATATTGAAAGTGTTTAAGGAGAAAAACCTGCAACCAAGATTACTCTACCCAGCAAGGATCTCATTCAGATTTGATGGAGAAATTAAAACCTTCACAGGCAAGCAAAAGCTGAGAGAGTTCAGCACCACCAAACCAGCTCTACAACAACTGCTAAAGGAACTTCTCTAGGCAAGAAACACAAAAGAAGGAAAAGACCTACAATAACGAACCCAAAACAATTAAGAAAATGGGAATGGGAACATACATATCGATAATTACCTTAAATGTAAATGGACTAAATGCTCCCAACAAAAGACACAGATTGGCTGAATGGATACAAAAACAAGACCCATATATTTGCTGTCTACAAGAGACCCACTTCAGACCTAGAGACACATACAGACTAAAAGTAAGGGGATGGAAAAAGGTATTTCATGCAAATGGAAACCGAAAGAAAGCTGGAGTAGCAATTCTCATATCACACAAAATAGACTTTAAAATAAAGACTATTAGAAGAGACAAAGAAGGACACTACATAATGATCAAGGGATCGATCCAAGAAGAAGATATAACAATTGTAAATATTTATGCACCCAACATAGGAGCACCTCAATACATAAGGCAAATACTAACAGCCATAAAAGGGGAAATCGACAGTAACACAGTCATAGTAGGGGACTTAAACATCCCACTTTCACCCATGGACAGATCATCCAAAATGAAAATAAATAAGGAAACACAAGCTTTAAACGATACATTAAACAAGATGGACTTAATTGATATATATAGGACATTCCATCCAAAAACAACAGAATACACATTTTTCTCAAGTGCTCATGGAACATTCTCCAGGATAGATCATATCTTGGGTCACAAATCAAGCCTTGGTAAATTTAAGAAAATTGAAATTGTATCAAGTATCTTTTCTGACCACAGTGCTATGAGACTAGATATCAATTACAGGAAAAGATCTGTAAAAACTACAAACACATGGAGGCTAAACAATACACTACTTAATAACGAAGTGATCACTGAAGAAATCAAAGAGGAAATCAAAAAATACCTAGAAACAAATGACAATGGAGACACGATGACCCAAAACCTATGGGATGCAGCAAAAGCAGTTCTAAGAGGGAAGTTTATAGCAATACTATCCTACCTTAAGAAACAGGAAACATCTCAAATAAACAACCTAACCTTGCACCTAAAGCAATTAGAGAAAGAAGAACAAAAAACCCCCAAAGTTAGCAGAAGGAAAGAAATCATAAAAATCAGATCAGAAATAAATGAAAAAGAAACGAAGGAAATGATAGCAAAGATCAATAAAACTAAAAGCTGGTTCTTTGAAAGGATAAAATTGATAAACCATTAGCCAGACTCATCAAGAAAAAAAGGGAGAAGACTGAAATCAATAGAATTAGAAATGAAAAAGAGGAAGTAACAACTGACACTGCAGAAATACAAAAGATCATGAGAGATTACTACAAGCAACTCTATGCCAATAAAATGGACAACCTGGAAGAAATGGACAAATTCTTAGAAAGGCACAACCTGCCAAGACTGAATCAGGAAGAAATAGAAAATATGAACAGACCAATCACAAGCACTGAAATTGAAACTGTGATTAAAAATCTTCCAACAAGCAAAAGCCCAGGACCAAATGGCTTCACAGGCGAATTCTATCAAACATTTAGAGAAGAGCTATCACCTATCCTTCTCAAACTCTTCCAAAATATAGGAGAGGGAGGAACACTCCCAAACTCATTCCACCAGGCCACCATCACCCTGATACCAAAACCAGACAAGGATGTCACAAAGAAAGAAAACTACAGGCCAATAACACTGATGAACATAGATGCAAAAATCCTCAAAAAAATACTAGCAAACAGAATCCAACAGCACATTAAACGGATCATACACCATGATCAAGTGGGGTTTATTCCAGGAATGCAAGGATTCTTCAATATACGCAAATCAATCAACGTGATACACCATATTAACAAACTGAAGTAGAAAAACCATATGATCATCTCAATAGATGCAGATAAAGCTTTTGACAAAATTCAACACCCATTTATCATAAAAACCCTGCAGAAAGTAGGCATAGAGGGAACTTTCCTCAACATAATAAAGGCCATATATGACAAACCCACAGCCAACATCGTCCTCAATGGTGAAAAACTGAAAGCATTTCCACTAAGATCAGGAACAAGACAAGGTTGCCCACTCTCACCACTCTTATTCAACATAGTTTTGGAAGTTTTAGCCACAGCAATCAGAGAAGAAAAGGAAATAAAAGGAATCCATTTTGGAAAAGAAGAAGTAAAGCTGTCACTGTTTGCAGATGACATGATACTATACATAGAGAATCCTAAAGATGCTACCAGAAAACTACTAGAGCTAATCAATGAATTTGGTAAAGTAGCAGGATACAAAATTAATGCACAGAAATCTCTGGCATTCCTATACACTAAGGATGAAAAATCTGAAAGTGAAATCAAGAAAACACTCCCATTTACCATTGCAACAAAAAGAATAAAATATCTAGGAATAAACCTACCTAAGGAGACAAAAGACCTGTATGCAGAAAATTATAAGACACTGATGAAAGAAATTAAAGATGATACAAATAGATGGAGAGATATACCATGTTCTTGGATTGGAAGAATCAACATTGTGAAAATGACTCTACTACCCAAAGCAATCTACAGATTCAATGCAATCGCTATCAAACTACCACTGGCATTTTTCACAGAACTAGAACAAAAAAATTCACAATTTGTATGGAAACACAAAAGACCCCGAATAGCCAAAGCAATCTTGAGAACGAAAAACGGAGCTGGAGGAATCATGCTTCCTGACTTCAGACTATACTACAAAGCTACAGTAATCAAGACAGTATGGTACTGGCACAAAAACAGAAATATAGATCAATGGAACAGGATAGAAAGCCCAGAGATAAACCCCCGCACCTATGGTCACCTTATTTTTGATAAAGGAGGCAGGAATGTACAGTGGAGAAAGGACAGCCTCTTCAATAAGTGGTGCTGGGAAAACTGGACAGCTACATGTAAAAGTATGAGATTAGATCACTCCCTAACACCATACACAAAAATAAGCTCAAAATGGATTAAAGAGCTAAATGTAAGGCCAGAAACTATCAAACTCTTAGAGGAAAACATAGGCAGGACACTCTATGACATAAATCACAGCTAGGTCCTTTCTGACCCACCTCCCAGAGTAATTGAAATAAAAACAAAAATAAACAGATGGGACCTAATGAAACTTCAAAGCTTTTTCACAGCAAAGGAAACCATAAACAAGATCAAAAGACAACCCTCAGAATGGGAGAAAATATTTGCAAATGAAGCAACTGACAAAGGATTAATCTCCAAAATTTATAAGCAGCTCATGCAGCTCAATAACAAAAAAACAAACAACCCAATCCAAAAATGGGCAGAAGACCTAAATAGACATTTCTCCAAAGAAGATCTACAGACTGCCAACAAACACATGAAAGAATGCTCAACACCACTAATCATGAGAGAAATGCACATCAAAAGTACAATGAGATATCATCTCACACCAGTCAGAATGGCCATCATCAAAAAATCTAGAAACAATAAATGCTGGAGAGGGTATGGAGAAAAGGGAACCCTCTTACACTGTTGGTGGGAATGTAAATTGATACAGCCACTGTGGAGAACAGTATGGAGGTTCCTTAGAAAACTACAAATAGAACTACCATATGACCCAGCAATCCCACTACTGGGCATATACCCTGAGAAAACCGTAATTCAAAAAGAGTCAAGTACCAAAATGTTCATTGCAGCTCTATTTACAATAGCCCAGAGATGGAAACAACCTAAATGTCCATCATTGGATGAATGGATAAAGAAGATGTGGCACATATATACAATGGAATATTACTCAGCCATAAAAAGAAACGAAATTGAGCTATTTGTAATGAGGTGGATAGACCTAGAGTCCGTCATACAGAGTGAAGTAAGTCAGAAAGAGAGAGACAAATAGCATATGCTAACACATATATATGGAATTTAAGGAAAAAAATGTCATGAAAAACCTAGGGGTGAAACAGGAATAAAGACACAGACTTACTATAGAATGGACTTGAGGCTACGGGGAGGGGGAAGGGTAAACTGTGACAAAGCGAGTGAGAGGCATGGACATATATACACTACGAACCGTAAGGTAGATAGCTAGTGGGAAGCAGCCGCATAGCACAGGGAGATCAGCTCGGTGCTTTGTGACTGCCTGGAGGGGTGGGATAGGGAGGGTGGGAGGGAGGGAGACGCAAGCGGGAAGATATATGGGAACATATGTATATATATAACTGATTCATTTTGTTGTGAAGCTGAAACTAACATACCATTGTAAAGCAATTATACTCCAATAAAGATGTTAAAATGAAAAAAAAAAGGTAATCCATAAACACAAGAAAGTATGTTTGCGTATGTGCAAGTCTACCTTGCAGCAAATTAAAAGAAAATTTAAGAGTCGTGCATAAGGACTGAGCGATTTACAACAAAGAAAAAAAAAAGAACAATATAGTAGTCAGATACAGCCTGTCTAATTTTTTAAATTGACGATGTTTAGGACATAATATTTATCTGAAATTTTATATTTACAATTCTGCATCTGATTCTACCTGCTAACATGGGATCTTAGGCACTGAGATATTTGCATGACTTAAAAAATAATTTGGGGCTTCCCTGGTGGTGCAGTGGTTGAGAGTCCGCCTGCCGATGCAGGGGACACGGGTTCGTGCCCCGGTCCGCGAAGATCCCACATGCAGCGGAGCGGCTGGGCCCATGAGCCATGGCCGCTGAGCCTGTGCGTCCGGAGCCTGTGCTCCGCAAAGGGAGAGGCCACAACAGTGAGAGGCCCGCGTACTGCAAAAAAAAATAAAAAAAAATAATTTGGTGTACATGTGTCCGTGGATAATATCCATCTCCCATATAGGGTTCAACGGGGTGAGCAAATTTCTAGATGGTGCTTCTACTCTTAGTTGTTAACCTGATGGACTAATTGATTAGGAACTTCTAATACAGTGATAAAAAGGTGCTTATGCTTATTACTTTCATTCTAAAACTACTGATTGTTTAAAAATTCATTTTTGATAGCTTGACTTTCCTAAATAAGGGAACTAAAGTGTCAAAGCACAGGCAGCCTGCTCCTATAGTGCTCTATAAGACAGCATCTAGATAAGAGACTACAGCTGCTGCCTCCACACCTCATTTTCCCCTTTGGAACTCAAGGGATTGTACAATTAATCCTCCTAACATCCATTAACACTTGATTAAGAACAGGTGGAGGGATCTTCATTTCACATATAAGACTCTTACACATAAAGAGGTTAATGATCTGCTGACAAGCCAGCAACAAAACTGGGCCAGCAGCCCTCACGGCTGCCCTCTTGGCCCAGAATTCTCTGCTCCAGACCATCACGCTTCTATCTTTTACAGTCATACTCTCAGTGAAGCTGGTTTTCACTGTAAACCACATGCTTGCTTTTGGGATCAAAACGGAGAAACAGACACAACAGGTCTTTTATTATACTGGCTTCTTTTCATATTGTTCCAATAGTCACTGATCAATGTTGGTATTTACAAAATCATTTCTATCTAGTACTTTGGTCCCCTTTTGTCCCTCTATGTGAAGATGTTAGAAAGAAATGAAGTGAAAAAAAAAAGAAAGAAATTAAGTGGTCTATTTTTATTTTTGACAAACACTTTTGGAATTCTGTCATAATAACAATATACAACTTTATGGTGAAGGACTAACTTGGGGTCATCTTCTCGTTGGCATTAACATAGCTGAATACCAAAGAAAAGATTTTTTTATTACAAGAGTATTTTATGGAAGTGAGCTTCCTTTGTAACCATGTAAGTCTGCTAAGCCACTGGGAGTTTTTATGCAGTCATGATTATAAAACAAGTCTTGGAATTTGGGGAAACATCAAAAACCTTAGGACCACACTGTACAATCTGAGGAGCCCCACTGTGTTATAAAATTTAAAACGGAGGGAAGTAATTGCAGGCTCCACTTTGAAGATATCAAACATGAGAATTTCACTCAAGCTGCCACCCCTTTTCTCCAGCTGGCAAAATCACCACCAGAATCACAAACAGCAGCAGGTAATTTTAGCAGAATGTGTCTCATACAAAAGGAAAAGAAAAGTTTAGTTGTACCAACAGACAAGAAAATTCAACAATTAGGCAACAATTAGCAAATAATGTGGCATCAATTCTATAAAGGATATTTGAAAATTGTAACTGAATTTTGAAAAATGAAAATTAACTTTGCTGGGAAAAATTGATCCAAAACACAGAAAACTTGTAGTTGTTTAACGTGGTCAGGAAATGGAATGTTCTTTTGTTCTTTTTAATTAATTAATTAATTTATTGGCTGCGTTGGGTCATCGTTGCTGCGCTCGGGCTTTCTCTAGTTGCGGTGAGCGCAGGCTACTCTTCATTGCGGTGCGTGGGCTTCTCATTGCGCTGGCTTCTCTTGTTGCAGAGCACAGGCTCTAAATGCACTGGCTTCAGTAGTTGTGGCATGCAGGCTCAATAGTTGTGGCACACGGGCTTAGTTGCTCTGCGGCATGTGGGATCTTCCCGGACCAGGGCTCGAACCCGTGTCCCCTGCATTGGGAGGCAGATTCTTAACCACTGTGCTACAAGGGAAGCCCCTGGAATGTTCTTAAAAATCAACACTTTGATTAATACAGGTAGCATGGTATTACATAAAGATTTTATGCGATTATGTGTCAGAAGATCAACTGTGCCTCTAGCATGGCTGTGTGACTTTTGTTCATGCATTTGACCTCTCTGAATTAGTTTCTTCACCTATAAAATGGGACGGTGGTGGGAGTAATACATATTCTTTTTATCTCACAGGGTTATTACAGGAATATATGTAATCATAAAGTATAAACTTTTGTCACCACCATATATGGGGGTCCAGTTTTAAATTATTAGGTTAGAATCAACTGCATATGACATGAAAGCTAAGCTGTATATAAATGCATCCTTGATAAAGCAAGGATGTGGCATTAATAAATCTCATTCCACAAACCCATGGGTGCAAGGAATGACCTTTACATACATGCACCCCAATGTTCATAGCAGCACTATTCACAAAAGCCAAGACATGGAAGCAACCTAATGTCCATTGACAGATGAATGGATAAAGAAGATGTGGTGTATTGATACAGTGGAATACTACTCAGCCATAAAAAAGAATGAAATAATGCCATTTGCAGCAACATGAAGGGACCTAGAGATTATCGTACTAAGTGAAGTAAGTCAGAGAAAGACAAATATGATATGATATCGCTTATAGTGGAATCTAAAATATGACACAATCTTATGTATGAAACAGAAACAGACTCACAGACATAGAAAACAAACTTATGGTTGCTAAAGCAGAAGGAGGGGAGATAAATTAAGAGTGTGGCATTAACATATACACACTACTATACATAAAATAGATAACCAACAAGAACCTACTGTATAGCACAAGGACCTATACTCAATAGTTTGTAATAACCTATAAGGGAAGAGAATCTGAAAAAGAATATATATATATATATAGATACAAATATAGATATAGATATATAGATATCTGAATCACTTTGCTGTACACCAGAAACTAACATTGTAAATCAACTATACTTCAATTTAAAAAAAACAAACAATATTCAATATCCTGCGATTAAACCATAATGGAAAGGAATATAAAAAGGAATATACACATGTATAACTGAATCAGTTTGCTGTACACCTGAAACTAACACAACATTGTAAATCAACTATACTCCGATTTTTAAAAAATGACCTTTACATTTTTCTAAAATGTCACTTCAGTCATTTTGGGGTTTCCCTTCCCTAAGGGCTGTCATCTATGTCTGCGATCTTACCCAGGGTCAAGGTACTGTTTGTGTGCATGTGTGTGGGTGTCCATCTGGTCCTCTGTGATTGGTCTACACTGACAGCCATACTGGCCCTGACCAAATGGCACCCATTCCTCTCTTGGGTCTTGCTCCTTCCCCAAGGGCATTGCTGAGAAGCTGGGCACAGATCTCCTTGCTCTAGGGACCCATCAAACTTACCTCTGCTAGTCTGGGAAATGGTTATTCAGTAGTTAGTTGTGATTTTGGTGTGTTAGTGAGAGGAGGTGAGGTCAAGGTCCTTTTCTGCCATGTTGGCTCTCTCCCACCTCAACAACAGTTTTAAAACAATTGTGGGGGGGCTTCCCTGGTGGTGCAGTGGTTAAGAATCTGCCTGCCAATGCAGGGGACATGGGTTCAAGCCCTGGTCCGGGAAAATCCCACATGCCTTGGAGCAACTAAGCTCGTGTGCCACAACTACTGAGCCTGCACTCTACAGCCCACGAGCCACAACTACTGAGCCCACAGTTGTTGTGAGTGCCACAACAACTGAAGCCAATGAACCACAACTACTGAGCCCACGTGCCACAACTACTGAAGCCTGAGCGCCTAGAGCCCATGTTCCGCAACAGGAGAAGCCACTGCAATGAGAAGCCTGCACACTGCAACAAAGACTAGCCCCCACGTACCACAATGTTCACTGCAGCTCTATTTACAATAGCCAGGACACGGAAGCAACCTAAGTGTCCATCAACAGATGAATGGATAAAGATGTGGCACATATATACAATGGAATATTACTCAGCCATAAAAAGAAACAAAATTGAGTTATTTGTAGTGAGGTGGATGGACCTAGAGTCTGTCATACAGAGTGAAGTTAGTCAGAAAGAGACAAATACTGTATGCTAACACATATATATGGAATCTAAAAAAAAAAAAAGTGGTTCTGAAGAACATAGTGGCAGGAGAGGAATAAAGATGCAGACGTAGAGAATGGACTTGAGGAGATGGGGAGGGGGAAGGGTAAGCTGGGACGAAGTGAGAGAGTGGCATAGACATATATACACTACCAAATGTAAAATAGATAGCTAGTGGGAAGCAGCCACATAGCACAGGGAGATCAGCTCGGTGCTTTGTGACCACCTAGAGGGATTGGATAGGGAGGGTGAGAGGGAGATGCAAGAAGGAGGAGATATGGGGACATATGTACATGTATAGCTCACTCACATTGTTATAAAGCAGAAACTAACACACCTCTGTAAAGCAATTATACTCCAATAAAGCTAAAGTTAAAAAAAAAGTAGCCCCCCCTCGCCGCAACTAGACAAAGCCCGCGTGCAGCAACAAAGAACCAACACAGCCAAAAATAAATAAATAAATTAATTAATTAAAAAAAAAATTGTGGGAAGAGCTGGGAAGGTAAAGGTCCAAAACATGTAGTTGAAGGAACAGAAAAAAGTCACAAACGTGTCAGAACTCACAGGAAGTCTGCATGCCCTGCTGCTGGAATGGGACGACGAAGTCTCTGGAAGGTTGTTGGCTCTTCACGGTGGCCACCTCTGAGCTGTCAGCAAAGCGTCCGATGGAGGCCTGAGGTCGTTTTTAATGGTCAAGGCCAGCATCAGGAAGGAGGGAAGAGCCAGAGCAAAGTAGCACCCAGCCGCCCGCAGGGTGCAACCATAACCTTCAGAATATCACGACCGCTGCTTCTCTTCTGCCTCCCAGAGCTTACACAGCCTGCCTTTCCGCCAACTCCAATATCCGTCTCTGACAAGGAACTCCTTGTTTGTGTGGTGCCCAATGCGGGAGACGCTCCTCAGAGAAAGCCCGGCTCTTCCCGAGCCAGCGCGCGGGGACGGGCGTCCTGTGCGCGACGCGCTCTGCGTGCCGTTTACGCGCCGTGCGTGCCGTATACGCACCATGCGCGCCGGGTTCGCCGGCCGCTCGCAGCTTGGGCCGCCCGTAAGTTGTTTTATAAGGTATGTGGTATTTCTGTGAAGCTGTATCAACAATAAGAATAAATCAGAACTAAAGTGGTTCAAATTTCTCCACTGCAGCCACTGTAATTCAAGATTATCTGTGGTACAGAAAGAACAGACTTGTGGTGGGGGTGGGAGGGATGGATTGGGAGTTTGGGGTTAACAGATGTAAGCTATTATATATATAAAATGGATAAACAACAAGGTCCTACTGTATAGCACAGGGAACTATATTCAGTATCCTGTGATAAGCCATAATGGAAAAGAATGTGAAGAAGAATGTATATATATGTACAACTGAATCACTGTACTGTACACCAGAAATGAACGTTCACATTATAAATCAACTACACTTCAAAAACAGTTTTTTTTAATGCAAACCTTATCTGTGGTAAATTTAACCTCTTGTTCAGCCTTAAAACAAATTATAATTCATCTGAGTCCTCACAATGGACCTAGTTCAGTTTAAGCCAGACCCACTTTGACCAGTTTGACCACTGGAGCAGCCCAGTTTCCAAGTGAGATTCCTACATCAAAATGTATCCAGAATCCAACCATAGCTTTTCACCTCTACTGCTACCCCGTGTGTTCCAAGCCATTATCTTTTTATCATTTCACTCCTGGATTGGTGCACTAGCCTCTCACTGGCCTCCCTGCTTCTACTCAAGCTCCTCTATGGTCTATCATCCACATAGCAGTCAGAGTGAATCTATTAAAATAAGCCATATCATGTCACTCCTCTGATAATAATCCTTCAATGGCTCCTCTCTCTTGTCAAACTCCCCATAGTGGCCTACAAGGCCCTACATGACCTGATTTAGCTACTTCTCTGCCCTTATGTCCTATCACTCTCCCCCTTTGACATTTTTCCCCAGCAATACTGGCCTCTGGATGTTTGTCAGATATGCTAAGCACGTTTCCATCTCAGGGTCTTTGCAAATTCTATTCTTTCTGCCTGGAATGCTTTCCATTTTTACACGTGCAAGGCTTACTTCCATTACCTCCTATTCAAATGACACGTTATCAGTGAGGCCGTCCCTGACACTCTATTTTATTTTTTAATTTTTTTATTCAACAAATATTTATCTATTTACTAAGTAGCACGCACAGTGCAATACATTCAATTTTATCTCCTAATTTTTTTAACATCTTTATTGGAGTATAATTGCTTTACATTGGTGTGTTAGTTTCTGCTTTATAACAAAGTGAATCAGGTATACATAAATATGTATCCCCATATCTCCTCCCCCTTGCATCTCCCTCCCACCCTCCCTATCCCACCCCTCTAGGTGGTCCCAAACCACCTAGCTGATCTCCCTGTGCTATGTGGCTGCTTCCCACTAGCTATCTGTTTTATATTTGGTAGTGTATATATGTCCATGCGACTCTCGCACTTCGTCCCAGCTTACCCTTGCCCCTCCCTGTGCCCTCAAGTCCATTCTCTAGTAGGTCTGTGTCTTTATTCCCATCTTGCCCCTAGATTCTACATGACCATTTTCTTTTTCGTTTTTTTTTTTGGATTCCATATATATGTGTTAGCATACAGTATTTGTTTTTCTCTTTCTGACTAACTTCACTCTGTATGACAGACTCTAGGTCCATCCACCTCACTACAAATAACTCAATTTTGTTTCTTTTTATGGTTGAGTAATATTCCATTGTATACATGTGCCACATTTTCTTTATCCATTCATCTGTCGATGGACAATTAGGTTGCTTTCATGTCCTGGCTATTGTAAATAGTGCTGCAATGAACATTGGGGTACATGACTCTTTTTGAATTATGGTTTTCTCAGGGTATATGCCCAGTAGTGGAATTGCTGGGTCATATGGTAGTTCTATTTGTAGTTTTTTAAGGAACCTCCATACTGTTTTCCATAGTGGCTGTATCAGTTTACATTCCCACCAACAGTGCAAGAGGGTTCTCTTTTCTCCACACCCTCTCCAGCATTTATTATTTCTAGATTTTTTGATGATGGCCATTCTGACCTGTGTGAGATGATACCTCATTGTAGTTTTGGTTTGCATTTCTCTAATGATTAGTGATGTTGAGCATCCTTTCATGTGTTTGTTGACAATCTGTATATCTTCTTTGGAGAAATGTCTAGTTAGGTCTTCTGCTCATTTTTGGATTGGGTTGTTTGTTTTTTTGATATTGAGCTGCATTAGCTGCCTGTATATTTTGGAGATTAATCCTTTGTCAGTTGCTTCATTTGCAAATATTTTCTCCCATTCTGAGGGTTGTCTTTTGATCTTGTTTATGGTTTCCTTTGCTGTGCAAAAGATTTTAAGTTTCATTCGGTCCCATTTCTTTATTTTTGTTTTTATTTCCATTTCTCTAGGAGGTGGGTTAAAAAGGATCCTGCTCTGATGTATGTAATAGAGTGTCCTGCCTATGTTTTCCTCTAAGCGTTTTATAGTGTCTGGCCTTACATTTAGGTCTTTAATCCATTTTGAGTTTATTTTCGTGTATGGTGTTAGGGAGTATTCTAATTTCATTCTTTTACATGTAGCTGTCCAGTTTTCCCAGCACCACTTATTGAAGGGGCTGTCTTTTCTGCATTGTATATTCTTAACTCCTTTATCCACGATAATGTGACCATATGAACATGGGCTTACCTCTGGGCTTTCTATCCTGTTCCACTGATCTATATTTCTATTTTTGTGCCAGTACCATACTGTCTTGATTAATGTAGCTTTGTAGTATCGTCTGAAGTCAGGGAGCCTAATTCCTTTAGCTCCGTTTTTCTTTCTCAACATTGCTTTGCCTATTCGGGGTCTTTTGTGTTTCCATACAAATTGTGAACTTTTTTGTTCTAGTTCTGTGAAAAATGCCAGTGGTAGTTTGATAACGATTGCATTGAATCTGTAGATTGCTTTGAGTAATATAGTCATTTTCACAATATTGATTCCTCCAATCCAAAAACATGGTATATCTCTCCTTCTATTTGTATCATCTTTAATTTCTTGCATCAGTGTCTTATAGTTTTGTGCATACAGGTCTTTTGTCTCCTTAGGTAGGTTTATTCCTAGGTATTTTTGTTGCAGTGGTAAATGGGAGTGTTTCCTTAATTTCCCTTTCAGATTTTTCATCATTAGTGTATAGGAATGCCAGAGATTTCTGTGCATTAATTTTATATCCTACTACTTTACCAAATTCATTGATTAGCTCTAGTAGTTTTCTGGTAGCATCTTTAGGATTCTCTATGTATAGTATCACGTCATCTGCAAACAGTGACAGCTTTCCTTCTTCTTTTCCGATTCGGATTCCTTTTATTTCCTTTTCTTCTCTGATTGCTGTGGCTAAAACTTCCAAAACTATGTTGAATAATAGTGGTGAGAGTGGGCAACCTCGTCTTGTTCCTGATCTTAGTGAAAATGGTTTCAGTTTTTCACCATTGAGAACGATGTCGGCTGTGGGTTTGTCATATATATGGCCTTTATTATGTTGAGGTAAGTTCCCTCTATGCCTACTTTCTGGAGAGTTTTTATCATAAATGGGTGTTGAATTTGTTGAAAGCGTTTTCTGCATCTGTTGAGACGATCATATGGATATTTTCCTTCCATTTGTTAATATGGTGTATCACATTGATTGATTTGCATATATTGAAGAATCCTTGCATTCCTGGGATAAACCCCACTTGGTCATGGTGTATGATCCTTTTAATGTGCTATTGGATTCTGTTTGCTAGTATTTTGTTCAGGATTTTTGCATCTGTGTTCATCAGTGATATTGGCCTGTAGTTTTCTTTCTTTGTGACATCCTTGTCTGGTTTTGGTATCAGGGTGATGGTGGCCTCGTAGAATGAGTTTGGGAGTGTTCCTCCCTCTGCTATATTTTGGAAGAGTTTGAGAAGGTTGCGTGTTAGCTCTTCTCTGAATGTTTGATAGAATTCGCCTGTGAATCCATCTGGTCCTGGGCTTTTGTTTGTTGGAAGATTTTTAATCACAGTTTCAATTTCAGTGCTTGTGATTGGTCTGTTTATATTATCTATTTCTTCCTGGTTCAATCTCAGGAGGTTGTGCTTTTCTAAGAATTTGTCCATTTCTTCCAGGTTGTCCATGTTATTGTCATGAAATTCCATGTAATCTCTCATGATCCTTTGTATTTCTGCAGTGTCAGTTGTTACTTCTCCCTTTTCATTTCTAATTCTATTGATTTGAGTCTTCTCCCTTTTTTTCTTGGTGAGTCTGCCTAGTGGTTTATCAATTTTGTTTATCTTGTCAAGGAACCAGCTTTTAGTTGTATTGGTCTTAGCTATTGTTTCCTTCATTTCTTTTTCATTTATTTCTGGTCTGATCTTTATGATTTTTTTCCTTCTGATAACTTTGGGGTTTTTTTGTTCTTCTTTCTCTAATTGCTTTAGGTGTAAGGTTAGGTTGTTTATCTGAGATGTTTCTTGTTTTTTGAGGTAGGATTGTATTGCTATAAACTTCCCTCTTAGAACTGCTTTTGCTGCATCCCATAGGTTTTGGGTCATCGTGTTTTCATTGTCATTTGTTTCTAGGTATTTTTTGATTTCCTCTTTGATTTCTTCAGTGATTTCTTGCTTATTTAGTAGTGTATTGTTCAGCCTCCACGTGTTTGTATTTTTTACAGATCTTTTCCTGTAACTGATATCTAGTCTCATAGGGTTGTGGTCGGAAAAGATACTTGATACGATTTCAATTTTCTTAAATTTACTGAAGCTTGATTTGTGACCCAAGATATGATCTATCCTGAAGAATGTTCCATGAGCACTGGAGAAGAAAGTGTATTCTGTTGTTTTTGGATGGAATGTCCTTAAATATCAATTAAGTCCATCGTGTTTAATGTACCATTTAAAGCTTGTGTTTCCTTATTTATTTTCATTTTGGATGATCTGTCTGTTGGTGAAAGTGGGGCGTTAAAGTCTCCTACTGTGATTTTGTTACTGTCGATTTCTCATTTTATGGCTGTTAACATTTGCCTTATGCATTGAAGTGCTCCTATGTTGGGTGCATAAATATTTACAGTTGTTATATCTTCTTCTTGGATTGATCCCTTGATCATTATGTATGTCTCTTATGATAGTTTTTATTTTAAAGTCTATTTTGTCTGATATGAGAATGCTACTCCAGCTTTCTTTTGATTTCCATTTGCATGGAATATCTTTTTCCATCCCCTCAGAAAGAAAGGAAGGAAAGAAGGAAGGAAGAAAGTTATTAAAATAAAATATAAAAAATTTTTAAAGTAATAAAAAGAAGAAAGAAAGAAGAGAGCTACCAAACCAAAAACCAAATCCACCAATGATACCAAGCACTAAAAACTATACTAAAAAACAAATAAACAAAAAAACAGACAGAACCCTAGGACAAATGGTAAATGCAAAGCTATACAGACAAAATCACACAAAGAAGCATACACAAACACACTCACAAAAGGAGAAAAAGGAAATATATATATTTGTATTAAAAGAAAAAGGAAGAGAGCAACCAAATCAATAACCAAATCTACCAATGATAATAACCTCTAAATAAGATAAAACTAGAAACAAATTAGATGCAGAAAGCAAACCCCAAGTCTACAGTTGTTCCCAATGTCCACCACCTCAATTTTGGGATGATTCCTTGTCTATTCAGGTATTCCACAGATGCAGGGTACATCAGGTTGATTGTGGAGGTTTCATCGGCTGTTCCTGAGGCTGCTGGGAGAGATTTCCCTTTCTCTTCTTTGTTCGCACAGCTCCCAGGGTTCAGCTTTGGATTTGGCCCTGCCTCTGCGTTTAGGTTGCCTGAGGGCGGCTGTTCCCCGCCCAGACAGGACGGGGTTAACGGAGCAGCTGATTCAGGGGCTCTGGCTCACTCACACCGGGGTAGGGAGGGGCACGGAGTGCAGGGCGGGCCTGTGGCGTCAGAGGCCGGCGTGACGTTGCATCAGCCTGAGGGGCTCCGTGCGTTCTCCCGGGGAAGTTGCCCCTGGATCCCGGGACCCTGGCAGTGGCGGGCTGCACAGCCTCCCGGGAGGGGAGGTGTGGAGAGTGACCTGTGCTTGCACACAGATTTCTTGGTGGCTGATTAGCATCCTTAGCGTTTCACACCCATCTCTGGTGTCCGCACTGATAGCCGCGGCTCGCGCCCGTCTCTGGAGCTTGTTTAGGTGGTGCTCTGAATCCCCTCGCGCACCCCAAAACAGTGGTCTCTTTCCTCTTAGGCACGTCCAGACTTTTTCCTGGACTCCCTCCCGGCTAGCCGTGGCGCACTAGCCCCCTTCAGGCTGTGTTCACATAGCCAACCCCAGTCCTCTCCCTGGGATCAGACCTCCGAAGCCCGAGCCTCAGCTCCCAGCCCCCGCCCGCCCCGGCGGGTGAGCAGACAAGCCTCTCGGGCTGGTGAGTGCCGGTCAGCACCGATCCACTGTGCGGGAATCTCCGGTTTGCCCTCTGCACCGCTGTTGCTGTGCTCTCCTCTGTGGCTCCGAAGCTTCCCCCACTCCGCCACCCGCAGTCTCCGCCAGTGAAGGTGCTTCGTAGTGTATGGAAACCTTTCCTCCTTCACAGCTCCCTCCCAGAGGTGCAGGTCCCATCCCTATTCTTTTGTCTCTGTTTATTTTTTTCTTTTGCCCTACCCAGGTTTTTGGGGAGTTTCTTGCCTTTGGGGAAGTCTGAGGTCTTCTGCCAGCGTTCAGTAGGTGTTCTGTAGGAGCTGTTCCACATGTAGATGTATTTCTGATGTATTTGTGGGGAGGAAGGTGATCTCCATGTCTTAACTCCTCTGCCATCTTGAAGCTATCTCCCTGACACTCTATTTTAAGTTGCAGTCCTGTTCCTACAGTCTATCCCCCTTTTCTGCTTAATTTTTTTCCAAGCATTTATAACCATTTAACATATACTTTACTTTTTATTATCTGTCTCTCCCCACCTTCACCAGAATGCACGCTCCATGAGGGCAGGGGTTTTTTTCTTCCTTGTTATGTTTTCTCTGCCTGGCTTGGGACTTGCCATATGGGTGGGAATTCATTGGTCTTTGCTTGTAACCAGCCCAGCTGCATCTCAGGTTTGGCCTTATGTTCGGAGGGGTCATCACATTTGTCTAGCTTGGAGGACTCCGGCTTTTAGAGGAGTCCCAGGTTCAGACTTCTTCAATTCCTTTGGCTCCTCCATAACATTCCCATTCCTATGACCAAGATTTGAGTCTTTTCCAATTAGGGCATTAATTTTAACCCAAGGAACCCAGCATGGCGTAGAAGCCAGATAGTGTTGTTCTGCTTGTCTCACAACTGCATCCAGCTAGGCTCACAACTGTCTCCTCATTTGGGTCCCAGGTAGACTCAGATGGCCAGCATGTTGCATCAGTTATGGCTTGAAATCAGTAGTGGAAGTCTTTATGAACTTTTTTTAGCCAAGTTCCTTTTCAGTCTAACAACTCCTCATGAAAATTGTGTTGGTCTTAGTTCAGGGGTGGCAGCAGCCAAAAGTGAAATCATCAAAGGTCCTCTTCGAAGTCAACATGGAAATGGAATTAGGAGTGTAATAGGTTTATTGGGAGTAAGGCTTATGAAGGATAAAAAGGGGGCTAAACAGGATTGGGCAGGGACACTTTGCAGATTGAAATGCGGAGTCTTTGCTCTGGAGCAAAGACTACCATTAGAAGGGTCCCGCATTGGGCAGAAATGGCCAGTCCCTGGACCTCTGCTGTGCTGAGTCACTGGCTGGGGCTGCCTGAGAAGAGCTTGCCCTCAGCTCCAAAGCTGAGGTGGATCCTGAAGACATTATAGCTGAAGGCTGTCAGCTGATTGAGCTCCTTGGCACTGAATGGCAAGTTCTTTCTTGAAGGGAGCTCTGAGCAGCACACCTCCCTGACTACCACACATAAATGTTGTTTTGACTACCCCTGGCTCTCCAAGTTGGTCCATAGTGGATTGGGGAGGTAGAAACATGGAAGCCAGACTTATGTAATGGTTCACTGCATCTGGGGGATGTCAGCTTGACCTCAATTGGCTGAGGACTGCTTGGTGGCAAGATTTCTTTTCTTTTCTTTCTTCTTTTATTTCCCCTTTGGTTGGGGGGAGAAAAGAACCAATAACTAACTGACCTTTATGAATTTGCCTGAGGTAACTGCCTCAAAATAGGAGCTTTTGAGCATTAACCAAAGCCTTATCTTATAGTGACAGGGTGATTCAGGGTTACGGGAGAGCACCAATCCTGTTTACATATTTTAAAATATCTCTCACAACTTATGCAAATCAGGTGCTTTAAAATTTTAAATCATCCCCACTAGTGAACACTTCAAACAACAAACTAACGCTGACCGTTATTACATCATCTTAAAAAAAACACTCTTGTAATCAATTAAACTCATTACACCTGAATAATCATTAGCAATGATGTATAATTTAAATAATCTCTGCAAGATGATTTATTTATGATTGTCAGACCTACTAACAATTTTCCAGAGCATCACTCTCTGATATAGTTTCCTACTGAAACCATTTTAAACTTAGGGAGTTTCCAGTACTACTCTGGGACAAACTATTACAGACAGGTAGAGCAGCCCATGAAAATTACTTAAGGGCCTTGCTTTACCTTATCTTCCTTCAGCTAGGCATCCTGGAAAGAATTTGTCTCTTTCCTGATATTCTTTACTTAAGCCACCAGATGTAATAACCAACTCACTCAGACATCCTTATATTTGGCTACCAAATCCTGCAAATCCTCCTGCTTGATGGCCACCCACTCAGAGACCCTTGAGACAGCTGTCTATAACTTTTTTTTTTTTGGCTGCACCATGTGGCACATGGGATCTTAATTCCCCGACCAGCGATCAAACCCGTGTCCCCCTATTGGGAGCTCGGAGTCCCAACCACTGGACTTCCAGGGAAGTACCCAGCTGCCTATAACTTAAGGGGTTGCTTTGCCACCACTGTGTGGACTACCATTTTCCCATCTTGGGACTGGGGGCACCTTATTATCACTGTGGATTGATCCTACCATCCCTCCACATTTTCTCTCAAGATCAATTGCATGCAACTTTATTCCTGTTTAGGCATGTTTGATAGCAAGAGATAGAAATCTAATCACACTAGCTTGAAGTGAAGCAGGATTTATTGTAACATTAAATGCTACAATCTCATGGGCACTGGAGGATAAGAACTGGATTATAGCCAGGCCCCACAGGAATGGGAACTGGGACGTCATGCACCGTAGAGGGCTTGCCCACCCTTGTGGAGCCACAGCAGAATTTCTTCTCTTGACGGGGTTGCTTGATCCTATCTTTTGTGGCTTTTTCACACCTCCAGAACTTCAGTTCACGTGTGGTGTTGGCTTGTCATGGCACTGACTCCTGCCCTGTCTCTATTCGATTTTATTTCTAAGATTCAGGCTCTCAGTGTCCCAATTTCTGAATTAAGTTTCGTAGTGTTCCAATTCTGAATTCCGAGGAGAAAGTCAGGTGCAAACCCCTGGTCCAAAAACCTGTGACTAGGACGAGGTTGCCATGACACTTCTATGGTGGAAGATGAAGCAGGTTTTCTAAGAAGAAAATATGGGTGGCAAGAATGTCAGCTGAAAGTTGGGATTCAGTTTCTGGAGTCCCAGTGAGCATTTAGAAAGACGTATAAGAATTTGCATGAAGACTTAGAATAATTTTATTATCAAGAAGTAGTATAGGACTTCCCTGGTGGCGCAGTGGTTAAGAATCTGCCTGCCAATGCAGGGGACATGGGTTCAAGCCCTGGGCCAGGAAGATCCCACATGCTGCGGAGCAACTAAGCCTGTGAGCCACAGCTACTGAGCCTGCGCTCTAGAGCCCGTGAGCCACAACTACTGAGCCTGAATGCCACAACTACTGAAGCCCACATGCCTAGAGCCCATGCTCCGCAACAAGAGAAGCCACCGCAATGAGAAGCCCGGGCACCGCAATGAAGGGTAGCCCTGGCTTGCCACAACTAGAGAAAACCTGCGCACAGCAGAGAAGACTCAATACAGCCAAAAATAAATAAATAAATTAATTAATTAAAAAAAAGAAGTAGTATAGAATAATGATTAGGAGCATAGACTTTGGAGTAAGACTTATAATCTATGTGACCTTGGACATGTTATTGAACTTCTATGTATCTCAGTTTCCTCGTTGGTGGAATGGAGATAATGGTACCCAGTGTTGTTGATACTTAATATATGTAAAATACTTAGAATAGTGCCTGGCTTGTATTAGGTGATAAATAAGCATGAGTTATTATGTTCTTAACTACATTTTTCTTAAAGTTCCTTACGGAGTAGCAGTATAAACTAAAGTTACATTTTATTGTTCAATTTCTATTTCTACAAAAATAAATATTATTTGTGTTATCTTATTGGCATCAATTGGTTGATAAATGGTTGGTGTGTGTAGACAGGTAAGGTCAGTTTCATGGTTATTTGGGCAATTTGCTTTATTATTTAGCACAGTGAAGTATTTAATATTTTAGTTACATAAGTACTGACTTTTGTTATATTTGTATACCACTTATCCTACTAGTTAATATTTTTCTTTAAATTAACACACTTAAATGAAGAAAAGTCTTAAGTACATTTCCCTAAAAGAGAAAACACTTTATGATTACAATAAGTACTCTGTATCACTTGCCTTAAATAGAAGATAACCATAGATATAAATACAATGAAAACAGCACAATTTTACTGAAGTCTAACTAGATAACACTTGCCTGCTCAGAGCTTGAGGTTAGCTTTCTGTAAAAAAAAAAAAAAACAAAACTAAGTGTTAGAGGGTGTTAAAGACAGCCCTGTGTTGAAAATTTGGTAGTGATGTAATCAGAGGATTAAAAAAATTCAACAGGGAATAATGCTCTCACTGCGTAGCTTAATGTTATCAGATAGTGGGCGTGAGGCTGGCCAAAGTCATCCCTGAAATTCTGTCTCCTACTTCCAGTAGTAAAAGTTCTACACAATAAGAAAACACTGTTCTGGAGGGACTAAAAGTCTATAAGTAGGAAGAAGACTAGGAATGGTGCTTCACTCTTTTTTCCTCCATTTTCTCTGCAGGAGAATTCTACCTCAAGGGACATAGAGGGTCTGGAGTTCAAATCCTTTTCCCAACATTTACTAGTCTTATCTAGTAAATAGATAAGACTCTTATTTCATCACCTGAAATATTTGTGTGGGGGGGTGGGGTGGGCGTGGGGGTAAAATAATATTATCTAACATGCAGAATTATTATGAAAATTAATTATGACCACACATGAGGAGTGCTCAGCACTGGTCTTGACTGTAGTAAGCCCTAATAATGTATATGTTTTGTGTTATAAATGGGATTGTGCATATGTCGACTTGCTTTTCATTCTTAATAATAACTTACAGTTCTCTCTCCATGTGACTTCATATAAATCTACCTCATTTAAAAAATGGCTACATAGAACCCCAGAGTACGTATATTCCATATTTTTCTTTAACTTGTCTTTTGTTGGGGAACATTCAGGTGGTTGTATGTGTGTGTGTGTGTGTGCGTGTGTGTGTGTTCATTTTACAAGTGAGGGGACTGAGGCTCATAGAGGTTAAGGCAGCCGGGGCATACCAAAGCCACACCGTGCTCTACACCTCTATACCCTGGAACATTGTCAACAGTAGCTTCGTTCCCACCAATGGCAATGCCCTATCTACATATGCCAGAAATATCAGCTGTCCCTAAATGTCAGATTTCTGAAATGGAGTCAAGACAGTTTAATTCACACATAAAGGGGGAAATGATATTACTCAAGGGGGTATGTAAAAGACCCCCTGCCTGTAGAAAGGGCATAAGTGTGTAGAGTGGAAGTGAAATGGGGCAGCCAGAGGTCGGACAGGGCTGGGAAAGGGGGTTAGGGGAAACAATACCAAGACTCATTAGAGGGAAAGAAAGAGACAGGAAAACTTTACAGGCTCACTCTGCCCACATCTCAATTTTGCATTCTCTTTTGTCCCCTTTTTATGGTGTAGAAGAAACAGCAAATTGCATTTCAGTGCCTGCGTAGCACGGTGCCTCATCCTGCAAATGCTCAATAAATATTTACTGAGTGAATGAATAGATTTACACTCCTGATTACCTAAGACTTATGGAATGTTGAGCCAGGCGTGTAAGCATGGCAGGGACACCATCTAGGAGTAAAGGCACCATCCGACTTGGCCCTACACAGGTGAGCCATGTCAGACTAACAGGCCGAGAGAAGTGCTGACCTTTATGGTTGCCACGTGGAATCAAACACAATTCATCACATTGTTTCAGGTGCTAGTGGAGGAAGAAATAGCTTGGAAGAACCATTACGAGACTTCATATGTCCTTTGTGCAGCATCATAAAAACAGGATATCTTGCCCAGGTTTATGATTCCATTACAAAAGAAAAATAAAGCTATTAGTAAATCTAAGGGAAGATATTGACTACACATCTCTTTGTCTGAGTCAGTTTACAGAATATATTGAATTGGGCTCTGTGGCCCCCAAGAGCAAAATCCATGAGTTATTTTTAGTGGAGTTAGAGCAAGTCTAAATAAGTGTAAGGCTGTCTGCCTTGAGTTGTTCTTTATAGTAGCAGTATCATCCTCTTTATATCTTAGACATGCTTTCAAGATTCAATACTTGAAGCACAGGTAGCCTGCACTCCAGGTCAAATACCTGTGAACTGAGTGCTTTTAGAGCAATGGTTCAAATTGATTTGAAGCAGTCCAAATCAAATGTAGGTTATGCAGTTTGAATTCTGGTTGTTCCTCCTTTTAGCTGTGTGTATTAGTCATGATTTTGCTGACATAAAGCTGTGTAATAAATAACTATCAAATCTCCCTTATTTTTCTCACTTGCAAGCCAGTGGATTGACTATGGCTCTGTTGGGTTCAGCTGAGGTCAGCTTGGCTTGGTTCCAGGCTGTAGGTTGGGTTCTGGTCTGTTTCACATCCCTCTTCAATCTGGAGAAGATCCTCAGGGTATGTTCCCTCATGGTGGAAGTACAAGAAAGAAAGTCAAACCACGCAGGCACATCTAAAACCTCTACTTGTGTCATGCAGACTAACATTTGATTGACCAAAGCCTATGTCATTGGAACAGGGAAGTATACTTCTTCCATGGGGAGGGGAAAAGACAAGAAGGAAAAATTGTAAGCAAATAATGTAATCTAACACACCCTGGGACCTTGGTTAAGATGTGAAACCTCTTTGTGCCTCCATTTTCATCATCTGAAAGATGGGCATCGTCATGTTATCTACTTCATAGAGTTGTTTGGAGACTTAAATGAGTTAATATGCATAAAGCAGTTGCAACAGTGCCTGGCTCATAGTAAGTACTCAAAAAATATCAATTATTCATACTTAAGCTATTTTCTAAGCAAGTAAAGTAGAAAGTTCTTGATTTCTAGGAACGTAAATTACAACAAATTTTAACATAATTATATCACTCATACTGATGGACATATTAGCACATATTCAGAAAGATGATAAAATAGAGCCGAAGTAAGTAGAACCTTGATTAATCAGAATTCAACATGCCTGGATGTAAGAATTTTAGACTGTTAAAATTACAGGGGAAATTGGAGATCCTCTCATCTCTGGAAGAGCATGGATTGGAGTCTGAAGATAAAGGTTAGGATTAAGTATCACTTGGGCATGTCCCTGAACTTAATCTGAAACATATATAAAATTGGGATAAAATCAAGTTGTTTCGATGACTTGAACCCAGGTCCACTGAAGAACTCTGGGAGCCAGTGGAGAACACAAGGGGCCAGGGTGCTGGAGTATTTGTACACCAACTCCTGTCATTTGTTGGCTGAGCGATACTCTCAAGGGAGCATTAATTTCTTGGCCCTTCTGGCCTGCTTCATGGATGGCAAAGCGGGCTCTGGTGGCCAGAGAAAACCTTCAGGCCCGCGTGCTCAGAAGTGGCAATAGTGAGGGAATTTGGGCGGGGCTCCATTAGCAACTGCTACCCTCTCTCATTATATGCTGGTTTCCGCTGAAGCAGTGACTAGAACTGTCTTATAAATCCTTATCCATGTCATTGCTGATCTCTAACCTTCAGCCCTTGGAATGCTATCATATGGTAGCTCCTAAAACATTGGTTGAATGAATCAACGAATGATTTATTCTATCCA
Organism: Pseudorca crassidens; assembly: GCF_039906515.1. NCBI lineage: Eukaryota > Metazoa > Chordata > Mammalia > Artiodactyla > Delphinidae > Pseudorca > Pseudorca crassidens. The sequence continues at coordinate 96,469,896 of NC_090317.1, forward strand.
TTAAATAGAAATGGGGGGTTCTTAATAGATTTTCGTTTTCAGGGCAGTTTTGGATTTAAGGAAAGTTGAGCAGAAAGTACAGAGAGTTTCTATATACTTCCCCACTCTCCCACCCCCAGTTTCCCCAGTTAACATCTGGCATTAGTGTGGTACATTTGTTACAATTGACATACCAATGCTAGTACTTTATTATTTACTAATGTCCACGGTTTACATTAGGGTTCAGTCCTTGTGTTGTACAGTTCTATGGGTTTTGCCAAACGCATAATGTCATGTATCCACCATTACAGTATCATAGGGAATGATTTCACTGACCTAAACATCCCCTGTGCTCCATCTATTCATTCTTTCCTTCCATCCTCCCCGCAACCACCGATCTTTTGACTGCCTCTATGGTTTTGACTGCAACAGTCTTTTGAATAAACAGTTGCAAAGGATTTGAAAATTATAATATTTAGTTTAAAATTTCCATCATTTTCAGGGGACAGTTTACAAACTGATCAACTTGCTTTTTTGAAGAGACAACTTTTAAAAATTTATTTATTTTAATTAATTTATTTTTGGCTGTGTTGGGTCTTCTGTTGCTGTGCGCAGGCTTTCTCTAGTTGTGGCGAGCGGGGGCTACTATTTGTTGCGGTGCGTGGGCTTCTCATCGCAGTGGCTTCTCTTGTTGCGGAGCATGGGCTCTAGGCGCACGGGCTTCAGTAGTTGTGGTTCGCAGGCTCCAGAGTACAGGCTCAGTAGTTGTGGCGCACGGGCTTAGTTGCTCCGCGGCATGTGGGATCTTCCCAGACCAGGGCTTGAACCCGTGTACCCTGCGTTGGCAGGCAGATTCTTAACCACCGTGCCACCAGGGAAGCCCTTGAACAGACAACTTTTTTTTTTTTTTTTCGGTACGCGGGCCTCCCATTGCCGTGGCCTCCCCCGCCGCGGAGCAGAGGTTCTGTACACGCAGGCTCAGCGGCCACGGCTCACGGGCCCAGCTGCTCCGCGGCACGCGGGCTCCTCCCAGACCGGGTCACGAACCCGCGCCCCCCCGCATCGGCAGGCAGACTCCCAACCACTGCGCCACCAGGGAAGCCCCAGACAACTTTTATATCAAGTCCTCTTGTGGTCTCACAAATTGTCTTACCCCAATTTGCCTACTCTCATCCTTCTGCACTTGAATGCCCCTCTCTCTTGAGTTCGGGCATCTTTTGAGCTGCAAAATCCATTGCATTTAGGTTAATTTAGTGCCTGTTAATTGGAAATCAAACCTGCTATACTTGGCATGATGTTAGATTATTGGACAGGTAATTTTTTGTGGCTTGGGGGGGCTTCTTCAGGAGGGTGGTACTGGGGAGAGGGGATGTTGTTTGGCACTTTTTTCTTCTTTAGATTTTTCTTCCAATTTTATTCCCTATCCTAATTGCAGTGGGAACTGATTTAGCAGCTGTAACGTCACTCACAGCCTCTTGACATTGCTAGCAACTTGTTTATTCTCTTCATTGCTTCCTTCAGTTCCCCCAACCTGATCTCTCATCTAAAGCACCTTGTTCAAAAACAAACAAAAATGTTTTATAAGGAAAACCCATAACTAAGAATCCACACTGCATTTTTCATATTAAAAAGCACTTTGGGGATCATCTTCGTTTCTACCAGCAAATAAACATTTTCCCAAGGCTTAAACAAAGGCATCACTTTAACACTCTATAAAGAGACTGGCAAAGTCTGATACTATATTAAAACGCTGATGTTACTATGTTAAAAAATTATACAGATAACACATAAAGATTATATTGGCTGAATAATTTGTTTAAAGATATTTTAGCACCACTTTATTACATTTTTCTTTAATAGTGATATGTTTAACAACGTTAAAAAGCTTCGCAATGATTTTTATCATATGGTTCTCTGTGAAAGGGAGAGAGAAAATTAAGAATAAGACTGTATTTTTAAGTCCATAGTAAATTGTTCGGGTCAGCCAACACAAACTGGGTATATATTGTGACAACATGCTAAGATTCGCAAATACTAAGGCATAGTCTCTGTTGTAGGTTGGATTCTCCAAAAGCAAACAGTGAGAGGGATCAGCACCTGTGGAGGGAATGTCCAGGGAGCAGGACTGGGCAGAGAGAGAAACTGAACTGCAGTGCAAGTCCCACAGAGTCTCCCTGAACCCGGCAGGGAGCTCTGGAGCAAAACTTGTCCATCAGAGTTGTCCTGAATCTGGCTGAACTGGCTGGGACTTGAAATCCCCAGCTTGAGCAGTCATTGATCGTGGGCCGGCCAGGAGGCTGTCTGTGGTGGAAGCAGACCCTGAAGGGGCTGACCACACTTCCTGAAGCCTGGAAGCAAGTCCCCTCCTTGAAGGGGGATATGGTGTGGTGGGAAGAACATACCCAAATATAATTTATCACAATGTGGGAAAAGCTATGATAGATGTGTGTCCAGGTTGCTATGGAAGCACAGAGCAGGGACTGGGCCAGGGAGGGTGTCAAAAAAGGCCTCTAGAAAGAGGTTAACTCAGCTAAATGGGAGCTAGGGGCTGAAGAAGGGGGGGAAGATTTGCATTTTCAGAGCATATTTTATGTGAGGCTCTCCAAGTGCTGACTTCATTTGGTACCTCTCTAGATTGGGACTTGGAAGAATTTAATTATTTCCCTTTCACAGCAGGATGAAATAAGCTATTCAAGGTAATTTAAACACAAAGCCAGGAAGAAACTTCAGTAGTTTGGGAGGCCTGTATTTTAACCACTAACTCAAAAGCCAGACTCAAATGGTTTGTCAGTTGAGTAAAATATTCCAGTCTGCTGAGGACAGGCTTCATAGGATGAAGGATTCTGGAGGCCTCATGCTGAGGTTGAGTCTAGTCGTCAGAGGTTATGCTTCAATATGTTTGTTGTGTAATGTGTGATGTGTAGACTTGAGGAAACATCTAGGTAACTCACTCAACTTTTTACTTTTTTAAAATGAATTTTGGTATCAGACACAAATTAATAATTACTATCAAAACGGTACAAAGAAGAAAACACCAAAAAGTGGCAAAGGTGGTTATTACCACCCATAAAGCCTATTTCTCATCACCGAAATTTGTAGAAGCTAGTTCCAGTTCTCAGACTTTGTCTAATGTGACGAAAAGACCATTGTATCTATGTGTGACAATAAGGAGAAGCAGGGCTGTGATTAGAACGGTCCCAACACTTCATTTAATGCTCTGCTCTTGTCACTGTCTTGGAATCCTTAGTAATTTTATTTTTTAATTTAATTTATTTATTTTTATACAGCAGATTCTTATTAGTTATCTATTTTATACATATTAGTATATATATGTCAATCCCAATCTCCCAATTCATCCCACCACCTCCACCCTCATCCCCGCTTTCCCCAATTGGTGTCCATACGTTTGTTCTCTACATCTGTGTCTCTATTTCTACCTTGCAAACCGGTTCATCTGTACCATTTTTCTAGATTCCACGTATATGTGTTAACATACGATGTTTGTTTTTCTCTTTCTGACTTACTCTGTATGACAGTCTCTAGGTCCTTCCACATCTATACAAATGACCCAGTGTCGTTCTTTTTTATGGCTGAGCAATATTCCATTGTACATATGTGCCACATCTTCTTTATCTATTCATCTGTCGATGGGCATTTAGGTTGCTTCCATGACCTGGCTATTGTAAATAGTGCTGCAATGAACATTGGGGTGCATGTGTCTTTTTGAATTATGGTTTTCTTGGGTATATGCCCAGTAGTGGGATTGCTGGGTCTTATGGTGACTCTATTTTTAGTTTTTTAAGGAACCTCCATACTGTTCTCCATAGTGGCTGTATCCTTTTACATTCCCACCAACAGTGCAAGAGGGTTCCCTTTTCTCCATACCCTCTCCAGCATTTGTTGTTTTGTAGATTTTCTGATGATGCCTATTCTAACCGGTGTGAGGTCATACCTCACTGTAGTTTTGGTTTGCATTTCTCTGATAATTAGTGATGTTGAGCAGCTTTTCATGTGCCTCTTGGCCATCTGTATGTCTTCTTTGGAGAGATGTCTATCCAGGTCTTCTGCCCATTTTTTGATTGGGTTATTTGTTTTTTTAATATTGAGCTGCATGAGCTGTTTATATATTTTGAAGATTAATCCTTTGTCCGTTGATTCGTTTGCAAATATTCTGTCCCATTCTGAGGGTTGTCTTTTCGTCTTGTTTATAGCTTCCTTTGCTGTGCAAAAGCTTTTAAGTTTCATTAGGTCCCATTTGTTTCTTTTTGTTTTTATTTCCATTACTCTAGGAGGTGGGTCAAAAAAGATCTTGCAGTGATTTATGTCAAAGAGTGCTCTTCCTATGTTTTCCTCTAAGAGTTTTATAGTGTCCGGTCTTACATTTAGGTCTCTAATCCATTTTGAGTTTATTTTTGTGTATGGTGTTAGGGAGTGTTCTAATTTCATTCTTTTACATGTAGCTGTCCAGTTTTCCCAGCACCACTTATTGAAGAGAATTGTCTTTTCTCCATTGTATATCGTTGCCTCCTTTGGCATAGATTAGTTGACCATAGGTGCATGGGTTTATCTCTGGGCTTTCCATCCTGTTCCATTGATCTATATTTCTGTTTCTGTGCCAGTACCATATTGTCTTGATGACTGTATCTTTGTAGTATGGTCTGAAGTCAGGGAGTCTGATTCCTCCAGCTCTGTTTTTTCCCCTCAGGATTGCTTTTCAAGATGGCTATTCGGGGTCTTTTGTGTCTCCATACAAATTTTAAGATCTTTTGTTCTAGTCCTGTAAAAAATGCCATTGGCAATTTGATAGGGATTGCATTGAATCTGTAGACTGCTTTGGGTAGTATAGTCATTTTCACAATGTTGATTCTTCCAATCCAAGAGCATGGTATATCTCTCCATCTGTTTGTGTCATCTTTGATTTCTTTCATCAGTGTCTTATAGTTTTCTGAGTACAGGACTTTTCCTCCTTAGGTAGGTTTATTCCTAGGTATTTTATTCTTTTTGTTGTAATGGTGAATGGGACTGTTTCCTTAATTTCTCTTTCAGATTTTTCATCATTAGTGTATAGGAATGCAAGAGATTTCTGTGCATTAATTTTGTATCCTACAACTTTACCAAATTCATTGATTAGCTCTAGTAGTTTTCTGGTAACCTCTTTAGGATTCTCTATGTATAGTATCATGTCATCTGCAAACAGTGACAGTTTTACTTCTTTTCCAATTTGTATTCCTTTTATTTCTTTTACTTCTCTGATTGCCTTGGCTAGGACTTCCAGAACCGTGTTGAATAAGAGTGGCGAGAGTAGACATCCTTGTCTTGTTCCTGATCTTAGAGGAAATGCTTTCAGTTTTTCACCATTGGCAATGATGTTTTCTGTGGGTTTGTCATATATGGCCTTTATTATGTTGAGGTAGTTTCCCCCTATGCCCACTTTCTGGAGAGTTTTTATCATAAATGGGTGTTGAATTTTGTCAGAAGCTTTTTCTGCATATATTGAGATCATCATATGGTTTTTATTCTTCCATCTGTTAATATGTTGTATCACATTGATTGATTTGTGTATATCTCTTGATTTACACTTTCTTCTCAAGTGCACATGGAACATTCTCCAGGATAGATCACATCTTGGCTCACAAATCAAGCCTCGGTAAATTTAAGAAAATTGAAATCATATCAAGCATCTTTTCTGACCACAGTGCTATGAGATTAGAAATCAGTTACAGGGAAAAAAAGGTAAGAAACACAAACACATGGAGGCTAAACAATACGTTACTAAATAACCAAGAGATGACTGAAGAAATCAAAGAGGAGAGAAAAAAATACCTAGAGTCAAATGACAACAAAAACACGATGATCCGAAATGTATGGGATGCAGCAAAAGCAGTTCTAAGAGGGAAGTTTGTAGCGTACAATCCTACCACAAGAAACAAGAAAAATCTCAAATAAACACTCTAACCTTACACCTAAAGGAACTAGAGAAAGAAGAACAAACAAAACCCAAAGTTAGTAGAAGGAAAGAAATCATAAACATCAGAGCAGAAATAAATGAGATAGAAACAAAGAAAACAATAGCAAAGATCAATAAAACTAAAAGCTGGTTCTTTGAGAAGATAAGCAAAACTGATCAGCCTTTAGCCAGACTCATCAAGAAAAACAGGGAGAGGACTCAAATCAATAAAATTAGAGATGAAAAAGGAGAAGTGACAACAGACACCACAGAAATACAGAGCATCCTAAGAGACTAGTACAAGCAACTCTATGCCAATAAAATGGACAACCTGGAAGAAATGGACAAATTCTTAGAAAGGTATAACCTTCCAAGACTGAATGAGGAAGAAATAGAAAATATGAACACACCAATCAGAAGTAATGAAATTGAAACTGTGATTAAAAATCTTCCAGCAAACAAAAGGCCAGGACCAGATGACTTCACAGGTGAATTCTATCAAACATTTAGAGACGAGCTAACACCATCCTTCTCAAACTCTTCCAAAAACTTGCAGAGGAATGAACACTCCCAACCTCATTCTATGAGGCCACCATCACCCTGATACCAAAACCAGGCAAAGATACTACAAAAAAAGAAAATTATAGACCAATATCACTGATGAATATAGATGCAGAAATCCTCAAGAAAATACTAGCAAACAGAATCCAACAGCACCTTAAAAGGATCATACACCACGATCAACTGGGATTTACCCCAGGGACGTAATGACTTTTTTTTTAAATAAATTTATTTATTTATTTATTTATTTATTTATGGCTGCATTGGGTCTTCATTGCTGTGCCCGGGCTTCTTATTGTGGTGGCTTCTCTTGTTGCGGAGCACAGGCTCTAGGTGCATGGGCTTCAGTAGCTGTGGCTCGAAGGCTCTAGAGTAGCTGCTCAGTAGTTGTGGCACCCGGGCTTATTTGCTCCGCAGCATGTGGGATCTTCCCGGACCAGGGCTCAGACCCATGTCTCCTGCATTGGCAGGCGGATTCTTAACCAGGGAAGCCTGTAATGACTTTTAATGGTGGGTTTCATGGCTTCAAACAACCCCAGGTTAAAAAAATGACCCCCTATGTCCTAGAATTCTCTGAATTCTAAGTGTACAACTTTAGTGGGTTTTCCCACAATCCCACTGATAATTTAGTTGCCTTAATTGAACTATTCGTAAGGGAATGGGAATCTCTCAGTGCAGCCTGAGAGCCTCAACTTACTATTCTAAGTGGCCTATGTGGTCTTTTATGGCATAAATTCACTCAAATGATATTCCTTGTCTCCATAAAACATTCATTCCAGACCATCCTGGACTCTAGTGTTCTTTTTAACATTTGTTATATTGCTCTCAGAGAAAGTAATTGTAAGGAAAGTAGCTCACAGGCTAAGGGGAGAGACAGTTTGCCCAGGTTTTTCTTCTTATTGAAAATCATCACGTTGGGTAGAAAAGCTGCATTATCAAAATGCCCAGAGTCCTTTTCCAGCCACTTTTATATTCTAAAGTTCATGGTCCAAAAGAATTTCTAGAGACTTTTAAACCTTTTGGGAATGAAGCTATTATTTGTTTGTGCAACTGTGAACTATGTCCACCCCCTCCACGTTATTTGGGAAATTTTGAACTTATGACAGGGCTACATTCCTTCACTTGACCAAAGTTCTGTCCCAGTTTGTTCCCACTTAAGCAGGTAGCACTCGGCCTACCCCCAAGTCCATTCTTGCTACCTGCTGACTGTATTTCTCCCTTGGCCTAGACCACAGTCTTCACAACGCTATCAGTGTTGGTCTGCTTAAGATATCAGCTGGAGCATTTTCTTTCATGTTACAGTAGCACCAATAGGCCGTAATCACCCCGAGCCTCGGCCCCCAGGATCATCCGGCCAGGGCATCTGTCACCCTTTTTTTTCCTTTCCCTTCAAAAAGTACTCTCTGGCTCACATCCACCAGTTACCTTCTTTAGGCTAAAGCAGTCTGTGATTTAACTGGTACTCGGGGATGTAACCAAGGGCTTTATCTTAGACACCCAGGCCCCATTCGCCATTCTGCCCTGCCAACAGGCTTTGAAGGCAGCTACTCCAGTAAAAATTTCTAGCCTCTATCTCCACTTGGGTTGTAGGTATTATCTTTGGTGTAGAAGGCAACACGTAGAAAGTTTATGGAATAGAAATATAGGAAACCAGACTGCTATCAAGATTCCACACTAGATGCAGTTCTCATTGGCTGCGAGGGGAGAGGGACTGGCATAATTATGAGAGACTAGCCTTCTTTCATCAGCACCCTTGATACCAACTGCTACCCACACTCCACTCTCTGTTGGGTGCTCTGGGATTTCTCCAACCTCAGTGACCAAACCCAGCGAGAGGTATTTGGTTGATTCATTTGAAGACCTGGCTAGCTTAGTCGGGTGACAGTTTAGAGCATGAACTTTAGGCTCAGGAAATGGGTTCAAATTCCATCTCTACCTATGACTAATTGTGTCTCCTTGGGCAAGTGACTTGGTGTCTCTTAAAACTGGGTTTGTTCTATAAAATGAGTACCACAGAAAGCTCTCTCATAGAGTTGTTAAAAAGATTTGAGATAAATATTTTAAATATACACTTGAATGATTTTTAAATTTGTAATTGTGATAAAATACATACAACACGAAATTTATCATCTTAATCATTTTTAAGTGTACAATGTTAAGCATATTCACATTGTTGTGCAATCCACCTCCAGAACTTTTTCATCTTGCAAAACTGGAACTTTATACCCATTAAACAATAGCTTCCCATTCCCTCTTCCCTACCAGCCCCTGGCAACCACCATTTTACTTTCTGTTTCTATGAGTTTAACTACACTTTATAACTCATATTTGTGAAATCATACAGTATTTGTCTTTTTTTTGGCCGCACTGTGAGGCATGCAGGATCCTAGTTCCCCGACCAGGGATCGAACCCGTGCCCCCTGCAGTGGAAGCTCAGAGTCCCAACCACTGGACTGCCAGGGAAGTCCCTATTTGTCTTTTTTGACTAGCTTATTTCACTTAGTATGACGTTCTCAGGGTTCACCCATGGTATAGCATGTAGCACAATCTCCTTCCTTTTTAAAGCTGAATAACATTTCATTGAATGGATAGACCACATTTTGTGTATCTGTTCATTCATGGATGGACATTTGGGTTGTTTCCACCTTTAGGCTATTGTGAATATTGCTGCTACAATCATGGGTGTATAAATCTCTCCGAGACCCTGGTTTCAATTTTTTTAGATGTATACCCAGAAGTGGAATTGCTGAATCATATGGTAGTTCTATTGATATTTTTAATATTTTGAGGAATTGCCATACTGTTTTCCACAGCAGCTACATAATTTTAAATTTGCACGAACAGTGCACAAGGGTTCTAATTTCTCCACTTCCTCAGTAACACTGATTATTTTCTGTGTCGTTTTTTTTTCCTATACTGTAGCAGCTATCCCAGTGAGTGTGAGATGCATCTCATTGTGGTTTTGATTTGTGTTTCCCTAGTGATTAATGAGATTGTGCACCTTTTCATATCCTTGTTGGTCATTTGTGTATCTTCTCTGGAGATAAGTCCATTCAAGTCCTTTGCCCATTTTTAAATTGGGTTATTTGGTTTTTTTATTGTTGAGTTGTAGGAGTTCTTCATATATTCTGGATATTAACCCCTTACCAGATATACGATTTGCAAATATTTTCTCCCATTCCATAGGGTGCTTTTGATTGTGTCCTTTGATGCACAAAATTTTTAAATTTTGATATTATTCAATTCATCTATTTTTACTTTTATTGCCTCTGCTTTTGGTGTCATACCCAAAAAAAGTATTGCCAAATCCAATGTCATGTAGCTTTTCCTCTATGTTTTCTTTTAAGAGTTTTATAGTTTTAGGTCTTACTCTTAGGTCTTTGATCCATTTTGAGTTAATTTTTTACATGGTATGTGGTAAGGTTCCAGCTTCATTCTTTTGCATGTGGATATCCAGTTTTCTCAGCACCACATGTTGAAAAGACTGTCCTTTCCCCAGTGAATAGTCTTGGCACCCTTGTGGAAATAATTATACATTTGTCTTTGTGGTTATTTGATTTATACCTATCTCTCTCACTAACTTATAAGCTCCAAGAGAACAAGAATCATGTTGATTTTGCTCACTATTATACACTCAGTGCCTACTATGTAATAAAGGGTCAGTAAAGTTTTATCGAATAAGGAAATAAATGCTTAAAAAACATTTAGCACATTGCCCGGCACTAAATAAAATTTCAGTAAGCAGGAATTATTATTACTATTGTTGTTTTTTATTCAACCCATTGTTCCCTTTGCCTGAGGCATACTTTGCTTAATCTGAAAAAAAAAGAAAATAAAACTTACTGCTTCAGAGAAACACAAGAAAGCCAATGTCAGGTGCACAATGATTCAGGTTTGGGGATCTGGCAGACTTGGTTCAAACATTGGTCCTTTTGCTTCTAGCTGTGTAATCCTTGGCACATTACTCAACCTCTCTCCAAGTCTCTCCAAGTCTCAGTTTCCTCATCTGTAAAATGAGGGCAAAAATATCTACCTCATGTGTATTAAATGAAATATGTGTAACGTCTTTGCATAGTATCTGGCATTTATAATAAGCCCTCAATGAATGGTCCTTCCATTATTTCTTTACAGACCATTAGAATCTCTATCTTTTCCCTTTAGTTTGATCTTGCTATTGTCTCCATTTACAAGACAATTTAAAATAGATAACAAAGGTAAATAAGCTTGAATGGGAAATATTTGATTAGAATACTTAAGGCAAAATGTCATTGAAGAGTTCCTATCAGATCTGGGAATTACCACAAACAGCCTGTGGAAAACCCAATAGTTATTTTTTTCTCTTGGCCAAAATGGAAAACATCTTATTAGTACAGATTCTGACATTATAGTTTATCTCTGTGAGAATAAAGATTTTTCAGGAAAAGGGTCTCCATTTTTTAAAAAAGTATCACTTATGAGAAGGTATGGGGAGAAGGAAGTATCTCCTTTAGAACTTTGCAGACTCATACTGCCAGAAAAGACCCCCAGAGGGGATCTGTTCCATCCGTGCCCAGGGAGGGTAAATGATTAAACCTACCAGTGTTTATAGGCTTGTATTTCATATTGGTGACCTATTAATCACTTGACCTTTTCCACAGTGCACTTAACATAGTAAATCATACTCCTTTCTGTTGAGGGTGACTTACTTGATTCTTTGCAAGTTAACCAGGGCTAGACTCAATATAAGTCACCCATTAGACACATTGCAGCTGATTGTGTACTTTTACCTTGTACAGTGGCAGTTTAGTGGCAGCCGGAAAGACAGTACCAGGAAGTACAGAAAAGGAAATTAAGGAGGAGATACCAGCTTAATTTCCCACTTTACCATTGAAATCTCTCATAGCTAAGAGAGAAGGAAAAATCCAAATGCTGTGTGAAGTTTTCATTTGTTTTCCTACACAAAAGATAGCTGCTAGACTTAGTGGAAGTAAATCCAATGACATTTTCTCTGTCCCTGCTCTCTTTGATACTTCTTCAGCTTTGATACTGTTGACTGTCCCCTCCTCTATGAAAATCTTCTGTTATACATTTTCTTCCCAAGAATCCAACCACTTTGTTTCTGTTGGCTCCTCAATCTCTTCCTAATTATGAGTGATTCTCTAACCCAATTCAAGAAACAAATAGCCATTTATTTAATAAACATATATGGAGTATTTACTATGTTCCAGACACTTTCTAGGTTCAAGGGTTGAAGGAGAAAGGCTATAAACAAAACAAATAAAAGAGAATTCCAGGAAGTGATAAGGGCTATGAGGCTATTCATTCATTCATTCATCATTCAACAAATACCTTTTGAATGCCTCCTGCACACCAGGCACTGTTATAGATGCTGAGAATTCTCTTTCATGGACCTGAATTGGGCCTCCCTGTGGTGAGCAGGATGGGACAAGCAGTTGGAATCAGGAGCCCAGTGAGTAAAGTGAAGCAACATTAAGTATGGGTTGATGGGGGAATGCATTGTGGTGAAGACTGAAGAAATGGAAGAGAAAGGGAGAAGCTAAAAGGAATTTTGAAAGAAAAATTGACAGGGTCCGGTGACTTGCTGAACATGGAGAAAGAAGTAGAGTGTTAAGACAAAGCCAGTTGCCAGTGTTTGGGTGACTAGAACAGGGAGCCTCCCGCCATTCGTTCTGCCCTTCTCCTACAAACAGTGTCCTGATGCTCCTTTGGGGCCCTTTCTTGTCCTTCCACTCTCGGCCAGGAAATTGATTCCACACTCAGCTCAAGGGTGAGCCCTGGTTGGTTAAATTATTCAGTGACTCTCATTCCCTGGCTACAGTGACTGGTTCAGGGATAGTCATGTGCCTTATACCAGGCCAATGAGGGAGTGAATCCTAGAACGGGGCAGGACCTACTGGATAAGATTCCTCCTCTCTTGTCCTGGATGCTGATATATACGGATGTAAAGTGTGAAACAGTGGCAGCTGTCTTGCCTCTTCAAGGGGAGAGCCTGGAGCTCTGGGGGCCACCTTGTGGACCCTAAGGATGAAGCCAGTACCACAGAATGCAAAAATGATATGACTGGGAGAAAGTGGATCTTCAGTGACAACATTTGAGTCCTGGATCATACCTCACGTGAAGCTACATACATCTTGACTTCTCAGTTATGTGAAGCAATAGATTCTCTGTATTGTTTAAGCTGGTTTGAGTGTTCTGTCACTTGCAACCAAAAGAATCCTGACTATTGCGATCCCCATTAGCATGTAGCACAGTGTTGTGTCCCCAGGAGGCCAGCGAGTACTTGTGATCTTAAGTGGCTCAATGGAGGGATATCTTTTGGTTAACTTTTGAGTTACAACATGTTCAGTGTATACCAACACTATGCTGTACCCAAAGGCAATCTTGTTTCCACTGAAAAACAAAAGGTTCCAGTTTCTCGTTCATTGATATTAAAGAAGGGTAAAATGAATCTTTAGACAGTGGTTTACAGAAGGAAACACATTTGTATTCAGATCCTCTTCTACTCCCTGAAGTGTTTTGCATTTCCTATGGTTTCTCCACCCTAGTGAAGAAGTCAGCCCTAGGTCCTTTTTTGTTTCCGTTTTTGTTTTTTCAGAGAGCATATTCAGCGGCCAGCATTAGGGCAATGGTTCTTAATTTTTAGATATTCAAGACTCACTTGGGGAATTTATAAAAATACCGATCCCTGTGACATGCTCCAGGAGACTGAGATTCAGGAGGCCTTGGGTAGGGCCCAGGAATCAAGATTTTTAACATTTTTCATAAGCTCCCAGATGATTCAGATGCAGTTGTCACTAGGAAAAACACTGTTGCTTTAGGTTGGGTTTTCCTCAAAGCAGATCCTGATAAGGGCATTTATGAGCAAATGATTTATTAAGAAAGTACTCCCAGGAGAAACCTGTTAGGGAATGAGAGGAGTAGGAAAGGGAAGGGGTGGGAAGCAGACAAAGTCCTGTGGACAGTAGCTGCAGCTTAACCCCACAGGGGAGCTCAGGCTATAAGTAACCCCTCAGAGTTGTCCCCCCACCCCCGACCCCTGTGAAGGTAGCTGGACTTTACATTCCTGAACTAACAGCCAGATGGGGGAGACCTAAACTCCCAGGCACTTCCATGGGGGAAGTCCTCTGAAGCCACAGGTGTGGGCTTTGGAAGCAAAAACATGCTGATGCTGGGGGAGGGGCACCCAGGAATGGTTAAAGCCATCAGTGAGGATTTGAGTGGTGCGCCTACAGTGTCGGCTCCGACAATTTAAGGAATTTTATATTTATACGGGGAGCATCTCCATTTTAAAAGTAACTAAGCAAGAGGACAGGGTGCAGCAAGTGGGAAAGGAAGAGTTACCTAAAAGTGCTACAGTTTTCTGTTCGTGCATAAGGCTTTGAGGGTCTTAGTTTACACATAAGACTCTAGTGCCACTGAAATATGCAGTCTTTTAATGGGTCAACTCTTAAAAATGGCATTCGATGCATTCTGCTCTCTGGTCGCTGCTTATTTCTCGAACCCCCCACCCCCACCCCGACCGCTTTCTTTCTACACTCTGTGATCCAGCCACGACCTACTTCTCCAAAAGATCATGTTCTTCTTCCAAAATAGCATATTCTTGCTCATTTCCAGGACTTCATAAATGCTGTCCTCTCTACCTAGAATCAACTGGCCCCCACTCCTTTCATCTGGTGAACTTCTATTCTTTCTTCAGTCTTCATTTAAACATTTCTTCAGTTGGGCCTTCAGTGACCCATAGGTCCCTTGGCTAGTTACTCCCCGTACTTCCCACACCCTAACGACCATCACTCTTAATTGTAATTACCTGTCTGTTACTTGTTTTCTTCTAGAACAAAACTTGGAGTGGGCAGAGACCATGTCTGCCTCATTTGTAGCTCTAGCCTCAGTGGTTACCACAGACATTCATTGAATGAATATAAAATAAATGATTTGCCACATGAATCGGAGTATAAGTTTAGTGTATGCAGCTTTTTCTGGAGAGACTGATGGTGGCTTTCATTTGAGCTTAGAGCATCATGCTTACACCACCAGGAAATAACTTTATTCCGGTTTAAGATCATGCCATTCTTAATTTTATTCATTAATTCAGTAATAATTTATATGCTTAAACAATCATAGCTACAGAATGAGGCTGCACCCTGAATTGTGTAAATTAACCCCGTGCCACGCCAACCTCTGTGTTGTACTCATGCTAATATTTCTGTAGAGCGTGTTTTCCCCTTGTCTATCGGTGTCATGTTGAAATTATGTGGGAGCCTAACAACCTGAGAATGTCTAATGCAACTGTGAAGTCCAATACCTCAAGGTCACTGAAGATTTTCACTGACATCTGAGAATCAAATTGGTTTAACAGCAACCCCATCCTTGTGGGTCTTTTAATGTTTCTGAATTTTTAAAAAGACTTACCAGTTATATACTCAGCGTATATCTACATCATAATGACGATAGAGAATTAATTCATTGATGATTTTCATAGTATGGGAAATACTGCTGATTGGCTGCCAGAGCCAATTCCCCACCTACTTCTCCCTTGCCCACCTTCAAAGAATAGGCAGGAAAAGTCAGATCCCCGCATCCCCAGCTTCTCTTGCAGGTGAAAGTTGCCATGTGACTGTTCTGGCCAGTGAGATGGGGAAAGGATATTTTCTTTCCCTAACAAGAGATGGGAGAGGGAGCAAAACGGCCTTGCCTACCCTTGCCGCCTTCCTGATTCCTGTCTTTGAACGCACTTTGATGTTGGAAATTGTGGCAGTCATCTTGTAATGATGAAGCAACATGCCTGAGAATGAGAAGCTAACATGTCAAGGATGGCAGAGTGGAAAGAAAGAACCTAGGTCACTGATGACACCGTAGAGTAACAATGTTAGTAACCACCCACCTCCAGACTCCTTGCTATAGGAGAAAGGTAAGTCCTCCCATTTGTTTATACCACTGTTATTGAGTATTCAATTATTAACATCTGAACACAATCTAACTGATGCGCCTAGTTAACACTTTCTTCATGGAAACTAAAATGGAACTAAATTATAGACACCTGATCATTTATACGTGTGCGTATTTGAAGAGTATTGGGTTTTTGGAAGAAACCCAGAGAAGAATTAACTTCATTTAAAAGCCTTGGTCATTTTAATTGTAGAAAACAGAGGGGCTACATCTAGCCACAAAGCATGGTACAAGTTCTGAGGGATTTCTATTACAGAGGACTTCACTATCACTAAATACCACACTGGAAGCTGGGAGATCTAGGTTCAGATTAGATGCTGAGCTAAGTACGTGACCATGGACATATATTTGTCTCTGAACTTTTTTTTTCATCTGTTGTACCATTAGTCAGATGCTTCCTTTGAAAGTAACAGAAAACCCAACTCAAAATGGCTTTAACAGTAAGGAAATTCATTGCCTTATAAGATGGGAAAGTGTAGAGAGTTGGCTAAACAAGAGATTGATAACGTCATTGAGGACATCTCCACCCTGCTGCCCCTCAGTTCCACCTTCATCTTAGGTCTGACTACCCTCATGGGCACAAGATGTCTGCTGGCAGCGAATGAGGGTGCATACTCTTTATTCAAGGCCAGCGTGATGGTTGGGGGATGGGGTGGAGAGAAACAGAGTGTTTCACATCCATAGTGAGGGGAAAGTCCTGAGCTTTGAGCTGACTGGAAGACCTTGCACCATTCAAGGCCAGAGACCAGGGAATGCCAAATTAGGCCAATCATGGTGGCATACCCCACATCTGTAAATGACAGAGTGGGACTGGCCGACCTCTAAGGCTCTTTCCAAATCGAAACCTGCTGTGATTCCATGAGCAGAATGCAAACCTATCTCTGTAGTCGTCTTTTTTATTCAACTTCACTTCTTTTGTTTTATTTTGTCATTGTCCTTTTCAACCTCTGAGCATAAGTTCCTGTGGAAGATAACAAACCCCAAAATGAAGTCGACAAGACTTGGCATAGCTCTGACTTAGACTGGGGAAAGGAAATGAAGCTGACAAGGTGAGGGTCGCTGTACACTTCAAGGCAGAATGGAGTAACACCTTATTCACTAGGTACCAGGTGGACATGCCAATTTGGAGTGAGTGACTTGGAGCTGTGGGACCCCTCAATGGAGGCAATGTTTCCCGGGCTCTAAAGCTCCCTTCTCTAGAGAATGCACAACCTCTTTGGAAAAGGAGGAAAACCTTCGCATACAATTACATTTTCCCTCTGATTTGCATTGTTTAAAAAAGGTCTAGTACTCAAATCTTTAACACTGGCAAATCTCTCAGCCTCTTAACGGAGTGGTCAAGGGTTTGCAGAAAACGTTTCTGAAGAGAAAATAGGCTGTCTCCACCCCCTCACACTCTTTGGTAAATACTATCTTTTTTCTTTCTTTCTTTCTCTTCTTCTTTTTGTTTTAACTACCGTACTGAGAATTTTACCAGATGATTTCTAGAAGCTGATTTATGAACTAATCGGGCACTTCTGCTGTGCAGAGGAACAAAGACTTTCTTTTTCTTTTTATTGGTCCTCAACTGAGGCATATACCTGTCTGATGGCGTTGGCTCATTCCGCACATGCTCAGTTGAACAGAAATCTTCATATTGAATACAACCTAACACAGCGGCAACACCCATAACCTCACTCCCTGGCTGACCCTGTACCATACACTCCCTCTAGTTGCATTTTTATCCTGACATGCCTAACATTCGTAGGGAGTAAAAGGAGCAGAGTAGGTAGTGGGAATTTGGGAGGGGGCAATATACAAAGGGGTTTAAAGTCTCTGTATGACCCTGCTTTCCTGACCTCTCTCTAGGCTGTCTCTAGTGGGTGTAGGCGCTGGATAGATATTTGAGTTTGGGGCAGAATGCGGGAGAAGCTGTCTCTGTAAATTGCCATTTGTTGTTGCACATCTTCCTGGACAGTTTTTGTTTGGTCCTTTTCTTGTAGGTGGACAACACTTCATCCACAGCCCTCGTTTTCATTAAAGAGTGACAGTGGCACTAAAAGCATCAGCCGCCTAGCGAGATCTGGAGTGACAACCTCGCCGCCTCTGTTCTTGCTTTCCCATTCATTAGGACCCTTTCCCAGCCTCCTCCCCAAGCAGAAACTGGGAAAGGCTTCTCTTGGTTACAAAAGGAGGGAGCGGCCGGGCTTCCGAGCCTCTCGCCTCAGAGAGCCAAGGAAGTGCGTTCGGTCGCAAGCCTTTTGTCCCCGACCCCTTCCGCTGCTTGGTCGCGGGGGTGACGACCCCGCCCCGCCCCCGCCTAAGCAGATGCCGCCCGCGTGCCTCAGCCCCCCGCCCCTTCTAGATTCCCGGCGCCCGCCGGTTTGCCGTGACGTGGCCCGCGGCGGGCGCATGCGCCGCTCTGCCCGGGCTCTTTCCCTGGGCCACCGCCTCCCGACGGGCTGGAGTGGGCGGGGCCTGTGGTTCTGGAAGCCGTGCGGCCGGAGTGGGAGGAGGGCTCGTGTGCGCGAGGAGGGTGCTCAGGGCTCGCGAGCTGGTCGGCGGCCGAGGCGGCGGAGGAGGAGCTGAAGGCGGCGGCCGCGGCTCCCGCCCGCACGGAGAGCCAGTCCCGCGAAGCCCCCTCCCACTCCCAGGCGGGCGGGCGGCGGCGGCAGAAGGAGGAGAAGGAGGAGGGAGCGTCTCTGCCGCCGCCTCCTGGTCCCCAGCGCCGATCTGCCGCCGCCACCTCCCTCCGCGGCGATCTTCCCTCCATGGTCCTGCCGCGGCCCCCCCTGTAGCCCGAGCTGCCCCGCGCCGCGCCGGAGCCTGCCTCGACCGAGGGAGCGGTCGCGGCCTCGCGGCCCGCGCGGGCTGACGAGAGGAGAGCGAGGCGCCGCGCGGTCCCCGAGGATCCGCACGCCGGGCAGCGCGGCCCGAGCAGCGCGAGGAGCAGCGGGCGGGCGGGCGGCGCCGGGCCCGGGCCGCCCTCGCTCCAGCGCCCCGGCCCTGCCGCCCGCGCCGGGGCGGTCGCCCGCAGAGGAAGGCGCCGCAGTCTCCGGGCCTCGCCGCCCCGCTCGAGTGTCCTCGGCACCGAGGGCTCGCGGGTCCTGAGGGGAGGAGGCGAGCCAGGGGCCGGGCACTGAGCTCTTTGGCGCCCCCACCCCCGTTTTCTGAGCCCTCCACGCTGCGGCCACTGTCCCCTCCGGACCATGGCCGACGACGACGTGCTGTTCGAGGATGTGTACGAGCTGTGCGAGGTGATCGGCAAGTAAGTCTCCACGCGAGGGAGCGGGAGTGTGGGAAAATGCATTTCAGTGATGCCTGGGTCCTCCCGCACCCGCACGCACCCGCCCGGGGCCTGCCCCCTGCCCTGCCCCCCTCCTCCCGCGTCCTCCTCACCCGGGAGTATTTATAGACGTGTACCTGGACCCCCCGCGGGGTGGTTGTCTGGGGGCTTCTCGGCGATCCGTGGAGGCCGACGAGCCGAAGTTGGCCACCCCATGAGGCGTGGGGCTGGCTGAAATCTCCTGTCGGCATTTTATCTGACGGTTGCACAGGGACGTGGCAGAGCCAATTTTATAGTTGCTTCCTGGGAACAGTTGGGCTTATTGTTACCTTGCGTGTACCACAGACCATTAACGAAAAGAGCAGCTTGCATTTCCTTTGCTTCCGTGGAGAGATAGAGAAAGAACGTCCAGGGTTTTAAATTGTGGGGTGTGTGTCTATTGTGCAGGGTATTAGATAGATGCCTTTGTGTTCACCCCATGCCCGGATTGGAGGGGGCCATTTAAGACGGGGTGCGTTCAGTTTCAGCAAATTTTTCACCTGGTGTAGACCAACGTGGAAAGAGTTGGGGGTTTCCGAATTTTTAATGCCTCGTTATGCAATGACTGTTAAATCAGTGTTCGAGGCTTCCCTCGACTGTTGTTGGGATGGTGCTTAGCGTGGTAGCGCCGTCTGCTTTGAGTCACCGGGCTGGTCCAGAATATAGAACTGACAGTCCAAATGCTCATCCTTTCATCTGTGTTGTATAATTACACTAGGGAAAAGCAGGGAATCAGATTAATCACAGTGCTGATTGAGAATTAAATCTGCAGTTCCTCATCTAATTGTCCATTCCTTAAATCTGTTTTGAATAGTTTCCTTTTCATTCTTGTCAAACAGTATTCCAAGTGCACAATCCTGCTAATTTGCTTGTGAGGGAAATGCTGGCGATCTGAAGTTGATTTCCTAGTTCAGCGTGTATTCTGTGGCTTTAGAAGTTGAGGAGATAAGATTTAAGAGAAATTTTTGCTTAGTTATTAAGGATTACTAGATAGCTACCGTTGAAATATTTTGCCTCTCTTTGGAAGCGGTGCTTTATCGTCTATTTTAAGGTCCGCAGTTGGGAAATGATAGCAAGACCTTAGAGCAGTTGGCTCTATCTCTTTTAAGTTGTCTGCAGTACTGGATTTCAATTTGTTTAAGTGCTGATAACTTATTATTTTCCTTTCATGCTGGGGTATTACAGTGTCTCCTCACATGGTGAAATTGTGGGTAGAGCTTGCTACACACTTTCCTCAGACCCAGTTGATACAAGGAGGTGTTACTCCTTGCCCCTATTGTTACATGACCAGCCTGTCTACTGGAAGAAGGATATCCAAATGCGCCCTGGTAAAGTGGTTGTGGAAGTGCTCTAAAGCAGAGTGGTCCAAAAAATATATAATGTGAGCCCCATATGTAATTTTATATATGTAAAATTTCTAATAGCCACATTAAAAAGATTAAAAGCAAGTGGGTGCAATTAATTTTAATAAAATATTTTCTTTTACCCAATAGATCCAGACTATTATCACTTCAACATGTAGTCAGTATAGAAATCATTAGTGAGCTATTTTACATCCTTTCTTTCATACTTACTCTTCAAAATCCAATGTGTATTTTACACTAACCACACATCTCAATTCTGACACTAAGCTAAATTGTCATCGTAAATACTTGTTCTGTATTTAAGTTTCATAAAATTTGCATTTGCAAAAGTAGATTCACATACCCAAGTTGTTCTAAACATACCTAAAAGTTTTCTAGTAACTGAATCAAGTATCTTTCTAAATTAAAATTAAAATTAAATAAAATGAAAAATTCAGTTCCTCATTTGGATTAGCCACATTTCAAGTGCTCAATAGCCATATGTGAATAGCACAGTTCTAGAGAGACAAATATGTCAAAAAAAATCTCCTTGGTTTCTTCATTCTTGGCACCCAGTGAAGGTAAATTAGATGTTTCCCCAAAGCCCCCAAATAATTATGTGTGTGTGTGTGTGCATGGGGGGAATGATGTTTGTTGTGTCTTAGTTATATTTGATTTAAATGAGCCAGCAGAGTCATAATCGGAAAATGTGAGATTAAAATGTTAATTCTGTTGTGATAACGGAAGATAGGCATCATTGAATCAATGTTAGTAACTAGTTCTGATTCCTTGAGGTCTGAAAGAGTGATGATGTGACTCTTTGGATATCGAAAAGAAGTGGTCAGCGTCACATTAGCTCAGTCAGTATTCTGCTGACTTATAATTGATAGAATATTTTCAGGAAACGCCTCTGGTAGGACTAGATTCATCTCCTCTGTTGCTTCAGAGCTGCATAAGGATGGGGAGCAAGCTAATTTTGGGGTGATAGTTCCTCTATGGCTATCTTAACTACTGCGAACGTGAACTCTCATTCGTATCCTACAAAATCTGACTTGGCCAGTGCCGCTTATAATATGTCATTCCGTGAAATAATGAATTCAAGGTAGCCTTTGTGGCAGAGAATGTAATGATAGTGTTCCTCACCCTGTGTAAAGGTTGAAGGTTTTCTCCGGTAAATTGTCTCAGCATATATTGATCTGGAAATTGAAATTCACTTGAGATTTTCTTACAGCGTCTCTGACAGCATGCATTTTAACTCAGAATTTGTTCAACTCTGGATTTAAACAGAAAGCCCTCACTTGTACTGAAAACCTGGTTGATTTCTATCCAGGTTCTCTGGAATTGTGATTTTTCTTTTATAACAAATTAGCATCACAAGTTGTTTTTGACCCCTAGGGCTTAACAGGTTTAAATTTTCACTGAAGTGCTTTAAAATGGATTTCACCTTTTTACCATCAGTTGACCACACACTCACCTGCCTCACTACTTATCTACTCACTCACTCATCCATTAACTTACAGGGAATCGGGTGCCTGATCCATTATGAATATTGGGAGGATGCCATATCTTTTTTAAAAAAATTTAAACTCTTTTCCCCTGTGCTTTTTATTTTTGAAAGTCTTACAAATGGTCCTTGAATGCCTATTGTTTCCATGACATTTTCCCATGTAACATCTTTCAAGAGACTGAGACAAATCTCCAATGCTGTCATTGTCCTAAAACTTCTTGTCTTAGCAAATGTAGCAATTACTGGAAAGGAAAGGTATTATGCAAATAGAGGTAATCAGCTAATTTTTATGGTCCTAAGCATTTACTGTATCTTTTGCAAATTGATGGTTTTATAGGCAAGTGCATAATCAGTAATATTACACGAAGGAAATTTTAGAATGATTCATCCAAATTAAACCACAGAAATGCCTACCTTCATGGTACAGCAGTTTCTGTGAGAGAGAGTAGCAAAATGCACACTTTTCGCCTTGTGTAGGCTGAATATTTGCCTCAGTATTTAGTAACCTGTAACTTCTGACTTTCCTGCTTTGGTAGGACATAAACTAAAATTGGAATGATGCAGCATGACCCCTGCTCAAGGATGACATGCAAGTTTGTGAGGCATGCTGTATTTGCTTACACCTCAAGAGCACTTATCATATTTAATTACAGTTACTTATTTATGGGTCTCTCTACCTAGCTAACAGGGAGCTTCTTGAGGGCAGGGAATATATCTTACACATCTTTCTCTTAACACAGTGCCTGCAATGTAACAGTTGCTCATTAGCTATGGAATGAATTGAGTAGTTTTAATAAAATCTCATTAAAAGGCAAAAAGCATGTTTATCAACCTCAGCAATTATTGTCCCAAAAGGCTGTATTAAAGTAGTGGTTCTCCACCTGGCTGCATATTAGAATCACCAGGGGAGCTTTTAAAAAGATCAATTCAAGGGCCTTGTGTCAGAGCAATGAAATCAGAATCTCTGGAAGTGGGTCCTGGTCATTGGTATTTTTTTTTTTTTAACGCTCTCGAAGTGATTCTCATGTGCAGCTATGATTGAGAGTCATTGGTTTAAAACTTAGGTTATGTATGTAATATTTTGGGACTGGCTTTTCAGAGGCTTACGGTTTTTAAAAACTAGAATAAATGTTTTGGGGGAAGTATTGAAGCCAAAAGACCAAGACGTGGATTTTTTTTTTTTCTCTACATTGTGTTCCTGAGTCTTATTGTATAAGAATTTTGTTTCAGCCTATGTTTGGCTTTGATTTTTTTGGGTCTTTTAAGATTCACATTGATTTATGACACTCATCTAATGCTAATATGGTGATTGTCTGATGACAATCAGAACAAGGATTGCTTCAATAACAGTTGATGATGGCTGTCTACTATAATGACTTAATTTAATATTAAGAAATCTATCAGTTTAGTATGGATTGTGGTTGGACATACACTCTATTAAAAGGGTATAGTTAAGTTGCTTATATACTTTAAATCTCATACTTGCAATTCCAGTAATGCTGTTTGCCAGAGAATTGAGTTAAATGCAGCCTTTATGTAAATACCAGATTAATAATATGTAAAATATATAATTTAGCATAGAGAAAAATTCAGCTTTGCTAATTTGTCCCAATTACTATGGCTTTCACATATATTGATTTGCCCAGTGATTTGGGTTTCTAGTACCACAGTGGGGAGTGTTACGTCATGTTGGAACACCTTCCCTGGGAATTTTAGCTAGACATGGTAGGTAAACGAGTTTTTTTTTTTTTTTGCGGTACGCGGGCCTCTCACTGCTGTGGCCGCTCCCGTTGCGGAGCACAGGCTCCGGATGCGCAGGCCCAGCGGCCATGGCTCATGGGCCCAGCCGCTCCGCGGCACGTGGGATCTTCCTGGACTGGGGCACGAACCCGTGTCCCCTGCATCGGCAGGCGGACTCTCAACCACTGCGCCACCAGGGAAAGCCCCAGGTAAACGAGTTTTTAATGTTAGGAAAAGGTCAAGTGTGAGCCTGAAGGAACCAAGATTTTTCCAGAAATGAGTATATGTTCCACGAAAGAAGTGCTTGATCAGAGTGACAGTCATGTAACAAGGGAAAAGAAACACAGTCACCAGCTAAAGTGCTGGTGCCCCAGGATGATCCAAGCTGTGGGGCAGGCCTTACTGGAAGGAGGTAAGCAGTGTTGATTCCTGATGATGGAGTTTGATTCCGGCACCACTTTGGAGGGAACTGAGCCACTCAGTTGCTTTTCTGCCCGTGCACAACCTTCTCAGCGTATCTTCACGTACGCTTTTTACAGATTGCGTTAGGACTTGGAGTTCCTGAAGTGTGGTTTGCACATTGTCTTCATAAATGCTTCCTGTGATTCCCTTACCTTCCATGACTGACGTGTTCTATGGCCTTGACACATGCAGTTCACCCCTTTCCATTTTCCCCTTGTATCTGCAACAGTTTCACCTGCCATACTACATCTCTCTAATGTCCCTTGTGTTTCTGGATATTTCCTTTAAATTGAAAATTCTTTCAGCCATCTCCAGTTACAGCTCTACTCAATAAATTAAAGAAGCAAGTGTACCTAACTTTTTGAGATTGTCGTTGAATTATTGCATTTTTGTAAATGTTTTCACATTTTAAATGTGGCAGAAGCAGTTTAAAGGAACTTTGACATAGATTGTCCACAAGTAAAAAAAAAAATCTTTTATAACTTAACATGCCTACTTCGTAAGGGGAGTTGCCATTTATGCCTTCTAATATGAGGCATTTTACATATGTTATCTCCTTTCATTGTTCCCATTTTACAGAAAACACTGAGATTCAGAGGGGGGTGAGTAACTTGCCCAAGATCACATGGGAATCCTACCAGTTCTAAGGTCCGTTCATTTCATGCTGCATTCTGCTGTTGATTCCAGTTGTGAAAATGCTGCAGTGAGTTTCCTTAAAATAAGGCATATGTCTTCATTTTCAGAGTTTATTTACTGCAAAAATTTTTTTCTTGGCCGTGCCACACGGCTTGTGGGATCTTAGTTCCCTGACCAGCAATTGAACTCGGGCACGCTGCAGTGGAAGCGTGGAGTGCTAACCACTGGACTGCCAGGGAATTCCCTATTTACTGCAAATTTTAATTGTTCAACTTTCTGGTTAAATTTCTTACCTCTTCAGTAGAGGTTCCATACTACGGTTCATTGTCTCATCTATTGTGTTCTTTTTGTCTTTCTCTCTAATGAAATACCAGTGTTTGCCACCAAACTTATAAGTTTATGCATGGAAACGTAGAATCTTGACCATCCATCCAAAATATAATTTGTTTTGGAACTTTCTCCACCCCTTTTACTCTCCAGATTTTTCCTTCCAATCTCCCTGCCCCAACAGACAGAATAGTTGATTGATTACTCCTAACTTGCCAAACCAGAAGTAATGAGGTTTCAGAGATAGGTGTTTGTTGGGAGTGGGGTGGAGTTGTTTCCACAGGGTAGTTATTCCTATATCCTGTGATAAAAATAGTGAAATTGTTTTCTCTGACTCTGAAAACTGTGTCCTGAACCACAGCTGCTGAGTGGTGAGCATCTCAGCTGCCTGCCAACACTGCACACCTAAGTAATCAAGTGACTGAGTTACTGCTGCAGAGCAGGTACCTAACTGCAGCCACAAGCTGATGGGGTGTACAGCTCTCACATTTTTGGTTTTATTTTTTAGTTGCATCTGAGAATGCAGATTCTAAACCATCATATATGGCATTGGATTTATACTGCAGGGTTCAAGGTGCTAAAGGACCTGCTCTCCTTTCTCTCTCAGAGTCACCCATTTATCTTGGTATCCCATCTTTCAACTGAGTAAAATGTAATTACCCTGATGGCCAGTCCCTTGGTATCTGTGAGGGGATTGGTTTTAGGATCCCTCTCCCCCACACACACTAATACCAAAATTCGTGGATGCTCAAGTCCCTTATATATAATGGCATAGTATTTGCATGTAACTAATGCACATCCTCTCTTATACTTTAAGTCATCTCTGGATTACTTATAATACCTAATACAATGTAAATTCTATGTAAGTAGATGCCGAGAGGCAAATTCAAGTTTTGCTTTTTGGAACTTTCTGGAATTTTTTTCGAATATTTTCAATCCACAGTTGGTTGAATATGCGAATACAGAACCCGGTGGAGGGCTGACTGTGTTACGCTATGATTGGTTATAGAGCCCAAGTCAGCATAGGAGAGCCTCTCTTTGACTTTCTATACTGGGGAGATTTCGCTTGTGAAGATAGTTTTGACTTAAAGTTCATATGTGTTTCCAATTTTGAGATTTAATAATATTTCATTACTTTTTTTTGCGGTACGCGGGCCTCTCACTGTTGTGGCCTTTCCCGTTGTGGAGCACAGGCTCCGGACGCGCAGGCTCAGCGGCCATGGCTCACGGGCCTAGCTGCTCCGCGGCATGTGGGATCTTCCCAGACCGGGGCACGAACCCGTGTCCCTTGCATCGGCAGGCGGACTCTCAACCACTGCGCCACCAGGGAAGCCCCCATTACTTTTTAAAATTAATTAACTAGTTTTTATAAAATTATAAAATGAATTTTAAAATATAGATGATGCAAAGGTAAATAGTGAATCTCTCTCCTTTCTCCCACCATCCATAGCTCTGTTCTCCAGAGGTAACCATTGTCCAGTTTTTGTACAACCTTTCTGGGAGTTTTTTGTTAAAAAAAACTGAAATATTCATTTTACATTGAAAATAGTGTATCTGATGGCCTTTCCATATCCATCTATATATCTGTCTAACTCTGTCTCCCCTTAGCCTGCTGCTCAGTATTCCATGATATGGATTGGTACTTTGTCTTTGAATTGAGTGCAGACCATTTCTAAGTGATCATTGCTGGAAATATACGGGTGGAGTTTGGGGGAGAGGTCTGGAATGATAGTGAATATTTGGGAATCAACTGTGTGGAAGTTAAACTATGAATGAATGAGTTCTTGGGGGTGATGGAGCTCGGTGGGGGGGAGGTGTTGTGGTTTGGAGTATAACTCACAGAGTTAGAAGAATCGGGATAGCTGGACATCACAGAAGTCTCGAGGTTGGGCAGATCAATAATGTAAAATGCCAGCACACTGACTGAGGACCAAGAAAAGGCTTATCTATAACAGAGGCAATTTAAAACATCTATCAAAATGAATATAATGTTTAATATTCCATCATGGTGTGACTAAAAAGTGAGATTCTCGCTTCATTTCTGTGGATGTTGGTAATATTATACTGTCTCTCCGTGATTCTATCTCAACACCAACATATTTAGGGTTAAAAAAAAAGGAGTACATTTTTTTTCACTAGAATTGTGTTTTGCAGATTCTGATGGCTGGCTTTTAGGGAAAACCATTTGGCTTTCCTAAAATTAGGTCTTTTTGATTCCCAAGCTTGGTGCATAACTTTCAATTAAATGGATACCTTTAATGAAATGACAGTAAATTTTAGATACTTTTAAGTTCTTGATATTTGTCAAACCATTGTTCTTTTATTAAATACCTCACCTATAGGGAACTGAATTCTTCCTTGCCTCAAGGTTTCTGGTCCCAGTTGGGACCAGAAATTGTAGAACTCTCCTGCCCTTTCACATCCCTCTTCCCTCCATCACCGCCCCCCACAGCTAAATTTGTTCATTGGCTTTTTTTAGTTGTCCACATCCACTCACAATAAGAAACAATTATTTTGTTGCACTTAAGCCAGTTTCTTTGTATCTAAGTGCATAGTATTTCATTTCAACTTCTTGTATTCTGTTACACATTCTCTTTTTTATTTCTTTTGATATAGGTTGTTTAACTTTGTTATCTTTGTTTTGAATATTTGAATCATTTACAGTTAAGAATGATGATTGTGTTCTCTCTCTCTCTCTCTGTAGTTTAATAATATCCAAAATATACTATGTTGAATCTGTATTCAGCTTGGTACCTACTTTCCCCCAAACATATGGATCCACAGTGCTTTGTAGCTTGTAAGGCAGCCCCCTAAGATCTGATCTGGTAACCTTTGGGTACATTGTCACCATTTTCTCCTTATTTATAGAAGGAATGAAGATGGCTGCTTCATGAGCCATTTGCATGGATTAGTGATTGTGAAGTGCAGCATAAGTATTTTTTATTTCTAGAATGTCTCTGAGATACTCAAATTACTTTTGGCAGCTATGTAGATAAGTTTCAACAATTTCCAAATGTGCACTTTCTCAGTGCTAAACACAGGCTCTATTACATAAATAATATGGTGAAATGAACATTCTTTTCTACCATGTGTGTAAAACTGTTAGTGGTGCTAATTAACATTCATTCATTTTTTTCATTTATGCATTCATTTCTAGCTGTGTGGGCCTGGGCAAGTTAGTTAACCTCTCTGAGCCTCAGTTTCTTTATATGTAAAATGGTTGTGATAGCATATACCTTGCAGGGGTGTTGTGCGGATTGAATAACATGGTATATGTAAAATGTCTAAAGGTTGTTATTTAAATTGCCATTATCATTATTATTCACCAAATACCCTAGTTCTCTGGCTTCAAGGACCTCTCGGTCCATGAGAGAATTTGACAAACAGTTAAAACCTAATCTAACTAGACTTAAGTCCTGTTAAGGTCAGGGTCGCATCTGACTTGTTCATCTAGTATCCTCAGCATAACTTGGCAACTGACACATAGTAAGTACTCAGTCAGGAGTTGAAGGAGAGTGTGTTAAGTGAGCAATCCAGAGACTGTGACCACCTAGTAGGAGAAGGAAATTGGGGAAATCTTTACAAAGGAGGTGGGGCTTGAATGATCTCAAGTTTCTTAGGTAACTTATTTAATCTTTTTAGGCCTGTCTCATTTAGAAAAGGGAGTAGAGGAATACAGGTAGGGAAAATAAAAGAAATCTTAAAGTTTTTGAAAATGTTCACCCTATTTTATTTTTTAAATTAATAATCCTTATTCTTTAGAGCAGTTTTAGGTTCACAGCTCCTATTTTAGTTTTGGTGACACAGGTAACATATAAAAAATTCAAACAATAAGTATAAAGCTAAAGTTTTCAGGGACAACTTTAGGAATTTGTTGTTGTTCTCAGATCCTGTGGTTTGAGTGCTCATTATGTGCTGGACATGGTGTTAAATTCTTTATATTTTTCTAATTTAACTTTGGCCACAGACCTTCCTTTTGAGGCAGTCGCCCCCCTCCCCATTTTACAGATGAGAAAACTGAGGAATAAAGAGATTAGTAACTTGCCCTGGGCAAAGTGGCAATAATAGGGGCAATGTGGGGATTTGCACCTGAGTATACGTGGTCTAAGTGCCTGCTCTTCAGTACTGTTACACTGCTTGTCATTTAGTATAAGCAGAGACTGGTTGTCTTTTAAGAGGTATTCCTACATATAACACTCTAATATTCTGATTTTAGATGTTTTAGCAGATTAATAGAACACCTTGTTTTGGGTAACACCTTTTTGAGATATAATTCACATACCATACAGTTCACCCGTTTAAAGTGTACAATTCAGTGGTTTTTAGTATAGTCACAGGGTTGTGCATGGTGACCATAGTAAATTTTTGAACATTCTCATCACCCCCCAAAAGAAACCCTGTATATTTTAACTCTTACTCCCCATCCTTCCCTACCCCAGGTAATGACTAATCTACTTTCTGTCTCCGCAGATGTACCTATTCTGGACATTTCATGCAAATGGAATCATACAACATGTCTTTTGTGACTGGCTTCTTTTTCTAAGCATAATATTTTCAAGGTTCATCCAGGTTGTAGATGTATCAGCACTTCATTCCTTTTTTAAGGCCCAATAATATCCTGTTGTGTGGCTAGACCACATTTGTTGATCCATTTGTCAATTGATGGGCCATTTGGGTGGTTTACATCTTTTGGCTATTATAATTAATCCTGCTATGGGCATTCACGTACAAGTTTTGTTTTTATTTCTCTTGGGTTTATACTTAGGAGTGGAACTGCTGGGTCAAATGGTAACTCTCTTTGACTTTTTGAGGAATGCCAAACTGTTTTCCAAAGTGTCTGTACCATTTTACATTCCCACCAGCAGTCTGTGAGGGTTAGAATGCTTTTTAAAAAAAATTAATTTATTTATTTGTTTTTATTTTTGGCTGTATTGGGTCTTCGTTGCTGCACGCGGGCTTTCTCCAGTTGTGGCAAGTGGGAGCTACTCTTTGTTGTGGTGCGCAGGCTTCCCATTGCGCTGGCTTGTCTTGTTGCGGAGCATGGGCTCTAGGTGCGAGGGCTTCAGTAGTTGTGGCTCGCGGGCCCTAGAGCGCAGGCTCAGCAGTTGTGGTGCACGGGCTAGCTGCTCTGCAGCACATGGGATCCTCCCGGACCAGGGCTCGAACCCGTGTCCCCTACATTGACAGGTGGATTCTTAACCACTGCACCACCAGGGAAGCCCAGTTAGATGCTTTTTAATCAGGGGAGTACTGTCACAGCTTGCCTACAGAGTCTGTTCTACACACTGTGACATAAAGCAAATTTTATGGGTTGTTGGTCAACCTTTTATCTCACGGACATATTTATACTGATTTTCAACAGTTTTAGATGTTGTAGAACAAGGGTTGGCAAACTATCTGTAAACTACCAGATAGTAAATATTTTAGGCTTGACGAGCCACAAGTCTGTCACAGCTACTCAACTCTGCCGTTGTAGTGTGAAGACAACCATGTGAAAACAAATGTGTGGCTGTGTTCCAATAAAACTTTATTTACAAAAATAAGTGGTGGGCTAGATTTGGCCCTTGGCCTGTAGTTTGCTGATCCTGTTGTAGATTAAAAATGAAACTGGAGCTGACTGTCCCGTTCCCATTCTTTTTTTTTTTTTTTTTTTTGGTGGTATGCGGGCCTCTCACTGTTGTGGCCTCTCCGGTTGCGGAGCACAGGCTCCGGACGCGCAGGCTCAGCGGCCATGGTTCACGGGACCAGCCGCTCCGCAGCATGTGGGATCTTCCTGGACCGGGGCACGAACCCGCGTCCCCTGCATCGGCAGGCGGACTCTCAACCACTGCGCCACCAGGGAAGCCCCAGTTCCCATTCTTGTTTACCCTCAAGGTTGGGTTGTTCTTTCAGTGGTCTCAGTAGCCCCATAGTAGGTAGATTGTTTCTACCAAAATATAAAGATATTAAGACTGGTCCACCGAACTGTTTTCACTGTTAAATGGGGAAGTACTGTACATTTAGGGTTTTTTGCTTGTTTTGTTTGTTTTTACTGCTTTTGGATTCTCTTTTTGATCCTTGGTTAAAGGGGAAGAAACCCATTAAAATTCTTCTAAGATTGTCTGACTGGAGGCAGTATAAATGTGGAGTGCCTGAAAATAACTGTTTCCTTCATTCTTGCTTATTGCCTGTAGAATGGATGAAAGCAGAGTTGAGAACATACTAGAAATTGTCAGAAATGGAAGATTTTTTTAAATATTAGCTTTAATAAAGTTAGGGGAAACATTAGCTAAATCTCCATCCCTAATTGGAAAGTTGTGATGTGCCATCTATGTATATTTTATGACTTCACCAAGAGCCCTTGCTAGAGTCATTATTTGGGATTAGGGTGTGTAGTGTAAATAAAACTTCAAATTCTATTTTGTATCTGAAATTCATTTCACTTGATACATTTTGTGGTAGTAAACATACACTATTTAGAGTGCTTTGTGGCTTAAAAAAACTGTCATTGCCTCTTATGTACATAGGAAAGATAGCATTCTTTGAGCTTATAGATTTACATAATTTGTTTGCAAGACTGTTCTAATTTTGCAGTGTTAAGAAAAGCTCCAAAGATTATGTTAAAAGAGGGAATTTTGTATCTGCTTTTGTCTTTGCATTTGGATATATGAAAGGTGAATTAACTGTTCATAATGTGAAATTTCAAAACTGAGACAAGGAGAATCCCAGAATATATATTTAGGAAACAGCCATATATAGGATTTATGGATATTATAGTGTTCTTTTATGTAACTTCTCAAAATTTTATTAAGGCAGCAGTGTCCACCTCTTAAACACAAGCAAAATGAGGTGGAAAGATTCTAAAGTTGTCGTCTCCGATACGATTGGGCACTGAATCTAAATTACCTACATTTACAGAACAGCATTTCATCTACTAGATCATGTTACATTGTCAAGTGGAAGAATGATCATGTTGGAATCTATTTAGACCGCTTACTTTGATGAAAATACTTCTTAGGTTGGCTTCAGAGGACAGTAAAAGGCATCTCTTCCTATGATAATCTGTGGACAGTATTACTTATATTACGTTATTTAGGTTAGAAGTTTTTGCTGAATTCCATCTGAGCCATTAGTTCAGAAGCAGAATGGTGAGTTTTTATTTATGTAGAATCTTTACTGGTCTTCTTAGGTTTAATATTGTCTTAACTGGATTTTTGTCCCAGCAGTAATATCTGGCATTGAATTTGAGATTATCTTTAATAATTTTTTCTTTAGTCACTTGTAAAATAGATACTTGTAAAACAAATAAGAAGGCGTTTTCACTAAGGACTTTCTTTAATTATATTTCATGTAAATTTAAAAAAATTGTTACGGGAGTATTCAGATCACAGGTTAAAGTGAGAATGTAATTATCTCACATTATAATCAACATATGTAATACTTTTAAAAGCATGCTAATAAGAATGGAAAAAACGTCTACTGACCATACGTATTGTAGATTATATTTATTTCCTTTTTTTTCTTTTTTAAAAACATTTCCCTCTTAAAATGGATGTAACATGATTTGTGTAAATATCTATTCAAATGAATACATTATCACTGTTGCAGAAAGAGCTTGGGAATCTGGAGAGGGAGATTCTAGGCTTGCTGCTCTACTTTTTGGATTATCTCCATTAATAGTATTTCTCCCATTGCTGAGTGTTTCTATTGTACTGCTGGGAAGGGATCACTACACTTCCATAATCTGTGACCCACTTGCACTAAAGGTAGAGCGTGCTTTAAATTGCCATCTGATTAAAGTTCAGGCTTCTTGGTTAGACTTGCCTGGATGGCTTCAGCATTAGCCCCATGAATGTGAATATGGACTTGAAGATCTTATTAGAATGATATTTTTCCCCATGAAGACACATTCATAGACATAGTCCTGGAAAGACATGTACAAGTTGGATTTGTTTAGTGCAGTTTAAAACTTACTAGGAAAAATAGTATTTTAAGGAAAAAATTTTAATTGTGACAAATCAGCATTTGGTTTGTTTTCCTCAGTTTCTTCATCTTGTAAAAGAAGGTTAGTAAAGGCTATATTATCTACCTCATTTGATCCTTATGAACATAAAATGACACAGTTCTTCAAAAATCTTAAACTACCTTACATGTATTATTTTGAAATGAGGCACTTCTAATTAGAAATGGGCTTTGTCAAATATTTTTTGATTTTGCAAGAGTCATTTACCGTTGTCTTTAAAACTGATTTTATTTTCTTGTTTGATTTCTAGAGCTTAATACTTCTCAAATCTTTATAGGACTTAGAACGTGTTGGGTGAAAAATGTTGAATAAAGAGATTTGAGGAAGAATTGTGTGTATTTTACCGATGGGGTAATGTTTACACTGAAGTCAAAGTGAAGAAAAAATCCTGACTAGTGTGTTTCCCCTTGCTTTTCTTTAAATTACTTAATTTTATTTGAGCTTTGAAGTTTGGAACTTACTACAAGTGACAAATTTTTGTGGCCAATCTGGTGTGAACTTCAGCAGCTACTTAAAATGTTGAACTCCCTGTTTAGTAGTGAGGTCTACAGCAGTGGTTCTCAAAGTGTGGTCCTCACCCTGACCAGCAAAAGCAGTATCACGTGGGAATTTGTTAGAAGTGCAGATTCTCGGGCCCCAGCCGTATAGATCAGAAGCTCTGGGGGTGGGGCCCAGCAATCTCCATTTTAACAGTTCTCCAAGGGATTCTGAGGCCCATTAAAGTTAGAGAACCATTGATTTAGAACTCTAGATCAGAGCTCAATAAACTATGGCCCGTGGGCCAAATCGGCCCACTGTCTGCTTTTGTAAATAAAGTTTTTCTGGAATACAGTCACACTCATTCATTTAAATAATGTCTGTGGCTGCTTTCACACTACAAGGGCAGAGTTGAGTAGTTGTAGCAGAGACCATATGGTCTGCAAAGCCTAAAATATTTACTTTCTGGCCTTTAACACAAAAAGTTTGCTGATCCCTGCCCAAGTTGAAGCCTTAGTCGTACTGTTTTCTTGCCCATAACACTGAACTACAAATATCTGAAATCAATAGGCAAACAGCTATTTTTTTTGCCTTTACACCTGACCCTATTATTTCTATAAACCCATTGCTCTCTGATATCAAATTATTACTCAGTGACTAGAGACTTGTGAATGAAAATAATATACTACTGTGCCCTTTCCTTCTATGTTTGGTATTAGTGGTAGCCTGTTTAACAATTCTGTGACATTTCCTCACTGATTTTGCACTGGTATGTCCTTGGTTTTGCTGTACTCTAGTGTAACCTAACCTAATTATCTACTATAGTCTTCATTTCTCCCAATTCTTGCTGCCTTTTTACTTCCCCAAGAGAAAACCCACTTTGTGAATGCTAAGTTTAGGTATTCATGGGAGCTGTTTGGTGTACTCTAAGCCACTGAAATAGCACCATCCCATCCGGAAAATTTTTATCCTTGGCCTGGAGTGCTTTAGTCACTTGTAACTCACAAGGATGTTTATGAGCACATAGATAATGAATATTGTGGGTAATCTTAGGATGTTTACTGGGTGAGTTTTCATTAGTCTTCCCATAACCAATGATGGCTATTTCTATCCTTAGTTGGACTATCATAATGCACCCTCAGTATTCTTTTGTACTTACTCTCAGGCTTTAAGGTAATTGGTGGTCAGTGTCATATAAAATACAAGAACTGAATTTCAGTGTTGTTCTTATTGATGCACTTGGAATCTTTCTCGCTACCCACACCACTGAAGGAAGTGAAAAAAAGGGGGAGGGGCTTTCTCCCAGTCTCCATTAGTTCTTTTAGTAAGAGCAGGCGAAAGTGTTGTTTTTGCAGCTGTGACTCCCTGGTTGTACGTGACTGATGTTTTAAGTCAGGAAACATGAGTTGGCTGAATGATTCTGAGCTATATTATTGGTGAGTTTCTTGGGTCCGTGATTTCTTTCAGTCAACTTGGGTTGACTACTTTGGTAGGGGATGCTGGGTAAGACATAGGAAATAGTGAGCTTGAGACTGGAAATGATTGAGTTAGACCTTTCATTTAGGCTTTCCCATTCAAGTTAATTCATACCTTTTGCCCTGCTTACTCATCGCAGAGGCAAGGTACAAGGAGGGAGGGTCAGGCAACGGCCAGCCCTCAGAGTGTGGCTACTTAGGTCTATTGTCAAAAGCAACCCATGTACAGGAGAACTTGAGCTTTACTGTTTTGTACAATGTAGTGTGGAAATGCAGTGTTTTAAAACCTAAATTGTTATTTATAGTGATGAATAAAATGTGAACTCTTTAAACGGGAGCAGTGTTCTGCAGCCTTATTGTCCCAGTCAGCACAATAGCCACCCACACGAATCATCTGAACAACCTCATCATTTCTGTTTTATCTACCTGAAATAGGGGTCGGGGTGGGTGGTGATGAAAGCTTGGGAAATCACACCACACTTTAGGCAAGAGAAGTGCTCTGGTGACTCTGGCTGTGTTGTTCTCCCTTGGTGTGCATAAGAGTCTCGGACAGCCCTGCGGAGCTGAAGGTAAGCTTTAATAATTCCTTTTGTTCCTTGGCAGCTGGCCGTGCTTGGGAGCTGGGTGCTACTTCCCTAGAAGCAACTGCCGTAGTTCTGCCAAATGTGTGGATTTTAAGGCATTTTAAAGGCTATAATGTTCAGACTCAGAATTTCTTAGTAGGCAGAGAGTGTCATTTAAGGGTACTTATGCTGCAGGGGTAAGGTTCATTATGAAATAGACACTGCAACAAGGCCTCCATGTGACAT
This sequence comes from Pseudorca crassidens, assembly GCF_039906515.1. Taxonomy (NCBI): domain Eukaryota; kingdom Metazoa; phylum Chordata; class Mammalia; order Artiodactyla; family Delphinidae; genus Pseudorca; species Pseudorca crassidens. The sequence continues at coordinate 96,505,411 of NC_090317.1, forward strand.
AAACTTATTGAAGCTTTTAAAACCATATATTTCTTTAATATATATTTCTTTAATATATCTTTTAAGCTTCATTAGGTCAGGATTCATGGCTGTCATAGCCAGTGCTGTATCTCTACACCTAGGACAGCGTCTGGCACATAGTCAATGTTCATTATATAGTTGTTGAACCAATTCAAAGAAGGGGAGGACGTAGCCGAACACATTAGAAAAGATAAAATCTGACCCATTAATGCACGAAATCAGGAGTTCAGATTTTCATTTAGTGCTAATATTTTGCTGCTTCAAAAACCATCTAATTCTCATAATGTCCCTTTGGGATAGGTTAGCAGATATAGAATTGTACAGTATATGCTGAACATAATGATGGAATCCTGAATAACACTTAGCTTCCCTATTGAGAGCTGTCAGATCGTTGTTATAATTAAACTAGATGAAGAAAAGACATTTCTAAGGTTGAAATGGAATGGAGAATTTTATGGTGAGTAAAATTACTAATGCTTGCTTACCTGATCTGTCTAAAACTGCTTCCTCATTTGTAAAATGGATACAGTAGAATCTACCTGATAGGATTGTTTTAACGACTAAATGAGACAGGGGGTATAAAGCACAGTTCCTGGCACCTTGCAAGTGCTCAATAAATATGAGTTGCTTTCATCATCAACAGTAAGTTTTGAGAGCCAGGCTCTGTGCCAAGTACGTCCTCCTTCCAGGTATTGCACCAATTTCCCTTTCCTCCCTCCTTGCTGCCTCACTCCTAGTTCCATCTGGGGCATCCAGATTGAGGTATGAAGCTGGGATTGACCTTCAGTCACCTAGGCAGTCCCACCTGACCTTGAGCAAAGGTAAGGGACCAGATGCTAAATTCTGCCATCTGCCTAATACTCTAGCCACTGGCCAGATGTGGCTATTTAAAGTTAAATAAAATTTAAAATTCATTGATTAGACATTTCTCCAAAGAAGATTTACAAATGGCCCATAAACATGAAAAGGTGCTCAACATCGTTAGTCATTAGGGAAGTGCAAATCAAAACCACAGTGAGACTTAATACAGTAAGACGACTTAATGAGACTTAACTTAAACCACAGTGAGACTAAACATGCACTAGGATGGCTAGAATCAGAAAAACAGACAATAACAAATGTTGGTGAGGATGTGGAGAAATTGGATCTCTCATACATTGCTGATGGAAATGTAAAATGGTGCAGCCACTGTGGAAAACACTCTTGCAGTTCCTCAGAAAGTTAAATATAGGTTCTACAACTCAGAATTCCACTCTTAGATATATACCAAGGAAAATTGAAAACATATATTCACACAAAAACTTGTACATCAATGTCCATAGCAGCATTATTCATAATAGCCAAAAGGTGGAAACAACCCAGATGTTCATTGACTGATGAATGGATAAATGTGGTAGTTGTACACAGTGGAATATTATTCAGCCATAAAAGAAATAAGAAATGAAGTGCTGATATGTGCTACCATAAGGCTGAACCTTGAAAACGTTATGCTAAGTGGAAGAAGCCAGACGGAAAAGACCACATATTGTATGATTTCATTTATATGAAATGTCCAGAATGGGCAAATCTGTGGAGACAGAAACTGGATTAGTGGTTGCCAGGGGCTGAGGGGGAGGGAGAGGATGGGGAGTGACTGCTAATGGGTGTGGAGTTTCTTTCTGAGATTATTAAAATGTTCTGTAATTAGATAGTGCTTACTGATCGAGACACATCTTTGTGAATATACTAAAAACTGAATTGTATGCTTTAAAAGGGTGAACTTTATGATATGTGAATTATATCTTCCTCATCTTGTCTGTTTTTTACTGAGTTTCTTTTCCCATTTCTTAGTCTTGGTATCTTTCATGTTAGAGGTATCCCTCAAGCTAGTAGAGGAGGTTGTTTCTGCTATGGAATAGTTGACTGGAAACTCAGTGTACATGAGTGGGGCTTGTTGACTGATGGCCTTCCCTGTGGTATGACTGGGGGAAACCTGGGTATTTATGAGGAACTAACTGTGAAGTTTTTTTTTTCCTTAAGCCAGTCAGTTTTTCTACTTAGGACTCCTTGAATCTCTTGTGGGAGGGGATTTGGGTGTAATAAGCTCGAATTTAGTATTCAGAAGCCCAGTCTGGAAAGGGCTGGATATTTCACCATTGGCTTGCAGATTTTTACTTCTTGTTTTCAGTAAAGCATCCCATTTCTGTTCTCAGTTATGGCCAGTGTTCCTGAGTTTGGGGCCTCTGGTTCATCCTCTCCAGAAAATCTTCTGTTGTGTGGAGAAAAGGCAGTTGCCTGATGCTCTGGTTGAGGTGAAAGAATCTGAGAATCTTACTGCTCTTTTAAAGGATTCCCCCCCTCCCTTTTTTAAAAAAATTAAATTCCTCTTTCCTTCAGATGTCCATGGAAGCGTCAATTCTTGAACTTTTACCTTCTGCTTTTCTAAGGCCCTCAGGAATGGACTAGCGTATTACTTGCTTCAGTTTAGATGGCCCCACTGGAGGTACTTGGTAGAAAGAAGAAAGATACAACCAAGTCAGTTACCTCTTTTTCAAAGGCTTTTCATCTTAAATTTTGTGGACCTCTCTCTTTTACTGTCAGATTCTCTCCCAATTTCTCGATCTTGTTGGTTTATATCTTTCCTAATTCTTCACTATCATGGCTTCTGAAGGGAGGTAGACAGATGCTTATATTCAGTTAGCCATGTTTAATCAAAAGCCCCTCCGTCCCTTGAAACCCTCTTTTTCTTAGATTTCTAATTACTTCTTGGACACCTGGTTCCATGATTAGAATATGAGCTTCTCAAAGGCAGGAACCAGAGACTTTATATCTCTAGCACTTATATAATGTCTGAAGTATAGTAGGGTTATTAGATGCATGGACTTTGAATGTGTGCCCCAGTCCACGCCTTCACAGTTCAGGCAGTGTACCAGTTTGCCTTGGCTTTTACTTTCTTCTTGTACAGAAATTCAAACTTAAACAGTGAAATCCTTCTGGTAGATAAGCTGGGAAGCTCTCCTCTTTCCTTGATCCTTGCTCATTCCTTGTCCACAGTGCATCTAATGCAAGGCCTCACATGCATCCAACCTTCCAGAACCCCAAGAATATGTCAGAGCTTTAAGCCCCATATGGTTGTCTCATTCTCCAGAACTCCGTTTTACGTATTTGGTTGAGGTCTCATTTGCCCCAACCAGTATTCTAGGCTTAGGCAGCTGTGATGTTTGTTTGCTAATGATCCCTATTGTTTTCGACAATGCTGCAGGCTTGGGGCTTTCTGTTGGAGCTCCAAATCAGGTCAGCTCCCTTTAATGGCAGTGTCAGTGTCCCCAGAGCTACAATGCCACAGGTTGTAGTGGGGGTAATGGAAGCAGCCCCAAGTTAAAACGCCACAGACCCCGCTTGTACCTAGGATTGCTAGTACCTGCCATCAGAAGTCCTGCTCCCCTTCTTAGATTTTCGATATATTTTTATACCCATTTATAATTTGATAGCTTTTCCTTTAGTATAAGTACTTCTTCATGTCCTTGATAATTCATTATAAATAATTTCTGATGGCTGTGTATCATCTCATCATTTGGATGTCTCGTAATTTACTTGATAATTCCCCTGTTGTTGGACTTGAGAGAATTACTTGTTTAATTTGTTTCCCTTTGCCAAAAGGCTCTAAACTCAAAGAGGGCTGGGACTGTTTTTTTTTTTTCCAGTTCATCTTTAGTGCCTGACACAGTAATTTTTGTTGAAAGGTTTTTTTCTCAAATTTTAAAATATTATAATAAATAACACTTTGAAGAGTATCTTATTGCCAAAGCTTTATTCAGATTTCAGATTATTTTCTAAGAATGGCATGTAGAAATATAATTGCCTGGTCAAAGGATAGAGACATTTTTTAAGCCTCTTGACATAGGTTGCCTGATTGATTTCTGGAAGGGTTCTACCAGAATGTCTTCTTTTAGCAGCAAATGGTATCCCTAACTGTTGCATTGTGCATTTGGCAACATTGAACATGCTAATTGCTTAAGTTTTATTGACCTGATGGGCAAAAATGTTAGCTCATTGAACTATTTTGTCTTTTTGATAACCAATGAAAGCATTCATTTTCCTCATGTTTAATTTTTTGTATTCCTTCTATAAATTGGCCATTTGGGTTTTTCCCCCATTTTCCTATTAGTTGCCCAGTGTTCTTCTTGCTAATTTATCTAAACTTTATATATCAAACATATTAACCTATATCATTTTCTTTCCTTTTTTTAACATCTTTATTGGAGTATAATTGCTTTACAATGGTGTGTTAGTTTCTGCTTTGTAACAAAGTGAATCAGCTATACATATACATATATCCCCATATCTCCTCCCTCTTGCATCTCCCTTCCACCCTCCCTATCCCACCCCTCTAGGTGGTCACAAAGCACCGAGCTGATCTCCCTGTGCTACGTGGCTGCTTCCCACTAGCTATCTGTTTTACATTTGATAGTGTATATATGTCCATTGTCTTTCAAATATTTTTCAAGTTTAGTTTTTCATTCTGCTTCTGATGAGTTTGGATGTGTGGAAACTGACGGTCATACACAAGAAGCCTCTTTATTTGGTGTGATTAGATCTCATAGCTGGTCTGCTTAATAGGAAGGGGTATCCTAAAAAAGTTTATGTGTCTTCAACATTAAAGCTTCAGAATATACATTAAGTAGCTAATTCTTTTATCTTGGGCTGCTTTTCTTTGGATATGAGTCTGATTAAAAATCTATATATTTCTTTTTTACATCTCATCCAAAATTCATCATCAGTGATTTCTAGTTTTAGATTCTTTAAAGTGGAGTGATGCCTTAATGAGCTGTAATCGATGCAGAATCCTTTCAGGTATTTTACAGATCCCCCCCACAGTCTTTTGCAGGTTTGTCACCCACATTTAATTCAGCATCACCTTTATCTGGTCTTTATAGCCGGTTCCTCTCTTTTTGCACTCACCTCCAATGGATGTGACATATAATTAAGAATTATAGTAACATGTACACAACTAGCATAAAGAGGAACACATAAATAACTCTTGGTAAGTAGGCAACTTAATTTGTAGAGCTCATAGGCAGGTGTGCCACACAGTAGCCTGTTAGCCTTGAGCAATCACCGTGCTGTGGGCATTCATTAGGTTTCTACACAGCGGCTGGGGAATGGGTCAGTCTGCGAAATTGGTTAAGTAGAGGTTGATTAGGAGAGCTTCTGCCATAGTCAAACTGTGTCAGTACTTTCCTTTGTTATTTCTGTAATTGTTTTGATGCTTAGAAAGTCCTTCTGTTCCTGGGAGTCATGTGGAAATTCACCTGCATCTGTCTCTTTGTTTTGATTCCTTATATTTAACTCTTTGATTTATCTGAAATTTATTTTGTTTTTTAGTATGAAGTTAAGATCTAAATAGATTTTTTTTAATCCTCAAATAATGTGCCAGTTTTTCTAGTATAACAAGTGTTTTCTTAAAAGTGACTGATCAGAAGTGCCATTTCTAGTTCTCAACAGTTAGTCTAATCTTGGGAGTGGAAGGTCAGTATCATTCTTGGGTTGGGGCAGGGCAGGTAGTGAATAGAGTGGGATGTTACATACACATACACACACACACACACATACACACACACACACACACACACACACACACAGAGAGAAAGAGAAAAAGAGAACTGGGAAATTGGTTAAGAACAGAGTTAGCAAGAAGTGGGTATTTGTCAAGAAACCCCTTTTAGAACCCTGGCCCTGCCCCAAATGGTGATTTGAAGGGGCAGCTGGTCTCTGTATTTGGATAATAGTGGGTTAAAGTAGTTTATTTATTTATTTATTTATTTAATTTTTGCGGTACGCAGGCCTCTCACTGTTGTGGCCTCTCCTGTTGCGGAGCACAGGCTCCGGACGCGCAGGCTCAGCGGCCATGGCTCACGGGCCCAGCCGCTCCGCGGCACGTGGGATCTTCCCAGACCAGGGCACGAACCCGTGTCCCCTGCATCGGCAGGCAGACTCTCAACCACTGCACCACCAGGGAAGCCGTAAAGTAGTTTATTAAGCAGCTTATAAACATAAACAGTTAATAACTAGTTTATTAATAAAAGGTATACCAACAAGGAAGGAATTAAGCAAAGTTCTACAGGTACTGTCAAACTTGAAAGTGTGATTTGCCCACATCTATTTTACCAGTTTCTGCTGGGAAATTCTTTCTGATAATTCCTCAGTCCTTTGAATTATGGTTGTTTCGTGTAAGCCTTTCTCTGGAATAAGTTGACCTCTCTTAGTGCAATTATTGTTTTTTCCTGGGCCATAGCATTAGGTCAGTTAGTGAAATACTGAGCCTAATACTGTTTGAGGCTGTGGAAGCACTAAGCTTCCAAGTATTATATGGAAAATATGGGATTAATATTAAACTGCTATGTAGCAAATGTTACTAATGGTAAGTTTTATTATACAGTGGTATTTATGCTGGTTTTACATTTTAAAATGTTTTCTCTTTAAAGGACCACTATATGAATTTTACTTTCGAAATATTATTGTTTGGTTTAATAGGCTCTGTTTAATCTTCCCAACATTTATTTGTATTATAAGTCACTTCAAAGTGACTCATCAGCATTGTATTAAAGCAAACAACCACCCAACAACCACCCAACAGGGGAGATTTGTTTCAGCTGGAGCCTTACTCTCTTAAAGCTGTTTTCTTCCCTTGCCCTGGGAAGTACCAACTGCAGGCTCTTTTCCCCTCTCCCAGTTTTAGCTTATTGGGAGTTTTCACTAGAAAGCATAGCAGAGCACATGCAGCAAGTGTCCCCAAGTTTTTCAGACCATCTGGAGTTACCTGTGGCTGCTGTGTAGTCTAAAACTTCAGATGGCTTTGTGATCTATTGGCAGATGGCTAAATTGGAATCCTTGTGTCAGAGTTTTATCATACTTTTCGTTCCAGGATAGAAGAGAAAAGTGAAATGGGAAATAAGACATTGAAGGTTGTGATGTTTTATGTGAATTTGAGAAGTATTGACATTTCTCAGATAGAAGAATATTACTAGAGATTGATGTTGTTACTGCTTTGGGTTTCTATCTTTTGAGTTACATTTCTTCACCTAGAATTAGCTGAGGAAAAGTGGTATTTGTAATGGATTGATGATTTCAGTAGATATGATTTTGTTTTTGATGCCTTCAGAGACATGGCTTAAACTAATTAGAAAGATATCACTGCTTTGTGAAAGTCTCAAAAAGACTTGTTAAGCTTTTAATTCAGTATTTGCTGAGCCTGCTGTGCCTGATGCATGAAAATAAATATCTTATGATTTACTGAAAAGGGTAAAATGACCCTGATCTCAACAACTCCCTTGTATCCACACACCCTGTGTTGCTTACTGCCCCCTTTTTTTATAGTGTTTATTTATTTTTACTTGTTGACAGTTTGCTTTATTTATTTATGGCTGTGTTGGGTCTTCGTTTCTGTGCGAGGGCTTTCTCTAGTTGTGGCAAGCGGGGGCCACTCTTCATCGCGGTGCGCGCGGGCCTCTCACTATCGTGGCCTCTCTTGTTGCGGAGCACAGGCTCCAGACGCGCAGGCTCAGTAATTGTGGCTCACGGGCCCAGTTGCTCCGTGGCATGTGGGATCTTCCCAGACCAGGGCTTGAACTCGTGTCCCGTGCATTGGCAGGCAGATTCTCAACCACTGCGCCACCAGGGAAGCCCCCTACTGCCCCTTTTGAATCCAAGGTGATTCCTCAACTTGGTACATTGTTTTGATATTTCGCTCTATGTCTGTTTAGGACATGTGTAGACTATTTAAATGCATTTATCTTGGAAATGTACAGATGTATCATACCCAGTTTTGTTTGCTTAGGTAGCACTAAGACTTCAGAAATATTAAATATTTGAGTATTTGGTTAGGAATTTGATATTTACACAAACACACACACACACACACACACACACACACACAAAACATGGACTCAGCTAGCCCAGAAGAAGATGAAGGCCTCCTGGGCAGAAGTTGGGGCCGGGTTGAGGGTGGGATTTATGGTATTTATTGGTATATACTTATGATGAAAAATTTGCCCTCTGCCATAGTCCGTTCAGGCTGCTATAACAAAAATACCATAAACTAGGTGGTTTAAGCAACAAACATTTATTTCTCATAGTTCTGGAGGCTGGGAAATCCAAGATCAAGGTGCTGGCAGATTCCGTGTCTGGCGAGGGCCTGCTTCCTGTGGCCATCTTCTCGCTATGTACTCACAAGACAGAAGGGGAGAGAGAGCTCTCTGAGGTTTCCTTTATAAGGGCACTAATTCCATTCATGAGGGTTCTACCCTCATGACCTAATCATCTCCCAAAAGCTCCACCTCCAAGTATCATCACATAGGGGATTAGGTTTCAACATATGAATTTTAGGGGAATGCAAACATTCAGTCTATAGCATTCTGATTTCCATGTAGCTGATCTTGAAGATCATGCAAAATTTCATTTTTATGTTGTGCTACAACTTTTATTTCTTCAACATTTTCCTCAGAAAATTATACTTCCACTTTGGAATAATCTAGTAGAGTGTATTAGGTAGCGGTACACAGATAACTTTGTATAACAGAATATTCAGTGTATTTTACATATTCTGTTTTTGCTTGTATGATTCTCTAAATCATCTCAGATGGTGCCCATTGTGTACAGTAATAGCAAGGGAGAAAGCTGTTAATATCACAGCTTCTAGCATACGTCTCCTGGTTGAGGGTGTATATGCCCAGTGTCAAAGGTATGCTATGGCTTACCCCTTGTGTAGAGTGGCTTTTAGAAAGTTACTGATGCTTTTCTATCCACATTAGCCAAGTAGGAGGATGGATTAGACAACAGGATATATCTAGTGCTTTTATCTTTGGCAGGTAGCTGTGTTTTTGAAAGAAGCTTTTATCTTCTCATCTAGCCAGAAGGTTTTGATTTATAACTTGAAATTTTCTAACTCTGCTTGCATATATTTTTTTTGTTCATTTTAAAACTAAGGTCCTTTAGCATTCAGACACATTAATTTATAGCACTTGTGGAACAATCACTTGTGCTATCCACGTATATACCCTTTATTTTCTGTAGTTAAGATCTGTGTTATATTTATACATTCAGTGTGTAAGATATTCCAAAGGTGACCTGAATAAACTTGACCTTAAAGATGTCTTTGTAACTTGTTCCACATTGTTACTGTTTCCTTTATAAAGTCTGCTCAGTTTCCAAGCTTCTATAAGTTACATTTCTAGACTTTCCATGTGGTTTTAAGTGGTTTCAAAACTTCAAAGGAAATAGATTTTGGAAAACTGTAATGAATTTCACCTGGGAATATGTAGCACCTGTTTTAAAGATCACTGATAGTGGGATGTTAATGAGTACATTTTTTATATTAGTAAAGCTTCTCTAAACATTGAAACTTCAATTACATTTATCCTGGGTACTAAGACTTGGATCTCAGGGGATACTTCACTGCTCTTATTGAGGTTGGGGTCGTAGGTTATTCACTGTGGTAATAGCGACAAGTCATTTTATTTGGTAGGCAATCAAATATTTGCTGATTTAATTAAACTTGCCTAGTTATTTTTACCTTATTATAAATTTTAGTCTATAGAGCTGAAGACATTTCTCTCCTTTGAGTTAAAAAAACAATACATATATGTGTGATAAACTTCCCCTCTCCCATAATGAAACTAGTTTTTCTTTTTTCTTCTAAGAAGGTTATCCAGTAGGGTAAAACTGAATTCTTCTGTGGATGCTAGTGTTATTTCTGCCTGGTGGAATTAAAGCTGTGAAAACGATTGGAATGTACTCTCAATCGTATGTGCTTCCCCCACCCTAGTCCATTATTTCTTTGGTGTAAAATCAGAAGAATGAACTCTTAGTTGAGTTCTCTGTACTGCTACACGAGACAATATAACCATGTTCTTGAAGTGAATTTAATTTTAGATGTTGAGTATTTTTAATAGGTAGCAAATTATGCTAGTTAAGAATAAATTGCGTATTATAGATTTATTACTAATTTATATGTTTATAGTAATTTAAAGTTCAAAATTTTTTCGTACTCATTTTGTATATGATTTTCATATCAACCCTATGAGGTTTAAGTAGGTTTTCCTATTTCTTCCATCTCACAAGTGAAGGAATAAGGTTTTTTTGGGGTTTTTTTTTTTTTTGAGAAAATGTGACTGGTCCAGAGTTGTAGAATTAGATTATATGATTTGATCTGAGTTACTTGATAGGTATATAAATCTTGATACATTTTCTCCATTGTAACATCTATGATTTTGTCTTAGAATTCTAGAACTGGGAGAAACTGAAGTTGCTACAAATGGAAAATAGGTTCTATATTGTGTGCCAGGCTGATGGATCAGTTGCAGCTCTTGAGACTTGGAGTTGAAACAGTTTTGTAGATGTACTTCCAACTTATTGGGATAAAGTGGCCCTGATTGATTAACTGTGCTTGAAATGGACATGGGAATAACTTATGGATGGCAAATATGCGGCCGTCAGGCTAAGTAAACCTAAGGTACTTGATATAGTTTTTTTTTTTTTTTCCCGGTACGCGGGCCTCTCGCTGTTGTGGCCTCTCCCGTTGCGGAGCACAGGCTCAGCGGCCATGGCTCACGGGCCCAGCCGCTCTGCGGCATGTGGTATCTTCCCGGACCGGGGCACGAACCCGTGTCCCCTGCATCGGCAGGTGGACTCTCAACCACTGCGCTGCCAGGGAAGCCCTTGATATAGTTTTTTACAGATTCTGTTTTGACATAAATTTAGAATAAATTTGGTTAATTCCTCAGTGATTTATAGGATTCTGTGTGTATCCGTTAAGGAGTTGAATTTCACTATGTAGAACAGAAAACCCCCCAAATAGTGGCCTAAACAAACCTGAGTTTATTTTTCACTCACTAAATGAGTGAAAGTTTAGCATTCCAGGGCTGGTAGGGTGTGTCCAAGATACCATTAGGGACTTAGGCACCGTCTACCCTTCTTCCCAGGCACCCTTATTGTATGCTTATGGTGACAAGGTAGCTTCCTGAGTCATCCCATCTGTGTTCTAGGCAGGGTGGAAGATGGGGAGGAATAAAATGGTGACTGCCAGGTAAGACCTCTTTAAAGAACTTTCTTGTAAACCATATCCAGTGAAGTCTGCTTTCATATCATTGGCCAAACTATATTACATGGCCACCTCATCCACCACAAAGCTGGGACATGTATTTTTACTTGAGCACATTGGAGCCCAGTAACTTTGAGCTTCTGATAGCAAGAAAGAAGGGAGAATGGATATTAGATAGATGATGAACAATCTTTGCTGCAGTATACTCCTTTAGCTATTCAATCCTCATTCAATCTTCTTTCCATACAAAGAGCATGCTCAGCTCCTCCTCAATGGAAATACCTCCAAAGTCTTATCTAGTTATTGTATCCAGTTTCTAAGTCCTCAGTTTCTTGGTGATGTGCAGTCCTCCCCAATAGGTCTAGGTACGGCTTCCTGTGGTCTGGTGTCCCACAAACTGCCTCCTTCCTTCATTGTTATATAGGTAGAAAAAGAATAGGATAACTCTAGTAAAAGTTCTCTCAGAAGGAGGAAGAATGGAAAAGATAGCAGTGATCAAATACTACTGGGAAGGAAGAACAAAAACTCCCTGCCCTGGCAGTGAAGTTCCTTTGATGGCCTATCTGGCAGCCCCTGGTTCTGCTTGCTAGGGGGATTTCCTTTGCCTGGGAAATAAATTTGTGAGGGGAGTCCTAAGATCCTTGAAGAGTTCTGTGATTGCTCTTCTCTATAGGTCAGAAATTGCAGTGAGAACTGCTGCCACTGAATTAGCAAACCTAAATACAGTGGAGGTAATTAGGATCCTTGGGTGGCAGAGGCGAAGTGGCACTCAAGTCACCAAAGGCAAGGTAGGTGTGGTTATCTAAATTGACAGCAGAATCAAAGCAGCAATTGAAATAGTCTGAATAATACACGGGGATTTCTGTTGCCCCAGAACAGGCCCCTGACTGATCTCTAGAGATTCTTTATTGTGCATTCTTCATGGCCCCATCTGAAGTACCCACTAGGGAATGTACTTTTCTTGGGGAATGCACAGCTTTCACAGCTAATGTTCTGTGGGTGAGGGTTGGGGGCCACAAATTACTTTAGAGATTTAATACTTGCTGGCTGCTGCAGAGCAGTCTTGGGGTTTCTATGATAATATTATTCCCTCGAAAACTTAAAAGAGTTTTGCTATTTTTGCTTTTAGTAAGCTTCATGGTGGGGGAAGCTACAACTAGACATAGTTTCTAAGCTTGAAAATTCTTCTGCTTACTGGCCTCTGTGCTCAGCCCTTTTCCTTTAGCTTTTTTTTTTCGGTACGCGGGCCTCTCACTGCTGTAGCCTCTCCCGTTGTGGAGCACAGGCTCTGGACGCACAGGCTCAGCGGCCATGGCTCACGGGCCTAGCCGCTCCACGGCATGTGGGATCTTCCTGGACCGGGGCACGAACCCGTGTCCCCTGCATCGGCAGGCGGACTCTCAACCACTGTGCCACCAGGGAAGCCCCTCCTTTAGCTTTTAAATTAATAGCCAGCTGCCTTGAGGTAGGCAGCATTCTTAATCTGATTTTTCCTGGCTGGTTTTCTTCCTTGTCCTGAAGAGAACTCTTAAAACAGCTTGGGGCTGTGGTCTTATCTCCTGCTAAGACAGCTAGTTCTCTGAGTTACTGCTTATAATCACTTCAATTTTTTTAAATAAACTTATTTATTTTTGGCTGCATTGTGTCTTCCTTGCTGCATGCAGGCTTTCTCTAGTTGTGGTGAGCAGGGGCTACTCTTTGTTACGGGGTGCGTGGGCTTCTCATTGAGGTGGCTTCTCATTGCAGAGCACAGGCTCTAGGTGTGCGGGCTTCAGTAGTTGTGGCACGCGGGCTCAGTAGATGTGGCTTGCAGCCTCAGTAGACGTGACTCACGGGCTCTAGAGCGCAGGCTTAGTAGTTGTGGTGCACGGGCTTAGTTGCTCCATGGCATATGGGATTTTCCCGGAGCAGGGCTTGAACCCGTGTCCCTTGCATTGGCAGGCGGATTCCCACCCACTTCGCCACCAGGGAAGCCCCCAGTCACCTCAGTTTGAGGTGCGGAGGCTGTTGATGTTTACAGCCCTGCGGAGCTTCAAATTATGTGACTCTCAGTCAATCTAGATTGAAGGCTGCAGGCAGAGAATGGCTAGCTCTAGTTTGATTGGGTCTCTTGTAGGACTGGGCTCAAAAGCTGTAAGAAAAAGCCATCATACACCCATATCCTGAAGTTTTCCTATATTTCCATGAACTATAGCCTCATTTGGCACATGGTGTTATCAAATATTTCACCACCACCTAACGAGTAACCAGCTTTAAGAGTCACTAACTTTGAGTTGGTTAGAGACTGATGACATTAGTTCTTATGACTAATTTTCTGTAAAGTCTTTCCTTTTCCTTGATATAGGTATATTCCAAGCATTGATGGCAGCTTGAGGTGCATTCACTTTTTAGACACACAAATTGGGAGAAATTAGATCTGGGGAGTGCTTTTTCCTAAGGACAGGAACATTTGGAAAAAGACAAGGAAAAAATTAGAGAAGAAATAAATGGACATAATTGCCAAGAAGGGAGTTAATCAGTGATGGGTAAATGGTCAGTGTGTTCTCTTTAATCTTATTAAAGCAAAACAGATGTTATGCCAGCCATTTTCTTATTTCAGCCACCAGATGATGCGATTTACCTAGGGTCTTGGTTCCTGTTCATAGCCGGAGAGAGGTGTATCATGGTTAAGTAGAAAGTGAACATATAACTAGTTGTTTATAAGTTCTCCAATGTTAGAACCTTTTGGGTGGGAGTCCCAGAAAGAGCAGAAAATGAGAAAGGGGCGGGAAACTTACTTAAAGAAAGAATGATAGAAAACTTCCCAAATCATAGGAAAGAAATGATCCATAATATTCCAAGTACTTCTAGTAGGCCAAACATCAAGAGGCCTTCACCAAGGCGTGTTATAATCAAATTGTCAAAAGTCAAAGACAGGATTTTGAAAGCAGCAGGAGAAAAGCCACTTGTGCTGCCACTGGCACCTCCCCCTCCTCCACCACTATTTCTCCCCGCCCCCCCCCCCACTCCCTTAGGCTATCAGCTTTCTTACCAGAAACTGTATAGGCCAGGAGAAAGTGGAATGATATATTCCAAGTGCTGAAAGGAAGAAAACTGCCAACCAAGAACACCATATCTAGCAAAGCTGTCCTTCAGAAATGAAGGAGGGATAGGCTTTCCCAGACAAACAAAAGCTGAGCAAGTTCATCACCTGTCTTACAAGAAATGTGAGAGGAACTTTTCAAGTTGAAATGAAAAGATACTAATTAGAAACAGGAAAACATGAAAGTATAAAACTTACTGGTAAAGGTAAATATATACTCTCATACTCTAATACTGTAACAGTGGTGCACAAACCACTTTTAATTCTAATATAAAAGTTAAAAGACAAAAGTATTAAAAATAACTAGCTATAATAATTTAATAGAGACACAATATAAAAAGATGTAAGTTGTGACACTAGTAACATAAAATGTGAGAGGGGAGTAAAAGTATAGAGTTTTTATATGTGTTCAGAGTTATCAACTTAAAGTAGACTGTTATAACTAAGATGTCTTATGTAAGCCTCATGGTAGTCACAAAGAACAAACTTGTAATAGGTGCACAGAAGATATAGAGAAAGGTATCAAAGAATACCACTACAAAAAATCATCAAATCACAAAGGAAGACAGCAAGAGAGGAAGAAAAGAAAAAAAACTACAAACACAGAAAACAATGAACAAAATGGCTTACTATTTTAAGTCTTTACCTATCAATAATAATTTAAATGTAATGAATTAAAAAGCAAAACCCCAACTGTATGCTGTCTATGAGAAACTCACTTTAGATTTAAGGACACACACAAGGTGAAAGTGAAGGAATGGGAAGATATATTCCATGCAAAATGATAAACTAAAGAGGCTAGGGGTGGCTCTACTTGTATCAAACAAAATAGACTTTAAGTCAAAAATTATCACAAAAGACAAAGGTAGACATTGTATTGGGTTGGCCAAAAAGTTTGTTTGGATTTTTCCATAACATCTTATGGAGAAACCCAAATGAACTTTTTGGCCAACCCAATATAATGATGGAAGGTTTAATCCACCAGGAAGATATAATAATTATAAATATATATACACTCAACATCAAAGCACCTAAATGTATAAAGAAATATAAAGCGAACATTTACAGAACTGAAGGGAGAAACAGCAACACAATAATGGCAGGATACTTCAGTACCCCACTTTCAATAACAGAAAATTCAGACAGAAGATCAATAATATAGGACTTGAATAACCCTGTAGACCAAATGGACCTAACAGACACATACAGAACATTCCATCCAACAGCAGTAAAATACATGTTCTTCTCAAGTACACATGGGACATTCTCCAGGGTAGATTTTATGCTAGGCTGCAAAACAAGTCTTAGCAAATTTAAGAAGTTTGAAATCATTATCTTTTCCAACCACAATGGTATAAAACTAGAAATCAGTAACGAGGAAATTTGGAAAATTCCCAAATGTGGACGTTTACACACTCCTAAACAATCAGTGGGTCAAAGAAGGAATCAAAAGTGAAATCAAAAAATGTCTTGAGGGGCTTCCCTGGTGGCGCAGTGGTTGAGAGTCCGCCTGCCGATGCAGGGGACACGGGTTCGTGCCCCGGTCCGGGAAGATCCCACATGCCGCGGAGCGGCTAGGCCCGTGAGCCATGGCTGCTGAGCCTGCGCGTCCGGAGCCTGTGCTCCGCAACGGGAGAGGCCACAGCGGTGAGAGGCCCGCGTACCACAAAAAAAAAAAAAAAAAAAATCTTGAGACAAATGAAAATGGAAACACAGCATACTAAAACTTATGGGATGCAGCAAAAGTGGCTCTAAGAGGGAAGTTCATAGCATCACTCAGCATAACTAATCATCAGGGAAATGCAAATCAAACCCACAATGAGATACCACCTAACACCTGTTAATATGGCTCTTATCAAGAATACCCCAAGTGTTGGCAAGGATGTGGAGAAAAGGGAATCCTGGTATATTTTTCGGGGGAATGTAAATTGGTACAGCCATTTTGGAAAACAGTATACAGGTTCCTCAAAAAATTAAAACTGGAGCTCCCATATAATCCAGCAATTCCACTTCTGGGTATATATCCAAAGGAAATGAAATCAATATTTTGAAGAGATATCTGTACTCCCATGTTCATTGCAACAATATTCACTATAGTCAAGATATGGAAACAATCTAAGTGGATGAGTGGATAAAGAAAATGTGGTGTGTGTGTGTACACACATATACATACACACAGTGTAATATTGTTCAGCCTTTAAAGAAAAAAGGACATTCTGCCACTTGTGACAATATAGATGAACCTGGAGGACATTATGCTATGTGAAGTAAGCCAGACACAGAAGGACAGATACTGAATGATCTCACTTAAATGTGGAATCTAAAATAGTCAAACCCATAGAAGCAGAGAGTATAATGGTAGTTGTCAGGGGATGGAGGGTGGGGGAAATGGAGTGATGTTGCTCAAAGGGTACAAAGTTTCAGTTGTGCAGAATGAGTAAGTTCTGGAGATCTAATGTACATCATGGTGACTATAGTTAATAACACTGTATTGTGTACTTGAAATTTGGTAAGAGAGTAGATCATAAATACTCTCACCATATAAAGAAAATGGTAACTGTGAGTTGATGGAAGTGTTAATTAACTTGGTAAGTCAGTAAGTCTTGTGACTTTCTAGTCATTCTTCTTTCTACTAGTATGCAACAGTCTTGTGATGTAAGGGGAGGGAGAGAGCTTAACTTGATCTGAGGGGAGTTAAAAACAATTCTTAGATACTTGAGGTAAGTCTTGAAGGATTGGTAGAGCGGGGTTAGACAAGGGGAAGGGTATTCTAAGCAGAGGAAACAGGTTGTACAAAGACATTGGGGGCAGATGAGAACCTAATCTTTTAAAGATAATTGTGGTTTGTATAGGTGGATGGTAGTGTGTGTCTAGATGGTGTTAGGAGATGAGATGGGAAAGATAAATAGATGTGAAATATTTACGTAACCAAATCTGGTTTCTGTAGAGTTGTTCTACTGACCTTTCCCTATCATTCTAGAGAATCTAAGAGATGTGGGGAATAGAGTAGGATTTTCTTTTCTCCCCCACATTTTAGTTGTTAGCAGTTTTAAGGAAAGTATAAAGATTGACTTAAACAGTTCAGATAATGAGATATATTATAGTTAAAAACATAATTGCACACAATGCAGTAATTATTTATAAGGGTTGCAGTCAGACTACCAAAGCATGGTTGTTGATTAATCAAGTGGATTTGGATCTCCTGGCCAGGATGAGGCTTGGGTGTTGTAGGAATATATATATTACTGCATGTGTGTAAGATTAAGTTGACATAAAGAGAAAGTTCTTTTTAAGCGTGGTGTTCCAGGCATATTCCAATGATGAGGCAGAATACTTTATTTGTTAATGTTCAAAGGAAAAATAAGAGATTGAGTGGAAGGAAATGATTAACATGGGCAGTTTGATGTAGAGCACTGAGGACTGCCTAGGAGTCACATGGCTTGCGTGTGAGCCAGCCTCTACCACTGACTGACGTTAGGTGAGTCACTGGATGTTTTGGAATCTCAATCTCCAGTTTTTTACTTTTTTGAGCTTTTTACTGAAGTATACCGTAACATACGTAGGAATATATAAATCATAAGTGTATGTAGCTTGATGAGCTGTTGCAAACTGAACACACCAGCACCCAAGTCAAGAAACTAGGACATTTCTGGAAGCCCTCTTTGTGCTTCCTGCACTTCCATTTTTATCTTTAAAATGGGGGTAATACTGTTTTCTTCATTTTTCAGGGGTGTTGGGAAATGACAAATTTAAAAAGTGCCTTGATCTCTCTCAGATAGTGTTGTGCAAGTGAAATGAGTTGGCTCTTGCATTATGAGTTAGACCCAAGGAAGTAGGACAGGTTTCCAAAGTTGTATAGTTCATAGAGCTTACTTATAGTATTATTAATAAAGCTATTAAATTGGGGGTGAATAAAGAAATAAGTCTGAAAACCACAAAGCAAAGGACAAAGCAGTTGTCTTAATTGTAAAGATGTGTACTTCTACGTGATGCCTTACAGTGTTAGTTCCTACAAGGTGTCATTCTTGGGATTCAGTAAAGCAACTTGCATATTTTTACGTGTTCAACAGATGTGAAACTACTCTCACTATTTGAGAATGTTCAAGGAGTGGTAAATAAACATTTATTTCCCTGCAATAAAAGCAAGTCGCATGTTGAAAATACCTACAAGTCTTGAATTCACCAAATATTTCTGTTTAGGTTTCCAAAGGTCTGATGTTGAATTTCTTTATATTAATCTGAGTGTTAATGAATGCTTTTAGGACAGAAAATCCTCCTTCGTGTTCTCAACATTCTTAACTGAGTAATTGATTTCTTGCTGAGTAATCGTAAATGAAATCACATATTCTTGTAGCACTGTCTGGAAAAAAATTTCAAATTTATTTAGTATGATAACAGACTGGTGCTTACCATTTCTAACAAATGACACTAGCCCTAGTCACAGTAATTCATGCATTTTTCTATTGCTTCCAAATTCTCCATCATCTCCCTGTACAGCATCTTATGGGATCTCCTTAAGGTCTGTTCTGAAATTTACCTATAAATGAAAGACAGTGAACTATGATTTTTAATTTCTGTAAGGTCAGGGCATTTTATTTGCATATTTTTCTTTCTGATATTTAAATATCTTTGCTGAGCTCAGAAGTTTAGTAATCTTTGAGTTATTTGGTGATTTACTTGGGAAGTCCTTAACATGGGCAGTATAGTTCTAAAGAATAAACAAATAGAGCAGCTATATTTATAATAAACATTTGAGTGTTGCCTAGGATTTCCAGATTTTATAATAGAATTTGAAAAAAAACCTGAAATTGGTAGAAAAATTAGACCCAAATATTATTTGAAACTTGAATTCTTCCCATTTGGCCCCTTGTAGTCAGCGATTTCAGTCTGTTCCATCTGGGATGGCCAGCTCTGGGTCTCAGGTTCAGTCTGAGACAGAGTGGAGGAAGGCCGAATTGGACAAGCACCTGTGATAATGCTGCCTGCAGTGCATACTTCAGGATACTGGTTTCCTTCATTTGTCATGTGACTCTCAGTTCCTTCAGAAAGCCTGCTGCTTCTACATCTTTGGGCAAAGTTTAATTAGCATCGATAGATGCTCTGGAAGAGGTATGTAGGTAGGTGTGTTTAAGAGTGAGAGTGTTGTGGGTTTTTTTTTTCATACCATGGAGAAAGTAAGAAGGTAGAATCTAGGTTTGTGATTACATTGGGTATCTTAAATGTGAATATAGCATAAGGTGATTTAAATTAAACCACATCCAGGAAAAGAAACTATCGTAATCCTTCTCAACTACTTAAATTTCTTGTACGTGTTTAGGCAGAATTAAAAGGCTACCAGCAATCACATGGCCCCTTGAGTAAAGGTAAACACCTCCTCATTGGAACAAGGACTTTCCCATATAGCATTAGAGCATGTCTTTCTCAGGCAACAGAGGCATATTATTAAGATAAATCTACTCAGTAGGATATGTAGGGTTTTAAAATTTTAATTGTTTCTGCCATCTAATGAACAACTGACAGAAGTTTGAAAACATTTGTAACTGACATCCCGTAGTTTGCCACTGTAGTTAGTACCAGTAGATAGAACATTTCAAATTACATAATGTGTATGTAATTACATTTTATATCATTCCCAAAATTCCATGCTTGGTAGAAGAGTTAACAAAATGCTCTCCTGATCGTTTACTGTAGGCTCACCAAACCCTGCAACCTTCAGTTTAGCAGAAAACCTATATAATCATTTCAGGTTGCCACCAAATTTATATAATCACTTCAACAGAAAGACTTCCCCAAAACTGTAGGGAGAATGTCAACCTAAAGAGTATTTGTTCTTTGGAGTAGGAGTAGCATGTGTCTAGTCTACCTATAGTATGACACAATCTTATTTGAAACTTCTTTGAGTCCAGGTAATGAACATGTTCCATATCAGAGCCTGTGTTTTGCCTTTTATATTTAAATGACCTTAAACTGTGTCAAATTTTGAATAAAAATAATTTTCAACGTATGGACACCAAGTGGGGAAAGTGGCGGGGGCGGGTGGTGGTGGTGGGATGGATTGGGATTGACATATACACACTAATGTATAAAATAGATAACTAAAAAGAACCTGCTGTATAAAAAATAAAACAAAATTCAGAAATTCAAAAAAAAATTTTCTGCAATTTACTCTTTTACTATGAAGGGTGTGTTATCTTTATATGTTATAATGCAGTTCACCCCCCACCCCCGACCCCCGGGAATTGAATGTAGCTGTGTTTTTTGTCAACATTTTACTTGATGTGTTCTTTTTTTTTTAAATGAAGCTGATGTTATTTTATTTATTTATTTTATTATTTATTTTTGGCTGTATCGGGTCTTACTTGCGGCATATGGGATCTTCTTGTGGTGCATGGGCTTCCTTCTAGTTGTGGCGTGCAGGTTTTCTCTTCTCTAGTTGTGGTGTGCGGGCTCCAGGGCGTTTGGGCTCAGTAATTTGCAGCACACAGGCTTTCTAGTTGAGGCGCACGAGCTCAGTAGCTGTGGCACGTGGGCTTAGTTGCCCCGCGGCATGTGGGATCTTAGTTCCCTGACCAGGGATTGAACCCGCGTCCCCTGCATTGTAAGGCAGATTCTTTACCACTGGACCACCAGGGAAGTCCCACTTGATGTGTTCTGAGTTGAAGTCAATTCCACAAATACATGAATACTCCAGGTCTTGAATGAGGCTATCAGATAGCATCTCCCAAAATATGCTTCAAAGAATATTGGTTCTTTTTTATTTTTATTTTTTAAGATTGTGTGCTCAGAAGTTTAGGAAAAGCTAGTTTTAACGAGATTTAACAATTTTCCATTAGACCTTTCAGGGCCTTAAGTTTGCTTATATTTGTTGATTTTTTTTAGGATACAGCTATTATAGAATGTTTCCTAAATTTACTTTACTCTTATGGAACTTTTGAGTAGTAGAGCATTTTGTAGGAATAGTGAGCCTCAGAACAGACCTTGGGAAATGTGATAAGGGATATAAAGATGATTAAAAACACGAGTAACCAAGGTTTCATATGAATTTTAAAATGTATTTGGCATTCTCCAGCCATTATGATTGTTTGGAAGGAAAAGAAATAGAGAACAATATGAAGTGAATGAAGACTGTTGTACTTTTAAGTTCCAAAATTCAGGTCCTAGCTCTGTCACCAGCACCTCTTGCATCCATGTGTTTTGAGATGTGTTGGAGATGGTGCTTGTCTCTTGCCTTTTGCAGACCTAGAGTCTTCATCTATAAAATGAGGG
The DNA here is from genome assembly GCF_039906515.1 of Pseudorca crassidens. Taxonomy (NCBI): domain Eukaryota; kingdom Metazoa; phylum Chordata; class Mammalia; order Artiodactyla; family Delphinidae; genus Pseudorca; species Pseudorca crassidens. The sequence goes on from NC_090317.1 coordinate 96,526,857, forward strand.
ACTAGATCAAGTGACACCTGGAGTCATCTCTACATTTGACATTTTTAATTCTAGACGAGGCTTACTACCAAAACAATGTATAGAAACCAGAATTTTAGGTGATTTATTGGGCACTTGCTTTCTTTGCAAAAAAAATGTCCTTCACTGTAGAGAAATCACCTTTTTAAGCTGAGTGTTATCAGTTTTCCCCTCAAACTCATTTGTGTGTAGCTCACATGTAACTAAGTTTTCAGAAGTATAACATGTGTAAAGTTAAATCCACCTGTATCTGTAGGAATTTATTTTTTGATTCTTAGGTGTTTTTTTTGGCATTATGTGATTGATGTTGATTAGTGCTAGTAGTGAAAAAGTTGGTCCTTTAAAACTCAAGCATTATAACATACTTATTTCACTTAAAATACGTACTAGTTAATTTTTTAAAACATATACTCACGCCTCATGAAAATAAAATGTATTCTAGGATGTATTTTTTGTTCCTTCCCATTTAAAAATTTAAAAAAAAATTGTAAAATGTATATACATGGAATTTGCCACTTTCACGCTTTTTAAATGTACACTTTAGTGGCTTTAATTGCCTTCACAATGTTGTGCAACCATGTCTAAGATGTATTATAACCTTTTTGGTAAGTGAGGCTTTGTTGTGACTTAAGTTGGTGGTACAGTTGACTTTTGAACAGCTTGGGTCCACTGCACAGAGGGTCAGCACCCCCAGCCCCCATGTTGTTCAAGGGTCAGCTGTATTTTACAGCACTTTAAACCAGGATACCTTTCTGCTAAATTACAAAAATATCATTACCCTTCCTATTGTGGGAAGGGAGAGAAACTCGTGGTATAGAATGGTAAATGATTTCTTAAGACCCTGGTGTTCTAGATCTGGATTGACTAAATCCTTTGTTAGATGCTGTAGTTTGATCTGATTGGTGAGAATTGAAACTGGCAAGTACCTTACTGAATAGCTGCTTTTGTTAGGCAAAGGTATTCCACTGCCACAGCATCTTTCTAAGATAATGAGTATATCAAGCAAAAGAAGTGTGGAGATATGTCTAATGTTTATTGGCATACCCTCTTCCTCTGGGCTTTGGTCTTTGTGGTGGTCTCAGGTTACTACTATAGGTTTTGCCCTTGTACATAATATCTATTTGGCAGTGGGGCTGGACTCTGGTAACTTTGATGAGGAACAAACCTTTCCTCCACTCTGGAAATGCTGTGCCTCATGAGTATTCTCCTTCTTACTCCTGATTGTTAATCTTCAGTCTTTGGGAAAATAAAGTGACTTGTCCCTACCAAGAGAGATCGGGGACCAGTCTAATTCCCCTATTTGAGGGAAGCTACAAAGAGTTGGAACTAATAGTTAGTGATGAATTGCGAAGTAGAACACACATGTTCCAGTCTACAATCAGAGAAGATTGTCCTGTGGTAGTTGATGAAACAGAGAGGGGTGGGGTCAATAGAAAAACCTCTGAGGAAACCTCCAGTGCCTTATGTATTTTTCTGAAGTCAGAATTTAGAGCTTGGCAGAATGGAAGCATTTATCTGCCTCTAACACGCTCTATTAAGTGAGGAAGCAGTCACAGAGTGACCGTGACTCAAAAACCCATCACTTGCAAAGCCAGAACTGGATACCCATATTATCTTGACTCTTGATCCAGTGCCAGATATATGGTACTGTGACTCCATGTTTGCCTCTGGTAGTTTATTTGCCTACAAAATACTTGGTAGAATTGTCTCTGTCATGTATTTATAGAATTACTCCAGAAGAAATTTTTTTTTTTTTTTTTTTTGTGGTACACGGGCCTCTCACTGTTGTGGCCTCTCCCGTTGCGGAGCACAGGCTCCGGACGCGCAGGCCCAGCGGCCATGGCTCACGGGCCCAGCCGCTCCGCGGCATGTGGGATCTTCCCGGACTGGGGCACGAACCCGTGTCCCCTGCATCGGCAGGCGGACTCTCAACCACTGCGCCACCAGGGAAGCCCCCAGAAGAAATATTTTTGATATATTAATTCTGTAATACCTTCTAACCAACTAAGAACATGATGTTCTTAGTGACACTTAACAGTGTAATCATTCAGCAGAAAGGAAACTTAAGTCATTATACAGCATTAACTTCATTTTTGTAAGTTTGAAAATTGCTTTTAAACTAAACTTTGAATATGAGGAGGGATGCTTTCTATAAAATACAGTATTTTTCTCATATAAATGAATACTTACTATATAGTCGTTAAAAAGAAAATCCAAAGTACTATAGAACATAAATAAAGCACATAAGGCAACGGAAGTCTGCAAAATTTCCTGATAAATACAACAGATGGGGGCTTCCCTGGTGGCGCAGTGGTTGGGAGTCCGCCTGCCGATGCAGGGGACGCGGGTTCGTGCCCCGGTCCGGGAGGATCCCACGTGCCGCGGGGCGGCTGGGCCCGTGGGCCATGGCCACTGGGCCATGGCCACTGGGCCTGCGCCTCTGGAGCCTGTGCTCTGCGGCCGGAGAGGCCGCAGCGGTGAGAGGCCCGCGTACCGCAAAACAAACAAAAACAAAAACAACAGATGGGTTTTTGCTTCTGTAAAGGGGGTAAAGATTGAATAACTTCAGCAGGGGACCTTGGGCATAATTCTGATACAGGTGTGAGGAAGGGATAACATAGTGGTTAAAGTCATGGGCTCTGGATCTGGAATCTTCAGATATAAATTCTGATTGAACCAGTTAGTACTAGCACTGGGACTATGGCCAAGTTATTTAACTTCTCTGTACCTCAGTTTCCTCTTCTCTAAAATAGGGATAAAGACACTCTGTTTTATAGAGTAGTTACGAGGATTAAATGAGTTAATAATACCAGCACGTCTTAGAAAAGTGACTGGCATGTAGTGAATACTAAATACCCATGATACTAATAATATATCAATACTAATACTATTTCTAATATATACTAATAATACTAATACAATACCTGTTACTAATAATTTTGTCATTCTTATTGTTGCTCTCTTTGGAAAACTATGGTAAATGTGACATGTGAGTAGGTAATCCTTTTATGTGTCTTTGATAAGTGCAAAACTTTTGACCTGTGGAAGCTTTTGACTAGTTGGATGTAAATATAAATATTTTAATCAGAATTAAACCAATATTAATGAATTTTTTGTTGAGAAAGTATTTCTCAGCCCAGATGGTCCCACTAAGCCAACTTAATTCCTTGATCAGTTTTCTGTATCATAATACACTTAAACCATTTATAATTTTTTCTATTTTCATATTTATTTTCCTGAAAGTATTGTATTTTCATTGGGATTAATTTCTTTCTGTATAAATCCTAAAATCAGGCTTTTTAAAGTATCAAATGTTATCTATTATAGCTTCCACTATTGTAAGTTTTCTTTTGTACTGGAATCATACTACATTAATTTTTTAATCATTATACACTAATATACTAACCGATACAGTTTTTTTTTTTTTTTTTTTTTTTTTGCGGTACGCGGGCCTCTCACTGTTGTGGCCTCTCCCGTTGTGGAGCACAGGCTCCGGACGCACAGGCTCAGCGGCCACTGCTCACGGGCCCAGCCACTCCGCAGCATGTGGGATCTTCCCGGAGTGGGGCACGAACCCGTGTCCCCTGCATCGGTAGGCGGACTCCCAACCACTGCGCCACCAGGGAAGCCCGATATAGGTTTTTTTTAAGGAAGCATTATTATGCCTTCTTGATTATTATGCTTCATTTAACGTGCATTCTTGTTTCCTTGGCAGTCCTCCCACCAAGTTCCCCTCACCTTGATATTGTTGGTAATACTACTTTCTTCAAAATATCTCTATAACGCTAGAGTCAGAGGGCATAAGCAGAGGTTATTGTGGCTCATTAAGTGACTAGGAGTGAAGGTGTCCCCATAGTGATGTTTCTGATGGCTGTGGCTTGGAGAAAACCAAGATGTTGTGTATGAGGAGTTAAAGCTGGGGAAAGGAAGAAGCCTCTAAAATAGTTTTGCAAATGCTGTAAAGAATCTGAGTTCCTGAAGAGAGGGAATTTCAACAGGACAAGAAGGCCATAATGTTTAGTCAGGCCATAAAGAAGACTCATTGGAATCAAGGAAGAACCAAAAAGGATTATTATGATGGTTTTCAAATATTGTTTCTGATCAGTTCTACTCTAGGCAAATGTGTAAGCTGAGAATTTTACTTTTTAAAGAACATATTATTGAAACTGTTCTCTTGCTTAGCAGTGACTTCCTGGTTTTAGAGTAGGAATCTCTCCAAGATTTCAGATAAAGCACTAAAAACAGATTTGCTCTAATGGCTTTAGCATTATGTACTGTGGTTGATAGTTTAATTTATTTAATGTTTTATTAAGATTGAAAGGCATTAAGCATGGTATGTTTGAACAAGTACTAATCCAAACCAGTAGGCATCTGTTACTATTCATGCTTGTCTCTGTTCTGTGAAAAGCAGCATTATGGCAAAGCTGAGAGTGTCCTGAGCAGTGATTGAAATAGTAGCCTTTGATAATTCCACTGAACCACAACCATGTTTATTTTCTGATCACTATGATGTATTTTACCTACTAGAGTTAAGGTTTAAGATGAGTGATCTCTTTCAAAAAGAATTATTAGCCTTGATCAATAGTGTATTACCAGTAGATGAGATTTTCAGCCTAATATGGTTTCCTTAGCTGGTATTGAGATCCATTTTATCCAAGAAACAAAAGCAACAGATATGTAATACTTTGGATTGTTTGTGTTATGGATCAGCTAAGTGTTTGTGGTAAATCAGAGGCATAAAAAAGCTCAAAAATCCAGTCTGTTATATGGAAGTAACAGACTGCAGTCTCATTAAAGGACAGTAACTCTGCATTTGTGTACTATGGAAGTACCAGAATTTTTCCACAAATGGTATGGTAATGGCTTTTTTGGTGTGCTCCCTGGAAAGAATTTTGGCTCATCATTTTTTCAACTGATAATAAATTCTTTGTTATTCAGTACTTTCAGTATTATTTACTAATAGTGTTACAGCCAAAATAAAATAGTACTGTGCAGTGGAACTAATTTCTTCTCCTCTGTTATAATAAGCTGGATCTGTGAAAGATGTTTGAGGAAACCCTAATTGCCTACAGCCCTACGGTGAATTGCACACCAGGTGAACTGTTTTAAAGTCTTGGTTTGGTATGCATTTTTCACCTTTTACTTCAGTTTTTAGCCTTTTGTTTGAACCACTCGATGTTAAGTGGAATAAATGTGACTTTCTAGGCAACATAATTGGGTTCTCATTTTTTCCCAACCAAGAAAGCAAGGTCAGCATCAACTTTGCATTTTCTTCTTAGACTGTCTCTTAAGTGGGTCAGAGTTGGGTCAAGGTCAGAAATATTGATTTCTTTCTTCCTTTTGCTAAAATTTGTAGAATGACTAAATATTTGGGGTAAAAAGCTTTTATGAAAGTTTATATTTTAGATAATATTCAAATGGCATCATTGCAGTCTTTTTGTTTGTCATTACTTCTGACAGAAGCACTTTTCTGTAAGCTTTTCACTTATTTTATTCTTCAACCACAAAGTATTTGATCGTATGAGGATACAGGAAGAAATAAAAGAGTGAGCCCATGACCTCAGCAAATGTGTTAGATGTCTTATACAGGATTAGTTCTAGATGAGTTCCATGAAGTGGATTTGAACTTTCTCAGCTCTTGGGTAACATTTGTCATCATCAGCATATCTGCCCTCACCCTGAGTCCTATGAATTCTGATCTCCAGTCTGATTGGGCCCGTGAGTACCTGTCTTCTCTTGGCAGTGGGGAGGTAACTGTCCAGCAGAGCCCTCTATGCGCTTCTCCTAGAGCAGCTGCCACTAACAGCTTTCCTTCTGAAGTCTCTCTTTAAGGGACAGCCACCCTTGAAGGCTGCTTGTGTTGTCAGTGATAACTGGCAGCCAGCATAAGTCATTGGCCAGCACTAAGTGAAGAGAGGGGATCTGGAATGGGAAGAGAGTCAGTGCCAAATGCCACCTTTCTCCAGTGCCTCATTTCAGCCTAGGACCAGCTCAGGCTCTGGCTTGAAAAGGATTAGCAAAAGGCTCTTCCACTTACTAAGTTCACTTTGGTAATGATTGTGCTTTAGCAGCCAGGCCCATCAGTGACCTTGATGTCATTGTGTTCTGGCCTGATTATCATCACCCTGAGGAAGGGTGCCAACCAAGTCCAACATAACTCAACCAAGAAATCTTAGTTGTTTTCTTCACAGAATCTTATCTGAATTCATTATGCATTTCAGGGAGAGGGAAGGCTCTATTAGGTTATGAGATGGTTGATGGCTCATCTACTTGTACAAAATGGGATAAAAGTGGTAGGCAGGAAAAGTAGTCCAGAATCAGTCACATTTTGTTAGACTTTTCGCTTAAGGAATACTTACTTGTGGACATTTGGACTTATTTAATTTGGAAATTATAAGTTTTTTCCACACTATGACACGCCTTCAGAAACAATGAATCTTTGTAAGGATTGCCAGAGTACTGTGAATGAAAAAAAAGAGAGAGAGAGAGAGAGACTCTTCATAGTGTTAATTTAGTCCAAACATGTAAAGGCAGTTTGTGTGGCAGGTAGAAAATTTTAGCTATTAAATACTTATTTTTACTTTTACATGAATAGGGATTGAAGTGACTTTAATAACTAAGAAATGAACACTATATATGCATGAATGTAGTGACTTGCTTCCAAAGACTACAGTATGGAAAGGGAAAAGAAAAGAATAATTTTACAGTGGAGAAACCTGACAAACACTACCTCAACCAGGTGATCAAGGTCAACATCAACACTGATAAGTCATCTTGACAGTATGTACCTTTGATACGATATGATAAGAATGGCACATTACCTCTGTGGTCTTCCTTCCCAAAACATAACTCCAGTCTAATCATGAGGAAAATATCAGAAAAATCCCAGTCGAGGGAAATTCTACAAATTACCGGAATAGTACTCTTAAAACTGTCAAGGTCATCAAAAACAAGGTAAGTCTGAGAAATTGACACAGCCAAGAGGAGCCTAAGGAGATATGACTGAATGTCATGCAGTATCCTGGATGGATCCTGGAACAGAAAAAGGACATTTAGGGCTTCCTTGGTGGCACAGTGGTTGAGAGTCCGCCCGCCAATGCAGGGGACATGGGTTCGTGCCCTGGTCCGGGAAGATCCCACATGCCGCGGAGCAGCTGGGCCCGTGGGCCATGGCCGCTGGGCCTGCGCATCCGGAGCCTGTGCTCCGCAACGGGAGAGGCCACAACAGTGAGAGGCCCATGTACCGCAAAACAAAACAAAACAAAACAAAACAAAAAAAGTTCAAAAAATCCTAGGTTGCTATGTACATGTATGTGTATGGAAATGCATTTTATTTAAATCTTAGAGAAAAAGCATCCAAGATAACAGTGGTGATCTCTGGGAAAGGGCCTTGGATTGGAGGCCACCAAGAATAACAAAGGGGACTCTGGCTCTATCCATACAGCTTGAATAATTTACAATGGAAACGGACTCTTGTGTTAGTTAGGTAACTAAAAATAGAAAGAAAAAAAATGAGAAAGAGAGGGAAAGTGGGAGAGAAGGAAGAAAGAAAGATACAAAGGTTTCCAGTTGGTTTCCAGAGAACATTTAGGCTAAAGACTGAGGAAACCTGAATAAAGAATAGACTTTTGTTAATGCCGATGTATCAGTATTGGTTCATTAATTGTAACAAATGTACCATTCTAATGAAAAATGTTAAAAATGGGGAACTTGGTACAGGGTATATGGGAAGTCTATATATTATCTCTGTAATTTTTCTGAAAGTCCAAAACTATTCTAAAAATTAAAGTTTATTTTAAAAAAAAGAACGGTATCATAAGGTGTGATCTGACTCTATTTAGATGATCTCTTGTTGATGAGATGAATAAAATATTTAAGGAAGGCTAGGGAAGCATGGGTTGAGATGTTCCTTGAGATCTAGACACTGATTATGTAGTATCATAAACACTGTAGTATAACACTGGTTATGTAGTATCATTTCTTTGACAAGTACAATTACTTATTCTAAGTAGAACTGACACACCGATTTACCCATAAAAGAATTGAAGGGGTAAGAAACACAGTCATTTAGCATAAACTGAAACCTCCACACTGAACATGTCATGGGATTGAGATCAACACTTTTGGGGGACATCTATGTGAGGGTTGGGCAACCTATTTCTGTAAAGTGCCAGCAAGTAAATATTTTAGTTTTTGCAGGCCAGACAGTTTCTCTCACAACCACTCAACTTTGCTGTTGTAGCAAAAAAGCAGTCATAGACAGTAAGTAAAGAAGTGCACATGGCTATATTCCAGTAAGACTGTACTTACTGAGATAGGTGGCAGTCTGGATTTGGCCCATGGCCTGTAGTTTGCTGACCTGTAATCTAAGTGATCTTGTTGCCCATCTCTGTTAGGTGCACCATAATTTCTCCTTTAAGATTCATAAAGCAATACAGTCTGAGCAAGGTAGAATAATCTTGCTTTACATCTATTTTCAAGGAGAGTAGAAATGGCAGCAATGTAGGTATAGATGTCCATGGGTCATTGTGCCTTTGGAAGCTCCAAGGTATGTATATATATATTGGAATTCAGGGCATTTCATTAACCATGCTCTTTTTAGGTTTAGTCTGATTATGGTCTTTTTATTTGTTTTTAAACTTATTTTATTATGATACAGAATTCAAAATCCTTTAGGGAAACCCTATACCACTTTTCTTTCAGTCCAAATTTCTAACCAGGGCTTAAAATAATATTTCCTAAAGTGTGTGACAGGTACTGTGGTAGTCTGTATGATTTCAAATGCTTCCCCAATAAATCGTTAAGTAAACAGTAATAAACAGAAGGAATTCTCTATAGTCCTCTTTCAGTCTTTCTGATTACTCTAATACCTTTGAGAAAGTCCAGTGTTAATATAACATTAACAACCAACATAGCCTTTTTTTCCCCCAAGTGATAGTAGTCCTTAAGCTTACAGCATTTGGAAGAAAGGCAACAGTACCTACCTAGAATTTTTAGTGCTGTTGTTTTAGTTCTATTTATTTATTTATTTATTTTGCAGTACGCGGGCCTCTCACTGTTGTGGCCTCTCCCATGCGGAGCACAGGCTCCGGACGCGCAGGCTCAGCGGCCATGGCTCACGGGCCCAGCCGCTCCGCGGCCTGTGGGATCTTCCCGGACCGGGGCATGAACCCATGTCCCCTGCATCGGCAGTTGGACTCTCAACCACTGCGCCACCAGGGAAGCCCTGTTCTATTTATTTTTAAGGTCACCTTCTATTTATGGCAAGTGATAATTTTTTTTTTCTGTTAGTGGAAGTGGTATGGTTTCTAAAAAATAAATTTGAGTAAAGAGGATCGATTTAAAGGAGTTTTCCTAGAGAAAGACATGTGAAAGGGCTTTGATGGGAGAGACAGTCTCCATTGCTGGCTTGAAGATGGAAGGGACTGGCAAGGAATACAGGTGGGCTCTAGGAGCTCTGAGGCTGGCTAACAGCCAGCAAGGAAATGGACCTCTCTTTAGTCAGTTACAGCTGCAAAGAACTGAAGTCTGCCAACACCCTGAGTGAGCTTGGAAGTGGATTCTTCTCCAGAGCCTCTAGATAAGAGCACAGCCTGGCTGACACCTGGATTTGAGCCTGTGAGACCCTAAGCAGAGAACCTAGCTGAGCCGGCTGGACCCCTGACCTACAAAAACTGAGATCATGAAGGGGGCTGTTTTAAGCTGTTAAATGTCTGCTAACTTGTTATGCAACAATAAAAAACCCAATACAGCCTATAGGCTTCATTCTTACTTCTCTTCACACTATTAGAGAGAATGTCCCCCTTCCCCAACACCACTTCTCTACCTAAAACAAAAAGACTCATTTCATTAGTAGTCTGACTGTAGATTTTCAGGGTACTCCTGGTGACTGGGAGATCTCTTTTCTCTGAGTTTAGCATGGCTGGCTTGACAGAATGAGGCATTGCATAAGAATTTCTCAGAAAAGGGAGCCCTCCTACGTTGTTGGTGGGAATGTAAATTGGTTCAGCAACTATGGAAAACAGTTTGGTGGTTCCTTATAAAACTAAAAATAGAGTTGCCATATGATCCTGCAATCCCACTCCTGGGCATATATCTGGACAAAACTATAATTCTAAAAGATACATGCACCCCTAAATTCATAGCAGCACTATTACAATAACAAAGACATGGAAGCAGCCTAAATGCCCATTGACAGATGAATGGATAAAGAAAATGCGGTATGTGTACACATGCGCACGCGCGCGCACGCACACACACATACGCACGCACGCACTCACACACGCGCTCATGATGGAATAATACTCAGCCATAAAAAAGAATGAAATAATGCCATTTTCAGCAACATGGATGGACCTAAAGATTATCATACTAACTGAAGTGAGTCAGAGAAACACAAATATATGGTATCAGTTATATGTGCAATTTAAAATATGACACAAATGAACTTATTTACAAAACAGAAACAGACTCACAGACATAGAAAACAAACGTATGGTTACCAAAGGAGAAGGGGTGTGGGGGAGGATAAATTAAGAGCTCGGGATTAGCAGATAAAAGCTACTATACATAAAGTAGATAAACAACAAGGTTTACTGTACAGCACAGGGAACTATATTCAATATCCTGTAATAAACCATAATGGAAAAGGATATGAAAAAGAATGTGTATATAATTCTTATAACTGAATGCTGTACACTAACTAACACAACATGGTAACACAATGAAACTAACACAACATTGTAAATCACCTATACTTCAATTTAAAAAAAATTTCTCAAAAACACTATGCCTGAAGAAGTTCAACTTTCCTGTTTCTTAGACTTTAAATTTTTGTTGTTTGGGGAAAATCACCCAGCATAAAATACAAGAAGCAAAATCAAGACATTACAGCTTAGAGAAAGGAAATGAGTTTCGAAAACACAGAATATTGCCTACAGATTAAGAAAAACTAAGATTTCTTGGACATGCTCAGGCTGATAAGAAGAAAAGAACGATAACAAACCAAGGCAAGAGGAAGACCAGATAGGTGACAGGAGGAATAGCTGTTGAAAATGATTTAAACTGGCTTCCCATTCTGGCCTGTAAACCCAGTTCTCGGAGCATTTTTCTGTAGCTGATCCTTGACCATAAAACCTCCTCTGTGAATCCTCAGTCGAGTACTTGTTGAGTGTCTTCAATGTGTCTAATGGCACCTACTGACCATTTGTTGAGGCTTTATCCTTCTAAATGCACTTTTCGTTGTTCCTGGCAATAATGGGACAAGATACAGCATGGATAGCGGAAAGCCCTCAGACCTTATAGCCAGGCAGAATTTACATTAAAATCCTAGCTCTGCATTGTATTAACTGTGGGACCCTGGGTAAGATTTTAAAATTAATGTTCTTGGGCTTCCCTGGTGGCGCAGTGGTTGAGAATCCGGCTGCCATTGCAGGGGACACGGGTTCGAGCCCTGGTCCAGGAAGATCCCACATGCTGCGGAGCAACTAAGCCCATGCGCCACAACTACCGAGCCTGCGCTCTACTGCCCGTGAGCCACAACTACTGAGCCTGCGTGCCTAGAGCCCGTGCTCCGCAACAAGAGAAGCCACTGCAATGAGAAGCCCACACACCACAATGAAGAGTAGCTCCCGCTCGCCACAACTAGAGAAAGCCCGCGCGCAGCAACGAAGACCCAACGCAGCCAATAGATAAATTAAATTAAATTAATGTTCTTGTCTGTAAAATGGGAATAGTAGTGTGTTTCTTCTAGAGCTATTGAGAAAATTGCATGAGACCTTTTGCAAAGCACCTAGTAGAATGCTTGACAACTAATAGGTATTCAATAAATAGTAGCACTGCTGTTATTGTCATCATCAGGGCAAGTCCAGGAAGAAAGAACTCTTTCAGAAGCCCTTAGGGAAACAGAGGGATGACAAATGTGGGAGGAATACAATACATTGAAAATAATGGTCCCCTTAGTGGTAGCCCCAGCGCTGTGGCTGGAGTGGAGGTATGTGCCTTTAGGTTAGCTATGGAGAGGGAAGGAGTCTTTGCTCAGAGGCTACCTTCTTAACGAGGCCTACCTTGACTACTGTATTTAATACTGAAACCTGTCCTACACCTACTTTAGTTTATATATCCAGTTTCTCAACATTATTTTTTTCCTATAGACTTATCCCCTTTTAATATACTTTATAATTTATTATGTTTATTGTTTGTATATTTTTCCATACTCCCAGAACACACTAGTAATATGAGTGTAAATTTTTTGTTTTGTACTTTGCCTGTCCTGTCTGTTCTGTTTCATTTTTATTTTCTCTCTTACGTGATTGTTTTTTTATCACTCCATTCCCTATCCCTATTTAGTTTGGAACTTAGGCAATGTGCTTCAGTTATTTTAGGAGTTATCCTTAAAATAACAACATGTATTATGCACTTACAAGATGTAATATTGATAAGTCTTATTACCCTTATCTCAGCCATGCAAGGATCTTAGGACATTTTTACTTTACCCCTTCTTGATTTATATGTTAATATTTGTCAAATATTTTAATTCTCTGTAAACCCAGAAGATATTATTTGTTGTTGTTTTATACAGTCAGTATTTATTTATATTTACCCACATATTTATGTCTTATTTTGTTCTTCATTCTTTGCTGCATCTCTGACTTTGTATCTGGGGTAATTTTCCTCCTGCCTGAAAGTACCCTATAGAAACTCTTAGTGTGGGTCTGCTATGACATACTCTTTCAGTTTGTGTTTGTCTTTAGTTTGCTTTCATTATTGAAATCCCTGGGTATAGAGCTGTTTGGATGGCACTTCATTTCATATCATTGAATACATCATTTCATTGTCTTCTGGTTTCTGTTGTCAGCTGTCAAACTGTTACTTCTTTGAAGATAATCTTTTTAAAAACTTCTAGTTATTTTAAGATTTTTCTCTTTGTTTTCTGTGATTCGTCTTGGTATATAGATTTATTTTTATCTTGTGATTCACTGGGAATCTTGAATTTGTGGATAGACAAGTCTGATGAAAATTCTGTGAAATCATTCTATGAAAAATTCTCAGCCATTCCCTCAAATATTGCCTCTACCTCTTTCTCTCTTCTCTTCTGCTGGGGCCCCAATTAACGTACATTAAATCTCATCATTTCATCCAAGTCTCTTATCGTATCTTCTATGTTTTCTTTTTCTCTTTGATGTATTCTGGATAATTTCTTCTGACCTATATTCCTTTTAGCTAATTCTTTCTTCAGCTCTCAGCTGCTCTGAAATCTATCCATTGAGTTTAAAATTTGGGCTGTTATATCTTTCTGTTTTCGATATCTCATGCCTTGGTATTTTTCTTTTGTCTCTTATTCTGATTCTTGTTCACACTAAGATGACAGTGTCTTTCTCAAGAGAGGGTTTGCCTCTGTGCCAGGTTTTTAGGGGAGAGCTTATGACCAGGACTGCCTTAGTCCAGCTTTAAGATTTGAGACTACCAGATGAGAGGGAGCCAGGCTTCAAGTCCTTGCAAGGCTAGGTTTGTTTTTGGTTCACCTCCATCCTAGGTTTCTTTTCAGAAGAAACCAGAACAAAGTGGGGATTGGTCTGTCAGGTAGATGGCAAGTCTTCTCTTCACTCATCCATTCCTATGAGGCCCTTTGAGTCCTGGGAGGCAGCTGCTTCCTAAGGGTGGAGAATTGCCCTACAGGCAAAAGTAGTTGTATATGGCTGAGCTTACTGCTGTGGTTTCCCTTGTTCTCCTAGATCTTTAACTGGCAAAATTGAAGTACCTTATAAGATATTTATACTTTCAAGAAGATTGTGTGTGTGTGTGTGTGTGTGTCCAGGTTTTATTTTGTTTCTCTGTAGGAAGGTTAGTCCAGGTTACTTATTTCACTGTTACTGAAAACAGAATTCTCTGGTTCTTTGCTGATTCTTGGTTTTGATAGTGAAATTGTACCCTTGTAGTATGGGAGACATTTTATATTTTTTAGGGGAGAAGTAGTGAAGGAGGTACTTGTCTAATAACAGATCAACCCTGAAGAAGTCCCCTCTGTGCATATGTGCTAGGCACAGCCCTTTATACCTTCTGTTGTCTCTTCAGAACCCTTTGAAGTAGCTGTTATCTCCATTTCACAGTTTAAATAAAGTGGGCCCAGAGAGACTGAATAACTGCCCAAATGTCATCAGAGTGGGTAATGGGCAGATCCAGGATTCAGCCCCAAGTCTTTTGAACGCTCAAGCCCATGCTCTGTTTATGCTGTTTTGGCTTTGATTCAAAGAGGAAAAAGTTAGTCCATCAAGGGTTAAAGTGCCTTATCTTAAAGGGACTTTTTCATACTAAGCAATGTTAGCAGCTGGAGTGTTTGTACTTCCATGTTGCTTGGGCACACCAAAAGAAGTTGTAAGTTCATTATGAAATTTAAAAAAAAATTCATTTACTTATTTATTTATGGCTGTGTTGTGTCTTCGTTGCTGCGTGTGGGCTTTTCTCTAGTTGCGGCAAGTGGGGGCTACTCTTTGCTGCAGTGTGCGGACTTCTCATTGCAGTGGCTTCTCTTGTTGTGGAGCACGGGCTCTAGGCACACAGGCTTCAGTAGTTGTGGCACTCGGGCTCAGTAGTTGTGGTTCACGGGCTCTAGAGCACAGGCTCAGTAGTTGTGGCACACGGGCTTAGTTGCTCCACAGCATGTGGGATCTTCGCGGACCAGGGCTTGAACCCGTGTCCCCTGCATTGGCAAGTGGATTCTTAACCATTGTGCCACCAAGGAAGTCCCCATTATGAAATATTACTGTGCAAGGATTCTTGTATGGTAGAATAAACGTTTTTTCCTTTAAACATTTCAATGGTCACTCAGTGGAGCTGCCTAAAAAATTCATGGTTAAAAACATCTTGTTCTTTTATATGATCTCAACCCATCTGTTTTGTATCTATGCTAGATATTCTTCATGCTTTATTTCTTATTTTTTCATATTGGTTGCTATAAGATAAAGGATTTGATTAAAGTACAGGAAATAGTAATTGCATATGTATTGATTTTTAATGAATTAATAGTCATTGGTTAAAATGTTTCTGATTTTATGATCTCATGTCTATTTACTGATTTAAGCTTGTGCTTAAAATTGTCAGTCTTCAATTCACCATTAATTAAGAACCGTGAAGTTTCTTTGTCTTCTAAGTCTTAATTGAGTTTATTTGCTTGTAATTTCACCAAAAAAGGTAATCATGTGGCTAAAATAAGTAATTTATTTCCATTTAGTTATATCTTGTAGTGGTAAACTATTATAGTGATTGAGGCTTATATTTAATCTTGTCAGATTATACAAACTGAAATTTCTTTTAAGTAAACTGTTTAAAGAAACAAAAGATTGAATTAATTTTGAGCTAATCATTGTCACAGCTAATTTTGTAAACTTTTAGATTGAAAAGCTTTCTGAATTTTAGGAGCTATGTTTGGTTCTCTGCCATTACAGAATACTATTTTTGTAAAATGCCTCAAGTTTACAAGGCCTGTTTTAAAGCATTAAAACAAAGTATTTAAGAACAGATGTTAGTACATGTTAAAAGTAAAAAAGGCTGCTTTTTTGAGTTTTAACTATGATAATATTAGAAGGATTTTGAATTGGCAATCAACATCTCTAGTAAAAAAATCATTTTTGAAGAAGTATTTAAAAATTAACATGTTATATGATTTTACAGCTTTTACCTACCTTTTAGTAATTGACATTGACAAATAAAAATTTTTATTTCTACTAGATAAGTGAAAATCTCTCCCAAGAGATGAAAGAGGTATAAAAGCTATTAAAGAGCTGTAAGTTGAGGGCTTCCCTGGTGGCACAGTGGTTGAGAGTCCGCCTGCCGATGCAGGGGACACGGGTTCGTGCCCTGGTCCGGGAAGATCCCACATGCCGCGGAGCGGCTGGGCCCGTGAGCCATGGCCGCTGAGCCTGTGCATCCGGAGCCTGTGCTCCGCAACGGGAGAGGCCACAGCGGTGAGAGGCCCGCGTACCGCAAAAAAAAAAAAAAGCTGTAAGTTGAGGTTAACTGAAATATAATGCAAGTGTCTTAAAGATGACACCTATGTTTATGCATTCTAAAATGGCTTTATCTGTCTGTCTGTCTATCCAGAAAGCACTTACTGAGTCTTCACTATTCTACATGCTAGAGATACAGTGTCAGATAAGAGAAAATCCTTGCCCTCAAAGAACTAGCATAGTCAACCAGTAGGTCTTTTTTTAAAAGCTTACCTTCAGTTATGTATAACGTTATTTATGTAGATTATTATAACCCCTAACTTTCCTCACTTTCTATAATGTGTAAGACCAAATAATGAGATTGTTATTAAAAACACTATTTCCCAGCCAATGTGCCATGACTGAAATATGCTAAATAGACTTCGGTGTCTTAGCTCTCCTTTTAGACTCAGGAAGGCTGTGAGGCGGAGTGAGTGTGTGCATACATGTGCATGTGTGCATACGTGATGTGCGGAGACAACAGAAAGGCACCCCTATTCTTGTATACTTTGGCTGGTTTGATGTTTCTCAACCTTTTGGGATTTGAAGAATACCAACTATGTTACCAAATGCAAGTTTGTGTGCCCAAATGCATGGTGAGGTGAGACAACACCGAAACATAGGAGTTTGGAGCAGAGAAAGGTTTATTGTAGGACCAATCAAGGAGACGGGTGCCTCCTGCCCCCCAAACCCTGAACTCCCCGAATGGTTTCAGCAAAGCGTTTTTTTTTTTTTTTTTTTTTTGCGGTACGCGGGCCTCTCACTGTTGTGGCCTCTCCCGTTGCGGAGCACAGGCTCCGGACGCGCAGGCTCAGCGGCCATGGCTCACGGGCCCAGCCGCTCCGCGGCATGTGGGATCTTCCCGGACTGGGGCATGAACCCGTGCCCCCTGAGTCGGCAGGCGGACTCTTAATCGCTGTGTCACCAGGGAAGCCCTCAGCAAAGCAGTTTTAAAGGCCAGGTGAGGGAGGGGGGCCGTAGTGTATGTGATCAGCTCATTGGTTGATATTGAGGTAAAAGGGCGGTTAACTTTAATCAACCCCTAGGCGCCAGTAGGTCTGGGGCTATGTGCTCTTGATCATCAAGTAGTTAATTTCTTCCATTTGGTGGAGGTTTTTAGCATCTGAAAAAACTCAGGAAATATGCATGAGATACTATTTTCTGAGTACTTCAGAGAGGAGCTAAAGCAGAGGATATGGGGGAAGAGCATGACCCGGGAATGCCCCATAGGTTCCTGCTAAGTTACAGTTACTTATTTGAGACCCTAAAATTCTGAGCCGGGTGTCATGGAAAACTATATTATGGACCAGATGAGTTTAATGGCTACTATTTTTAACTGGATACATTGGACATAAAAGAACTGTCACTTCTCTCATAGTTTTGAATGGAACGGATTCTTAATGCTAGCCAATGAAAAAGGTTGAAAATGCACAGACTTCCATTTCTAGGACAGGGTGGTATAAGACTCACTTATTTTTTCTTAAGACTCACTTTTAACTATCCCTTCCCCCATTAAGTACAATGAAATGCCCTAGCAGTTATTCAACTGACAGCAGTAAAAGAACTCTGAAACTTGGAAAGAAGAAGGCAGACTAGCTAGGAACCTCAGCACTTGAGAAATGACAATATGGAGAGTTCACGAGGTTTTCTTTTTACCTTCCATTTACCCCTGGGCTGGCTCTTAGAGAGACCTACTACCCAGAACCACCAAAGGGCATAAAAAACAAAAACAAAAGCCTGCTTTCACTGACCAAAGGACTTGGAAAGGGGAAGCCCAACAGAGACCTAGTTGGGTCCACATCTGGGGCCTGGTGGGCAATCTGATCTGCCCATAGCCCCAGCAGGAGCAGCAAAGGCCCTAGCGATCCCAGCCCTTGCTCCATAGACAGGGCCTTGGCAGATAGTCTGATCTGCCAGCAGCAGCAGACATGGCCATTTCAGCCCCCATGCCACGATCCAGTCCTGTCATCTGGCCTGCTGACAACAGCAGCAAGAGCAAAGGCCAGGCTATACCAGCCTCTTCTCCCCAACTGGCACTAGTGGGCAGTCTGCCCAGGCCCGGTTGCTTCAGAACCCCTCTCCCTCAAGGTTGCCGTGGGGTAGCAACTGGCCCTGGAAAGCGCCTTTTTTTTCCTGCAGATGGCATCAGCAGGGATTGACTGGGAGCCCCCAACAGCACCAGAAGAATGAAGCAGATCAAAGTAGCATTGTAAGGGCTCAGAAAACTAAACTGTCATTGGAACTAAAGCCCACAAAATTAGTCTAGGACGTATACACTAAACCTAAACAGGGCAACTGCCTGTAAAAATAGATCTGTGATCAAGCATCTCCTAACAACAATGACCAGAATATCCAGGATACAGTTGAAAACCACTCGTCATACCTAAGTACCAGAAAAAACACAATTTGAATGAGAGAAGACATTCAACTGAGGCCAATAGTGAGTTGAATCAGATATTGGAATTATCTCATGATGGTTTTAATTCAGCTGTCATAAAATTGCTCTAGGAATTGGTTACACATTTTCTTGAAACAAATGGAAAGATAGAAGATCTCAGCAAAGTAGAACCAGGAGCATTTCCTAATGAATTGGATTTGGAATGTGAAAGAAATAAAGGGATCAAGATTGGCACCATAATTTTTGGCTAAGCAACTGGAAGGAAATATGGAGCTGGCCTTCAAATGTGATAGCAAGAGGGGAGATCAGGAGTTTAGTTTCAAACATGTTTCAGGATACGATGGCGCTTTCTCTTTTTATCCCCCATGCCCAGTATATTGTGTGCCTTATTGGTGAAAAGGAAGTCCTTTTATGAGCTCTGAAAGGTTGATCCATCCTTGGGAAACTGATTAACATTGAGCATTACTAACTTGCGTACTCTTTGTAACATGCAGGGACTTCGGTTCCTTACCTAACTTGAAAAATTCCTTAACTCTTTGGATATTTAATTTTACTGTCTTACACAAACAGTTATATCCACTTATTTTATACTCTTATTTCTTTCCCCCAAAGCAGTTGATTTCCAGGTCATCTACTTTACTTCTTTAGACCTAGAAACTGATTACTACAGTTACAATTCAAAACCTATTTTCTGCTGCCCTGCACTGAGCTGAGTAATTGGGTGTAAATGCTTATTCCCTTTGTATGCTTTGCCTTTTTGTTAACTTGTTTTTTGGTTAAAAGACCAGAGGTTGCATTATTGCCTGCTGAATATGCTTATATTAACATTTGTAAAAAGTAAATTACTTTTGGGGGTATTAATGAATAGACATTTAAATTGCATAGTTAAATGTTTTCCATCCTTTACTAAGCAAACAGTTGAATTACCCTCCTCTTTGTAAGAATTTAAACCACTTATATGCCATGTTTGAGGAAAAGAATATTTATTTCCGAAAAAAAAGTTGTTTAAAATCTGAGTGATTCATATTTACGTCATAATTTGTATTGTTTGTTATTATAAATATTAATATTTAGATCGTCATATCTAAAGTGTTGTTCAGGGAACACTAATGATTAATAGGTGCTACATGGATGATGTGGTTAGAGTATGGTAGAGGAGAGAGATGCTTGTTTCCTAACTGCAAGACTTGGCTGCTAATATGTAATGTGAATATGGGGTGGGGGTGGAGGGTAGGTATTGTATATGGTGTTTACCAAACTTACTTGACAGAGAAACTTATATTCTTTAAGGATTTCACAAGACTTCAATTTGGGAAACCCCAATTTAGAGTGTTAGTTACATTTTTGTTTCTATGCTACTATATAAATTTTGCATAATCCTGATGCAACTAAAATGAATAATAGAGAAAGGAGTATTGCCGGCTTTGCAATTTCTTTTACTAACTTTTTTTTTTTTTTTTGTGGTACGCGGGCCTCTCACTGTTGTGGCCTCTCCCGTTGCGGAGCACAGGCTCCAGACGTGCAGGCTCAGCGGCCATGGCTCACGGGCCCAGCCGCTCCGCGGCATGTGGGATCCTCCCGGACCGGGGCACGAACCCGTGTCCCCTGCATCGGCAGGCGGACTCTCAACCACTGCGCCACCAGGGAAGCCCCCTCTCATATACTTTAAATCATCTCTAGTTTACTTAAAATACCTAATACAATGTAAATGCTATGTAAATAGTTGCTGGTGTGCAGCAGATTTAAGTTTTGCTTTTTGGAACTTGCTGGAGGTTTTTTTTTTTCCACCAAATATTTTCGATCTGCAGTTGTTTGGATCTACAGATGCAGAACCTGTGGATAAAAATGACCACCTGTACGAATTATAAGTAATTAAGTTCATGAACGCTAGGAGAAAAGGTCAGGCGCATGTTTCCAAAAAGTTGTTTCTCTATTAAATATTTTCATTGGGCCATTTTTTGATATATAGTCCCACATTTAGAAAATAGCAAAATGTGAATGTATAGCTCTTAATTTAAAAGTGAAAATTACACTTTTCTTGTACCAGCCTTGAGAAGAATGGGAGAACTGTGTTCATGTCTGGGGCAGACCCTTCTAAGCATTTGGTCTTCATGGCTGTACTTCTGCAAGATAATATGTTCTAAGAACTTGCACTTCTTTTTTCTTTCTGGGCTTCTTGTAGTCTTTCTGTGGGGGTGTTTCCAGCAATTCCTTGGGGAGGAATTGGGGGATATGTCCATGTTTTCTGGGGTTCGGTCTTCTGTCCTTTTTGGTCTGTATTCTCATTTACATCCATGGCTCCTGTTCGCTCATGCTTCCTAGGGAGTATAGAGATGAGAACTTAGATTTTAGAGTTTGGTATGTCTAGGCTTCAGTCCTGACTTTACCATTCACTAACTGTTTGGCATAGACAACCTGGCTTAGCCTCAGTTTCCTAATCTATAAAATGGGGGCTAACAGTATATTCGCTATTATGATAAATAATGATAAATAAATTATAATAAGTGAGAGAATCTATATAAAGTTCTCAGCAGCATGCTTGGCACATGGTATGTTGCAAATGGTAGTTGATGTTACCTTCATCATCTACATGTTGACCCCTTCCTTGAACTTTATACTCCTATCTAATTGTGCTCTCTATATCTTTGCCTTGGTCCATGGAAATCACTATTTCTGAAATTGGTATTTTCAAAACACAGTCATGTGTCTCCTTTCTTTCTCAGCTTCTTTCTTCTTCTACCAGTTCTTTCTCTTATAGTAGTCACTTTCATTTGGTGGTATCATTATTTACCCTGTAACTTTTGCCAGAAATCTGTACGTCATTCTTTCAACCAACCCCCAACCATCCCCTAGCTAATCCTTCACTACGTTGTCTGGTCAATTTATTTTAAGTCTCTCTCAGTTGCCTCTACTGAGGCATTGGTTTAGGTCTTTATCTTGTTATGCTTAGGCTAATGTAATAACTTTCTGACTGGCCCACACTCACTCCTCAACCTATCTTCCATTCTTCTGTCACAGTGATCTCTGATGCCCTTCTCCTTTTCCAGCCACTTCTCACCCTCCAGTTTTTCATGCCAGCAATACCAAACAGCTTTTAGTATCCATCGCACGCCATGCTTTGACTTGGCTCCAGGCTGTTGCACATGCTACTACTTATTTCTAGAATTTTCCCTTTATCCTTGTTGGCCTGAAAAAAAGCTCTTTTTCACCTTTCTAAGCCCTCCTAAGTGTCCCTGTCTCAGAGGCCTTCTCTGACCACCTTCCTATCCACAGATAATAAATCTTTGTATTATACTGTTTCAATACTTTGTTCTGTAACATACTGAAATTATGCACATATACCCATAGCAATCTATTAGATTGGGAGTGTCTTGAGGGTAAGAATTGCTTTATTAATCTTTTTTTGTTTGTTCTTTGTATTTTTTGGGTCTTATTTCCATTAGGGAAAATGAGGTAAATTAATGAGATAAAATGTGCAAGTATCAATAGGAGTTTTTTAATGTTACTGCTTCAGTATCTATTTGTGAAAGTTCTTTACATATTGAGCTAAAAAGGCCGAAACATGTACAACCAAGTCAGAGTTCTTACTTTGGGATATGTTTATCTTACAGTCCTTTATGTGTTTTCTTTTTCATTTCCTTCTTCTTATGTCTATGTCCCTTTTCCCCTGTTTCTTATCTGTTACAAAAATATTTTTTTCTCCTCTCTCAGCAACTCTCCTTGATACATGCTCCATCATATACGAACTAACAAAGACCTAGAGTCCATATCCCTCTACCTTGGCTCTAACTAACCCCAGCCCTTCAAACACACCTACACACGCACATATACCAATCAGATTTCCCAGAACTTCTAGATCCGCAGAGACTGCTATGTATGCCCTGAAGTCCTTGCATAAAAGTAGTAAACGGTGAATGTAGCATACGTAGACTCAGACCAGAGGATGATGTGCTATATAAAATCTAAAGCAAGGCCTACTAAATTTGTCACTGAACTGTCAAGGTTTGACAGAAGTACTAATTATGCCAATATAGGTTCCAACTTAGTAAATGCTAGTCTTAACACTATGAATTACTCATCTTTGACAGTTGAGCCAAATTTGTTCTGTTAGCATTTTGGAGATCCATTGCCAACTTTTTCAAATAAGCCTGCCCTTTCTATTTTCAAGGAATGATCTGAACTGTACTGAGCTTAATTCCTTTGTCAGGTCTTTAATTGTTAACATTTAGGCAACAGTTCCTGAGACTTTGATTTTAATAATTTCCCACTCTATGTGTGTTTCTTTAGCAGTAGCTATGATTAGGCAGACTTTTTCCTTTGGTTTAGTCACTATACCTAAAGTAACTCAATTTGGTGTGTTTATGAAAGTGTATATGTTGGTGGTGAGAGTGGGTACCAGAAGTATTAAAGAGAAAAAAAGTTTCAGAACAACATTTCTGTTCCCCTTTCACTACCACAAAGAAACAGGAAGACAAGGAAAGGATTTATAGATGGAATGATAAGCTCTTCTTTAGTGGTAATGACTAAACCAACAGTGTTGAAATAAGAGGAAAAGGACCATAGTTATCTCTATTAGGTGTCATTCTTATATACATTTATGTGTCTATAGAGTGTCATTTTCAGTATTATGTTCTTACTGCTAATATTGTCATCATTACTATTATATTTTTGCTTTGTTTTCTTTTTGCCTACCCACCATCTACTTTCCTCAGTTTTTAACATCAGACTGTACAGACAGTAGTAGCAAGATGCAGATTTAGTAAATGAGTGGAAAAATACCTAGAAGTACCATGATTTCTCAAAATTGTATATGTTTATGTAAAATTCTGTGATATAAGTTTTTCAGTGGTTTGTTCATTCCTAGTTTGTTTTTGATATATCATTCACCAAATATTTCATGAGGGCCTAATATATACCGGACACTCATTGAGTTTATCTTCTAATATAAATATTGGGTTGGCCAAAAAGTTTGTTTGGGTTACGGAAAAACCTGAATGAACTTTTTGGCCAGCCAATGCATGTAACATAATATTGCATATATATTACATAAATGCACATACATATGTGTGTATTATGCACACACACAGTCGATGCTCATTATTTGTGGTAGTTATGTTCTAAAAAGTTGCCATGAACACTGAATGAGTAAATACTGAATCATTTCTCCTAGGTGAGATGCGGGGTTAGGTTCCTGTGAGCCTCTGGTCATGTTTTCTTCAACTAATCAATACATAACCTGTTTAAAGACACCTTATTTCATATGTATACTTGATTCATTAACATTGAACTCATGACCAATAGCCCTATAATTTATGCCTGAATGAAGCTTACCCAAAGTGTATTTTCTCCATAAGACATGCCACAGCCTTCTTGAACTTAGAAACACGAGAGTACTTCGGCAGTACACTTCGGGGCCATTATAAACAGTGAAATCACCAACAAAAAACACAAAATGCACTAATTAAATGGCAAAAAGGACACTTGCTTACAGTGAGAGCTGAAACAAGAAGGCAGAGCATCACCTTGTTCAACCTCAGCTGGTAACGTGTCAGGTGACTCGAAAGTTTCACTGCTATGCATGTGTCCGTGAATGACTGTGAAAGGGCTGTGAATATTGACTTTGGGTTACAAATAAATTTTAGTAAGTGACTTAACAAATACTTAATCTGCAAATAATGAGTATTTACTGTATGTCAACTATGTTGTATGTATGTATGTTTGTGTGTGTGTGTGTGTATGAATTTGTTTTTGGTCTTCATTTCCCCCACCCTTATCTTCCCTTTGGTTAATTGGTTGTTGTTCTTCACGGTGTCCTACATCTATTGTAGTACATTGTGCAATTCATTATAAATGTGATGAAGCTTCTAGGCCTGTGATATGGACAGGAAGTTCACCTCATTTATTGAAGGTTTCCTCATATACGATGTAAGTTTTTTTCTGTAAACCTCTCACAGGGTGAGAACTTTACATTATAGATGTCACTCCAAAATTTACATGTAACAACTTAATGTATATTAAATTTAGTTCAATTAGATGTAGAATTACAATGAACATAATCGATACTGACTTTATGTTTGAGAATGTAAACATAGTTTTTCTTCATTTATATATATCAAGTCACTTAAAATAATTTGTATTGTACAGATATTTTAAAAATTAAGACCTCTCTCTTCTTTTTTTTTTTTTTTTTTTTGGCGGTACGCGGGCCTCTCACTGTTGTGGCCTCTCCCGTTGCGGAGCACAGGCTCCGGACGCACAGGCTCAGCAGCCATGGCTCACGGGCCTAGCCGCTCCGCGGCATGTGGGATCTTCCAGGACCGGGGCACGAACCTGTGTCCCCTGCATCAGCAGGCGGATTCTCAACCACTGCACCACCAGGGAAGCCCAGGACCTCTTTTGATTAGCAAGATCTTAGGGATGTACCCTCAGCTGTTAAAAATGTTATTTTTACCTGGGAAATATATTTGTGGAGGAGTGCATAAAGTTTATGTGTGTGCACGCGAGTGTGTGTATTTTAAAGAATACTAATGAAGTGAATCCATCATCCAAGTTAAGAATAGAATATTACTAGTACTTTTAAAAGCCACTGTGTGCTCCTTCCCAGTCACAATCTCCTTCTCCCCATAACCACTATCCTGGCTTTTATACTAATGATTCCTTTTGGTTTTCTTTATAGCTTTACCATCTATGTATATATCCCTAAACAGTATATTGTTTATTCATTAAAAACTGAGTAGCAAGCACAAACTTAGCTGTGTAAGGAAAGGGCAATAATACCACTATTGTGTGAAGACTCAGATGAAGAGAAGCTGAACAGAACCTTTTGTTCACAGTCTGGCTTCAGATACCTGAGAGCATATAGGAGCCCTTGCTGGCAAGTCCGTTGGCAAAATCCCAAGTAAATCCCAGAACATGGAGCTCTTCACAGGCAGGACATCCGTGCTATAGTGCAGCGCTGGGTACTGAACATCCAGCAGGAGTGCGGTCAGGGGGCATGCACTGCTCTGCATTTCCTGCTTTTCAGCTCGCCGAGGCTGACTCCCGCTCAGTTATTCCTGAGAACACTGCTGTGGACTGAAATGAGAGTCCTCTGCTGATCGAGGCAGCAGAGAGGAGCAGGAATCTCATCAGCCCCTGGTCAGAAAAAGCAAAACAGAGGAACCTGGCCCCAGATTACGTGGTTCTTCTGTTTTCAAGTTAAAGAGCTGATCAGTGGCATTGGGAATCTTTGATGGCTCTCTAGTTAACCTCTGCTCAATGCTTAGCTGGCAGCCTGAGATCGCACTCTCTTGTATTCTTGCGTTGAATCTCCTGTTTGCTGTCCCTTGGCGTCCTTTTTTACTAGTATAGTCTCTTGTTCTAGCAAACACATCCTACAATAATTTCTTCAGGAAGTATGCATTGCAAGTAATGTATTGAGCTTTTTCATGTCTGAAAATGTTTTTTTATTATTGATTTTTCTGACTCAATGTAGACTTTAAAGGTTAGAAATATTTTTCCTTCATGATTCTGAAGGTGTCGCTCTAATGTCTCATTGCTTCTAGTGTTGCCATTGAGAGATCAGAAGCCATTGCAGTGCCTGATCCATTGTGTGTGAACTATATCATCCTCCCCTCCTTGAGCACCCTTACCCCTACTGCTGGAAATCTGAACGTTTTGTAGCCCATAGGGTTCTTAAATTTCACAGTGGCATGTGTGGACATGTGTCTTATCTATTTTGCTGAGTACTTCATGGGTGCTTTTCTTTAAAATTTTTATTTTATATTGGGGTATAGTTGATTAACAATGTTGTGTTAGTTTCAGGTGTACAGCAAAGTGATTCAGTTATAAATATACATGTATCTATTCTTTTTCAAATTCTTTTCCCATGTAGGTTGTTACAGAATATTGAGCAGAGTTCCCTATGCCATAGAGTAGGTCCTTGTTGGTTACCTATTATAAACACAGCACTGTTTACATGTAAATCCCAAACTCCCAGTCTGTCCCTACCCCCACTTCCCCCCGGTAACCATAAGTTCGTTCTCTATGTCTGTGAGTCCATTTCTGTTTTATAAATAAGTTCATTTGTATATATATTTTTAGATTCCGCATATAAGCAATATCATATGATATTTGTCTTTGTCTGACTTACTTCACTTAGTATGATAATCTCCAGGTCCATCCATGTTGCTGCAAATGGCATTATTTCATTCTTTTTTATGGCTGAGTAGTATTCCATCATATAAATATACCACATCTTCTTTATCCATTCATCTGTTGATGGATATTTAGGTTGCTTCCATGTCTTGGCTATTGTAAACAGTGCTGCAGTGAACACTGGGGTGCATGTATCCTTTCGAACCATGGTTTTCTCTGAGTATATGCCTGGGAGTGGGATTGCTGGATCATATGGTAGCTCTAATTTTAGTTTCTTAAGGAACCTCCATACTGTTCTCCATAGTGGCTGTACCAGTTTAGATTCCCACCAACAGTGCAAGAGGGTTCCCTTTTCTCCACACCCTCTCCAGAATTTATTGTTTGTAGATTTTTTAATGATGGCCATTTGGCCTGGTGTGAGGTGATACCTCATTGTAGTTTTGATTTGCATTTCTCTAATAATTAGCAATGTTCAGCATCTTTTCATGTGCCTCTTGGCCATCTGTATGTCTTCTTTGGAGAAATGCCTATTTAGGTCTTTTGCCCATGTTTTGATTGGGTTGTTTGTTTTTTTAATATTGAGCCGCAATAGCTGTTCGTAAATTTTGGAGACTAATCCTTTGTTGGTTGCATTGTTTGCAAATATTTTCTCCCATTCTGTGGGCTGTCTTTTCGTTTTGTTTATGGTTTCCTTTGCTGTGCAAAAGCTTTTGAGTTTAATTAGGTCCCATTTGTTTATTTTTGTTTTTATTTCCATTACTCTAGGACACTTCAGAAAAGATGTTGCTGTGATTTATGCCAGAGTGTTCTGCCTCTGTTTTCCTCGAAGAGTTTTATAGCATCTGGTCTTACATTTAGGCCTTTAATCCATTTTGAGTTTACTTTTGTGTATGGTGTTAAAGAATGATCTAATTTCATTTTTTTACATGTGGCTGTCCAGTTTTCCCAGCATCATTTATTGAAGAAACAGTCTTTCCTCCATTGTATAGTCTTGCTTCCTTTGTTGTAGATTAATTGACCATATGTACGTGGATTTATTTCTGGGCTTTCTATCCTGTTCCATTAATCTATATTTCTGTTTTTGTGCCAGTGCCATACTGTTTTGATGACTGTAGCTTTGTAGTATAGTCTGAAGTCAGGGAGCCTGATTCCTCCAGCTCTGCTTTTTGTCTGGTTTTCTTATCAATGCATTGATAGGAATTACATTGAATCTGTACATTGCCTTGGATAGTATAGTCATTTTGACAATATTGATTCTTCCAATCCACGAATGTGGTATATCTCTCCATCTGTTTGTGTCGTCTTTGATTTCTTTCATCACTGTCTTATAGTTCTCAGAGTACAGTTCTTTTTGTCTCCTTAGGTAGGTTTATTCCTAAGTATTTTATTCTTTTTGATGCGATGGTAAATGGGATTGTTTTCTTAATTTCTCTGTCTGATCTTTCATTGTTAGTGTATAGGAATGCAAGGGATTTCTGTGTATTAATTTTGTATCCTGCAAGTTTACCAGATTCGCTGATATGCTGTAGTAGTTTCCTGGTAGCGTCTTTAGGATTTTCTATGTATAGTGTCATGTCATCTGCAAACAGTGACAATTTTACTTCTTCTTTTCCAATTTGGATTCCTTTTATTTCATTGTCTTCTCTAGATTTCCGTAGCTAGGACTTCCAAAACTGTGTTGAATAGAAGTGGCAAGAGTGGACATCCTTGTCTTGTTCCTGGTCTTAGAGGAAATGCTTTCAGCTTTTTATCGTTGAGTATGATGTTAGCTGTAGGTTAGTCATACACAGTCTTTATTATGTTGAGGTATGTTCCCTCTATGCCCACTTTCTGGAGAGTTTTTATTGTAAATGGGTGCTGAATTTTGTCAAATGCTTTTTCTGCATCTGTTGAGATGATAATGTGGTTTTTATTCTTCAATTTGTTGATGTGGTGTATCCCATTGTTTGATTTGTGGATATTGAAAAATTCTTGTATCCCTCGGATAAATCCCACTTTATCATGGTGTATGATCCTTTTAACGTATTGTTGGATTTGGACTGCTAATATTTTGTTGAGGAATTTTGCATCTATGTTCATCAGTGATATTGGCCTGTAATTTTCTTTTTGTGTGTTATTTTTGTCTGGTTTTGGTATCAGGGTGATGGTGACCTCATAGAATGAGTTTGGGAGTATTCCTTCCTTTTTCAATTTTTTGGAATAGTTTCAGAGGGATAGGTGTTAACTCTATCCCTCTATCAAATGTTTGATAGAATTCACCTGTGAATTCATCTGGTCCCGGACTTTTGTTTGTTAGGAGTTTTTAAATCATGGTTTCAACTTCATTACTGGTGATTGGTCTGTTCATATTTTCTGTTTCTTCCTGGTTCAGTCTTGTGAGACTGTACCTTTCTAAGAATTTGTCCATTTCTTACAGGTTGTCCATTTTATTGGCATACAGTTGCTTGTAGTAGTCTCATGATCTTTTGTATTTCTGTGGTGTCAGTTGTAACTTCTCCTTTTTCATTTCTAATCTTATTGATTTGAGTCCTCTCCTTTTTTTTTTTTTGATGAGTCTGGCTAAAGGTTTATCAATTTTGTTTATCTTTTCAAAGAACCAACTTTTAGTTTCATTGACCTTTGCTGTTGTTTTCTTTGTCTCTATTTCATTTATTTCTGCTCTGATCTTTATGATTTCTTTCCTTCTACTAACTTTAGGTTTTACTTGTTCTTCTTTCTCTAGTTGCTTTAGGTGTAAGGTTAGGTTGTTTATTTGAGATTTTTCTTGTTTCCTGAGGTAAGATTGTATTGCTATAAAGTTCCCTCTTAGGACTGCTTTTGCTGCATCCCATAGGTTTTGGATCGTTGTGCTTTCATTTTCATTTGTCTCTAGGTATTTTTTGATTTCCTCTTTGATTTGTTCAGTGATCCATGGTTGTTTAGTAGCATATTGTTTAGCCTCCACTTGTTTGTGTTTTTTATAGTTTTGTTCTTATTGTTTATTTCTAATCTCATAGTGTTGTGATTGGAAAGGATGCTTCATATGGTTTCAGTTTTCTTAAATTTACTGGGGCTCGCCTTGTGGCCCAGCATGTGGTCAGTCCTGGGGAGTGTTCCCTGTGCACTTGAGAAGAATGTGTATTCTGCTGCTTTTGGATGGAATGCTCTATAAATATCAATTAAGTTCATCTGGTCTACTGTTTCATTTAAGGTCTGTGTTTCCTTGTTGATCTTCTGTCTGGATGATCTGTCCATTGATGAAAGTGGGGTGTTAAAGTCCCCCACTATTATTGTGTTACTGTCAATTTCTCCCTTTATGGCTGTTAGTATTTGCTTTGTATATTGGGGTGCTCCTCTGTTGGCTGCATATATATTTACAATTTTTATATCTTCTTCTTGGATTGATTCCTTGATCATTATGTAGTGTCCTTGTTTGTCTCTTGTAATAGTCTTTATTTTAAAGTCGATTTTGTCTGATATGAGTAGTGTTATTCCAGGTTTCTTGTGATTTCTATTTGTATGGAATACCTTTTTCCATCCCCTTACTTTCAGTCTGTATGTGTCCCTAGATCTGAAGTAGGTCTCTTGTAGACAGCATATATATGGGTTTTGTTTTTGTATCCATTCAGCCAGTCTGTGTCGTTTGGTTGGAGCATTTAATCCATTTACCTTTAAGGTACTTATTGATATGTATGTTCCTATTGCCATTTTCTTAATTGTTTTGGATTTGTTTTTGTAGGTCTTTTTTCTTCCCTTCCTCATTTGTTCTCTTGTCTTGTGATTTGATGACTAACATTAGTTTTGTGTTTGGATTCGTTTTTCTTTTTTCTGTGTGTCTATTGTAGATTTTTGGTTTGCAGTTACCATGAGTTTTGATATAGCAGTCTGTATATACACAAGATTGTTTTAAGTTGCTAGTCTTTTAATTTCAAATGCATTTCCAATATCCTGCATTTGTGTTCTCCTCTTCTTACAGTTGCTGGGTTTTATATCATATTTGTATGTAGATGATTTCCTACCTTTACTTTATGTTTGCCTTTACTGGGGAACTTTTCCATTTGTAATTTTCTTGTTTCTAGTAGTGGCCTTTTCTTTTCTGCTTGGAGAAGTTCCTTTAGCAATTTTTCCAAAGCTGGTTTGGTTGTGCTGAATTCTCTAAAGTTTTTGATGTATACATATAGCTGATTCACGTTGTTATACAGCAGAAACTAATACAACATTGTAAAGCAATTATACTCCAATAAAGATGTGAAAAAAAAATCTGAGAGATTTGCTGGGTGAAGTATTCTTGGTTGTAAGTTCTTCCCTTTTATCATTTTAAATATATGGTGTTGCTCCCTTCTGGCTTGCAGAGTTTATGCTGAGAAATCAGGTGATGACCTTACGGGAGTTCTCTTGTATGTTATTTTTTGCTTTTCCCCTTGGTGGCTCCTTTTAATTTGGACAATGTAGGATTTAAGGTCTGGGAAATGTTCTTGGATTGAGTTCCTCCCCTCCATTTTCTTTGTTCTTTTGGTTCTACTTTCTGGGAAATTTCCTCAACTTTATCTGCCAGGCCTTCTATTGAGTTTTAAATTTCTTCATATATTTAGTTTTCAAGAGCCCTCATTTTGTCTTCTGAAAGTTCTGGTTTTGTTTCATAGTTATAGTATCTTTCCAAGGACATTAATGGTAGTTGGAAGTTTTTTTCTTGTTTAGTATGTTTCCTCTAAGTTGCTCTTTCTGTTTCGATCTCTGTCTTCCAAATTAGACTCTTCTCCAGATGTTTTGGGAGGTTGGTTATCTACTTATGATTAGGAATAGAGCAGTGGTTCTTGAGGGACATTTGACAACGTTTAGAGACATTTTTGCTTGGCAAAACTGGCTGAGGGGGTGCTACTGTCATCTCCAGGTAGAGGCTGGAGACGCTGTTAGGCGCCCTACAATGCACAGGACTTCCTTGCACAGCAAAGAACTATTCAGCCCAAAATGCCAACAATGCCGAGCTTGGAAAGCTGATTGAAAACTCTGAACTTGTGGAAGAACTTGTTGACTTTGAATTTCAAGGAAGGTGATCTGGTTGAGTGGTTTGAACAATAAAACGTCATTATTTTTAGTCTTTCCTTCTGGGCTGGTCACATATTCAATAGAAAATCTTACCTTTCCTGCCTGAAGGGTAAAGATCTAGCTTCTAACATTCCCCTCTGTTAATGGGAAATGGGGATGGGCTGTCTACATTCAGTTTGTGTGTGATCACATAAACCCCTTGCTTTTCATGTAGTATCCACTTCTTCAACTGCCTTCTGTCCCCAGTTCTAAGACCCTGTGTTTTACCCTCTCCAGATAATGGACCTCTGTGAGGATGAGGCAGAGTAGTTACCTGGTGGCATGGAGTAGAGGAGGAGGATCTAAGACTCTTAACTGCTTCTCTAATAGATTTCACTCAAACCTTGTTAGTTTAGCCCCACCCTCTCTTTCTCAGAGTTATCTGGTGCTGCCAGTTCAGTTGCTTCCTGAGAATTTTGTAGTGTAAATGAGTTTGGTTCTGAACTTTTCTTATTTTCTCCTTGCAATTTGGCGTTTCTATGAATGCTAAGCCAGTTACCATTACTCCATCTGCTTTCTTGCTTTCAAAATTTGATTATTAATTACTATTGTATTCTCTCATTCTCCCAGTCCTTTAAGACATTTTCTTTAGCCCCTTTTCTCTCATTTTAATGGGTTCAGGGAGAAAAGTTAATTTAGATGCATTTGCTAAATCTATCCTATTATCCTGGAGACCAACATATTATACTGTATTCTAGCATAATTTTGTTCAATTCTAGTCACTTTTGACATGCAGTTGTCCCTCGGTATTTGCAGGGGATTGGTTATAGGATCCCCGCCAATACCAAAATCCATGGATGCTCAAGTTCCTTATATAAAATAGCATATTATTTGCATATAACCCACACATATGCCCCATATACTTCAAATCATCTCTAGATTACTTACAATACCTAATACATTGTAAATGCTTTGCAAATAGTTACCAGTGCAAATTCAAGTTTTGCTTTTTGGAACTTTCTAGAATTTTTTTATATATTTTCAATCCATGGTTGGCTGAATCAACAGATGTGGAACCTGCAGATACAGAGGGCCAACTGTATTTACTTTTGGTATCATAATGGTTCAATTCCTAGACATGACCTTTCTTCACATTAATGAAAGCTAGAGGAGATTATCGTGTGTCTGCATAGAGACACAGCTACATTCTTTTCAAAACCTTAGGGAAGTAATAGCAAATATTCAATTGTAACATATTCTAGTTTAATTGACCTTTTACTTTAAAACTTAGTATTCTGAAAGCAGCCAACTGCCTTGAGTAGAACCTTGTGCCACAATCCCAATCAATATTCAGTATTCTTAAAGAATTGGATAAAGAATATAGATTTTATCAAATCTGAAATGCCATCAATTATCTTATCATTCCAGTTTGATTAATACCCTGGCCAGAATTAGTGGAAATATGAGAAAGATAGTAGTTTATAATGATGGCTTACAACTACCTCTGTCAGTATTCCCCCCACCCCCCATAATTATTCAAGAATCGACTGTACTATAGACTAAAAATTTAAGGATGAAATTTTAAGATTCAAAAAGAGTTTAGGCCAGACTGAAACCTAGGCCTCCTGAATTTTTGCTGTTCCTTAAACTGTCATTCAAGTATAACTAATAAGTGTAATACAGAAGTTTTAACATACATTTTATTACACTCTCCTCCCCATTTTAAGATGGGAAAACAAGCCAGATTTTCTTATATCCTGTGTCTTTTTAGCGTTTTGATGAAATAAATATAATCAAGTCCTGCTAAAATTATAGACACTATATACTCATTCAAATTTTTTTCAGTTTCCACTGAGTTTCCAGTTGATGGATTAAATCCCAAAAAAAGTTAAAAGATTTTTCAGTGTCTTTTTAGTGTACTAAATGGTTCACCTTTTCTAACCCCCTGGATGTCACTGAGAGACAGATCTTTGAAACTCTTTACTCGTGACCTATCTTCATGTCATCAACAGTTCAGAGATAAACTCATTTTCTTTGCCTCACATTATAAAAGTAGCCTAAAGAACCAAGGATTTGGTTCCTTTTTTTCATTCACAGACTTAAACACGTTTTTGGTGTTTTTTTTTTTGTATCAGTATTCCCTTTTTTCTTGATTCTTCCTAGCTTTCTTCATTCTACTATTACTAAAAGGGTTGGGGGAGAAGCTATGTTTTCTTCCTCACCTTTGTTCAAACAGGAAGAACTAAAGAATTGACTCTTGACCAAAAATGATCCCACATACAGATCTTGGAAAGTATCCAAAAGGTGTAGTGAATTGAAGCATACTACACAAATGTATATATAAATAGAGTCCCAAGGGTTTAATGTGTGTACAAAAACCAATTACGCTAAACATTTCCTGAAATTACTTGCTATTGTCAGGATAAGTAATCACAAGTAAGACATCCAGATTGAGAATGAAAACATTTGTGGGAGTCCTGACTCACATTGTTATATGTCTTCTCACAGAGAAAAGTCTTTGAACAGTTTTGAGTGATTATCAAAAAGGTCCTTTTCCTATAGAGTTCTGAAAGGTACACTATTACCATTTCTTTTCCTTCCAGTTTAGCTTTGTTAGGTTGCTTGAAGAGAGAGACTTGAAACTGTAGTGTAACTGATGTCCTGATGATTGATAGTGGGATGAAATCAACTGATTCATATGATCTCAGAGAAATGTTTAAGTCTAGGTTAGATTATATTCGTTTGCCTGTCCTCTGAAAGAATAAAGACAAACTTACACTTTAAGGCAAAAGTATGATAAGTGTCCTACTGTAAATGAAGAACTTTTCTCTGTCTTCTGATTGACCACATGCATCCAGGTGTACTGTTTCTACCTGTAAAAACCAATGAGAGTGTTTTGATTCCTGAGGAGGGGGGAAATCCATACGTGTATACACGTACATGTGTGTGTATTTAATAACTTAAACCATACTAGCCTTCAAATAAAATACTACAGTATATTGCGATTGCATTCTACATTAATCAATAGTTGATTCAAGCATGTTGGATTATCTTTAGTTCAGATACTTATTTGATAACTATTAATCACAAGGAACAGAGTGTGTGTGTTTTTAATGCCTGGGACCAGGCATTGTTATTTTATCAGTCATTACAGTTGATTCAACTGTATGGTCAATATTGAGAGCCACCAATTTCAATTGAGGAGAGGACTGGGTAAGAAAGTGACTGGACCACTGGTTTTGCTAGTAGAAATTACTTCCTTTCCTATGGCAGTTGAGAGTAATGCTAATTTGAAGTTTGGGGAGGATGAAGGATTTCCCTGTGACTTCACGTGAGACTGTAGAGGTTGTTGGAAACTAAATCATGTAGGGCTTTCTCTTTGTGAAGTGTCTATTTAAGTCTTCTGCGCAGATTTCCTTGTAGTATATTTTCTTATTTAAGAATTAGTTATGTATTTTGGTTCTTGACTAAATACGTGTTGCAAATACCTTCTCTCTGGGATTTTAAGCAGAAACATAATATCAGATTTTCATCTTTAAAACATCACTTCAAGAATGAATGGGAGAAACAAGTTTTCAGTGGTCCTAGTAGAAACTGGTAGTGGTTTAGACTACGGAATGAGTCATGCAGAGAAGTGGACAGGATTAAGAGATATTTGAAATAAACTCAGTAGGACTTGTTAGTGAAGATTAGATAAGTGATGGCTAAGATGAGAGAATGATTTAAGTTTCTGGTTCAAAAGGTAAAAGTTGTATACACTACCACTGTGAACTATTATTTTGTTTAAGATGCTGATACTATGTAGAGAAAATTACAGAGATTATTTGCCTTGAATATAAGAACACTATCTCAGATTTTTAAAAGTGATTTTGAAAGTAAATTTGTTTCTTATTTTTCTGGGTTATCAACTTCAAATAAATAATTACCTCATGAATTATAGAAAAATGTGTTCAAAACTATATTAAATTCTATTTTGAAAGCTATGGCTATAGTAGACAATGAAATATGAATAAACTGTTGAAGAGAAATAGAAACTTAAAATCAACAAATTAAACTTGGATTTTTTTTTTTTAGGGGTCCCTTCAGTGTTGTACGACGATGCATCAACAGAGAAACTGGGCAACAATTTGCTGTAAAAATTGTTGATGTAGCCAAGTTCACATCAAGTCCAGGGTTAAGTACAGAAGGTAAGAGATGGATTTCAAGTAAGTTATTTGATGTCTGGCTTTATTTCATTTCCAATCCATCTATCAACTTAACCTTCATCTGGGGGTGGGGAAGCAGAGGGTGTAATGCAGTGGGAAGTGGGTGGAGACAGTTTAAATTCCATTCTAGTTTGTCAGATTTCTAGAACATAGTATTTGAAAGATAGCTAGATTTGATTTAACAGTGTTATGAAGTCATCTAGGATTGCTGTTGGCCTATGTTTTTTGAATAGAAAGGAAGTAAAATCTGAAAATATATTTTTTAGGATCTAACTTGTAGTCCTATAGTATAGAACATGGGATGGGAAGGGTGAGAAGGGAAATAATGGCACAAATATAATCATTGCAGATTCAAAAGAAACTAAGATGAGTTCCCTTCAAGTCCATAACTTACTACCCTTAGGATTGTGATCTAATAGAACTAAAAGACTAATATATCACATATTGCTTAAGTCACTTATGGTGTATATGTGTAAATGAAAGATCAGTACTGCTAGGACTTGCAGGACTCAAAATTTTGTTCCAAGACATTGATATGGCTAATCATATTTATGTATAAATATTTATAAACAGTACAGAAGCATTTTAAAAGTTTTTTTGTTTGTTTTTTGCTGTTTTAAGCCATAGTTCCATGTAGCCATGATTCACATATGGTCGCACTTCAGATGGCACAATTATTATTTTAACGTTTCTAATTAGCCTGTCTTCTGTCTTCAGACTTTTTCACAGTCCAGTAAAAGACATATCCTTCTTAAGTCCTTTCCTTCTTAATCCCAAGAGCAATGCAGTTAATAGTTTAAATTGGAAAAGCTAAGGCAGAGTAGCCTATTTATATTTTATCCAGTTATCTTACTTTAAGAAGTAGAAGCCCAGATACTGTGAGTTCCAAGTTAATCTATTCCTGCAGATCCTTTTTCAGGATCATTACTTTTAAATACTTTTTTGAAACCTTCTAAATTATTATTATCCATATACTGAATGTAGAAGATTCATAGAAGTTGTTACAAAGAATCAATAACTGATTTTTTTTTAGTGCTTTAATCTTTCAATTCTTAAGGTAAGATTTAGGGATTTTATATCTTACGGTTTCATATTTTGGAATTGGCTATTATTACTTTTGAATACAAATTATTTTATAAATTTAGCAGAATTTAAAATTCACTTCTAATCAGGTTTCACCACTATATTATGTTTGCTAAAACTTTTTAACTGCATTTAAGTTTAATATACTGTATTTGATTTTCTGTACCTCAGTTGTCAACTAATTTTAACAAAAAGCTTTCTGAGTACTTAGGTAATTTTGTATAAACCTAGTTCATTAAACATATAGATGTGTTGAATCTTTATTTCTCTTAAATGTTTTGATACTGTTGATGAATTTAGTAAGATTTCAGTTTAAAATCACAAGTCTAAATCAATTACTCAGTATACCTATATTATGTTGATTTTGTTTATCAGTATACCTAATTCTGAATCTACAGACTAAAGACATTTTTTATGGAGACAGTTAATTACTTTCTCAGTTATCTGAGGTTCTTTCTTTTTTTTTAAAAAAAGAAATTTATTTATTTATGGCTGAGTTGGGTCTTTGTTGCTGCGCGTGGACTTTCTCTAGTTGTGGCTACTAGAGTGGGGGCTACTCTTCGTTGCGGTGCGTGGACTTCTCATTGTGTTGGCTTCTCTTGTTGTGGAGCATGGGTTCTAGGCATGCGGGCTTCAGTAGTTGTGGCGCACAGGCATAGTTGCTCTGCGGCATGTGGGATCTTGCCGGACCAGGGCTCGAGCCCGTGTCCCCTGCATTGGCAGGAGGATTCTTAACCATTGCACCATCAGAGAAGCCCTTGGCTGAGGTTCTTTATTGACAGATTTCTTCAGCAAGGAATCTCTGTAGCTATAGACCCAGACTGCCAGGCTGGATCTCATTTATTGTCACGTAGCCAGGGAGTCAAACACCAAACTTAAAAAGATGGGGTTGGCGTACCATCCATGTCTCTGAGGTTAAGTCTTCTGAAGTTCACTCATTTGTCGCTTTGGCATTGCTTTGAGTATGTAAATGTCTTCAAGTCCTATTCTGAAGACAAGGCTAGGGCATTTCATTAATCTTATATGGTAGGGTCACAACCTATAGATATTAAATGATATCCAGTTGAATTCTGCATATTACTCATGACTTTATCTGGTTTTGATAAGGGTTTGATGTTATTCAAATGAAAATGTGCAATTGTTCCTTTATATTTATGGCACCAAAATGTAGTTTTCCCATCTTCTTTAGCACAATGATACTCGCAGTGGTTAAGAAACAGAATAAAAATTTCATCTCCACCCTACCACAACTATTTTTCCTTTTGAAGAAAAACTTGCAGTGGAGTTCCTATACACACTATTGCTTATTTTCACACTAGCTTACTTTAACTTGCACACATTTTATTATAAGATATATAATAAATAATGTTATTTTATATTATAAAACCTCTTTGAACAGTATCCTCCATCCCCAACTTCTTTCAACATTTTTCCAAAACATTTGCCCTTCCAGTGCATGTACAAATGGTTAGTGTCCAAAAATGACCTTATTCATGGCTAAGGGTAGGAGATGTCGTATTAAGAAGAAACATATTTTGAAGTGAAATTTGAAGTACAATAAAAAGGAATCTATAAGTTTAAACAGAAGTACCTAGAAATATCTATATTTACCATTATATTCTCTTCTTTTTTTAAAATTAATTTATTTGGTTGCGCTGGGTCTTAGTTGCGGCAGGTGGGCTCCTTAGTTGTGGCTTGAGGGCTCCTTAGTTGCAGCTCACTGTCTTCTTGGTTGCAGCACATGGGCTCCTTAGTTGCGGCACACGGGCTCCTTAGTTGTGGCTTGCCGGCTCCTTAGTTGCAGCATGGGGGCTCCTTTGTTGTGGCATGTGAACTCTTAGTTGCAGCATGCATGTGGGATCTAGTTCCCTGACCAGCAGTCGAACCTGGGCCCCCTGCATTGGGAGCACAGAGTTTTAATCACTGTACCACCAGGGAATTCCCTATATTCTCTTCTAATTAAGCCTGTCTCTCAAGCAACAGATAATTTAAAATCTATTTTATTCTTTATGTTTTCTTTTTTATTTTATTTTTGTCATTTTGATTTATTTAGTGTTTGTCATTGCGTCAGTATTTTTTCTTGTTAGTACATTTGTATTCAAATACATTATTGAATAAAATAGGTTTCGTGGAGTGTCATCTGGGAAACTAAAGTATGCTATTTATTTGGATAGGTCATTATGATACAAAGACAAGTAAAAAGAGCACCTATTTTTAAAAAATTTTTATTAGAGTATAGGTGATTTACACTGCTGCATTAGTTTCTGCAAAAAGCAAAGTGTATCAGTTATACCTATACATATTTTAGATTCTTTTCCCATATAGGTCATTACAGAGTATTGAGAAGAGTTCCCTGTGCTATACAGTAGGTCCTTATTAGTTATCTATTTTAAGAGCACCTATTCTTTTTTTTTTTTTTTTTTTTTTCGGTACGCGAGCCTCTCACTGCTGTGGCCTCTCCCGTCGCGGAGCACAGGCTCCGGATGCGCAGGCCCAGTGGCCGTGGCTCACGGGCCCAGCCGCTCCGCGGCATGTGGGATCCTCCCAGACCGGGGCGCGAACCCACGTCCCCTGCATCGGCAGGCGGACTCTCAACCACTGCGCCACCAGGGAAGCCCAAGAGCACCTATTCTTAAGAAACTTGCAGTTTAATAGTCCCAACCATTGTTTCTAATATTATTTTTATAAGAAAAAATATGTAATAAATTCTAAATATATAATTTAAAAATTAGCTTTTGAAATGAAAAATGTATAGTAGTTAAAGACCACTTATATATGTTTTAATATTTTACATTGTCATTGATTGCTCTATTGAAGGTCAGACGTTGTAATTATTTGAATATCTGTTCTCTGTTTTCTCATCAAAATCATATTTTTTTGTTCAATAGCGGTTCTTATAGGCTACAGAGTATCCAAGAAACCCTTAAATTGTGAGCAGAATTATGTATATATGTTCATTTTCCAGAAAAAGAGTCTACAGTTGTTATTAGATTCCTAAAAAGGCATATTATTCCTAAATGGTTAAGAATTTATCCTTTCACATATATGAAAAAGTGAAGTTGACTCTTATGAATGTGACGTGAATAAGAAGTTTCTATTAAATGAAAGCTAGGTGAATTTCTGTTAGGATTGGAGGATATTTTCATCCTTAAATACACAGCCTCCATTAATGAAATTCCTTGATTATTATCTTAAAACCTTTAATTAATGGACATTTTATCTCTTACTCTGCTGAGCCACTAATTTAAAGTTGACTTTTTCGTTTTAAAAATAAGTATCAAAATTAATTCAAGCAAATTGTTAATAGGGAAATTTAAGGAATGTAAGACGTACAGAATTGGAAACTGAATTGACAGGAGTTCTGATATCTTGAAAGGACTCAATTCTTTATGGCTTAATTTAAAAAGTTCAAAAATGGTGGTTTTTATTTTAGAATATTAAGTTGTCTTCTAGAAAGAATATAGATTGGGTTCCAGTTTGCATAGTCTCCAAGAATATCTCATTCAAAAAATCCCAGATAGCAGATGTTAGCAAAATTGGAGGAGTAAGGGCCTTTGATAATGCTCATCTCTATAAGAACAAAGGGGAAACTGGCAAACGTTGTCAAAATCAGCTTTTTCAAAACCCTGGAACAACACATACACAGAGCTTCTGAGCAAGGACTAAGCTAACCAAGCAGAGATAGTGGCCACATACAACAAAGGATACAGACTTTCCAGAATTAGTTCCGAAAAGTCAGTAAACAAATGAACGGGGAACAATGATAACAAGAATAAGAACAAGAACAAGAACAACAACAAAAACCCAGCAACGGTAACAACAAACCCTGGAGGAGGGGAGATTCTTATTTACAGAGTTGGCACATTACTTAAAACATCTAGTTTTCAACAAAAAATTATGAGTAATGCAAAGAAACGAAGTATGGCTCATTAACAGGTGAAAAAGCAAGCATATCAAGATATACATAACTGAAGTCTCAGAAAGAGAGAAGAGAAAGGGAAAGAAGGAATATCTGAAGAAATAATGGCCCCACATTTCCCGAATCTTATGAAAAACATAAACCAACACATCCAAGACGCTCAACAAATTCTAAGTACGATAAACTCAAAGATACATCATAATCTAACTGTCAAAAGCAACAGTGAGAGTATCTTGAAAAGAGCAAGAGAGAAGCAATTCATCATGTACAAGGTATCCTCAATAAGATTAACAGTGATTTCTCATCAGAAACCATCATGTCCAGGAAACATGAAATACCATATTCAAAATGATGAAAGAAAAAGATTGTCTACCAAGAATTCTATATCTGGCAAAACCATACCTCAAAAATGAAGGATACATTAAGACAGTTCCAGATAAACAAAACTGAGAAAATTCATCACTAGCAAACCTGCCCTACAAGAAATAGTAAATGTAGTTCTTAAGGCTAAAAAGAAAACACTAGATAGTAACTAAAACCGTGAGAAGTAAAAGAGCACAGTAAAGGTAACTACATATGTAAATATAAAAGGCAGTATAATTTTTTTTTTTTTCGGTACGTGGGCCTCTCACTGTTGTGGCCTCTCCCGTTGCGGAGCACAGGCTCTGGACGCACGGGCCCAGCTGCTCCGCGGCATGTGGGATCTTCCTGGACCCGGGCACGAACCCGTGTCCCCTGCATTGGCAGGTGGACTCTCAACCACTGCGCCACCAGGGAAGCCCTAAATATTTTTTGATTATAACTTTTTCCCTCCTGATTTAATCGAGAACTGCATGAAGTAATAATTATAAATCTATGTTGATGGACATAAATGAATAAAGGTGTAATTGGAATGAAAATAAGAGCACAAAGGAGGGAATGGAACTGTATAGGATGAAAGTGTCTGTATACTATTGAAATTAAGTTTATATTAATCTGAGCCATATTGTTACAAGTTAAGATCTTAATTTTTATACTCAAGTGAGGAAATAAGAAAATAACCCCCAAAATATAATTTAAAAGTTACAAAGGGATTAAAGGGGTACACTAGAAAATATCTATTTAATGCAAAAAAGTCAATAATGGAGAAACACAAAAACAAAAAAGACATATAGAAAACAAATAGCAAAATTATAAACATAAATTTTACAGTAAGTCCCATACATATGAACGAGTTCCATTCCGAGAGCATGTTCTTAAGTCCAATTTGTTCGTAAGTCCAACAAAGTTAGCCTAGGTACCCAACTAACACAGTAGACTATATAGTAGTGTACTAAGTTATGTGATTGGGCATGCGAACGTATGTTTGCATCTTTGAAAGCTCACAACTTTTTCTTTTTTTTTCCTTAGGATTTAAATTTCATTTTATTTATCTTTCTTACAAATTTATTGAGATAAAATTAATGTACAGCACTGTACACATTTAAGGTGCATAGCATGATTTGATTTACATACATCATGAAATGGTTATCACAGTAAGTTTAGTGAACATCCATCATCTAATATAGATACAAAATTACAGAAATAGAAAAAAATTATTTTTCAAGGTTTAAATTTTAAATAATGAGTTTAAATATAGAGAATGTGTACATGGTACAGTATTAGCTTTTCACACTTTAAATTTGGTGAAAATAAGATGAATATTTTTTGTGAATGCCTACCTTGTTAGTTATTTTGTTTATTTGTCAAATAAATCGATTACTTAATGTAAAATCTGAGTTCTTTTTTTCATTTTTTAAGCTTTTTATTTTATATTGGAGTATAGCCAATTAAAAATGTTGTCACAGTTTCAGGTGCACAGCAAAGTGACTCAGCCATAAATATACATGTATCCATTCTTCCCCAAACTCCCCTCCCATCCACGCTGCCACATAACATTAAGCAGAGTTTCCTGTGCTATACAGTAGGTTCTTGGTTATCCATTTTAAATATAGCAGTGTGTACATGTTGATCGCAAGCTCCCTAACTATCCCTTCCCCCCATCGTCCCCTGTGATACCCATAAGTTCGTTTTGTAAGTCTGTGAGTCTGTTTCTGGTTTGTTTTT
This sequence comes from Pseudorca crassidens, assembly GCF_039906515.1. Lineage (NCBI taxonomy): Eukaryota > Metazoa > Chordata > Mammalia > Artiodactyla > Delphinidae > Pseudorca > Pseudorca crassidens. Next base: position 96,569,688 of record NC_090317.1, read on the forward strand.
TGTTTTTTTTGTTTTTTTTTTTTTGCGGTACACGGGCCTCTCACTGTTGTGGCCTCTCCCGTCGCGGAGCACAGGCTCTGGACGCGCAGGCCCAGCGGCCATGGCTCACGGGCCCAGGCCCTCCGTGGCATGTGGGATCCTCCCAGACCGGGGCACGGACCCGTGTCCCCTGCATCGGCAGGTGGACTCTCAATCACTGCGCCACCAGGGAAGCCCCTGTTTCTGTTTTGTAAATAAGTTCATTTGTATCATTTCTTTTTAGATTCCGCATAAAAGGGTTATCATATGATATTTATCTTTGTCTGACTTACTTCACTCAGTATGACAATCTCTAGGTCCATCCATGTTGCTGCAAATGGCATTATTTCATTCTTTTTAATGGCTGAGGATTATTACATTGTATATATGTACATCTTCTTTATCCATTCCTCTGTTGATGGACATTTAAGTTGCTTCCATGTCTTGGCTATTGTAAACAGTGCTGCAGTGAACATTGGGGTGCATGTATCTTTTCGAACCATGTTTTTTTTCTGGATATATGCTCAAGAGTGGGATTGCAGTGTCATATAGTAGCTCTGTTTTTAGTTTTTTAAGTCACCTCCATACTGTTCTCCATAATGGGTATACCACCTTACATTCCTACCAACAGTGTAGGAGGGTTCCCTTTTCTCCACACTCTCTCCAGCATTTATTGTTTATGGATTTTTTAATGGTAACAATTTTGACTGGTGTGAGGTGATATCTCATTATAGTTTTGATTGGCATTTCTCTAATGATTAGCGATGTTGAACATCTTTTCATGTATTTGTTGGTCATCAGTATGTGTTCTTTGGAGAAATGTCTATTTAGGTCTTCTGCCCATTCTTTGATTGGGTTGTTTGTTTTGATGATATTAAGCCTCATGAGCTGTTTGTAAATTTTGGAGACTAATCCCTTGTCAGTCACATCACTTGCAAATATTTTCTCCTAGTCTGTGGGTTGTCTTTTCTTTTTGTTTATGGTTTCTTTTGCTGTGCAAAAGCTTTTGAGTTTAATTAGGTCCCATTTGTTTATTTTTGTTTCTACTTCCGTTATTCTGGGAGACGGATCAAAAAAGATACTGCTGCAATTTATGTCAGAAAGTGTTCTGCCTATGTTTTCCTCTAGAAGTTTTATAAGGCCCAGTCTCACATTAGGTCTTTAATCCATTTTGAGCTTATTTTTGTGTATGGTGTTAAAGAATGATCTAATTTCATTTTTTTTTACATGTAGCTGTCCAGTTTTCCCAGCACCATTTGTTGAAGAGACTGTCTTTCCACCACTGTATCGTTTTGTCTCCTTTGTCTTAGGTTATTTGACCATAGGTGTGTGGATTTATTTCTGTGCTTTCTATCCTGCTCCATTGATCTGTATGTATATTTCTGTGCCAGTACCACACTGTTTCGATGACTATAGCTTTGTAGTATAGTCTGAAGTCAGGCAGCCTGATTCTTCCAGCTCCGTTTTTCTTTCTCAAGATTACTTTGGCAGTTCGGGGTCTTTTGTATCACCATACAAATTTTGAGATTTTTTGTTTTAGTTCTGAGAAAAATGCCATTGGTAATTTGATAGAAATTGCAGTGAATCTGTAGATTGCCTTGGACAGTATAGTCATTCTGACAATATTGATTATTTCAATCCACGAACATGATATATCTTTCCATCTGTTTGGGTCTTCTTCAATTTCATCAGCATCTTATAGTTTTTGGAGTACAAGTCTTTTGTCTCCTTAGGTAGGTTTAATCCTAGGTATTTTATTCTTTTTGATGCAATAGTAAATGGGATGTTTCTTGAATTTCTCTTTCTGATCTTCCGTTGCTAGTGTATAAGAATGCAACAGATTTCTGTGTATTAATTTTGTAACCTGCAAGTTTACTAAATTCATTGATGAATTCTAGTCGTTTTTTGGTAGCACCTTTAGGATTTTCTATGTATAGTATCATGTCATCTTTAAACAGTGACAGTTTTACTTCTTTCCCAATTTGGATTCCTTTTTATTTCTTTTTCTACTCTGATTGCCATAGCCAGGACTTCCAAAACTATGTTGCATACAAGTGGCAAGAGTGGACAACCTTGTCTTCTTCCTGGTCTTAGAGGAAATGCCTTCAGCTTTTCACCATTGAGTATGATGTTAGTGGTAGATTTGTCATATATGGTCTTTATTATGTTGAGGTATGTTCCTTCTTTGCCTACTTTCTGGAGAGTTTTTATTGTAAATGGGTGCTGAATTTTGTCAAAAGCTTTTGTTACATTTATTGAGATGATTATATGGGGTTTTCTTTTGTTTATTTTTTTAACATTTTTATTGGAAAATAATTGCTTTACAATTGTGTGTTGGTTTCTGCTTTATAACAAAGTGAATCAGTTATGCATATACATATGTCCCCATATCTCTTCCCTCTTGCATCTCCCTCCCTCCCACCCTCTCTATCCCACCCGTCTAGCTGGTCACAAAGCACCAAGCTGATCTCCCTGTGCTATGCAACTGCTTCCCACTAGCTATCTATTTTACATTTGGTAGTGTATATATGTCCATATATACACTACCACTCTCACACATTGTCCCAGCTTACCCTTCCCCTTCCCCTTGTCCTCAAGTCTATGATCTAGTAGGTCTGTGTCTTTATTCTCGTCTTGCCCCTAGGATCTTCATGACATGTTTTTTCCTTTTAGATTCCATATATATGTGTTAGCATACGGTATTTGTTTTTCTCTTTCTGGCTTACTTCACTCTGTATGACAGACTCTACATCCATCCACCTCACTACAAATAACTCAATTTCGTTTCTTTTTATGGCTGAGTAATATTTCATTGTATATATGTGCCACATCTTCTTATCCATTCATCTGTCGATGGACACTTAGGTTGCTTCCATGTCCTGGCTATTGTAGATAGAGCTGCACTGAACATTGTGGTACATGACTCGTTTTGAATTATGGTTTTCTCTGGGTATATGCCCAGTAGTGGGATTGCTGGATCATATGGTAATTCTATTTTTAGTTTTTTAAGGAACCTCCATACTGTTCTCCATAGTGGCTGTATCAATTTACATTCCCACCAACAGTGCAAGAGGGCTGCCTTTTCTCCACACCCTCTCCAACATTTGTTGTTTGTAGATTTTCTGATGATGCCCATTCTAACTGGTGTGAGGTGATATCTCATTGTAGTTTTGATTTGTATTTCTCTAATAATTAGTGATATTGAGCAGCTTTTCATGTGCTTCTTGGCCATCTGTGTGTCTTCTTTGGAGAAATGTCTGTTTAGGTCTTCTGCCCATTTTTGGATTATGTTGTTTGTTTTTTTAATATTGAGCTGCATGAGCTGTTTATATATTTTGAAGATTAATCCTTTGTCTGTTGATTCGTTTGCAAATATTCTCTCCCATTCTGAGGGTTGTCTTTTCTTCTTGTTTGTAGTTTCCTTTGCTTTGCAAAAGCTTTGAAGTTTCATTAAGTCCCATTTGTTTATTTTTGTTTTTATTTCCATTACATTAGGATGTGGATCAAAAAGATCTTGCTGTGATTTATGTCAAAGAGTGTTCTGCCTATGGTTTCCTGTAAGAGTTTGATAGTGTCCAGTCTTACATTTAGGTCTCTAATCCATTTTGAGTTTATTTTTGTGTACGGTGTTAGGGAGTGTTCTAATTTCATTCTTTTACATGTAGATGTCCACTTTTCCCAGCACCACTTATTGAAGAGGCTGTGTTTTCTACACTGTATATTCTTGCCTCCTTTATCAAAGATAAGGTGACCATATGTGCGTGGGTTTATTTCTGGGCTTTCTATCCTGTTCCATTGATGTATATTTCTGTTTTTGTGCCAGTACCATACTGTCTTGATTACTGTAGCTTTGTAGTATAGACTGAAGTCAGGGAGACCGATACCTCCAGCTCCGTTGTTCTTTCCTAAGATTGCTTTGGCTATTCGGGGTGTTTTGCGTTTCCATACAAATTGTGAAATTTTTTGTTCTAGTTCTGTGAAAAATGCCAGTGGTAGTTTGATAGGGATTGCATTGAATCTGTTGTTTGCTTTCGGTAGTATAGTCATTGTCACAGTGTTGATTCTTCCAGTCCAAGAACATGGTATATCTCTCCATCTATTATTTGTATCATCTTTAATTTCTTTCATCAGTGTCTTATAATTTTCTGCTTACGGGTCTTTTGTCTCCTTAGGTAGGTTTATTCCTAGATATTTTATTCTTTTTGTTGCAGTGGTAAATGGGAGTGTTTTCTTAATTTCACTTCCAGATTTTTCATCATTAGTGTATAGGAATGCCAGAGATTTCTGTACATTAATTTTGTATCCTGCTACTTTACCATGTTGATTGAGTATCTCTAGTAGTTCTCTGGTAGCATCTTTAGGATTCCCTATGTATAGTATCATGTTGTCTGCAAACAGTGACAGCTTTACTTCTTCTTTTCCGATTTGGATTCCTTTTATTTCTTTTTCTTCTCTGATTGCTGTGGCTAAAACTTCCAAAACTATGTTGAATAATAGTGGTGAGAGTGGGTAGTGTTGTCTTGTTACTGATCTTAGTGGAAATGGTTTCAGTTTGTCACCATTGAGGACGATGTTGGCTGTCGGTTTGTCATATATGGCCTTTATTGTGTTGTGGTAAGTTCCCTTTATGCCTACACTCTGGAGGGTTTTTTGTCATAAATTGGTGTTGAATTATGTCAAAAGCTTTCTCTGCATCTACTGAGATGATCATATGGTTTTTCTACTTCAGTTTGTTAATATGGTGTATCACATTGTTTGATTTGCATATATTGAAGAATCCTTGCATTCCTGGAGTAAACCCCACTTGATCATGGTGTATGATCCTTTTAATGTGCTGTTGGATTCTGTTTCAGAGTATTTTGTTGAGGATTTTTGCATCTACATTCATCAGTGATATTGACCTGTAATTTTCTTTCTTTGTGACATCCTTGTCTGGTTTTGGTATCAGGGTGATAGTGGCCTGGTAGAATGATTTTGGGAGTGTTCCTCCCTCTGCTATATTTTGGAAGAGTTTGAGAAGGATAGGTGTTAGCTCTTCTCTAAATGTTTGATAGAATGCGCCTGTGAAACCATCTGGTCCTGGGCTTTTGTTTGTTGGAAGGTTTTTAATCACAGTTTCAGTTTCAGTGCTTGTGATTGGTCTGTTCATATTTTTGATTTCTTCCTGGTTCAGTCTCGGAAGGTTGTGCATTTCTAAGAATTTGTCCATTTCTTCCAGGTTGTCCGTTTTAGTGGCCTAGAGTTGCTTGTAGTAGTCTCTCAAGATCCTTTGTATTTCAGCAGTGTCAGTTGTTACTTCTCCTTTTTCATTTCTAATTCTATTCATTTGCGTCTTCTCCCTTTTTTTCTTGATGCGTCTGGCTAATGGTTTATCAATTTTATCTTCTCAAAGAAAACAGCTTTTAGTTTTTTTTGATCTTTGCTCTCGTTTCCTTCATTTCGTTTTCTTTTATTTCTCATCTGATCTTTATGATTTCTTTACTTCTGCTAATTTTGGGTTTTTTTGTTCTTTCTCTAATTGCTTTAGGTGTATGGTTGGGTTATTTATTTGAGATGTTTCTTGTTTCTTAAGGTAGGATTTTATTGCTATAAATTTCCCTCTTAGAACTGCTTTTGCTGCATCCCATAGGTTTTGGGTCGTCATGTCTCCATTGTCATTTGTTTCTAGGTATTTTTTGATTTTCTCTTTGATTTTTTCAATGATCTCTTTGTTATTAAGTAGTGTATTGTTTAGCCTCCATTGTTTAGCCTCCATATTGTATTTTTTACAGATTTTTTCCTGCAATTGATATCTAGTCTCATAGCATTATGGTCAGAAAGGATACTTGATACGATTTCAATTTTCTTAAATTTACCAAGGCTTGATTTGTGACCCAAGATATGAGCTATCCTGGAGAATGTTCCATGAGCACTTGAGAAGAAAGCATATTCTGTTGTTTTTGGATGGAATGTCCTATAAATATCAATTAAGTCCATCTTGTTTATCATTTAAACCTTGTCTTTCCATATTTATTTTCATTTTGGATGATCTGTCCATTGGTGAAAGTGAGGTGTTAAAAGTCCCCTACTATGATCGTGTTACTGTCGGTTTCCCCTTTTATGGCTGTTAGTATCTGCCTTATGTATTGAGGTGCTCCTATGTTGGGTGCAGAAATATTTACAATTGCTATATCTTCTTCCTGGATTGATCTGTTGATCATTATGTAGTGTCTTTCTTTGTCTCTTGTAATAGTCTTTGTTTTAAAGTCTGTTTTGTCTGATATGAGAATTACTACTCCAGCTTTCTTTTGATTTCCATTTGCATGGAATATCTTTTTCCATCCCCTCAGTTTCAGTCTGTATGTGTCCCATGTCTGAAGTGTGTCTGTTGTAGACACCATGTATATGGGTCTTGTTTTTGTATCCATTCAGCAAGCCTGTGTCTTTTGGTTGTAGCATTTAGTCCTTTTACTTTTAAGGTAATTATCAATATGTATGTTCCTATTACCATTTTCTTAATTGTTTTGTGTTTGTTATTCTAGATCTTTTCCTTCTCTTGTGTTTCCTGTCTAGAGAAGTTCCTTTAGCATTTGTTGTAAAGCTGGTTTGGCTGTGCTGAATTCTCTTAGCTTTTGCTTGTCTGTAAAGTTGTTACTTTCTCTGTGAAATCTGAATGAGATCCTTGCTGGGTAGAGTAATCTTGGTTGTGGGTTTTTCCCTTTCATCACTTTAAATATGTCCTACCACTCCGTTCTGGCTTGCCGTATTTCTGCTGAAAGATCAGCTGCTAACCTTATGGGGATTCCCTTGTATTTTATTTGTTGTTCTTCTCTTGCTGCTTTTAAAATTTTTTCTTTGTATTTAATTTTTGATAGTTTCATTAATATGTGTCTCGGCATGTTTCTCCTTGGATTTATCCTGTATGGGACTTTCTTTGCTTCCTGGAGTTGATTAACTATTTCCTTTCCCATACTAGGGAAGTTTTCAACTATAATCTCTTCAAATATTTTCTCAGTCCCTTTGTTTTTCTCTTCTTCTTCTCGGACCCCTATAATTCGAATGCTGGCACGTTTAATATTGTCCCAGAGGTCTCTGAGACTGTCCTCAATTCTTTTCATTCTTTTTTCTTTATTCTGCTCTGCCATAGTTATTTCCACTCTTTTATCTTCCAGGTCGCTTATCTGTTCTCCTGCATCAGTTATTCTGCTATTGATCTCTTCTAGAGAATTTTTAATTTCATTTATTGTGTTGTTCATGATTTTTTCTTCTTTCTTTAGTTCTAAGTCCTTGTTAAACGTTCCTTGTATTTTCTCCATTCTATTTCCAAGATTTTGGATCATCTTTACTATCATTATTCTGAATTCTTTTTCAGGTAAACTGCCTATTTCCTCTTCATTTGTTAGGTCTGGTGGGTTTTTACCTTGCTCCTTCATCTCCTGTGTGTTTCTCTGTCTTCTCATTTTGCTTAACTTACTGTGTTTGGGGTCTCCTTTTCACAGGCTGCAGGTTTGTAGCTCCTGTTGTTTTTGGTGTGTGTCCCCAGTGGCTAAGGTTGGTTCAGTGGGTTGTGTAGGCTTCCTGGTGGAGGGGACTAGTGCCTGTGTTCTGGTGGATGAGGCTGGATCTTGTCTTTCTGGTGGGCAGGTCCACGTCTGGTGGTGTGTTTTGGGGTGTCTGTGACCTTATTATGATTTTATGCAGTCTGTCTGCTAATGGGTGGGGTTGTGTTCCTGTCTTGCTCGTTGTTTGGCATAGGGTGTCCAGCACTGTAGCTTGCTGGTCGTTGAGTGGAGCTGGGTCTTGGCGTTGAGATGGAGATCTCTGGGAGATTTTTGCCGTTTGATATTACGTGGAGCTGGGAGGTTTCTTGTGGACCAGTGTCCTGAACTTGGCTCTCCCACCTCAGAGGCACAGCCCTCACACCTGGCTGCAGCACCAATAGCCTGTCATCCACACGGCTCAGAATAAAAGGGAGAAAAAAGAGAAAAGGAAAAAAGAAAAAGGGAAAATAAAATAAAGTTAAATTAAATTAAAAAGTTATTAAAATAAAAAAATAATTAAAATTTTTTAAGTAATTAAAAAGAAAGAAAACAGCCAAACCAAAACAAAAATCCACCAGTGATAACAAGTGCTGAAAACTATACTAAAAAAACACATAAACAAACAAAAAAATGGACAGACAGAACTCTGGGACATATGGTGAAAGCAAAGCTATACAGACAAAACCACACACAGAAGCATATGCATATACACTCACAAAAAGAGAAAAAGGAAAAAAAAAATATATCCTTGCTCCCAAAGTCCACATCCTCAATTTGGGATGATTCGTTGTCTATTCAGGTATTCCACAGATGCAGGGTACATCAAGTTGACTGTGGAGATTTAATCCGGTGCTCCTGCGGCTTCTCGGAGAGATTTCCCTTTCTCTTCTTTGTTTGCACAGCTTCTTGGATTCACCTTTAGATTTGGCCCCACCTCTGCATGTAGGTTGCCTGAGGACGTCTGTTCTTCGGTAGGACAGGTCAGGGTAAAGGAGCCGCTGATTAGGGGGCTCTGGCTCACTCAGGCCGGGGGGTGGGGGGTGGGGAGGGGACGGAATGCAGGGCGAGCCTGCTGCGGCAGAGGCCGGTGTGACGTTGCACCAGCCTCAGTAGCGCTGTATGTTCTCCCGGGGAAGTTGTCCCTGGATCACGGGACCCTGGCAGTGGCGGGCTTCACAGGCTCCTGGGAGGGGAGGTGTTGTTAGTGACCTGTGCTTGCACACAGGCTTCTTGGTGGCTGCAGCAGCAGACTTAGCATTTCACATCCATCTCTGGTGCTCACCTTGTGGCCCAGCATGTGGTCAGTCCTGGGGAATGTTCCGTGTGCACTTGAGAAGAATGTGTATTCTGCTGCTTTTAATTTAATGCTCTCTAAATATCAATTAAGTCCACCTGTACTGTTTCATTTAAGATCTGTGTTTCCTTATTGATCTTCTGTCTGGATGATCTGTCCATTGATGAAAGTGGGGAGTTAAAGTCCCCCACCATTATTGTGTTACTGTCAATTTCTCCCTTTATGGCTGTTAGTATTTGCCTTGTATATTGGGGTGCTCCTATGTTGGGTGCATATATATTTACAAGTGTTATATTTTCTTCTTGGCTTGATCCCTTGATCATTATGTAGTGTTCTTCTTTGTCACTTATAACAGTCTTTATTTTATTTTATTTTATTTATTTATTCATTTACTTTTGGCCACACCTCGCGGCATTTGGGACCTTAATTCCCCGAATTCACACCCCCTGCACTGGAAGCACCGAGTCTTAACCACTGTACAGCCAGGAAGTCTCAACAGTCTTTATTTTAAAGTCTATTTTGTGTGATGTTAGTATTGCTACTCCACCTTTCTTTCGATTTCCATTTGCATGGAATATGTTCTTCCATCCCCTCACTTTCGGTTTGTATGTGTCCCTAGGCTGAGGTGGATCTCTTGTAGACAGCATATATATGGGTCTTGTTTTTTGTGTCCACTTAGCCAGTTTATGTCTTTTGGTTGGCGCATTTAAACCATTTGCCTTTAAGGTAATTTTTGATATGTGTATTCCTATTGCTGTTTTCTTAATTGTTTTGGGTTTGTTTTTGTAGGTCCTTTTTCTTCTTTTGTTCTCTTGTGGTTTGATAACCATTTTAGTGTTGTGTTTGGGTTGTTTTATCTTTTGTGTGTATATTGTAGCTTTTGGGTTTGCTTTTCCCATGAGGTTTTGATATGGCAGTCTGTATATGTACAAAGTTTTTTTTTTTTTTTAAGCTGCTAGTCTCTTTCCTTCCTAGAGGAGTTCCTTTAGCATTTTTTTGCAAAGCTGGTCTGGTGGTACTGAATTCTCTTTGCTTTTGTTTGTCTGTAAAGCTTTTGATTTCTCCATTAAATCTGAATGAGAGCCTTGCTGGGTGTTCTTGGTTATAGTTTCCTCCCTTTCATCACTTGAAATAAATCCTGCCACTCCCTTCTGACTTGCAGAGTTTCTGCTCAGATATCAGTTGATAACCTAATGGGAGTTCCCTTGTATTTTAATTTGTCATTTTCCCCTTGTTTCTTTTAATATTTTCTCTTTTTCTTTATTTTTTTCAATTTGATTACTATGTGTCTCAGCCTCCTACTTGGGACTCTCCACGCTTCCTGGACTTGGTTGACTGTTTCCTTTCCCATGTTAGGGAAGTTTCAACTCTTATCTCTTCAAATATTTTCTTGGGTCCTTTTTCTCTCTTTTCTCCTTTTGGGACCCCTATAATGCTAATGTTGCTGTGTTTCATGTTGTCCCAGAGTTCTCTTAGGCTGTCCTCATTTCTTTTCATTCTTTTTTCTTTATTCTGTTCTATGGCAGTGATTTCCATCATTTTGTCTTGCAGGTCACTTATCCGTTCTTCTGCCTCAGTTATCCTGATATTGATTCCTTCTAGTGTATTTTTCATTTCAGTTATTATATTGTTCATCTCTGTTCTTTAGTTCTTCTAGGAGTTTGTTAAACATTTCTTGCATCTTCTCAATCTTTGCCTCCCTTCTTTTTCCAAGATCCTGTATCATCTTCACTATCATTATTCTGAATTCTTTTTCGGAAGGTTGTCTGTCTCCACTTCATTTAGTTGTTTTTCTGGGGTTTTATTTTGTTCCTTCATCTGGGACATAATCCTTTGCCCTTTCATTTTTTCTAACTTTCTGTGGTTGTGGTTTTTGTTCTGTAGGCTGTAGCATTGTATTTCTTGCTTCTGCTGTCTGCTTTCTGGTAGATGAGGCTATCTAAGAGGCTTGGTAGAAGCTTCCTGATGGGAGGGACTGGTAGTGGGTAAAACTGGGTGTTGCTCTGGTTGGCAGGGCTCAGTAAGACTTCTGTCTGCTTGTCTGCTGATGGGTGGGTCTGTGTTCTCTTCCTGTTAGTTGTTTGGCCTGATGCGACCCAGCACTGGAGCCTACAGGCTGTACGGTAGGGGTAATGGCAGCGTATGGGAAGGCTTTGACTAGTGATTACTTCCCAGAACTGCTGCTGTCAGTGCCCTTGTCCCTGTGGTGATCCACAGCCACCCCCTGCCTCTGCAGGAGTCCCTCCAACACTAGGAGGTAGGTTTGGTTCAGTCTCCTCTGGGGTCACTGACCTTTTCCCCTGGGTACTGGTGCAAACAAGACTTTGTGTGTGCCCTCCACGAGTGGAGTCTCTCTTTCCCCCATTCTTGTGGAAGTCCTGCAATCAAATCCCTTTGGTCTTCAAAGTCAGATTCTCTGGGGATTCCTACTCCTGTTGCCAGACCTCCAGGCTGGGAAGTCTGTCGTGAAACTCAGAACTTTCACTCCAGTGGGAGAACTTCTGTGGTATAATTGTTCTCCAGTTTGTGGGTCACCCATCCTGGAGTCATGGGATTTGATTTTATTGTGATTGCCCCCCTCCTACTGTCTCATTGCAACTTGCCCTTTGTCTTTGGATGTGGGGTGTCTTCTGGTGCATTCCAGCATCTTCCTGTTGATGGTTGTTCAGCAGTTAGTTGTGATTTCAGTGCTCTCTCAAGAGGAGGTAAGTGCACGTCCTTCTACTCTGCCATCTTGAACTAGTCTGTAAGTTTGCAGCTTGAAGGTTCGTATGTAGTGGACTTACTTGTAGTGGATTTATGTGTACCTCATTAGTAATTAGTAATTACATTAAATGTAAATGAATTAGACACTCAGAAGGCAGAGATTAGCATAATTGGTGAAAAACATGACCCAACTATATGTGGTCTATAAGAGACAGTTTATTTTTTTAAATTTTATTGAAGTATAGTTGATTTACAATGTTGTGTTAATTTCTGCTGTACAGGAAAGTGATTCAGTTATACATGTATATATTGCTTTTCATATTCTTTTCCATTATGGTTTATCACAGTATTGTGAATATTATTCCGTGTTATACAGTAGGACCTTGTTGTTTATCCATCCTATATATAATAGTTTGTGCCTGCTAATCCCAAACTCCCAATCCTTCCCTCCTCCACACCCCCTCCCCCCTTGGCAATGACAAGTCTGTTCTGTATGTCTGTGAGGCTGTTTCTGTTTTGTAGATTTGTTCATTTGTGTCATAGTTTAGATTCCACATCTAAGTGATATCATATGGTATTTTTCTTTCTCTTTCTGACTTACTTCACTTAGTATGATAATCTCTCGGTCCATTCATGTTGCTGCAAATGGCATTATTTCATTCTTTTTATGGCTGAGTAATATTCCATTGTATATATTTACTATAGCTTCTTTATCCATTCATTTGTTGATGGACATTTAAGTGTCTTCCATGTTCTGGCTATTGTAGATAGTGCTGCTATGAACATAAGGGTGCATGTGTATTTTTGAATTATAGTTTTGTCTGTATATATGTCCAGGAGTGGGATTGCTGGATCATACGGTGACTCTTTCTTGAGGAACCTCCATGTTGTTTTCCATAGTGGCTACACCCCTTTACATTCTCACCAACAGTGTGAGAGTGTTCCCTTTTCTTCACACCCTCTCCAGAATTTATTATTTGTAGAATTTTCAATAATGGCCATTGTGGCTGGTGTGAGGTGGTACCTCATTGTAGTTTTGATTTGCATTTCTCTAATAATCAGCAACGATTTGCATCTTTTCATGTGTCTATTGGCCATCTGTTTGTCTTCTTTGGAGAAATGTCTATTTAGGTCTTCTGCCCATTTTTTGATTTGGTTGTTTATTTTTTTGTTATTGAATTGTATGAGCTGTTTTTATATTTTGGAAATTAAGCCCTTGTCTGTCGCAGTGTTTGCAGATATTTTCTCCTAGTCTGTAGGCTGTCTTTTCATTTTGTTTATGGTTTTCTTTGCTGTGCAAAAAGAGACGCACTTTACATACGAAGACACAAGTAGGTTGAGAGTAAATGGATAGAAAAAGATATATCATGCAAGTAGTAACCAAAAGAGAGCTGTTGTGGCTTTAGTAATAATCAAATAAAATAGACTTTAAATCAGAAATTGTTACTAGAGATAAAGGACATTTTATAATGATAAAATGATTCATTCAGCTAGAAGATACAATAATTATAAACACATATATGCCTAACAACAGAGATACGTGGAACAAAATGAGGCATAATTGAAGGGAGAAATAGACAATTCAAAAATAATATTTGTAGACTTCAGTGACTCACTTTCAATTATGGATACAACAACTAGGCAGAGGATCGAGAAAGAGAATACTTGAACAACAGTATAAATCAACTAGAGCTAATAGACACCTATAGAATACTCTATCCAACTACAGGAGAATATACATTCATCTTAAAGTACACATAGAAAATTATATAGCATAGGCTGTATGTTAATACATCAAATACATTTCAGTAAATTTTATAGGATTGAAATCATGCAAGGTATATTCCCTGACCACAAAGGAATGAAACTAGAAATCAGTAACAGAAAGAAATTTGGGGAAATCAAAAATATGTGGAAATTAAACCACACACTGCCAAATAGCCAATGAGTCAAAGAAGAAATTTTAAGGGAAATTAGAAAATACTTTGAGGTGAATGAAAACAGAAACACAACATACCAAAATTTGTGGGGAATTTTTATTGTGAATGCCTGTGTTGAAAAGATCAATAACCTAACCTTCCGCTTCAAGAAAGTAGAAGAGAAATCTAAACCCAAAGCAGCAAAAAGAAAGAAATAATAAAGATTTGCGGAGAAATAAATAAAAGAGAACAGAAAAATAATAGAGAAAAATCAATGCAACTAAAAGTTCTTCAAAATGTTTTCCCCAAATTGAGTAGCCTTTATCTAGACTGGCCAATAAAAAAGGAGAGATGATTCAAACTAATAAAATCAGTAATGACATTACAAAAGTAAGAAGCGTTATAAGAGACTGCTATGAACAAGTATATGCCAACAAATTAGATAACCTGGATGAAATGGACTAATTCCTAGAAAGAGGCAAGCTACCAAAACTGACTCAAGAGGAAATAGAGTATCTGAATGGCCCTTTAACAAGAAAAGAGATCGAAAATGTAATAGAATATTTCCCATATAAAGTTAGACCTAGGTGACTTTACTGGTGAACTTTACTACACACTAAAAGAATTAATACCATTCCTTCACAGACTCTTCTAAAAAGTTAGAGGAAAGAACACTTCTCAACTTATTCTGTGAGGCCTGCATTACCCCTGTAATAAAACTATACAAAGACACCACAAGAAAAGAAAACTGCAAAACAGTTATCACGCAAGAATATATATGCACAGCTATCCTCTAAAAAATACTAGCAGATAAGATCCAGCCGCACATAAATTGTTTTATAGTTCTTCAAAAAGGCAAAAACAGAGGTATCATACACCCCAGCAATTTCAGTCTTAGGCATATACCCAAAAGAAAACACATTTCCACATAAAACCTTGTATGAGAATATTAAAGCAGCCTTATTCATTATAGCAAAAAGGTGGAACCTAAATGTCTGTCAACTGATGAATGCTTAGACAAAATGTTGTATATACATCCAGTGGAATATTATTCAGCCATTAAAAGGAAAGACGTACTGATATAAGCTACAGTGTGGATGAACCTTGAATACATCATGCTATGTGAAAGAAGTTAATCACAAGAGATGACATGTTATATATTCTCTTGATATAAAATGTGTAGAAAAGGCAAACATATAGTGACAGAAGAAAGTAGATTACTGGCTGTCAGATCTGGAGAATGGTGGGAATAGAGAGTATCTTAATAGGTATGGGATTTGTTTCTGAGGTAATTAAATAATTAAAAATTGAATGTGGTGATTACATGACTGTGAATATGCTAAAATTTATTAAATTATACATTTTTTTGGTAAAATATGTCAATTACATCTCAATAAAGCTATATTTTAAAGCATTGTATACTATGAATAAGTGGGATTTATCCTAGAAATACAAGCTTGGTTGAGCATTTTAAATAATCAGTGTGCAATATACCTTATTAATATAATGGACAAAATCCACATGATCATCTCAATAGATATAGAAAAGCGCTTAACAAAATCCAACACCCTTTCATGATAAAAACACTCAACAAAGTAGGAGTAGAAAGGAACTTTTTCAACGTGATGAAAAGCTTCCAAGAAAAATAATGGTTAACTTCATATTTGATAATGTATGACTGAATGCTTTCCCGCAAGATTACGAATAAATCAAGAATGTCAGTGCTGGTTACTGTTAATTCAACATTGTACTGGAAATTTTAGTCAGAAAAATTATGCAGGATAAAGAAATAAAAGGCATCCAGGTTGGAAAGGAAGAAATAAAACTTCCTCTGTTTCCAGAGGACTTGATCATGTATGTAGCTCACTTTAAGGAATCCACCAAAAAAATGTATATTTGATATAATAAATGTGTTTAGGAAAGTTGAAGGATACAGGATCTATATACAGAAGTCTGTTGTATTTCTATATACTAGCAGTGAAGAATATGAAAATGAATTTAAGAAAAGAAATCTATTTAATATAGCACTGAAGAGAATAAAATAGCATATTTGTGTTTTAACATCTTTATTGGAGTATAGTTGCTTTATAATGTTGTGTTAGTTTCTGCTGTATAACAAAGTGAATGAGCTATATGTACAAATATATCCCCGTATCCCCTCCCTCTTTCATCTCTCTCCCACCCTCCCTATCCCACCCCTCTAGGTGGTCACAAAGCACAGAGCGGGTCTCCCTGTGCTATGTGACTGCTTCCCACTAGCTAGCTATTTTACATTTGGTAGTGTATATATGTCAATGCCATTCTCTCACTTCGCCCGAGTTTACCCTTCCCCTTCCCCATGTCCTCAAGTCTTAGGAGCATATTTAACCAAGGAAGTATAATACTTGTAAACTGAAAAGTATAAAATATTACTGAAAAAAATTGAGGGCATTCTAAGTAAGTGGAAAGACATCCCATGTTCATCATTCAAAAGACTTAATGTTATTAGATGAAAGTACTCCTAAATTGATCTACAGATTTGATGCAGTCCCTATCAAAATACGGGCCATGCTTTTTGTAGAAATTACAAAGCTGATTATAAAATTCACACAGAAAACCAAGGGACCCCCCAAGTAGCCATAATAATCTTGGGGGAAAAGGATGACATTGGAGGACTCACATTTCCCTACTTTAAAATTTTCTGCAAGGCTTCTTTAATACACATAGTGTGGTACTGCCATAAGGATTGACATATAGATTAATGGAAGTGAATTGGGAACCTAATAATAAACCATACATTTACAGTTAAATGATTTTCAACAATAGTGCCAATATGATTCAATGGAGAAAATAATCTCTCCAAAACAGTGGTACTAGGGCAGGTGGACAAAAGCATGAAGCTGGACCCCTACGACATACTATATACAAAAGTTAACTCAAAATAGATAAGAGACCTAAATGTAAGAGTTAGAATTATAAAACATTTAGGAGAAAACATGGGCATAAATTATAACCTTGAATTAAGTAATGGTTTTATAGATATGAAACCTGCAGCACAAGCAACGAAAAAAAATAGATAACTTGGACTTCAGTAAGATGAAAAACTTGTGCTTCAGAGGACACTATTAAAGTCAGAAGATGAGACACACAATGGGAGAAAATATTTGCAAATCATATATCTAATAAGGATATAATATCCCAAATATAAAAAGAATTCTGAAAAGTCAACAGGAAAGAGACAACTCAATTAAAATTAATAATGGTTTTGAACAGACATTTCTTCATAGAAGATGTACAGATTGTCAATAAACATGTCAAAACATGCTCAGCATCATTGGTCATTAGGGAAATGGAATTCCAAACCATAATGAGATTCTGCTTTACACCTACTAGTATGGCTATACTGAAAAACACTGTAACCTATGTTGGCAAGGATGTGGAAAAATTGGGACCCTCATACATTACTGGCAGATATATAAAATGGTGCAGCTACTGTGGAAAACATTTTGGCAGTTCCTCAAAAGTTAAACATAGAGTTATCCTATGACCTAGGAATTCCACTCCAAGGTATGTACCCGAGTATTGAAATTAATATGTTCATGCAAAAACTGGAACACAAATGTTTATAGCAGCAGTTTTCATTCACTGTAGCCTAAATGTGGAAATAAACCAGATCATCAACTGATGAGTGGGTAAACAAAATGGAACATTACTTGCAATGGAATAGTATTACAGTATAAAAAGAAATGAATGGTACACTAGGCTGGTTCATCATCCAAAAATCAATTACTGTAAGCCATCATGTCAACAGGCTGAAGAAGAAAATAGATGCAGAAAAAGTATTTGACAAAATCCAACACCTATTGATGAATAAAAACTTTTGGCAGCCTAGGAATAGAGGGGAACTTCTGCAACTTAATAAAGAAAATCTACCAAAAAACTCCCGTAGCTAACATCATACTTATTGGTAAGAAACTACATGCTTTCCCTCTAAAATTGGGAACAAAGCAAGGATGTCTCTGCTTTCCACTCCTATTCAACTTCCTATGTGGAAGTTCTAGCTAATGCAATAAGATAGGATAAGGAAATTAAATCTGTATAGATTGGGAAAGAAGAAATAAAACTTTGTTGTCAGATATGATTCTCTGTCCATGTAGAAAATCTCAAGGAATCAACAAGAAGAAACTCCTGAACTAATAAGTGATTATAGCAAGGTTTCAGGTCCCAAGGTTGATATACAAAAGTCAATTGTTTTCCTATATACCAGCAATGTGCAATTGGAATTTGAAATTTAAAATACAATACCATTATATTAACACTTAAAATATTGAAATAGTTATGTATAAATTTAATAAAACATACAATAAAACTCATGAAACAAATCAGAGAAGATGAAAAATAAATGAAAGATATTCATTTCCATGGATAGGAAGTCTCAAATTTTTTAAGAGTCCGTTCTTCCCAACTTCACCTACAGAGTCAACACAATCCCAATCGAAACAAGTTGCTTAATGGATATTGACATACTGATTCTAAAGTTCATATGGAAAGGCAAAAGACCCAGAATAACCAAGAACAAAGTTGGTGGACTGACACTACTCAATTCAGTGCTTACTTTAAAGCTACAATAATCAAGACAGTGTGGTATTTGTGAAAGAATCAGCAAATAGATCAATAGAAAAGAAAATAGAGCCCAGAAATAGATCCATATAGAGTCAGCTGATCTTTAACAAAGTAGCTAAGGCAATCCAATGGAGAAAGGATAGTCTTTTCAACAAATGGAGCTGGAACAGCTAGACATTCACATGCCAAGAAAAAGAATCTAGACATAGACCCTACATCTTTCAGAAAAATTTACTCAAAATGTTTTTCCCCTCAGAATGGGAACAAAGCAATGATGTCTACTCTGACCATTCTTATTCACCCTAGTGCTGGAAGCCATCTCAATTAGACAGGCAAAGGAAATATAAGCATATAGACTGGAAAGGAAGAAATGAAACTGCTCGTATTTGCAGGTGACGTGAAAGTCTATGTACAAAATCCCAAAGATCCACCAACAAACAAACAAACAAACCTCCCATAACTAATAAGTGAGTTCAACAATATGAGATGAACATAGCAAAATTATATTTCTGTATTCTATATACTAGCAAAGAACACCTGGAAACCACAGTTTAAAACAAAATACTATTTGCAGTTGCCCAAAGCAAAATGAAATTCTTAGGTATAAATCCCGCTAAACATGTAGAAGCCTTGTATATTAAAAACTACAGAACTCTGATGAAAGAAATCAAAGATCTAAATAAATGGAGAAATGTACTCTGTTCATGGATTGGAAGACTCAATATAGTAAAGATGTCATTTCTCCCCAAATTACTCTATAGATTTGCTCCAGTTCCAGTTAATTCCCCAGAAAGATTTGTTGTGGATGTAGAAAGCTTATCCTAAAATATATATGGAAAGGCAAAAGAATAAGAAATTTTGAAAAATGATTATAAAGTGGGAAGAATCATTCACCCCATTTTAAGACTTATATAGCTATAGGAATTAGTACAGTGTGGTACTGGCAGAGGGATAGCCACAGAGTTCAGTGCAACAGATTAGATTGTCCGGAAGTCCTCACACAAGTACAGCCAACTGATTTTTTTTATATTTTAAAATATATTTTACTTAAACTATATTGACATACATTTGCATCATGCCTGTTTTTTTCTACTCTCACATCCCTTTAACTTTTATTTTTTTAACATCTTTATTGGAGTATAATTGCTTTACAATGGTGTGTTAGCTTCTGCTTTATAACGAAGTGAATCAGCTATACATATACATATACCCCCATATCTCCTCCCTCTTGTGTCTCCCTCCCACCCCAGCCAACTGATTTTTGACAAAGGTTCAAACCCAACTCAATGAAGAAAGGATAGTGTTTTTTTTAACAAATGGTGGTAGAGCAATTAGATATCCATAGGCCAAAAATTGAAGCTCAACCTAAACCTCACATCTTATATAAAAATTAATTCAAACAATTATAGATTTACATGTAAAACATAAAACTACAGAACTTTTAAAAGAACACATACGAGAAAATCACTGGGACCTAGGAGACGGAAGTTTTAGACATGATACCAGATGCACAGTCTATAAATGGAAAAAAAAATCTCAACAGTAATAAAGGGAGAGAGATAAAGAGCCTGCCTAGGTGTGTGTGCCCAGGAGGGAGTGGGGGCCGAGGGAGAGAGGGAGAGAAATCATCCAATTAGGTGATGGGTAAAAGAAACATTTTCCCAAAAAGGATTGTACAGGTTCCTCCCAAGCACATGAAAATATGTTCAACATCATTATCTATTAGAGAAATACAAATTTAAACCACAGTGAGATATCACTACACAACTATTAGAACAGGTACCATTAAAAAAAAAAATGATAGTACCATATCTGGCAAGGGTATTGGGAAACTGGATCTTTCATATGTTGCTATTGGTAATTTTAAATGGTATAGTCACTATGGAAAAATAGTTTGCCGTACATCTAGCAATTGTACTCCATGGAAATGTACATCCTAGAGAAAGAAAAACCTATTTTCACACTAACACCTGTAATCAGGTTTTCATAGCAGTTCTATCTGAAGCAGGTAAAATTTAGAAAGAACTGAAATGTCCAACAGTGGGTTAATGATTAAACAAATTGTGGTACATCCATACCATGGAATACTACTCAGCAGAAAAAAAAAAGATGAAAAACCTATTGATGCATACCAGTACTTGGGAATTATTCTGTACTTTAAAAAAATATTTCTAAAGTTCATATACTGTATTATTTTCTTTATATAAGTTTCAAAGTGATAAAATTATAGAACTGGAAAACAGATTAGTGATTGACGGGTGCTGGGGACCACAAAGCTTGTGTGAACAGCATGAAATGGGGGTTAGGTGTGAATATAAAGGAAGGGATAGTATGTTAGGATCATTGTGGGGGATCTTTGTGGAATAATTCCATATTTCTGTTGTGGTGGCTGTGTGAATTTACACATGGTGATAAAATTGACTAGCTCTACCCATACACACCAGTGCATATAAAACTGGTGAAATCTGAATAAGGTCTGTTGTTTGTACCAATGTCAATTTTCCGGTTTTGATATTGTACTACAGTTAGTTACATAAGGAGAGACTTAGTTAAGCATACACAGAATCTTTCTGTACTATCTTTGTACTTTCTGTTAAGTACAATTATTTTAAAATAAATATTTTTTAAACTTTTCTCATAATCTATATGCTCACCCACAAAATGGATAATTAGCCCACAAAAATTTGAGCATATAAGGAAGGGGCCTATTTTAATAATAACTTTATGGATATATAATTCACACCCCATAAAATTCACCCCTTTAAATTGTACAATTCAGTTGCTTTTAGTATATTCACAGAGTTGTGTAATCATCACCACTGTCTATTTCCAGACCAGTTTCATCACCCCTGAAAGAAACCCCATATCCATTAGTAGGTGTGCACTATCTAACCCCTCGCTAACCTTTGGAAACCACTTATCTACTTTCTGTCTCTATGGATTTGCCTGTTCTGGACATTTAATTAAAATGGAATCGTACAATATGTGACCTTTGTGTCTGGCTTCTTTCACTTAACATGTCTTCAAGGTTCATCCATGTTGCAGCATATATCAGTGCTTCGTTCCTTTTTATGGCTGAATAACATTCCCTTGTGTGGATATACCACATTTTATATATTTATTTATTAGTTGATGACATTTGGGTTGTATCAACTTTTTAGTCATTATGTATAATGCTGCTATGAACATTCATGCATAGTCTATCTCCATTCACAGATTCTGTATTTGCAAACTTGCCTACTTTCTAAAATTTATTTGGAACCTCAAAACGAATATGTGTGGCACTTTCATAGTCATTCACAGACATGTGCAGAGCAGCAAAAAATTTGAATCACTCAATGCACACATTCCCAGCTGAGGTCAAACAAGCCACACTCTGCCTTCTTGTTCTGGTTCTCATGATATAAACAAGGGCTCTTTTTGCGATCTGTTTAGTGTTACGTTTTTTTATATTTCTGTGCTTTTTGCTTGTGAATTTGCTGCTTCAAGTCGTCCCCAAGAATAGTGCTGAAGTATTGTCTAGTGTTCCTAAGCACAAGAAGTTTGCATTGTGCCCTACAGAGAAAATACATGTGTTAGATAAGCTTATCCAGGCATGAGTTATAGCAGGGGTCTGCAGCCCCCCGGGGGCTGCGGACCTGTACCAGTCCGCGGCCTGTTGGGAACCGGGCCACACAGCAGGAGGTAAGCAGCAGGCAAGTGAGGGAAGCTTCATCTGCCATTCCCCATCACTCCCCATCGCTCCCATTACCTCCTGAACCATCCCCCTCATCGCTTGCATTACTGTCTGAACCATCCCCCTCCACCCCCCACCCCCACCCCCGCCATTCCCTGTCCATGGAAAAATTGTCTTCCACGAAACCGGTCCCTGGTGCCAAAAAGGTTGGGGACCGCTGAGTTACAGGACGCTCGGCCCTGAGTTCAATATTAACGAATCAACAATATATAGAGACATATCTTGTTTTATTTGCCCTTCGCTGTGAGCTTCGCAGATATTGCATATTTTACAAATTGAAGATTTGTGCCAACCCTGCATTGAGCAAGTCTATCAGCACCATTTTTCCAACAGCATTTGCCCACTTCATGTGTCTGTGTCACATTTTGGTAATTCTCCCAATATTTCAAACTTTTTCATTATTATATTTGTTATGGTGATATGTGATCAGGGCCTTCAAATCTAGGTCAGTCCTCATCAGTGGAGACTCTGGAATTGCTGGTTCCTATTATTAGGTTATCCTCTTTTTATTTATTTTTATTTACTTTATTTATTTATTTATTTTTCCGGTACGCAGGCCTCTCACTGTTGTAGCCTCTCCCGTTGCGGAGCACAGGCTCTGGACGTGCAGGCTCAGCGGCCATGGCTCACGGGCCCAGCCGCTCCACGGCATGTGGGATCTTCCCGGACCGGGGCACGAACCTGTGTCCCCTGCATCGGCAAGCGGACTCTCAACCACTGCGCCACTAGAGAAGCCCCAGGTTATCCTCTTTTTAGAAACCAGTTCCATCACTTACAAAACAACCCGGTAGAAATTATTTCTTAGGACAGTTTTTGGATCATACTGTACACTCAATTTGAGACCACATTTATTTTTGCTCTCATGTACAGAATGATAGGCACTTGGAGTTAGAAAGAGGATATACCCAAGGACTATATAAGCACAAAAATTTTTTTACAGTGGAACCTTTCGTTGACAAGCGTGGTATCAACTTCTGAGTCTTGAAAGATCTTGATAAGAAATAATTTGTTATTTGACTAAAGCCTAAATTTGATTTGCAGAAGATGAATGGCCAGGATCGGAGATTTACTTAGTTTGTTAGTAAATTTAGCCACTTGCTACTCATTGTGTGCCCCTAAGTTCTTGCCGAGTGGTAAAAAAAAGGTTTTTATTTGTTGTATGAACTGTTGCTTTGCAATATCTTAACTGTTCACCTCTCCAGTAGCATGAATAATTGACTATATAATTAAATGATTTTAGTAATAGTACATCAAAAAGAGCAGTATTTATAAACAGAAGCAGTTTTTTGTTTTTTTTGTTTTTTTTTTTTGCGGTACGCGGGCCTCTCACCGCTGTGGCCTCTCCCGTTGCGGAGCACAGGCTCCGGACGCTCAGGCTCAGCGGCCATGGCTCACGGGCGCAGCCGCTCCGCAGCATGTGGGATTCCTCCCAGACCGGGGCACGAACCTGTGTCCCCTGCATCGGCAGGCGGACTCTCAACTACTGCGCCACCAGGGAAGCCCCAGAAGCAGTTTTGTTTCTGTTTGAGGTGAAGATTTCATCTGTAACCAAATGAATAGGCATATTCCCCTTTTTCATTGCTGCCATTTGCCCATCATTCACTATTTAAAATCCCAGGCCTGTTTTTAGGTGTTGTTTATATATGTCATCTCATTTACTCTTCCAAGAAATCCTGCAGAATATATGTTACCTACATCTTGTGTTTGAGAATATTGAGGATTAGAGAAGTTAAAGAACTTTTCGATTGATAAACAGAAATGATAGAGCCAGTTGAACCCACGTTGATCTGTCTTTTGGACTCTAAAGCCCATATTTTCCACACATGTCGGACTGTTAGTCCTCAGGCTTTATATCCTAGAGCCCAACTACCCTTGGCTTCGTATGCCCCTCTGCCGCAAGCAAAATGGGGGGTGTGTGTGTGTAAATTGGAGGCAGAGATTATTTTTTTGTTTTCTTCACAGCTTTATGCTGAGCATCTAGAACTGTGTCTGACACAAAGTAGGTATTCAATAAATATTGAGTGAATGAAGGAATGTTACATAAGTTTTGTCTATTTATTGGGGATTCTAGGTATGATACCATAAAGGAACAGTGTGATAGTTGATGAACAAAAGAAAGTTTCTGCCTTTTTGCCAAGATTACACCTGTAAAAGGTAAATAGGCTGTGTTACACTTTGGTGGTTAGAACTCCAAAGTTGGAGTCCTAATTCTAATGCTGTGATTATCACATGATTCTAATGCTGTGTTTATCTATCCCTTCTTACCTGACTTAGCACTCTAGCATATCCAGACTACTTTGCTGTGTAAGCTTGCTTGGCAGCTTGCTATAATGAGGTCATATAATTAGTTATGGTAGTAGGTGGTGCCCATCTCCTATGAGAAATTCAAGTCTAGGTATCCTCAAACTAAATTCTGTAGAGAGCCCAGAGACAGATCAGGAAGTCTCAGGAATGGACAAAAGACTTGGAAGATATTTCAGAGAAGAAAATTTATCCAAATGATCAGTAAATGATACACAACTTCATTAGTCATCAGAGACATGCAAATTAAAACTACAGGCTGGTACCACTGTATTCCCAACAACATGACTAAAAAATGAAAATGACAGACAATTCTAAATGTTGATGAAGACATAAAACCACCAAAACTCTTTCTGCTAATAGGAGTGTAAATTAGTTCAACCACTCCGGTAAACTGTTTAGGGGTATATACCAAAGGTGACATGATACCTTATAACCTAGCATTTCCACTCCTAGGTATATACCCATCGGAAATTCCTTAACATATGTCCACCAAAAAACAGGTACAAGAATGCTTTTAGCAGAATTATAGTAGCCCTAAATTAGAAACAACTCAAATGTCCAACAGCAGTAGAATGTCATAAATAAATTGTAGTGTATTCATACAGTGGAGTACTACAAAGTAAAGAGGATGGATGTACCTTTGTTACACATAAAACATAGATGAATCTCATAAGCAAAATGATGAGTGAAGGAGGCCAGGTATGAAAGACTACCTACCCTGTGATTCCATTTATTTAAAGTACAAAAACAGCATAACTAATCTATGACATTTGAAATCAAAATAGTAGGTAATTCTTGGGGTGGTAGTGACTGGGAGGCAGCGTAATAGTGCCTTCTGACATGCTTGCTGGTCATGTTCTGTTTCTTGATTTGGGTGAGTTCACTGAAAATTCATCAAGCTGTACACTTAAAGTGGACTTATGTACAGGGAATAGGTATACATTGTCCTAAGGGAAAGAGAGTAGAGCCATTTTATTTTGTCAGCTTATGAGGTCAGAGATAAAGATCTGTCTACACTGTTTAGATATTTGCATTTTGCTTTGTGGGAGTCTTGTTTGTTAGTTCACAGAAGCATTCATCAGTCTTAGTGGGGGAAAGGCTCTTTAGATACCTATTCTATGCAGAATGCTAAGTCCCAGGGTAGGTATAGATAGGAATAAAACATGGACACCTTTAAATCTAGTAATCCAGACAGAAGATCCTCATCCTTGATAGTAAATAAGGAGGGAGAGCAGCTCAGGACACAGATGAATCTTGTTTTTTTTTCTTTACTGGATGCTTAGGAAGTAATGCCAAAAGGCATTTCGTTCAAAATGAACCTAAAGTTTCAACATAAGAAGTGCCATTTCTGAAATGCTTTGGAAAGAATTCCACTAGTCTGTTTGAATTGGCCTTGTATTGTCTATGGTATTTACCTTTATTTTGGCTTCCTTGTATTTCCTCCCCATTAACAGGGTAGAGCTTATCTATTTTGTTTACCCTTCAGAAATATCTGCCAGGGAATTTTGTTTTTAACATCTTTATTGCAGTATAATTGCTTTACAATGGTGTGTCAGTTTCTGCTTTATACCAAACTGAATCAGTTATACATATACATATGTCCCCATATCTCTTCCCTCTTGCATCTCCCTCCCTCCCACACTCCCTATCCCACCCCTCTAGGTGGTCACAAAGCACCGAGCTGATCTCCCTGTGCTATGCTCTGCCAGAGAATTTTCAGACTACTGTTTGGGAATGATTTCCAAATTACTCATTTTTTAGTGCAAGGTCAATAAGCAATACAGATTTTCTGAAAAGCTGTGCCAATTTGTCTCTATAATGTGTACTTTTTTTTTTAGCACTTCTAATATATGAATGAAAATGTTACCAAGTTTTTCTTGCATCCTGACCTTAATTATTTGTTTATCCAGTGTTTATTATTTTTTTTTTTTACTGACCTTTGGAAACTAACCTTTACCTTTTTAATTTTATCACCTGCCCTCATGTTATTTGAAAATGTCTTTGTTGGGGACTTCCCTGGTGATCCAGTGGCTAAGAATCTGCCTTCCTGTGCAGGGGACGCGGGTTCAATCCTTGGTCAGGGAACTAGGATCCCACATGCTGCAGGGCAACTAACCCTGTGCACCACAACTACTTAGGCCACACGCCACAACTAGAGAGCCCCTGTGCCACAACTACTGAGCCCGCGTGCTCTGGAGCCCACGCGCCACAATTAGAGAGAAGCCCGTGTGCCGTAACGAAGAGCCCGCATGCTGCAACTAAGACTGCAACGCAGCCAAAGCTAAATAATAAATATTTTAAAAAAAAGAAAACATCAGTGTCTTGCACAAGACTAAGAACAATACTACCCTGCTGAGTTCTTATTAGATCCAAGGAAAGTTTGAGGTTGTTAAATACTAAGTGGGTTATAGCTAACGGTTTTAAAGTTTTTCTTACAGATCCATTTTAGGAAAAGCATGGGAAGAGTTGGAGTCAGACATTCCAAATCTGTCCTGTGTGATGTGACCTTAAGTTCCATAAACCTCAGCTTTCTTAGGTGTCAAGTGAGGGTAGTAATACTGTCCTCAGAGAGCTGGTTCAAAGAGTAAGGATGGTGAAAACTGTGAAGCACCTCATCTCTTGCTTAGCACATAGTAGGTGGGCCATAATTTCTCTATCTTCCACTGCAATTCACCCTAGATTCATTCTGGAGTTATCTTCATCTTGCCCACCTCAGTCTTACTTATCTCTACCATTTCCATTTGTTTATTTTAATTATTTCATCTTTGTCTGTTTTTAAAAAATAAAGCTATAGTAAAGTTAGTTTTTCTAGGCTCTGACAAGACATGAAATTTTTTTTCTTTTAATACTGTTAGACAAAAACATTCCCCCAAATTTTTTAAAATAAAAAAAGTGAGTTTCCCTTTCCCATTTAGATTTTACATGGTGGCTACTTTCTGTTGGAGTTTTCTCTTAAGGTAATCAAAGCAAATGCATTACTAGTATCTTTTAAAACTTTTCTTTGCCTTAATATACTGTTAATGCTTCAGCAAAGAGGAATTAATAACAGTTTTTCGAATGTACATGAAAAAATTGGAAATTTATCAGGAGATCCTATTAAGTAATTAATAATTATTCAATTAAGCCAAGAATAATTAAAAGGATAAAATTACAGTAAAGTGATATTTATGTCTCTTTTAAATAGAATTTGACAACTATTAGGCTAGCCATGCACAAAATCTGATATTTTAAAACTAATATCAACCAAAGGCCAAAGTCGTGTGGTGACATGGACCTGGGTAATACATTAAGGAAAATGCTCCATCAGGCTCACAGGGAAACTGGCACAGTTTCATTTCCGCTGTATTTTACTGGTCAGAGAAGTTATGGAGCCCACCTAGAGACTAAAAGGGAGGGGACGTACATCCCACCTCTGAATCGGGGAGATGACGAAAAATTTCTGGCCATATTTAATCTGCCACACCGAGTAATTTTTTTTTTTTTTTTTTTTTGCGGTATGTGGGCCTCTCACTGTTGCGGCCTCTCCCGTTGGCGGAGCACAGGCTCTGGACGCACAGGCTCAGTGGCCATGGCTCACGGGCCCAGCCGCTCTGCGGCATGTGGGATCTTCCCGGACTGGGGCACGAACCCGTGTCTCCTGCATCGGCTGGCAGACTCCCAACCACTGCGCCACCAGGGAAGCCCCACACCAAGTAATTTTTAAACTTAGTTAATGTTTGAGTGAGGTTGTAGTAGCTGGTGCTGCTCCATTCTAAAGCAGTACTAAAATTCTACCATAGGATCAAATGTCCTCATCAAGTACCAATTCAGGATACATATGACAACAGTGAATAATTTGTCACTGTGAATAGGAGACCAAAATAAGGACATATTGTGTTATACAATTAGAAAGAGACTATTTAAAAATCTAGTCTGACACTGTTTATTAAAATTGAATTTTAATATTTTTGGTAATCAAAACATAGGGAAATTAGTTTAGGCAGGCTGTTTCTTATAATATGATTTTGGCAGTCTTCTCAGAAAAATATAAGGAAATAGGTAGTGATTACCTTTTAAACTGTAAATTTTAGTAAGAGTTTTAGGTCTGTAAAATAATTTGGAGGAACAGATCATCTGTCAACCAGTGGTGGAGTCCCCACCAGAAGGCTCAAGAGTCCTGAACACGTCATAAAATTCTCACGTAGGGACATCCTTAGAGGTGAGTGCAGAGCTAGTTTGATTTCATCAGAATAGGCAGGTATAGATTGATTAAGTAAAAAAAAAATCATGAAATGAAGCATACTTTCTGTTGTTGGTTTTATAATACATTTTTATAAATGTTCGATTCTAAAACAAAGAACATAAACCATGTTCTAAAACTAATGTCTCTCTTTCCTTTGATTCTGTATGTGACCAGTTTAATTTCTGTGATTCCAGACAATCATTTGTTCCAAACAATGAATTTTTTGGGTATCTACAGGGAATATTTTATCACTTTAGATAATCTGGTCATATCAAAGGCCTCTTAGAGCCCAGTGAGAATGTTGGGTTTTTTTTTCCTTCCTGGGTGGAGGTGGTGTATTGGTCAAGGTCCATTCAGGAGACAGAAACAAAACAGTAATTTGAACAGGCAAAGTTTAATTTGAAAAAATTAAACTGGAATAGTGGGAAATTGGCTAGTCAGAATTAGAGAACTCTGAAAAATACAGGAATAGCAGACAGGGAACAGCCACAAACCCAAGAGCTGAAATAGAACACTCCAAGATGGCTGGCCTCCCTCCCGGAATGGCTGAGATCCAAACCTTGTAGGAGAGGGCGTGGGCATGGCTCAACTGATACAAAGAAGTTCACTGAGACACCATGGTAGTGGGACTTCGAAATCTGCTCTCCAAAGTCCAGGGGAAGCCATCCTTAGTTGAGGATATGCCTCATCTTTGAACTTGCAGCAAGCTGACAGAGGGTGTGCTGGAGGAAGCTCTGCTGCAAAACTACCTGCTCATAGAAAGGTGCTGCATGCTTCTGGCCACTGGGCACTGCAGATAAACTACACACTGCAGGAGCCTGACCAGAATAACACACTGGAACCAGGAGGGCAAACCTCTTTCTCCTCCAGTGTCCCTCCAGTGCCCCTTACTGACAAAATTTAATTTTGTGCCGGCTTGAAAGATATTTAGAGTCCAGCTCCAGTAGTGCAGGGCAGGCAATGAAGGGTGGATTTGGAGCTGAGAGACAGTAGATTGATAACTGGCATGGGGATGGTGTGTATGACAGTGATGTGCTCTCATATCAAGCAACCCTATCTGTAATACTTGGCAGTGCTTTATTTTGCTTTTCTTTTTCTCCTATTCCTTATTCCCCTGAAATGATTAGTAACTAAAAATTATGAGTTATTTCAAAGTAGAATTTTTAGTATTGATTTTCATCACTTCAACAAAATTAAATTTTAAAAGACCTGTATGCAGAAAATTATAAGACACTGATGAAAAAAATTAAATATGATACAAATAGATGGAGAGATATACCATGTTCTTGGATTGGAAGAATCAACATTGTGAAAATGACTCTACTACCCAAAGCAATCTACAGATTCAATGCAATCCCTATCAAACTACCACTGGCATTTTTCACAGAACTAGAACAAAAAATTTTCACAATTTGTATGGACACATAAAAGACCCCGAATAGCCAAAGCAGTCTTGAGAACGAAAAACGGAGCTGGAGGGAACAGGCTCCCTGACTTCAGACTATACTACAAAGCTACAGTAATCAAGACAGTATGGTACTGGCACAAAAACAGAAATATAGGTCAATGGAACAGGATAGAAAGCCCAGAAATAAACCCACACACATATGGTCACCTTAACTTTGATAAAGGAGGCAGGAATGTACAGTGGAGAAAGGACAGCCTCTTCAATAAGTGGTGCTGGGAAAACTGGACAGGTACATGTAAAAGAATGAAATTAGAACACTCCCTAACACCATACACAAAAATAAGCTCAAAATCAATTAAAGACCTAAATGTAAGGCCAGACACTATCAAACTCTTAGAGAAAAACCTAGGCAGAACACTCTATGACATAAATCACAGCAAGATCCTTTTTGACCCACCTCCTAGAGAAATGGAAATAAAAATAAACAAATGGGACGTAATGAAACTTCAAAGCTTTTGCACAGCAAAGGTAACCATAAACAAGACCAAAAGACAACCCTCAGAATGGGAGAAAATATTTGCAAATGAAGCAACTGACAAAGGATTAATCTCCAGAATTTACAAGCAGCTCATGCAGCTGAATAACAAAAAAACAAACAACCCAATCCAAAAATGGGCAGAAGACCTAAATTGACATTTCTCCAGAGAAGATATACAGACTGCCAACAAACACATGAAAGAATGCTCAACATCATTAATCATGAGAGAAATGCAAATCAAACCTACAATGAGATATCATCTCACACCAGTCAGAATGGCCATCATCAAAAAATCTAGAAACAATAAATGCTGGAGAGGGTGTGGAGAAAAGGGAACACTCTTGCACTGCTGGTGGGAATGTGAATTGGTACAGCCACTATGGAGAACAGTATGGAGGTTCCTTAAAAAACTACAAATAGAACTACCATATGACCCAGCAATCCCACTACTGGGCATATACCCTGAGAAAACCATAATTCAAAACGAGTCATGTACCACAATGTTCACTGCAGCTCTATTTACAGTAGCCCAGAGATGGAAACAACCTAAATGTCCATCATCGGATGAATGGATAAAGAAGATGTGGCCCATATATACAATGGAATATTACTCAGCCGTAAAAAGAAACGAAATTGAGCTATTTGTAATGAGGTGGATGGACCTAGAGTCTGTCATACAGAGTGAAGTAAGTCAGAAAGAGAAAGACAAATACCGTATGCTAACACATATATATGGAATTTAAGAAAAAAAAATGTCATGAAGAACCTAGGGGTAAGACAGGAATAAAGTCACAGACCTACTAGAGAATGGACCTGAGTATATGGGGAGGGGGAAGGGTAAGCTGTGACAAAGCGAGAGAGTGGCATGGACATATATACACTACCAAACGTAAAATAGATAGCTAGTGGGAAGCAGCTGCATAGCACAGGGAGATCAGCTCGGTGCTTTGTGACCACCTAGGGGGGTGGGATAGGGAGGGTGGGAGGGAGGGAGACGCAAGAGGGAAGAGATATGGGAACATATGTATATGTATACCTGATTCACTTTGTTATAAAGCAGAAACTAACACACCATTGTAAGGCAATTATACTCCAATAAAGATGTAAAAAAAAATCAAATTGTACCTGAAAAATCTTCCATTTAAATATAATAGACCCATGGCTTGACTTAGAGTACTGCATTAGTCCATGTTGAGTATTTGTTCCTGTCATATTAGGGTTTCACGCATGTTACCTAAATAGATTCTGTAGAATAATATTGGATGCCCAAGTGGGTTTTGATGAAAGCGTTATTTCTCTGTATGTTAAAGTAAAAGCCAGAATGTTTCTCTAAAAATAAAGTTTAAAGTACAGTATGAGGAAGGAGGTGTGATCAGATGAATCTCTTCAGTACTGGGCATTATATAAATGCAAACAGGTATATTGTGGAGTAGTGACACCGATTGTCTCATTATTAAGGCTAATTTATCTTATCATTTTTAATAACATAAATCTTATACCTTTCTCTCTCTTTTCCATTCCTACTTACCAGTGCTTCAGTCAGGCCCTAATCTTCTCATTGCCCAACTACTGCAAGAATCTTCTTATTGGGTAGTCTCCAGTCCAACCCCATCTAATTTATTCTGCTAACTACTGCCATTTTTATCTTCCTTAATTACTACTTTCATCACTTTTCCAAATCTTGAGAACATATAATTATTAATGGTTCTCCCTGTTGTCCTATTGTTTTAGGACTGCATTAAAATTCTGATGTTTGGTATCTAGACCCACATTACCAGGCCAGTCTTATTTCAACCCGTACTTCCCAACATGAATCCTTTGATAGATTTATTTAACAGACCTTTATTAATTTCTTACTATATGTCAGATACTGAGAAGACAATAACAAACCTACCCTAAAGGAAGTCACAGTGCAGGCAGGGAGGCATGCATATAAAAATGATTATCGTTATGGTGTGTGGAAGGCAGACTAATGCTCCCCCATGGCCAAAAGATGTCCATATCTTAATCTAGAACTTGTGAATATGTTACCTTACATTCAGAAAGGGATCTTGTGGATGTGATTAAATTAAGGATTTTAGGATGAGGAGATTATCCTGGATTATACAGGTGGGCTCAATGTAATCCCAAGGGTGTTTATAAGAGGGAGGAAGACGGAAATTTGGCTATAGGAAAAGGCAGTGTGACAAAAGAACCAAGAGAATAGGGTGATGTGGCCACAAGCCAAGAAATGTCAGCAGCCTCTAGAAGCTGTCAGAGGCAAGGACCTGATTTTCCCCTTAAGCCTCCAGAAGGAACCAGCCCTGCTAACACCTTGACATTGGCCCTGTAAGACTCTTTGCAGACTTCTGACATCCAAAACTGTGAGAGAACAACTCTGTGTTGTTTTAAGCAACAAGGTTCAAAGTAATTTCTTAACACCCACAATAGGAAACTAATAACAGTGGAATAAATATTAAAATATAAGCATTCCCTGTTGTCGTACAGAGGGGAACTGACATTCTGTTGTGATAAGATGAGGAATTCACAAACGGACTTGGTGGGAGTAGGCCACTGAAAGTAAAGGAAAAGTATGTGCAAAGATGTGGAGCAGTGAATTATTAGCAAGGCATGTTTAGGAAGGTACAAGTAGTTTGGTTTTGTTGGAATTGAAGGGGAGGAGAGGGTGAGAGATACACCACTTAGGTTATGAATCCCTTGTGAGCAGTGCTGAGAAGTTTGAACTGTGTTCTCTAGACAGTGGGGTGCCACTGGTAGGTTTTAAGTAGGAGAGTCACACAGTCAGCTTTGTATTTTAGGAAGACCAGTAAAGTAGCATAGTGGAGGAGGCTGGATCAGTAGGAAGAACCTGCTAGGAAGTTGCAGTGGTCCACACAAAAGATAGGTGCCTGAATTAAGTTTGGCAGTAGTCCTGGCTGGAGAAGAGGGGCAAAATAAAAGAATATTAAGGAGATTCAATCAATAGAACTTGGTATTGGGTTTAAGTTCAAAGAAAATTCTAGGAAATACCCACATTTTTGGTTCATGTGACCAGTTGGATAGCAGTGCTATTTATTTTATAAAAACAGAGACACTATCAAGTGGCAGGTGGGTCAGGGAGAATGAATGAGTTTTGAATATGTTGAGTCTGAGGAACTTTTGAAATATAAATGTTGATGATCAGTAGGCAGTTAGATATTTTACTCTAAAACTTAGGACCAATGTCATAGCAAAAGAGAAAAAATTTGAGCATCATCATATAGGTAGCAGATGAAATCCTGGAAATACATATGATTGCTTAAAGACAAGATATTGAAGGACCACAGTGAAAATAAAACACAGTCAAGGTCAGGATCCTGAAGAACACTTACCTTTAAAGAAAGGATAGCTCAAGAAAGGGGAACCAGGGGCTTCCCTGGTGGCGCAGTGGTTGAGAGTCCGCCTCCCGATGCAGGGGACATGGGTTCCTGCCCCGGTCTGGGAGGATCCCACATGCCACGGAGCGGCTGGGCCCGTGAGCCATGGCCGCTGAGCCTGCGCGTCCGGAGCCTGTGCTCCATAACGGGAGAGGCCACAACAGTGAGAGGCCCGTGTACAGCAAAAAAAAAAAAAAGAAGAAAGGGGAACCAGGAAGGGGATAGAGAAGTAGGAAAATTATCATCTGTCACAGAAAATGAGGTCACAGAAGCTGAGAGAGATTTTCTGTGGTTTCAAATGCTGTAAAGAGACTAAATGAGAGAATTGCTGCAATGTCCATGGAATTTGGCAACACGGAAATCAGTGGGAACCTTGACCAAAGCAGTTTCAGTGTTGTGGTGGGGATAGAAGCCAGATTGTAGTAGGCTGAGGAAGGAATGGGTAGTGAGGATGTGGGGAAAGTAAATATAGAATAATTTTCAAGAGACTAGACTGGGAAGAAGAGAGAATGGTAGGTGGAGGGCCATGTGGAATAGGAGTAGAGTTTAAGAAGGGATTTCAGCATCTTTTTATGCTGGGGGAATGAGCTAATAGAAAGGAAAAGAATATACTGATGGAGTGAGGTCTTTGATAGGTAGCAGGTAGACAATGGGTCTAAAGCATAGATGGGAGTTGGGCACCTCTTCCACTGAGACAGAAAGAAGACTAGGCACAGACAGAGCTGGGTCTTTAGGCAGGAGGAAAAAGGAGAGGACGTTAAGTCACTCAGCTGATAACCTGTTTTTTTTTGGTGAAATAGGAAGCAGAGCCACCCGCTGAGAGTAGCAGTGGTAGTAGAGAGTAGAGAGATAAGAGAGTTTGTAACTGCACTTCAGAGGAATGGAAAGGAGATATGAGGAGAAATTGCTAGGCTGCCTCAGGGGCACAGCTGGGGCTGGATGCAAGGAGTTTGTAGCAGCACTTATCAACATACTGGTAGTCCCTCAGCAGCACTAATTAGCCTGCAGTTTAGGAGATGAGAACTGTGTGGGTGGATTGCACCAGAGTGGGAGGTATTACACACAACAAACATGATGGATGAAGGAACCAAGAGAGCTGAAAGTAATGGCAAGAAAAAAGACCATAGAGCTGGATGAGGAAGAAAGATTTTAGAGGTATAACAGAAATATTCTAGTGGGTCAGTCTGGTTACCAGTCACAATAGCTGTGGTGACTGCTGTAACAGGAACTATAGTGCCATGAAGAAGAACAAGGAAGACTTAGGTTCAAATTTGACCTTATGAAAGTTACTTGACTTTTAAGCAAGCTTGAATTTTTATACATAGTAAATGCTCAACAAATGTTTACAAATAAAGTGATACGTCAAGAAATGGAATGTACAGTATGACACATCATTAGTGATGCCATTCGAGCACAAAGAAACAAAATCAAGAATGCATTTTCATTTAGAACTAATAGTTCTGATCAGAACATTTTGCTTGACCTCAGTGGTGTTCTAGGTACTATGGCTGCATAACAAATTATCCCAAAATCTAGTGGGATAAAACACCATTTACTATGCTCACAGATTCTGAGGGTCATCAATTTGGACAGGGCACAGCAGGAATAGAGTTTTTATGTTCCACGGTGTCTGGGGCATGATCTTGGAAGATTCAAGGACTAGGGACTGGAGTCATCTGCAGGCTCACTCACTCGTATGTCTAGCCATTGATGCTGGCTGTTGACTTAGAGACCTTAGTTGGGACTCTTGGCCACACTTCACACGGCCTCTCCATGTTGAGAGGCTTTCTCACAGCATAGCAGCTGAGTTCCAAGGGTAAATGTTGAAAGCAACAGACATACAGAGAACTAAGTTGAAGTCCTTTCGTCTTTAAGGACCTAGACTCGGGAGAACGGGAAATACACCGTGTCTTGATGGGGAATGGCATGGTTCTAGAAGAGCATGTGCTATCAGAAATATTGCTGTTGGCTATTTTTAGAAAATACAATCTGTCAAACATTATTTCAAAATTAGATATGTACATTTTAAAATTAATTTCACTGAGGTGTAATTCAACATACAATATAATGCACCTATTTTAAGTTTACAGTTTAATGAGTTTTATCCAGTATATAATTCTGTGTAACAGCACTATAATTAAAGAACATTTTGATTATCCCAAAAAGTTCCATTGTGCTCCTTGGTGGTCATTCTACCCTATCCCTGCCCCAAACTGATCTATTGATACTTTCTGTTATACTCAATTAGTTTTGTGTTCTGGAAGTTCACATAAATGAAATTATATGTTTTGTATGACTTCTTTTGTTTAGCATAATGGTTTTGAGATTCATCCCCATGTCTGTTACACCAGTAGTTCTTTTTTCATTGCTGAGTAATATTCCATTACATGGATTATTGAGGAATATGTTTTGTTTTGTTGTTTTGGCCACACCGCATGGCTTGTTGGATCTTAGTTCCCCAACCAGGGATTGAACCCAGGCCCTCAGCAGTGAAAGTGCGGAGTCTTAACCATTGGACTGCCAGGGAATTCCCCTCCATTGCATGAATATACCACAGTTTTAAAAATCCATTTTCCTGTTGATAGAAATACAGATTATTTCCAGTTTGGGGCTTTGAATGGTTGTGTACAAATCTTTGAGTGGACATATATTTTCATTTTTCTTGCATA
Organism: Pseudorca crassidens; assembly: GCF_039906515.1. Lineage (NCBI taxonomy): Eukaryota > Metazoa > Chordata > Mammalia > Artiodactyla > Delphinidae > Pseudorca > Pseudorca crassidens. The sequence goes on from NC_090317.1 coordinate 96,606,019, forward strand.
AATGCCTAGGAGTGCAGTTGCTGGGTTATTTAGAACTGCCAAGCTATTTTTCACAGTGATTTTCTATTTTACATTAATACCAATAATGTATGAGAATTCTAGTTGATCTGCATCCTCACCAATATTTGGTATTGTCATCTTTTTAAATTTGAGCCATTCCAGTAAGTATGTCATGGTATTTCTTATGGCTTTAATTTGCATTTATCTGATAACTAAAGATGTACTTATTGGCCATCATATATCTGATCACTAAAGATGTACTTATTGGCCATCATATATCTTCTTTGTTGAAATATCTTTTCAAATCTTTGTGTGTGTGTGTTTGTGTGTTTATTGAAGAGTGTATCTTCTTTTTATTGGCTGTAGGAGTTCTTTATATATTCTGGATAGACTTTCTTCATCAAATATATGTACTGCAAATATTTTCTCCCAATTTGTGACTTTCCATTTTATATACTTAACTGGAATCTTTTAAAGAGCAGAAGGTTTTAATTTTGATGACATCCAATTTACCGTTTTTTTTCTTTAATAGTTCATAGTTTTTGTGTCTTGAAATTTCACCTACATCAAATTTGTGAAGATTTTCCTCTGTATATTCTTCTAGTTTTAGCTATTACTCTAGACTTATGATCCATTTTGACATAAGAGTTACATATCATGTGAGGTAAGGGCTGAGATTCATGGATAGCCAGTTATGCCAGCACCACTTGTTGAAAAAACTACCCTTTCCCTTCCCTATTGGCACCTTTATCAAAAATAATGTGTTGGTTATCTCTGTACTTTCTATTCTAATCTATATGTTTATCTTTATATCAGACCCACACTGTCTAGATTAGTCTTCATTAAGTCTTAAAATCCAGTGGCCTAAATCCCACAATTATTTTCAAAAGTGTTGAGGCTATTCTAGGTCTTTTACATTTCCATAAAAAATGAATATGTCAATTTTTGCAGGAAAAAAAGCATGGAATTTGGATTGGCATTACTTTGAATCTATATATTAATTTGGGGAGAATGGAAATCTTAACAGTATTAAGTCTCCTAATCCATGAACATAGTATGTTTTACCATTTATATAGGTCTTATTTACTTTCAGCAATATTTTTGTAGTTTTAAGAATGGAGATCTTATGTATATTTCATTACATTTATTTTTAAGACCTCATGTATTTGATGCTATAGTAAATGGTATTATTTAAAAATTTTTTAGTTAGAATTGTTGATAGCGTATAGAAATACAATTGATTCTTGTACATTGACCTCATATTCAGTGTCTTGCTAAATTTACTTATTAGTTCTAGTAGCTTTTTTTTTTTTTTTTTTGGTGGTATGCGGGCCTCTCGCTGTTGTGGTCTCTGCCGTTGTGGAGCACAGGCTCTGGACGCGCAGGCTCAGTGGCCATGGCTCACGGGCCCAGCCGCTCCGCGGCATGTGGGATCTTCCCAGACTGGGGCACGAACCCGTGTCCCCTGCATCGGCAGGCAGACTCTCAACCACTGGGCCACCAGGGAAACCCTCTAGTAGCTTTTTAAAGATTCCTTAGGATTTTCTATTTGCATAGTGTGTCATCTGCAAATAAAGACACTTTTTATTCCTTTTCATTCTGTATGCCTTTTGTTTCTTTTTCTTAGCTTAATGCCCTGGCTAGAACATCCAGTTATATGATCTTGGGAGGAAAGCATTCAGTCTTTCATCATTAAGTATGATATTAGCTGTAGGATTTTCATAAATGCCCTTTATTAGGTTCAGGAATTTTTCTCTTCATAATTTGTAGAAATTTTTATCATGGACAAGCATTGAATTTCTTAAAATGCTTTATTTGTATATTGAGGTTTTTATATGGTCCTTCTTTATTCTGTTAGTTACATTGATTTTTGAATATTAAAACAATCTTTTATCCCTAGGATAAACCCCATTTGGTCATGGTGTATTAGACTTTTTATATATAGATAGAGTCAATATACTTATATTTTTAAAGGATTTTTGTATCAATGCTTATGAAGGATGTTGCTTTCCAGTTTTCTCTTTAAAGTTTTTACTGGCTTTGTTATCAGTAGAATCAAGTTATACTGGTCTCATATAGTGAGCTCCTTTCTCTGTTTTCTTGAACAGTTTGTGTTGAATTGGTTTTACTTTTTCTTAATGTATGGTGGAATTTACCAGTGAAGCCATCTGAGCCTGGGATTTTCTTTTATGGGGAGATTTTAACTTATATATTCAATTTCTGTAATAGAGACAACGCTATTCAGATTTTTCTATTTCTTGTGTCAATTTTGGTAATTTGAGTATTTTCAGGAATTTGTCAATTTCATTTTATTGGATTTATTGATATATCTTGATTATATCATTTCTTATAATTTTCTGTCTTACATCTCTGTAGTGATGGCTCCTCTTTCCTTCTCAGTGTTGATAATTTGTGTTTTCTCTCTTTTTCCTTGGTCAGTATAGCTAGGGGCTTATTATTTTTATTGATCTTTACAAAGAACAAGATTTTATATTGTTGACTTTATTTTTTGTTCATTTTCCAGGTCACTAACTGCTTTTTTCCCCCTATTTACTTTGTATTTAATTTTCTGTTTTTCTGTCTTCTTAGAATGAAAATTGATTTCAGGCTTTTAAATCTATTGTCATGTAAACATTTAAAGGTATAAGCTTCTGTTTTAAAAATTGTTTTAATTGCATCTCACAACTTTTTTTTATATTAAGATCAAAATACCTTCTAATTTCCCTTGTAATACCTTCTTTGTCCTGTGGGTTATTTTACAGTGTTTTTGAATTTCCAAATAATTGTTGCTCTTCTAGATATCTTTTTATTATTACTGTCTATTTCAGTTCCACTGTGGTCAGAAATTGTACTGTGTATAATTTCAGTCTTTCTAAATTTATTGAGAAAGAAATTATCTTTTAATTGAAGTATTTAGACCACTTAACATATTTTCCATAGCATAAGATGTTACGGACAAACCCAAACGAACTTTTTGGCCAAACCAATATAATGTAGTCATTGGTGTGTCTGGGTTTGATTGTGTCATGATTTTATTTATTTTCTATTCCTCCCATCTGTTTTTTCTTCTTTTTCCTCTTGTTTCCTGCCATCTTTAAATTTGTTGAGTATTTTTTAATGTGTGAGTTTATTTTCACTCTTTGCTTCTTAGCTGTACCCCTTTTTTTTTTAATGTGGTTGCTCTAGGGTTGAAAATGTACATGTTTAATTTATTGTGGTTTGCATTCAAATAACATTTTACCACTGCACATACAATATAAGCTCCTTACAACACTCTGTCTCCATATGGCCTCCCCCCATCCTTTACACTGTTCTTTTTGTATCTTTTGCTTCTTCATATGTTATCAGCCCTAGGTATATTGTTATTATTTTTACCTTAAAGAGTCAGTTGTCTTTCTTTGACAGTTTTATTTCAATATTATTGATATCCAAAAATCTGCACACATTTGAAGTGTACAATTTGATAAGCTTTAACATATGTATAAACCTGTTAAACCATCACTGCAATTAAGATAATGAAAATATTTGTTAGGACCAAAAGTTTCATCATGGCCATTTGTAATCCCATCTTCCTGCCTTTCCCTGCATCCCCTCCAACCCCAACCATTTTCCAGGCAACCACTGATTTGCTTTCTGTCACTGTAAATTAGTTTACATTTCCTGTAGAGTTTTATATAAATAGAATCGTATACTTTGGTTAGGCTGCTGTAGTGTGTATCAATAGTTCTTGTTTATTGCTGAGTAATATTTCATTGTATGAATATACCAGTTTGTTTATTCATTGAGCTCTTGGTAGACATATGGGTTGTTTTTAATTTGGGGCTACTGCAACTAAACTTGCTCTGAAATTCAATTATTTGTATATCCTTTTATTTCCCTTGGGTAAATAACTAAGAGTGTAATGGCTGAATCATATGATAGATGTATGTCTAACTTTTTAAGAAACTGTCTTAACTGTTTTCCAAAGTGACTGTATCATTTTATATTTCCACCAGCACTGTATGAGAGTTCTAGTTCCTCTACATCCTTGACACTTGGTATGATCAGTCTTTTTAATTTTAGCCAATCTACTAAGTATGTACTGGTATCCCCTTTGTTACTAATTCGTATTTCCCTGATGACTAATAATGTTGAACATTGTTTCATGGGCCAATTTGACATCCATATATCTTCTTTGTTGAGTTGTCTGTTCAAACATATTGCCCTTTTTATGTTGAGTAGTTTTCCTGTTGTTGAGTTGTGAGAATTCTTTACATATTCTGGATGTAAGTCCTTTATAAGATTTATGATTTGCAAATATTTTTAGCCAGGCAGCAACTTTTCTTTTTCTTAACAGTATCTTTTGAGGATGAAAAGTCATTAATTATGATGAAGTCCAGTTTGTCAATTTATTCTTTAACGGAGCATACTTTTGGTGCTGTTTCTAAGAAATCTTTGCCTAAACCAACGTCAGTCCAGAAAGGTTTTCCCCTGTTTTTGTTTTTTCTTTTTTTTTGTAGAAGTTAATAATTTTGGGTTTTACATTTAGGTCTGTGATCCATTTTGAGTAAATACTTGTATCTGATACCAAGTATAGATACAAGTTCTTTTTCTTTTTGCATACTGATATACAATTGTTGCAGCACTATTTATTGGAAAGACTGTCCTTTCTCCATTGAATTCCCCTTGTAACTTTGTTAAAAGTTGGTTGTACATGTAAGTGAGGGTCTATTTCAAAACTCTTTATTCTGTTCCATGGGCAATACCACACCGTCTTGAATACTGTAGTTTTATAAGTTTTGAGATCAGTATCAGTACTCCAACTTTGTTCTACTTTATCAAAACTGTTTATGCTTTTCTAGGTTCTTTGTATTTCCATATGAATTTTAAAATTAGTTTGTTAATTTCTACCAAAAAAAGTCTCCTTGGGTTTTGATTGGGATTATGTTGAATATAGGTGGTCCTTACCTTTGCATGGTACAGTGTTAACTGAAACATGTGCATATTGGAACCAAGGCCTCACCTTGCTTGGTTCTAATATGCACATTTTTCAGTTAACACAGTACTGTGCAAAGTAAGTACAGGCTGCGTATAGAATAATTTGGGGAGAACTGACTGCTATGGTCCAAATGTTTATGTTTCCCCCTCCAAATTCATATGTTAAAATCCTAATGCCCCATGTGATGGTATTAGGAGGTGAGACCTTTGGGAGGTGATTAGGTCATGAGGTTGGAGCCCTCATGAATGGGATCAATGTTCTTATAAAAGAGACAACATATTGCTTCCTAGCCTCCTTCCACCATGTGAGGACACAGCTAGAAGGCACTGGCTGTGAACAAGGTAACGGACTCTCACCAGAGTGTGACTATGCTGTTTCCATGATACTGAATGTCTTAGCCTCCAAAACTGTGAGAAATAAATTTCTGTTGTTTATAAACTACCCAGTATGTGGTATTTTGTTACAGCAGCCTGAACAGACTAAGACACTGACATATTAACAATATTGAGTCTTCCAACCCATAACCTAATATCTCTATTTTATTTGCGTTTTAAAAAATATCTCTCAGCAGCATTATGTAGGGTTTTTTGTTTGTTTGTTTTGTTTTTGTTTGTTTTTGGCTGCCTCGTGGCTTGGGGGATCTTAGTTCCTCTACCAGGTATTGAACCCAGGCCCTCCACAGTGAAAGCACTGAGTCCTAACCACTGGACTGCCAGGGAATTCCCACATTTTGTGGTTTTTAATGTAAATGTTTTCCACGTATTTTGTGAGATTTATCTCTATGTATTTCGTACATATGATGTTATTATAAATGGTATATTTTTAGTTTTAATTTCTTTTTTTCTCTCTTAGGATGTATATATACAATTGATTTTTATATATCAGTCTTGTATTCTACAATCTTGCTGAACTCTGTAGTTCTAGGGTTTTTTGTAGTTCCATCTTTTTCTATATGAACTGTTATGTCAATTATGTCATCTTTAATACAATCAGCATTTTTTCTTCCTTTCCAATCTAGATTCCTCTTGTTTGGTTTTCTTGCCTTTTTGCACTGGCTAGACCCTCCAGTATAATGTTGAATACAGATTGTAAGAGCAGATACTGTCTTATTCCTGATCTTGGAAAACATTTGATCTTTTACTGTTAAGTGTGATGTCAGAGATAACGTTTTTGTGGATGACCTTTTTCAGGTTGAAGAAGTTCGCCTCTATTCTGAGTTTGCCAAGAGTTTTTGTCAAGAATGGATGTTGGGTTTTGTCAAATTCTTTTGGTGCATTTATTGAGATGATCGTGTATTTTTTATTTTCAGTTTATTAACATGGTGAATTATATTTACAGATTGATTTTATAGTGCTACTCCAACCTTTATTCCTGGAAATTGGATGTTTATCTATAGTTTTCTTTTCTCGTAGTGTCTTTATCTGGTTTTAGTATTGAGGGAATGCTGACCTCATGGAATGAGTTGGGAAGTGTGCTTTCCTTTTCAGTTTTTGAGAGTGGTTTGTGTAGAATTGATACTATTTCTTGATTATTTGTTTGGTAGAATTCATCAGTGAAGCCATTTGGATCGAAGTTTTCTTTGAGGGATGGTTTTTAACTAAAAATTCTATTTTTAATATAGGACTATTCCTTTTATGTCTTCTTAAGCCAGATTTTTTTAAAGCAAGTTTGATAGTTTATATCTTTCCTAGAAATTGTCCATTTAATCTAATTTGGTGAAATTTATTGATGAAGTTGTTTATAACATTTATTATCCTTGTTGTATCTAAAATCTTCAGTGATATCATCTCTCTTTGTACTTAGTATTAACTCATCTCTTTTCTCTCTCTCTCTTTTATCTTGATCAGTCTGACCAGAGGTTTATCACTTTCATTGACCTATTTCAAGAACCAATGTTTATTTTCTTCCTGTTGTTTTTCTTGTGTTTTTTCCATTTCATTTATTTTCCCTTTGGGCTCTATTTTTTCCTTTCATGGTCTTATTTTGGTTTAATTTGCTCATCTTTTTTCTAGTTTCTGAAGTTGGAAGCTAACATCATTGAATGGAGACCTTTCTTTTCTTCTAATGTATGTGTTTATTGCTATAAATGTCCCCCTTAGTGCTGCTGTAGTGACATTCCATGTTTTTATTAGTTCGGAAAATTTTCTCTTTTCCCTTTTTGGTTGCCCATGGGTTATTTAGAAGTGTTTTATTTAATTTCCTAATATTTAAACTCAAATATTGAGTTCTAAATTAATTATGATCAGAGAACATACTTTGTATGCCATGAATCCTTTTAAATTTGAGACTTTTCTTTTAATGGCCCAGAATATGGCCTATTTTGGCAAATGTTCCATGTACAGTTAAGTAGAAGGCATAATCTGCCCTTGTGTGTAGTGTTCTATGAATATTAATTATTTCAAGCTAGCTAATAGTATTGCTCAACTCTTCTGTATTTTCATTGATTTTCTGCTTTCTTATCAATTATAATTGTGGATTTGTCTATTACCTCATGCATTTCTATCATTTTCGTCATTCACATATTTTTTAAATAAAATATTGGTTATATTCCCTGTGCTGTATAATATATCCTTGTAGCTTATTTATTTTATAGATAGTAGGTTGTGCCTCTTAATCCCCTATCCCTATCTTGCCCCTCCCCCTCTTTCATGTATTTTGAAGTTCTGTTATTAGGTCATATACATTTAGGATTGTTATGCCTTCTTGATGAATTGACCATATTATTATTATGAACTGATGTTTTATCTTTGTTTTTCCTTTATGCAGTGGTTTTCCTCTGACTGCTTTTAAAATTTTGTTTTTATCACTGATTTTACACAGTTTGTTTATAGTGTGCTTTGGTGACTTTCTTTTTTTGCATTTTAATCTCCTTGAGACTCTTTGAGCTTCTTTTATCTGTGGGTTTATAGTTTATATAACATTGGGGGAAATTTTGGACATTATTTCTTCAGGATTCTTTTCTGTCTCCACCTCTCCCATCTCTCCTTTGGGGGCTCCAATTACATGCACGTTAGACCCCTTAATATTGCCCTGCATGTCACTGAGCTTCAATATTTTAATTTAAGTCTTTTTCATCTCTTGAGAAATGTGCTTTACATTTGGGAAATTCCTGTTTCTGTGTCTTCAAGTTCATTGATTTTTTTACATACATTGTCTCATCTTCTGTTTAGTTCATCCAGTGAGCTTCTCATTTAAGATAATGTATTTTTTCAACTCTAGAAGCTCCTTTTTGTTCTTATTTCTTCTCTTTCTTACCTCATATGTTCAATCTTTCTTTTAAATCCTTGAATCCTTTAAATTCCTAAAAATTTTTGGATTTCCTGCCTTGCAATGCCTTCATAGCTGTCATTTATAGGTCTGTTTGTATTGATTAGCTTTCCTTTTCATTTTTACAATTTGCCTCTTCCTTTATTAGTCCAGACCTAAAGTAGCCTTTATTCTAGGGCTTAATTTAGCTCCATTACTTAGATGTAACCTTTCTGAGGTCTCTACTGATTGTCTTTAGTGTTCAGCAAGGTCTCTCTGCGGTGACTGGTTAGAACTCCAATGTCTCCCTGATCTCTTTGCCTAGCCTTATGGAGTTTCAACCTATACATGCACAAATTATTATTAAGATAAAGACCTATGGAGTTCTTTGTACAGATTTTTGGAGCTCTTTCTATACCTTAGCTCCCTTCTCTCTGATACTCTGCCCTGAACATTCTGTCTCCCTCATCCTCCCTGAACTGTGTTCTCTGTGTCCTCAACTCAGTGACACTGCCACGCTCAACTTTGTTTTCCTCCTTGTTCTGAGAAGTAGAAAATGATAGCCAGGCCTGTCATTAGGCATGCACTCCCTTCATTTCCCTTTTCATAGGAATCATAGTCCTTTACTGTCTGTTGTCCCAATGACTGAAAATCTTTGTTCAGTTTTCTAATTGAGTGGGAAAAGAGTTCTGTTCCAATTAAATTTTCATGGTTAGAAGCAGAAGTCATCATCATGGTTTTTAACATAACTGTAAAGAATCTTAGTTCTAATGAGTTTGCTTTCAGAAAGAGACAATATTATAGAATTTTGTCAAATATAATGGGTAGAACTTAGCTTGTTTCCACTGATGCTCTAGTTGGAAGACTATTGCTGTATTTCCAATATGGTTAAGAATAGAAGTTTGTGAGTTTGAAATAGAATAGAGTTGTACAATGACAAAAATTAATTACACAATAATACGCCAACAGTGGCTAACATTTATGTAGCATTTTAGTAGTGCAAGGTGCCTTGTGAAGAAATGTCTCAATAGTTCCTCATTACAATGTGATACACGTACTGTATTATGCCCATTTTACAGATGAAGGAATTGAAGCTTAAATGAGGTTAAGTGACTTGTTTAAATTCACATATCAATCAAGTAAATGGCGGAGCTCACATTCAAACTCAGTTCTGTCAAACTCCCAAGGCTCTGTTGTTCATCATCACCATTCCATGTTGCCTTCAAAACAAGTGGATGGCAGCTGTGACTCTTATGGGGTCAGCTTCAGAACTGGGAGTCTGGGATGCAATACTTTTGGGGCCCATTTCCAGGTTTTGTATAACAGTCTTTCTTGGGTCACACTTTCACTGCTTTTTGTTTCAAAAGGTCAAGTCAGGCATCTTTGAAGCAACACTTCTGGACAGGTCTGATGGCATCTTCCTTTTGTCTGAACATGACTGGAAATCTAAGGAGAGGCTGGGTGGTTGGAAACCTCATCATTGGCCATCATTTTTATTGTAATTGCATTAAAACCATTTTTTAAGAATGATAAAGCACCATGAGAGCAGAGATGACTGGAAAAATGGTGGCTAGGTTTATAGAAGCAAAACATTCAGTAATTTTCTATCTGAAATTATTTCAAAATGAAATGATTTAAAAATTTTCAAATTACTTAAAATCTTCTTTGTGGTTTAGCTTACCAACTTGCTATATTAATGGGTTATTTGTATCATTTTGAGTTTTATTTCTAGGTACTTTTTAAAATTTCATTTTGTTTTATAATTATGCAAAACAATCTACATGGTTCCAAAGACAAACTATAATAAAAAAAAAGAAGTGTATTTTCAATCCCTGTTACCTCCCTCCTCTATAAGTAATCATTTTCATTTGCTTTGGTTTATTTTTGATTGTCTTTTCTTAAAAATTATAAATGTGTGTTTGTAAACACATACACATGTGCATGTTTGTATACTTCCCTCTTTCTTACATATAAGGTGGCATATTCTACACCCTATTCTGCATCTTTTTTTTTTTTTTACTAAAGTATATTCTGGAGTTCACTCCATAACGATATACAGATTGTCCTTGTGGTTTTTTTGGGTTTTTTTTGTGTGTGTGTGGTACGCGGGCCTCTCACCGTTGTGGCCTCTCCCGTTGCAGAGCACAGGCTCCGGATGCGCAGGCTCAGCGGCCATGGCTCACGGGCCCAGCCGCTCTGCGGCATGTGGGATCTTCCCGGACCGGGGCACGAACCCGTGTCCTCTGCATTGGCAGGTGGACTCTCAACCACTGCGCCACCAGGGAAGCCCCATTTTTTAATATATATATTCCATTGGGTTCACATTCTTTCAAAATCTTATTTTGTAAATATTTATTGTCTGCTATATATATCATCTACCAAGGGTAGTGCATGACATTTTGCAATAAACAGAAGTATGCAATATATAGTCTTCACTCTCAAGAAACATCGAATTTTAAAATACTTTAAAAAAATATATACCTCACCCTGATATACAGTAGCTGATCCAGTAATACTTTTAATTTTTACCTATCTACTTTTTAGAAAACACTGAGTAGAAAGTTTTTTGGCATCTGCTGTTTCTTCATTTAATGTTATTTCAGTAGTGTTTGTTAGCATCCTAGTGAATGCATCCCAACATTTAAAATACTTAGATATCTGATCATAAGGTGTGTGGCAGAGGAGTATGCATCTCTGAATGCATGCTATTTCTAAATATTCCCCATTAATTTCAGTGCCTGTAAAGTCACAATGTACCATATAGTCTGGATTACTGTAACTATACTGTCCTTTTAAAAGCCCAACATCCCCCTTTTATTCTATAGTACTCTAACCGTTGTTTTTTTTTTTTTTTTTTTTTTGGGGTACGTGGGCCTCTCACTGTTGTGGCCTCTCCCATTGCGGAGCACAGGCTCCAGACGCGCAGGCTCAGCAGCCATGGCTCACGGGCCCAGCCACTCCGCGGCACGTGGGATCTTCCCGGACCGGGGCAGGAACCCGCGTCCCCTGCATCGGCAGGCGGACTCTCAACCACTGCACCACCAGGGAAGCTCTAACCATTTTTTAAATACCAGGTTCCTATTCTACACCTCACTTCTCTGCACTCTTCTCCAATATTCCTTTAATAGCCCCATGTCGTAATGATTTCTTTTGAAGACTTACGCAGTGCCGTGTGGGTACTCACCTGTGGTAGTTTGTCACAGCGGTGGCCGTATCTGTGTTAGGCTGTACCATTTTTACCTCTGTGTTGGCTCTTAGGGGAACTGACTTTATCTCAGGATCCTTAGTTGGACTTTGTGTCTTTGAATCTGGTGTCTTTCCTCAGAGTAATCTTGGTTACACCTTGGGTTTCCCCTCCTTGCCCCACCCATACTTTTTTTTTCTTTTTTCTTTTTTGCCTATTCTCCAGTAGTGGCCCCATGGTATCATAGTATTGTTTGGCACCTTCTGTCCTTGACCTAGTGGCTCCTAAACTCAGCATATGATGCTCTTTCCCCCTTCTCCCTCCCCTTTCCTCACCTGCCCTCTCTGTTTCCTAATCTCTTTTCACTCACTAGATATTGCTTCACTCAAGAGTAACCTTTGTCCCGAAATCCACAAATATGAAGCTAGGAAATGTCTGTGTAGTGTTCCTGGGGAAAGAAGCTTCTTAAAGTCCTTTTATGCTTCCTAGTGAGTTTGAGATTGCAGCAAGGTTAAATAGCTGAGAACAGTGAAGGGACGTGTTCCAAGAAATTTCATATGATTTCATTACATAAATGTGGATTTGGTAATCTGGCACCTATCACATTAATTAAAGCATTTCCTACAGTGAAAGCTTCTGAGAAAATAAATACTATGCAAGAAGTACCCTCACAAAAACCTTTTTAATTCAGAAAGTTGGTTCCATGCTCACAAAATCAGCATTTTCTCTCAGAAGGCATCACAACTAATGACATTAGTAAGACCCATGCCATATTTTTTTTTAAAGAGAGAATAAAAATGGACAAAACAGAGAATTTTAAAAGGAAGTTATTTCTAGTGGTCTGTTAGAACCTTGTAGTTAACCAAGAAATAAAACAGGGAAAAAAAAACAATTTTAACTGTGGTTTTTAGTACTCCATTACCAGTGGATCGAATGACATATAAGTTGGGAGAGTATAAAATGAATGCTTATGTTAAAGTGAGAGAGCCATCAGTCTACAGACAAAAAAAGCCTTATATTTAGTTCACAGTATCCAAGACCTGAATGAGTCTTACCACGGTTTAGGTAATGCTCTTTAAAATTTCTATTGTTTTACCAAAAGATTTTTTTCTTTTAATATTATAGTGGAGAACAAACACTAAATTGCCTAATAAATGAAGTTTAAACAAAAGACAAAACAGCTTGAAATTGTTTCCTTTTGTTGTTGGTGGTATGCTTTTGCAGCTTCAGCATATCACATCAGCTTTGTTATCCTGTACAAGGAACTTTATAAGTTGTAAATATAAAATAACAATTCCCTGAAAAAGAGGAGAGCCTTGACTGGTGTTCAGCTTCTTACAAAGCAAGCTTATTAGAGATCCCTGGTATCACCTTAGTAGTTTCATTTAGAAAAATGGACTTTCTAAGGACCCTAGTTCACAGTTGTACTCTCTCTCTTTTCTGTCTTGTATGTCTTAAGTATTTTGTTCTGTTGTACTTTATTTTATTTTAATTTTAAAAATTTATTTTTATTTATTTTTGGCCGTGTTGGGTCTTCGTTGCTGCATGGGGGCTTTCTCTAGTTGCGGTGAGCGGGGGCTGCTCTTCATTGCGGTGCACGGGCTTCTCATTGCAGTGGCTTCTCTTGTTGTGGAGCATGGGCTCTAGGCGCATGAGCTTCAGTAGTTGTGGCATGCAAGCTCAGTAGCTATGGCTCACAGGCTTAGTTGCTCTGCGGCATGTGGGATCTTCCTGGACCAGGGCTCGAACCCGTGTCCCTTGCATTGGCAGGCAGATTCTTAACCACTGTGCCACCAAGGAAGTCCCTGTTGTGTTGTATTTTAAATGTGTGGATATCTGTGTGTGTATATATAGATAAATATTCAGTGAATGGTGGATTGACAACTGTGTAAGAAAATGTTTGCACCCAGCCCCAACAGTTCTAAAGTTCAGTATGTCATAGGGAATTGGTGGGAGAATGCAACCAATTGAATATTTTTTTCCCAAATCACTTGAAACTCATTGTTACACTTTTTTCTTGAGATATGGATAATATATGCCCTATAAATTGAAATGCACCTTGAAGACCAAGAAGTGGGTTAGGCAACAATGAAAAAAGTACACTATATTATTTATTTTTAACTTCTTATGTTATATTGGAGTATAGCCGATTAACAATGTTGTGATAGTTTCAGGTGTACAGCAAAGGGACTCAGCCGTACATATACATGTATCCATTCTCCCCCAAAACTCCCCTCCCATCCAGTCTGCCACATAACATTGAGCAAGTTCCCTGTACTATTCAGTAGGTCCTTGTTGGTATATACTTTATAAATGAAAATTCTAAAAATGGATAACTATATATTTATTCCCCATCTTTAACAGATTTGTATATTTTTTCCTAGTGACTGTTATAGCAAACAGCACTTACTTTTTCCTTGTACTAGTTTTTGTTTTGTTTAGTTTTTTAATTTGTAAATATTCAAAATCTCACTGATCTTATCTCTACTTAATGTCTCCTCTTTCTTCAATAATCATAAACGTATGAGTTTTGATGGATTAAATATAAAGGTCTATTCTGGTTCTTTATATATTTGAGTTTTACTTTTATCTAAGTAATATAAGCATATAGGTTTTAGAAGTTAAATCATACTACTTTTAATAACAGCAAAAGGCAGTTTCTGTCTTAATTCATTCCAACACCACCAGTGTATTATCTAAGGCAACCACTGTAAGCAATTTTTGCTATTTCTTTAGTAACACTATATGCTTATATTTCTTTTTCTTGATTTTATAGTTTTTGGTATTATCAGTATTGACTTACTGTTATGAAAGATGTAGCTCTCTTATGCTGTTACCTTCTGTCCCTCCTCACTTGCCTTTCCCCATTTTTAAAACATTATTCATATTTGAGGCATTAATGTGATGTGATTATATTTCTTGTACAATTTGTTATACCTGAGGTAAACAGTTAACTTATTTCTTTCATTGCTTCATTACTATGTATTATAGCTAATTCATCCCCAGAGTACCCCACTGAACTATATATAACTTCTCTCAGTACATTTAACCCCATCAGATAATTTATCACATTTTTTTTCTTGGCAACAAAGAGCTCCCTCCCTGAGCCCTTCATCTGTTTCATTCTAAATTGGTTGCAGTCTTGGCCTTTTGGACTATCATCATGGCAGTTATCTTTGCCCTTTATCTGTTCTGGATTCCTTGTTTCCTATATTCTTTTTCAGCTTTCATCTTCATTTTGGTAGAGTATGTCCTTCAATAATTTCTGGAGGAAAGGTATATTTTTTGAGATATCTGAAAATGTCTTTATGCTACTCAACAGTCTGATAGTTTGGCTGGGTGTAGAATTCTAGATTGGAAGTAGCTTGCTCTTAGAATTTTGAGGAAGTATATCATATGGATAAAAGCTTATACTATACAATCAGATAGCTTGGGTTCATGTCTTACTTACCAGCTGTGTGGCTTGGGAATGTCACATAACCTCTCTGTGCCTGTTTCCTCATCTAAAAATGGGCATAATAATCTTACCTACCTCTAGAGTTATTGAGAAGAATAATTAACAAAAACAAAGCACTTAGAACAGTGCCTGGCCCTTTTTCTCTTTCTCTGAAACCTTTACTGATATTCTGTTTACTCTAGTATACCAAAATTTCACAATGCTGTGCTTTAGTGTGGGCCTTTTTAAAAGTCGTGCTAGGTTCTCGGAAATCTTTTTGAATCTGGAAGGTTGTTCTTCGGAGAAATTTTTTTGTATTATTTCTTAGACAAGTTCCTTCTCTCCAGTTTCTCTGTTCTTCCTTTCTGGAGTTACTGTTATTCAAATTAATATCAGGGTCAGGACTCACAGGATTGATCTTTATCTCTAACTTTTTCTTCTCTATTTCCATCTCTTTGTGTTTTTGTTCTACTTTGAGATATTTATGCAACCTGATCTTCTAACCCTTCTATTTGAGTCTCCTGTTTTGTTTCTCATTTTCTATATTTAAGGGCTTATTTTGTACCCCTGAATGTTTCTCTTTTAAATTATTAGTATTATATAGTTTCCTATTCTTGTTTCATAGGTTTCATATCATTCTTACCTATCTCAAAATAGTATAGTTTTTGAAATTTTATTTGCTTTGCTTATACTGGAAATGGTTTCCTCGGAAATGTTTTTTTCCTATTTGTTTGTTTTAGTCTCTTTCCTTTTAGAGGCTTTCCTCAAATGTCTGATGATCCTTGGCTGTTCTTTTATATTTAAGAAGGAAGTCTTAAACAGTTGCCTGGAAACTCTGTACATGAGTAATTTAATTACAGGTGATCTAACAAGGACTGGACCAGTTTTCAAGAGCCCCATGGATGTCAGTATCTGTAGGTGTTTTGTTCTTAAGCAGATCAGTTTGACAGAGAACAATCTTTCAATCTTATACCTTGGGCTAGGGGTGTGTGTATGGGGGGGAGGGGGGCGGGTATTCATGTCTAAGCCTGATTGCAATAGCTCCAGGAGCCAAGTCGGGGAAGGAGGTAAGGGTCTTTATTTTAACATGCTTACTTATTTAACACATGAACTTTACAGTTAATCCTCCTGTTTAAGTACAGCACTTCATTTTGATGTGAGCTATGAGTCTGGTGTCTAAAGTCTCCAAAGAGTAAGAGAGGGATAATTTGCTTGGTCAAGGATATCCAGGGTCAAACTGCTCCTGTAAAGGTTCAGCCAATCCTCCTGTTGTCTGCTCCACTGTATACCCCTGGTTTCGAAGATACATGTTGCTTTCATTTCCTGAACCTTTTTGGGAGCATTTTGGTAGACTTATCAGCTTGCTTCTTACTGCCTTGCCTTGTGCAAGCTTGGTGTGTTAGTTCAGGTTCTACAAAAATTATATGCCAGGAAAAGATTGGATATGCAAGAAATTTACTGGGAAACTACCTGTAAGCAAAAATGAAAGGAGAGGGAGCCAAAGGAGGCTGGGAGAGCCATCACAGGTTATGCAGGTCTAACTCCTTTGGAGGAGAAAGGGTAGGAAAAATCTTAGATTAAGGTGCTCTTCCAAGAAAGATTTGGTGAGGCCTATTGGGAGTCCTTGAGCCAATATGGGCCTTCAGAGTCCCATATCTCATAAAAATGAGATTGCCTTAGTAGTCCTGCTGCTTTTAGTCATGGCTGAGGGTAGCCTGTGGGAAGCATGGTATTGATGGAAACACAGTGATGGATTCATAGTCTGGGATTGTCAGTCAGTCGCAATCCCTGGAATAAGAGATTGAGGGTCACATCTTAATAGCTGTCACATTTGGATTTCAGCTTTCTCTGATCTGCTAACTTTGTCCATTTACTTTCTACCATCTGAGATTTTGTTTACTTACCTAGTGTGCTGTTGCCTCCTCTCTCATTCTTTTTTTAAAATTTATTCATTTATTTATTTTTGGCTGCATTGAGTGTTCGTTGCTGTGCGCCAGCTTTCTCTTTAAGACTTTATGAATATGTTTTTCTGTGTTCATCCCAATTGCCACTTGGAAGTCAGTTGCGGCGAGGGGGGGCTACTCTTCGTTGCAGTGCACGGGCTTCTCATTGTGGTGGCTTCTCTTGTTGTGGAGCATGGGCTCTAGGCACGCCGCCTTTAGAGCACAGGTTCAGTAGTTGTGGCACACAGGCTTAGTTGCTCCGCGGCATGTGGGATCTTCACGGACCAGGGTTTGAACCCGTGTCCCCTGCATTGGCAGGTGGATTCTTAACCACTGTGCCACCAGGGAAGTCCTCTCATTCTTTTTATCTTTGTGTGTCCATGTCTTTTTAATACATTTATTGAAATATTAGTTTGGCTTCAAGAGGTAGAAGAGAAATGCATGCACTTAGACCACCGTGTTTAAATGGAATTAATGGTTTATTTATTCACACAGTTGAATTATGATTCCCTAAATCATTATAAGCATTTATTTATTATAGTGTATGAATCTCTGGTTATCCTCTCCTACAATATAGCCCACTGTGGTCACATCATGATCACCATTTGAAACTTTATGGGAGCAACAAGAGCTAAGGATAAAGACATAAGCAGGGGCCTGTTCATTGTGGTTCTCATTCTTTATTGTACAGAAGAATTGTGGGGGAGGAGAGTGAGGGTGGTGCTTGTTAAAAGCACTACTTGGTCTTTGGCCTCTTTCCTCAGTGGGTCCAATCTAGTAGGTATGGGGTATGGGCCAGGGATCTCTTCTTAAAAATAAGTACTGTAGTGATTCTGAAAAGCTCCAAATGGACCAATAAGCCACATCTAAGGGGAATAGAGTTTGAGTGTAGGGTAGGAGACCTATAGTCAGATATGACTGAATTTTAGTTTTAGAAGAAACTTTGACCATAATATAAGGATGAGATTTGAGGGCTTTTGCAATAACCTGGACAAGATAAATGATGGCCTCAATTGACTTCCAAGTGGCAATTGGGATGAACATAGAGAAACATATTCATGAAGTCTTAAATAATAGAATCAGATAACCTGGTTAATATTTGAATATCTTCTACATGGGAGGTTTGTCTGTTTTCCCCAATTAATTTACTTATTTATTCAATCTTTTTATCGTTATATTTTTTCAGCTTTTTTTTCTCTCTCCTCTCCTTATGGTATTCCCATTATACATATGTTAGTGTGTTAATGGTGTCTCATATTTTCTCTGAGGCTCTGTTCATTTTTTCTTCATTCTTTTTTATTCTGTATTCTTCAGATTGTATAATCTCTATCAATCTATCTTCAAATTTGCTGATTCTTCTTCCAGCTCAAAATCTACTTTTGAGTGCCTCTAGTAAATATTTCATTTTGGTTATTGTACTTTTAACTGTAGAATATAAATTTTGTCCTTTTTTATAATTTCTCTTTATTGATATTCTCTATTTAATAAGACATTGTCATACCATCTTTCTTTAATTCTTTATCATTTACTTCTATGAATATATTTATAATAGCTCCTTTGAACTTTTTTGATAAGTCTAACATCTGGGCCCCCTCAAAGGCAGTTTCTGTTTTCTGCTGTGTTTTTTTTTTTAAACATGTACAAGGGTCACACTTTCCTGTCTTTTGTACATCTCAACTTTTTGTTACAGCAGCTCTGGATACTAACACCCCTCCCACACTCCAGGGCTTGTTGTTCTTGTTTGGTTGTTTATTTGTTTAGTGACTTGCCAGTTCAGTGCAACCTCTGATGTCTCTCTTCAGAGGGAGCAGCCTTGAGAATGTGCACAACCTTCCTGACCATTAGGAATGACTATGGCTTTAATTGGGCTCTCTTTGACACTCTCTTCCCCTAATCTCCCATTAAGATGGTCTACCTCTATTGGTATCACACTGTACTAATCGCTAGTGATTGCTCTATTGTTTTTGACAATGCCTTGTGGTATAACTTGCTCCATATTCCGATCCGATCCGTTAAAGTTGAGCCCCTTGTCAGGGGAAGGGTTTACTAGTCTGTGAGGCTTGCCATACACTCCCCTGAGCAGAATCTCTGCTATGGAGCAAGAGCTGGGTGGAAAGGGGAACTCCTCCTCACTGTCTGCTCTACCCAGATCCTCCCTATGGAGCAAGGCTGTACAGGATTTTTTTTTTTTTTTGGAGGAGGGGGGGTGAACTGGTGCTCCCTCCTGGCTGCTACTACCACTCAGTATGGATCTTCCACATCAAAGCCATTGTTCACCAGATGCTAAGTGTACTTGGACTAGTTCTTCAGCCTAGGAAGTTGAAGGAGATGGGAGTTACCACTGGGCTGCCGAGTCCACCTCTATGGCTCTCCTGCCTCACAGAGCAGTGCAGGAAAGGGGGACTGACTATACTCTTTACCAGCTGCCCCACCTGGATAATCTGTATTTAGCTGGAGTTGGGAGTGGGAAATAGGTGCTGCCATCCAGCTTCTACCACCCACTCAATATAGGCCTTACACAGCATGGAACTATGGAAAATGGGATTTGCCAATGTTTACCAGTTGTGAAATCCACCCCAAATAGCTCTTCTATCTCAAGGAGCTGATCTATACATAGCTGCTGAGCAGCTTGGAACAGTTCCTCCTCAGGCAGAGCTATGGGGCCACAGGTGCAGTCCCTATCCTGAATGCCACAGCCTCCCATTGTTCTTATGGAGTTTCTGTAGATTTTATTGAATAAGTGCTTCTCAATTTGTTGTAAGCCTTTTGATCAATCTCCAGAGACTTTAAATGATTGTTAGTTTTGACCAGCTTAATATATGTCTCTCCACGGGGGAGGTTTCCCTGCGCTCACACAGCTGTTCTGGAAGCCCTGCCTAGTCATTGTATTTTTAATGATTCTGCACCTTACAGCAAACTAGTTTTTCAAAGATGTAATCAGGTGACTTGAATTGAAAGGACTAAACTGAGAATTTTTTGAAAGGTATTAGGATTTTATTACTGAAATTTGCTCTGATTGAACTTTAAATTTCAGCGTTTAGAAATAATACAAATAGCTTATCTATAAATTTCATCTTCGGAATTGAGTACTTGTAGACCTAAGAAGCAGTACAGCAGAGTGTTTAGAGCATAGGTACTGGGACCAGACTGCCTGGGTTCAAATCCTTGCTTTGCAGTTCTTTAGTTCTGTGAATGAGTTACTTAACTGCTCTCTGCCTCAGATTCCCACATGTGTAAAATGAGTATCATCTACCTCTTAGGGTTGTTTTAGGGTTAAATGAGTCCACACATCTAAAATACATAGAGTCTGACTCAGAAAATGTTAGGTGATGGTTATTGCTGTTGTTAGACATGTCAAAGGCAAATAATCTTCTCATCTGTGTATTATATTATGAAGACTAATGATATTATTTTCTATAGCCAGAGATCTTGATGATATTATTTGTCTAACTAGCTATAATATGATCTTTAGTGTCCTCTAGTGGAAGAAAATCAGATGTGCTCTTTTCATAAACCTACTTCTTTTGGAATTATGTGATCATTTAACCTAGTAAAATTACTCCTAAATAAATAACCAAAGGCAAGATCCATGTATATAAATGGCCTTAAGAAATTGTTAAAATTTACATGGAACTTTAAATCTTAAGTATTCTTTCAAGAGAAGACTTTTTTGGCCATGTAATTTATAATATTAAATAATATAGTACATATACTCTACAGTGACATAGAAATGTTAGACATACATTACTTTTGTTTTGTTTTTTTTAAACATCTTTATTGGGGTATAATTGCTTTACAATGGTGTGTTAGTTTCTGCTTTATAACAAAGTGAATCAGCTATACATATACATATGTTCCCATATCTCTTCCCTCTTGCGTCTCCCTCCCTCCCACCCTCCCTATCCCACCCCTCCATGCGGTCACAAAGCACCGAGCTGATATCCCTGTGCCATGTGGCTACTTCCCACTAGCCATCTACCTTACGTTTGTTAGTGTGTATATGTCCATGAGTCTCTCTCGCCCTGTCACAGCTCACCCTTCCCCCTGCCCGTATCCTCAAGTTCGTTCTCCAGTAGGTCTGTGTCTTTATTCCTGTCTTACCCCTAAGTTCTTCATTACATTTTTTTCCTTAAATTCCATATATATGTGTTAGCATGCGGTATTTGTCTTTTTCTTTCTGACTTACTTCACTCTGTATGACAGACTCTAGGTCTATCCACCTCATTACAAATAGCCCAGTTTCGTTTCTTTTTATGGCTGAGTAATATTCCATTGTATATATGTGCCACATCTTCTTTATCCATTCATCCGATGATGGGCACTTAGGTTGTTTCCATCTCCGGGCAGTGTACTCAGTAGTGGGAGTACCTTGAAGTTTTTCATTTTAAGTTGTGGTAATACAATACACAGAATAACATTAGCACCCAGTTATCTGCACATAGATGACATTTTTTGGTCATCCTCTGAAAATGCTTTAGTCAGTGTGTATATGCTACCTGGAGTAGAGTGTCTCAAATTTTGCAGAGGAGCATGGGACGGCTCCTTTACTGTCCCATTTCTTAACACTCTCTGATTCAGTGATGTATATGTGTGTGTGTGCGTGTGTGTGTGTGTGTGTGTGTGTGTATATATATATATATATATATGAGACAGAAGATGTAATAGACGTTGGCTGAGTGAGTTCTGTGTGTTTGGTGCTACCTTCCATCAGGGTTGGCAAGAATATAAATCACTGACAGTAGTACAGTTTGGGAAATGCTGAAATACTGAGTTATGTATAGGGACTGTTGTAAGATCACAGCAGGATATGCCTACCTCAGCTGGGGAGACTGTTGAGGAGGACTTTGAGGCAAAGTGTGAGTAGAATTTTGATGAATGAGTTGGTGTTTTTCAGCAGAGAAGGAAGCATACAGAGTATCAAACATTGGGAGCAGCATTTTCAAGAGCACAGAGAGCATGGGGGAGGGGGAGGGTGGAGTGGGTGTTGTGGTAGCTGCAGGTAGTTCAGGATGGGGGTCAGGGAGGATTATGGGAGAAGTTAGAAAGGAATGTAATATGTGTGACAGCCTCCCCCCAAAAAAGAAAAAAGAAAACCTAAATTACTTGACTAAGAAGCAGGAGAACTAGGTTCCTTTCTCAATTATGTTGCTAAATAGCTCTGTGGACCCCAGTTAGGTTGTTTGACTTAAAATCATTTTTAGAAAGCTTTCCAAGCGGAGCTGAGGGATTATAACGTCTTGGTATATAGAATGGAGAGCAATGAAGTTTTTGGAGTAATATGGTAATACCTGTTTTATTTTATTTTTTAATAAATTTATTTTTAAAATTTATTTATTATTTTTGGCTGTGTTGGGTCTTTGTTGCTGCATGCAGGCTTTCTCTAGTTGTGGTGAGCGGGGACTAACTACTCTTCGTTGTGATGAGCAGGCTTCTCATTGCAGTGGCTTCTCTTGTTGCTGAGCAGGGACTCTAGGCACACGGGCTTCAGTAGTTATGGCACGCAGGCTCAGTAGTTGTGGCTCACGGGCTCTAGAGCTCAGGCTCAGTAGTTGTGGCACATGGGCTTAGTTGCTCCACAGCATGTGGGATCTTCCCGGACCAGGGCTCGAACCCGTGTCCCCTGCATTGGCAGGCAGATTCTTAACCACTGTGCCACTAGGAAGTCTGATAATGACTGTTTTAGAATAAAACTATGATGACAGTAGTGAGTAGAATGAAAAGAAAGAACTGGAGGTAAAGAAACCCATTAGAAGATCTTTGCTGTGATCCAGACAAGAATCCATGAGGGCTGAAGCTAGGCTAAGTGCAGGAAGGGGCAAATTGTTTTGACAGGTGTTGCAGAAATAGAACGGGCAGGTTTGGGCAGCTGCATATGGGAAGTGGGGGAGAAGTAGTAGCTGGTGTGAGGATGACTCCAGGAGTTGTCCAGAAGAATGATGATGCTGGTAGTCAGTAGGTCACACTCATGCAGCTATGTGGATTCTGTTTTACTTTTTATTTTAACCAGTGTCATTATTAGACACTTCAACTATACCTGCTTTTTACCTTTTTCCCCCCAAATAATTCTTTGGTCAACTTCAGATTCAGTTCCTTATGAGCTATATTACATGGTTTCCAAAAAAATTGTAGATGAAAAATTTCAAAGTAAAAGTAGGTTTAGAACTGTGCAGTAGTGTGGTTTAGTAATTGAATGTTCACGTTGCCAACTTCTTGCCATCAAACTTGGTTTGATTGGCATTTGGTAAAGGTAGGAAAGAATTATTTCCACCAAAAATGGTCAAAGGGAAAGGAAACAAAACTTACTGTGCACATGCTCTGTGTCATGCACCATGGCAAGCACTTTCACATACTTTATTAATCATCCAGGGCTAACTACAACCAGTATGGTAGCTATTCTCTTACTTTTTCCATTTTATAGATCAGGAAACTGATGTAGAGTTATAACAGCTACTAAGTGATGGAGATAAGGTTTAAAGACAGGCCTTTTGACTACAGATCTGTTGCTCTATTACATCAGAACTGCCTCTGGACAGAAGAGTGTTAGCATTTGAAAGGATAAGTGCTAGATCTGTGGAAATAGGTGACCAACCATCCCGGTTTGCCTGGGACTGAGGGCAGGTTCTTGGGACACAGAACTTTCAGTGCTACAACTGGAAAGTCCTGGACAAACTAGGATGTGTTGGTACTCTTTCTGGAAAAGTCACTTACATGAAATAAACCATTATCTAGAATGACCTGAATAAGGAATTGTTTGTATTTGTTTCCCAAAATATTGAGACATGAATTAGGCCTTTTGTTACTAAGTGACAAATGATTAAGTGACGAGGGATTAAGGCCCTACCTGACTTCCTTCTCTTGTTTTCACCGGCTCTGCCTTGCTGGGATTGCACTAAACTGTATGTGGATCAGATGCTAGAGGCCTCTGTTTCTATCTCATTTTTTAAGGAAACGTATGTTTTACCCATTCCAAGTCTGATGAAATGGCAAAAGAGCTTTTGCGAAAAACGTCAAGAAAAAGGTAGATTGATTGTAAATGTACATTCTTCTTCTTCTTCTTCTTTTTTTTTTTTGCGGTACGCGGGCCTCTCACTGTTGTGGCCTCTCCCGTTGCGGAGCACAGGCTCCAGACGCGCAGGCTCAGCGGCCATGGCTTACGGCCCCAACCGCTCCGCGGCACGTGGGACCCTCCCGGACTGGGGCACGAACCCATGTCCCTTGCATCGGCAGGCGGACGCTCAACCACTGCGCCACCAGGGAAGCCCCTCAGTCGTTCTTTTATTTATATATTAAACACTATAAATTGCTTTCTGGAGAGAATTTTGGTCCTGCTGGCAATATTTCCTCGGCAGGCCCCATTCTGCAGGAAGGAAGTGTGGGAGGAAGTGGGTAGTAAGGAAGCCTGTCCTACCACATATCCTTGTTGAACTCCTCAGCTGGAACTAAATAAAAATAGAAGGTAAATAAAGGTATCCCCTGCTTTGTTGAAAGTTCACATCACACCACTTTACTTTTACAAAAGACCTACATTAGTACCTGTTCTCACTAACTGAAAAAAATCTGAAGAGAATTTTTGCTTTTATGAAAAAAGGTAATTACTTCTTCACTTCATGTCATTTTGGCATATAGAAGGGTTCATAGAAGCTTTCTACTTTCGGATAGTGGGGGAAACCTGTGTAAATAACATATTTGGGAAAGTGTAAAATACAAGATATGTGAATAACATTGTTTTAGTTAGACATATTAGTTGAATTCCTATCTTACTGCAATAACTTTTTTCTTTTTTAAACTTTATTGAATAAAAATTTATTTAAGTGTACAGTCCAAAGACTTTTAATATATATACAATGAGGTTTTTTAATTAAAAAAATTTTTTTTATACAGCAGGTTCTTATTAGTTATACATTTTATACATATTAGTGTATATATGTCAATCCCAATCTCCCAATTCATCCCACCACCACCCCCACTACCCCGCCACTTACCCCCCTTGGTGTCCATACGTTTGTTCTCTACATCTGTGTCTCAGTTTCTGCCCTGCAAACCGGTTCATCTGTACCATTTTTCTAGGTGCTACATATATGCATTAATATGCAATATTTGCTTTTCTGACTTACTTGGCAGTCTCTAGATCCATCCATGTCTCAACAAATGACCCAATTTAGTTCCTTTTTATGGCTGAGTAATATTCCATTGTATATATACCACATCTTCTTTATCCATTCGTCTGTCGATGGGCATTTAGGTTGCTTCCATGACCTGGCTGTTGTAAAGAGTGCTGCACTGAACATTGGGGTGCATGTGTCTTTTGAATTATGGTTTTCTCTGGGTAAATGCCCAGTAGTGGGATTGCTGGGTCATATGGTAATTCTATTTTTAGTTTTTTAAGGAACCTCCATACTGTTCTCCATAGTGGCTGTATCCATTTACATTCCCACCAACAGTGCAAGAGGGTTCCCTTTTCTCCACACTTGTTGTTTGTAGATTTTCTGATGATGCCCATTCTAACTGGTGTGAGGTGATATCTCATTGTAGTTTTGATGTGCATTTCTCTAATAATTAGTGATGTTGAGCAGCTTTTCATGTGCTTCATGGCCACCTGTATGTCTTCTTTGGAGAAATGTCTGTTTAGGTCATCTGCCCATTTTTTGATTGTGTTGTTTGTTTTTTCAATATTGAGCTGCATGAGCTGTTTATATATTTTGAAGATTAATCCTTTGTCCGTTGATTCGTTTGCAAATATTCTGTCCCATTCTGAGGGTTTTCTTTTCGTCTTGTTTGTAGTTTCCTTTGCTTTGCAAAAGCTTTTAAGTTTCATTAGGTCCCATTTGTTTATTTTTGTTTTTATTTCCATTACTCTAGGAGGTGGATCAAAAAAGATCTTGCTGTGGTTTATGTCAAAGAGTGTTCTTCCTATGTTTTCCTCTAAGAGTTTGATAGTGTCCAGTCTTACATTTAGGTCTCTAATCCATTTTGAGTTTGTTTTTGTGTATGGTGTTAGGGAGTGTTCTAATTTCATTCTTTTATATGTAGCTGTCCAGGTTTCCCAGCACCACTTATTGAAGAGGCTGTCTTTTCTCCATTGTATATCCTTGCCTCCTTTGTCATAGATTAGTTGACCATAGGTGCGTGGGTTTATCTCTGGGCTTTCTATCCGGTTCCATTGATCTATATTTCTGTTTTTGTGCCAGTACCATACTGTCTTGATTACTGTAGCTTTGTAGTATAGTCTGAAGTCAGGAAGACTGATTCCTCCAGCTCCTTTTTTTTCCCTCAAGACTGCTTTGGCTATTCGGGGTCTTTTGTGTTTCCATACAAATTTTAAGATTTTTTGTTCTAGTTCCGTAAAAAATGCCATTGATAATTTGATAGGGATTGCATTGAATCTGTAGATTGCTTTGGGTAGTATAGTCATTTTCACGATGTTGATTCTTCCAATCCAAGAACACGGTATATCTCTTCATCTGTTTGGGTCATCTTTGATTTCTTTCATCCGTGTCTTATAGTTTTCTGCATACAGGTCTTTTGTCTCCCTAGGTAGGTTTATTCCTAGGTATTTTATTCTATTTGTTGCAATGGTAGATGGCAGTGTTTCCTTAACCTCTCTTTCAGATTTTTCATCCTTAGTGTATAGGAATGCAAGAGATTTCTGTGCATTAATTTTGTATCCTGCAACTTTACCAAATTCATTGATTAGCTTTAGTAGTTTTCTGGTGGCATCTTTAGGATTCTCTATATATAGTATCATGTCATCTGCAAACAGTGACAGTTTTACTTCTTCTTTTCCAATTTGTATTCCTTTTATTTCTTTTTCTTCTCTGATTGCCGTGGCTAGGACTTCCAAAACTATGTTGAATAATAGTGGTGAGAGTGGACATCCTTGTCTTGTTCCTGATCTTAGGGGAAATGCTTTCAGTTTTTCACCATTGAGAATGATGTTTGCTGTGGGTTTGCCGTATATGGTCTTTATTATGTTGAAGTAGGTTCCCTCTATGCCCACTTTCTGGAATGTTTCTATCATAACTGGGTGTTGAATTTTGTCAAAAGCTTTTTCTGCATCTATTGAGATGATCATTTGGTTTTTATTCTTCAATTTGTTAATATGGTGTATCACATTCATTGATTTGCGTATAGTGAAGAATCCTTGCATCCCTGGGATAAATCCCACTTGATCATGGTTTATGATCCTTTTAATGTGTTGTTGGATTCTGTTTGCTAGTATTTTGTTGAGGATTTTTGCATCTATATTCATCAGTGATATTGGTCTGTAATTTTCTCTTTTTGTAGTATTTTTGTCTGGTTTGGGTATCAGGGTGATGGTGGCCTCATAGAATGAGTTTGGGAGTATTCCTTCCTCTGCCATTTTTTGGAAGAGTTTGAGAATGATGGGTGTTAGCTCTTCTCTAAGTGTTTGGTAGAATTCACCTGTGAAGCCATCTGGTCCTGGTCTTTTGTTTGTTGGAAGATTTCAAATCACAGTTTCAATTTCATTACTTGTGATTGGTCTGTTCATATTTTCTATTTCTTCCTGGTTCAGTCTTGGAAGGTTATACCTTTCTAAGACTTTGTCCATTTCTTCCAGTTTGTCCATTTTATTGGCATAGAGTTGCTTGTAGTAGTCTCCTAGGATGCTTTGTATTTCTGTGTTGTGTGTTGTAACTTCTCCTTTTTCATTTCAATTTTACTGATTTGAGTCCTCTCACTCATTTTCTAGATGAGTCTGGCTAAAGGTTTATCAATTTTGTTTATCTTCTCAAAGAACCAGCTTTTAGTTTTATTAATCTTTGCTCTTGTTTTCTTTGTTTCTATTTCATTTATTTCTGTTCTGATCTTTATGATTTCTCTCCTTCTCCTCACATTGGGTTTTGTTTGTTCTTCTTTCTCTAGTTCCTTTAGGTGTAAGGTTAGATTGTTTGAGATTGTTCTTGTTTCCTGAGTTAGGCCTGTATGGCTATAAACTTCCCTCTTAGAACTGCTTTTGCTGTATCCCATATGTTTAGGATTGTCATGTTTTCATTGTCATTTGTCTCTAGGTATTTTTTGATATCCCCTTTGACTTCTTCAGTGATCTCTTGGTTATTTCGTAATGTATTGTGTAGCCTCCATGTGTTTCTCTTTTTTTTGGTTTTTTCCCTGTAATTCATTTCTAATCTCATACTGTTGTGGTCAGAAAAGATGCTTGATATGATTTCAGTTTTCTTAAATTTACTGAGGCTTGATTTGTGACCCAAGATGTGACCTATCCTGGAGAATATTCCCTGTGCACCTGAGAAGAAAGTGTAATCTGCTGTTTTTGGATGGAATGTCCTATAAGTATCAATTAAATCTCTCTGGTCTACTGTGTCATTTAAAGCTTGTGTTTCCTTTTAAATTTTCTGTTTGGATGATCTGTCCATTGGTGTACGTGAGGTGTTAAAGTCCCCCACTATTATTGTGTTACTGTCGTTTTCATCTTTTATAGCTGGTAGCAGTTGCCTTATGTATTGTGGTGCTCCTATGTTGGGTGCATATATATTTATAATTGTTATATCTTCTTCTTGGATTGATCCCTTGCTTATTACGTAGTGTCCTTCCTTGTCTCTTGTAACATTGTTTATTTTTAAGTCTATTTTATCTGATATGAGTGTTGCTACTCCAGCTTTCTTTTGATTTCCATTTGCATGGAATATCTTTTTCCATCCCCTCACTTTCAGTCTGTATGTGTCCCTGGGTCTGAAGTGGGTCTCCTGTAGACAGCATATATATGGGTCTTGTTTTTGTATCCATTCAGTGAGCCTGTTTCTTTTGGTTGGAGCATTTAATCCATTCACGTTTAAGGTAATTATCGATATGTACGTTCCTGTGACCATTTTCTTTATTGTAATGGGTTTGTTTTTATAGGTCCTTCTCTTCTCTTGTGTTTCCCACTTAGAGAGTTCCTTTAGCATTTGTTGTAGAGCTGGCTTGGTGGTGCTGAATTCTCTTAGCTTTTGCTTGTCTGTAAAGCTTTTGATTTCTCCATTGAATCTGAATGAGATCCTTGCCGGGTAGAGTAATCTTGGTTGTAGGTTCTTCCCTTTTATCACTTTAAATATGTCATGCCACTCCCTTCTGGCTTGTAGAGTTTCTGCTGAGAAATCAGCTGTTAACCTTATGGGAGTTCCCTTGTATGTTACTTGTCATTTTTCCCTTGCTGCTTTTAATAGTTTTTCTTTGTCTTTAATTTTTGTCCATTTGATTACTATGTGTCTCGGCATGTTTTTCCTTGGGTTTACCCTGCCTGGGATTCTCTGCGCTTCCTGGACTTGGGTGGCTGTTTCCTTTCCCATGTTAGGGAAGTTTTTCACCATAATCTCTTGAAGTATTTTCTCAGGTCCTTTCTCTCTCTCTTCTCCTTCTGGGACCCCTATAATGTGAATGTTGTTGTGTTTAATGTTGTCCCAGATGCCTCTTAGGCTGTCTTCATTTCTTTTCACTCTTTTTTCTTTATTCTGTTCCTCAGCAGTGAATTCCACCATTCTGTCTTCCAGGTCACTTATCCGTTCTTCTGACTCAGTTATTCTGCTACTGATTCCTTCTAGTGTCGTTTTCATTTCAGTTATTGTATTGTTCATCTCTGTTTGTTTGTTCTTTAATTCTTCTAGGTCTTTGTTAAACATTTCTTGCATCTTCTCTATCTTTGCCTCCATTCTTTTTCCGAGGTCCTGGATCATCTTCACTATCATTATTCTGAATTCTTTTTCTGGAAGGTTGCCTATCTCCACTTCATTTAGTTGTTTTTTGGGGGGGGTTATCTTGTTCCTTCATCTGATACATAGCCCTCTACCTTTTCATCTTGTCTTTCTTTCTGTGAATGTGTCACAATGAGTTTAAATATATACACTCTATCATCCCACAGAGTTCCTTCAGCTCCTAACATATACTTTTTTTTTATGACTTTTAATATTGAAAAGTAATTGAGGTATAAACTGATATATCTCCAATTTTCTTTTGTAAAGTTAGGCGTACCATTTTGAAATAGGTGTCTGGGTTTCATAAGAGTAAAATGCCCCCATCTTTCTCCCTTTTTGTAAAACTGTTTTGGTTTACATTTCTCAAAATGAACAGCAACCCAGGAATTGTACATTCTAGAGGTGTTTAGAACATTGTATTTCTACTTTTATCATGTGCAGAATATGATCTTAATAATGGTCCGTCATATATTTGAGAAAAACTCTAATGCTGGAACTTTATGTGGTTTGGATTTCAGTCATTTCTGCCTTTTTCCTTTATCCACGTAATTAACATCTTTCTATTTTTATTAGTTGAGTTCAGAACAGATTCTCACCAAATTCATGGTTGAGTAACTCCTTGAATTGATGACTCAGAGTTATATCTTGTAAGAGACAGATAATTTGGTTTCATTTTAACCTATTGTTGGCTCTTATGTAAGATAGTTTTGAAGCACATGTTCTTCTTTTAGGACATTTTAACACCTCAGAAGATAAATATTATAAAGATCATTGAATTGGTCACCTGTAATCTTTATTAATATCTAATTAATAAGCTAAATGAATTATAGTACTTCAATATTGATTAAGAATGACCTGGAGTTGTTTTAAATGTAAGTCCCTAGGAAATTAATGACACTTTAATTATTTACCAAACTCATCCTAATGAAGAGTGAGAAGGAAGACAAGTAGTTCTTACAGCAGTTGGCTTTATTATAATTTCCTGCTGATAGTTGTTGACAATACATCAAATATAGTGTTGAATTTAGTTTAAATTTGGTATTCAACTGGGCAGGCTGCCTTAATAAATTTATTACACTTATGAGAACTGTAAATTCTTTGGGAAATATATTACCAAAACCCCATTAATTTGTAAATGCTTAATGTAGTCAAGATTGATTTTTAACTAATATATTTGGCTATTTAAGAACAATTTACATCAGTCAAACATCCTCAGTTAATGGTATGCTCCTTATTTTCTTTATCCACCTGACAGATGAGATTTTAGGCCATAAGATTGTATTAAATTGGCAAGAATTCAAAGAAATTAGAAGCTGCTTGGATTTCTGTTTGTATGTGAAAAAAAGATAATAAAAATGTGCTAGTAAAATGTGTAAAAGATCAAGGAAATAATGACTTTCCCATTAACCCAGGTTGGTGTGGTGCCCTGTCTGGGCCTCTGGTCATCCACTAGTTGAGAAGGTCGACTTTCTTGATTTATAGGAAGATGGCCTCATTAAAGCCAACCTGACCTGTATTATTGCCAAAGGCAGCTGGTATCTTTAGTCTTCAAATTGGTTATTAGTTAAAGGTTGAGCCCAGCAGCAGAATTTGACTTGGCTGCTATAATCCTTCCAAGGTTCTGCTTAGATCCCTTTCTTAAAATATCCCATGGTTATTAATTTCAGCACACCAAGGAAAAAATGTTGAATCAATAATGACTTTCATTTAGCTGTTTTGTTATTAATGTTGATTCAGATGAACACATTAATACTTGTCCTAATTATTTTATGACTAGATTGGAACATTCTTTATGTGCATTTGGAGCCTGGGCCAGCTCTTAGTGCATTTTAACTATTGAGTTTCTAACAGAAACTGGAAATTCTTTGGAAACAAATTAGAATACTTATATATTTATTAGTAAAAATATCAGTGTCTAATTTCTGATTATCACTGGTGACAGTGCAGCTGAAATATGCTGGTTCTGTAGCAGTCTTGGTAGCTTCTCACCCAAGTCAGTGTTACCACATTAACACTGTTATATGATTGGATCTTAAGGGCACATATAAAAACTACATAGCCCCAGGAGCCATTGTGGTATCATGTAGAGAGCACTGGACCTCAGTTATTAGCTGTGCTTCCTCTACTTACTACTTGTGTGATCTCAACCGCTTATGTATCTCACTAAACCTGGGGCCTCAGTTTCCTCCTTTGTAAAGTGAAACTAGATGTACCTACAGGGTTATTATAATTATTAAATGAGGACTTACAGAGGGACACTTAAAATCCCAGATATTATGCTGCATAGTCTAAGGTCATTCAATAAATTTTGAAGGGTCCAAAGGGCTGCTATACAGTGGATGTTGACTACCCTTTTTGTGTTTGGTAGATTAAGCAAGATAAAACGATTAAAAACTACCAAACAAGTAAAGGATTTAGATTAACAATAGTGAAGAAATTCCAGATTTAGTTATTAAG
This sequence comes from Pseudorca crassidens, assembly GCF_039906515.1. Taxonomy (NCBI): domain Eukaryota; kingdom Metazoa; phylum Chordata; class Mammalia; order Artiodactyla; family Delphinidae; genus Pseudorca; species Pseudorca crassidens. The sequence continues at coordinate 96,637,970 of NC_090317.1, forward strand.
TGATGGATTTGGGTTGTTAAAAGCTGTAGAGTTTACTTCTATGGAAGTGCTTTTTAATAACACATCTGTTTGGACATAGACTTACAGACATAGAAAACAAACTTATGGTTACCAGAGGGGGGGGGTAACAGGGGGTATGGGGGGAAGAGATAAATTAGGAGTTTGGGATTAACATGTACACACTACTATATATAAAATAGATAAATAACAAGGACCTACTGTTTAGCACAGGGAACTATATTCAGTATCTTCTAATAACCTATAATGGAAAAGAATCTGAAAGAGAGTATATATATGTATATATTTATAACTGAATCACTTTGCTGTACACTTGAGACTAACACAACACTGTAAATTAACTATACTTCACTTTTTAAAAAAATGGTTAAAAAAATCTGTTTAGATTCTTTTTGGAATGACTGAATGACTTTACAGATAGTTGTGTAAGAAACGCAGAAGAACTCACAATTAAGAGGATAATAATTAAAGCAAGTCAATTTATCCAGAGCTGCACCATTCTAATTTGGTAGCCAGTAGCTACATGTGGCTATTGAGCACTTGAATTACAACTGCTCCCAACTGAGATGTGCTATAAGTATAAAACACACTGGATCTCAAAGACTTAGTACAAAAAGAGAATGTAACATATTTCATTAATACTTTTTAATGTGACTATATGTTGAAATAATAATACTTTGGATATATTGGATTGCATAAAATATGTTAAAATAAATTTCACCTGTTTCTTTTTACTTTTTAATGTGGCTGCTGAAAACATTTTAATTGTATATGTGGTTTGCATTATATTTCTGTTGGATGATGCTGAACTAAATCCTTATTGAATGATTCTGTGAAAGCTGACTCTTAAATTTAACCTTTAAATCTCAGATATTAAGGATGAGATTGTTGCTCCAATGCTAAGAATGTCAGAAAGCATTCCTTTCCTTAGTCACATTTGTAAATACCCAACTTATTTTTGACCCCATGGTCAAATTAGCTTGCTACAGAGTCGTGGCACTCTGAAAGTGGCATCTGACTTTTAAAAGGTAGCATGAAAAATTCTCCTATTCCAAGAACAACTAATAGTAAAATGAATAATAAATACTTTTCAGGAAAATTCTTTTTAAAACAGACCGTCTGAAACGGCTTTCCTAACTCTCCCTCATTTGAGGGGCAGACTGGAAAGGTAGACCCTGGAGGACATAGTTGTTCTACTGTTGTTGGACAGCTCGAACTTCTTAGGAAACTGGTAGGAGTAGTAGTTCTCATGCCATATAGTGGGCTGATTCAATTGAAGTGTGTTTCTCAAATTTTGATCAGAAGATCTAATATTACTTTCCATATTACTAGTGCCCCTTTTAAAAGAAAATAAATTGATGAAATATAGGCACATAGTTAAATATAGGGGCACTAAACATAGAAGTAGATTATTTTTTAAATCTTTAAAAACTTCCCTGCAAAATTACAAAATGAAAAAGTACAAGGAAGAGTGGAGGAGTTACCACTCTTCCTTGTCACTATAGATAAAGTAGAACTTCAAAACAGCCATGGTAACTGTGGGTCAGGTGACTCAAAGGAATGTTCTGAGCTAGTATCTATAAGCATCCAGATAATCACAATTTCAAATCATATTATTATATTATCACCTACTTTCGAATTCCTTCCTGGTCTGCTTCATGAGCTGATTTGTAGGAAAATACTATTTTTAGTTTGCTATATCAGCAAGGAGTTAATAGCAGTTAATACATACATCTTTAATTCACATTCACACCTAAAACAAACATTTTGAGCTTAACATTCTTGGAATCTATAGTTTGAATGCATATATGGTGCATTCATGTTTTGTAAACTGTGATTTTCTATTTGGGCTGTTTAATACACCCATATAATTGATACTTGAATTATGGAAAATGGTGCCGCAGCTATCCTAGATGTAGGCCATCTTTTGCATCATTGCCCTTATAAATTCAAATACATTTTTATGTTGTTAGTTTTGTGCTATTCAGTCAGTGTTCGGATTTTAGTCCCTGAAATGTCAGATCTGGTGATATTTAAATTGTTTTAATCTTTGGACGCAGGATCCCCAGCAATCCTTCCTTCATTTTGAGGATGGGTAAAGTGATAAGAGACTAGACCAGGAGCATGTTCAGTTATATACCAAGCAGACATGTGCGTGTCAAAGAGAAGGGTCTTTAGAGCGTCCGTTTCTACTTATGATTTTTCAGTATAACAAATGTGGCACATGACAAATGGTGAATATGGGGATTGAAACACTGTAGTTACATGAAAGGGGCAAAATTTAAAATAAACTGAAAACAGGAGAAAAGACCAGTGTTCGTTGTGGCAAACACTAAATCTCTCTTTACTTCTTGACTCCAGTGTCAGAGCACTGAATTAAAATCAGACATTTAGCAGAATAGGAAGAAATGGAAAGAGAGAAACTAAGGTGAAAACAGAAGATATGAAAAGGGTGACTTCCAGTAAAACGAGAAGCTGGAGATAAACATTAAAATGAGTACTAAAACTCCTAAGCTTTTGATAGAATCAGAAGGCAGAACAATCTTAAAGGGAGAGAAAAAACTGCAGGCATCTGATTTATGTCGTCTGGCTTTTCAGCCTGGTCCTCCAGCGCACTTGTCAAAAGCCTTCCCCATAGTTATGACTTCCCAGTGCAAAAGCCACACCTATTCACACCTCTCGTCCCCTGGAGGTGGAGACCATGTTTCACGTGTCTCTCATTTCTTCCTTCACAATGAACACTGAAGCACCTTAACCCCCTCAGCCCCACAGTGCTGCACTCCACACAGTCCTTTCACATCCATTCTCTCATTTGAATCTTGCTGCTGCCCTCTGAAGTTGTAGACTGTGTAGGTCGTGCATGACCTATCACGTCCCCCATTTCATTTGCCATAAGGAAGGCATTTTGTAGAGGTTAGCAGTCAGCCGGCAAGTAGTAGTGACAGGGGCTGGACTGGCACCAAGTTTTCCGACTCCAGATCCTATGGGATTTTCATCACTGCCATTTACAAACACACAGTGTTCTCTTTAAAACAACTGCAAAAACAAACAAATCAAACCTTCTTTGACCCTGCTATTCCTTTCTTATTACCGGGATCATGTCTAAACACACCATGGCATTGTGGAAGGACTGACTTTGGAGTTAGACAGGCCAAGGCTCAAAACCTACCCCTTGTAATAGCTATGTGATCTTGAACAAGTTTCAAAGTCTCAGTTTCCTCATCTGTAAAATACCTACCTCACAGGCTTGTTGGGACATTAAGAGACAATGACCAGGGATTCCCTGGTGGCGCAGTGGTTGAGAGTCCGGCTGCCGATGCAGGGGACACGGGTTCGTGCCCCGGTCTGGAAAGATCCCACATGCCGCGGAGTGGCTGGACCCGTGAGCCATGGCCGCTGAGCCTGCGCATCCGGAGCCTGTGCTCCGCAACGGGAGAGGCCACAGCAGTGAGAGGCCCGCATACTGCAAAAAAAAAAAAAAAAAAAAAAAAAAAAGACAATGACCATATTAAGTACTTAGACCAGTGAGAGATAGGATAAATCTAAATTTATTATATAATTGTCTGCATCCTGACTTTGAACCTGACCTCTCCACAGAATTTGATCTTAGAACATTTATGGTCTTTTCTGGTTGAATCTTACAGCCTTTTCTCAGCCTTCTCCAACTACCTATGCCTTAATTCCCCTTATTTCCTTGACTTTCTTAATATTGTATTATTGATTCTTCCTTTTCTGGTGGCTTCTCTTTTGTCATATTTACTGACTTCTTTTCCTCACCTATACCTTGTGTAAATTTTCTAAGGTTCCTTCTGCAGCCATTGCTCTTGTTGACAAGACTAACTTGAATTAGCAAATCAGAGAGGAGATAATGTTATCTCTTCTGCTTTGTGCAGTATATCCTTAACCTTCGTTCTTTACCTGTCTCCCTTCTATTTCCAAATATAAAAAATGTCACATTGGATTTTATTCATTGGCAAGCAGGTAAAACTCCAGCACTGTTAACACAGGAAGGCTTTAATTATCTCGTTCCATGTAGACATGGCAAGTGATACTTATGCCTAAACTATTTTTGTGTGATGGTGATGATGATGATGATAATGATGATGAGCATGACAATGAGAATATTAACACTTTTATTTTCCAAATAGTATTGTGTAACTTACACAGTAGTCTTACCTACATTATCTGAATTTGTTCTTGAAAATAACACTGTGGGTAGTGTCCTGAATTATCCAACACATTTTATAGATGATGTAAAAAAAATTCTGACTTTGACGTTGGGAGTAGTGCCTTTTCTGTTTAACCATACTATTTTTTTGCCCCCTATTCCATGTAACTTCCCTGATGTGTGTCTATAAATGCTAGATTTTAGGCTAAAGAATAAACATCATATTCTTAGACAATTTAGGGAAAACTAAGAAAAAGAAGTAAAATTCAAGACAGCAAATTGAGTTACTTATTAGCTGATCAAGAAAGAGTTATAGGGCTTCCCTGGTGGCACAGTGGTTGAGAGTCTGCCTGCCGATGCAGGGGACGTGGGTTTGTGCCGCGGTCCGGGAGGATCCCACATGCCGCGGAGCGGCTGGGCCCGTGAGCCATGGCCGCTGAGCCTGCGCGTCCGGAGCCTGTGCTCCGCAACGGGAGAGGCCACAACAGTGAGAGGGCCGCGTACCGCAAAAAAAAAAAAAAAAGAAAGAAAAAAAAAGAAAAAAAAAGAAAGAGTTATAAATTTTGAAACCTGTTTACAAGAGTTTGAGGAAAGTATTTGTGCTATTTAGATTTCTTATTAATAAGAGCTGACTCTAATGTATATAGATTTAAGCTGGCAAGAAATATGAGCAAGTTATATTGTCAAAGATTTTAAAGGGCAAAAAGTTAAGCTTAGTTTGAATGGGGGATTTCATCTCTATAGTTAGAGGAGTCTTCATGTTACCATAGATCACATCCATTCATTCATCATTCACTCTGATTGTCTTTTGATCCTGCCTAACAAAATGTTATGTGTTTGTTTTGCAGATCTAAAGCGGGAAGCCAGTATCTGTCATATGCTGAAACATCCCCACATTGTAGAGTTATTGGAGACATATAGCTCAGATGGAATGCTTTACATGGTTTTTGAATTGTGAGTGTACATTCTCTTTTCCGAAGGGGCTGAAGTGGTTTTTTTTTGTTTGTTTTAGGGTTAAAGTTTTAAGCAATGTTGATCTTAGATAATGCTGACGCTTTTCTCTTAAAATTTAAAAATACTTGTGAACTCATCTGTTTAGAAAGACCTAAAGTAATAAGAATAAAAGGAATATCTCATCGTAAGGTTCACAATGGCTAAGGAAGCAAAAGTTGGGCATATTCAGTTACCCTCACAGTTTTAGCCTACTTCAGAGAAGAAGAAATAGAGTTCAGAGGAATAGGAGGTCCCAAAATATAAAGTTCTGAGTACAAGAGTCTTAGTGAAAAGGATCGGTATGGAAGTCGAGGCCTCCATGTAGCCAGCCTCTCTAGCAACTAAAAGCAAGTAATAACAGACATAACTTCCTCTTGATATAATCACCATATTGGCATATGAAGGAAATTCTGTAGACAACCATATATCTTGATTTTAGTAAGCCACTCGACATGTTTCTCACAAAATTTTTGTCAATAAGATGGAGGAATGTGAGCTAAGGATAGTATAATTGGGTAGTTTCATAGCTGGTTGGATGATTGTGTCCAAAGAGATTGTATAAAGCCTTATGGGATGGCATACTATTCTGTTCAAAATTGTAATCGGTGACTTTGATTAGGGTCTCTCACAAGGTGGTAATCAAGGCGTTGGCCAGGGCTGAAGTCATTTTAAGGCTCTGCTGGGGATGGATCTGCTTCCAAGCTCACTCACATGGTTGTTGGAAGCACACTCTCAGACTGAGGGCCTTAGTTCCTCATGTGCTGTTGGCCCAAGACCTCCCTAGGTTCCTTGTCACTGGGCTTCTCTGTAGAGCAGTTCCATGGCAGCTGGCTTCATCAGGGCCAGCAAGCAAGAGCACAAGAGTAGGAACAAGACAGACGGCAGTCTTGTAACCTAATCTCTGAAATCACACACCATCACTTCTGCCATATTCTATTAGTTAGAAATAAGTCACTAGATCCAGTCCACACACAAGGGGAAGGGATTACACAAGGATGTGAAGACCTGGAGGTGGTGATTACTGGGAGCCTTGTTAGAAGCTGCCCCCTACAGAGGGCTAGCTTAATACATTGAATATCTGACCAAATTTTAAAATATTTTACAAGTTTGTAGCAAAGGAGCTAAAACAAGGTGAAATTTAAGACCAGTTAATGTAAACTCATTCATTCACATATATAAGTGCAAGATCACTATGAACTTAATTGTAACTGCTTATATGAAAAAGATGTAAGCAATTTAGTTAGTTGTTGCAACAGCTTTAAAAGCCTTGAATGGAACCTGCAGATACCTTAATTAGAAGTGTATAGTATTCAGAACCAAGCCATAGGCCCAGTGTGCTGTGTATTGCTCATTCTCCCTGGAGTGTTCCTGGTAAGCAGGACACTGGCATGCTTCCAGAAGGGGATAGCCAGAGTGGGAAAGAGCCTAGAAATTCTGTCATAGAGTCACAGCCTTCAAAATCTTTGTCAGCAATCCTGCTAAAAGATGTTTGAAAACTGTGTACCTCCACACATATCTTTCAGTTGATATATACAAACTTTTATTATAAGGATGTAAGTTTTAGTGTTTTGTATATTTTTTAAAATATTTTTTCTTCAAAAATCTCGAGCTGTACCTTTATCTCATTCAATTTATGGAAAATGTCTGCTATGTGACCTAAATTGCAAAGCTAGTCATCATTGTCAAACTAGTCAGCCAAATCAGACTTGCTTTCTGTCAGAAAAAAATCTGACTTCATTTTTCAAATAAAATTAAAGTGTTAATAGACATCACTGTGACAGTCATCTTACTATTGATTTATAATTCTAAACTAGATAAGGTTTTGCCGTGAATATATTGTCTGCATGAAGTAAGGTGGCTCTTCCCTTCCTTTCCAAAGCTGTTTTGCTCTCACAGATGGCTCCCTCCCTCGGTAGCTTTGCATTCCCCCATTGTCTTTTTGAAATTAGGCAGGCTTTTCAGGATGGGTGAGCGGTTTGTCTTTTGAGATGGGTTCCTTTGAGTGGAGATACAGAAGAGAATTCAGCAGACCACAGACTTGTTTTCAGACAGACCAAATTATGGCAAATATAGATATGGCTTAAATGCCTTAAAAATATCCTAATACATGTATCCCCTGGAAGGGCTTTGAGTACTCCCAGAGATACCCAAGTCCCACTTTGAAGACCACTTGTCATGGAAGAGCTGTTGAAAAGGTGGGGAGACTTTAGTTACCCAAGAATCTATTGATTTTCTTTTACCTCTATAAGAGTCCCCAGATGAGAAGCCCATGGCAGGTCATGATGGATGTCTTTAGTTCTTTGAAATATCGTCAAATGTAAGAGGATTATGTATTTATTCAGTGTAGGGTGAGGAGCTGTAACTATAATCAACAGGTGGCAGGTATGAATGAAGTGGCTGTCCACGAATGTAGCGGCTGTCTTACAGAGTCTGCCGTTCCTCACTAGAAATGCTCAAGCTAAAGCTGGATCCATCCAAAGGTCCTGAAGAAAAGGTTTTAATTTTGGACTAGAGAGAGCCTCTAACGTCCCTTCCAATTTTAAGATAGTATAATTATTTTCATTTTATTCTTTATTCAAGAAATCTGTTTCTGTCCTTTTTTTTTTTTTTTTGCGGTACACGGGCCTCTCACTGTTGTGGCCTCTCCTGTTGCGGAGCACAGGCTCCGGACGCGCAGGCTCAGCGGCCATGGCTCATGGGCCCAGCCGCTCCGTGGCATGTGGGATCTTCCCGTACCGGGGCACGAACCCGTGTCCCCTGCATCGGCAGGCAGACTCTCAACCACTGCACCACCAGGGAAGCCCTGTCCATATTTTTATTCACTGAGAAAACTAAAAACCAGATTTTGCCATATACTATGAAGTAATGAGCACAGAAAGCCAAATTTTAAAATTTACCTAAATTTCACATTTGCTGTCTGTTTCAAAGGGGTCTAAGTGACAGTATAGTAGAGAGAAGATGATCCTTGGTGTCATAAAACTTGGATTAGTGTCCCACCTCTGTCACTTTTACTAATTATGTGACTTTGGCCATAATCTCTTAACTTTAAAATCTTCATAAGATGAAAACTAGATGAGATAACTGTGTGAATTCACCTTATAAAGTGGTGACTTGTTCTACAGTGATAAGGTATTGTTTCCAGTGGATTTAACAGCTTAGTTTTAGTTTCTTAATGTTGAATTATATGGGATTTTTTTATATAGCTAATTTTGTATGATTCAGTTGTGTTTGGAATAATTCATTGATGGCTATATATTGAGAATAAGACCTCATTAAAGTTGCATATTTACCGGCCCCCTAATCTCACTGTTAACCCAAATCAGTAGAACATGGCTTCCTAGTTTTTAACCTTTTATTTTGGAAATTTTCAAATAAAAGAAAATAGTATAATGAACTTCAGTGTACCTATCACTGAGCTTCAGTAGTTATCAATACTTTGCCATTCTTGTTCTATCTATCCTTTACTGTTGTCTTTTTTTCTTGGCAATTTCTAAAGCAATATCATTTCACCTATAAATACTCCAGTTTGTATTTATAAGGACTTGTGTGTGTGTGTGTGTGTGTGTGTGTGTGTGTGTGTGTATGTGTGTATAAAATACTGTTGTCGTATCTAGCAAAATCAACAATAACTCCTTAGTATCATGTCATAGTCAGTTAATGTTGCTTTCCCTGATTGAACATGAATTTTTAAAGGACCCATTTCTCAATTTAGAATTGTTATATTAGCTCTAGGAATCTGGAAGTAGATTATAAATTCACAGTTAAAATCGCTATTTCTCAAAAGGGCTAGAAACAATATAGAAATATAAAATTGTTCTTTTGTATTATCCTTTTTTGTAAATTTACCTTGACAGTTGTCCTTGCCCTGTTTTTTGCATTCCCTTTGATTTCCTCAGTTTAAAACAAATGAACAAACCCAAACCATACATTACTGTAAGATTTAAAGTCCTGTAGATCAAAGAGCAAAGCAGTAAGTTTGTGCATGTCTCCACCTACTGGCTAGGTAAGAGATTGCTTACATAGCTGCAATGTAGACAAGGCTACACCAGAATTTTTCTGGCAATAGATCTAATGACCCCTGGTATTCAGGGTCTCATTGCTCAGGTTATGGGTTATCTGGATCCTTTCCACAGTTTTCTGACATGACACCAATACAGAGTAGACAGGAAATGGAAAGCAAATGAGATAAGGTCAGTTGACTTCGCTGTTTGTTGGCTGCTTGGAAATAGCTCTGATAATTTTGATGGAGAAAAGGCTAGACCAAACAATATATTTGGGTTATCAGTGAGTTTCTTATTATGGTATCCATATCTTTCTTTGCCACAGACTATCTATAACCAACTCTCCCTTTTCTTCCCTAAACTGAAGTCATGAAATTATATGGCTCAATGTTGTTGCGTATCATGTTAGCAAATCCTTAGAACTAGTTGATATAAATGATTTATAAGTTTAAAGCATACTGAAATACAGAGACAGAACCAAAATTTTAGCACTGGATGAGATTAGAGCAGTAGATTTCAAAAGTTAGCATTGGAAAATCCTGAGTAGAGCTCGTTAAACCAGCATGTACCCAGGCCCCAACCCCTAGAGATTCAGTTTCAACAAATGTGGGTCCAGAAGTGAGAGGTCAAGAGATGATTGACCTTTAAAGTAGGGGTAATACTATTTCGAGACTATGTTGTCATTTTTCCCAACACACTCAGTAGTTTGTTACGAATCTGCATGTGTTTATACTATATCTATCGCTTTGGGATTATACTTAAATTAGGACTTGTCTGTAGCGGTTTGCTGTTATTTTTAAAAATAAACATTTAAAACGTAGGTTCAATTTTAAAGACAGGGCTGTGTCATGTCACACACACACACACACACACACACACACACCCTGCACCCCACCAAAAATTAAATGTTTATTTCTAAGTCACACATCAAAGCTTATGTTTAGTAATGTCTGATACTTGAAGTTAAGCTGCAAATCCTAAATTGGCTGGCCAAGAAATTTTAATTACCTTATTATAGAATGATTACATATACCACAGGGAGACCGTACAGTAATTAAATATGGTCTTAAAACATTTCTGACATGAAAACAATAGTTTGTATCTTTTAAAATAATATTAACAGTTTGTATTTTTGAAGCTCACAAAGGAGATAGACTGAAAGCTCTTTATTTATTTAAATTTTATTTTTAAAATTTTATTTTTAGTCTGGTGTTTATGCTCAGGGAAGGCAATGTTTGTGGAATTCATTTATACTGATAGAGTAGAACTGATTACTACTTACCAGCAAATTTGCCACTTAAGAGAAAATATATTTGTTTCATATCAAGCAAGAAAAATCTGGACTATAGCATTTTAATTTATATGAACATTTGTACATATTTTTATAGCTAATTTTATCTATTTTGATTTTTTGTTTTTATGGGTAATGATAGAAATTGCTATTCATTCATTCAGCACATATTTATTGAATGCCTACTTAAGTGCTGGGTAATAGGAAATGGTTGGGAAATACTGCTTGGTCCTAGTAAACATTAGAAACTTGATATGGTAATTCAGTAAGCTAAGATACAAGAAAGGACCTAGCTGAGTGACTGTGTAGGCCTTTGATAAATGCTAGTTGAAAGAAAACAACTTCTGTGTCATTAACTTTTTAAAATTAAACATTTCTTTTGACTTAGGTTTACCACTATACTAAATGTTTAGTTGCATTTTAGTTTTAAGAACTATGTGTCAGGGATACCCAAGACCATTCCCAGGTCTGATGATTCGTTACGAGGACTCACAGGACTCAGCATATAGGCATATTCACAGCTATGATTTATTAATAGCTAAAGGGTATAAAGCAAAATCAGCAAAAGGAGAAAGTGCATGAATTGAAGTCCAGGGGTAACAAGGCACAAGCTTCCAAGGGTCTTCTGCCAGCAAACATTTGTGACTACACATGTGAGATGTTGTCTATCAGGGAAGCTCATTAGAGACTCAGAGTGCAGGGTTTTTGTCGGGGGCTTGTCATGTAAGCACCCTCTGCCTGGTGCATACCAAATTCCAGACTCCCAGAAAGAAAGCGGGTGTTCAGGATAAATCATATTGTTTGCACAAGCAGTTTAGACACAGTGAGCCACTCTTTTCAGTTAGGAGGGGAGGAACCCCTCCAAGTTCCCAGATGCCAATCAAGAGCCAACCTTGTAGGCAGGCCTTGCAAGCCTTTTGAGAGATAATAGTTAGGCCTGGTTAAATACTTAAATAGTTAACTCTTTTCTGCACAAACTAAAGTAGAGATCAGCAGGAGAAGGGTTTGAGTTAATAAACTCCTGGATCTGCAAACAAAATATACTTACCTATAAAGATAATTGCAGAGTTTGGGGTTTTAAAAAAACTTTTAACTGTAATTACTGTATCATTTTGATATCTATTGGGAAAAAAATGTAGGTGTCCCAATTTTTGTATAAAACAAATCCTAGATTGAGATGTTACAGTGTAGAATAGATATTAAGCTTTGAATACTTTAGGAAGCAAACTGCATCCTGACTCCTACTATCTTAGAAATGTATTTGAAGTTGTCAGTCTCGTAATTTTTTTATATATGAAAGCTCATCTTCAACCACTAAAATAATTTTGAATAAACTTATGTACATATAAAATAGGAAGAAAAGTCAGTTAACTTTCTGTTATTTAAAAGAAGTAGTTCATTTAAAATGAAAATTATAAGTTATTTTTAGAGTAATATACATTCTTTGTACAAATTTAGAAATTATGGAAAATTATAATGACAAAAATAATACCATTTGCAAAAGGTAATCACAGCGAGCATTTCAGAACATTTCCTTCTATGTATAGTCATGATCACAGTTGCACTAAATAGAGATCATTTTATATATGCAATTTTGTATCCTGATTCGTTTAGCTTAATAATTTTAAGCATTTTATTATACCATTAAATACTTTTTAGATACAACATTTTAATGGCTGCATTAAGATGTCTGAACTATATGCATGTGCCATATTTAATATTTTCCCTAAAGTTGGACATTTACACTGTTTTCTGTTTTCTGTATTAGAAATAATGTTATGATTAATAATATTCTTGTACATAGTTACTTGTGCTCACCCCCTGATTGCCTATTTTCTCAAGATAAGTTTTTAGGAGTAGAATTACTGGATATTAGAATTAGTGTATGAATGCATACAAACATCTACATCACACATAGATTTAACCTTTTTTAATAGAATGTATTACATTTAGAAAAATGCATACACAGAACTATACAAACATAAAGAATTATTGTAAACAGCCACGTACAACCCAAGTCAAGAAATTTTAAAACTGCCAGCACCTCAACAGCCCTCGAATTCCCCTTTCTGATCATAACCCCCTGCCTCTCTCAGAATTAACTTTACTCTAGACTTCACTTCCATGTTTTTATATCTATACCATCTAAATAGGTATCCCTGAATAGTGTAATTCAGTGTTTTCTATCTTTTTAATCTTTACTTACATGCAGTCATAGAGTATACACGTTTTTTGGTCTGTGAGAATATCCAGGTTAGTTTGATCTCCTTCACTTTGTTGCTATATAGTGTTAGTGAACAAACATTCACAAGTTATTTATTCATGTAAATGTTAATATGTATTTGGGTTGTTTCCAGATTTGGCCATTTGAACATTACTGTTGTAAACAGTCTTGTACCTGTATCCTGGTGCACCTAAGTAAACGTTCATATAGGGTGTAGACCTAGGAGTGGAATTAATAGGTTTCAGAGTATGTACAGCTTCAGTTTTCCTAGATAATACCAAGTTATTTTCTAAAGTAGATGTATAAACTGACCCTTTACCAATGGTATATGCCTCTCTAAGGTGATCCAAGTCCTAGTTTTCCTGTCACTGCCCCTGTTTAAAATATTGTTGTTTGTCCTTATTCACAGTGCCTTCCTTTAATTCTCATGATTAATTACTACCTATGCTACACACCCTTGCTAACACTTGGCATTGTTGGAATTTTTGCCAGTTGGTGTGTAGTAGAATCTCCTTGTAGTTTTTCCCGATTATTCTTCCCTAATTGCCATTTAGTGACCTATCTCTTCATTCTTGTAATGGTATATTTTGATTAACAGAAGTTTGTGATTTTAATATAGTCTAATTTATCATTTTTTAATTTTATGGCCAGTGTTTTTGTATCTTGTTTAAGAAATACTTACTCCCCTGAGATTATGAAGATATTCTCCTATGTTTTATTATCCATCTGGAATTGATTTGGGGTATACTGTGAGGTAGCAGTCTAGTTTCATTTCTTCCCATATGGATATTCGATAGTCTCAGCACAATTACTGAAAACACTGCTCTGCAGTACCACTTTTGCCGTAAATCAGGCATCTGTATAGGTGTGATTGTTCTGGGCTCTATTCTGGTCCCTTGGCCTATTTGCCCGGCATTGTGCTGTTGTCTTATTTACTATGGCTTTACAGTAAGTCCTGGTAACTGATAGAGCAGGGCCTTCCACTTTGTTCTTCTTCAGACATGTCTTGAGAGCTGTACTTGTCTTTGCATTTTCCATATACATTTTAGAATCAAGTTGTCAATTTATACACACACACACATACACTTAAAAAACTGTTGGGATTTTGCCTTGAATTATTAAATCTTTATAAGCAACTTGAGAATAATTGACAGACTTATTATTGAGTCTTCCACTTTAGGAACATGGTGTCTGTCTTCCCATTTATTTAGGTCTTTGATGTCTTTCAATAAAGTTTTATACTTTTCTCCATAAAAGTTGTGTACATTTTTTGTTAGATTCTTAGGTATTTGCTTTTAAAAGTAGATCAGTCTGGGGCTTCCCTGGCCGTCCAGTGATTAAGACTCCACGCTTCCAATGCAGGGGGCACGGGTTTGATCCCTGGTCGGGAAACTTAAGATCCCATATGCTGCATGGCACAGCCAAAAAAAAAAGGTAGCTCAGTCTCTCTCTTTCTCTCTTTCCCTCCTTCCTTGTATTGACATATACTCCTATTCATCAAGCTTCATCAATTCCAATAATTTTTCTGTAGAACTGTTTGGATTTTCTGCATACCTGATCATATCATCTGTGTATGAAGAGGATTTTGTTTATTCCTTTCTAATTCTTTTACATTTTATTTCTTTCTCTAGACTTTACTGCAGTGGATAAAATATCCAGAGTAATGGTGATAGCAAATCTTTGTTTATTTCTGATCTTAGAGTTTGCTAAGCATAAATGGATGGTGAATTTTATCAAATGCTTTTTTTCTGTGTATATTGAAATGATCATATGATTTTCTTCTTTACTCTGTTAATGCAATGAATTTCATTGATTCTTTGGTTAACCACACTTGGTCATGACGTATAATCCTTATAATCCTTTTTATATATTGCTAGATTTGGTTTGCTTATATTTTGTTTAGACTTTTTACATCCATATTTGTGGGAAGATTACACTATAATTTTCTTGTACTATCTATATCACGTTTTTATGTCTAGATTATGCTAGACTCATAAAATGAATTGAGGAGTATTCTCTGTTTGTTGTTTTTCTTATGTGATTGGTAGAACTCACTTATAAACCCATCCAGGCCAGACTTCCTTATAAGAAGGGTTTTCATTTCCGATTCAGTTTCTTAAATATTTATAGGAATATTCAGGTTTTCCAGTTATTACTCTGTCACTTTTGGTGAATTGTATTTTTCTAGGAATGAGTGCATTTTATCTAAACTTTAAACAATTTTGTCATAAAGGGGTTCATACTATCTCTACAGGATCTTCTTCATTCTTGATACTAGCAATTTATGCCTTTTTTTTTCTGTCTCAGCCTTGCCAGATATTTACCAGTTTTATCAGTCTTTTAAACAGTGACTTTTAGCTTTGTAAATCCTTTTTATTGTGTATTTATTTTCTATTTCAGTAATTTCTGTTTGTTGTTATTTCCATCCTTCTACTTTGGGTTTAATTTTCCAGGATTTATTTCCTTTTTAAATTTCAATTTTCTTGTATCCTTGGGTTTTAGATGCGTCTCTTGTTAAAGGCATACAGTTGTTTTTTTATTCTAGACTCTCAATCTTTGTCTTTTAATTGAAGCATTTATTCCATTTACATTTAATTTTAGTATATTTTGATTGACATTGTGGTCTTATGTGCTTTCTGTTTATACCACCTATTACATGTTTCTTCACCTTCCCTGATTTATTTGGATCAGTTGAATATTTTTTAATCATTTCATTTTTGTTCTATTAATTTGGAAGTTTTAGCACCCTTTGCTGAGTGTGTACCCCAGAAATTACAGTATGCCTCCCTAATTCATCAAATCCTAATATTGATACCATTACTGTCTTCCTGAACAGTACAAGCACTGTAGAACACATTAATTCCATATAATGCAACCTTGACTTATAGGCTGTTGTTTTCATGTATTTAAATTATATTTGTGTGTATAAATGCATGTTACATGTATTTACATCACTCCAAGTTATTATTTTTATTCATTTAGATTTACCTACACATATCCTTTCTCTGTTATTTATTCTTTCAGCATCTCTAAGGTTTTATCTGGATTCATTTTCCTTGTGTCAGTCTGCTGGGTGTGAACTCCATTTGTTTCAGAATTTCCTTAGATTCCCTTTAGTGTTGAGGGATATTCACTGAGTAGAGAATTCTAGGCTGGCATTTTCTTTACATTAGATATCATTCTACTGTCTTCTGGCTTCCATTGATATTAACAATTCAGCTAGCAGTCTGTCACTTTTCTCTGAGGGTAGTCTATCTTTATTTTTCAGGTTATTGAAAAAATGTTTTATTCATCTTTTGTTTTCTGTAGTTTTCTCTGTGATGTGGGGTGTGTATGTGTGTGTGTGTTTTAATCCTGCCTTAGGTTTTTAGGTCTCTTGAATCAGTGTATTGATATTATTTTTGGTTAGGGAATATTCTCAGCCATTATCTCTTCAGATATTGCCGCTGCCTTTTTCTTTCTCTCATCACCTTTGTGACCCAATTAAGTATAGATATAGGCATACCTTATGGTATTCTCTATATTTTCTACCTTCTTTTCTGAATTTTGTGTTTTTCCTTTTTAAAATCTATATTTTTTCTCTTTTTTTGCAAAAAAAATTCAAGTTCAGCTTTTATGTTCTGGGACACAGTAAACTTCATTATTTAATAATCTATGTTGGATAATCTCAGTATATGAAATCCCTGTTTGTCTTTATTGTCTGTCATTTTTGCTGGTTCTTGGTCAAAATATCTTACCCTTTTATGTACTGATTCATTTTGACCGTGTGCTAGAAATTATTTTGACAATTATTGGCGTTGAACGATGCTTTCTTCCTCTAGAGAGAACTCTAATTTGCTTTTACTAGGCACCTTTAAGCAGTAGCAGTCTGGGACTATCTTAATCAAAGTTCAAGGCTTAGATTTTCAGGGCCATTCAGAGAGAAAGCCAGATTGCAAGTATGTGAAGGGGCTGATCACTTCCGGTTCACCGCTAGCCCTTTAGGGTCCTAGGTCAACATTGGAGAGTAGTTTATGATATTACCCTGAATTCTGACTTTTTTCCCCTTAGAGATCTGCTGTATAAGCAAATGTCCCCAGGACAAGAAGGACTCTGATCCTTGGCTTTACCTCTCTGAGTTCCCATTCTTTAGCCAATATTCCTGACAATTTGGTTAGTACGTTGATGCTTTAAGGAAGTTTTTTTATCCAACCTTTCTGTTGTCTTCACTGAGACACATCACCTATCAGAAGTCTAGCCAATAGAGTTAAAACTCCTTTTACATAGTGTCATGTTATTCTTCATAAAGATTGTACCAATTTATATTCAAACCAGTGGTAGATGAGAGCATTCATGTTTACGTTTTGATAGGTCAGAATGACATTTTGGTTTAATTTGCATTTATTTTGTTGCTAGTGTGGTCAAATATTTTAAATGTATGTTTACCCATTTCTTTTTCATCTGTTCACTTTCTTCAGTTTTTTGTCATTTTGTAAGAATTCTTTATTTACTAAGGATATTTACCTTTTTCATGTATTTGCAAATATTTTGCTGAAATTTGCCTTTTTAATTTTGTTTACATTATTGGACTTTTTTGTATATTGACTTTTTTAAATATGCAGAAGTTTAAAATTCTGTCAGAGAAAGAAGTTACAACTAAGCAAGAATGAAGGCTAGAATGAACCCTGTGGTGCTGGATTAGAGTTGGAGGTGGTGGAATGACAACATACTTAGTTTAATATGTGTACACGCACACATATGTATCGATATGTGTTTGCATGTATATATACATATGTACTTATATATACATATGTACATACAGGTAGATAGATACAGAAATAAATATAGATACATGTGAATGGGTTAGTACACATACATACGTTTCTGCCACTGAGAGGGCCTTAGAAGCAACTACACTGCAGTAGTAATGAGCAAGCCCACACCCACATATTCATTTATAAATACATTCTCTAATAGAAGGAACTGAGGCTCTTTAGAGAAATTATTATTCTAGGACTGGGGCAGAGAAAATACAAGTAAGCCTGGAGCATTTTACAGTGCCTGGAAGTTAGGAAGTGGTCAAAAAACAAAAAGATGGGGACATGTGAAAAGGTCACAGGAACCAACCTGAAAGAGCTCCCAGTGACCAAAACTGGAACAATTTGGGCAACAAAATAAATAGCATAGTACTAGACTATAACCCAAGGTATAAATTAAGTATATATGAGCCCATACCAATATAAAGAAATTATTGAACAAATAAATAAATGGGAAAGAAGAGACAAACCTTCCTTACAGAAGAATTCCAAATAATATATGTAGATAATCCCCTCCCACCTTAAGGGTAGACTGGACTTAGTGACCCCGCTTTTGAAGAACAGAGCGTAGAAAGGGGAACATAGTAAGTTTACAGTGCAGAAACCTGGCTAACCCCTCTTAACCAAAGAATCAAGTTAACATCACTGATGATAAGTCATGTGGATATCACGTGCCCCCTGAGGTGGTGTTCTGAGAAGGGCACTTCACCTCTGTGGTAGCCTTCCCCCAAAACCCACAACCGTCATCTAAAAATGAAAAAAACTTCAGAACAAAGAAAGTACATTAGTCAACAAACCGTGAAGTCCAAATACAATCTGGAGTTGAGTTAATAGTAATGTACCAGTATTACTCTCTTAGTTTTGACATGTTTACTGTAGTTGCCTAAGATGTTAACATTAGGGGAAGTTGAGTGAGGGGTATACAGGAACTCTCTGTACCATCTTTGCAATTTTTATGTAAATCTAAAGTTATTAGAAACTAAAAAGCTTTCTTCGATCATAATTAAACAAGCAAACAAACATGAAACTATGAGTTTACACCATTATTTCCAGTTTAAAGTAACAATTACGGATTTTTATTTAGTGAAACATTTATTAGATAATAAGGAATTGTTAAAGTCTTTAGTGTATGACTTTATAATTTTAGTTATTTTACAAAAATTTCTACATTTTGGAGGTAAGTACTGAAATATTTATGCATAAAGCCTGGGATTTGCTTCAGAATCAGGTGAGGGGTGAGCAGTGGGTACTGGGTTGAAGTATAGGTAAAATAGGATTAGCCCATGAGTTGTTAATTGTTGGAGCAGGGTAATGGATATATGAGCCTTCATTACTCTACACTTTCTACTTTTGAAATTTTCCATAATATAAAGTTTTTCAAAAGCAAGAAAGAAATTATACAGTTTTTACTTAGTTTTTTTAATTTTTAAATTATTTTTTAAATTGAGGTATAGTTGATATAAAATAATATGTATGTTACAGGTATACAGTATAGCGATTCAGAACTTTTAAAGGTTGTACTCCATTTCTAATTATTATAAAACATTGCCTGTATTCCCTGTGTTGTATGATATATCCTTGTAGCTTATTTATTTTATAACATAATAGTTTGTACCTCTTAATCCCCTACCCCTTGCCCCCACCCCTCCCCACTGGTAACCACAAGTTTGTTTCTCTATTTATATCTGTGAGTCTGTTTCTTTTTTGTTATATTCACTCCTTTGCTTTATTTTTTAGATTCCACATATAAGTCACATCATGTCTTTCTCTGACTTATTTCACTTAACATAATACCATAATATTTAGCATAATTTAGTAAAATTTTACTTAATTTTTAAAATTTTATATTTGTACATCTTTTCACTGAAAATCGGGGTTTCTTGCCACATTAACATACTTGTTTCCTCCTACTAGTTTAAATATATAATAAAAGTAAGACTACTGAATACAGATTAGGATTTCTTAGCCCTTCTTTTCATCCTTGAGTGTATCCCAGTAGGGATGCACAATCAAAACACTGGATTTTAAAGTCACTTAAATAACTGTTCTCTTTGTGGTTATGCCACAAGCTTGACATAGAGTTAGGTTTAGAGATCCTTGTATTGAATAGATGTTGCCCAGTTTCTCCCAGCATTAACATTTTGCAAAACTAGTATGATATCACAACCAGGGTATTGCACTGATATACTCTCCTGATCTTACTCAGATATCTGCATCAATTTAATTTTAGGGATTGCCTCTTATTTCTTCTTGACTTAATTTTGTTTTTAGATTATGAAAAACATATACCTGATTGGAAAGTCAAACTTATGAATAGGGTTCATTCAGAAAGGTCTGGCTTGCATCCCTGTCCCCATTCACTTCCCACCTTAGAGGAAATTATTTTGTAAAATTAATTTTAATTTTATTTTTCACTATTTCTGTTTGAAAATACAAGAAAATATGTATATATTTATGTTTTTATACCACCTCCTTCTTACACAGTCTTATATACTCTCTTCTAAACTTTGATAATTTTTAATTTAACAATATGAAAATACCAGCTATCTCTCCATAGCAATGTGTAGACATCTCCTTCATTGCTATTTATATCTGCTTAGTACTCCATTATGGATATAGAATTGTTTATTAAGCCAGTTCCCTATTGATGGACATTTGGATCATTTCCAGTCTTCTTCTTTTACATTAATAACCTTATGCATACATCATTTCATACTGTTGTTAATGCCAGATTCCTTCCATAAATGTTGTACCACTTTGCATTCCTACCAGCATTGTATGAGAATTGTAGACTTTAAATTGTAATCTAAAGAACTGAACTAATCTCTCAGTCATATTAATTAGTAAATATCTCATTTCATTCTAAAACTGACCTTACATGTATAAATCTAGACAGAGTTGTAGATAAATTCTGTTTTATTTTTATGGCCTTAGTCCATATCTGTGGACTTGACCAGAATGCTGTTAAGTAGAGTGGATTTCATATCATTGTGAGGTTACTGGCCCCAAGAGAAGTTTTTGGCACTTCTTGGTTCCATCCTTCACTAAACTCCCTTATTCCTCAATCAATATCCAGTGCTCATGCTATGCGTGAGCTCAGTTCTGAGATATGCTCCCTATATGCTCTCTTGGTATCTCTTTGCTCCCATTTGGTATCCCTGTCTGGTAGCTCATTTCCTTAGTGAGAGAGAGAGAGAGTGAAATATTAGAAGACTCAAAGTAGAGATAAGGTCATTTGTCCCTTTACTGGTTGTTGTCTTGAGTCAATAGCAGTGTCTTTGAATATTAGTATGGGGGTATGAAAAATATATTCTGTCTTTTTGCCAGACTCTAGAAAGTATTGTTTGTCTTAAAGATACTCTTCATAATTCTCATGCACACCATAGAGGGCTCAAGAGGTTCACAAGGAATAGGGGCAAAATCTTGATGAGCTTTTTAAGACATGGCAAGGATTTTGGATTTTATCTTAAAGATGCGGATGCCATCATAAGCAAAAATTATATGATCAGACTTCCATTTTTAAAGCATTCTTTGGCTACAGTATTGCTATAGGGTTGGATTTGGATGTGGGGAGAATTAGGAGGCCATTACAGTGATTTAGTATGCATGTTGACAGCTAGGATAGATCAGTGTCAGTGAGATGAAAGGAAGTGAGTAGAACCTGAAGATATTTAGGAATTAGAATGGACAGGATTTGATGATTGGATGAAGGAAGTAAGGAAGCAGGAGTCAAAAGTTGACTCTCTGGTCTGTGGCTCGAGCACCTAATAAGATGATGGTACCTGGAAATAGATGGTGAAATATGTTTTGGACATGTTGAGTTTGAAGTTTCTGTGAGACATCTGAGTGAAGTTGCTAAAGATGAAGCTGAATATGTAGATTAGGAGCACAGAGAGAGATCTTTGATAGATACAGAGATTTTGGGATGGTTGCTATTTAGATGGTTTAGAAGCGTGTATAGAGGGAGAGGAGAAGGCTTGAGGACTGAGGGTCTTCCAAATTTGAAAGGGTTGGGTGTAGAACAGGAGGAATAGCTAGCAAATGAGATAGCAAAGGAATAGCTCAAGAGCTGGAAAGAAAATCATGACAACAGGATGTCACAGAAGCCAGGTAAAGAGAGTATATCGAGAACAGTATTGCGGGGAAATGAAGCTTTTCGGCACTTCTTGGTTCCATCCTTCACTAAACTCCCTTAATCCTCAACCAATATCCATGTGATGCATGAGCTCAGTTCTGAGATATGCTCCCTATATGCTCTCTTGGTATCTCTTTGCTCCCATTTGGTATCCCTATCTGGTAGCTCATTTCCTTAGTGAGAGAGAGAGAGAGAGTGAAATATTAGAGGACAAATGGAGAGGCCTGTACTATTGTCCTAACTCTGTCACCAACTTTATCCATTTAGTAATTTTTGTTTCTTAATGCCTTCTAAGAGATATAGCTAGAAGCTCAGGACAGAGATGGATGGACATGGAAACAATTATAATGAGAAGGACGAAGAGAGGAAAGAAGAGAAAGACCCCTTATAGAGGAGACAATACTGAGGTTTGAAGGATGACCAGGAGTTTGCCAAGTGGTAATGGCAGGGACAGAACTAGAGAAAAGTTGTAAAGATATAGGAATCTCATGAAGTGTAAAGAAAGGAAACAGAATGAAGTCAGGCCTCATAAGAATGAGAAAGAAAAACCTCAGGAAACGGGTCACTACTCCCTTCATCCCTTGGGGTTTTGCATCTACTTTGCTCTGGAAAGACCAGCTTGCCCTGTTTACTGAAGGACTTGCACATAGCCCCAAACAGGCGCCCCAGTCCCCAAGTCTGCATGACCTGAAAGGCCAAGTATTTCCTTCTGCTTCTCTTACTTGACATTCCAGACAGAATAAGAGCATATGAATGAATGAGTGAATGAATTTATCTGATTATCTCAGCTTCCTCCTTCTCTTCTAAAACCCTGAGTATCCTAAGGTATTGACCTGACCCCCTATGGATAACCTCCTTTTGAATCTGGGATCTGTTCCATGTCCAGCCAGGGCAAATAAAAGCCCACTTCTGTTTCCATGCTTGGGCTAGGGTTCTCAGTGGAAGAGTTTAATAGTGTATGGGAGGCAAATTGACTGTATGAGTGGGAAAGGAGGTAAGCATTATAGGCAAGGCAAAGAGCATGTGGAATGGCCAGAAATCTGACTCAGCTTATATGGTTGGGGAACTATTAATAATAGTGGGCTGTTACTTTGGAACAAGGTACAAGATGAGAGAATGACTGGAGATGAGCTTGGACATGTAATAATAAAAACCTCTGGTGATGTGTGTGACTGCACTGCTACACTTTATACTTGTTTATTGTCTGTTAATTCCTCTCAACAACCCACTAAGGTTAATTACTAAACCCATTTTACAGATGAGAAAACTGCAGCTTAGGAGGTTGTGGCTTGCTCAAGGTCACAAAGTTGGTGTGCTGCAGCCAGGATTCCAACCTAGGCAGTTTGACTCTAGAGCCCTCACTCTTAATTGCTCTGATATGTCTAGGGCTTTTGCTGCCATGTTAAGGATTTAATACATCCATTCACAAGTGTTTATTGAATGCCTACAATGTTCCAGGCACTGTTCTAGGTGCTGAGGATTTAACAGTGAGTAATTCAAAGTCTATGCCGACATGAAACTTATATTCTAGTGGAAGAGACAAACTAACAGTAAATGTGTGGTATTAATAGCCAGTAATGATAAGTGCTATGAAGAACAGGGGCCACGTAAGAGATAGAGAGTGATGAGGATGCTACTTCAGATAGGGTGTTCACAGAAGCCCTTTCTGAGGAGGTGACATTTGATCAGACTTTAAAGTTTATTCTGTAGGTGGTAGAGCACATAGAAATAATTTTACCAAAGTAATAATATAATCGGATTTGTACACTATAGAGAGACCCCTAGACTCCATATGAAAAATGTAGTAGAGGGTCGAAATTAAAGTCAGTAAAGAATTCCAGTCAAGATGGGATTTTGGAGTTCAACTTCTTCATTGTAACAGAGACTGAGAGCCCCTAAAGGGAAGGGAACTGGAGTCTAGCTCACCACATGAAATTCAGGGATGAGACAGAGACGCTCAACCTTAAACAGTGGCTAAGAAAAGCTCTAGCCATCATATATAAAGAGATAGCTCAGGGGGACCGAAAAAGAAAAACAAAAACAAGAAATCCCCACTTAAGATTAGTGTTCAAATGAAATTTTCAAAGCACACAAGGAAAAAATAACATCCTGAAACAAACTCAACATAGGAAATTTGGTCTAAAGGAAATGGAAATAATAGGAAAATCTGAAAGGGACTTCAAAGTCCTCAAAAAGATAAAGAGAACAGGTAGCATTCATAGAACAAGAGGCTGTTCTATTTGGTAAATGTTGAAAAATCCTTCAGAGAGCGTGTGTATGTGTGTGTGTGCACTGTATGTCTGTGTTTGGAATCAATACGGCCAAGTCAAAAGACGGTATTGAAGAACCAACATAGAACAAATCACAGTTAAACAGAGACAGTAAGTATGAAAGAGAAGCTAAGAGTCATGGAAGCCACATTGAGAAGATCCAACATATACAAATTCATACAGAATTCCAGAAGTAGAATGTAGAGGGAATGATGGAAGAGGGGAGACCTTACTCAAAAAGATAATAGTCCAAAACTTTCCCAAATTGAAGAAAGACTATCCCCTTTAGAGAGAAATAAGGTTTGGGGAAGAAAATTACTAATTTACTTTTGGATCATCCGAGTCTGTGGTGACTGTGGGACACCTACCTGGTGATGTATGGTACACAGCTGCCCATATGAATCTGGCCCCCAGGAGAAGAATCTGGGCTTGAGGTGAAGTTGAGGAGTCATAACCATTAGAACGGGGCCCATTTCACCTCTTGGCACCTCAGTTTCTACCCTACCAACTTGTGAGAATGAAATGAAATGTGGGAGTATTCTGATAATCAAAACACTAGATAGTCTTACCATGACCTTCATTGTCATTGTCATTGTCATTGTCATAAATTCTGTTTATTACAGAGCCTCAGGATTAGAGGTTAAGAGCCAGGATTCTGGAGCCAGATTGCTTAGGTTCAAATCCCGACTCTGCTACTTTCTAACCGTGCGACCTTGGACAAGCTATATAATAACATTTGTCTTAAGCCTCAGTTTCCTCATCTGTACCTGTCTCTTTGTGTTGTTATGAGGGTTAAGTAAGTTATTACATGTAAAGCTCTTAAAATGGTACTTGGCGTGTAGTTAAATGCTCAGTAAATCTTTGTTGTTAGCTATTAACATATCTGCATTTAACAGGAACCTTCAGTATCTTATTCCAGAGGAGTGACTGATGTGAAAATCATAGTTTATGAGGATAATAAATTTAGATATCTGTGTCTTCCTGTAATACTCAAAGGATCTTTCTAGTTAACTGCTGACTTTTATTTGTCTACATACAGAGTTTTGTTGCTGTTTGCAAATTGGCCGTGATGTTATTTGAACAGTCAAAAATTCCATTTTCTTTCTTTGTCATGTTTGAAACTTGGAAATAATTCATGGGCATATGGAATCTTCTCGTGAGGGCATAGTAATTGTTCCATTTTTCTTGCTAAATTAGAACAGTTTAATCTTGGGCAGACACCTATGCCTCTGTTTTTGTTTATATCTCTAGTTTTATAAGTACCAACATTAACATTTTCATGTTAGCTAGGAACTTGCCTAGAAGTAAGAATTATACCAGCCAGTTTGATTTCAGAGTACAAATGGTGGTAAAATGAAAACAAAATCAATAATTAACTGTGTGATTTTTTAATCCCTGATGTGTTTGCTCAAGATGGGATCGTTTTCCAAATTAGCCCACCTTCCTCATCTGCAAAACCACATCAGAGTGTGGCATGATTATTTACAGTTCTTTAGATGTTCTGTGAGGCAGGTAAACAGAGGACATGCCAGAAGTAGAACTGTCAAAGAATGACCCCGAATCCTTGCATTCCACAAATGGCTAGAAGGAACATGTTGCGGTTTTCATATCTACGTCGTTTGAAGGTGTGCTCCCTCCTATAGGCCAGGAGCTTTACTGCTATTGGTTGCAGGGACTGCATTGAGGAACCTGCCTCCAAATGAAGAGAAGGCTTTAAGGAGCAAGAGGGAGAACTGTATTTCTAGAGAGAAGAGGTGGAAAGAAGAGCTAGAGAGACTTACAAAGAATCATAAATATATTCCCCCATACCAGAGTTATAGGAACTTATGCAGGATAGAAAGTCAACTGATGCAATGATTATGATTGATTTGGTTTTGAATGGCAGAGGTTCTATCTTGACTCTCACCTGTGAAAGTAAGTAGGACTAGATCAGAGGTCTAATTTTTTTTTTTTAGAATTAATGAAGTTAAAAGATCTGGGGAGGGCTTCCCTGGTGGCGCAGTGGTTGGGAATCCGCCTGCCAAGGCAGGGGACGCAGGTTCGAGCCCTGGTCTGGGAAGATCCCACATGCCGTGGAGCAACTGAGCCTCTGCGCCACAGCTACTGAGCCTCTGTTCTAGAGCCTGCACACCACAATGAAGAGTGGCCCCTGCTCGCTGTAACTAAAGAAAGCCCGCACGCAACAACGAAGACCCAATGCAGCCAAAAATAAATAAATTTTTAAAAAGATCTGGGGAGAGTAGGCAGGATAGAAAAGAGAGAAGTTCGAGTACCTGGGTCTTTGGATACTTTGCCCTGTGCAGACATAACGGGGGCCATATAGTAACCAGTGTCTTAGATGAACTCTGTAGACCTCATGCTGGGAGCAGAAACAAGGGTACTTTGGAAACTTAGTTCCTCCCTAGCACCATGAAACCCTGTCTGTCTCCTGGTCATACGGGAAAGAAAGCACAGATGAGATTCTCTTCACTTGTGAGGATTTGCAGTAATTTTTTAAAAGCCTCTTAAAGAAGTAGAATATCACAATCCTTTCAACAAACCACAAAAGTCTATGTTTAGAGCAAGGGAAAAGTATAACCTCCTCCTTCAAAAAGGTGAGCAGGAAGAATGGGGCTATACAGGGGGCTGAGAGTCAAGAAGCTGAGGTTCTAGTCCCAATTGCCATGAATTAGCTACTGACCTAAGGCAAGTCTTTCAATTAAACTTCCAGCTGTAAAATTCTGTGATATGACTCATCATGATTTCTGGCTGGAGGCCCTCCCCTTCTTTTGGTTTTTCCTTCAGAGCTTTAACTGAAAGAGGAAGAGAGTGTGTGTGTATGTGAATGTTGGAGGTTGGGGAGGTAGGTATTTAGTAGTGAGGATTAGTGAAAACACTGAGGGCTAACAGTAAAGTTCTTACCTAGTAAACAGAACAGAGTTTGTTGCTCACAACTGCCTTCCTTTCTTTTCTGGGAATTTCAGAAAACCACACAGAGGGGCATGCTGCTCCTGTCTTAGGATCATTTGCTATCACTTGTAGCTGGAGTTTCCTCATCCACTAGGAGGCACCATTGTCAAACAGCATTGATAAGGGGTCAAGAAAATGGTGACAAATCAACCTTTGATAGCTAGACAAGGCATTAGAACAATACTCAGTTTTTAAAACTTGATCAACAATATCTTATACTACATTTCAGTTTTAGAAGTGGCAAATTTTTTCAAGCCAGTCCTTTTTCAAAGAATCAGAATTCCGTGGGGGTATTAAGAGACTTCAGAAATTACTAAATTAAATCCCATCATTTTACTGAGGACTCATTGTCAACCCAGAACGGTTAAGTTGCATGAGCTAGGTCCCACAGGCAGTTAAAGGTGGACTTGAGAACATAACCCATATGTAGGGGTCATTTCTCATTGGTTTTGGCTGTCCAGTGTCTGAAACCTCTTCTGGTATTTGAAGAATCTCCCATCTTAAGAGTCTTGAGGGAGGACAAAGCCCACCTTCTACTACAGAAGCTAAAAATGCCAGGTATTTGCTCTCCTTGGCAGTTAGGATATGGGAATATGACATGGGTTTCATGAGTCAGACACATCCACTCATGATGTAATAGCTAGTGACAAAAAACAAAGACCATGTGGAACTCTCAGGTGATAGCAGGTACAATTACTGGGATAGTTGTAGTAGCACTCTGGAGGTTTCCAACGTCTAACATTAACAGAGACAGTGGTGGAAGCTTCTGCAGCTGTTGTAGAACAGCTGCAGTGGTACCCTTGTCAGATCAGTTCATGGTTTTATTTCTGACTGCATAGCACCAGTCTTGGTATTATAGGCCTCCCTACCACTCTGTGAGCAATCCAGTGTCCTATTAATAAACTCCTTGTCTGCTTAAATCAGCCAGAGTTGATTTCTGTTTCTTGTAACTAAGAGCCTTAATTGACCCGGCATTAAAGAATAAAAATGAGTAGAGGAGGGGGTGGCAGAAGACACCATTCTAAGAAGGGAAGTCAGTGGTCTTGTTACATAGTTGTAAAATCTGTGGTTGGACCGGCACCTCTTGTACCTTGGGATATCAGTCATGGCATAGGAAGGCTGTAAGATTAGGCATGGAGCTGGGGGGGGGGGGGGGGCGGGCCAAGGGCCAGATATCCCAAGATACCATGTTCTGATAAGGAAATCTGAGGAACCCAAGAATTCTTAATAGAACCTAACCTTCTAGGTCCTTATGAATCAAAGATTAGAACATATTTAGCAATTTGTAATTTTGATATATAACTTTTAAATATTTAGACATATGGTACCATGGGCTTCCATTGGTACACTTATCTCAGGCCCTACAAATGCTCCAGGTGGACCTAAACTAAGGGAGGTCACTGGTAGCATGTGAGCCAAAACAACTTTGAATCTGTACCCTGCTGGTCCCAGGCAGAGTTGTGATGTGCTCTGTCTTCCCTCTTGATGACCATGACCTTTCCCTTCCTTTGGTGCTCTGTCTCCTTGTGTCTTCTCATCCTCAGTTGAAGACCTTCTTGGTGCATTCATTCCTTCAAGCATCTGTGAGAAATTCCCTTCAGATGTTACCTAATCTGCAGCACCCACCAGTGGTAGTCTTCTTTTTAGACACTACTAAACATTCAGACCCACAAAATACCACAGGACACCCTTGGAATCCGATTCACTTAGAAGGATACAGGACAAGAAATACTGCTTGCCAGCCAGGCAGTGCCAGGCATTCCTCTTCAAAGGAGTCCTTTCAGCAGGGCATACGATCAAGTACAGTATATTTAATAGGGAAAAGAAGGATTTTTAAGTAGTGTTGAGAAAACTAATTAGCAATTCAGAAGTCAATTTAGATCTAACCAGTCCCCCCAAAACAGAAAACCACAGACAGAATAGAATTTATGTAAGCAAGTCAAATCATAGGAAAGCTAGCAAAAAAATAAAATTATTTAACAGATCTTTGGAGAGCTTTTATAACTTCAAAGGACTGAGATTCACAAAGGAAGACATCAATAGATTTAACTAAAATTGAAAAAACTAGAAAATTAATTTGCTTCAATATTGACATATAAAAGGGTTACATTTTATATGGGTTACTGAACACTGATAAAGAGAGTTCACACCAATGGAAGGGAAGGTATTAAGCTTCATATACAAATGGGCAAGGACAAGAATATACAGTTCCCACCAAAAGAAATACAACTGGTACATAGGCATACGGGGATATTCTCAGTCATTTTAATGTATTTGACAATAAATCAAAATTGCTTTATTAAGCAATTCCCGTTGCAGTGCACATCCCCCTTCTCCATTGAAAAGGTGACGGTTTCTGTCTACTTCCATATTACAGTTAACAAGGCTGTGTAAATACCTTCTCTGGTCCCTTTCTGTTCATACTGAAAGAATATGACTGTACCTCATTTTCAAAATAGGTGGGAGAGGAGAGCTTAGCTGAAATTATGACCCCTTGAATATTTCCACAGTTTACCCCAAACCCACCTAACATGTTGACTCATTTCCTAGTGCTCCAGGCCTTATTGTTTGCTTGTCAGAAGAAACGCCTTGAGATGCTGCTCTCCTCTAAACTACCTTGTAGTCTCCATCACGCCCCTGTTCTCTCGCTTTCTCTTATTCTCATGGCTCCTCTTCTCCCTTTCCCCTCTACTTTTCTTCAGGACCCATCTCAGAGGCTGCTTACTCCATGAAGACTGTCTGAATCCCTCCAAGATATGCCCTTTCCTTCCATCGGAACTCTTAATATACACTGTTCTAACTCCTCCGCAAAATGGCATAGTTTAGATGGGGGAAGGGTTAAAAAAAAAAAAAGTCGTGTGTCCATGACTTCTCTCTCTCTCTTTCAGAAATGAATTCACCACCAAGTATATTTAAATATTCATCAATATGTGGGATATTATGCTGAGATAAAAGGCCTGTTTATGCCCTCACGTTATTTATAGTCAAATTGTACAGACCAGTCAGGTCTGTACCTGACTGTATCCGTGATACAGGTCTGTATCCATGAAATAAATAATAATAACTGGTAGTATAGGTTTAAATGACCATAGAGAGGCACAGATTCTTAGGGCCCTAAGAGATCAGTGGAGGAAACATTTGGGAGCTGGAACAGGCAGGCTGGCTTGTATAAAGTTGATGAAGAGCATTAAAGTAAGTGTAGGAGAGAGGTGAAAAAGTGGAGAGAGAACATTCCTAGCAGGGCCATAAAGAGAGTAAAAGTATTGGCAAAAGATGATGGGACATTTGTGAAGCATGAAGACAGTACCACAAGCAAAGCCCTGAATTAGAAGAAAATAAAGCAGAATTAAAGTTGTGTTTTTTTCTAATCAATAGAGATTGATTTGTATATGCAAGGATTAAAGTATTTATCAGCAAACTTATTAAGTATAGAGAATTCATTTAAACCATATCAACAGTACAGTATTTACGTGTATCATCTGGGAAGATGGGGATGGAGGTGCTGCATTTCGAAGATTCCCCCTAGGTGGTTATGGAGCATGGGGCCCCCATAACACCATGAAAATGCATTTGTTATACAGAGCCCTCCCTTATCCTATGATTTTACCTTCTTAGCTGTAATCTCTTAGCTTGCATTAAGTGACTCAGAGCCTTGAACAGAAGTTAGAAGTTTCCCTCTTTGTGAACTGAACATTTGGTGCCGGGGGCGGGGGCAATGATTCATAGACTCTAAAGTCAGACTGCCTGAGTTTGAATCCTGGCTTTGCCATTTACTAGCTATGTGATGTCTTGAGCAAGTTACTTAACGTTTGCTGTTTCTCAGTTTTCTCATAAGTAAAATAGGGGTGGTAACAATAACTACCTCATAGACTTCTTATAACTATTAAATGAATTGAAGCATGTAAAGCACTTAGAAAATACCTCTCACATAGTAAGCACTCAATAAATGCTAGCTTTATTTATTGCAAAGTAAGATTATTTCTGTTTTTGAACTATATATAAATCATAGTATGTTGTGCTGTGTCTGCTTCTTTTACTCAGTATTTTATCTTTAGGATTTAGCCAAATTCCTTTGTGTACGCATAGTTAATTTCTTTTCATTGCTGTTTAGTAGTCTATTTTGTGAATGTACCAGTATTTTATCTATTCTACTACCAATGGACATTTGGGTTGTTGACACCTAGTGATTATTGTGAACAATGCTGCTGTGAACATTGAGGTACACATCTCCTGGTCCACATAAGCACACATTTATTTGAAGAGACTGTCTTTGCCCAGTACTCTGCAGTTACCTTTTTGTCATAAGTCAAGCATCCATATTTATATATGGATCTGTTTCTAGGCTTGCTGTTATGTTCTACTGTCCTGTTTGTCTGTCCTAGTGTCAATAGCATACAGCTTTAATTACTAAGCTTTATATTACAAAATTTTGAAGACAAGTAGAGCAAATCTTCCCACCTTATTATTCTCCCAAAATATCTTAGATCTTCTTTTCCTTTTGCAATTCCATATACAATTTAGATTCTGCTCAGCAGTTTCTATAGTATCTGTTGGGATTTTGATTGGAATTCCATTGAATTTATGCTTTAATTTGGGAAAGATGGGCCATTTACAATACTGAGTCTTCCAGTCTGTGAACAGGATAATTTTCTCTCCATTTATTTTATGTTTAATTTCTCCTAAAAAATATCATACTTTCCTCTCTAGAGGTCCTGTACATCTTTTTATTAGATTTGTTTCTACGCTCTTTAAAAAAAATTCTTTAAAATTTTCATTTGGTTTATGATAATGATTTTGCTAAATTCTGATTAATTTTAATTTTACCTTAGATTATTTTGAATGTTCTGTATATAGTTATACCATATGTAAATAATGACAGTTTGTTTCTTCCTTTTCAATTGTTATACATTTCATTTCTTTATGTTGCCCTTACTGCACTGCCTAGAGCCTCCACAATATTGTTGAATATAAATTGTTGGAGTGGACATTTTGTCTTCTTCTTTAAGAATTTCTTAAGCTTTAAATACAGTTTTATTAAATGTTTTTGGCATTCTTGAGATGATCATAATTTTTTCTTCTTTAATCTGTCTCAATGTTCAGAATCCTATTAATTGAATTCCAAATGTTAAAACAGTTTTGCATCCCTTTGGTAAACCCAGCTTGGTCCTGATGTAATTTTTATTTTTTTTATTATTTCTTAGAAAATATTTATTTATTTAATTTTTGGCTGTGTTGGGTCTTTGTTGCTGCACGTGGGCTTTCTTTAGTTGGGGCAAGCGGGGTCTATGTTGCGGCACGTGGGCTTCTCATTGTGGTGGCTTCTCTTGTTGCGGAGCACGGGCTCTAGGTGAGCAGGCTTCAGTAGTTGTGGCATGCAGGCTCAGTAGCTGTGGCTCGTGGGCTCTAGAGCGCAGGCTCAGTAGTTGTGGCACATGGGCTTGGTTGCTCTGCAGCATGTGGGATCTTCCCAGACCAGGGCTCGAACCTGTGTCCCCTGCCTTGGCAGGTGGATTCTTAACCACTGCGCCACCAGGGAAGCCCCTGATGTAATTCTTAAATATTGCTCGGTATGGTTTTATTTGGCTTATTTACATCTATGTTCATTAGTGAGATTGCCCTTTAATTTTCTCATGCTGTCCTTAACAGGTTTTAGTATCTAAGTTAAGCTAGCTTCATAAAATGAATTGGAAACTCTTCCTGCTTTTTATTCATTTTATTTCTCCTCAGTAGAACTTCTCTTCAGTAGAACTTGTCAGAAATGCCATCTAGGCCTAGAGTTTTCTATGCCAGAAGGTTTTAAATTACTGATTCAATTCCTTTAATCAGTAAAGAATTATTCAGGTTTTCTAATTCTTTTTGTGTTTTGATGAGTTTTATTTTTCTGGGAATTTATCCATTTTTATAAATTTTCAAATTTGTGGCATAAAGTTTTGATATCATCTTTTTAATATCTGCAGGATATGAAATGATATCTTTTTCATTCTTAATATTGGCTGCTGTATATGTTTTCTCTTTTTCTTTAAATCAACCTTGCCAAAAATTTATCATTTCGCAGGGAACAACTTTTAGCTTTGTTAATCCCTCCAATATCTTTTTGTTTTCCATTTCATTAATTTCTGTCCTTATTTACTTCTAATTTGTTTGAGTTTAATTTGATGATTTTATATAACTTATGGAGATGATTGCTTATCATAAATTTTGAGCCTTCTTTTCTAATATATGCATTTACAGCAGTAAATTTCCCTCTAAGTACTACTTTACCTACATTTTACAAGTTTTGATGTGTTTATTTTTGTTATTATTCAGTTTTAAATATTTCCTTATTTTCTAATGAGATCTGTGTAATAAAACTATATTGTTCAATTCTCAAATGTTGGGAATTTTCTAGTTCAGTTTTATTAATCTTTTTGAAGAACCTATTTTTTTGCTTTGCTTTTTGCTCTATTTGTTTATTTGTTTTTTCTTCATTAATTTCTGCTCATTATCATTTCCTTCTACCTTCATTGGGTTTAATTTGCTGTTCCTTAAAAAACTTCTCCTGATGGAACGTCACTGACTTCATCTTTTCTTATTTTCTAATATTTTACATCAGTATTTGTAATATTTATGTTAAATTTAAATAATTTTTAAAGTATTAAAACTGCCTTATAGATACTATTTTAGCTGCATTCTGAAGGAGTATTTTTGCATTTTATTTTTTTAACATTTAGAACTGTTTTTCATATGACAGAAATGGCAGTACCTGTTCGTTTTTTAAAAGTAAAAAGAAAACAAAAAATCTAAACACAGTCCTACCCACTTACTCTTCAACACCCTGTTGTAATATCCAAAAATTTCTCAGTGCATAGATATGCATATATATGTTTATATATTTTAATATACTGTGAACATCTTTCTATATCAATAAATATACTTCTATAGCATCATTTTAATGGCAGCATAATATTCTACTCTGTGGATTTACTACAATTTATTTGACCATTCTTCTATTGTTGGGCATTTAGGTTGTTTCCAACTTTTCCCTATTATAAATAGCCATGATAAACCCTTGCCATTAAAACTTGGCAAATATCTCTGATTATTTCCCTTAGAATGAAATTATTGGGTCAAAGGACATGCACATTTTTAAGACCTTTGTCAAGCATTATAAAATTGTCCATTGGAAAGGTTGTATTGATGTATTCTTTTCATCAACAGTGGATTACCTGATGCAAGAAAATTTCTCCAACACTGAGGAGTGTGTGTTGGGGGCGGGAGCTAGCTAGCTTCTCCTACTGAAAGGTTGGACCTATGCCCCAACTGCTTCTTTCAGCCATTTCTGTATTTCTGGGTCTAATAATGGCAACACCCAAATCTTGAAATGTAATGCCTCAGTCCTGCACAACTTTTGATATGTACTGTTTTTATTATCATTGTTAGAAATACTTTCTAATTTTCAATGCGATTTCTCCTCTGATTCATAGGTTATTTAGCATGTATTTCTCAATCTCCAGGTATTTGGGGATTTTCTAGTTATTTTGTTTATTTCTAACTTTACTGTGATTAAGAAAGATACTCTGAGTGCTTACAGTTCTTTAAATTTTGTTGGGTCTCAGAAATCCACTTGTGCAATATCTTGAGTTTAAGCTGAAATAGTATTTTGCATGAGTGTGTGTGTAACATCATTTTTACTTGAAAGAATGACTAATAGACGGACTAAACAGACTAACAGACTAAACCACAGTTACTCAAACTTGATTTTGCAGCAGATGTTCAATAAAAAATGAATGAAGTGAGCCTGCTGCTTCCAGGGAAATAACTCACAGTAGTTGTCACCAGTGAATGAAATTCAAATTTTCAAGTGAAACTTAGAATTTTGGAGAACTTGTATCTGCCACCATGAGCTTAACAGCTTCCCAGGATTTAAAGAATGTTTCTAATGTAATCAGCAGTGATATTAATAAATGTGATTTTTGATATCATGTAATCAAAATGTGTCAGTATTTCGAAACTGCGTAACTCAGTGGACCAGTGTTTTTCAAATGACTAATGTGGAACGTTACAAAGTCATGCACAGGTAAAAGGTCTATTCAAAGAACAAGAGAGAACAATGGATTATATTATAATAGAGTACAAATAGTTCATTGATACGGTTTCAGATTCTACATTGCAATTTGCCTTTAAGAAACTACCCATTCTTGAGTCTTGGTGTAGTATCAAAGAAGAGTATTCAAAAGTATCTACAAGGGCTAATAAAGCATACCTTTTTCTTCCAATTATGTATCTGTGTAAGGCCCTATCTTCTTCATTTACTTCAACCAAATAACACTGTAACAGATTGAATGTATAGAAGCAGATGTGAGAATCTAGCTGTCTTCTATTAAACCAGAAATGAAAGAGATTTGCAAAATGTAAAACAATACCACTCTTCTCACTAAATTTATTTTGTTTTAGAATACATAGTTATTTTTCATGAAAAATATTATTTTGGTTAACATGTAACGGGTTAATTATTATTATTTTAAAATAAATGTTTTTTTACATTACTGGATTTTATTTTTTTAATTAATTAATTTATTTTTGGCTGCATTGGGTCTTCATTGCTGCACACGGGCTTTCTCTAGTTGTGGCAAGCGGGGGTTACTCTTTGTTGCAGTGCGAGGGCATCTCATTGTGGTGGCTCCTCTTGTTGTGGAGCACAGGCTCTAGGTGCACGGGCTTCAGAAGTTGTGGCTCGCAGGCTCTAGAGTGCAGGCTCAGTAGTTGTGGCACACGGGCTGAGTAGTTGTGGCTTGCGGACTCTAGAGTGCAGGCTCAGGAGTTGTGGTGAACAGGCTTAGTTGCTCCACAGCATGTGGGATATTCCCGAACTAGGGCTTGAACCCATGTCCCCTGCATTGGCAGGTGGATTCTTAACCACTGTGCCACCAGGGAAGCCCACATTTCTGAATTTTAATTTTTAATATAGCAAATACTGATAGATAAAATCCCAAGAAATACAATCCCTTTGGGGTTCTCAATAATCCTTAGGAGTAGAAAATGGCCCTGACATCAAAAAGTTAGATAACTTAGTGGTTGCCCTAGAAATTACAGTATGCCTCCCAACTTAGAAGTTATTGTTGTCAAGTATTTGTATTTAAAATCAATCAATCCCCTCCTGTTCCCCCCACAAACCCCTTCCCCTCCCATCCCATACCTACCTCTCTCTCTGTCTCTGAATAGTAACTGTTTTATATGGTCTCTTTCTCCAGAGTGAGACTGAGAAAATAGTTGTTTTATATAATGATTGTTCATTTAGATTCACCTACATATTTACTACATTTTATGGAAACAAGCGTTGCTGAATCTCTGAATTTTCATTTGGCTTCATTTTTCTTCTACCTGAAGAATATTCTTTTGTATTTCCTTCAGGGATAGGTATGCTGGTAGCTGGTGTTTTGCTTATCTGAAAGAATTTTTTTTTCACCTTCATTCTCTACATTTATTTAGTGACAAGAGAAGTTTATTTTATTTGGTTTTTATACAGCAGGTACTTATTAGTCATCAATTTTATACACATCAGTGTATACATGTCAATCCCAATCGCCCAATTCATCACACCACCATCCCCAATCCCCGGTGGCTTTCCCCTCTTGGTGTCCATACGTTTGTTCTCTACATCTGTGTCTCAACTTCTGCCCTGCAAACTGGTTCGTCTGTACCATTTTTCTAGGTTCCACATACGTGCATTAATATACAATATTTGTTTTTCTCTTTCTGACTTACTTCACTCTGTATGACAGTCTCTAGATCCATCCACGTCTCAACAAATGACCCAATTTTGTTCCTTTTTATGGCTGAGTAATATTCCATTTTATATATGTACCATATCTTCTTGATGCATTCGTCTGTCGATGGGCATTTAGGTTGTTTCCATGACCTGGCTATTGTAAATAGTGCTGCAGTGAACATTGGGGTGCATGTGTCTTTTTGAATTATGGTTTTCTCTGGGTATATGCCCAGTAGTGGGATTGCTGGATCATATGGTAATTCTACTTTTAGTTTTTTAAGGAACCTCCATACTGTTCTCCATAGTGGCTGTATCCATTTACATTCCCACCGACAGTGCAAGAGGGTTGCCTTTTCTCCACATGCTCTCCAGCATTTGTTGTATGTAGATTTTCTGAAGATGCCCATTCTAAATGGTGTGAGGTGATACCTCATTGTAGTTTTGATTTGCATTTCTCTAATAATTAGTGACGTTGAGCAGCTTTTCATGTGCTTCTTGGCCATCTGTATGTCTTCTTTGGAGAAATGTCTATTTAGGTCTTCTGCCCTTTTTTTTTTTTTTTTTTTTTTTTGTGGTACATGGGCCTCTCACTGTTGTGGCCTCTCCTGTTGCGGAGCAGCAGGCTCCGGACGCGCAGGCTCAGCGGCCATGGCTCATGGGTGCAGCCGCTCCGCGGCATGTGGGATCTTCCCGGACTGGGGCACGAACCCATGTCCCCTGCATCGGCAGGCAGACTCTCAACCACTGCGCCACCAGGGAAGCCCCTGCCTATTTTTTGATTGGGTTGTTTGTTTCTATAATACTGAGCTGCATGAGCTGTTTATATATTTTGAAGGTTAAACCTTTGTCCTTTGATTCGTTTGCAAATATTTTCTCCCATTCTGAGGGTTGTCTTTTCGTCTTGTTTATGGTTTCCTTTGCTGTGCAAAAGCTTTTAAGTTTCATTAGGTCCCATTTGTTTCTTTTTGTTTTTATTTCCATTACTCTAGGAGGTGGATCAAAAAAGATCTTGCTGTGATTTATGTCAAAGAGTGTTATTCCTATGTTTTCCTCTAAGAGTTTTATAGTGTCCGGTCTTACATTTAGGTCTCTAATCAATTTTGAGTTTATTTTTGTGTATGGTGTTAGGGAGTGTTCTAATTTCATTCTTTTACATGTAGCTGTCCAGTTTTCCCAGCACCACTTATTGAAGAGAATGTCTTTTCTCCATTGTATATCCTTGCCTCCTTTGTCATAGATTAGTTGACCATAGGTGTGTGGGTTTATCTCTGGGCTTTCTATCTTTTTCCATTGATCTATGTTTCTGTTTTTTGTGCCAGTACCATATTGTCTTGATTACTGTAGCTTTGTAATATAGTCTGAAGTCAGGGAGTCCGATCCTCCCGCGCCGTTTTTTTGCCTCAAGACTGTTTTGGCTATTTGCGGTCTTTTGTGTCTCCATACAAATTTTAAGATTTTTTGTTCTAGTTCCATAAAAAATGCCATTGGTAATTTGATAGGGATTGCATTGAATCTATAATTTCTTTGGGTAGTATAGTTATTTTCACAATATCAATTCTTCAAATCCAAGAACATGGTATATCTCTCCCTCTGTTGGTATCATCTTTAATTTCTTTCATCCATGTCTTATAGTTTTCTGCATACAGGTCTTTTGTCTCCGTAGGTAGGTTTATTCCTAGGTATTTTATTCTTTTTGTTGCAGTGGTAAATGGGAGTGTTTCCTTAATTTCTCTTTCAGATTTTTCATCATTAGTGTATAGGAATGCAAGAGATTTCTGTGCATTAATTTTGTATCCTGCAACTTTACCAAATTCATTGATTAGCTCTAGTAGTTTTCTGGTGGCATTTTTAGGATTCTCTATGTGTAGTATCATATCATCTGCAAACAGTGACAGTTTTTCTTCTTCTTTTCCAATTTCTGTTCCTTTTTCTTCTCTGATTTCCATGGCTAGGACTTCCAAAACCATGTTGAATAGTAGTGGTGATCCTTGTCTTGTTCCTTATCTTAGAGGAAATGCTTTCAGTTTTTCACCATTGAGAATGATGTTTGCTGTGGGTTTGTTATATATGGCCTTTATTATGTTGAAGTAGGTTCCCTCTTTGCCCACTTTCCGGAGAGTTTTTATCATAAACGGGTGTTGAATTTTGTCAAAAGCTTTTTCTGCATCTATTGAGATGATCATTTGGTTTTTATTCTTCAGTTTGTTAACATGGTGTATCACATTGATTGATTTGCATATATTGAAGAATCCTTGCATCCCTGGGATAAATCCCACTTGATCATGGTGTATGATCCTTTTCATGTGTTGTTGGATTCTGTTTGCTAGTATTTTGTTGAGGATTTTTGCATCTATATTCATCAGTGATATTGGTCTGTAATTTTCTTTTTTTGTAGTATCTTTGTCTGGTTTGGGTATGAGGTTGATGGTGGACTCATAGAATGAGTTTGGGAGTGTTCCTTCCTCCGCAGTTTTTTGGAAGAGTTTGAGAAGGATGGGTGTTAGCTCTTCTCTAAATGATTGACAGAATTCCCCTGTGAAGCCATCTGGTCCTGGGCTTTTGTTTGTTGCAAGATTTTAAATCACAGTTTCAATTTCATTGCTTGTGATTGGCCTGTTCATGTTTTCTGTCTCTTCCTCGTTCAGTTTGTAAGGCTATACCTTTCTAAGACTTTGTCCATTTCTTCCAGGTTGTCCATTTTATTGGCATAGAGTTGCTTGTAGTAGTCTCTTAAGATGCTTCGTATTTCTGCAGTATCTGTTGTAACTTCTCCTTTTTCATTTCTAATTTTTTTGATTTGAGTCCTCTCACTCTTTTTCATGATGTGTCTGGCTAATGGTTTATCTATTTTGTTTATCTTCTCAAAGAACCACCTTTTAGTTTTATTGATCTTTGCTCTTGTTTTCTTTGTTTCTATTTCATTTATTTCTGCTCTGATCTTTATGATTTCTTTCCTTTTGCTCACATTGCATTTTGTTTGTTCTTCTTTCTCTAGTTCCTTTAGGTGTAAGGTTAGATTGTTTATTTGAGATTTTTCTTGTTTCTTGAGATAGGCTTGTATAGCTATAAACTTCCCTCTTAGAACTGCTTTTGCTGCATCCCATAGGTTTTGGATCATTGTGTTTTCATTGTCATTTGTCTCTAGGTATTTTTTGATTTCCTCTTTGATTTCTTCAGTGATCTCATGGTTGTTTAGTAACGTATTGTTTAGCCTCCATGTGTTTGTGTTTTTTACGTTTTTTTCCCCTGTAATTCATTTCTATTCTCATAGCGTTGTGGTCAGAAAAGATGTTTGATATGATGTCACTTTTCCTAAATTTACTGAGGCTTGATTTGTGACCCAAGATGTGGTCTATCCTGGAGAATGTTCCATGCGCACTTGGGAAGAAATTGTATTCTGCTGTTTTTGGATGGAATGTCCTATAAATATCAATTAAATCTGTCTGGTCTATTGTGTCATTTAAAGCTTGTGTTTCCTTATTAATTTTCTGTTTGGATGATCTGTCCATTGGTGTACGTGAGGTGTTAAAGTCTCCCACTGTTATTGTGTTACTGTCTATTTCCTCTTTTATAGCTGTTAGCAGTTGCCTTATATATTGAGGTGCTCCTATGTTGGGTGCATATATATTTTTAATTGTTATATCTTCTTCTTGGATTGATCCCTTGATCATTATGTAGTGTCCTTCCTTGTCTCTTGTAACATTCTTTATTTTAAAGTCTATTTTATCAGATATGAGTATTGCTACTCCAGCTTTCTTTTGATTTTCATTTGCACATACAGACTGAAAGTGTTGGAAAAAGATATTCATTGCATGGAATATCTTTTTCCATCCCCTCACTTTCAGTCTGTATGTGTCCCTAGGTTTGAAGTGGGTCTCTTGTAGACGGCATATAGTTGGGTCTTGTTTTTGTATCCATTCAGCAAGCCTGTGTCTTTTGGTTGGAGCGTTTAATCCATTCATGTTTAAGGTAATTATCGATATGTACGTTCCTGTGACCATTTTCTTAATTGTTTTGGGTTTGTTTTTGTAGGTCCTTTACTTCTCTTGTGTTTCCCACTTAGAGAAGTTCCTTTAGCATTTGTTGTAGAGCTGGTTTGGTGGTGCTGAATTCTGTTAGCTTTTGCTTGTCTGTAAAGCTTTTGATTTCTCCATCGAATCTGAATGAGATCCTTGCTGGGGAGAGTAATCTTGGTTGTAGGTTCTTCCCTTTCGTCACTTTATCATGCCACTCCCTTCTGGCTTGTAGAGTTTTTCCTGCGAAATCAGCTGTTAACCTTATGGGAGTTCCCTTGTATGTTATTTGTCATTTTTCCCTTGCTGCTTTCAGTAATTTTTCTTTATCTTTAATTTTTGCCAATTTGATTACTAGGTGTCTTGGCATGTTTCTCCTTAGCTTTTTCCTGTATGGGACTTGCTGTGCTTCCTGGACTTGGGTGACTAGTTCCTTTCCCATGTTAGGGAAGTTTTTGACTATAATCTCTTCAGATATTTTCTCTGGTCCTTTTTCTCTCTCGTCTCCTTCTGGGACCCCTATAATGCGAACGTTGTTGTGTTTAATGTTGTCCCAGAGGTTTCTTAGGCTGTCTTCATTTCTTTTCATTCTTTCTTCTTTATTCTGTTCTGCAGCAGTGAATTCCACCATTCTGTCTTCCAGGTCACTTATCCGTTCTTATGCCTCAGTTATTCTGCTATTGATTCTTTCTACTGTAGTTTTCATTTCAGTTATTGTATTGTTCATCTCTGTTTGTTTGTTCTTTAATTCTTCTAGGTCTTTGTTAAACATTTCTTGCATCTTCTTGATCTTTGCCTCCATTGTTTTTCTTCACTATCATTATTCTGAATTCTTTTTCTGGAAGGTTGCCTCTCTCCACTTCATTTAGTTGTTTTTCTGGGGTTTTATCTTGTTCCTTCATCTGGTACATAGTCCTCTGCCTTTTCATCTTGTCTGTCTTTCTGTGAATTTGGTTTTCGTTCCACAGGCTGCAGGATTGTAGTTATTCTTGCTTCTGCTGTCTTTTCTCTGGTGGATGAGGCTATCTAAGAGTCTTGTGCAAGTTTCCTGATGGGAGGGACTCGTGGTGGGTAGAGCTGACTGTTGCTCTCGTGGGCAGAGCTCAGTAAAACTTCAGTCCGCTTGACTGCTGATGGGTGGGGCTAGGTTCCCTCCCTGTTGATTGTTTGGCCTGAGGCAACCCAACAGTGGAGCCTACCTGGGCTCTTTGGTGGGGCTAATGACAGACTCTGGGAGGGCTCACGCCAAGGAGTACTTCCCAGAACTTCTGCTTCCAGTGTCCTTGTCCCCAAGGTGAGCCACAGCCACCCCTCACCTCTGCAGGAGACCCTCCAACACTAGCAGGTAGGTCTGGTTCAGTCTCCCCTGGGGTCAGTGCTCCTTCCCCTGGGTCCCGATGTGCACACTACTTTGTATGTACCCTCCAAGAGTAGAGTCTCTGTTTCCCTGAGTCCTGTCGAAATCCTGCGATCAAATCCCACTAGGCTTCAAAGTCTGATTCTCTAGGAATTCTTCCTCCCTTTGCTGGACCCCCAGGTTGGGAAGCCTGACATGGGGCTGAGAACCTTCACTCCAGTGGGTGGACTTCTGTGGTATAAGTGTTCTCCAGTCTGTGAGTCACCCACCCAGCAGTTATGGGATTTGAGTTTATTGTGATTGCGCCCCTCCTACCGTCTCATTGTGGCTTCTCCTTTGTCTTTGGATGTGGGGTATCTTTTTTGGTGAGTTCCAGTGTCTTCCTGTCAATGATTGTCCAGCAGCTAGTTGTGATTCTTGTGTTCTCACAAGAGGGAGTGAGAGCACATCCTTCTACTCTGCCATCTTGATTCCTCCAGCAGAAGAGAAGTTTAGATTGGCAGTTATTTCGATTTAAGATACCTTTCCACTGTATTCTGGCTTCCAGTGTTGCTACTAAAAATTGGCTATCAGTCTAAGAGTCCATTGTTTTCACTGTTTGTGAGATTTTCTATTTTCCTTTGGTTTCCTGCAGTTTTCATTGATATGTATCTAACTATAGATATCTTGCTTGATGTTTAGTGGGCTTTTCAAATCAGTGGATTGGTATCTTTAATCATTTCTGGGTAATTATCAGCCGTTGTATTTTCAGTATTGCTTCTGCTTCATTTTCTTTTCACTTTTTAAATTAAACGTAAATAAAATACATGGTGACTTTCTCACTGTAATCTTTTATGTTTCTTATCCTCACTTTTATATTTTCCATGTTTTATCTCTCCTTGCTTCAATCTGATTATCTTCTGGTTCACTAATTTTCTCTTTGACTATCTAATCTGCTCAAATTCTTAATTTTGATTTTATGTTTTTCCATTCTGAAATTTCTTCTTGCTACTTTTTCAAATCTGTAGTGTCACTTTTGATGATTTCTTGTTTCTTACTGAAGTTTTTAAATTCAGCTTTTATCTCCATGGTAAGCATTGGGGTTTTCCTATGATACCAGTAAGACATACCAGAATATATTCTATACCCCACTTTTCAAAACACAGCTCTTTATGATTCCAGCCTGGGGTATAAGGTATTTTATCAGAGCCTTAGCCTTTGATGGGCTCTTCTGAGGTGTGCCAAAGGAATAGCTCTGTCTCTTCTCTTGGATCACTCTGCTGCAAAAGAAGTTGGACCCTGTAAATCTCCATCTGACTGCCCCCTTCCACTTCTCTCGAGCTCCCCAAAAGTGAAGCCTCCTGCCTCCACAGCTGCCTTCTTTCCAGAGCCCCTCCCTATCCCCAGGGCAGAAGCAGCTCTTGCTCACTTCTTTGAGCTCTAATCCTTTCTCTGTTCTCACTAGGTAGTTTTTCACTCTTTATGCTGGTGATTCTTTAATGCTTAAAATTTTTTTTTTTATTTCATGCAGTCTTTGTAGTTGTTTCTGTCACCTTCAGGGGAAATGCTGGTCAGAGAAATCCAGATTTGATCTGTCCTTTACAGTGTTTCTCAAAGAATAGTTTGCAGACACATTCCAATCTACCAGCCATTTACCCCTCTATAATGAGATAAGAACAGAAATTGAGACTAAACGTCTAGAAACTGTTAGAGTAATTTGACATTGCTGTGAAATCGTAGCACATGATTTTGTATGTTGTAAAAAGTATTAGTTGTTAAAATACCTGAGGGGGGAAAAAGCTAGTCCTTCACCACAGTTAATTTGAGAAACACTTCTTCGTACAATCAGGTACAAGTCTCCTACAAACCTCCTCTTTCTCTGCTTTTGCAGAATACATTGTA
Source organism: Pseudorca crassidens (assembly GCF_039906515.1). Classification (NCBI taxonomy): domain Eukaryota; kingdom Metazoa; phylum Chordata; class Mammalia; order Artiodactyla; family Delphinidae; genus Pseudorca; species Pseudorca crassidens. The sequence continues at coordinate 96,681,814 of NC_090317.1, forward strand.
GAGGAGGGAAAAAAACCTTTCCTCTATACTTTTTGGTTATATGACTGAGGCCTGCAAATTAAACTGGCAAATGACAGATAAGCAGGAGAAAAGATTTTCATTCGCACATGGGGGGTGGGGGACATGCTCACAGAAAAAAGTGAAAGCCACAGAGACCCAGAGGCTTATATACCATTTTAACAGTGAAAGTAAAGAGACTAGACAAGGGAAGGGGGGAGTTTGGGCATCTGGGGTTGGGGGTAAATTGTGGGAAGGTGATCGGAAAATATATGGTAAATAAGAGTTATTTAGTAAGGTTTATTACACAGGTAAGAGTAGTTTTCTTCTTCCTGGTACATGAGAGGGGAACACCTTTACAAAAGGAAATTTCTGTCACCTTTACAAAGGGAAATTTATGTCCTGTTTTTAGGCAGAATGGAGGAGAGTACAGCATTCTTCCTGTATCTGCTGATTTTCGATTGCCTTCAGTTCAAAATAATCCTGTACTAAAGTGGCATATTTTGGGTGGTATATTCTGATTCCCTTCAACATACAGCCAGCCATACCTTGTGCCTCTAGACCTGTGATCTGTTTTGTTTGTTTGGAGCATTTGTTTATGAAAAGTTTTTAAAAATTTTATAAGTAATGCATGTTTATTACAAAATTTTTAAAATTCAGATAGATGAAGTGGGGGAGGTAAGATCATTCATAATCCCATCACTTTTCACAATTCAGAGTAAACCTCCCATAGTTTTTCTCTGTGTATAGTATAGAAGCATTCCCCATACTCTTCCTTAGCAGGGTTTCTTCTCTGTCTCATTTACTCCCTCAGAATGGAACCAACTGGGGAAATTCAGAACATGCTTCTTGAAGCTTCTTGGCAGATCCAGAAACACACTAAGATGGGAAGCCAAAGCGAAAAACAATAGAAGAAGCCTTATAATTGGTTTTTTAAAGTTTGTTTATTTATTCATTATTTATTTTGGCTGTGTTGAGTCTTCATTGCTGTGTGCGGGCTTTCTCTAGTTGCAGTGAGTGAGGGCTGCTCTTCGTTGTGGTGCGCAGTCTTCTCATTGTGGTGGCTTCTCTTGCTGTGGAGCACGGGCTCTAGGCATGCAGGCTTCAGTAGTTGTGGCACGCGGGCTCAGTAGCTGTGGCGCACAGGCTTAGTTGCTCCATGGCATGTGGGATCTTCCCGGACCAGGGCTTGAACCCCTGTCCCCTGCATTGGCAGACGGATTCTTAACCACTGTGCCACCAGGGAAGTCCCATAATTGTTTTTAAAATCATATTATCAGATAAAGTTTATCAAAGAATTAAGACATTGAACTTTTTGTTCAAGGTTATTATATTAGGATTGTATGCATTATGAATATGTATATTTTAAGTTTCTGTGATGAATAAAATTTGCATGAATAGCAGTATTTTTAGTTATTTCTGTATCTCATAAAATTTAAAATTAATGGATTGCCGTTTTTACTTTAATATCAATTAGTGTTGCAATTAGCTAATCAACTAGCTTTAATAATAGAAAATTACTTTCACAGTAATGACTTACTTTCAGACTAAACCCTCATAGAGCATGCCGGCATGTTTCAGAAGTTCCATAGGTTTTTTTTTTTTTTTTGGTACCCCTGGTTATGAACCATTGTATTAAAAAAGTGTATAATAGCCAAAAGATCCCATTTATAATAGCAACTAAAAATATAAAATGCCTTGGGGGGGAACCCAATAATCAATATTTGGAACTAATGTGAAGAAAACCTTAAAACTATAACTTAGAGACATGAAAGGAAATGGCGAGGCGTATCATGTTCAAGGATGAGAATATTAAGAAAATGTTAATTTCTGCTGGTTAATCTATAAATATAATATTATTTCAGCCAAAATATAAAAAATGTTTAGCGTTTGAGAAACTGATTTTAAAGTTCAGCTGGGAGAAAAAACTCATAAGAAAATGTTTACAAAGAATAATAATGAAATGAGACTTATTTTGCCAAATATTAAAATATACTATTGCAGAATTAAAAATGGTATGGGACTAGATACAAAAATAGTGGAAAAGAGTAGAAACCTAAAAATACCTTGGTGTGTGTATATGTAAATGTAGAAATTGTCACTTCAAGTACTAGTGTTTCAGATATGTCCATGAAAAATGAGTCGATTCATGCTGGTGATTGTAGAACAGGGCAGTAAGCAATTTCCAGTTATTTCCCACTGACTGGTTCCCTCCTTAAGTGTTGTCCTCTCACCACCTTAGTACTTTCTCCTACCCTTAAGATTTTTTTCCCCCTTCCAGATCCCTCCAAAAAAGCCTTCCCTCTAGCTCTAAGGATTCTTATTGCTTTATGATGCAATCAATTTAGCTCTCTCCTTTGCCTAACTCTTCTCTCTTCTAAGTTGAATAGTGCTTATCCTCACATTTCGCAATTAAAAAGGAAAATGCCTAAACAAAACTGTAATTCCCTCACTGTGTGTTTTTAGTCTTCACAGATCAACCAACCAGCTTAAACTGCAGCCAGCTTTAAAAATAGTGCTTTTTTTCTCCCCACAACACAAAGAAATGAGAAATATTCAGCCTCTTTAGTAGGCAAGGAAATGTAAATGAAAGCAATCATGAGTGACTTTTTTTCCTCCTATCTGATTGGCAAAGATTAAAAAGAATAGTCATCCTAATAGAGGCAAGGTAGAGGAAAGAACACTTTCACACCCAGTAGTGGCAGTATAAATTGTTAAAATATTTCCAGTAGTGTATGTATCAAAAGTATTATTGTCTGTGCCCCTTGACCTAGCAACTCTGCTGGTAGGACTTATACTGCAGCAAATGATCAGGGTTGTTCACAAAGATACATGATCGTGTTCATCCGGGCTTTATTTCTGATTGTGCAAAATGGGTACTGCCATACTTCAGAGTAGACTGAGCCATCATAAAAATTATTTTGGAGAAAAATCCTATTTGACGTTGGAAAAAGTTCGTTGGCTGTGAAATGAAAACTAGGTAAAATTTGTAAAGCCTTGTAAAAATGTGAAAGTATTTTCATTTACGTAAAACCACACCAAGATTTAAATAAACTATTCATTAAATATTTACTGTGTGCATAGTATTCTGCCAGGTTTTGGGTGGGAGTATGTTGAAAATATAAAATATACTTGTTCTTTAGGACTTCACCCTATTTTTGAACTGTTGAGCTTGAATGTGTACATTTGTTCCTTGCACACCTAGTAGGTGTAGCTGTAGATAATGGAAAGAACATTAAATATAGATAGGGATTTGAATTCTGTCCCTGTAACATACTTGTCTACTCACTTAGACAACTTGTTTGAGAACGAGAAGGATGCTGACCTCATGGGATGATGGTAAGAAGGAAGGGAGATATAACAAGGAATGCTTTCCATGATACTTGATGAATAGTAATATTAGTTAGTAATGTTTATTAATTATTATTAATGGATTAGTTATTAATTATAGGTAATAGTAATGAATAGTTAGTTCCTTTGCTTTCCCTTCTGGAAGTCTATTTCCTCAGTATAAAACCTGCAACAGGTATTTTGGTTCCTGAGCTACTAAATAAACGAATGAATGAGATACTGGATTTGAAAACACTTTATAAGACTTAAAGCATTATGAAAATGTTAGCTAACTATTCATTGATATATGTAATAATCTGGCAAAAGTTTCATGTATACACATAAATATGTTTCTGTGTAAGTGCTAAATGTTATAATATGGGCTATATAGAGTTGTTATAGAATTTAAGCAAAAGAAGGCCTTAATGTGACTGGTAATCGTTGAGAGGCCTTCCTGGAGAAGGTGAGATTGGAATGGAACCTTGAATTAAGGTAGGTTTTGAGTGTGAGAAACAATATATACAGAAATGTGGCAGAAAAAGAAACAAAATGGTATATTCAGGGAGTAGTGTAAGACTAATCTGCGTAGAGAGTGAGTTATTCTTGAAAAGTCATTAGACAGGGTAGGTAGAAGAAGCAAGGTATGGCTGAGACAACAAGAAACCTTACTGATCTGGTGAGAAATAGAGAACCATTTTAAGTTTGGAGGCAAGATAGTAGCCCTGCGTCACCAGCACATCAGTGTGTTAGAGTATGTTTGTAGCAGTTAACTTTGGTAATGGAAGTATAAACAAAAATTAATTATGGATTAGCTAATTATTTTTTTCCTTTCACAGTATATAGCTTGAATTCCCTTTTAGTGGCGATAACTATAGCTAAATGTTTTAGAATCGTTGTTGTATTCTTAAAATATTACATGATGTGACTAGATACAATTTTGGAATTTGATTCAAAAATATGCCACAACCCCCAACATTGCCCTTTTCTGAGACTTTTTGTTGTGATAACCTAAAGAAAATTTATAGGCAGTTTCCCACACTTTATGTTATTTGATGCTACCATTTGCTTGTTCTTCCTGTTTTTTCCCCCTGTAGATTTTCAGTGTTAAGATGGTTATAATGTCCTTTATAATTTGTCTATTTTTCATCAAAAGGAGATTTAAATAATTTATTATAATCTTTAGCTGTAAGTCAACTAAAAACTTAGTTACAATGTATTCACTTTCAATGTTTACTTCCTGAAATTTTCTCTTTCCTTATATTCTTTTTCACATTTCTCTACAGTATGGATGGAGCGGATCTGTGTTTTGAAATCGTAAAACGAGCTGATGCTGGTTTTGTATACAGTGAAGCCGTGGCCAGGTACGTAATTTGTATGAACTCCCCAGAAGTAAAGGTAGAAGTAAAAGAAAGAAATGACAAGGAAATCACATGAAGTGGCCTGCTCTTTGAACTGATGACGAGCATACTGCCACTCTTTCTTACAAGGAGCATCTCTCTTTTAATGTGCATTAGTGGAACCAAACAGTGACTGGAAATGCAAAATATTGAACAATGAATTGATCTATTTATATGGATTTACAGTTTAACTTCACTACTGCTATCTTTTCCATTTCTGATGACTTTTATACAAGGAGGAATTTGATAGCTCAGGAACCGTGTAGAACTAAACTTGGGTCTTTTTGTGTGTTTGATTTTTGCTTTTTAGCAGATGTGTCTCATTAGTTCTTCAGTTTGCCTTTTAGTGATAGCAAATTGTTAGGTGACCAGTTAATCTGAGAAAAAGCATAGAACAGTAGAAGGAACAGAAATAAAAGCACAGTTTTTCTGCTGAATATATTTGCTTCAGGCCAGTGTTTGATCTCCCAATCAAGTAGCCACCATTGTTCCAAGTGTAGGAGTTCTTGTAAAGAACTAATGAATCAAAATAAGGATTTAATATGAAAAATCACAAGAGCCATGCACTGGGCCACTTGCTTGTAGATTTGAAGCAGTACAACTTTCTGTTTTGGTGACAACCATATCATAAATACCCACTCCAATAAATTGCCTTTTTAATACCTGGGGTACAGCATCCCTCCTCAGTCACTAACCATAGTATGTTGAAGGGTTCAAACCCACAAACCCATTAGGATTTATTAAAACTTTCTACCATTTGAGAAATAGTTACCATTAAATGATTATAACTTTCTCCCTCCTATCATTCTTTTTATAATTATGGCACAATGGACAGATATGACTGAAAATAGCTTAGAGACTACTTCATGCGACTTTAAGCTTAGAATGGCTTGACTTTCTTCAAATTCTTTGCCCTGCCTTCTCCTCACTGAGAAGCAAGGTCTCCAGTCTCAGGAGATGGAGCAGCCATAGCTATAACACAAGATAAAGAATATACTCAATTGTAGGTAGCTGCTGTTTTGTACTCCTGGAGCTAGGGAGAACAAGCAAATGAAAGTTTATATATACTAACTTTAATTCCTTCTTTTAACTCCTGATGTATTCATGGTAGAACTGAGGCTAAATATCCTTTTTCTTTTGTGCCATGTTCACTGAAGCATATTCTAGGGTTTTCTTTTTTTTTTAATCCCATTTTACTCTTGTTTTGAATTCTTATCACAGTTTAAAATTTTTATTTTGTATTGTGTTTCAGAATTAAAAAGCGTTCTTTAATACCAAAAGTAGTCAATGCTGTCTTGATTTTTCTTATGACACAGTGGTAAACCACTTTCTTCTACTAAATGAAACTCTCAGACTTTTGCATATCATTGTTCATATTTATTTCTTTAAGAATTTGAGTTTGGGGCTTCCCTGGTGGCGCAGTGGTTGGGAGTCCGCCTGCCGATGCGGGGGTCGTGGGTTCATGCCCCGGTCCGGGAGGATCCCGCGTGCCGCGGAGCAGCTGGGCCTGTGAGCCGTGGCCGCTGGGCCTGCGCGTCTGGAGCCTGTGCTCCCCTTCAGGAGAGGCCACGGCAGTGAGAGGCCCGCGTACCGCAAAAAAAAAAAAAAGAATTTGAGTTTTGTATTTTCCCATATTGATATCTTTCAACAGCAGCATCAAATAGGAAAAACTAAAAATGCTAGATGTTGATTTTATAAAATAGTGAAGCTTGATGGAGGAAGATGACGTTTTCCTTTTGGAACCACAAAAACACTGGGGTACCTGGCATATAGGCTGTCAGAGTTGATGTTAAACCAGTAACACTTTTACTCTGTTCCCTACTCATCCCTATCACTTTTCCTTAACTTTGAGCCTGTCTCTGCCACTGGACTAGATGTCAGGATAGGGAGAATAGTAGTGTTGTAGAGGTGATGTCATACAGTGAAATGACTTGAGTTCTCTCCCAATCTTGAGATTTATAGAAAAGTTAGATGTTTATATATATCAAGATGATTGTATATCAATCAAGCCTGTTGATTTTAAGATCTACCTATATTGCTGTTAAAATGGTGATTTTATGAAAGGAACTTTCCAGAATGGACCAGAAAAGAGTAGTATTGGGATCAGTAAGTGACACTGCATAGAGAGTGGTTTGGCACAATTGATTAAAAACCCTTCCTAAAAATGACAAAAGGGAGTGGCCTCAAAAAGTATGATTATGTATGTCCCCTACTGCAGAGTACCAATGACCATGTAACAAGGGCACGTAAATCCTTCCTTTGGTTTAGAGCGTTCAACCAGGTGACTTCTACCTTCCTTCTCTCTGATTCTGTGATTTTTTGTTGGAAAATTCAGCTTGCATTAGTTATTCTAGTGAGACCAATTGCAAGAAGACTCTGAGACACCAAGTAATCATATTGATAATGTTGTTTTTCTCCAACTGGCTGAGCGTCAAGAGGAGCAGCAAAGCATGACATGAAAGAAAACTGCGTTCAGTCCTTACAACCCAATTAGTGATTACCTCTGTTCTTTCAGAGGTGGTGAGTTGTGGAGCAGGCTAACATATAGGATCAGATTATCAAATCAAACTCTCACAAATCAGAGAGATATTCTTCCCTAGCACCAGGCTTTACTAAACAGTTATAAGGATACGAGCAATCAAAAGGCTCAGCTGAAGCAAACAGAGCTCTGGGCCTTTTAAGGGCAGCTCCTCACTTCATTCCTTCCTGCATCAGAAATGCACCTCTGGCCCAGAATAGATGAGGTCTCTACGTGAGGTTTGTGAGATTCCACACACAGAGGGGAGCATTTAAATTATGAAACATCTCCATTGTGTATCCTGGAGAGTTGTATAGCTTACATGACATCTTCCAGGAAGCCATTCATGCCTCAGAGATCCTGGGTTCTGTTTATCATAGGTAGTCCTTAGCCAGGAACATTCTGTAAAGGGAATTCCAGAGATAAGCTTTCTTCAGCTTAGCAAAGAGCTTTTTTAAGTGTAGTCTTTTTTTGCCCAGAGTTGCCAAAGAGAGTAGGCTGAGTCACCTCCCTTCTTTTCTTCCACCTCCAAAATACCTCCTTCCAAAGGAAGTGAGGATTGCTGGCCAGCTCTTTTCTTTCCACAGAGTTATCATCATTCCTGATCCTTAGGGATGGAGACAAACATAGATATTGATGAGTTTCTCTGAAAGTATAGGCCACCATGATGCTTCATGAAATGAAGCTTTTTGATTAAAGTTTAGTCAGCAACTCTCTAGAATGTATATGGGTGGATTTTGGTTCTGTAGTCTGCTTGCACACTATTCACATGCACAGCCTCCCAAGGGTCATGACTGGGAGGGTGGAGAAAGATCAGTTTAAATATGTTATATTTGGGGGAAAAAAATTCTACCCTGCCCCCACAGAAATTCTAATATGTATGTATATTTGGGTTAAATAATTGAGTATTCGGATTTAAAAATGCTCATTCATTGAGGTTTTTTCTTTTTGAGATAAGAATTTTTTTTTTAGAATTTTCTTCAGGCTAAGGATAGAAGTGGCTGTCCTAGTGCTAAGTATCCAGAGTAGTCGTGCTGTTAGGTATAAGCTAGGTCCATATTACCTAACTTAAACTTACCTACTATTCCAGTGTTCACACCTAGATGCACAAATAGGCTGTTCCTAAATCTTGACTAAATTTGATAATAATAGACTTAACCTTTGTAGCATGCTTTAGAGTTTTTAGAAACTAGAGTTTTTCACACTTGTTATCTCTGCCATTTCGGGGGGTCACAGATCCTCCAAAGCATGATTTGAACCAGGAAAGGGCCACAACACCAAGTTAAGAACCCCTAACTTAAACAGAAAGTTAATTTCAACTGCACTGGCCCAGGCAAAGAGTATGTGACCGTGACCCGCCATGTGTACATTTGCAAAGTAAGAAAAATTGGACATCACAACTGCAGGAGCCTGGCTCCTTCTGCTTAGAGCCCAGTTGTGAGGAGACAATGATAAGTACAGGAACAAAGCCTGGGGTTTTTTTTCCCCTGCCTTTCATTTTTAAACTAGAACCTTCTGATCAATTCTAATACATGAAATAATGCATATGCTAATTAGAGGGACATTGATGTGAGTTTGGCTAGATAGTAGTATACCAAAGAGGGAACTCAATGGAAATGTCTTAATTTTAAAGCAGGAGTGGAGAAAATTTTTTTTGGTCTTGAGTCACAAGCACACACACAAGGTCATTTGTAAGTACCATTAAATTATTTAGTTTTTATTTTAAAGTGTGGGGAATAAAAGATCTGGATAGAAAAAAACAAAATGCAATAAATACTAAGCAATAATTAATGTTAAGTATATTGCATTTCTGTGTCATGGCTAGTTGGGAAGGAAAAGGGGAAAGTGAGAAAGGAAGAGGGATAGTAGGGAGAAAATGACAGATATGAAGGGAATAAAATTCAGAGGAAGAGAAGATGAAAAAGACCCTCAAAGAAGAAACAGTGGGATTACAGAAGAATTTCAGAATGGAGGGAAGGAAATCGAAGTAAGTTCTGAAGTAATGCTGAATGAACTGCTCTTGTCACACCCTGTGGCTAGTTGACTCTGTTACCTTTTTTTTTTTTTTTTTTTTTTGGCGGTACGCGGGCCTCTCACTGTTGTGGCCTCTCCCGTTGCGGAGCACAGGCTCTGGACGCGCAGGCTCAGCGGCCATGGCTCACAGGCCCAGCCGCTCCACGGCATGGGGGATTCTGCCGGACCGGGGCACGAACCCGCGTCCCCTGCATCGGCAGGCGAACTCTCAGCCACTGCACCACCAGGGAAGCCCATTTTTAAGGACTGTTCTTTAAAATGCTCGCTCCTCCTCTGTTCTTCTCCCGGACCGGGGCACGAACCCGTGTCCCCTGCATCGGCAGGCGAACTCTCAGCCACTGCGCCACCAGGGAAGCCCATTTTTAAGGACTGTTCTTTAAAATGCTCGCTCCTCCTCTGTTCTTCTCCCGGACCGGGGCACGAACCCGTGTCCCCTGCATCGGCAGGCGAACTCTCAGCCACTGCGCCACCAGGGAAGCCCATTTTTAAGGACTGTTCTTTAAAATGCTCGCTCCTCCTCTGTTCTTCACCTGGACCCAGTGCGGAGCCTCTGTGGACCCTGCTGACCTGGTGAGGAGTTTGACTTCCTAGGACTTAGGCCCAGAAGGAACTCTGCTTTGTTCAAGGATGCCCCAACTAAAACTTGATTATGTTGCAAAAAGAAATTGTAGAGGCATAAGAGGGTTCTTCTTTCTTGTTTGTCCTTAAAGCTAAATGGAAATAAGACAGAGAGCCAGCCTCTGCTGGCAGATAAAAGGTTCCCACCCCTTTAGTCAGAATCCTTGGTGTACCTCTGAGCACTGGTCACTTAATAGCAATCCAGTGTAACTAAGTAGAATTAACTGAGTGTCAGAAAACTTTTTCATGTTTTAAGCTTGAATTTTTAGTTTGCAGAGCTATTTTAGTTATGAACTGTGTGAAATTCCTTTGACTTAGATATCTCAGAAAATACAGAACGCATTAATTCTTTATAAAGCTCATAAACTTATGCATCTGCCAACTTTTTCATTACTAAGGTGCACATTCCACCAATCTTGTCTACTCAAATGAAAAGTGTCTGTGGGCAGTGAGTATGAAGGTGGGAGTTATAAACTAGGGACACTGTACATTAAGTTTTAAAAATATAAGGGTTTTTTTTTTTACAGTTTTAGATTTCTTTTGTTTTTCTACAGTCATTACATGAGACAGATACTGGAAGCTCTACGCTATTGTCATGATAACAACATAATTCACAGGGATGTGAAGGTAAGTCATTTTTATCACTAACTTTAATATTTGTGAATAGAAACTAACTTATAGCAATGATAAGAATTAGAAATTTTTCTTTAGTGTTCTTATAAAGAGTATCTTAAAGTTAATTTTACTTACAAATAAAAATTTGTTTAACTGGTTTATATGTGGAGAGTTGTACTAGTTCTTAATAGGAACACTTTTTTATCATTTCAATTTCCTTATTTTTATTAAAATGTACACACATTCTAAAATTCTGTTATTCCTCCTTCGCCATTATGTGTGTAAGAGAGAAGTGTGAAAATCCAACAAATAGGAAGAACCAAACAATATCCTATACTAAGTTAATTGGGGGGAAATTAGAATTTGGTTTATATAGTAAAAGTTCATCACACACTTATATTTTCTTAATGTTGCAATGTAGAATAGTCAGCATTTTATTTTCTTTGCAGAGTTTTTAAAAATAGTCTGAAATAGTAATTATAAATGCAATATAGTTTGTACCCTTAGGAATATGAATATTACCATTATTCAATCTTTATGCCTGTTTAATCCCAGTATCAAGTTTATGAGAACTGTCAGTCCCTGGCTTATAAGGTGTCAGGTAGGACATGGAGGCATGCAAGAAAGGAAGCCATGGGCCTTCCTCCTGATGCCTACCCCCTTTCAAGGCCTCGAGTCACTAAGAGCCCCTGTGGTCTCTCTGGCCCTGTTGTCTACTTTCACGTGCTCCTGTTTTGTCACTGGCCTCTCTCTAACCCGCAACATCCACAGATATGGCGCTCTCCTTCCCTCAAGATGTATTATCAAAGGCCTGGCTCCTTTAATGTATTTTAATGGTTAAGAAAATTAAGTAGAATTTAGTTAAATTTTCTATAACGTTTGGGAAATTTTAACTGAAATTCTTGTGGTTAAAAGCTGAGGGAAAGCATGAGCAATTCCAGATCAATCTGGTAGAATGTTATAATAGCAATGAAAAATAATTGGAGAAATGCACAGAATACACATTAGTGTAAATTAGTTGTAAAATGTCTTATTCTTTTCAAATGTGGTGATAGGAAAATGATATTATTATTGCCACTCAACATTAACAGCCCAATGGATACATAGCACTTTTATAAGGAAATATTCTTCAGTTATGCAAACAAAGAGAATAAGAAGTGTAGAAAGATAAAGGGGGGAGGGAATGGTCAATGATAGCAACGTGCTGTGTCATTCTTTTGCGCTTAATTAATGTAAGAAAATGCATGTATACAGAGTGAAGTATATCTCCTTATATATAATGACAAAAATGACAATTTGAGGGACTTCCCTCGTGGTCCAGTGTTTGAGACTCCGTGCTTCCACTGCAGAGGGCGTGGGTTTGATCCCTGGTTGGGAAACTGGGATCCCACATGTCATCCGGCATGGCCAAAAAAAAAAAAGACAATTTGAAAACTTAAAATGTGTAAAACAGATTCTTAGTTCATAGAGTAGCATTGTGTTAAAAACACTTCTGCTCAAGAGGCAAATTTTTAAAATTGAGATATAATTAACGTTTAACATTATATTAGTTTCAGGTATACAGCATAATGACTTGATATATGTGTACACTGTGAAATGATCACCACAGTAAGTCTAGTTACTCTCTGTCACCATACAAAGTTACAAAATGTGCAATATAATATTATTGACTAGTCACCAGGCTGTACATTACATCCCCCTGACTTGTTTATTTTATGGCTGGAAGTTTGTACCTCTTACCTGCTTCACCCATTTTGTCCACCCAACCCCCTTCACCTCTGGCAGCCACCATTCTGGTTTCTCTGTCTCTGAGTTTTGTTTTGTTTGTTCATTTGTTCTGATTTTTAGATTCGGCGTGTAAGTGAAATCATAGGGTATTTATCTGTATCTGACTAATTCACTTAACATAATACCCTCAAGGTCCATCCACATTGTCATAAGGGCAAGAGTTTGTTCTTTTTTATGACTGAGTAGTATTCCACTGTGTATGTATGTGTATATGTGTGTGTGTGTGTGTGTGTGTGTGTGTGTGTGTGTACACACTACATCTTCTTTGTTCATTCATCCATCAATGGACACTTAGGTTGTTTCCATATCTTGGCTATTGTAAATAATGCTGCAGTGATGTGGGAGGTACACATAGTGTTTTTTCTTTTAGCGTTTTCAAATTAGTGTTTTTGTTTTCTTCAGATAAATACTCAGAAGTAGAACTGCTCGATCATATGGTAGTTCTGCTTTTAGTTTTTTTGAGGAAACTCCATACTGTTTTCCAGAGTGGCCACACCAATTTACATTTCCACCAATGGTATATGAGGGTTCCCTTTTTTCCTACATCCTCACCAACACTTATTATTTCTTATCTTTTTGATGATAGCCATTCTAACAGGTGTGAGGTGACATCTCATTGTGGTTTTGATTTGAATTTCCCTGATGATTAGTAATGTTGAACATCTTTTCATGTACATGTACTATCTGTCTGTCTTTGGAAAAATGTCTATTCAGATCCTCTGCCCATTTTTTAATCAGATTGGGTTTTTGTTATTAAGTTGTAAGAAGCAATTTTATTTTGAATTCTGTTCTTGAAAGGTAATTATATCAATATCATATGATAAATGATTGACAGCGTACTCTACTGTAATACTTTCAATAATATAGTCAGCTTTTTGATTAGCCATGGTATTTGATATAATGACAATCCAAAACCAAATAAAATCCCAAAGTAGTTATGTTTGAATGCTGTGCTTCACCTTCTAACTTACCTTCGATTGATTTATTCAACAAATATCCGAGTGCCTACTTCATGCAGTATACTGTGCTTAGAGCCCTAAAGGCATTATTATGGTCTCAGTAGAGAGATGAGATAGTGTATCTGTTACCAGCAACTACGGAATAACACACAGTGACTTGCAACAACAAGCGCCATTTATTTGCTCTCAGTTCTGCAGTTGAGCAGAGCTTGATGGGGACTGCCTGATTCTGTTTCACAGGCTGTTGGCTAAGGCGGCATGGTTAGTATCCACAAAGGCTTCACTCACTTTTCTGGCATCTCAGCAGAAGTGAACAGAACAGCTGGAAGCTGGCTAGGCCCTCTTCATAGTCTCTCATTCAGAACATTTCTCTCTTTGTCTTTCTCCCCCCTTCATGGCCCATTTTTCTAGCAGGACAGTGTCTCATGGCACCAAAGGAGCAAAAATGGAAGTTACCAGGCCTCTTGAAGCCTCGACCTGGAATTGGCACTGTGTCCTGTCCTCTGCATTCTGTTAGTCAAAATGTCACAAGAGTAGCCTGGATTCAAGAGGAGGAAAAATAAGTTGCACCTTTTAGTTGGAGGAGCAACCTATGTGCACAAGAATAGGAGAACTTGTTTGTGGCCATCTTCACAGATAGACAAAACAAATAATTATCGTCCAAGGTACGGGATGGTAAATATAATTAAAAGACAGAGTCAGAGAAACGTCATGGAGGAAGTTACATTTGAGCCTAGTCTTGAGTCATGGCGGAGTTACACTGGGATGAGAGGATGTTTCAAGCAACAGGATAGTGTGTGCAAAGGCTCAAAGTTAGTTTTGTATTGGATTTTAATAAATTTGTTTATTGTGTCTAAAGCACATGCCAGATAATTTTGAGGAAGCATCCAGAAACATTCTAAGGAAGGGAAGAGAGAAGTGATTCTGAAACTGCAAGTTAATAAGAAGAAACCACCAGAAAAGGCACCATTGTTGAGTTGGGAAGCAGACTTTCAACACAGAGCACACATTATTGTTGATATTCTTTATATTTCAGTACCTGAAATCTATACATTTCGCATGGGTAAATGTAATACTCACATTTAGCTAATTGGTAAATTTGAACTCGGGTGTATTTTTCTTAAGACGTGCATCCAAAAATTTGTATCGAGTGCCTACTATGTGTCAGGCACTATTCTAGGAACCGGAGCTACATCAATGAACAAAACAGACAAAATCACTGCCCCAGTGGAGCTGACTTTCTAGTTCAGGAAGACAGACACTGATCACTGAGCATAAGGAAGTCAACTGTGTAGTAGGTTAGAAGGTGAAAAGAACTACAGAAAAAAAGAGAGCAGCCAAAGGGGTAGGTAGGGACTGCTGGAGAAGGGGTTGCAATTCTAAATAGGGTGATCAAGCAGACCACATTGAGAACCTGACCTCTGGCAAGGACTCGAAGGAGAGAGAGAGAGTGCACTAACTGACATCGAAGGAGGAGGGTTCTGGGTAAAAGAACAGCCAGTGTAAAGGCACTAAGGCAGGAGCATAAGTGCCCTTTTGAGCAAGAGCAAGGAGGCCAGTATGGCTGAGGCGCAGTGAGCAAAGGGGAGAGTGGATAGTAGATGAGGTTAGAGAGGAAAGGAGAGGAGGGACTTTGACTTATACTCTGACAGAAATGAGGATTCACCAGAGAGTTCTGAACAAAGATGGACTATGATCTGACTTTCCACGGTAACAGGACTACGTTGCTTTGTTGGTAATACATTGAATAGGGGCTCAAGGGTGGAACTTGGGAAACAGGAGATGCTCCTGCCTGGCAGGACCAGAGTGGTAGCAAGGAGGTGGTAAAAAAAGTAGATTTCCAGATATATTTGAAGGTTGTGTCAACAGGATTTACTAATATAATTTCAGTAATTTAGGTAACCCAAAGTAGTTTCATTCAGGGCCTTATTATAGGGGTTTTCCAATGTAGTGATCTTTAATAACAATACATTTCACATGGCTAATAATTTAAAATTTCACTTGATGTGTTGTTACTGTTTTTGCTAAAACAACTAATTTTGCAGCCTAGTAGCTTTTCTTCACATTCAGATATTGTATATTCAGTGACTTGTCTGAATAGATTTCTTCTGTATGTAGATTTTGGTTTCTGTAGTTTTTGTCAAAATTTTCTTCCCTTATACTTAGTAAAGAAAATAGAAGACCATTGGAGCGTTCCATTCCTTTGAGAAATATTTAGATTATTTAATCATCTGTTTCAGCTAGCCAAGAATATTCTCATTTTCTCCCTGGTTCTGGTTCTCTCTCTCTCTCCTTCCCTCCCTCCTTCACCTCCCCCCCACCCCAAGTTCTTGATATTGATCCAAAAGCATTGGGTTTCCCAAAGGTCCTAACATTATATTAATAATACTTTTTTCTTTACTTGGTATGCATTTCTTTTTGAAATCATAATACCTGAGTCTAAAAATGTTTGGTTATATCAGGTTAGATTTGAGTATATGGTGCCATGTGACCTGTAGTGGAAACTGCTCGCTTTCGAGAAGCAGTTTCACATGAAATTGTGTAAAAAATAACTATATAATCCTTTGACATTTGAGAAGGTGTGTCATCATAGTACAGCATCTCCCAACAACCATGCACATTTGGGGCCAGGCACTTTGTTGTGGGAGGCTGTCCTGTGTTGTTGTTGCCTCTACCCAGCCTCTACCCACTACATGCCAGTAGCATTTCCCCCCAATTGTGACACTCAAAAATGCCTCCAGACATTGTCAAATGTCCCCTGGGGCACAAAAATCACCCCCAGTTGAGACCCACTGTCATAATGGCATATTTCTCATGTTTTGACTCCCTACAGGCATTAATTAAGGCATGTATTTTATTCCTTTTTTTCTTATGAAAGGATGTGGTAACTTTCATTATGTTTCAGTGTTTTCTTCCTCTCACCCCTAAATTAGAAGTACTTTAGAAAGAAATAGAACAGTTTTCAAGGTAAATGCAACTCCTGGCTCCTTGCCTGCCTTCACTTGCTCTGTTAAGCAGTGAAAGTTGAAATTTTCTTGTCTCTCCTGACTCCCAGAGACAGCCTCACAAAGCATCACCTGGGCGTGGAGAGACAAGCAAGCCGTAGACCTTTCTGTGGCTCTGACCTACTGATGTACTGTTTTAATAAACGAAGTTGAAGTTAAGCAGCTTCTTTGAGAGCAAACTGCTGTACACACAGTCACTTTCTATTCTGAATAGGGCCTGTGCCCAGGAGGTTTGGGGGCTCCGTTTTTAGTTCTCAGAACTGCAAAACCCCAGTCTCACAGCCGCTCAGCCAGGAGCCTCCGCCCAAGCATTTCTGTGTGTGCTTCCTTTAAATGGTTTTCCTTGCTAACCCGTGAACACGCCTGGCTGCTCTCTGGTCCCCTTATGGTATCAGTTCTCCTTTCACCAGCTTAGGGCCAGACTTCATTATAAATGGGTGTTCATCAGATCACGCTAGCTGCCATAGCATTGTGGATTTCTTACGGTATTTCTTCCTCTATTGCTCTTGACATTTCTTTTACATCTCTTACCACAACTCCCAAGAGTCCCTCATGTTTATATAAAATATTGAAATTCTCCTTAAAATGAAAACTTACTTATTCTGTTCTTTATTATAATAAGCACACAGGCTTACCTTCTGCGTTACTTTCGTAAGGTTGTTGTGAGCATAATGTACATGTTCAGCTTGAAAGTGGGGTTTTAATGCTTAGAAATACAAGATAAATTTAAGATGATTTTGCTTCTCTTTTTCCACCCACCCCCGTTCAAAAAAAATCAACTCCTTGATTTGAAAAGAAAAGAATGACTGTTTCTTTTGCTTAACAGATGTGAATCCTTTCACTGCTCCTTTCCTTTTTAGCCAACGGTAGCAAGCATGTATGATACAGCCAGAGCATTTGTGCTGTCAGGTATAAAACCTTTCTAGCTGTAGTAACTCTTGACACTGATATCAACTCACTTTGAATTTGGGGGCAGTCAGAGAAGGTTCATGGCATTGGGCTGCAGGATTGAAATGCTTAGCAAATTACCAGTGTCCCTCTGTGCTCCCTTTGTGGTTTGCCAAGCAAGATTTCCTTTCAACCTGTCTTCACACATTTGTTCATAACAACTTTCCACCCTGCAGACTGCAAAGCCAGGGGTGGGCTGCAGTCATCCTTACCAAATCAGAACAGGGTTGACATTGTAGGGGAACAAAACTGGCCACCCCCAAAATGTATCTCTTTGGCTTGAAGACTATTTGGCGCTGGTTGTTTTTAAGAAACGAAAGATTCAGGAAATTTTTCTTTTTACCTCCTCCTTAAGCGCCTGAAGGAATTTAAAGGGCCTGGTCTAGGAAGAGTACTGTCACCAGAGATGTCTGCAAAGAATATGAGCTGGTATGGTGGGGGAGCTGAGCAGGCTGGGGACACCAAAGTCCTCTCTGTGTTCCATTGTCTTTGCATGGAGTAGCAAGCACTTGTTTACCAAACATTTGTTTTTCTATCTCCATGTGAGTTGCCTTCCTCCCCTTTGAAGTCCCAAACCCCTACCTCCTTCTCCTCTCTCAGATGGCATATAAGTTCCAATTGCCCAGATTGTCCTTGGGCCTCATATTCCTATGGAACCCCCATAGGTACATAATTTAATTTGTTTTTTCTCCTGTTAATCTGTCTCATGTCAATTTAACTCTTAGACCAGCCAGGAGAACCTACAGGGGTAGAGGAAAATTTTTTCCTTCTTCAACATCTTCCTCTTCTACTCACAGAATAGAAACTCACTTTCAGGTTGAGTAGTACATCCTTAATTTTGCTGGTCTAGTCTTAATGGTACATATTCCTGATTAATAGTTTGCAAGTTGCCTTGATGGGAGTGTATATATGAAAGGATAAAGGGGGAAAGAAACATTTATCATGCCTGTTAAGATATAATCTTGTTGATCTTTAAGTCAAAATTTGAGGTTTCTGAAATTGTGTTTGACTATAACTCACGGACACATTAAAAACATTGTTTTTCTGAAACTCACACTTTAAAGTTAGGGTAAATTTAGAAAGGGATACCTTATGTAAAGTATTTGCCATGACATTAAATAGGCAGTACTTCAATTACACAAAAAAATTCAACATAATTTACAATCACCTATTCACGAAAGCATCTATGGTATAAAGATAAACGTGGTGATTAATACGCTCAGTACAGAGAATTAAAACAGAAGTTGTCTATCAGAATGAGTAACTTGAGAAATTGCATATCTTTTTTCCTGCCTTTTTTAAATGTAGGAAGCTCTACTTTGGTGTAATATCTTTTATCTTTTATTTAAATAGTGGTGATATAAAGTGGTTTTTTTAGTAATGCTTTTTACAAGTTACATATATCTTTAGAACTCCCAAGTACAGTGAGATTTAATACAGTACTGCTTATGTTAAATGAAAACTATTGATCATCTTCTCAATTCCTCTTAGTCTAATGAGTTCTGGTTTTAAAATTTATGTAAGAATAAAAGTATTGCTCTAACTGTGGAGAAAGCTGGATGTCTTGGGAAGTCTCCTGGTCGACGTTGAGTTATTATGTGATTCTCATGTCTATGAAATTACTAGATTGGACACCCCTGTTTACAGCCAGCACTTAGGGAGTCACCTGGAGTTCCCAGGTCTTCGTTCATCTCTGCAAATTAAAAATAATAGGACAGAAATAAGATTGCTACTATAAAAGAATAGTTGTATACTGTAAATATTTGAAGCCAGCATGTGTTTTTTCTGATGTTTCTCTGAACATTTTCTTCTCTCAGTTAAACATTGAAGTAAAAAAGGAGAAAAAATATTTACTGTTTTCTATTCTTTTTTAATGAAAATTGCACAGATTTGTTGGGAAAACCTCTAGTGATTTTGAGCACATGGCTCTTGGGGAATCTGTATAGTGAATTGTTTCTATATTTTAAATTCTAGAACGAAACATGCTATGAGGTTAAAGGCTTAGAAGTGCCATGTGAACTTGAAACTTTTTGAGCACTGAAGAAATTACCATGTAGAGAATAAATGAGTCTTTAAGCAGTCTCTAACGAAGTAGCAGGTTACAGTTAAGGTTTATTCAACTTCAGTTTTATTCAGCTGTTTATGTTTGGTTCTTATCTGAGCAGAGAGAATGCAAGTACCATAGGAGTAGAAATAGAAAAGAGACTAAAGCTCCAAAGGTGCTTATGATCTCTTTAGGAAGATAAAGCACACATTCTTTTTTATTTTAAATTATAATATATATAATACAGAATATACCCATCATCATTTGTCTTACTGTGACAAGATTGCATGGAAGAAAGAAATGACCATTCAGAAAGGCTTACCCTTTAAATATTTACTTAGATATTGGAGAAAATTTGGGTGACTTATTTAACTATGCACTTCAGTTTTTTCATCAGTAAATTGGCATACATTAGGGTTGTGATGATTCAAATAATACATGTAAGCAGAGTGCCTGGAACAATAGCAAGTACTTAGTAAAGGATAGCTACTCATAATAGTAAAATCATCTGGTTTAATCATAGTACTTATGAATTACATAGTATTTTTTCATTCTACAAATGAAGAACTTAACACTTAAAGTGGGTGATTTGCCTAAGATTGTCCAGCTAAATAAGAGGTGGAACTAGTATTGAATCTAGGGACTCTAACTCCAGAGACCAGTCTTGCAGCGACGATACTATTATACTGCCTATCATTCATTCATTTATTTCACAGAAATTAATTAAACATATTTACATGCTAGGTACTGTTTGTCATTAATAACATTATTTATATTGAAAACAGAGGAAAATATACAAAACGTGATGAAGATCAGCATGTAATGACATTATATTCATTTTTATTTTGACAAAGTCTAATCCAAATATTTAAGCATATTTATAAATAACATCTACTTAATAAATACTGGAATCAATGAATGTTGCTTCTCCCAGGATCATGAACCAGATAACACCAAATAAATAATGTGTTCATGAAATAAAACCTTGGATTTTTGTAGTACATTATTCATACATTCAGATAGGACTTAAATGAGGAAATTCCTTATTCACTTTTTTCTTTTACTCATTTTTAAAGCTACCAACAAGACATTACCCATAGATGGACCCTTGTATTCTAACTCCCAAAAAGTAGAAAAGTCATAAACCATTTGCTTCTTTATCCTATAGTTGTGACGTATTGTGTTTTGAATAGAAGCATCCATGGTTGAGTTTAAACAGAAAATGGTCTGTTGGTTTTATATGCAGTGGGATCCTTTCAATATGTTTGACTTTTGCCTCTTAACTCTCTGCCATCTCAACTTTCACTATAAGTAGAACCGTAAAGTGAGTTTTATATTTGCTTGTTTGTTTATTTTTAAAAACCAAAGAGATTTTCTTGGTGCCTATTATCAACCAAGCTATGACCTGTTAATCATGTAATTTAGGGTCCCTAATAGACTCATATGAACACTTTTCTGTTTGGTGGTGTTTTCCATTCAGAAATCAACCAGAGGATTGTATATGTGGTGACTCAGATTTTGTAAAGAGATCATATAGTGTCTTCTTGAATGTTTTATCTAAAAAAAGAAATATAATGGGGTCTGTGCTACTTCTGGCTGATGCAAGACAGGTGAGGATGTTTTTTATCTCAATTAAATAATTCAATTGCTGACAGTCCGCTCCTTGGTGTAGAACAAAAAAAATGGGTTTAAAAATGCTATATGGAAGGAAGCAAACTATTAGTAGAATCTGGATGACCAAAAGGTGCCTTTTCACAGAGCTATAAGTCAAATCTTTCTCTGTAATGGATGTACAGGTCCTTATTTTTCTCAGATGATTGACAAAAGAGTAATATGATGTTAGTACGACTAAAAATGAAAATCCAATAAATGTGGTTCCAATGAGGCCTGCAGTCTGAGAGATCATGGCTCCTAGTTCCATCTGCGGATTGTAGCACAGCGTCTCTTCTCCTTCTGTGGCCTCCACAACTGAGTAGTATATGATAATTGGAATAATTATGCCTAGAGCAACTACCCATATGTAAACACATAGTTTTCTAGCAAAGTTGGGCTGGCGAAATTTTTTCAGTAACTGGCCATAAAATATTTTCTCGTACCACGAAGTGGTCTCTTGTGTGGAATCCTTTTTCATTAAGGTAGCATAGCGGCTTATGGCAATCCAACTTAAAATTAAGAGGCTGACAAACATACTTACATGCATGGATAGAGTTCCCAAAAAATTGACCACCCTGCATTTCGCAGATTGATATTCCCATTGAAAACCTTTCAGGAAATAGACACCCATGAAAGGCATGGCACTGCACACAAGCAAGTTTGCAGTCACAAGATGTGCTAGGTAGATGTGCGTTGGTGTTTTCTTAGCTATTTTTGTTAAAAATACCCACTGAGAGAGAGAATTTCCAAAGAGACCAATGATACAAAGGAAGGTATAAATGATCGGTAAAGCCATGGAAGAGATCATGGATGGTTGAATACATGTTGAGTTGTTACTCATTTATATCAGATTTCCTTGAATTTTGCCACAGGAACTAGAACAGAATTGCAGATATTTAGTATTAAAATTATAGATGGTATTTCAGCTAAATAGTTTTTTTTATAAAGCATTGGATAAATAAAATAGTAACATAAATATATTGGATGAAAAGGGAAAGTATAGATGCCGTCTCACCTTTTCTAATCACGATTGTCCAATTGAAATAAAAGAAAGTTGATTATTGTGGATGGTGCCTTTGTCTAAAAAACAAAATTTGATAGAAATAGTTAAGTGCCTGAGATTTATTATTTTATACTAGAGAAATTTATAATTCTTATATTAGATTTTAAGGCAATTTGTAAATGACAACTTATTTTTAGCCTAGAAAGGTAATTTAAACAATTTTAAGGCACATACTAGCCAAAGGAAAGTGTTGCAAAAGTATTTTGTGGCCATGTTAATAGAAGACCGATTTTTAATTACCACGTTAATTGTACATAAATACTTTTCAAAATGGTGTCTTTTCACGGCTAAAGAACTTCTCTATAATCTAATACTATTAGAAAAGTCACTTTTCATATTTCAGAAGTAAACTTAATTCTACATAAACACTCAGGCAAGATCCTGAATTGAACAGAAGGAAAGTGTAGTGACCAAGGATGGACACCAGAATCCCAGGGTCTTTACCAAATGGCATCAGTAATTTCTTGTTTCAAATATTTAATGATAATCTATCATACTTCAATAAAAATCTAGTTTAAGATTCTGTGTCAGAACTGTAGTTGCTACTGCTTGTTGGTTAGAGCACCCTCATGTGTCTTTGTGTGTAATTTAGTATCTTGGTTTTTCAGAGAAGTTTTTTTTAGAAGATATTTTAATCACAGTATAAATGCAGGTGTGATTTTGCTTTTTTAATGTCTTATTTTTAAATATTTCTTGCTTCAAAAGGTACAAATATAGACTCCTTTTCATTCTTATTTTTCTCATGCCTTTACTTCTTTCAGGTGGAAGTAAGAAAACTTTTTTGATTCTGGTCAAATAAAAATCATGAGCTCTATTCAGAATGTGCTTCATTTCTCTGTATTTTTCACCATACCTTTCTAAGTACCACATTCTCCACTCTTTTATAATCTAGAATAGGGATTCTCAATCTTTTTCTTCTCATTCTCTCTTTTGATAAACACAAAACTTTTTACTACCCACCGCCTTCTGAGATTCTTATATGCCCCCAGCCCCTCAGGAATATTTTACTCTCTACCCCTCTTCAGAATCATGATTATATTTTCTGCATCTTAGATTATAGAAATAGGGATTTTCCCCAAAATATACCATTATAATTTTGAAATAACTTTTTAAACCAATCTTCACCCAAAGGCTTGAAAGCTTGAGTATCCCTAGGTTCAAGTACTAAGACCCTTAATGTCTACCAGTGTCTTTATCATTTTATTCTGTTGCTTTGCAATTTTTATTTAGAAAACGGTCCATATGCTTCAGAGTGAGTTTGTATCTGAATCCAGTACAACCTGGCAAATTGGAATTGATTTAAAAATCAGTCAGATTAAAAAAAATGGTTCTGAAGAACCTAGGGGCAGGACAGGAATAAAGACGCAGAGGTAGAGAATGGACTTGAGGACACGGGGAGGGGGAGGGTTAAGCTGGGACGAAGTGAGGGAGTAGCATTGACATATATATACTACCAAATGTAAAAATAGATAGCTAGTGGGAAGTAGCTGCATCGCATGGGGAGATCAGCTCCGTGCTTTGTGACCACCTAGAGGGGTGGGATAGGGAGGGTGGGAGGGAGACGCAAGAGGGAGGGGATATGGGGATATATGTATACATATAGCTGATTCATTTTGTTATACAGAAGAAACTAACACAACATTATAAAGCAATTATACTCCAATAAAGATGTTAAAAAAAAAGATTGAGGCTGAAATGAAATATTTACAGATAAACACCACCTGAGGGAACTTATCAACAAGAGACTATCACTAAAGGAACTTTAAAGGATGTAGTTTAGGAAGAAAGAAAAATGCTCCCCAAAGGATGGTCTGCAATGCAAAAAGGAATGATGAGCAAATAAAATCGTAAACATTTATGTAAATCCAAACCAAAATAGTCATGTATTTTAAGAGTAATTTCAAATTTGTGGATTTAAAACAGGACAGAACGAAAGTGCTGGACAAGAATAATACGCAAGTCAAGAGTGGGATCTAACTTGATGTTCCAGTGCCTTTGTATTCTTTGGGAGTGGGATTAACATACTGTTTCACTTTAGTATATGTCGAGTTAAACATGCATGACAAAATTTCAAGGTAACCACCTAAAAATTAGAAATAGAGTGCTGAAATTCTAATTTACTGGGGGGTGGGGGGATGGAACAAAAATGAAGAAAAAAATCAATTAAAATATGGAATAAATATTTTTAAAAAGCAAGATTATAGAAATCATCAAAATAAATATTAATGGACTAACCTTGCCCATGAAAAGAGCAATCAGGGATGCAGTGAGAGAGTGGCATGGACATATATACACTACCAAATGTAAAATAGATAGCTAGTGGGAAGCAGCCGAATAGCACAGGGAGATCAGCTCAGTGCTTTGTGTCCACCTAGTGGGGGGGATAGGGAGGATGGGAGGGAGATGCAAGAGGGAGGAGGTATGGGGATATATGTGTACATATAGCTGATTCACTTTGTTATACAGCAGAAACTAACACAGCAATGTAAAGCAATTATACTCCAATAAAGATGTTTAAAAAAAATCAGTCAGAGAGTGAAATTAGCCAGTTTATTTCTTAAGAAAAAATTATATGATCAAAGTAAATTTTTATATTACATAAGGAATGGAGCTTCCTTTTATGATGATGTTAAAAACACTAGCCGCTGCCTTGTGTAGATAATGCATTATGTACTAAAATCTATAAAGGTGGTGCTTCTGTATTAATGGATAGTATTCCTTTTTTTTTTTTAAAACTAGACCACCACATAGAGCATCTGTTATCTCATATTATTCATTACCATTGCCTTGCTTTTCTACTAGCAAATGCTTCAGAACAGAAGAGGGGTAAAAAGACTTTCACAGAGGCTAGCTTTATCAGACAGATGACATCGAAACTCTATAGGAACCTTCACTATAACAAATGACAACTAGTTGACCATCTTTAGCTTCCCAAACATCAAATTTGTATCTACTGTGTACCTCTCCTTTAAAAGTAAAGTTTGATTATAAAACTGCTAGATAATTATTTTCTAAAATTTAGAAAATACTCTAAAGCTTAAAAGCTCAAATAACAATCACATTATATATACAGGATTGCTCTCTAGAAAATGTGTACAAGACTGCATTCCTCTCAGCAGATTGTCTTGTCTTGAATCACTCCTGTAACACATTGTGCCTCTGCTAATTTGACAAATGAAAGAAGTCTACAATTCTAACTTCAATTACTAACGATTATCTACATAATTAATATGCTGACCTTTCTTAATGATCAGCTTTCAAAACTTAAAGTTTAGTCCTGTTAGAGTTTTTATAGAGTTAACTTTTAAATTAAAAGTGATCAGTCTTACCTGTATGAGTAGTTTATGCCAACCAAGGCTCTGTTGTTCAGGGTGGTGATGCTAAATTTCAGATTTTAAATTCTCTGATCATCACTCTTCCATTATCTTTCAGTTTTAGTCAGCGTGAATAGATTCTTGCATGACACGAACTGCAGTGGGAAGAAAAGGAAATTAAACAGAGTATTGAAGAAATTCAGTAGTTAACGGTAAATGTAGCAACTACCTTCTCAAAAAAAAAACCAAACTCATTTCTCTATTTCTATAGTGGGAGGAAATTAGTGGACAGTATATATACTGTGCTTCCTTTTGATTATTTCATGAACCGGTACACCTCATTTAACTTCATTAGCATGCTTGGCAGAAGTTAAGTTCAAAGGTTTAATCCCCACGACTAGTTAGTTTTGTACAATACAGTGGTAGAGGGAACCACTCCATAGTAACCCAGTAAAATATTGGTACAAACCTGTCTGTAAAATCGTTGTGGATGGCTTATTTGCAATTCAACTTTATCACAAATAAAGAGAAACTAAATGCAAAGTTTTCTTACTTTAGCAGGTTACTGGAATCAAATATCATAGAGCTGGGGGATAAAGAAGTGAGGCCCAGAGCAGTGCATTCAGGGGTTTGGGTCTCATCTTGGTTAACTAATGAACTAACTTATTCTACTTCAAATTGTCCTGTGCTGCCTCGATTCAGATTCAAAGTAGTACATTGTTTGGAGTATTTCATAATGAATTTGGGGAATCCTGGAAAGCGCCAGAATCCGAAGACCAAATATGCCTCAAATAAAATCAATAGTTACATTACAATATAAAGAATTGTGAAACCAATTTTATGTATAGTATTGTTTAATCAGTCTATGAACTATTAACTAAATGAAAGCTAAGTGTGTACAGCTGAGGAGCCAGACCTGCATCACACATTACCCTTCCTTGGGTAGTTAAACCAGTGGGAGTCTGAGAGTGGGAACAGAAATCTAATTTCATCAAGCTCAAGCACTTTAGTTATCAGTACATCTTCATTTAAAATTAAGAAACGTACCTTGCCAATTCTCATAACCCCTGATGCTTATCTTATTTCTTGTTGATTGCATATATCCTTCCTAATGTTTGCTAATACTTCTCTGTAAAACAAAAGTGAGGACTACCTGAGTGTCTGGATTTTGTTCTGCTGTTATTCATCTTTGCATTTGCAGTGCTTGCCATCATTTAATTAAGAACAGTGGTTCATCCAGGGGTACATGGCCATTGACTGCAGAGTAATTTGACCTCTGGAATTCCTATCATTTTTACTTCAACAATTTTTCATGTTCCAGGAAGGAATTATTTAGAACAAAAAAACACTTCAAAATAATTTAGAGAAGGAAGAATGGAAAAGGAATCCTGTTTATAAGTGATTGAAAGATAATTTTAGTATTACCTGTTTGAGGCTTAATAAGTACCTTGGGTCCAAGAAAAAAGAATGTCCTTACTCTCCACAACTTATCTTCTATTGTCCCCGAAGTCAGTAGATGACACCATCACTTCTTCAGTTATTCAAGCCAAAAACCTAGGAATCATCCTTGATTCCTCTCTTTCCTTCACATCTCACAGCCAATCAGTTGCTGCTACTGCAGTTTCTACCACCACCACTCCACCACCACACCAGTATTAGCCACATTTAATGAAAGCCTATTATGTGCCAGGCATCCTGTTACGTGCTTTATATGCATGTCTTATTCAGTCTTCACAATACCCTGTTAAATACTATGAAATAAATATCTTCATTTTAAAGGTGAGGAAAAGTGAACCTCAGAAAAGTTGCATAAGTTGCCCAAGGTCATGCAGCCATCTGTCCTCACAGAGCAAGTAATTAAAGAGAACAAGGCCATAGTTGCAATGCCTGTTTTTGATCTAGCCTCTAAAGTCAACACTGTCACTTCTGCAGTATTCTGTTGGTCACCCAAAGCCATCAGTGATTCAGTGTGGGAGGGATAAATATCAGGAGGTGATGGTCTTTGGGAGCCATCTTGGAAGCTGGCTACCACAGATGTCACTCAACCATTGAACCAAAGAAGAGTCAGAAGTACTGCTTAAAACGATGGTCAGATGACTGATAATTTATCGGGCAAGAATGCCTGGATAGGTGTAATGTTCGCCATTTCTTCCTCTATTTTGATTTGTTTTTAGTGCTCTGTAGTTTTCTTTTCTTTTTTTTTTTTTTTTTTGTGGTACACGGGCCTCTCACTATTGTGGCCTCTCCCGTTGCGGAGCACAGGCTCCGGACGCGCAGGCTTGGTGGCCATGGCTCACGGGCCCAGCTGCTGTGCAGCATGTGGGATCTTCCCAGACCGGGGCACGAACCCGTGTCCCCTGCATCGGCAGGCGGACTCTCAACCACTGCGCCACCAGGGAAGCCCTGTATTTTTCTTAAACAGTGCAATTCACAAATATTTATTGGAGTTCCTACTGTGTTTCTAGTGGCATGTGGAAGTCACAGAAGGATATCAACCACAAGCTAATTTAGGGTCTCTGGAAATTCAAGAGTGGTTCCAGAAGCAAGCCAAGATTCAGATTAATATGTGATGTGTGGTACAGACTTTAAGTGCTCTATGAGTTAGAAAGGGAGAAAACTAAATCAGAGTGGATCTTAGAGTCCAAAGGAACCGAAAGGAAAGAGAAGAGAATGCATGGTGAGCAACAATCCTGTGCCAGTACCAGGCAGAACATTTTACATATAATAAGAGCCCTAGCGATGGGTGGTGGTAGCCCCGTTTTACACATGAGGAAATTGAGTCTCAAAGATGTTAAATAGCATGCCCAAGGTGACACAACTAGTAAATTAACTTCAAGGCACATGTTTGGTTTTTTTTCAACCTCACCCTCTACCTTAGCAGAAATTACTGGTTTTTCTCTAGAGTCGATAAGGGTACCTTATGGTAAGTAAACTGGAATCAAGTTTTGAATACTTTTAATTTCAGACAGGGTTTCTAGACTCTAAGTAGCAGAATTGACTGGAAGAAATCAAGCCCAATTTTTTTCTTTCTTTGAAAACTTTGGATTTCAGTAAGCTAATTTTTATCCCATCAATATCAGTATAAATTCTTTATGATTTAAGTGATTTTGAGTTCCCTAATTGAAATATAAGGAAATTTTTATTTATATTTTCCTAACATACTGGGAAGTATTATTGCAATTGGTAAAAGGTGTAAATGTCAGAGAATACAAAATTAACAGAAATACAACTTGTCAGGCAGAAATTTCAAGAATTGCAAGTTCTGTGTAAAAGTGGCCCCTTGGACATTTCTCATTTAGGTCACCTACAGTTTTCTTTGGTTCTCATTCATCTTTCCCATGCTTCTCCTCTTCAAAGTTCTGCTTCTGTTTCCGGGTCTAAATGCTCTTGCCTAACCATTCTAATTACTTCCTATATCATTGCCAAATACTGGCTTCCTAAGTGTTCTGCTCAGACCCTTATGATTTACTCCTTGAGGTGTTAGAGTAGTTCCCCAGAGTGTAAGTCCTGCCTTGTACGAAGTTTCCTGCTTTTGAGATGTTTGAGGTTCAAAGGGTGGGCATGCTATAATTTACTTTGACAATCCATGGTGAGCTGTATTCAGCAGGGGTGCATGAGAGCTTTCCTGACGGATTACTGGGGTTAGGATAGGGTCCCTTTTCAACTTGCCTCAGAGCCAGAACCCAGAAGACACAGGACAGCTCAGTCATACCTGAATCATTGTGCTTCAACTAGACAGTTATTTGGGGCTACCCAAGCTAGTGTCTTCTAAAATGGAGACAGTTGGCCTTTTAAGCACTCTATCTGACCCATCAGAAGTTCAGAGCGTTGGGAGGCTGGTGTGCAGGAAGAGAAGACGTGCCTTATGTAGTTCACATTAGAACTTCACATTCAAAAGATAATTATTTCTTCAAGGGGGAGTTGGGGTTGGGGTGCAGTGGAAGCCTTTATCCAGTTCATTACCCACCTGAGCCAGTAGTTACCTTTAGGAGGAGTGAAGCAGAGACCTGTTACTCAAAGCTGTGGTTTGTTCAAGGTTCTCTGAGCACCCCCGCTCTCTTCAGGATGTGGTGTCTGGCCACAGCCCTGTCTCTGTCTCCAGTTGCACTGTGCTCAGGCCCTCGCAGTCTACCACGAGCAGCTATAATCATGGCTGTCCCACCCTTAATCAGGGTGTGAAGATCCTCTACTTGCTGCTACGAGCTGGTTTCTCAGCAAACCATGGGAGTATTTTCCTCAAGAACTATTAAAAAACAGCAGAAATTAAAGTCCAAAGTTTGTAAATTTATAATAGCACAGAAAAGTGATTAGCTTTGTAAGAAAGCTCTAATGACTAAATGGACCTGCCAATCAGAGTTTCACTATACTTCACCTTTGGCTTTTGTCTTTCCCTATCGGCTTGAATGCACTGGATAGACATTTTCTTCTAGAAATGCACACCATAGAAACATGGTGACAGTCATTAGAACTGGAATGACCTCAGAAGTGGCAATTGGAAAACAGATGGGAAATTAGTAGGTTTAGGGAAAGGGAAACTTTAGCATTGGATTAGATGAGGCAAAGATATTTTTGAGGACAGTCAGATTTTGAATTTCAGCATCTTTGAGTCAGTCAAGTTTGGTTCATATCATGCTTCAGAACCTACCTTTTTTTTTTTCAGGTTCTTTGAAAAGCCAAAAGTAGATTAAAATTTCTGAAAATGAAGCATTTGATTATAGAATTCTAAAAATAATTTAGGCCATTGTATTGCCACAGGTACAAAACACATACATGCACCTTGGATTATGACTTGCAATGAGATTTAAGGAGTTAAAAAGACGACATATATCAGTGCCCAGAAACCTCACCACTGCCCCTTTCTTCTCAAGACCATTTCCTGGACATTTTATTACCAATCACTTCTTTGGGATTTCTAGATAAAATTGTCTTGAGGTTAAATCTCCTGCTCCATGTCACTATCTTTATTCAAGGGGAAAAAAAGAGATGTCAAAGGAAGATGAGGAAGAGTTGGGTATCTGAGGTCTTACATCCTGTACCTATTAGTGTCTATATTTACTTTCTTTTATTAAGAACCCCAAGTATTGAAGTAACAAGCTTTCCTGAGAACCACTTTTAGAAAATTTATAATAATAATAAATGACAACCACTGAAGTGCTTTTATATATATTCACTTAATTGTTAAGATATTTAGTTAAGATATCTCTCAGATGGATACCATTATTACTATCATTTTCTAGATGAGAAGGTTTAGGTCCATAGAGGATAAATGACTTGTTGATGGTAATGTAACTGGTGTATTGTAGGGCCTATATTTGAACCCAGGTAGTGTGACTTCAGATCCCATATTCTTAGCTACTACCAGAATCTGGATTATTGTTTTAGATAAAGGTGACCAGTGTCCCTGGTGACCAAAAATGTATCACTTTTCAATCTGGAAATTTATTAATTGCTGCCAACTCTCCATTGTACTAGTACTTTTCCCCTCTGTAATTGATAAGTAATCTGATGGTCATATTTTGAGACTCTCTGAATATATTTTTTCCCCTTTCAACCCAGTGGATTTTAGCATTCATTGATGGTCCTTGCCTGAATCATTGCTTATATTGGTGGTTGCGTCTTTATAATGTTTTGACAGAGATATATTAGACTTGAAGTAGTCATTTTAAGGTATCACTCTAAACAAGTGTTGGTGTCTTATTAGATAGTTCTCAAATTGTATATATGGTATAGTTTCTAATATTACCATGTGCTCTCTTCTTCCTCCTCCATCAAAAAGCCAGCCTAAAGTGTATTGTTTTAATAAACTTACAAATTAAATATTGAAGCCAGGAAATATAAGTTCTCTGGAGTTCCATATCGCCAGAAGTATCTGGTAGAGAAAATTGGAAAGAAGAAACCACAGTACATTTTAACACAGAAAATGTCTGTAGAGAATCATTTCTTTGGCGACGCTTTGACCAGCAGAGGGCAATCTATTACCAGCCCTAGTTAAACCTCTTTTGCTGTTAAAGGCTGAAGCATAAGCTGCCCGCCTTGCACTATTTTCCAGCTAGAAACTTAGAACAATTTAAAAGTTTAGTTTTTTTAAGCTCTAACAAAGTGATTCTTTGTCTTAGTAGCTGAAAAAAACTTTAAACTTGATAGAATAAAAATAATTGTATGGACAATGGATTTCTGTCCTTAAGCTGAAAACCCATTGACACTCATCTGCCTTTAATAGGCTATGTCCTTTGGAGATTTCGTTTTGTTTTGTACTAGTGATTATCACAAGAGTCACCTTTGTAAAATCATTCACAATTACAGTTATCCTAGTGGTAAAAAGAAAGTCTGACATTTTAGTATGCGAAAGTTTTTCTCATATCTTTAGTTTTTCTTAACTTTTTTTTTAATCATAGCAATTCATGGACATAGTTTTTAATAGTCAAATAATACTAAAAGGCTTGTAATGAAAACGACATGTCATGTCTATCAACAAGTGTAATTTAAAGTGTATTTTACCTAATGAAGAAAGCATAGGAGAAGTCACCTTTATCCTCCACTGTAGTAACTTCTTTCTGTCAACTTAAACTACACAGATCCCCTCCTGTTAAGATACCACCTAACCAGTTGCCTCATCATGCAGCATATGCTTGTTATCTCTGACAACTCATGGTTCGTTACTAAATCTTCAATAACCCTGCCACTCTCCACTCTGCAGTGGTTTGGAAAATAAATCTCTCTCCCTCTCTCTTTCACACCCAGATACACACATACACACACACACACACACACACACACACACACACACACACACACACACAGAGCTTTAAGCAAAACATAGGCATTGTCTTTTTTGTTAATGAAATTACTTACTATATTTGTTGTCACCTTTTTAGAAATGAATGGTATGCATATTTTTAATTCAATCTTATATGCATCATTTATCTATTGCTGTATGCCAAACCACCGCCAGACTTGGTGGCTTATGACAACTGTTTGTTCGTTCTCAATCCTGCAGTTTGTTCTGGGCTCAGCCAGGCAGTTCTACTGTCAGTCTCTCCTGGGGTCATTCATTCATGCAGCTTCTTAGTTATCTGGCAGCTCATCTGAGGCTGGATGGTCCATGATGGTCTCTCTCATGTCTGGAGCCTCAGCTGAGATGGTTGTGCGGGCTGAGTATCTCCATGTGATTTTTCATCCTGGGTTTATTTACACCGTGATGGTCTTGGGGTGCCAGGAGCACAAAACTGGAAGCTGCAAGGCCTCTTAAGGCCTTGCTTAGATGCCATATAGTGTTCACCACGATTTATTGGTCAAAGCAAGTCACAATACCTACTCAGATTCAAGAGGTGGGCAAAGACTCCACTTCTGGATGGGAAGAGCTGCAGAGAATTTTTTTTTTTAATTAATTTATTTATTTTATTTATTTATTTTTGGCTGAGTTGGGTCTTCTTTGCTGTGCATGGGCTTTCTCTAGTTGCAGCGAGCGGGGGCTACTCTTCGTTGTGGTGCGCAGGCTTCCCGTCGCGGTGGCGTCTCATTGCTCTCTTGTTGCGGAGCACGGTCTTTAGGTGCACGGGCTCTAGAGCGCAGGCTCAGTAGTTGTGGCGCAGGGGCTTAGTTGCTCTGCAGCATGTGGGATCTTCCTGGATCAGGGCTCGAACCCGTGTCCCCTGCATTGGCAGGTGGATTCTTAACCACTGCACCATCAGGGAAGTCCCGCTGCAGAGAATTTTAATCTACCACATTTTCTTTACTGTGCTTGCAATAGCAGTGTTCTAACTAGATTTTTATATTTTTTTCCTCAAAGTACAGTACATTGGCTCTTCCTTTGGGATTAATATAGTATGTGTACCTCAGAGTCCATTGCTTCTTGGACAACATCCAAAAAGAAAAGTTAACTTTGCAAAGGGATACCCACTGTGCCTCAGTTCAGTCTTGGAGCTGTATTTTCTTTTGATTATTTCTTGTATTAAAAGATGTACTGAAAGTATCAGGAATCCATGCTGTTTCCTTTGTACTTTCTATCCTCTGTTAATAGCCCTTTTCTATTTTCAGAACTAATCTAGCTTTTCAGTAAAACTAGAAGAAAAGTCTGTTTCTGCTTATCTGATCCTAAGAACGGGATAATTAATTGAGATCTCCAATACTAGAGCCTAAAAGGATACAGAGGGATGCTTAGTCTAGCTTGCCCCTTTAGTAGTTTTTTCTCCCACCATGCTAGGTTGTACTTATTACTGGAGGTTTAGTTATTTGCAGGATCACAAATGCCAACTATCAGAGCATGAGACCCTCAGTTACTTACTTAGCTGACACCTCTCACTACTTGCCACATATATTTGGAACTCTATAATCAGTCCGCACAAGAGCTGACCCTGTGTGTTCCAGTGTTTTTCAAGTCTCACTGGCCACAAAGGGGAACTGAATATGAACATGCATGCAAACCTCATCAGTTCCCTTTGCAACCAGCTGAAAGTTGTTTTTAATATAGCGGAAACTCTTTTTCTTTTGAGTACAAACGAAATTTCCACCCAAATAATGAAGCATTTCTGCTTCTGACAAATCAGGGAACACATAAGAGGACACTAAATTGTGAGAAAGGCAATTAAAAGAGAAAGTCAGAAAATAAAACTGAACTGGGGAAGAGATAGAGGTGCTGCTGAGTACAGGAAAGGAAAAAAAATAGAGGGGGAAGTATTGGGGGTACTAGAAGATCTTGGTAGGTGATAGAACATGAGAAGAGGCAGGAAACATAGAAAGGAAATGTGTATAACAGGAAAGGGCCTGTAACAGTATTGCCAGCAGTGTTAAAGGAAGGCATTAATATTTTTTAGTCTAGAGGTTTGCCATTGGATAAAATTTAAAAATATCACACATCAGAGGGAGTACCATTCCCACCTGAGTTTATACTATTGAGCCAGTTTTACAGTGAAGGTACCTTGACCCCGCTTCAGGATGCAGTGCAATAACCTGTTTGACCACTCTGATTATGCATAACAAAGCGAAGTATCAGTAAGAAAGCAAAGAAATGAGCACCTAACATAACAAATGTCACAAAACTCCCAGAATCCATCAACTTATTTTAGATAGAGTTTAAACAGTCTCTCTAGCAGTAAATATATATATATATATATATTTTTTTTTTTTTTTTTTTTTTTTTTTTTTTTTTTTTTGCGGTACGCGGGCCTCTCACCGTTGTGGCCTCTCCCGTTGCGGAGCATAGGCTCCGGACGCGCAGGCTCAGCGGCCATGGCTTACGGGCCCAGCCGCCCCGCGGCACGTGGGATCTTCCTGGACCGGGGCACAAACCCACGTCCGCTTCATCGGCAGGCAGACTCTTAACCACTGCGCCACCAGGGAAGCCCTCTAGCAGTAAATATTAATGAACGCCTGTGATGTGCTGAGCAAGGGACATGGGACAAATCTGCTACAAAAGAAGATTCTGGGGAACTGCTTGGGGACCATTGACCATACAGCAAGCAGCCTCCTTCCTCTGCCCCCCAGCCACACACATCTGAATAGCCCTGAGGGCATGACTGTATGGGCACAACATGATGGAGCAACAAGATCACAGGTGGCCCCTGGTTGCCACTCATTATTAAGGTATTGAATGTTCTGTAAAACCCAAAACTTCTGTTAAAGGGATCTAAGGAACATCTAATCCAAACTTTATTAAATGCTTGAAATGCTTTGCTGCCTTCCCAGCTTGCTGAGGATCCATACTATATTGAAATAGTTCTACTAGCAAATAACTCACTGGCTTTCTATTGCATTTGAGATCTACAATTGTTAGAAAAGCCTCTTCTACAGTCTGGTGAAACATGCTGCTTGCAACTCCCATCCTTCACTGGTCTTCTTTCTGCTTGCTCTCTGAGGCTACACACACACACACACACACACACACACACATGCATATTTTTGCTCTAATGCCTTTCTTTTAGTCTTCTGCTTTAAGGCTAAGTAATCCCATTCTTTGAAACTGTCCCTCTCCTGGCATCCTCTCCTCTTCTACTTGCTCGAGTTTCAGAGTGTGGTTCTGACAGCATGGGTCTGCTGCAGCTCCTGTCCTGGACGTTGCTGTTATTAGTGAAAGCTAAAGTTAAATTACCCTTTATGAGTGCTTTCCCCACCTCATTTGGTCCAGGTCAGCTTCCCCTGTGTATCTTCCTAGTTCTGATGTGTATCTTCAGCTTCTGACCATTCCATTTTATATATTTCCCCTGTCTTTCCTTTGGCATTTGAGTATTTCAGTAAGTAACATATATTGAATATTTCCTAATGGCCAAGAACATTTATTCACTCGTTTAGTCTCCATAACACTAGAAGTTAGGTGTTCCTGTTATTTTTGTTTTCTCAGTAGAGGAAAGAGAGCTTGTACAAGGTTACACAGTAAGTGGTGGAGCCAGAAATTGAACTCAGGCAGTCGTTGCAGCAGCTGCCCTATTAACCTGTCCATTATGCTGCCTCTCAGTTCATTATTTAATGTTTAATGTCAGTAGGCTAAGAAGACCTATTGGATGCAGCGCCACCATAATCCTCCCCATGGCTTTACCAGTGGGATGGTAATACTCTTGGTCCATTGGTTAAGACTATTCCCCTGGACTCTGTCTGGGTGGGCAATACCAACATCTTCCTAGTCTCCACCCCCCTTTTTCTTCCAAGTTTCCCTCACTTACCTGCTGGTGAATGGCCAATTCTTTCTTTAAATATATTGATACACTTAACAGGTCAGCTCCTGGTCTAGGAGACTTTCTATCCCTTTAAAATCATTTGCATATCTGTAATACTGAGATGTTTGAATTTTGTAGATTAAGTCTCAAAACATTTTTGTTTTCAGGGGGCACCTCGTTTGCACTCCTATGTACTATACTATTTCTGACTGAAATGCCAAGCTGTCTAATTGTAAGATAATTTCATCTGCAAATTCTTTAGCTTGGTCCTTGAGGGGTGTATATATTTCAGAAGGCCAGGGTTCATCTAGATTCATTGATTAGAAAACGTCTTCCTTTCCTTATGGTGTCTGGCAAAAGAAACCATAAGCAAAGTAAAAGACAAGTCCACACTGGTAGAAGTTATTTGCAACCCATATAAAGAACAAAAGATTAGTATACATAATATATAAAGAATTATTTCAACAATTTGAAAGAAAAAAAGGAATAAAAGCAACTCATTAAAGGGAAAAGGGGAAATGGTGTAGATATGAATAGATGATTCACCCAAGAAGAAACATGAATGGGCAAAAAAGAAACATGAGGTGATGCTGCTCCACTTCACCGGCAGTCAGGGAGGCACAAATTAAAACCACAGGGAGATGCCATTTCACACCTCCCAGATTGGCAAAAGTTAGTAAATCTGATAAAACCAAGTATTGGTGAGGATGTGGGTAGAGAAACTCTTATCTTACTAGTGGTGGGATAGGTGTATAAATTGGTAAAATCACTTTGGAGAGCAATTTGTCACAACTGAAATAAACTGAAGATGTTTATACCCTTTACAACCAAGCATTTCTACTTCTAGGTGTCAGCCATAGAAAAATTCCACACATGCACACAGAAGACTTCGCTTGAGCGTGGTTTCTAATAGTGAAAAAGTGGAAACCACCTAAAGGCCCATTGTTAGGAGAAATGGAGAATTGAACTGTTGTTTATTCTCACAGTAAAACACTATGCATCTGTTAAAACGAATGAATCTATCAACACAAACATAATTTGAGTGAAAAAAGTTACAAAAGGATGTATTAGTGAGATACTATTTGTTAAATTTTAAAAACAAAAACTAATGCACATTGTTATTCATGCCACTTACGAATGTTATAATAGTATAAACATGTACATCAAAATGATATACACTAACTTTAGGCAAGAGGCTACCTCCGGATGAGCTTTAGTATATCTTCTTGGATTATGTATAGGTACAAGAGAACAGTTAAGCAAATAGGGCCAAAACATTAACATCTGCACAATTTGGGTGATGGGTGCTTAGCTACCTGTTATGTTGTATTTTTACTTTTTTGTATGTTTGAAATATTTTATACCTAAAAAATTATTATATGTGGAATTACCAAACCAGAGTATAACTGTAACAGTTAACTGTTGCTCCTGGAATAACTTGCATGGCTTACTAACACAAAAAGAGATTCTATGCATCATCAATACCTGTATCCAAACCAGAATTAGAAACCGTTTCCAAAGCTCATCTTATGATGGTTCTTTATGCATTTCCTGGGCTAGAAGCAAAATTAATAAGGGTGAGATGCTCTAATTTGATTTCTTTTTTTTTCTCTGTCTATTCAACCTGTATGCTTTTGTACTGCTTTATTGTCCATGTTTCAGGCAGAGCTTTCACAGAGTGTACAAATGTGTGATAGCTAGAAAACTAGTTCTTTAAGATTTTGGTCTTTTGACATCACACAGTTTTGATGAGTAATAAGCAGAATTTTTTGCCCTAAATACATATTAATACCCATTTATGTTTTTTTAAAAAAACAAAAGACATCTCAGTAATTATCATTGTGCTTGGGCAGAATGAAATGAAAACGAAAAGCAGTGTCTTAGCAGAGACAATGCCTGTGGAATAAAAGTCTACCAACTTGCATCCCCTCATATGTAAAATACAGAAAATACTTCAATCACGATGCAATGAGGAGTAAATGATAATAATGCATTGCGAGCACCCAGCACAGTAAAAGGTACATAAATATATATTTACTTTGCTTCCAGTTCCGTTGCATGTAAACTTGAAGGGGGGAAATAAGAGGCAAAATAGAAGTTTACGACAAACCTAGCACTTCCATTTTAGCTCTGAGTCTATTGTTACCACCACGCAAGCAGTCCTCCACGCCTTAATTTGAAAACCAGACTGAACTGAGGCACTATAGCAGCCACTTATAGGAATGTGTTCTCAATTGGGCCATGTAGCTACGAAAAAGGACACTGCATCGTCCATTTTGAGAGTTTCTATCTCATTCGAGTTGTCATAGTTCAGATTATATTCTGAGATTCAAATGCTTTCTTCTGATCAAAAATACAAGTTTCTTTGGAAGTTTATGGTGTCCGTTGGTGCCTGACATTAAAAACTCTCCAGTAAATGTCATATCTGTTGTGAATATTTTTCTCACTTTATGCTTTTGCTTTTATTTTTGTTTATGGTTTTTGACAAAAAAATAGTCTACTTTTAAAAGTCAAATCTATGCATCTTTTCCTGTGGTTATTTCTATTTTATTAATAGGAAGTCTTTTCCCTTCCACAGATGAGTTAGTCACATATTTTTAAGTCTTTTAATGCATTCATTATTTACATTTAACTCTTTGATCCAGTTATAATTTTTTTGGTGTGATATGAGGCAAGGCTATAAATTGGCTTTTATTTTAAATAAGCACAGCACTATTTATTAATTCATTTCTTTCTTCCCCTATGCTCTTTGTGATGTCTCCTTTATTTGCAGTAATTCTCTTTGAAGGAGGAAAGTGTATCAGAGTCACTCAAACTTTTTAAAAATTCATTTAACAGCAGAAACTAACACACCATTGTAAAGCAATTATACTCCAATAAAGATGTTAAAAAAAAATTCACTGAACCCCACTTTGCAAGCTTCTAGCACATCTTGACTAACAGACTCCTAGGTTGCCCTCTGATTTGTTCCTGCTCCTACCCTGTTGAGAGTGATTAATTTGTCATATAATTTTCTCATGTATCACTGAGGGTCTGCGTAGAGCTGTGCATTCTGTTCCATTGATAAGTTTATCCTTGCATGTGCTCCACGGTGTTATCCTTAATGAAGGATAAGAATATATTTTAATATCTGGTAAAAATAAGTTTCCATTCATACTTCAAAAGGCTAAAAAATAATTAGCCTGTTAACATGTTTCTGCACAATCCAGGCTGCCTGTTGAGAGAACTCTATTTCATGCTGTTTTTCTCTTATGGATAACTTTTCAGTAAGGCTTTGCTTCACAGAGCTGTAATTATATTAGTTCTACTTTCATAT
This sequence comes from Pseudorca crassidens, assembly GCF_039906515.1. Taxonomy (NCBI): domain Eukaryota; kingdom Metazoa; phylum Chordata; class Mammalia; order Artiodactyla; family Delphinidae; genus Pseudorca; species Pseudorca crassidens. Next base: position 96,721,062 of record NC_090317.1, read on the forward strand.
CAGCAGGACTGAAGAATCCATTTTAAAAAGAAGTTGAAAACAAAACCTTCTGTACTAGAACAGAATTTTCTTTTTCTATTGACCTGATCTTAGAAATTCAACTGCTATCAAACCCAGCTCTGCACAGAATACTTTTCCAAAACTAACAGCAAAACTCAGCATTTAGGTCTTACTCTCGCAACCAGGCAGTTAATTATGCCCTTGTTTGGTTTTGCATATGTGAGATGTTATTTAGAAACTTGTTCTCAAGATCTTTTGCAAGGTGAGAATATGTATATACTTCTGAATTTCCCTTTTCTGTATGCTTCTAGAACTAAATCTTGGCTTGGGGGAGGTAGGGACAGTGTTTCCTACTTGTGTACACCAATGCTTAATAAGAAATAAAAGATTATATGTAATAAATAGCCTTAAATTTGTTTAGTTTAGCAAATTTTTCTAAAAATTTAGTAACATTCTCAGGAGTCAGGTTACTCTAAGGTATGTTATTAGTGAAACTTCTGTCGGTAAAGAAAATCTGTTAGGAGCTTATAGATAGGTTGACTTTCAATAAAATTTATTTTATCACAAATATTATAGCAAGAATTGACTCAGTGTACTTTTTTAAGAATGCCATTGTGCAGGGCTTTATAGGGATCATCTCATTTAATATAAATAATGAGAAAGCTTCTAGAATTATGAGTGTATATGTGTTTCTTTTAATGTTCCATAAAACTACTACTAGTAATAATAATAGATAATGTAATTTAACCATTCAAACTGTATGTTTACAATAGACACATGTAGGGATATAAAATGTTTACCAATAATGTAAAAAAGATTTTAATTTTGAAAACATGAGAGAAAATCAGTATTGTCATATTTTTAAATTATACAAACAGAAATACTGAATTTCAGTTTGGCATTTGTTAACGATTGTCAGAGCACAGTAATTAATATAAAATTTATTACTTTTTTCTGAGCCTCTGATTTTTCTGCAAATTTTTTTTTTTTTTTTTTTTTTTTGCGGTATGTGGGCCTCTCACTGTTGTGGCCTCTCCCATTGCGGAGCACAGGCTCCGGACGCACAGGCTCGGCAGCCATGGCTCACGGGCCCAGCCGCTCCGCGGCATGTGGGATCTTCCCGGACCGGGGCACGAACCCGTGTCCCCTGCATCAGCAGGCAGACTCTCAACCACTGCGCCACCAGTGAAGCCCCAAATTTCTATTTTTATTCTCAAATGTTTCTTGTTTTTTAAATATAATTCTGCTTTGACCTATTGTTTGTTCAACCATTTGTGTACACTTACTGAAATACAACTAACTGAACACTAACTGTATACAATCCAAATCTCATTAAAATAAATTCAGCCCTAACGAAATTCTTCATACTCTTTAATACTGATTTCCCAGTCAGTGGCCTACCTGAAGTTTGAAGAAGTATTCTGAGTATAAAAAAAAAAATTCTCATACTCTGTGACAGAAACTTATGAATGGATCCTTGCAGTTTGTCATAACAGGCTTTTACATATTAAGTCAACAGCATTCTGATTCTGTGTGTAATCAAAAAACTGTTATAAAGCAAAAACTAACACACCATTGTAAAGCAATAATACTCCAATAAAGATGTTAAAAAAAAAAGAACAATGCTGGCCAAACTTGAGAATGGTTGCCTTAATGACATCTCCTGATTACAATTGTATGACGTTTTCTGCAGCTATATCTAGATACGTTGACTAGGAAAATAACCTACTTTTTCAGCTCTGTTAAGCACCCCTTCCCTCCCTCCTTCCCTTCTTGTTCATCCATCCATTCACTCACTTGTTCATTCAGTTATTCAACAAATATGTATTGATCTTCTTTGTGCTAGGCAATGCAACTATGCTCTGGTAGTCAGTGATGAATGAGGGCCCTTTTGAAACCCTCTTACACTGTTGGTGGGAATGTAAATTGCGGCAGCCACTATGGAAAACAGTATGGAGATTCCTCAAAAAACTAAAAATAGAGTTGCCATATGATCCAGCAATGCCACTCCTGGGCATATATCCAGAGAAAACTATAATTCAAAAAGATACATGCACCCCTATGTTCATAGCACAGTAGCCAAGACATGGAAACAACCTAAATGTCCATCGACAGATGAATGGATAAAGAAGATGTGGTATACACACACACACACACACACACACACACACACACAATGGAATACTACTCAGCCATAAAAAAAGAATAAAATAATGCCATTTGCAGCAACATGGATGGACCTATAGATTATCATACTAAAGGAAGTAAGTCAGAAACGGAAAGACAGATGCCATATAATATCACTTGCATGTGGAATCTAAAATATGACACAAATGAATTTACCTACAATACAGAAACAGACTGACAGATATAGAGAACAGACTTGTGGTTGCCAAGGGGGTTGCCCTTGGGATGAGAGAGGGCTGGATTGGGGGTTTGGGATTAGCAGATACAAAGTAGTATATATAGAATAGATAAACAACAAGGTCCTACTGTATAGCACAGGGAACTACATTCAATATCCTGTGATAAACCATAATGGAAAAGAATATGAAAAAGAATGTATATATATATATATGTGTATAACTGAATCACTTTGCTGTACAGCAGAAATTAACACAACATTGTAAATCAACTATACTTCAATAAGATAAATTTTTTTAAAAAATACAAAGGGCCCTTTCTCTTAGAGCTTACTCTCTAGTTATTTTTGAACATACATGAAAATTTCAGAATTTGCTCCTTTTAATTCTAACCTACAGGTTTTCTTTATTGTTATGAAATATTTCAAACACTCAGATATATACCAAAAATTACATAACAAATACCCATGTATTACCACACAGGTTTAACAGACATTATTAATATTTTGCCATGTTTGCTTCAAATCTCTCCAGATGTAACCATTAACCTTAAGTTGGTATATATGCTTGTGTATATTATGACGTATGTTTTATATTTTTATTGCATATGTATAGATCTGTAAAGAATACGGTATTGTTTTATGTGGTTTTGTATTTTACATAAGTGATTTCATAGGGTACATACCCCTTTGCAGTTTTTGGGTTTTATTCAACATTATTTTTGCCAATTCTCCACGTTGATGCATGCAGATGAAGTTTTTTTCTCCATTCCTTTGCTGATGCATACTCAGGGTGTTTACATTTGTTTAGTATTGTGAGCAGTAGGTCACTGAGCATCTTTACACGTTTTCTTGTATACATGTTTGAGTGGTTCTGTAAGATGTATACCTCGTAGTGGACTTGCTGGATCACAGGGTGTACACATCTTCAATTTCGCTTTATCAAAGTGTATGGTCCAAGATGGCCGAATTGTTTATAAATCTGTTTTAAGTAAGGTGCAGTCTTAAGTACTGTCGCTAGGCTATTGAATTTTAGCTCACCTATTGTACTAAGCAGTGATAGATAGTGGGTGATTTCATTTTTTATTAGAATTTTATTATTTCATCTGTTAATAGAGGTTTAGACATAAATGAATACAGTGGCAAATTATACAAGCTTTTTAAATGACAATGAACATATTTTCTGACATTTTAAGTCGGTCCTCAAATCGGTTAACTTTTAAGCACACTTTAAATTAGTATTAGGTACTTAATTTTGAATAGCTACTTTAGTGACTTGAGAAACTATAACATTTTCTTTAATTATTCTGTGGTTAAAACCATAAATTTCATTTAATTTTATAATCTATGTTAACAGTGTTAGCCTAAAAGATTTTATATACAGATTTAAAATCTAGTGGTGAGTGTAAGCTTGCACTTAAAATATTTTGTAATTAAGCAAATGAAATATCACAAATAAGCAAAGAACTTTGGGAGGATCTAAGCTTTGTAAATGCTAGAGCTTTGTTTCATAATTTTTTGTTCTTCAAGGAATTAGGCTGTATTTTATCATTCTTTTTAATATGTTTACCGTAAGTGCTTTAAGAAGTAGACTGAATTTTAGCTGTAGCGAATGTATCATGCAGGGAGTATCCTGGTTTAAATTCTGAAGTGCTTTCACTCCTGCTTGCTTCCCCTTGAAACCGTCTAGAAAGAAGTTGGCACATTATTTTGCGAATGTTACTGGACATCAGGAAATACATGACTGGATCTAAACAGCTATTAAAAGATGAGAAAACCAGCATGATCTCATTGGTTTTGTGAACGATTTCCTTCCAATAGCAAGACGACATATTTAGCTGTGAAGAAATATAGACAAATCGGAAGCCATGATAGGGAACAAAACATACAGTAAAAATGATAAGCACAATAAAGGAATTCCGGGCTGTAGTGGCATATTTACCAGAATTAGGAAATTTTGATCTCCTTTTAGAAATCCTCAATAGATTCTTGCCAATCTTAATATAGGAAAGGATTATTAGTAGGAAAATTAGCCAGAACATTACCACAAGAATGTAGTTAAAAATTGCTTCTCCTTTTGCATTATGCTTATCTCTATAATGGAAACACATTGTGGAATTATGACCTCCTTTCTTAAGGGTTAAAATAATCATAGTTAAAAATCCAGCAAGGGCAATTATCCATACTATACAGCAAACATAAATACTCTGTTTGGTTGTTATCGCCTTCCGTTGTTGTATAGACCGATTAATTTTTATGTAGCGATCCAAACTGATGAATCCAAGCAAAATAATGCTAATGTACATGTTCATATAAAATAGTGTTCCCACAACCTTGCAAAGAATCACACCTAGTGTCCACTTGTTTTGGTTAATGTGATACATTATTCGGAAAGGGAGGCAGAAGATAAGTAAGAGGTCTGCAATGGCTACATTGAGTAGGTAAATCTGAATGGAATTCCTTTTGCGGTGGATACCCAGAAATACATAGAGGGCAATTATGTTTCCAATGAGGCCCACGATGAAAATAACAGAGTAGAATGTTGTTAACACATTAGAGAGTAATTTTTCATCCATGGAACAGGCAGTAAAATTTGAGGCTCCTGAGAAGTTGTGTGGCCATTGGACGCTGTGATTAGTTACAAAGTGCACTCCCTGGGAGGAGCAAGGCCAGCTGCTGACTGAAGTTGTCGTCATTGTTACCATCTGACTTCTCATTGTCTTCTGTAGGGATCAAAAAGTGAAGGTGCTAAATGACATGTTCCTTGACTGTAGCTTTTATGTCTTCAGATTTCTCCTACAACAGAATGCCAAACATTGAGTCACTTGTTATTTTAATAACAATTACTTCAGCTCAAAGCACAAATAGTAAATGATTTATTTTCAGACATTGTGAGAAGCTTTCCTTTTATCCTACTTTGGACCATTTGGATATCTACACAATATATGTAGCAGCATTATGGTATCACAAAACAAGCAGCACATATAGTAGAATCTTGTGGAATGTCCTGCTCTGACCTTTTCTATGCTATGATAAATGTTCAAGGTTTGTTTCATTTATTATATTAAAGTAAATATATGAACTATGGAATCATCTTTTAGGGAAGTTTTTATGGGAATAGAGATGGAGGTGAAATGACAGCTCATATTTTTCGAAGATGAGTGTCAGTTTCCCTAAAGGTAGTTACAGACATGAGTGAGCTGGGCCCACTGCTGGCCCTTGTCCAGCTTCCTGCCTTGACTCTTTCCCTCATAGCTGGCATTCATTCATTTTGACACGTGTTGCCACATGGTATGTGACAGATAAACTGTGGCAGTCTCTCATTCCATGGTGGGAATAGGGGAAATAGTCCTAAATTTCTTCCTTTTCAACCTAACACCAAGTTGAGGGTATTAAAATCACTTGCCTACGGGGGCATGCAATTACCGTAACAGACCAATAGAGCACAGCACTTGCCTCATTAGGCAGGCTCGTAACACTGCACAGGAGAGCAAAGTAGCCAAACAAAACCAAGTCAGGTGGTGACAGCCGCCAGTTAGGCACCTTGGAGAGTCTCCTTGACCTAGAAGCATAGAACATAGAGTGATAATGTAGATGGGAAAGAGGATGTGTAAACCAAGATTTTGGAAGGAAGTAACTGCAGCTGAAATATTCCGTGGGCTAGGTCATGTGAGACTGTTTGTAAAATAGTGTGTGAATTACACTTGTGTGTGGCAGCAGAGAATGTTAGCAGTGCTATTTGTTACTGGCTCTTTGCTGGGCATTGGCTGCTGTGAAGAGTTCAGTCTGAGAGGCCATCATAAAGAGGAGATGTGAGGAGAGGATTCCAGAGGGTCTTGTCACATTCCTTTCTTAGAGTGACTTCCCAAATTCTTTACAGAAGCTTCTTAGGAGGTGTCATAAAGACATTCAGGGCAAGGTTATCAAAATCAGACCTAACTAACTCTGTGACCTTCAGCCAACAACTTAATCTTTTCTAAGCCTTAGTTTTTTTGTTTGTAGAAATGGAAAAATGCATTCTACAAACAACAAAACTGTAACATAACAAGTGTTATGTTTACCCTGGAACATAATAAGTGTTCAGTGACAGTTAGCTTTAAAAAAAAACACCTTTTGATTAATTTTGTTTTAGTGAATATCTCACACTTGGCTAAGTACTGCTTGGAAAACGAAGGTGAAAATGACAGAGACCCTGCTCTCGGTAAATATTTTTTCAGGAGTGTGCATTTAAACTTTGAATGCTGTACAGTGGATTTGAATTACCATAATTAATTTCCTGATTTGACCTTATACACAGAGAAAAGCATTTGGAAGAAGTTAGCCTTTCTTAAAACTACCTATAATTTGATCAAGAAGAAACCATTTTATTAGAGTGTGAAATTCCTGTTTAAAATTTTGTCAAGGGGGGAAATCGAATCCTTGGTAGAGGAACTGACTGGTGAAGAGGAAGTTATGTAATCCCTGGTAAGAGCCTGTCGCCAGAGCCGAGGACAACGGAGGGAGGGAGGCAAGAGGACTGAGCCTGGTCTGTCGTGTGTCTCAACTGCACGGAGACAGATTTCACAAAGCTTATAGAAACTTACACGCGTGTTTCTGGTGATCTGAAATTCTAAACAGGAAAGGGCAATCCGGGAAGAATGGCAGGCTGCCACAAATGGAGCTGATAATGCAATGTAGATTACCAGGAAGAGGAGAAGGGCCCCTGTAGGGGATCTGTGTTGTGTGGTCACATAGGGAATTGGCTGAGGCTCAGGTAGAAACATCTCATAGCCACTGATGAAAGTGAGCTGAGGCATGACAGGTGACACGATTTTGAGAGCTCAGACAGCTGAAATGACTTTAAAGGTTATAGAGTTTTTGTTTTGTTTTTTTTTTCTTCTCCATTGCTATATTTTAAAACTCCATTAGGGTTAGGAAACAAGTCTGTTTTGTTTGCCTCTGTGTACCAAGTGTTTAGCACAATAAATGCTGTTGAATGAAAAAGGGAATTTAGTAGAAAAGTATGTAAAGTCCTACATGTGGATATTAAAATAAACTATTCAAGTACAGGAAGGCCTTTAGCTACATGAACAAAAACACAATTGCAATTGAGTGCAGTTGCTGTGTCCGCAGTGTGACGTGGCTGCAGCAAAAACTAACCTGTCTTTGGTTGACTTCATACCTATGGAGTGTCTTAAAGGAAGATTGTCACTACTAATCGGTACTGTCCTAAGCTGGTAGGGTTCCACCTGGAATACAGTGTTTCATCCTCAGCAGCACACTTAAAAAAGGCCACAGAGCCAATGCGGGGGGAAGAGCCCAAATCATGTCAGAGGAGCAAGTGGAAGGAAACAGGCACCTGGAGATGTGAACACTTTCAAGGCCATGGAGAAAAGCATTTCACCTCCTAATGTATGTCTTCAGAAAGCAGAAGAAGGACCAGTGAGTAAAAATGCAGAGACAGATGTTGCCTGCTTTTAAGGAAATGCTTTTTTAGAATGAAACAATCTATTTGGGGAGGCAATAAGGTTTTACCACGGAAGATTTTTTGAGACTGCCACAGTTGGATACTTTGTAGAAGAGACTCTCAGTGGCTCTCAATCCCGGCTGCATATTAGAATCCTCTTGAGGGCTTTTTAAAGATACCAATGCCTGGCTCCATCCCCAGATCTTCTGATTTAATTGGTCTGGAATGGGCTCCAGGCAATGGTTTCCTTTAAAAGCTCCTCAGGGGATTCTAATGTGAAGTCAGAATTGAACCCTTGAGCTAGATGACTAAACCAGTAACTAATATTTATTTAGCATATGCTGTGTACCAGACAGTGTGTTAAGCACATTTATATTATTTCATTTACATAATCCTTATAATAACTTTGTGAGGTAGGTATTAATGAAAGATAAAGATGTTTTGATCGTTACCCATGACCACAGAGCTCTTAAATGTCTGTACCCAAGTTGAGACTCAGATCCGTCTAGCTTTTAGAGCCCATGATCCTTTTCACCAAACCTCACTCCTCCTAATCACATATGATCAGCCTTTTCTTTATTAATGATGAGTTCTGTCAGCGGCATTTTGACATGATTCCTTTAGCATTATCCACATTAGCGATTTTAAGAAAAGATTGTCATCTAGCTTTTACCTCTTTGGAAAAGGTACTAACCTTTTTATTTGCTATGTCCATTATAGTAAGTAAGTAAGTCCAGAGTTTACAGAATCACAAATCATTCATCAGAATGTTCAGCATATTCCCCAGAGCATATCTTTTCAAACTTATTTCTAGGCCTGATTGTCATTATCAAGATGTTTCTAGAAAGCCATTAGCGCAAAGCACGTAGCCTGAAACCATTTGCCTCAGCTCTAATCTGCAAATGAAATAAATAAATAATAGTTGTACAAGATCACCAATAAACCTTTCTGGTTTTGCTTTATTTTCAAGCTTAAAGAGAAGAATGTATTTGTTTAAATAGTAGTAGTAGCTGTCATTTAGAACCCTGTATTGAATGGCTAGTGTTCAGTCATTTATTAACAAATTAACAGATTAGATTCTGTTTGGAACTTAATGGCTGATTTCTGCCTCCTTTACAATGTGTCAATCACTCGCTGTTCCTAAGGCCATTTACTGATGTTTTAAAAACTACTTACTTGATTTGTTAAGAATGGCCAGTGAAGATAGGAAACAAACCACTGCATTCACATAGGAACCAGTTTCCTAGTGGACATTAGTTGTGACTGGTGTGAAGTGGTCACAGTGGTTTTCTGATAGTAGATGGTTAATGGTTTTTAATGTTGTGACTTGACAAATCCTGAAGTTCGCAACCCTGTATTAGTGCTGCATTGTACCCACCAGCACCACCCTCCCCTTGCCTGTAATTTTTCAGCTGGCTCCTACAGGAGCTTCTGTATTAGAGGGCAGGACCCGACAGATTCCACTGTGGCCTCCAATGAGCAAAAGCTTTTTAAATGCAGTTTGGGTATGTTTGTGAAAACATCACATTGCTATGTTAAAATACATACCTAGTTGGCAGTGGTAGCAGCCGTTTACGTTTGTAGTTTGACTTGATAATCACTGAATCATTCAGGCCATGCTTTAAAAATTGCACTAATTTCTGCATACAAAGTGAAAATTGAAAGCATGTTACTTTAGAAAGAATATTAGTAGTACATTAGCTTTTGTTATCAATTTAACTGTAGCTAAAACATTTTTTAATTTTAGGTGAATTCACTAAAGGGTATTTTGCTTTTTCTTTTCTCTAATATTCACTATATTAACTTCTGAAACACGAAACTTAAAATTTAATTGGTCTGGTAAATTACCATAAAATAGAAATCATATAATAAAGAAAATACTATTATTGAAAATAGGGAGTCAGCATAACTTAATAAAGTTAATAAGTTACAGATCACTTATAATACACTGGAAATAAAATTTGTTGCATATGAAAATAACTTTTAATTGATTCAAGTAGATCTGCAAGTCTTTGTGGCAGTACACAAAATACAGTATAAACAATGTGACAGTATTGATAGTATGAGCGTAAATATCTCATGTCCTAAAGTACTTCAAGTAACTAAGAAGACAGCCTCATTTTAAGTCAAGTCACGGCAGAGGTATCATTCAGTTTACTCAGGTTTCTAGAAACAAAGTGTTGCTAGTCACCATAAAGCAGGTTTCATTTATATTACTCAGATAATCAGAATGTAACTTAAAAAAAATGGATCATTATGCAGTTGAAATCAAGGCATACTCACAGTTCAGGCTCTCTTGCAGTAAAAGGAGCTGAACCCCAAGATTCCCTAGACACAGAGACTCGTCTTGGTGTGTCAGCTGGGTTCCTCCATCCGGTTGTGGTGCAATTGGTTGGGGTTGTCTTTTTATTTTTTATATTTGCATGTGGTGGTAGGTGTGTTTTTTCTCTTTTCTTTCTTTTTTCAATATGACAACCCTTAGACTCCTTGTGAAAATATTAAAAAAAAAAACCCTACCACTATGCAACAACTTTATCTTTAAGCTTAATCGACACTTAACTTTGAGAAATTATTTATATCTTTTCTATGAATACCTTCCACTTGGACAATTGTGAAAAGTTTTCCCTCCTTCCCCCCTCATAAAGGTTATAAATTCTAAGCAGAAATATGCATTTTTCTGTTTCTCCTAACTAATGATACATAATATGCTACATGTACTTTTAAAGCACAAGCATTTAATTTCTCTTTCTTTCTGGATTCATTTTAGAAACTAACAATCACATAAAGTGGCATTCCTGTGTCAACAAAAAATTGGCATTTTCCATTGGCACTTGCCATCTACCTCTACAAGGATTAAATCATGTGCTGCTGCAGCTGCTGACTTTCAACACGCCCTGAAAGGAGTTCAGGGTGGAGAGCTGAAATGAGGCCCTCTGTGCTCTGGGAAAAACTGGCAGAACAGGGCTTCAGATAGTTAGATATTTTCAGGAGACAATTGTATGAGCCCAATTCTTGTATCTCATATCTAGAGAAACACTAAAATCCTTCATGGTGACGTCTGCTCCTCGTGACTAGCAGTAACCTGCACGAGACTAGCAGAAACCTTTTGTAAAAAATATGTGCTTGATTGTATGTATTCCCCCTTCACCAAAATCACTGACCTTCCCCCCTGTCTCTTTGGAGCAGTTTCTCAGAGCTATCTGGGATGCTGTCTCCCAGGCTGCAGTCCTCATTTTGCCCCCAATAAAACGTAACTCGCAACTCTCACGTTGTGCTTTTTTTTTTTTTTTTTTTTTTTTCCCCCCCCGGTACGCGGGCCTCTCACTGCTGTGGCCTCTCCTGTTGCAGAGCACAGGCTCCGGACGCGCAGGCTCAGCGGCCATGGCTCATGGGCCCAGCCGCTCCGCAGCATGTGGGATCTTCCCGGACCGGGGCACGAACCCGTGTCCCCTGCATCGGCAGGCGGACTCTCAACCACTGCGCCACCAGGGAAGCCCGTGCTTTTTTTTTAAGTCGACACCTGTATTGCATTATAGTAACATGAGTAATGAATTATTTTATTATTTTTTAAAAGGTTTATTTGATCTGTGTGTTATTTTAGTATATTTTCATGTATTCCCTTAAGGCCTTGGATTTATTTTCTAAAACAATCTTATAATTTTAGGGTTAGATGAAATTTGTGATAGTATTCTCTCCTTTTTAGCACCATGATGAACTCTCCCAAGTAAATTAAAATATCTCCTATATTTTAAAGAAAATAATGAAGTAATTCTGCAGGGGTTTTTTGTGGTCCTAGTCCAATATTTAACCACTATCTGTCCCTCTATGTAACTGTTGGCCCTGCAGTTTAACGTCATTTCTTCTTTTTTGTTGTCATCTGAAATGAAGAAGTTAGTTAATATCCTCCTCATAATTGTTACCCTGTAGCTTTGTTTACTTTACACTAAATATTTAACTCATTGGGCTTTATCTAACATTCTAATTATTTCTGTGTACATACACTCTTCTAAACATCATATTCTCCAGAGCTTTTAGTTTGTTATAAATATGACACATGGGACAGAATATTTTTAAATTGCCAGAATAAAAATATTTTGTAGCTCTTACTTCACTCTAGAACTTCTGAGAAGGAAGATGATTACTGTATTGGTCTAGGAGGAATTTGTGTGTGTGTGTGTGTGTGTGTGTGTGTGTGTGTGTGTTGTTAAAAAAATATAACATTAAATTAACTATCTTAACTATTTTAAAAAGTACAGTTCAGTAGTGTTAAGTATATTTATACTGTGCAAAAGTATACTTATATTGTTATACTTTATAAGGTATATTTGTTCAGTAGTGTTAAATATACTTATTGTTGTGTTTATATATAGAAATTTTTCATCTTGCCAAACTGAAAGTCTGTGTCCACTAAACATTAGCCCCCTCTCCCTCTTCCCCTACCCTTGGCAACTACCTTTCTACTTTCTATGATTTTTGACTACTCTAGGTAATTCATTTGAGTCAGATCGTACAGTATTTGTCCTTTTATGACGGGCTTATTTCGTTTAGCATAATATCCTTGAGGTTCACCCATGTTGTACCATGTGACAGGATTTCCTGCTTTTTCAAGCTACGTAATATTCCATTGTATGTACATACCATATTTTCTTTATCCATTCATCTGTCAGTGGACATTTGGGTTGCTTCCACCTCTTGACTATTGTGAATAATGCTGCAATAAACATAGGTGTACAAATATCTTTTTGGGATCCTGGCAGGATTTATTTAAATGACTAAATAGTGTTTATCTATTATATGTTCTATTTCATAAAATCTAATATAAAATTTTTATCATGCTAGCTATTTTTCCACACCTAAGCCATCCTTTTTCAAAACACTAATTCTGTTTTAATCTTCAGTTCCCTGATGACCCTACTGTGACCAGGTTTGAATGTAAGCTTTTCTTAGTTCTTCCTTTATATGAGCTTTTTCCTGTTCATTCTGAACTTTCTGCTTTTTGTTTTGGTGTTCTCAGCTTATTCCCATACATGCTCTTCTGCTCACCCTTCCTCTTCCTTGAACTCTGTTGATATCTTAGCTTTTTATTTATACAAAAGATAGAAGTAGAAAAGAAGAAATAAATGGATATGCTTGTTTGGTGCCATCCATTTATGATATTACCGGCCTTTCTTATCTAGATCCCAACCCTTGTTAAATTCAGCTCACCACCCACTCCAGGCCTGAACCTCACCAGCTAACATGAGGACTGCTGGGTACAAACACAGAAGAGTGCTGATTGGTCTTGTTTCAAACTCATGACCACAAACCTCGAGTGGGCCCCTATGCTGCCAACAGTCCTGCTATATTTCCTTAGTCTGGTGGTTCTCAAAAAGTATGGCTCCTAGACCAGTAGCATCAACATCACTCAGGACAAGACAAACAAACAAAAAAACCATCACTCAGGACCTTATTAGAGATGCACATCCTTAAGCTCATCCCAGACCTTATGAGTCAGAGACTCTGGGGATGTAGGCCAGCAGATCTGTGTGATGATGATACTAAAGTTTACCAACCACTGTCTTAGTTCATTTTCATGTTCTTTGAAAACCCTTTTCACACCTTCACTCTTCTGCCAACAACCCCCTCTCCTTCCTCACTTCTACCTGCTGATCACTTTTTATTTCAAGTAAATGGAAAATAGAAGTGCTCAGAAGAGAACTTCCTCATCTTCTTACATCCACATCTGCCTGCATCTACAGGTGCCCCTGTATCCTGCCTTCTTCGCTGTCACTAGGGCCAACCCCCTTCCCACTTGCATGTTATATCCCATCCCCTTTCTCTTCTGGGGTTGTTTTTTCCTTTCTACAGGATCTTTCCCATCAGCGCGCAAATGTTTCTCTTTAAAAAAACAAAACAAAAAAACAAACCTCCCTGAAGATGTCTAGGTAATGCTATGGAGTCATCTAATGCACGTGTTGTTATGTGAAAATTTTGAGTATTTGTATGTATTGTCTCATTTTCAAAACAAAACCAAACAATGGAAGGATAAACCAAAAACTAATGCCAATGAGGTGAGAGAAATGAGGAGAGGGGACAAAAGCTAGGCCTCTCTGAAAGGTATTTGTTTATGGTTTTGCCTTTGGAACTTTGTGTACATGTTTTATATAATTAAAACACCAAATTAAGTCAAAATCTAATTAAAACAAATTGGCCTCACTATGTAACAAATTGAAAGTATAACCACAAGGAGAATTCTTTTAAGTGACTTTAAAATAGGGTGGGTTGTTTTGTTTTGTTTTCATTTTACATAATTTTAGATTTACAGAAAAGTTATTGTACAAGAAAAGTACAAGGAATTTCAGACACCTTTCGCTCAGATTCCCCATATGTTAACATTTTACCTTTTGTAGTTAGTAAGTATCCTGTGGGGAGCTACTGTGAGATTATACAAACATCCTGTCACTCTTCAAGCTTTCACCCACTAGTTAGAACCCTTTGCTGGTTCTTATCTGACTCAGTTATTACGATGATAACTGGCCAATGGTGATTTTCTAATGCCAGAATTTATTCTACATTTATGAATTGATTTTCTACTTAAAGGAAAGCTTTTCCTTCTCCCCATTCATTTACTTATTTACATCAGCATAGACTCATGAATTCTTACTTTGTTGAATAGTAAAACAGTATTTTGATACATCTGACAAAAAGAATCACGAAGAAATCCTAAACAGCATACAGTGGTTTTGTTGTTACTGGTAATGGAAATGTTGTTATTTTGAAACTTTTATACACACACATTAAAGGAAAAAGCAAATGAATGATTATGTTAATGTCATTAGGTACCAACATTGTCTGACAAAATCGAAGAAGTAAAATTAAAAACTATAATTGAGTAGGAAGAAGCATCGGTATGAATTGGTGATTTATGTTTTTCCTTCTAAAAAATAAGTAATTTTTAGCTATGTCCGCTTGAAGAGTCGAAGCGGCGATAACCTAATAGCAGTACTATACCTAATATCCATATTGTGGATTTAAGTACCTTTACCCACTAAACAGAAATGGGACTGTTTGGAGAAATGGCCAGCTCCAATTCTGGGGCAAGAAATGAACAAGACAAGCCTTGAACACCTTGTGCCTGAAAGCAAGGAAGTTATCAGACTCCTAGAGTCTTACAAAAGGACATAAAAGCTGACTTAAGTAGGGGCTCTCACTGGCCAAAAACAGGACAATTCGAGCATGAAAATGAATAATGACTGCAATTGATTAAAACACATCAAAAATATTAAAAATCTATAAATCATTATAGACAACCGCAGAAGCCTCCTACCTGGTCTCCTTTCTTCCACACTTGTGCCCTTGCAATCTCTTCTCCACGCAGCAGCTCAAGTGATCCTTTCAAAACCTAAAACTCATCTTAATGCTCTCCTGCTCAAAACTTTCCAGTGGTTTTCTATCTTGCTCAGCCTAAAACCCAGAGTTCTGGCCTTGACTTCAAAACCCTAGACCACAGGGTCTTTGATCATCTGAATCGCATTTTCCACCACTCTTCCCTTTGTTCATTCCTTTCCCAACACACTGGCTTCTTTACTCTTCTCCAAACTTACCAACCCCCTTCGTGCCTCTGGGCCTTTGTACTTATTATCCTCCACACCAAGATCTTGCTTCCATGTGGTTTGCTCTGCGACTTCATTCTGGTCTGTGTTCACATATTACCCTATTAGAGAGGCCTTCTCTGACACCCCTTCTCTTATTAAATAGCAGCTCCCTAGTCTTCAAACCTGTCACACCTACTTCCCTACCAGCCTAATTTTACTTCATAGCACTTAACACTACCTAGTCTTGTATTCATTTACGTATGTTGGTTTCTTTGTTTATTCTCTATCTTAAATTCCAATTTTATGACTTATCTCACTTAAGCGTTTGTTGAGAGTGACTGAATCCATGCGCTGCTGGATACATAGATCTCAGTGTAACATTAACTTAAGCATAAATATAGTCAACAAACTATATAAAGTATATACTCTGGGATTCTGATTTAAGCTTCTACTACTCCTTCCTAAGAAGGTGTTGAAGACACTGGCCAGGAAACCCTGTCTGGGTCTAGTTTGTATTTTCTTCTTCTGCATCATGGCCACCCTTTTCTAGGCTGGTTCATTTGCTGTGCCCCACACTACAATCATGCCAGGGCTATTGCTTTTTTCTTCAGGTCTGTTGTCATTGATCTCTATTTGAACCAGCTGAAAGTTCTCATTGAGGGAGAGCACTCTTTATCAATTGGTTTCTATAGAGGTTTGCTTGTTCTTCCATAGACCCTTCTGGCTACTTTGTGTCTTCCTGCAGTTTGCTCACCATTCCAGTACACTTGCTTTTTCTCTCCTCTCTTTCTCTAACTCATACACAGTCATACATACATTTATGTTCAAGGGCTCATCTTTCTTTGTGCTAGACTCTATAGTAAAGGTCTTTAAACAGCCTTGGACAAAAAGTAACTTCCAAAGTGGAACCCTGATGCTTTCATTGGGCAGAGTAAGGATCCCTCCCACTTTTGCGTATCCATCATCAAACATCTCTCCGGGTGTACCAGCTCAGAGTTTTATTGCACAGGTCTCTTCATGCCCATTCTCATGTAGGCTAAACCTGAACTAAAACTGTGTCATTTTATGTATGAGCAAGTATAGGACAGAATAAAAAATACTTTTATCTTCCAAGCCTGAAGAGGCTTACCTTTTTCACTAACTGGTATTTTAAGAACAGGTCATAGCATATGTAATGTTAGTCATGTTGGGGAGCATAGTATTTGAGCAGAGACCAAAGTTCCCTACAATTAAATGCTTTCCTGACACCAGCCCCAACAAGGTCCCAGAAAGAGGCAGATGCAGAGGACAAGCTCCTCCAAAGAAACTCTCATTGTGACCACAAAGCATATGATTCTTAGCCCTGGTCAAGCAGCTACTCCTCAGGGAGTTTGTCTTTACCCTGGACTAGAGGCCAGCCAAGTAGTCTCCTTTCCCCCTTCTCCTTTCTCACCTCCCATTCCCACAGAGAGGAAGGGCAGGTCCAGAGAAAAGACCCCAGGAAGAGCATTGAATTCCCCAGGAGCCAGTCTCAGTTAAAGTCATTAAATCTGACTCTTCTTACTTGGGGGTGGAATGAATAAAGAAAAGAAATAGGATGGTGGGAGAGTGGACAAAGAAAGGGCCGTCAACATCCCCTAAGGGCCAAGATACAGTGGCTCTGTAGGTCAAGTCAGAGGTTACAAGAAACACAGGTATAAAATATATTTTTCTTTAAATGTAGAGTGTCACTCAAAGGAAGAAAATATTGCATGAAAAGGCAGAAAACATGTCTGTCTTGAACATCCATGCTTCCTAAGTAATTCCTAGCACCACACCCTAGTCTTGGAAACAAATAATTCCTGAAAAATATTGGATAAAACAGGTAAGTCTTTGGAGAAATCAGCCAGAAGTGAGAATAGAGAAATAATTCAAGCATCCAAAGTAATTCCAGTTTTTAAAGTATTACAATATGGTCATGTTATTCGGTTTTGTGTAAATTGAATTGTTCGTCTTCAGTTAATCCTTAACTTTGGTTTGTTTGTTTGTTTTTTCTTTTCAGCCCCACTGTGTTCTCCTTGCCTCAAAGGAAAACTCGGCACCTGTTAAACTTGGGGGCTTTGGGGTAGCTATTCAATTAGGGGAGTCTGGACTTGTAGCTGGAGGTAAGAACACTATTTTTAAAATTTCCTTCAAAACCTCGTCACTTTCAGGCTGGTGTAAAACTTTCAGACTAAATATTAGTCCATCCTCAGTGTTTCATACCGCATTCTACCTCACCCTAACCCACCCACAAAAGTGCCATAATGTAGTTCTGAATTTAATAATTCTGTAGTCATAATTAGAATTTTAGTCCCTTAAGATAATAGACTCTGTCTTTTTACTCTTTGTATCCCTAACACTTAACAGGGAAGAGACCCAACATACAAAGATTAAAACAGTATTGGAAGAAGATGATATTTGAGGCAAAGTGACTTTTAAAGTTGAACTGGCCAAACGAAGTCAAATCTAAAATGTGTGGATTAACTACTTTCAGGTTACATCTATGGCTAATTTTTAATTTCACACTGTTTTCCTCTTTCCACTTGTGAAAGAGTCCCACTCAAGCCATCAATCTGTGTATTTGGGAAGAGCAAGCAGATGTGAGTACAGACTGATTTTATTATTAGCCAAAACAAACATAATTAGAAAATTCCCATGCCAGAAACAAAAGAAGAAAAGTTCAAATGGAAACTTTCTTCACCAGTGTACAGAGGTGGATGCTAATTACAGATTCAAGTATTTGGTTTTATTTATTCCTTGCAGTAGATTCCAGCTCAGAATGCTGCCCTGTTTTTAGTTTTGTTCTTTAGTTTTGCAAATTACTTAATTCTCCCTTCTGCAGACTACCAATCTTCTAGTCATTGCTTTATATTTTCCATCTCGAAGTACTGCCAGCCTTCACAAAGAGGAACAATATCAACAGTATTAAATTCAAATACCTAACAAATGATAAATATCAAAATAATAATCTTTTACACAGGATATTTCATTTAATTCACTGTTACTAAAACATTGAAGCAGTATTAACATAGACCATTTTCTGAAAAATGAGCCATGAGTCATAGTTGTATTCTTTAAATCATTATTTTACCACATTGCCCTCTAAAATTAAATTGTGTTCAGATTTTCTTCTTTTTTTTTTTTTTTTTTTTTTTTTGTGGTACGCGGGCCTCTCACTGTTGTGGCCCCTCCTGTTGCAGAGCACAGGCTCTGGACGCGCAGGCTCAGCGACCATGGCTCACGGGCCCAGCCGCTCCGCGGCATGTGGGATCCTCCCGGACCGGGGCACGAACCCGTGTCCCCTGCATCGGCAGGTGGACTCTCAACCACTCCACCACCAGGGAAGCCCTCTAGTTTTGCATTTTCTTCTAATCATTTCCAAGAATCTGAGAAACTGCAAGTTGAGTATAGTTTTGAAAACTGATTTTTTTCCTTCTAATTCTAATGAACTAGTAAATTCAAAACTAATGAAAAGTTTTGAAATTTTTCATCTGTGATTAGAGGACTGACCATAAGGTCAGGTAACAAAGAACAGTTTAATCACAGAATCATTGAATCTCAGAATTCGAAGGGGCCTTAACTTCTCCAGTCTTGTAACTAATGATTGAATTCTCTCATAAAATTCCCAGCAAAGGGCTGAGCTCTAGTTTAATTCCTCACGTGGCAAAGAATTCACTGTGTCCCAGGACAGTTCATTCCATTTTTGGAAAGCTCCTAAGTATTGAAACGTTCATCCTTGCGTTGAATGGAAGTCTGTCGTCCTGTAACTTCCACCCGGTGGTCCTAATTCTGACTTTTGGAGCCACAGTAAACAATTTTAATTCTTCCATATGATAGTCATTCAGATGCTTGAAAACAGCTATAATGTTCCCCTAAGTCCTATCCAAGTTAATTTGCCTAGGTTAATTTAGCCATTCCTCACATAAAGTGGTTAAGAGTCTCCTGACTGTGCACCAAGTACAGAGCCAAAACTGAGCACAAATACAGGTACTTCCAAGCGCACAGAAGCTTGAGGTTATCACTTCTTTTGCCGTGGATCTACATTTCTGTCAGGCTGCCCAAATTGCATGAGCTTTTTGGACAACGCTGTAACACTGCTGGCTCATATTAATCGTGCAATCAACTACAAATCTTAAATTGTTGTTTTTAAACAAACGTTGCTGTTGAACTAACTCTCTCAAATCCGGTATTTGTACAACTCACCCCCATGTTAAGACTACACAATTAAATAACACATGATTTCTGACGATTACATCCTCACGGTTGATGGGATGATATGAAATAAAACGAATTCCTTTTATATGCTATATACTATATGCTATATAATATATGCTATATTCCTTTTATATGCTATATATATTATAGTGTCTTTGTTTCTCTTGGTCTGGATCTTCATCCTGTTAGTATTTAAAATGGTATGAGCTTCATATTTTACTGTGCATCTCAACTGAAGGGGAAAAACGGATTCATTTGATTTACCCAGACATTTTTTACATGTTAATCTATTTTCCTAAAGTCCATGAATCTTTCCCCTAAATTGTATATTTTTAAAGCTGATTTTTAACCCACAGTGTGTCAGTTATGCAAAATTTATTTTTCTCAATTCTTCTAGAATTAAAATGCTTTGTGATGGTCAAAATATTGTCGTTTCTTAAACATACCTTTCCTTGCAGTCTTGAAATAACTACTTCAAGCATTGCAATGTCTTTTAAAATACAGTCTACAGATGTAGATAAGGGATAAATGATTTCTCTTATAAAAAGCTTTCATGTTGTTTAAGGTATCAATACTTTTAAAAATTTTACTATTTATCAGCTCATTTGCTAATATTTAACAGAAAGCTATTTTCCTGTCAGATTAGAATCTTTGATCACTCAGTTCTCCAAATAGAAAAGAATTCTCTCCTTTATATGTTCCATATAGTAAAAACCATTTACGTATATTTACACTTCCCCTATCTGAAACTCAGCTGTTTGGAAAACTCACTTATCCAGAATATATCTAGGAACCTAGGAAATAATTATAATAGCAGCAAGGCATTTCCTGCCCTTAATACCTGTTCATGGTTCTCTCAAGTGAGCATCTAAAGACACACTCTGAGGCTGACGTGCTTCCATTTTTCAGAAACTTTTGTGGATTCGTGTTCCTTCATACCTTGCACCTGCTCTTCCCTCTGGTTAGAACGCCTTTTGTCATTTTATGTATCTAGTTAACTAAGTATTCTTGAAGGCTGAGCTAACAATCATCTCTTAAAAGCAGGCTGATCTTCACCATCCCAAGTGAGGTAACCCTATTCCTTCTCTCCCATATTACCATAGCTATCTGGGCTACATACCTCCATGTAGCATTTGATGCAGGGAATTGTAATTATATCAAAGACTGAGGTTTGTGAGGGCAAGTGGGGGGACCATGGCTTATCTCTTGTATGCCCACAGTGGTCCTAGATTGTGTCTGGGACCTAGCAGGCACTTAGGAAATTTTTACTAAATGAAAGAATCTGGTTTCTAATGAGATTACAGTTTATAGCAGATTTTATGCAAAAATTAGGAGAAGACAAGGCTAGAGTAAGCATAGTGAAAGAAAAGAAATGAAAGCCTGACAGAAAGAAATACATTGAGCAGACACCAAAAGTTGGAAAGCACAGCAGCCTTTTGGTACTGAAGAAATGAACCCTTGCATACCTCTGAAGTTCCCAAGGGCAATTTTGGTTCCATACCAGAGTTCTTTCATTGGTATCCACAATGATAGTTCTGAGTCATCAGGAAGAGGTTAAATTATGTACAGCATCTTGTGTAAGAGAAGTCAGGAAATTGTACAAAGAGAGCCATCCCAAATTATTAAAGTAAAAAGGTTTCGGTGCGTAAAGATCCAGGTCCTAAAGTATTGAATGCGTACCTATTCAGAACAGCTCTCCCCACCCTGAGGTTCTAGGTAATAAGCTTTTATTATATTATCAAAAAAGGTAACATTTAAATGTACATCGGAAGTGTCTCATATACAGTGACATTTAATTTGGCTTGGTAATTGGCCTCCCATTCTTAGAATTCTGTGGTCAAAGTCATAAAAATCAAGTGACCACAAAGAAGGAAAAGTCAAGTGATCACAGACCAGGAAATTGAGGAGGTTGGTGTATGTTAAAGGTTGACTCCAGTCCTTTCACACCTCCCGATCTTCATGCAATAAAAAAAATCATTCCTGTGTATTCTTTCTACCATGGTCTTTTCCCCTTTCATCTATGAGCAGATTCTTGAACCAAAAGACATGTATATTCCTCAAGGATGAACCCTAATTCTCCAGAACCAGGGTAGTCTTCAATATGGATAAATGGAAAGAACCTCCCCTGGATGTCTGGGGCTGGCTGTGGTGGCTCTGACTAGTCCCAGATTGAGGCCTACATTTTGAGATGCTTGGTCCTGCCTTGTAAGGGAAATAGTAGGAGTCAAGTTGAGTTTCAAAGCAGTATCCCAACTGTCAGCAGGTACCTGGCTGGTGCCCTGGTACCAGTACTCTGATCTCTTACCCTGCTTTTCCCTACTCTTACCAGCTCCTGTCCATCAGACCAAGGCAAATTCTCCAAGGGCACTGCCCTATCCAGGCTATTAATGAAGTAGAAGGCTTAGTTCTCATCATTTGAACTTCTTTTTGTTACTTGAGGAAACCAAATGGGGCAATATGGAAATAAAAATCTTTCCTTCTAACCAGTAGAGTTTTCACTGATCTACTATACATTTTAAATAAAAATATTTTCACTCCCTGAACCCTGAACTTAATCTCTTCTATTATGGGGGAAGGAGAGGAACCATTATGATCTGCAGCAAAGGAATATTCCCAGGACACAAGCTAAGAGCTGCTTTATCCTTCTCATCCCAACCAGGTTTGACAATCACCAACAAGACTTTTATGATATATTCTCTCTAGCTGGATTAGAAGATCTCTGAGGTCTGTGTTTAAACTCTGATCACAGTTCTGAGCTCTACATAAAGTTTTGTGCAAGCTTCAAAATAAAAATTATCTTGGACTCGTGATGATGAGGGTGGGGCTGTAGAGGGAAAGGGAGGAGAGGAGGAGCCTGCATAGAGCTAGAAGAGCTGCCAAGTCTGGTGGGCAGTTCCCCTCCCACAGTAATTTCCCTACAGGGTACAAGCCTTTCGTTCTCCAGTAGAAGAAAAGACTTCTTTTGGGATGGTGAGTTAAAGATGGTTACTAGTGTAGAAACAACTGCTTTCAGATTCCTTCCTGAAACCTAACTTTGATAGGAAAAAAAGAAAAAAGCATTTCAAAGAAGATAGAAGTCAAAGAAGATTGAATGGGAGGAGCTTCATGATTTTACTTTGGTTTATGTCATATATTTGCTCTCATTCTGTTCAAATGTTAACATTTGGAGGAAGCTAAAAAATCTTATTATAACAAAATCTTACTAACCATTGGTAATTGCTGCAATTAATTCCTAAAATCAACCGAACAGGATTTCAGATTCATATTCCAAATAAAAGTTCTAAGCATTAGGTTTAATTTGAGAATTTCTATTTGACAGTCAAAAGTAATCTTTTCCTCTACAGATATTTTCTCACTTGCCCCCCCCGCCGCCCCTGCCTCTGCTCTGTATTTTTAGTAATTTTCAAACTTGTGAAAATTAGAAAATTTAAACAACTTCTTCATGAAGCAACAAATAGGTAAATACTTACCATGCATCCTATGGAATTCAGTAGGAAGTAACAGTGTTAGAAGACAAAGTACCTCTCCTGGGCTCAATACTTTCAAGACGTGATTAGATAAAAATTTTTTTCTTTCTGCCTTTTTTCCTTGATTTTATAGAGGAGGGGAGAGGTGGTAAGAGAATATTTGCATTGTTAACCTTGTCATTCACACTGTTATTGTTCTCGTATTTTCAGTTTTCAAATGGGAAACAAAAAGCCCATTTTATGTAAACATTTTTCCTTGATGTTGTCATTTTAAATGTAGGACGAGTTGGAACACCTCATTTTATGGCCCCAGAAGTTGTCAAAAGAGAGCCTTACGGAAAACCTGTAGATGTCTGGGGTTGTGGCGTGATCCTTTTTATCCTGCTAAGCGGTTGTTTGCCTTTTTATGGAACCAAGGAAAGATTGTTTGAAGGCATTATTAAAGGAAAATATAAGGTAACATATTGTGAACGTTTTATTTTTCCATTGAGATTAAATTATTCTGAAAAATGTGTTTTGAAGTTGCTGTCTGTCTTTGGATTACTTTCTGGTTGTCACATAGTCACCCAGTCAGAGATGCTTGCATCATTGATCCACCAGCCTTGTTAGGCAACAAAGGCCTCAAATAAATTTGACCCTATGGGCCGAACTGTCATCCAGGTGACTGGCTTTAAAACAACTATTGCCTCACCCCTCCCTTCTCATTCCCTCTGTGCTGCCTCTAAAGTCTATCCCATGTATTTGGATTCCAACTCTGTGTTCAGTCCAGAAAACAGGGTCCCCACTCGTCTTTGATACAGTGTAAGAACCAGAGATCAGATGGATGTTCCCCTTTTCCTCCATGTGCTAAATCAACAGTGTAAGAGTCCTGGGCTCTCAGAGTCATAAAGCCACACTAAAATCAAATTTTTTTACCACAAGTACATTCTAGCAAAACTGCCTCTTTAGCTAAGTCAAAGAAATTGGTTAGTGCCCTACTTATTTCAAATAAAATTCTAGCTCAGGGAAAGAATTTGGACTGCTCCTTGGAATTTATTGTGAGCAAATTTGACCTTTTATTTTACCCTGGGTAAGGTGTTTGTGACAAACCTGTGCCCAGATTTTATAGTTTCCATTAGCTGTCTGGTGACCGAACCCACTTATTCAGGCTAAGCTGGAAAATAAACTTCTTTGGCCCTTCTTTGTGTAATTTGAGAAAAGGGCTTTATTTTTATTACTTTTTGCTTGATTTGTAAAGTTAAAATGGAAATTTCATCCAGGTAATTAGTCACTCTTTATCTTAATTTTAGATTTAGTGTCTATTAGCCTTTATTTGATTTTGCTTTATCATACATGTTATTTTATTGCATTTTATGTAGTCAGCCAGCACAGCTGAAAAATTTGCCATTTACCTTCCAGGATAAACTGAAATGCCAATATCACAATGGCATTTCATAATATAATTTAGAGCCATTTTGGTGTGATTTAAATATTTATATTCATCTTTGGCTACTGTGAATTGGAAACTGCATGTACTATTCACAGACTCCTGATTAGTACATTATTACTTTCATTACCAAGTAATTTAAGACGTCATTACTGACATTATGAGTGGCTATACCAAAAAGACCTAGGGGGTTCTTAGAAATACGCTTAAGGTTGGTTTCACTACCCGAGCTCTTATACTTTACTGCCCTGTACTACCTTGTATGGCTGACAGAATAGGATGCTCTGTATGGGAAGCACAGAGGAGTATGTGTCTGGATATCAAATCAGGGCAGCTTATTTTGAGGAAGTTCTTTTTCCTCCCGTTATTATTAACACATGTACTTTCTGTTCAACAGAATCACTGTTTCATTTTCAGCCATGCCTGGCAACATAAAACGATACACACAGGTTTATATAACACTACACTCCAAAACTGTGAGGCCCCTAAAGTTTTTTTTTTTTCCAATTCCTCAGTTATGTTAGAATTTTACATGGGACTTGAAACAAATAAAGAAAAAGAAAAAAAAAGAAATGAAAGGTAAAGTAGTTTCAGAGTTGTAGCCTTATCCTTTAAGCCATAACTGAAGCTTGTGGAAGTGAGAAGGTGAGAATGGTCTGTACTTTTTTTCCCTTGGGCTTTATGTACCATCAACTTATAAAGGCATACAGGTTTGTCTTTTATTTTATTTGGATTATGATATATGCCAAAACTCTGTTAACAGAGAAAGATGTTTTAAGTATAGGTTTTTCTGCTTCTCTTAGAGTCAGTTGACCACTGGGGAATAAAATCAATCCTTTCAAGGTAACTAAAAGTCTCAGGAAACTGCTTGTAAGTAATCATCCCCCTCCAATCCCTTGAAATTGTAAGTGGCTATCAGGAATGCACGGTTATGGCTTTCTGGTTGAAGTTTGCCAAGTGAAATCACAGATACTAGCATATGAAAATAAACACAATAATGCATCAGCATAATAATAATACTAGCAATAATGATAGCTAACTCATACATAGCACTTACTATGTTCCAGGAACTATTCTAAGCACTTTACTTATATTAACTCTTTTCATCCTCACAGCGGCTTATGACGTAGGTACCATATATTAAAATCTCCCACCTGCCTTTTTGAGTTATAAGCATTCGCTAATAATAGAATTCTTCTTTTGTGTTTGTTCTGTTGCTAACTTCCTGGTTTCCAAGGCAATGTGCTTCATTCCAACAGCTTCTGGTATTTGATTTTGTCTATTTTTAAAGCATTGAATAGTTATCTTTGTTTCTTTGTTTAAAAAAAAAACTTGGACTGTTCACATATGTCCAAAAATTTGTTTGAAAATTTCCTATTCTTAGCATTATAGTATAATATAGTCAGATGGATGGTGGCAGCTATACCATAATTTCTGTACCTGGGGGTTTGAAGCTTTGAGGTTAATTCGTATTTACTATTACTTGGCTAACCTCACCTCTCACTTATATTCATGGCTTTCCTTACAAAAGCCTCAGGTTTTCAGCATCTTAGTTTGAAGTATAGATCCATCTCTACCATCAGTGATGAACCTATTGGGCCTTTAAAAAAAATACTGTGCTGTGATTGTGTCTGCATTTATTTTTACATTTTTTATTACTGAAAATTTCTAACAAACAAAATAGTAGAGATAATAGTATAATGAACCCCCAGCTTTAACACTTATCAACGTACAGCCAGCCTTGTTTTATCTATATTCCACATGCTACTAGATTATTTTGAAGCAGATCTCAAAAATATCATTTTATCACCCTGGTCGCCCTTAACAAAATAAATATTAAAATCCTTGATCTCTATGAGTATTTTCAAGAAAATTTTGATGACATATTTTAAATGTAGTACATTTAAATTGTCATAGTTTATAAACTACTACTGGTCTTAAATGATTTTAATTTAACTTTTTATTCTTGTTTACTAGCTTACTTGATCTTTTAAGGTCAATATGGGAGAATACTATTTAGCTAAAATATATGCTAACATTTAATTTCAATTAATTTTTTTATAAAGGACAGAAATATATTTCACAAAGTCTCTAAAAGATACAGTGTCATCTTATATCACTTATTTCTGGATAGCCAGTTGGTATCTACACAGCAGGAGTCCTTAGCTGCCTGGCTTTAGTATTCAAATAAGTGAGACTGTTTTATAGCCCTGTTTTGTTCCCCCTTATGTACTCAACCTCCCAAATTAATTTCAACTAGTCTTCTCTGCCAAAGGAAGAGAAAACCCTGGATTGGGCTTCCTCATAAAAAGGACTGCGGAGTATACTTCTCAACCTCTATTCACTTCAGAAGTCTTACCACCACTTTCAGATGATTTCTCAACCCCTTTCCTGAGGACAGATCATTCAGACTTTAAAGACTACATCAGCTCCAAGATGGGGAAGAGGAAACAAGGCTATCTAAGCCCCATCTAATCACATACTTCCTTATTTCAAACTCGTCAACTGATCACAATTTCAGTAGGATGACAATATTTCAACAGTCTCATGGTATTCATTTAATTAAGGAATCTGACAAGAGAAGTGACTATCGTTTGGAATTCTGCCTGTTAGAAAAAGAAAATGGAACATTTTCCACTCCACGTCTACTAGAACAAAGCCTTACGTTAGCCAGAGCGAAATGTCTAATACTAACCCTTGGCGAGATCATAATGATTCATGTGTACTGTGATGCAAGTTGTGATTTCATTTGCCTTTAACCTGTTGTGGACTTTATTCTGCATCTTTCTCCCTTAGGAGGTGACAAAGGTCTCTGCCACTTAAAGCCATGGCATTGCGTAAAGCTCCTGGCACCAGGCAGCTCCCATGAGCTCACCCAATCAGTCAGTTTCCTCATATTAAATAGGGAGTGAGACCCTACTCCATCTCTACCCTCCTGTCCCCACTTACCTTCCCAACTCCAAGCCCTAAGCATTGCTTTCCATTTTTTTCCTGGTTCCTGGTCTCAGACATACCTCTTTTCCCAGGAGCCTTCCAACTCTTTTCCTCATAGATCCACAGCCTTCCTCACAAGCTGTGTGTCTTAGGAACAACTCATAATTTTTTTGTTTGACTTTAGTTAATTTACCTTGTGGCTTAGTTGTCTCATCTCTAAAAGAGAAAGAAAAGTAACTTCTTTAAGAACAGTATACAAGTGAATTGGGTTTTTTGTAAGGCCTTTAGTAATGGTATATTTTTTCCTAAATACTGAAAATGACATACAGTGACCAAAGTCTCCTATTAATAAAAGCTACTTTGCATAGCTTCACAATTACTGCCAATTCCAAGTTTTAAAAGCAAAATATTTAAAATATTTCTTCAAATTTTTAAATTTTATTTTAGTCCTTTCTGGATCAAAGTATTCTAACCTTTTTAGAGTCTACATTCTAGACTCTTTATTTTAGCTGAGGTAGAACCTGGAATCATGAATGTTCTATTCTTCAATTATTAAAAATATTATTACATATATAGCAAGAAGAACATGTATAACAAATAGTTACTCCTGCAAATTCTCATGTATTGGACAACAACAGAAAAAGAATTGCATCTGTCCTCTTCTTCCTTAGAAAGCAAGCCTTTAGAATCAGATTTCTCCACCCTGCTCCAAGAATTTTATTCATGTTGAAACAGCATAGGAATATTAAATAACAGAGAATGTTAACTTCTCACTGGACATAACTGTAATTTTCCTTTTTCCTCCTCTTCAGATGAATCCAAGGCAGTGGAGCCATATCTCTGAAAGTGCCAAAGACCTAGTACGCCGCATGCTGATGCTGGATCCTGCTGAAAGGATCACTGTTTATGAAGCGCTGAATCACCCATGGCTTAAGGTACATGAGCTCATAGGTGGCCATCTACACTTTGTTTAAACAGTTCCAGTGACAGGAATGCATTGCTCTGTAAGGTGCCCCTTTCCACCCTTTTTTTTTTCCTGAGCATTTTTTCGTTACAGTTTTGTTCGTCTTATTTGCTGTTTCTGTACATCCTCTGTAAACATCTAAGAAGATGTACCATTCGAGTGACATTCAGCTCTCATCACAAGAGGGTACAAAAGCGGATTAAGGCAGAATCCATCAGGGAGGAAGGCCTATTTGTTCTCTACCAACACATGTTCCAAAGATGTGCAACATGAACAACGGAAATAGCACTCAACTGTGTGATAATTAAAAAGTGATTATCATTATTTTGGGTGTGAATGTGTACTTCATAGCATTATTTTTATTTCAGTAGATACTAGATATGGGTTTATCATCTTAGGAAAAAGGCAGATTTTAAAAGTTCTTTTTATATCCCATCCTGCTGATGAAGTATTAAAGGTATAACTTGGGACTTCAATGAGACAGTACTATTTGATGAAGACATTACACTGCTCAACAGTTCCAGGAAATTCTCACTTTACATGTGAGAAAACTAAGCCTCAGAGAGGTTAAGAATCTTGCCCCAAGTCACAGAAGTTGTCAGTGGTGGAGCCAGGATTTTAATTCAGCCTGCCACACCCCCTTCCTTTGTACTCAAGATCCTATCCAGTTCACTTACTCAAGGTCACTGCTCTCACATGTGTCCGCTTACTGGCATCATCAACTTCCTACCTCTGTTGGATCTAACAAGCTACAGTTTATTTTTATTACACACACACACATCTTCTCCTGACCTTACCACCCCCTCCAGCTTCTACCCCTATTCTCTGCTCTCCTTGACAGCAAAACTCCTAGAAAGATTTATCTCTACTCACTTTCTCCAGTTTCTCCCATCTCTTTGTCTTGAACCCACCCTAGCCAGGTTTGCAATCCTACCAACTCCACTAAAATAGCTCTTGTCAAGTCACTGCTGACCTTCACATTGCTGAGTCTAGTGGCGAAATATCAGGTTTCTCCCTCTTGGCATATCAGCAACATTTGACATCCATCCTTCCAAAACACTGTCCTCCCTTGGCTTCAGGACACCTTGCTCTCCTGGTTTCCCTTCTACCTCTCTGGCTGCTCCTTTTCAGATGGTGCTGATTCTTTCTCATCTCCCCCAGCCAGGTCTTCACAGTGGGGTGCCACAGCCCCTCCTCCTTCTGTCTACACTCAGACCCTTGGAAACCTCATCTAGTTTTAATGGCTTTAAATGCTATCTGTACACCCTGAATTTATACCTTTAGGCTAGGCCCTGTCCCCTGAGGTATTCTTAATTTAGTTTACAGTTTTGCTCCCCAATACCTGTCTCATTTCACCCCTTACTACTCTCCTCTTCTCACTTTGTTCCCTCACGTTGGCCTCCTTGCTGTTCCTCAGCAGGCCCATACTTGCCTCATTGCCTCTGTGTTAGTCGTGCCCTTTCCCTAGAATACTCTTCCCCAAGGTATCCTCATGACTTATTCCCTCACCATCTTCAGGTCTTTGCTTATACATCAGCTTCTTAGTAAGATCTTCCCTGACCACCCAATTTAAAATTTGAGAGAAGGAATGTTCCCTGCCACCAGTATTCCCTATCCCCCTTCCCTGCCTTAGTTTTTTCCATAGTGTTGGTCACCATGAGACATACTTATATTTTACTTATTTGTTTATCTGTCTACTCCCATAAAATATAAGCTGCATAAGAGTGGGAATTTTTCGCAGTTGGTTCACTTCTGTATAGAACCTTTGAAAGTGTCTGACATGTAGTAGGTGCTCATAAATATTAGTTAATGATTTAATGAGTGAATGAATAAATGTTCATACTACTATACCATGCTACCTCCCCAGAAATTATGCAAAATAATAATGTATATTTAAACATAGATTAATAATGTATCTTAACAGTGATGACAAGGAATAATAATATTATCAAACAATGTTGAGATTCCAGTGGATCTTGATTCTCCTTAAGAATATTACTTCTCACATCTGCATTCAACCCTCTGATACTTGGTTCTAGTTATTCCTGACTTGAATTTCCCCAGTTGTAGCTATTCCTGAAAAGAGTAAACAGTTCTGAGATACTTTCTTGTACTTATTTTCTCCCAGAAATAAACCATTTGGGGGGACTCCTATTTTTCCTTTGCCTCAGTTTCTCATAATGGGGATCTTTTGTTTGTTTGAAGCTAGTTTAAATGCCAAATAACAGTGAAAATGGCAGCCATATTAGTCATTTTTAAGATCCTTTGGAAAATTTGGCTTTCATTATCTTGCATATCTTGACTAATAACATTTATTTTTGGAAACCCTTATCCCTGCAATGATTATAGTTCTTTTTCCAAATAATCTGAGCTTAATACACAATAGATTTCTGGCACCAGAAAGACAAAAGACAAAAAGTGTCCGTAACTTAAATGAAAAAATTCCAGGAGGCTGTTTGAGCTTAGTGTCACGTGCCATGTCTGAACTACAGTTTACCTTCGCTGCAGTGTGTAATCTGAAGATGGAAGAATTCAATGAGAATATTATCTAGCTGATGAGAACAGGCTTATATTTCAGTACTTTTCCATGTATACTTTTAAATCATTTCTGTGCATATAAGTGGTGGTAATTTTGCAATGGCTAAAATTTAAGCTATGGGGCTTCCGTGGTGGCGCAGTGGTTGAGAGTCCACCTGCCGATGCAGGGGACACGGGTTCGTGCCGCGGTCTGGGAGGATCCCACATGCCGCGGAGCGGCTGGACCCGTGAGCCATGGCCGCTGAGCCTGCGCGTCCGGAGCCTGTGCTCCGCAACAGGAGAGGCCACAACAGTGAGAGGCCCGCGTAGCGCAAAAAAAAAAAAAAAAAAATTAAGCTATGGTTTAAATATGAAAAACTCCTGAATAATTGCAATGTAGAGAAATAAAATGATGAAAATCCTTGTAATGAAGAGTACCCAAAGTCATGATACCGTTGTTTTATGTCCAAAACAATTATTATTTCTTTGGCAAACCACAAAAAAAAGTCCTGTTCAATCATACCATCTCAAAAGGGAATTTGAGTAAATAGACCAATTAATATGTGAGTGTCTTGTGGTTGTTAAATTATATGTATTTAACACTTTTATCTAAATTAGTGCTGTTTGCTGTAAATATTCATTCCAACAAAAGTAAGGCCAAATAAGATTGTAATTTTCTTATAAACGACTGAGCTCTTTTCACACCCTTTGTAGCCTTAATATATATAGACTCCAAGTATATTGACTATAATAAAGACAAAAAGGGTATTTATATTAGGCTAATCAATTTGAATTTTGGAAAAATCAATCAACACACCAATTAAATGTATATTCAGCATCTAGTGTGCACAAGGGACGGTGAATCAAGTACTTCATTAAAGTGTAAGACACGTTGCTATAGACATTTTTCTGAATTCATATTACATTACTTTTAGTTTCAGGTAGGACTGTTTAATACAGAAAAATATTATTTTTTTTCTTTTGTCTCATTTTTATAATGCTTTGAGGTTGTTATTATTTACTTGTTTTCTGGTATGAGGTACCTTAACAGACTTTTTTTCAATCTTGTGATTTCATCTGCTTATGCTTAGAAAATATCAGGAATCATAATTTAAGCAGAATTTTATTAAAAAAATTTTTTTGGCTATGTCCGTATCTCTCTCTCCACTTCACCTTAGTGAATGGTGAGCAGAAGAGGTGTTCACTAGAAATAGAGTTCACAGTCTGCTATGCATTAAACTTCCCAACCTATTAGAGAGAAAGGCATAGTCAGCCCGTGAAATGAATTTTCAAATGCTGTTAATATAACATAAAGAAACAGAAGGATAACTTCAAAGAAGTCACACGTGAGAAGCACCTCACAAGAATACAGAAGTATGAGCCCAGGAAGACTAATGCGGGGCATGAGAGGTCACTGTAGGCCAGCGCTCCAGAGAGGGCTGCACGTAACATGTTAGTAGGACTGAAGGGGGCCCATGTGGGAGGTACAGAGGAGCACAGGCAAAACATTATAAGTGTTCAGGGCATTCAGGGATGGGGTCAGGGTACACTGGCATAATACAAAAGTCAGCTATTTGAAGGGTTGCAGTAGTAGTAGCCTGAAAATTTGGTTTGAGGGAAGAATATATCTAGAATGCCAAACTAGGTACTTTAGATATTAGGGTATAGAGAGTTAAAAGCTACTGCAAGCTTTTGAGCAATGATACAGGGCAAGCAGTATGCTCATATAATTCCTGTGGACACTGTGCACAGGTGGGTTGCCTGTCGGGATGCAAGCAGTAGAAGCAAAGAGATCCTATAGAAGCTGGGCTGTCCAGTTACGAAGCGACAGGGGCCTGGAGCAGGGAGTAAAAGTGGGAGTGGGAAAGAAATACCCAGACCAAGAGCGATTAAGGAAGGAAAATTGATGAAGCTCAGTTGAGTGATTCAAGATATTCAGAATTAGGAAGCCTGTAGAAGGGTTAAACATGTAGAGTGGAAGTGATGTATTTTAAACTTTCAAAATTTAAATTTAATTTAGTTGAGATTTTCTTGGTTCTTAGTATGAAGAGTACTTCTGGAT
The DNA here is from genome assembly GCF_039906515.1 of Pseudorca crassidens. NCBI lineage: Eukaryota > Metazoa > Chordata > Mammalia > Artiodactyla > Delphinidae > Pseudorca > Pseudorca crassidens. Next base: position 96,754,029 of record NC_090317.1, read on the forward strand.
ACTCTGCTGCACATTTTTAGTATTATTATGTTATGAGACTATGATTCTTATTTAAATCTTCTATTTTGGTAGGCAGTTAACCCAATTAGGTTCAGAACACATGTCCTAGTCCACTTCTATGGGCTGTGATTCAAATGCCAATTTCATTTTCAATGCCTTTGCAATACTCATCTAGTCTGTCCCACTTGTATGCTACCCAGAGGCTCATTTGGAACCTGGGAGGTACTTCATAAACCATAGTTTAGTCTCAAAGTTCTTGCTCTGTTGGTTGTCATTGGTTTTACACATGGGTATACTAGGGATGTGCCAAAGCCCCTCCTTCCCCAGCTGCCTCTTCTTTGTAATCCTGCCCCTGTTCTCTAGGGGTGGGGTGCCACCTCTTTGCTCTTCTTTGCTTCAGGCAGGGCTGGTTTGGTAGAAAGTGTTCTGAGGGGGAGGAACTTGGCTTCTTTCATGGTGATCCCCTGGAATGGAGTGGGTGAAGTCAAAAGGCTTCTGTCCTGCAGAGCCAACCTCTTCTCAGTCCTTTGGCTAAAGAGAGGAGGCTTTTCTTGGGGGTCATTTTGTCTGCGCTCCCCTGGGAGTTTCCAGGTTGTGGGCTGCTCTCACACCCAGGTGAGGATATGTTAGCAGGCCAAAAAAACACCCAGATATATCACCACAGGATCACACCTCTGAGTCCTAGGGTCCCTCCGCTGTCGGACTTCTTTTCTCTAGCTTTCAATCTTCTGTTAGCTGCTTTCACTTTTGAGTCATTAATTTCCTTGTTATCAAGAACTCTTAACTAAAAAAAGTAGACTTTGGAAAAAGAAGAGTTTATTCTGTGGATTGGGGAGTGCTTTAAAAATCAGCTGCAATGCCTGTTTCTGGCTCTAGAATCCAGACATGACATGTATCTTTCAAGCCGCTTTCCCCAGGCCCTCTCTCTCTCTCTCTGTCTCTCTCTCTCTGTCTCTCTCTTCTCTTTCTCTCTCTCTCTCTCTCTCTCTCTCTCTCACTCACACACACACACTAGGCGTCAGCCAGAGACTTGATCACAGTTGTACTATCTGCAAAGACTACAAAGGGCTTGAGAAAGGGAATGAAACCCCCCTTTTTCTTAAAAAGCAGTGGAAATTTTTTCTGTTACATATGCCTAAAATGTTGAACAATTTCATTTTAAGTGAAATTTAGTTAGATTTTAGCCTCAGTTCAGTAGTAGTAATAAGGAAAGACCCCCTACTAGCTCTGTCCAATAAGAATTTTCTGCCGTGAGGGCAGTGTTTATATCTGCACTGTCCAATGTGATAGACACTAGCCACATGTTGGCTGTTTAGTGCTTGAAATGTGGCTAGTACAACTGAATATTTAATTATATTTAAGTATTTATCATATTATTATATCTAAAATATGTAAATATATCTTACCTAGTGGCTACTATACTGGACATAGCAGCCTTAGACTCTATTCAAAAACATACTGTAACTAGGTTCACCTTTTTTGGAAATGAATAAAGTGAGTAAGTTTTAAAAATTAAAAATGTGTTACAGATTTGTTCCTCTGTAATTCTCACTGTTCTATTTTTACCTTTTTTCTTATGTAATAGGAACATGTTTTCAGTTAGAAAATAGCCAAGATTATTTAGTAAACTATTTGTTCTCACACACACACTTTTAAAAGCTCCTAAACTTTTTTATGTCGGAGATTTCCATGTCTTGACTAATAAAAGTGATTATTAAAACTCAGGGAAACCAAACATGTACCTATACAGCATCTCATTTAATCTTCATAACAATCCTATAAGATTAGTTTGCAAAAAGGCACAACTGATACTGAGAGAATGTAAGGTCATACAGCTAGACCTAAATGACCCAGAATTTGAACAAAAGTCTTTCAACTCCAGGACCGTTGTCTTCCTACTATACCATGCGGTACCTTTTTGTTTGTTTGTTTTCTTCTTGTTGTTTATAAAACCTTCCCTGGGGTTTTTTTTCCCCTGTATTCTATCACGATACAAAATAATTTTTATTCAAAAAATAATGTAAAACCCATTTTGATGTTTGTTCTTCAGTGTACGTTAATTAAATATCACCAGACCTAACATAATTAAAATTTGTAATCTACAAGCAATAACAAATCCATGAAAAGATTCCATTGCTTGTTCTAAAATAGTAATTTTATCCTTCTCTCTGCTAGTTAATTATTTGATAAATTCTTATGTCTTCTGTATTGGTGAACCTATTTTGGCTCAGTGCAGGAAAAGGATGTTAAGCCCCTAAAGATAATGAAATTATTTCTAAGATGTTTAGCACATGGAAACTAGCAGAAATAAAACTTGGAGTCATTTTGACATTTGAGTGTTGTATGTGTACTCAAGATTATCATTTTGCTCTCCAGGGAACTCTTGTTACTCTTAGTCATTAATACAGAAAATAAATTTTCAAGTGTTTGTATTCATTCCTTAGGAATTTTCACTGGTAATAAGGTGAAGCGTTGACAGGACTGACTGTAAAATCCTACTTAAATTCAAAAGTAAATTTGTAAGTACATGATACCAAAAACATTTGATTTTAGAAGTAGTTCACATACAAAGAGAACTTTTAGTTACAAAATAATAATAATGTGATCTTGGACTTAATTTGAAAATATTATATGGTATCCAGGTGGCAAATAAACACATGCAAAGATGGTCAACATCATTAGTCATTAGAGAAATACAAATTAACACCACAACGAAATACCTATACACACATATATCAGAATGGCTAAAATCAAAAAGACTAAACACACCAAGTGTAGGTGCAGATGTTGAACAACTGGAACTTATACAATCCTATGGGAATGTAAAATGGTACAACCACTTTGGGAAACTATTGGCAGTTTCTTAAAAAGTTAAACATACTCTTATAAAATGACCCAGCCATTCTACTCCTAAGTATTTACCTAAGAGAAATGAAACATATATCCATACAGAGACTTGTACATTAATGTCCACAGCATCCTTATACATAATAGGCAAAAATTGGAAACAACCCAGGGTCCATCAACAGGTGACTGAATAAACAAGTTTATGGTACATCTATACAATGGAATACCCCTCAGCAATAAAAAGGAATGAACTATTGGTACATGCAACAACATGGGTGAAGTTAAAATATTTAGGCTGAGTGAATGAAGTTGGACAATAATTAACATGTACTGTATTATTCCATCTATATAAAATTATAGAAAATGCAAACTAATCTCAGGTAACGGGAGAGTAGATCAGTGATTGCCTGGGGATGGGGAAGGGGATGACAGAGACACAAGGAAGCTTTTGAGAGTGATGGATATGTTCATTATGATTGTGGTGATGGTTTTATGTTTATATACATATGTCAAAACTTATCCCATCGTACATGTGCAGTTAATTGTATGCTAATTATACCTCAGTAAAACTTTTTCGGGAAAACAAAACAAATTACATTCAGAGTCTATCTCCCTTTCACCCTTTTTATTGTTTCCATCTGGTTTCATCTACCATCATCTCTCCCCTGGATTACTACAATAACCTCCTAACTGGTCTCCCTGCCTTTTTTTTTAAACCCTCGCCCCCTTCCAATCTATTCTCAACACAACAACCAGAGTGTTCCTCTAAACTTGTCAGATCACGTCACTCCAGCTCAAAAACCCCCCAGTTGCTCCATCTCCCACTCAGAATAAAAGCCAAAGGCCCTTTATGCCCTCCACCAGCCTTGCCACTTCTCTAATCTGACCTACTATTTACTCCACACACGGGTCTCCTTGCTATTTATTGAAAATTTCGGATACCTCTCTCCTTTGAAAGGCCTTTGCATTAGTTGTTCTATCTGCCTAGACCCACTCTCTCACCTCTTTTGGATATCACTTTCTCAGTTGAGCCTACTTTGACCATCCTATTTTAAATTGCAATGTACCTTTATCCTGCCTTACTTTTTGCTTTATTCCATAGCACTCTTAACATACTCTATAATTTACCTTTTTTTTTGTATTTTCTTATCTTCTCCCACTGAAATATGAGCTACATGAGGGCCAGAATCTTTGCTGGGTTTGTTTACTTGTTAATCCCAAGATTATAGAACAATGCCTGGCATATAGTAGGCACTCAAGAAATATTTCTAAAATAAATACTTGTAGCATAAAATCTTCCAGATACACTGACAAATTAGACTAGAATCAAAGAGGGAGACAAGGAGAATGAAATGCAGATTGAAATATACACGAGAAGTTGGGGCAACTGGAGATGTTATCACAGAGAGGAATAGATTTAGTGGAAGCATGATCCCCCTCTTAACTACTAAAGGGGTGTTATATGGAAGAGGTAGTATGTTTGCTCTATGATCCCCAAGAAGAAGAGCTAGTCCATACAAGCCAGATGTGGGACTAGGCTGAGTAAGAATTTTTTCACTTTCTTAAAATTGTAGTGGGCTGCCATAAAGTAATCTGTTGTATGAGGTCAAACAGAATGATCATCCATCAGGGATTGCAGGGGATCCCACATTGGGAAGCGGTTGAATTAGATGGCCTTGAAAAGTTTGTCCTAGTTTGAAGATACTGTGACTTTGCAGCATGTGGGATCTTCCCGGACCCGGGGCACGAACCCGTGTCCCCTACATCGGCAGGCGGACTCTCAACCACTGCACCACCAGGGAAGCCCACTGTGACTTTTTTTTAAATCCAGTTATTCCTGACAACTCAGAATGCTGAGTTAGTTGTGGAGTTAATTTTTTAAAGGCTCATTTTACCTGACAAGATTGTATCAAAGGTAACTTCATACCTTCCTAGTAATTATGATTGTTTTAGCCACATAGCCATATATCTGAAAATTACATGGACCATTATTTTAGCCCTTTGTTATTGCTGAAAATGAAATAATATTTTACTATCAGTTTTGACCTTCATATCCAGTTTGGGCTTACTGTTTATTTAGATTAAGCTCCTTCACTCTTTTAAACAGTTACGTGTGTTCATTATCTTTCATCTTTTATAGGAGCGGGATCGTTATGCCTACAAGATTCATCTTCCAGAAACAGTAGAACAACTGAGGAAATTTAATGCAAGGAGGAAACTAAAGGTAAATTAAAGAAATCATCAAAAAGCCAGATAGAGGCAGTTGATGATAATGTTTTTATTCTGTTTCAGTGCCCATAAATATTATCCTGGTATTGGCTGTTGCTTTCTTACAGCTAAATTCTTACTTCCAAAAGTTACCATTATTTCAATAAGATTTTGGTTTTTTAAGTCATTTAAGGTAATATCTAAGTACAAATCCAAACAATGAGTTATAATAAATGGAAGATTAATCACATTTTAGATTTATGTTATCTCTAAAATTCATAGCAGAGATATAATTACTTTAAAAATAGTAATTTGCTATTATTATCCATTATTGTTGAATTTTAATCTAGGCCATGCTTTCTCAAACTTAAATATTTTGTCAGAAAATGTGAGTTTAGTTCAATGGGAATAATAGCAAATTAGAATTGGAACTAGGGTTGAACAGCCATCACAAAGCAGTCAAAATCCCCACTACCGTGGTCTACCAGAAAATATTTTCAAATCACTTTTCTCACTTTTTCTTTATTCTTCCTAGAGTACCTTTCTCCCATTTACCATGCTCCCTATCCTCCACCCCACCAAAAACAAACAAGCAAACAAACAAAACACAGTATTTACTTCATATGGAGGGCCCATTTGACTTTAAAAGGTTTTTGAGGTTTTTGAAAAAGACCCAGAATAAAATAATGGAATCTTTCAGCACTGGGCAAAAATCTTATGGGACAGCATTTCCCTCCTCCCCCCAACAGAGGAAACTATTATATTATGGTCTTAAAATTAACTTATATTTGACTTACTTTAATTACTATTAAAAAACTTAGCTCTGTCCTCTAAGTGGTTGATTAGATGAATCCTCCTTAGCCATGTGACTCCTGCCAACTATAAAACTTCTCTTCATAAGTATTTTCAGATATGTCATAAGTTGCAATAATATTATTAATTCATTGTTATTTGACTTCTGAAATATGTGAATGATTGTATTCAACTCTAGATTTATAAGAACATTTATATGAATTTTCAGGAAACTATGTAGGCTACAGTATTATCATATGGAGCTGAACTGGCCAACATATTAGCCACTAGCCACATGCAGCGTTTTAAATCTAAATTAACTAAAATTAAAAGGTCAGTTCCGGGACTTCCCTGGTGGTGCAGTGGTTGAGAATCTGCCTGCCAACACAGGGGACACGGGTTTGAGCCCTGGTCCGGGAAGATCCCACATGCTACAGAGCAGCTAAGCCTGTGTCACCACAACTACTGAACCTGCGCTCTAGGGCCCACGAGCCACAACTGCTGAGCCCACGAGCCACAGCTTCTGAGCCTGCAAGCCACAACTGCTTAGCCTGCAAGCCACAACTGCTTAGCCTGCATGCCACAACTACTGAAGCCCACGTGCCTAGAGCCCATGCTCCACAACGAGAAGCCACCGCAAGCAGAAGCCTGTGCACCGCAACGAAGAGTAGCCCCTGCTCACCGCAACTGGAGAAAGCCCCCACACAGCAACAAAGACCCAACATAGCCAAAATTAATTAATTAATTAATTAATTAATTATTTTTAAAAAGGTCAGTTCCTCAGTCACATTAGCACATTCCAAGTGTTCAGCAACCATATGTGGCTAGTGGCTGCCATATTGGACAGAGCAGATATAGGACATTTCCATCATTGCAAAAAGTTCTATTGGAGAGTGCAACTGTAGAGTAAGGGAAATTCTAACATGTCACTGTTGGTGATGATTATTCCCAGTTAAGCCTTTTTCCTAGTTGTTTTTGCAGTCAGGGGTACAAACTGGCTCTTCTCTATTTAAAAATCCTCGGCAAAACAATAATTATTAATGACATGCCATTATTGAGAAGGTGCCCAAAGAAGTTTCCCAAGACTTTTGGTTTTTTGCTTTGCTATACACCTGAACCAGTATGGCCTACAAAAGAAAAAAAAATCTTATCCAAAGTGAATGGTTAGCCGTTTTTGAAGTTAATTTCTTTCCCAAAGAAGCTATTAATTATACTTCTTTCTCAATTCTTCCCTAAAGTCTTTTTAACTCTATTGTTGCTTTGGCCAGTGTGACATGACCCTGTCTGGGATTGAACCCTTCATTGCCCAAATAAAAGCCATTTACTCTAGGGCTCAGGCTTGCCCCCTCACAAGAAACACATGCTGTATTTCTCCCAGAGCCACTGAATCAGACTTGGGCCTAAAATAGCCAAAGTGGTGACTAAGATTCATTCGGACAGGAGCAAGCTGTCACAGCAGAGAGGGGTCATGTGAATTTACCACATCCCTTTGCAAGCCTCTTTAAAATTTAAGACCCGCCAAACAACCTAGAATTAGGAGCATCAGCAGGGTCATCATTGTTTTTTTTCAGCTTCTGGTAAGGCTGTATTCCTTTGTGTATTCAGCCACCCTGGTTAAAGCTTGTTATACCTACTCTCCTCAAGAAACTAATTCTCATTCTGCCATTTCTGTGAGCTTCTAGAACAGAGATTGCAACTTCCCTGACTTTCAGAGCCCACCACACAATTTATTTTCACAGATGAACAGCTAGGTACCCATCCTTCTACCTAGACACTGTTTTTAATTCCATCAAATGGTGGGAAACACCCTAATTATTATGATTCCCTTTGAAGTTCACACAGAGCAGTAGAAAATTGATTTTATTACTAAGTCAGAGGTAGGAAATTTTTATTGTCAGTGGCAAGAAGAAAGTGAATGAGTATAGTGTTATGGGAAAGAATGACCTCTAGAGCTACATCGCCTTAGATGAATTCTGACTCTGGCTGTGTAACCTTGAATGAGTTATTTAAATTTTGTGTGCCTCAATTTCCTTGTCTATAAAATGGGGATAATAATAATAGCTAAGTCATAGGGTTGTAAGGATTTAATGAATTAATATAGCAGTTAGAATAGTACCTAGCAGTCATACGTGCTCCATAGATATTATTTTCTATTAACATTTTATTGTTATTGTTTTATTGTTATTTTAATATTTAATACCTTTAATTTGGTCTCTATTTATTAACAACTGTAATTCCTAAATGTACGCTCCATACCATTTTAGCTTTTCCCCAGTAACATCATTTACATTTTTGAGATTTTTAAAGACTTTCAAAAAATTACAGAACACCAAAAATGTCACTGAATAATCTCTATTTATGTGTTTCTTCCAAAGTAATGATGCTTAGACTTTTCTGACCATTTTGATCATCATTTTCCTTCACAGTATCGAGAAAGAAAGGATCTTATACCTGTGATATATTGTAATAGTCACTCCCCTTCTAGTGACTCTAGTATCTTTCCTCTAGTGTCATATCCATCCTGTGATATACATTCTTTAGAGCAGTGGCTCTCAAGTGTGATCCCCAGACCATCAGCATCACCTGGGAACTTATTAAAAATACAGATTCTGAGGCTCTAGTAGTCAGGCCAAAAAAAATTTTAAAAAGGCATCCAGATTGGAAAGAAAGTAAAGTTGTCTTTGTTTACAGATGACATGATCTTGTATATAGAAAATCCTTAGGAATCTGCAGATATCTATTAGAAATAATAAGTTCAGCAAGGTTGCAAGATACAAGATCAGTATATAAAATTGAGTTGTATTTCTATATATGAGCAATGAACAATCTTAAAATGAAATTAAACAGTTCCATTCACAATAGCATCAAAAAGAATGAAACACTTAAGAATAAATTTAACAAAAGAATTTTAAGACTTGTAAACTAATATTGCTGAGAGAAATTAAAGAAGATCTAAATAAATGGAGAGAGATTTAATATTCGTGGATTGGAAGACTCAATATTGTTAAGATGGCAATTCTTCCCAAATTGGTCTGTAGGTTGAACACAATCCCTATCAAAGTTTTAGCAGAAATTGACAAACTGATCCTAAATTTACATGGAAATGCAGAGAACCAAGAATAGTCAAAACAATCTGTTGAAAAAGAACAAAGTTGGAGGACTTATATTTTCCAACACTTACTATAAAGCTATAGTATCTGTGGTACTGGTATGGTATAGGATTAGACGTGTAGATTGGTGAAGAGAATCAAGAGTTCAGGAATAAACTCTTATATTTATGGTCAGTTGATTTTCAACCAAAACGCCAAAGCAATTCTATGGGGAAGGAATAGTGTTTTCAACAAATGGTGCTGGGACAATTGGATATTGACATGCAGTAAAAGACATAAACGGCCACATATTGGATGGTTCCATTTATTTGCGATATCTCGAATAGGTATTTATGTGTGTAAGTCCATAGAGACATAAAGCAAACTGGTGATTGCCAGGCACTGGGTAGTGACTGCTTAATGGGTATAGGGACTTTTTGGGTTGTGATGAGGATGTTTTGGATCTAGACAGAAGTGGTGGCCGCATAACATTGTGAATGTACTAATTAGCACTGAATTGTACACTTTAAAATGGTTAGTTTTGGGCTTCCCTGGTGGTGCAGTGGTTGAGAGTCCTCCTGCCGATGCAGGGGACGCGGGTTCGTGCCCCGGTCCGGGAAGATCCCACGTGCCGCGCAGCGGCTGGGCCCATGAGCCATGGCCGCTGGGCCTGCGCGTCCGGAGCCTGTACTCCACAACGGGAGAGGCCGCAGCAGTGAGAGGCCCGCGTACCGCAAAACAAAAAAAAACAAAAAAAAAGGTTAGTTTTATGTTATGTGAATTCCACATAACCTACTTTTTTAATATACCATATGACAAAAGAGTCTTCTTAAATACTGGCTTTCACTTTGGCACACTTGAAGGGCATAACACATTCCCATAGTAACAGTAGCTCACCACACCAGTCAGCTCAGCCAGGACACTACCCATCCCTCCCCGCCTCAGCCCCAGGCATGCAGGAGGTTGGAGGGGCATGCGTTTATTGAAAAAGCCCCATGGGTGATTCTGATAAGTTTACCTTATTGAGAGTCATTACTCTAAAGGACAAACTTGTAATTGGTCTACAAAATTCCATCATAATGTACATATCATAATTTAATTAACCAGCTGTTGGACTTGGACATTGCTTCCAGTTTTCCACAACCATAAATACTATTGCATTGACTCTATTTTCACTAATCTTTGTACACCTCTGATTGTATCCTTAGGGTAAGTTCTTTGCTACTGGAATTGTTGGCATCAGAGTGTATACATGTATTTAAGATTTTTGATCTCTATGAGTAACTTACCTTCCAAAAGGCTTATACCTGTTTATAAATTTTAATGTATTTTTGGTAGTGAGCTTATTATTTTTGCAGTTGAACCTTTTTCTCATTCTGAAAGTTTTGTGAAACTATTTTATGCCAGAACATAAAACATTATTCATTTTACTCTACTGAAATTTCAAGACTGTTACTCATTATTGGTTATAATACTGTCAGTACTCAGCAATCAGAAATTGTTCCTTTCCATATTCATGCATTCATTTTGGCATTTAACCTATTCAGCAAGCTACAGGACACAACAAATCCCTAATGAGAAAATTATTTGGACAAGTATAAAGCATTGACATCATTTTTCAGACTATCTTTCGAACTGTAGGTTTTAAAAGTTTATAGAACCCTACATGTGATTTGAATTATCACACATTTCTTTTTATTTTCCTTTCTTTCTTTCATTATTTTATTTTACACGTGTGAATGATGATGGAAAATTTCTTTTCACCATTTTGGTTATCAGATATTTCATATGTTGAATTTTTCCCCTCCTTTTATTTCATACCGAGCTCTAGAATTTTAATACTTCAGTTTGTTTACATCCTCTAGAAATAATACTTCTTATATAAACTACATAGTCCTGAGTACAGGACTAGATATGAGGATTGTATTTTCTCAGACTGAATATTAGGATGCATGGGACAGACTGTGTGATCCAGACTGTCTGGAAAATCTGTGCTCTGTGGGTATGTGTCTCTTAAGGAGGCATACCTGTACTCTAACTCTGGGTGCCATTTATATGAAGGAGTTACTGTGCAAGGGGGCGAGGTGTGGAAAGGGGCTGTGGGTGTCTGAGCTTGTCTATCTAGGGAAGAGGCTCAGCAGGAAATCTGTTCTAGAAATCATTCCCTTTGCTTCATGAATTAGAAAGCAAATTTCCCTATAGTGAAGTATGTCAAAGATATTCTGTACAAATAGAAGCAATATTCTGTATTTGGGTAAGTTTATTGCAATCACTTCAGGAAAGGGTGAGTTGAATCTGTGTAATTCGATTTAGAGGATAAAACTATTTATTCCTTGTATATACAGAAAGTGAGGGAGATTTCTGATAACTTCTATAATTTTCCTTTATTGATTTTGCAAATTGCAAAAATATAGCCTGCATTACTTCTCTGACTTACCAGTCGGTCTCTTGGGTTCCTACAGTTTGTAGAACTAGAAAAAATTTGTTTAGGAATTCCATTTTCCAGTACTCTATCCAATACAATAGCCAGTAGGCATATGTGGCTACTTAATTTTTAATTTTAATTAATATTAAATAAAATTTTAAATTTGATTTCTCGGTTGCACTAGCCACATTTCAAGTGCTCAGTACCACATGTGGCCGGTGGCTACAGTATTGGGCAGTACAGGTATAGAACATTGCTGTCATCACGGAAAGTTCTGTTGTACGGCACTGCTATCTGCAAGAGTGAGGCTACACCTAAGCAGCACCTTTTGAGAGGTCAACCAGGAAGCTTTAATTAGCTGCCTTTTGTCAGTCTTCCCCCTTCTATCAATTCATCAAGAGCTACCTTAAAGATTTATCGAGGACCTTTGTGCCCTAATGAAAACCAGCACTTACGCAGAGTCCTCTAATTACAGGAGAGAACAGTAAATTAGCAGAGAGGTTGCAGGCTCCAGCTCCTCAGAGCAGTAAATCTGGTATCCAAAAGGCACCTTTGATTCTAAACCTGAAAACGGTTATTCTGGTATGAACAGTTACATAAATAATAATTGACGTGAGTTTGACCTTATATTTTATAAAGCAATTCTATTAGTTGCTGATTCTGAAATATAGAGTTTATTACTCCCAAAGTTAGACAGTGTAGCTTTTGAAAGTTATTATATACATTAAAAGACCATCTTTATGAAATACTTTTACACAGACCGAAAAGGATTCCTAAGATATCTGTTCCATGCAATTGCTCTGAAATATAGCCATATCTACTACACTAACAAGTCTCATTTTTAATCTTCTTCAGAGAAGATAGCACAGCCTCCTTTAATCATATGCCCTGACTTAATTTTGAAACTCTAGCTTTTCGACTTTTGTTTAGATTATGCTTAAGTATCAAATACACATAGGCTATGCTGACTAAACTGAATGATAACTTTGGTTGTGACTATATGGAGAGAGATGGGAAGTTCTGATTTAATTAATGGTCTTACCTCATTATCATCTAGGACCTAATTCTTACATGTAGTCAACCTAAATCCTTTAACATTTCTGCCTCGAAATGATTTTCTAGCCTTTTGGTCAGCCTCAACCACTCCAAATTCTCCACCCTTTTTACGGTTTTGAGTTGTGTTCTGAATCTTAGTAAGATGATCCTCTCTCAAATTCTTAAGTCACACTTGAATTTGTATGTCCCTGTGATGCGTTTTGCCCCCTCAGTATATCACAAAATGATTGTGTGACCTTGCCACTTGGGTGCAAAGCCAGTTTTCTATATCTCATACTTGTGTGTTTTGTATTTAGACTTTTAAAAATATACCTCCCTGCCCTTGGGCCTATCAGATTTCATGGTACTTGTTTCTGAGCTCAGTTAGGGGGCACCAGAAAGGGGGTATTGGCTTTTGACTCTGTCTTCAAGTCAGTAATTCATCTGTGTTCAACTCTCCTGTTCCTTACTTAATAACTTTGTTGCTTCCCTAAGTGCATGAACAGTAGCTTAACTTAGCAGAAGTCTGAGCTGACCATTTTCTTTGTTTGTTTTCCACTTCCTTAAATGAGACACAGAATCATCTAGTGGGGAGTGTTCCATTTTGATGTTTGACGTATTAGCTACAATTATGATTGAGCTTAATTACTTGTAGTTCGCTTTTTCTTTGAATTTAAAATCTGCCTTCTCCTTTCTAGGTTAATTTGCTTAGTAGAAAATTGTATCATTGGGCTTCCCTGGTGGCGCAGTGGTTGAGAGTCCACCTGCCGATGCAGGGGACACGGGTTCGTGCCCCAGTCCGGGAAGATCCCACATGCCACGGAGCGGCTGGGCCCGTGAGCCATGGCCAGTGAGCCTGCGCGTCCAGAGCCTGTGCTCTGCAACGGGAGAGGCCACAACAGTGAGAGGCCCACGTACCGCAAAAAAAAAAAAAAAAAAAAATTGCATCATTAATATTAGTAATCAGATTGTGAATTACTGTCTTTTTTTTTTTAATATATTTATTTATTTGTTTGTTTTTATCTTTGGCTGTGTTGGTTCTTCGGTGCTGCACATGGGCTTTCTCTAGTTGAGGCAAGCAGGGGCTACTCTTCGTTGCGATGCGCAGGCTTCTCATTGTCATGGCTTCTCTTGTTGCAGAGCACGGGCTCTAGAGTGCAGGCTCAGTAGTTGTGGCGCACGGGCTTAGCTGCCCCGTGGCAAGTGGGATCTTTCCAGGCCAGGGGACCAAACCTGTGTCCCCTCCATTGGCAGGCGGATTCTTAACCACTGTGCCACCAGGGAAGCCCGTGAATGGTCTTCTTAACTCAAAATTGTTATGTTTTACTCTCAAAACTTACTGAAGTATAAGTAAGATATACTGAAGTATATCTTCTAAACTAAAGTAGATAGAAAACTTCTTTACGAAGGATTTAATAAACTGGAAAGTTTGAAGAACTACTTGTATAAGATCTGGTTTTATGTTGTTATATCCACAGGCTCTTCAATAGCAACAGTGTAGTAGAGGGGTTGACAAACTACAATCTGGGGACCAAGCACTCACATAAGAGCTTTACGATTTCACAAATTAATACATCTATATTTCTATTTATATATATAAAGTTTTATTGGAATACAGTGATGGAAATTCATGTACATATAGTCTATAGCTGCTTTCATGCTAAATGGCGGAGTTGAATAGTTACAACAGAGACTATATGCCCTGCAAGCCTAAAATATTCACTGTCTGGCCTTTTACAGGAAAATATTTTTGACCCCAGTATAGTAAAAACCCTTGAACTGGGGAGAGTAGTCAGAAGACCTCCATTCTGTCTACTCTCGATTCTGTCTCTAAGTTGGCAGCAACCTTAATAGGTTACTAAGCCTCTCTAGACCTCAGTTTCTTCATCTGCAAAATGAGTCTCCTAGAATGAATCATCTTGAAGGTTGACTCTCCAACTCCAATAAAATTCTATAAATCCATAAACTGTTCTGGAACCATTTTGCTGTTTTACATAATAGCTTTGCATTGAATTTTTGAACCACATGCAGTCACTGAGTTTAGAGAGCTAAATAAACAAAACTGCTAACCATAAGACAGATAAATTAGGAACTTGCTACTATTGTTTCAAAAGAATTTACCTCTCAGGGCTCTTTTAAATAGTGCTTTCCCAGTATAAGTATTTCTAGATCTTTGACTATAGTGGTAACTAGAACAGGCCTTGAAACATAAAACTAACATATTAAGAAACTCAGCTGAACTTCATTTGGAAATAAAAATAAAGCATCTCTAAAATTTTAGTTTCAGTGTATGGGAAACATGTACTTTGATCTATAAAAATTCCATTTTCACCCAGCTTTTAGGGAACATGTGTAATATGTAAAGTGAAATAAGCTTCTACTACAGAAAGAAGAACTCAACATTCAGTACTATTTTTTTCATCATGGTAGCTGACCATAAAATTCTGCGTAAGAACCTCTCATGCATTAACCCTGGACTATTGGAAATCTAAAAAAGTTGCCTGGAATGGTATCATCAAGATCACTTCTCTACTTTTTGCTCTTCCCTTTCTGTTTATATTTGCTCTTTTTCAGTTTATATTTGTAGAAAGAAACCCTAACATAACCACCCCCCCAAAAAATGAACCTTGTAGAAATGTGTTTCCATTAATAATGTTATTAGAATTATTAGTAATTATTAACTTTATTATTATTGTGATTATTAATGATATTTAATAAATACCTATATACACAAAAGTTTGATCTTTCTTTTCAGAAAAATCCAAGAGTTCAATATTTAAAATTTAGACTTAAGCTGCTTTACACTTAGACTACTAGGGTGATATGATACTTAGACTACCTAAGTGAGCAATTCTCCCTAAAGCAGCAAAGGCTCTACTCAGGTTCTAGCTACATATTAGTAGGGTTAGGAATAATTTGCACTTACAAAATGCTTTATGATTTGCAAAGCACTTTCATAAACATTACGACTTTTGACAATCACGTAAGGTAAGCTATGTCAGTTTTAATATCCTCAGTTTACAAATGAGAAAACCTCAAGAGGTTAAATGATTAAATCAAGTAAGGTCATGCAGATGGAAAGTGGCAGAGCCCAGGAACACACCTGGATATTCTGACCTACACCTAACACTCACGTGATTCAACACATACAAAATAACTTTTATTGTTCTTATTGTTACTGAAACAATAATTCCCAACATTTTTCTACCCAATAGTCTTAAGGGATATCATGGACTCAATATGACAGTGGTTCTCAACTAGGAATCAAGGGAGGCTATGCATGAAGTTTAGAAGAGTCAACATGTAGTTGATTCTGCTGGGTGGCCTGAGTGAGAATACTGTACAAGAGTAACACATAGTCATTATTAATATCAAAAAGAAAGGAAAAAAAGATTTAAAAAAAGAAAAATGACTCACATTCCTACTACCCAGGGATAATTAATACTATTAACATTTTGGTATATATTCGGTCTTTTATATCTTTATTAACTTTTTTTTCAAAAATAAGATCACACTACTACAGATTTTTTAAAACCTTTTTTTGTGTAATTCATCACAAACACCTTATCATTTCAGTAAACACTCTTCTGCAGCATCATTTTATAGTGACTGCAGAATATTTCATTGTCTAGTATATGTTTAAGTTCAAGATGTAAATGGTTTCATATACTTTTACAATCCTCAACAGTGTTAGTCTGGTATGTGCGTGTGTGATTTATCTAAAGGAATCCAAAATTATTTAAAACCACCTCTTTTCTAGCTATCATCTCCTATATATTTGACCTTCTGAATAATTCTTAAATAAATATTTGGTAATTAACTTTTTTGTATTTATGTATTTCTTTTTATCAATATTTTTTATTGAAGTATAGGTGATTTACAATGTGTTAATTTCTACTGTACAGCAAAGTGATTCAGTTATACATATATACATTCTCTTTTTTTATATTCTTTTCCATTATGGTTTATCTTAGGATATTGAATATAGTTCCCTGTGCTATACAGTAGGACCTTGTTGTTTATTGTATTTCTTTTAATAATATCAATATATATTTTTCAGGACTTCCCTGGCGGTCCATTGGTTAGGACTCCACACTTTTCACTGCCAAGGGCCTGGGTTCAATACCTGGTCAGGGAACTAAGATCCCACAAGCCACGCAGCATGGCCAAAAACAAAAACAAAATTTTAAAATATATATATATATTTTTTCATCTCTTTGCTTTAGGGTGCAGTACTAGCAGCTGTTTCAAGTCACAAATTCAACTCATTCTATGGGGATCCCCCTGAAGAGTTGCCAGACTTCTCCGAAGACCCTACCTCCTCAGGTAATTGAATCATTCATTCATTCACCAGCGTGAATCATTTAGTGTCTACATACTTTCTCTTCCATTATGAATAAACTTTTTCTGTGAATCTAGTCAGATCCTCCATGGGATTCTAAGGAAGTTTGTCAGCAGCCAAATTCCATCCACATGTGTCTGATTCCTTTTCATTTTAATACCGAAATTGCTTTCCCCTACTGCTCCAAACTGACATTTCACTTTTTTTAATCTCGGAAATACTTCTTCCCCTTTCTCCCCTCCAGACCCAACACTGTACTTCATCCAATCCAACATTTGTAGTCAGTCTTTTTGAATCTTTGTGATTACCTTCTACCTCAACAAAAATTTCCGATGTAAGATTTCCCCATGTCAACTGTAGCAGATCAGACTTTGGAACAGCACTGCTTTTAATTGAATCTTTCAATGTAAAGCTGTCTTGTGAATTATCTCTAGAAACAATTTACAGGTTCATCTCTTTTTATAAAGTCTATAGCAAGTCTACACAAGCATTCAAGGGAGAGGAGCATAGAAGAAGAATTGCCTATTTTGATGAAATGTATATAGATACTCCTGAAAAAACCCACTAATGTTCACAAAATTATTTTATAAAATGCTTAGATTTCCATCTTACCAGTGAGGTATTCTCAAGGATTATTTACTAAAAATACATAGGACTCATTTATATGTATATGTAAATGCATGTATATGTGTTACAGTTTTTAATTTTTATTTGTGTATTTATTTACTTAACTCCTATATCATATGTCCTCTGGCCTCAACTTTTCTTTCTTTCATTAGAATTACTCGGTATTTGTCATGTGGTTGACTTTGCGCTAGTGATTTGATTTTTGTACTCTCGGACTGGCTCATTCAATATTCGTGCATCAGCATTGGAATCAAGGCCCAGGGCCCTTCCTAAAGCATGAGTTGTTTGTCCTTCACTGGTAGCCATATAGGAAGAATGGATCTGCTAAGCTTCTTACATGTTGGAACCATGAGCAATTTGTCAGTATTTATGCTTCTTCCTTCCTCTGTTATACACGTATGTGCACATACCTGCTCACATACGCATATACACACAGAGAGTTTCTTACCAATTGGTATGTGCTTATACCTTGTGCAAAATAACAGGATCAAATTTCCCATTCCAGCAGCTATATAGTTCCTTATTTTGACCTTTACCAGTTGGGATGTGAATCTTCCTCTTTTGAGTGAAGGTGATTTCCAAAAGCATTCATAAATGGGAATCTTCGAGAAGAGACTCTGAGGAGGACTTGCTCTTTTCCTCTTGTGCTGACTTGGTAATTATCCAGAGTCCTTCCCACAGGAAAGGCAAGGCATAGTTGTGTTATAGGTATATTCCCCACCACTCCCTATTGTTTCACATCTGTCTTTTTTTCTTCCAGTCCATTTTGTAGCTTTCTGTTGTTGTTAGCTCAGACCTCTTTCTTCCTTCCTCAAACTCAGATTACAGTTAACCCTTTCTAGGGGGAGTGAATCTAGTAACAGTTTTATGTTGTACTGTGGCTACATGATATAGTCACATACTTGGAATATATTTAGAGATTTTGGGTCAAGATCTCTAATACCATTTTCATCTTTAGAAATGGGAAGAGAGCAGGATGGGCCTTGCAACAGCTTCAAAGACCTAATCTTTAATGTTGCCCCTTAATATTTACCTCTGCTTAGCAAGACTTTAATGAGCTCTTAAGTATTCCTTTCTGTGAAGAGCTGGATTTTTCTTTTAGGAAAAGGAATTGTCTATAGTTATGCTTATTTTCTATTAAATACATTTTTATTGCCCAATTTTTTTCTGTTTTTTTTTAGTACAATCTCTAAACGATATGGTTGAAATAGTTTCTGATTACAGTATTTAATTTTTTTTTTACAGTATTTACTTTTTAAAAAAGGAAATTTCTCACACTGTCTTGTGGGTAGCCTGCAAGCCCTCAAATTAGTTGTTCACAATTTTGCATATATTGCTTCCCTTTCCTGTAGTCTCACCCTATGCCTTTTTTTTTTTTTAAGTTTCTGGAGCTTAACGATCTTGCAAGCAGTCTGTATCTTCATTCGATGTGCTAAATGTCTCTAAAATATTTTTGAGGGCACTGTCCAGCTGCTATCAATAAAAGATAAAATTGTTATGCAGTGTAAGTGTCTGATTACCTACCCTAAATGAAGAGGAAATTTTTATATAGTCAGATGTCAAAGACAAAGGAAATTTTTGAAGAAAATTTTAATGTTTTCCTAAATTTCACATGGCTATCAGGAATTATCATATGTTCCTAAAATTAACTTTTAATACTAGGCCATTTAAAGGAAGGCATTATCTATTATTGTCAGCATTATTTATCAAATATCTGTCTTTGCAAATTTCCTTTACTGCAACTAACAGCAATGGTTGTATGGTTAGTTGCAGAAAGCCTATGATGTTTTATCTAGACTCATATAAAGGCTTTATACTTACATAAGTTAACACATCAGTATTTTCATTTTTCAATGCATTTTTATTTTTAATATTTTCATTAATTTTAAGCCTAAATTCTTCTCTGTTTAATCCTAGCCCTTTAATTCTCCATCATTTATTTTAAGTTCCCAATGTTATCCTTTCCACTGCCTTTCTGTTCAAATTTGCATGGGTTTGTTTTACAGTACAAAACATAAAGCACTTTTCATCTTTAGCTGAATGTTCTTCCAGAAAGCCCATGTCAAAAAGAAAAAAGTGATCATAAAGCATGTGCTTGTAGGGCAGGGGTGAGGGGGTGGGGAAGGAGGAGTTAGAGAGAGAACAGTATAAGGTCGCCAACTGTCCTTTCTTGAGATGGACTGTTTTTCATCTTTAGATAATGCCTTTTCTATTCTTTCTGTGAAATGATAGTAAATGGTAGTTTGTTAAATTTTTTTTCTTAATGACCTTGCTTGACAAAATTAAAAGCTGGCAATCCTATTTTCCTCCCCGCAAATTCTATTCAAAATCATAATTTTAATTTTTAAAAAATAATTTAACAGAGCCTTTCATTAACAGTGGAAAAAATAATTTAAAATGAATCAGTTTGCCATCTAAAGAAGAGTTTAACATGTTTAGGTATGCTGTTTACATTGTAAAATAATGTTTATGTAATATATTTTTTCCTATTTTGATTATTGAAATTAGTCCATTATACATTCTCTAGAATTTGTTAGGTTTAATCTTAAGATAAACAGTGTATTGTTGCTTTGTTACTTAACAAAGTGGAAATATTCTGTTCTTGTCTTTCAAACCAAAGAAGTCAGAATCAGAACCCAGGGGATGTTCTCATGGAACACAAGGGCTCACTTTGGGCTCAGCTAAGAGACCATGCTTCTTGTGGCTCATCTACTGGGCCCAACTGTGGCTTGATAACCCGCTTGCTCTAAAATCATACTGTTTGTTGTTTGTCCATATGCTGCCTTCCTCCTAGGACTTCTAGCAGCAGAAAGTAGGTATCCCTTTGCTTTCCTCTAAGGTTTATCTTTTATGCAAAAGTGTTTGGCTTTGCATGGTTCATAATCAGCTTGACTTTTTCCTTGGCTGTTTCTGCTTAGATGTTTATTTATGAATTTTAACACTGCTTGACCATACAATGAAAACTTGGATATATTGATTTCCTGAAGCATTGTTATACAAATAATACTAACTTCTTACTTCTTTCATAAGAGGAAAAAGAGGCAGTGTTAAAATTTTAAGTGCACTTAATATTATTTCACATCTGAATTTCAAGCACAAATACATTAATTCCAGGGAAAGGCTAACAATTTATTTTATAGTTTGCTTTCAAGAAAACTTTCAGGGTAAGTGAACGTTCCTTTAATCTATAAGCAGTTTTTTTTTTAATCTGTTACTGACTCTATTTTTAGCTTATTGACATGGAGCTGTGAAATAAACTCCTGGATTCATGTCTCTTAACTTCTACCATCAGAAAGAACATTTATAAAGAATAATGTAATAGCTAGATTTTCATTACAAAGGGATATAATTTGAGTATGTGAGAATAGTAAAGTAAAAAGTATGTAAGAAATTACATACACACAAATGAGTATTAGTAAAACTAAGGCAATCTAAATGAGATGGGTGGATTGTATCAATGTCAGTATTCTGGTTGTGATATTACACTATGTTTTGTAAAAAGTTACCAGTGAGGAAAATAATACAGGGATCTCTGTATTATTTCTTACAACTGCATATAAATCTCCAATTATCTCAATAATAATTTCAGTTAAAATAATAGAATAAATCTTTACCTCAACATTGTGCTTACTGGGGGGAAAGTATATAAGAGACAAAGATAAATAGAAAATCTGGGTGCTACTAGTTAAATTCATTGCCACACTTTCTTGCATTAATTACTTGTAGCTCAAATTGCAGCCAATTTAATATAAAAATCTCACAGTATGTTACTTATCTGTTGCTCTCTAATGAGTAAGCTCAAAACAGCATTTATCATCTAGCAGTTTCTATTGGTCAGGAATCTGAGCATGGCTTAGCTGAGTACCTCTGGCTCAAGATCTCTCATGACATTGCAGTCAAGATGTCATCCAGAGCTGTGATCTCATTTGAAGGCCCAACTGTAGGGGGAATCCTCTTCCATGCTCACTCACATGGGGGTTGACAGGCTTCAGTTCCTCACGGACTGTTGGGCCTCTCCATAGGGCTGCTCACAGCCTAGAAGCTTGCTTACCCTGGCACAGATGATCAAAGAGAGAGGGCAAAAGTAAGAGAGAGCACCCAAGACAGAAGCCACAGTCCTTATAACCTGATCTCAGAAGTGACATCCTATCACTTCTGCCCTCTTGTGCTTGTTACAAGTGAGTTAATAAGTCCAGCCTACACTCCAGGGAAAGAATTGATTATATAAGGGTGTGAATACCAGGAGTCAGGGATCTTGGGGGCCATCTCAGAGGCTGCCCACTATGTACAAGTTAATAACCATTGGAATGTAAGACACTTCCCATTTGTAACTGTTTTTGTTTCTCCAGATTTAGTACCCCTCTCCTTTTTTTTTTTTTTTTTTTTTTCAATCAGCAGACCTATTGTGTCATTTGGGAATGAAAACATCTTGGAGGTATCAAGTAGTGCTTTTCCTTAGTTGTAAGGCCTTATTATGAATGGGCACTTAACAACCAGCAGAATGTTATTTAAAGTACTTTGACAAATTTGTGCCCAGTGATGTTGCTATTTGGAAATACAGATTGTTTTAACAAGTAAAATGGCATTAGAATTATGGTATCTGTACTCTGACAGAATACATTTGCAGAGTTTTTACTTCTTTTAACTAATAAATTTTAAGGCATCTGCACTAGAATCTATACATAAAGAATCTAAAGCATTTATCACCATGTGTAAGTTTTCATAACTTGAATTGGATATAGCACAGATGCTTAAGTCCAAAATACAATTTTCATTACAGGATTCACTATTACTTATAACTTGACTGATAACCAGGATTTGCTTTGTACAGTGGGAATAAAACCTGTTGTCCAGGGGTAGGGGTGGGGGGAGAGATTGACTGCAAAGGGACAAAAAGGAACTTTTGTGGAGTGATGAAAATGTACACCTAAATTGATGAATTTTAACTTAATTCTACCTTAGTAAGCAGATTTTTTTTAATGCTACTGTGCTTGCAAGGAAGGGCTTTAATTGAGTGAGTGATATGAATGTATGTGTACTGATTCAGTGTTATATAAATAGGACTGCTAATGTAATAGGAAATAGAGGTTATTGATAACTCTTCAGGAGAAGCTAGACTAGATTGAGATGCTGAATTTGCTCAGTGATATTAAGTTTTATAGCTATACATATAATTTTTAAAATATACACATACAAATCTTTGTTGCTGAAATAACTGCATACATGGGTATATATGCGGTTTATCAGATGTATGCAGTGTATACATTTATCAAAACTCATTGAATGGTACACTTAAGATTTGTGTATTTCACTCTATGTAAATTTTACCTGAGAGAGAGAAGTATTAAAATCTATACTGATGTACTTAGAGGTGAAGTGTACTGATGTTGACCATCTGCCACTTATTTTGAGATGAATGAAAAATAAGATGAATTGATGTGTGGATAGATATGTGATAAAGCAAATATCGCAAAAATTAAATTGTAGAATCTAGGTGGTGAGTACAGTTCTTTCAACTTTCCATACGTTTGAAACTTTTTATAGTAAAGCTAGGGGGAAATAGTTTTAAGACAGACTCAACCTACTTTGACACTGAGAACGTTTTTAACATTCAACTATTTATTTTTCTGTCCTCCTTTCAGGTTATTTTTACTCAGTCAACTTTTTTATGAGACTTTTCCACTCTTGTAATGAAACTGTTCTAGACTCAAAGTTTTATTGACCTTTAAAGCATATTTCTCTAAAGAAATAGACTCAGAAAACATTTTTAAAACAGGTGATGTATTTATGCTTCTTTTGATTATTACTTCATAACAGTAGTAGAAAACTTTTTAGAAAGTATCAGTGAGATTCTTGGAAAAAGTAGAAATGTTCAAAGTTAAAATGTATAATTATCAACCTAATTTTTAGATACAAACTTGATTACCAAATGAATTATGCAAAAGTTAAAGCAAAATACTATTCTGAAGACAGGGCTTGATTACTTTCTAATAAATTTATCATTGTGAAAGTTTGGACCAAAGCGTAAGAAAATAAACCTTATATGGTAAACAAAATTCAGGTCAAAAAGAAAATAGAAATTGGATATCATCTCATTACCAAATGCAGATTATTCAGGTGTGTTGCTGAGGGTAAAACATGGTTTCAGGAGGGACCAGTCTGTAGTGGAAGGACTAGGTGTTAGAGACCTGGGTTCTAAGACTCACTCTCGTACTCACTGATGTGGCTCCACAGTCATTTAACCCCAATGAGCGTCCGATTTTTCAAATATAAATACACTTGTCTACAGGACAGGGTTATTATGGAATCACATAAGATAATAAGTGTGAAAAGCACTTTGGAAATTATAAACTGTTACACAAATAGAAGTATTAAAATAATTTTCATTGTGACTTTGAGGAAACTGCTATAAAATAAACTGTTTTCAGTGGTTACATATTTCTCATTATAATATTTTATTTGCAATTCTTTAGAATTTGCTCAGAAAACAATCATTTTAATCGAACCTATTTTATTGTGTCTCTTTGTACAAAGCACACTGCAAAATGCAGCCTGGAATACAAAAGTGAATAGAATACCTACAGTCCTGCCATTAGATAAATTGCCCTCTGAGGTGAACTTATGTACTATTGTTTGTTTCTTAAGATAGTTACAAGTTTATTCAGCGGTTTTATAGAGAAAAACATCCTTTTCAGTTTTTGAGGAAAGTCAATAGCTCTTTCAGATATGACAGTATTGATCAGCAAAATAAATACTAGTAACAGCTTAAGAGCTTGTGTGTGTTGTGTTGTTGTGTTGTGTTGTATTAATTATTACTACTGCCTCTGTGTTTAAAACAATAGCAATGGAAAAGCCCCAGAAATGTCTTTGTGTACATTTATATTTTATAATGAACTGAAAAATTATGAGATTTTTACATGGGCTGGGTGTTGAACTGCGGATATCAATCGTACGCATCTGTGAGATATATGGTTCTGCTGGTCATACTCAAAGAAATAACGAAACTTAGAAGAGGTGTCAGTAGGAAGTGTTAAAATGATCAAGGGTAAAGAAAGATTTTGAGGTTAGACCAAATATATATGTTTATTCAATATGAAAAGACAAAGGAGAAATTGAATAAAAACTATAATTTTCCTAGCTAATTCCAGAAACTTTAAATTAGGGGCACTTTTCAGAGCCTGAAATAGGCAACTTGAGTACACCTGTGCAAATGCTTCCTTTCACGATTGAAAACCTACAAAGTTAATCACATTTGGGTACAAGGTAAGACTATAAATCAGTTCAAAAAAGGTGACAGATCCAAGGAAATTAAATAGACCTGTTGACCTGGTGGGTCTTGCCTACTAGAGACACAGGCAATAGATGCCTTCGTGCTTTCCAGCAAAGCATCCACTGGGTCTGCCAGAGCACATTGGAAACCTAGGTGGAGGTGTTGAGTTCCTGCTCATCCACCTCTTCTCTGAGACTGTCCCAGCTCCTCCCTGGGCAGCCCTATTTCTGTACCACTTTATTTTTTATCTCTTCTCTATGGTTTGCTTCAGGGTATAGTATGCCTACTTCCCACACCAGCCTGAGAGCCCCTTCCTTGAGACCAGGGATCATACCTGTTTTCCCTGAACCCCCTGCCTCACACCTGGCAAAAAGCAGGAACATTTGGTGAAAGTTTTTTGGATATTGTCTGACCCAGTAGGGTTCAGGTTCTTTTCTAACCTCCATATCCATGCATAAACCACACGTCACTTCTTGTTGAAGGCTCCCCCTATGTTTCCTAGTACGGCCAGTTACTGTAGTTAAGTCAAGAAGAGCATACACTTTGGATCCAGACACACTGGGGTTGAGTCCTGGCTGTACCACTTCTAGCTGTGACCTTCCTTGACCTCTCTGAACCTCAGTTCCCCATCTGGAAAGGTCAGGTACTATATTTACCTTACTGTGTTGTCCTGGGGATGTGCCTGACACATAACAAACACTTACTAATTGGGAGCTGCTATTATTGTTTCTTTGGTACTTAATTAATTCAAGGCATAGTTTGTGGATGTAATAAAATGGATCAAATATACACCTGCCTTAAGGACCTCACAGCACAGAAACAAAGAGTGAGCAAACGCAAATGTAGGGTAGTGCTGGTAGGACAGGAATTGCACAGAGCTTTGGGAGTTCACAGACCAACAAATGATACGTCCCTGATCGGGTACAGCCAAAATTCCTTCCCAGTGGTTAGACTTTCCATCTTAGTATTCGCTAGATACAAGGTTGTTTTATTTTAATCTTATAGTATTAATAAACTACTACCTAGATTATATATCAGCATAAGCAGTGCTGGATAGAGACAATAAAAACTAGATAAGATTACTGAGTGAAAATGATCATTAGCTTTCTGTGCTATCTGTTGAATTTTTTTAATATACAAAAAACCACCATATTTCATTAGTATTTTTGTTGTTGCAGTTAATCCAGAAACTTAGAACTAGCTTTACTAACTTTATAAACCTGGCATCATTTAATTCTCCTGTTGATAATGTACTGGGGTCAGGGGCTCAGTGGGATATTTGGGACTAATATCTTTACATCATCTCTTGCTTTCCAAGGCTTTCAATAAGGGACGAGAGAGCTGACTTTTAACTAATTTCCAGATTTTTTTTTTCCTATTCAGAACAAAGTAAAAGTCCTGAGAAGAGCAGGTAGAAGGAAGTGGATTAGGTTAATACATTTTCAGGAATAGCAGGGGAGATGAGGACTGGTTTCTGCCTTGTACCTTTTTTATTCTGCTTAGTATCCACTTAATATTTTCAATGAAAGAATACCAATAGCCTGGTATGTGTAATTATTCAAAATTTAAAAGTATCCACAGTCCCATCAACAGATGAATGATCAAATTGTGGTACATCCCCACAGTGTTCATTGCAGCTCTATTTACAATAGCCAGGACATGGAAGCAACCTAAGTGTCCATCAACAGATGAATGGATAAAGAAGATGTGGCACATATATACAATGGAATATTACTCAGCCATAAAAAGAAATGAAATTGAGTTACTTGTAGTGAGGTGGATGGACCTAGAGACTGTCATACAGAGTGAAGTAAGTCAGAGAAAAACAAATACTGTATGCTAACACATATATATGGAATCAGAAAAAAAAAAGGTTCTGAAGAACCTAGGGGCAGGACAGAAATAAAGACGCAAACGTAGAGAATGGACTTGAGGACACCGGGAGGGGGAAGGGTAAGCTGGGATGAAGTGAGAGAGTGGCATGGACATATATACACTATCGAATGTAAAATAGATAGCTAGTGGGAAGCAGCCACATAGCGCAGGGAGATCAGCTCAGTGCTTTGTGACCACCTAGAGGGGTGGGTTGGGGAGGGTGGGAGGGAGACGCAAGAGGGAGGGGATATGGGGATATATGTATACGTATAGCTGATTCACTTTGTTATACAGCAGAAACTAACACACCATTGTAAAGCAATTATACTCCAATAAAGATCTTAAAAAAATAAATAAAATAAAATACCCTTTTCCAAAGGGTGGGTGACTATGGGGGGGGAAAGTTGTGGTACCTCCCTGCCATGGAATACTACCCAAGAATACAAAGGATTAAACTATTGATACATGCAACAACCTGGATGAATCTCCAGAGAATTAATGCTGAGTCAAAAAAGCCAGTCCCCAAAGGTTACATACTGTATCGTTTCATTTATATAGCATCCTTGAAATGACAAATTTATAGAAATGGAGAACAGGTTAGTAGTTGCCAGGGGTTAGGAGGGGGAAGGGCAGGGGGGAAATTACTGCAGTTATAAAAGGGCAACATGAAGGATCCTTGTGGTGATGGAAATACTCTGTAGCTTGACTATATCAATGTCAATATCCTGGTTATGATATATGACAGTTTTACAAGATGTTACCATTGGGGGGAAGTGGGTGAGGGGTACATGAGCTCTTTCTGTACTATTTCTTACAACTGCATGTTAATCTACAATTATCTCAAAATAAAAGTCAAATTTTTAAAAAATTAGCTACAGTAATTTCCATGTGGATAACCACTTGATGTGGTTAACCACTTAACCACTTAATGTGGTTAAGCCCCAGATTTTTAACATAATTAAATACTGCAAAAAGCAGTTGCTTATATAGCAGCTTTTTTTTTCCATTGTAGAAACCTTGGAACATATGGACAAAAACAGAATGAAGTATAAATAGGAAAATAAACATAACTACTATTACCTTTTTGGTATTTTTCATTCTGTTGGGGTTTTTTTCTGAATTTGTAAATATATTTTTTCACTTATAATTGGGGATATATAGTTTATGAGGTTTTGCAGTCTGCTTTCTTGAATTTTCCATCATGCAGATTTCTCTGTCTTTAAAATTCTTCAAAAACAATTTTCATGTGGCTATATATTCCCTTATATGGATGTTCTATAATTTATGTAATCATTCCCTAATTATTAGATATTTGTCCATTTTATATGATCGATATCCTTACACATAAAGCTTTTTCTACATTTCCTATTTTTTCCTTAATGTAGGTTTTTGTAAATGGAATTACTGAATCAAAGTGCATGAGCATTTTTAAGGCTCTTTGATTTAAATTACCAGATTGCTTTCTGGAAAAGTGGTACTAATTTACATGGTCACCAGTAAGTGCATGTGAATGGATGAGGTCCAAGACCAAAAGTAGCTAGAAACAGCATAGAGTTCCAGAACAGAAAGATTCAAGATTTTTATCTTTATGTAAAGCAAAGTTTCTCTACTTCAGCACCACTGACATTTTGGGCTACATAATTCATTCTTGTTGGGGAGCCATCTTGGGCATTGGAGGATGTTTAATAGCATCCCAGGCCTCTACCCACTAGATGACAGTAGCACAACCTATCTCCTCACTCCAACCACCACCACAGTTGTGACAACCAAAAGTGTCTCCAGACATTGCCAAATGTCCCCCTGAGGGGCAATATTGCTTCTGGTTGAAAACTATGAATCTAAGAGTTACATGTGCAGTGAGGCACTTATCGTTAGAATGTCTCTGACACTGTGTACACTAACGTTCTGAAGCGTAGCCTCTCAGGGTGCTTTTCTTTCTCTGAAGTGTGTATGTGCATGTTGTCTGCAAAGTAAAATTGGCTAATCACTTCTTTAAGGCTAAGTGACTTTGTTACTGCTCGGTGTGTATTTCTCCCTGCTGCTACCTCTCTGGATTCCTGGTTATTAGAGGAAATTTAAAGAAAGTGACCACACTGCCCTGCAAAAATGATTTCCCCTAGTACCTAATATGGTATTTGAAAGTGTCAGTCAGTATACCTACCCTTTGTCTTTGTCCTTTGAATAAAAAGGGCCCCAGTAGACTAAGAACAACTTGGTTCCCTTGACTTTGTATGTAAAGGAAGGAGAAAGAGTGGAGTGGGATTTTTGCTAACTTAAGTTTGAGCCTTAAAAATCATAAGAAGCCTATTTTACACAGCAGGAGCTCCTAGTTGAAGGTTTGTCCCTCAGATCTACAGCCGACCTTACCTTCCATTCTTGCTGGAATGCACCTGTGTGAAATGGCCACCTATGTTACTTCTGTAATATTTCAAAACATCATGGGGTCATTGGAACCCACACTCTGTTTCTGATGTATTGATATAACGTTCTGCACCCAGATCTTCTAGTAGCTCAGTTATAGTTGATGAATTTCCTTAATTCAAGTAAGACAAGATTCAATTTACTTTGAAAAATGAGGAACACACAAACACGTCGTTAAGAAAATAAACTCACTGCAAATATTCTATCCTTAAGTGATATGAAATGCATTTAAGTCTGTTTTTCAGTAAAGACCTGAACCTTTGAAGTTCTGTCTGTTAGCCCGCAGTTCTGAGGTGTGACATTTAGCTTATGAAGGTTAGTTTGACATTGACTTTCTCTACTGGCTGTTTCTGTTTGTTTCCCTTAGGAGCAGTCTCACAGGTGCTGGACAGCCTGGAAGAAATTCATGCACTTACAGACTGCAGTGAAAAGGACTTAGATTTCCTACACAGTGTTTTCCAGGATCAGCATCTTCACACACTACTAGATGTAAGTTTTTCTTTTTATTAATTTTTTTGGGTAAATTGAACATTTACCATACCGTTTTACTTTACATGAATATCCAAATGTCCATCATAACAGTCCTTTTTCAGTTGCCTTCAGTCTGTGAGAAATGTGGGAAGTCATCCATCATAGATTCATAACTGAAATATAGTATCTTATATATGGTACAAATGCAGTATAGCCTAACAAGTCACAGTGGAAAAAGTTATATATTTTATATATGTGTTTCTATTAGAAGAATCCATTGATCTTAGCTGTGATTACCTTTTATTGCTTTTAAACATTGTTTTCAAACATTGCACCTCAAACATGAATATAGGAGAGAGAAAAGTAAGATATTGTGCAATGGACTGTATTCACATACACATTTCATACTTAACGTTGCTGGTTTTCATAAACTCAGTGTCTTCTCCTTAAAACGTAAGAATATATTCCATCATTAAATATGACAGGCTCCACTGACAGGTAAAAGGAAAAGTCAGAAGCTGACAGTTCACATCTGCCTTCATTTCAGTCACATTTTAAGTAAAATACCTTTCTTATAGAACTTGGTTAACTTCAGCAGTGAAAACTTTCTTAGTGTACATATTAGTCTACTAGTACATATAAGTCTTTTTACAAGAAAAATCTTCCCTTAATAAGAGAATTATTTTGCTTTGGGATGTCTAGAACTTTTTGGTGCTCACTCTGATTAATCAACCATGTGACATGGATTAAACTAAAGCAAAATTTCCCAGAATGTGTTCTACAGAGCATTGCTCTGGGAGATAGTGGTGGGTCTTGCCATTCGAGAGGGGGGAGTAGATCTTAAATTTATTGGTTAAATTATTTATTGACTATATAAGTTTGGAAAATGCTGCATTCTTTATTCCCTTTATACGGATTCACAATGGGTGTTAGTATATAGCAGCTCTAAGATGTCCTATAGCAAAGAAACCTTATTAACTCTAATAGCATTTCTCAAACTAATTTGGGCAGAGAACTTTTATTCACAATCCTGTCGAATTGGTAAGGACCAGTTTGGGAAAAGCTAAGCTAAGAGTGTCATAGTATGTTTCAACTTCACACTAAGTGCAGTCATAGGTATCTCACAGTTGCTTCTATCCATAGATTTGGTCAAATCAAATTAATTATTATTTTTTGATTAGTTAGGCTTTTTAAATAGTATATGTATTAATTCAGGACTAACTGCTACAGCATGCAATCCTAAAATTTGAGTGGCTTACCGGAATAGAAGTTTATTTCTTGCTCACATCACAGTCCAATGCAGGTAGATGAGGAGGGGAGGAGCAGGAAGAGTCTCTTCCACAGAGGCATTCAGGGATCCAGGCTTCTTCCACTTTGTGATTCTGCCATCTCTCAAGGTTTTGGAATCTTCCACTGCATCCTTTGCATCCAGCCAGCAGATGAGAGAAAATGGAGAATTTTGCAGGGTCAAGGTTGGAAGTGGCCTGTATCACAGTTGTCCATATTCCATTGACAAGTACTAGTTACATGCTTACCTAGATGCAAGAGAACTGGGAAATAGTTTTTAAATGTACTAAATGAAATAAGCCAGATAGAGAAAGACAAATACTGCATGGTATCAATTATGTGTGTAATCTTAAAAAAAAGTCAAACTCATAGAAACAAAGTGGAATGATGGTTGCCCAGGCTGGGAGGTGGGGGAAATGGGGAGAAGTTGGTATTTATCTTATTTATAAGATAAATAAGGTCAGAGGATCTAATGTATAGCGTGGTGACTATAGTTAACACTGCATTTTATAATTGAAATTTGCTAAGAGAATAGAACTTAAGTATTCTCATCAAAAAAAAGATAAATACGTGAAGTGATGGATGTGTTAATTAACTTGATTGTGAGAATCCTTTCACAATGTATACATTTATCAAATCATCATGTTGTACACTTTAAATATATTACAATTGTACTTGTCAATTATACTTCAGTAAAGATAAAAAATGTGCTCAGGAAGATAAGGAAATGGGTTTTCTCTTTAGTGTAATTTATCCTAAGTAATTTGAGGACATTTCAGATTAAGTTTATTTCAAGTAACTTGTTACTTTCCTTGGACACGAAAAAGCCCTTGAAATTCGTTCTGGTTTGTGGATAGCTCCTAACATTCCATTTTCTCCTCCTTCGTTGTCATCATTGTTATTGTTAATGTGCTATTTGAATTAGAGTTTGACCTCTTTTCATTGGCTATTTAAATATCTATTCTTCTTTATCATTGTTTCATATGATGCAGAAAGGTTTTTTTTGTTTTTGTTTGGTTTTTTGGCCGTGCCACAACACGGCATGCGGGAGTTCCCCAACCAGGGTTCGAACCCGCGCCCTCTGCAGTGGAAGTGCGGCGTCTTAACCACTGGACTACCAGGGAAGTCCCAGATGCAGAAAGTTTTGACAATTGTGAATTTTCTGCAGAAGTCACAGCCTTTACTAGAACTAGTAAGTGGGATATTTGAAAGAAGCTGCAGCAGAGCATGGAGATTTGGTTTATTTCAGTGCAGTCAGTGGTTGTCACTGCTAAGATTTACTGGCCTTTAGATCAAGGACTTTTTGTCATTTAAAGGCTAAGAGTAGCCCAAATTAGTTTTCAAAGTTGGGTTTTTCTTACTGAATGTAACAAGGTATCTGAGCATACCAAGCTTGAGACTACAGGGGAAATGCAAGAACATTGCTAGTTTCTACAGGGAGGGGCAGATATTCAGACACAGACTGGACTTTGGAACTGAGCCAGGCTGCCAGACCTCACTGAAAATAATTATTTTGAATAACTGCTGCATTCTTGGGTAGACATTGTTACAACTTCAGAAGAGATTCATAGATTTTAGTGAGGAAAAACATGTTTAAAGTTCCTTTGGATTTTTATTAATTATATTTATATTCCTTTGTAATTTTTATTAATTACACTTAAAGAAGTGTCTGTAGTATCAGTATGTGCCCTGTCAATGCATCTCGTTTTGAAAAGGAGTTGGTGGGCTGAAAATGAGTTGTGCCCAATAAAAAGACACCGTGTCTACAGAATTTTGCAGACAAGCACTACATGTGAAGCCCAGAACTCTCCTGAAATGACTGACTATGAGGCCGACCCTGGGCAGTGTTGGGATGCATTTGGTTCTGAAGATCCAAACTGAGCCATCCTTCAATGAAAGCTTAATTGTCATGAATGAAATAATGCCCTCATGATCTACAGCCCTTAAATATGTCTCATTAAGCTCTTGTTTCAGAGTTAACAGGCTACATTTCAATAATGTGATCAGTGAAGTGTTCAAATGGCTGCCATGTAGAGAAATCTAACTATTAAAAAATGTTTCAATACTTCAGTACTTATGGTATGCATAAAAAAAAGGATCATGGTATGACCAACACTTGAGGAGAAACTTTTCAAACTTTGGCCATTCATTCTTCTTTCTTCTAGTGTTCCACATCCCATGCTTGGATTTGGATTGTATTGTTTTGCAGAATCATTGTTATCCTTTTCAAGAATTCCAAGTAGTGACACCTAGTGGCCTAGTTTTGTGGACCATGGCTTGACTGTTACTTAATCCCACTGAGCCATTTCATGAAATATCTTTATTATATTTAAATAATTCCTATTAATTCAATAACACTAAAAATCGTTAAGTTTGCAGCCGTCATTTTTCAGCTGACAAAAAGAAACAAGATTAAGTTCCTGAGGAAGATAAAAGATTATGTAGTGGGCTTCCCTGGTGGCGCAGTGGTTGAGGGTCTGCCTGCTGGTGCGGGGGGCACGGGTTCGTGCCCCGGTCTGGGAGGATCTCACATGCCGCGGAGCAGCTGGGCCCGTGAGCCATGGCCACTGAGCCTGCGCGTCCGGAGCCTGTGCTCTGCAGCGGGAGAGGCCACGGCAGTGAGGGGCCCGCGTACCGCAAAAAAAAAAAAAAAAAAAAAAGATTATGTAGTACTTTATTTTTTCTAGTCATGCCTTTAAAATAGTAAGAAGCTCAAAATTCAAAGAAACGTTATTAGAATTGGTTTGGAGGAAACAAAACATCTGTCATATTTAAAGAATTTACATTAAAACAAAAGAAATACTGTGGTTCCACTGAGGGAGGAAATGCTTTCTGATTTGAATTCTAGTAAAACGCATCTAGTATAATCTGTAGTTAGAAATAGTTCTAGAACGTCTAAATATTTGCTATTCAACCAGTTCTACCTGGCACACATATGCTGCTTCTCATTTTGTGGGGAGAAATAAAGAGGCTTGAGGAAGAAGTGTGCTTGGTCCAGCTTGTTCCAATATGTCTACTTTCAAAAATTAAAAGCAGTGGTACGGTGATGGTCTGTGTCTGAAATATATAGATCAATTTTAATAAAATACAATTTGGAGTGTGTTTACTGAAGCTGCCAGAAACGGGTTGGCTTAAGATAAGAAATTATTCTCTTACAGTTCTGGAGGCTAGAAGTCTTAAATCAGGTGTCAGCAGAGCCATGCTCCCTCCAAGTCTCCAGGGAAGAATCCTTCCTTGCCTCTTCCAGCTCTGGTAGTTGCCTGCAGTCCTTGGTGTTCTTTGGCCTCATTACTCCAGTTTCTGACTCCATCTTCACATGGCATTCTCCTCTGTATGTGTGTGATTCTATTCAGTATGTCTTCACATGGCCTTCTTATAAGGACATTAGTCATTGGATTTAGGACCCGCTCTAATCCAGTATGACCTCATCTTAATTAATTACATCTGCAAAGACCTGATTTCCAAATAAGGTCACATTCTGAGATTCCGGATCAACATGAATTTTGAGGGGACAATATTCAGCCCAGTACAGCATGGAAAACTAATTTTGCCCAGAATTGATTTTTCAAGTATTAGTGCAGATTACAAAAATCAAATCTAAAATAATGAAATGTTACTCTGTCGTTCATTAATTAGGCTTTCTTGGGAATTGGTGTTAAAGTGTAATTATGTCTTTTACTAATATTTTGAATTAGTTTTGGAACTTCCGTGTGATAACGTTGGATGGTGAGATGATAGAGGTGTTTTTGATGGGCTGAAAAATCAAGAGTTTTTTTCCAGATAAAAAGTATTTTGCAAATGTTATTTGGTGGTGATTCTCAGTCTTATTAAGTTTTTGTAGAAATTTTCCTATTACAGAATTAATGTTTATTTTGTAAGTCAACAATGTTACAAAACATTGTTAAATTACACGTGTTTCTCTCTGCCAAACTTTGACAGCTAAGTTTTAAACATTCACCCACCATCTGTCATACCTCTGAGCAGCTGTTAGCATTTGTTACAGACTGCTGTTTCCATGGTAGATGTGATGCCCCACTTAATTAAGATCATTTTTCTGAGAAGTCCTAAAAAATAATCGGTGATTAGATTAATAAAGCAAAAACTAACTGCAGTAGCAACTTAATTTAGCAGTTTTATATTAATTTATAAGCAATTTTATAATAGAATATTTTAAAATATTCCATTAGAAATAATTGATGTCCTTAATCCTCAATATTTTATATTATTGACATCTTTATTATGACTTTTCTGCTTTTTAGGGTGAATTAGAGAGTTTTTCTATCTGACCTGGAGTTAACACTGGAAAACTACAACTCTTGATTTACTATTTTGCTTTTTTTAAGATGATATTAAATTAGTAGTCATATTTGGGAATAGCTTATTTTTAGAACTCAGAAGCTTCCTAAAAGGGAAAAAAATGAAACTTCTGCAATAATTTGATGTTTTTGAGCAATTTGGGGTCTGAGAAGTAAGCTGATACAGTGTTAAGTTTGGATGTTTAAATAGGTTACCAGTCAGGAAATGCCAAAGCTAAGTTATCCATGAATTTGTAGTCTGGTCGATTTGCACTTATATGTCTGGAATAATAAGGCCTATTTGAGGACCTTCAGAGGCTGAGCTACTCGTACCTTCTCAGGGTCCCATGTAGTCTTTTTTTTTGTGAAGCTGGAAAAGATAGGAGTATTTTAATAGCCTTTTCCATTAATAGTGGGTATTCTTTTTTGTCACTATACCAAACCTTGTAGCATGGTAGTTTCTTAAAGGTTATTTCCAATGTGGATTCTGAAACCATATCAATAAGCCTTTTGTACTCTGGTACATTAACATCCAGTATCTTGAATGGTGTATAACATTGTATTTATGTTTTCCAAATATTTGACAATGAGCATATATTACTTTTATGGGGGATGGTGCTGATTACATTTTTAAATTTATATACAGTACAGTTCACTCTCTGGTGTAGAGTTCTATGAGTGTTTACAAATGCATAAGAGTCATGTTACTGTTACCCCAATCAAGATACAAAACACATCTATCACAAACACCCTCTTTCCACAGTTCCCTTGTGCTGCTTCTTTCAGTTGCACTTTTTAAAACAATATTTATTTATTTGTTTATGGCTGCATTGGGTCTTCATTGCTGTGTGCAGGCTTCCTCTAGTTACGGTGAGCAGGGGCTACTCTTTCTTGCAGTGCGCGGGATTCTCACTGCGGTGGCTTCTCTTGCCGTGGAGCAAAGGCTCTAGGCACGCAGGCTCAGTAGTTGTGGAGTGCAGGCTTAGTTGCTCCACGACATGTGGAATCTTCTCAGACCAGGGCTTGAACCCGTGTCCCCTGCATTGGCAGGCGGATTCTTAACCACTGGGCCACCAGGGAAGTCCTCAGTTGCACTTTTAAAATAAGTTCATTCAAAAGGCTAACCTCACATCATATGCTGACTCCTACCAGTTTTGCTTATGAAGTGTCATGTGTTCCATCCATGGCATTATCTTCCATCTGGGACCCACCCCTCACCTCCTTATGGAATATGCTGCCATTCTCAGAGATGTGCAGAATGAAACTTTGTAATATATGTGTTTCATTGCTTAGCTAGGAGTGGGTAGGTACTTGATCTGTGAATATAAAATTAAATTCTAAGAACAACTCCCCCACAAACAACTCTGAAGAAAAATTCTAACATATCCGTTGGTACTTCATCAGAAGAGAAATTTTAGATCTGAGGATTTGAGAAAGAAAATTAAGTCGTATCTTCAACTCAGTTACTTTTTATTTTGACATCTTTATTGGAGTATAATTGCTTTACAATGGTGTGTTAGTTTCTGCTTTATAACAAAGTGAATCAGTTATACATATACATATGTTCCCATATCTCTTCCCTCTTGCATCTCGCTCCCTCCCACCCTCCCTATCCCACCCCTCTAGGTGGTCACAAAGCACCGAGCTGATCTCCCTGTGCTATGCGGCTGCTTCCCACTAGCTATCTGTTTTACGTTTGATAGTGTGTATATGTCCATGCCACTCTCTCACTTTGTCACAGCTTACCCTTCCCCCTCCCCATATCCTCAAGTCCATTCTCTAGTAGGT
Organism: Pseudorca crassidens; assembly: GCF_039906515.1. NCBI lineage: Eukaryota > Metazoa > Chordata > Mammalia > Artiodactyla > Delphinidae > Pseudorca > Pseudorca crassidens. Next base: position 96,790,801 of record NC_090317.1, read on the forward strand.
CTGTGTCTTTATTCCCATCTTGCCCCTAGGTTCTTCATGACCATTTTTTCCCCTTAGATTCCATATATATGTGTTAGCATACGGTATTTGTTTTTCTTTTTCTGACTTACTTCACTCTGTATGACAGACTCTAGGTCCATCCACCTCACTACAAATAACTCAATTTTGTTTCTTTTTATGGCTGAGTAATATTCCATTGTATATATGTGCCACATCTTCTTTATCCATTCATCTGTCGATGGACACCTAGGTTGCTTCCATGTCCTGGCTATTGTAAATAGACCTGCAATGAACATTTTGCTAAATGACTCTTTTTGAATTATGGTTTTCTCAGGGTATATGCCCAGTAGTGGGATTTCTGGGTCGTATGGTAGCTCTATTTTTAGTTTTTTAAGGAACGTCCATACTGTTCTCCATAGTGGCTGTATCAATTTACATTACCACCAACAGTGCAAGCGGGTTCCCTTTTCTCCACACTCTCTCCAGCATTTATTGTTTGTAGATTTTTTTATCATGGCCATTCTGACCTGTGTGAGATGATATCTCATTGTAGTTTTGATTTGCATTTCTCTAATGATTAATGTTGAGCCTCCTTTCATGTGCCTCTTGGCCATCTGTATGTCTTCTTTGGTGAGATGTCTATTTAGGTCTTCTGCCCATTTTGGGATTGAGTTGTTTGTTTTTTTGATGTTGAGCTGCATGAGCTGCCTGTAAATTTTGGAGATTAATCCTTTGTCAGTTGCTTCATTTGCAAATATTTTCTCCCATTCTGAGGGTTGTCTTTTGGTCTTGTTTCCTTTGCTGTGCAAAAGCTTTGAAGTTTCATTAGGTCCCATTTGTTTATTTTTGTTTTTATTTCCATTTCTCTAGGAGGTGGGTCAAAAAGGATCTTGCTGTGATTTATGTCATAGAGTGTTCTGCCTATGTTTTCCTCCAAGAGTTTGATAGTGTTTGGCCTTACGTTTAGGTCTTTAATCCATTTTGAGCTTATTTTTGTGTATGGTGTTAGGGAGTGTTCTAATTTCATTCTTTTACATGTAGATGTCCAGTTTTCCCAGCACCACTTATTGAAGAGGCTGTCTTTTCTCCACTGTATATTCTTGCCTCCTTTATCAAAGATAAGGTGACCATAGGTGCGTGGGTTTATCTCTGGGCTTTCTATCCTGTTCCATTGACCTATATTTCTATTTTTGTGCCAGTACCATACTGTCTTGATTACTGTAGCCTTGTAGTATAGTCTGAAGTCAGGGAGCCTGGTTCCTCCAGCTCCATTTTTCATTCTCAAGATTGTTTTGGCTATTCGGGGTGTTTTGTGTTTCCATAGAAATTGTGAAATTTTTTGTTCTAGTTCTGTGAAAAATGCCAGTGGTAGTTTGATAGGGATTGCATTGAATCTGTAGATTGCTTTGGGTAGTAGAGTCATTTTCACAATGTTGATTCTTCCAATCCAAGAACATGGCATATCTCTCCATCTTTTTTTTTTTTTTTTTTTTTTTTTTGCGGTACGCGAGCCTCTCACTGTTGTGGCCTCTCCCATTGCAGAGCACAGGCTCCGAACGTGCAGGTTCAGCGGCCATGGCTCATGGGCCCAGCCGCTCTGCAGCATGTGGGATCTTCCCGGACCGGGGCACGAACCCGTGTCCCCTGCATCGGCAGGCGGACTCTCAACCACTGCGCCACCAGGGAAGCCCTTTCCATCTATTTTTATCATCTTTAATTTCTTTCATCAGTGTCTTATAATTTTCTCCATACAGGTCTTTTGTCTCCTTAGATAGGTTTATTCCTAGATATTTTATTCTTTTTGTTGCAATGGTAAATGAGAGTGTTTTCTTAATTTCACTTTCAGATGTTTCATCATTAGTGTATAGGAATGCAAGAGATTTCCGTACATTAATTTTGTATCCTGCTACTTTACCGAATTCATTGATTAGCTCTAGTAGTTTTCTGGTAGCATCTTTAGGATTCTCTATGTATAGGATCATGTCATCTGCAAACAGTGACAGCTTTACTTCTTTTCCGGTTTGGATTCCTTTTATTTCTTTTTCTTCTCTGATTGCTGTGGCCAAAACTTCCACAACTATGTTGAATAAGAGTGGTGAGAGTGGGCAACCTTGTCTTGTTCCTGATCTTAGTGGAAATGGTTTCAGTTTTTCACCATTGAGGATGATGTTGGCTGTGGGTTTGTCATATATGGCCTTTATTATATTGAGGAAAGTTCCCTCTATGCCTACTTTCTGGAGGGTTTTTATCATAAATGGGTGTTGAATTTTGTCGTAAGCTTTCTCTGCATCTATTGACCATGTAGTCTTAAAGAGTGAACTTCAGCAAATATGAAACCATCTGGGTAGTAGGGCAGTGGTGGTCGCCCTTGTGCTACCTGCCTCCTGGGGCTGGAGATTGAAGTACCCTGAAGCTTGCTGTGGATATGGGGGTCTCTCATTCCACTGTTTCTAATTGGATGGGCAAAAACTCCCATGTCTGTTTCCATCAGAGTATCGAAATATTAGTGTCAATAGGAAAGTATCACATGAAACAAAATTCCTGAAATAAAGAGAGCTAGAAATATTATATGTCCTAAATATCTTCAAAGTAGTTTTTCTTCATTCTTAATGTAATTATCAATAAACTTAAAGGAAAAAAATAAGCTACTAAGAATATGGTCATTTGTTACACAGCAATAGAAAAGTAATATAACTAGAAACAAAGCAAGGATTGTCCACTATTACCACTTCTATTCAACATTGTTATGGAGGTTCTGGCCAGTGCAGTAAAGCAAGAAAAAGAAATTCAAGGCATGCAGATTGGAAAAGAAGAAGTAAAACCATATTCTCACAGAGATATAGTCTTGCATGTAAAAAATCCTAAGGACACTACAAAAAAATCTACTAGAACTAATAGGCAAGTTTAGCAAGATTGCAGGATACCAGATCAACATACAAAAATTAACTGTACTTTTATATATAAGCAATGAATAATGTGAAAATAAAATTTTTAAAATATTCACAATACCATTGAAACAGGATAAAATACTTAGTTAATTAAACAAAAGAAGTATAGGACTCATACATTGAAAACTACAACTGTTGCTGAAAGAAAGTAAGGAAGATCTAAATAAATGGAGAGAGATAAAATGTTGGATTGGAGGATTCAATATTGTTAAGATGGAAGTTTTCTTCATATTGAGCTATAGATTCAATGCAGTCCTTATCAGCATCCCAGCAGAATTTTTTTAGTAGAAGTTGACAGTCTGATCCTACAATTTATATGGAAATGCCATAAACAATTTTGTAAAAAGAACAAAACTAGAGAACTGACTTCAAAGCTTGTTATAAAGCTACATTAATGAAAATAGTATGGTATTGGTGTAAGGATAGACATAAGGACCATAGCATTCAGAAATAAACCCTCATTCATGGCCAGCTGATTTTCAACAAAGGTGCCAGGGCAATTCAATGGGGAGGGGATAGTGCTTTTTTTAAACGTGGTGCAGGAACAATTGGTTATCCATATGCAAAGAAATAAACTTAGACCCTTACTTCACACCATTACACAAAGATTTCCACAAGATGGAAATTGTAAGCTTAAAACTATAAAATTTTTAGAAGAAAATATAAGGAGTAAATCTTCATTACCTTGGGTTAAGCAAAGCGTTCTAAGATACAACACAAGAGAAGGCTTGAGGATGAAGAAGATATTCTAAAACTGGATTGAGGAGATGGTTGTACAGCTGTTATGAATTTACTGAAAGTCATCAAATTGTACACTTACAATGTGCAGACTGTACAGTTTATAAATGATACTCAGTAAAGCTTTTAAAAGTTAAAAAATGAGGGCTTCCCTGGTGGCACAGTGGTTGAGAGTCTGCCTGCCGATGCAGGGGACATGGGTTCGTGCCCCGGTCCGGGAAGATCCCACATGCCGCGGAGCAGCTAGGCCCATGAGCCATGGCCGCTGAGCCTGCGCGTCCGGAGCCTGTGCTCTGCAATGGGAGAGGCCACAAGAGTGAGAGGCCCGCGTATCGGGGGGAAAAAAAAAAAAAAAAGTTAAAAAATGAGAAGTAATGTATTTTTATTTTAAAAAATTTATTTTACCCTTTTTGCATTATTTTAAGGTAAAGCACTGTTGGAAGTTCCTTCCATGTGCTATGGGTTATAGTATACTGTGGATCATCCCAAAATATCATTTGTATGACACTATGACAGCAGTTTCCAGTGTCTCCTGGCATTGTCCCCGTGTCCTAACACCAATCTGGCAAAGCCAAGCTGCCTACTCTCTGCAGTGCCCAAAGCCCACTGAAGGGATCATCCCAGTAGATTTCACAGCATCATTACACTGATTTCCCCATCTCAACATTTAGCTTTATTGCTAAGAATTTACCTTTAAAATATAGCATTTTAAAGTTCATTGACTTTAAAATGCTAAATTTGTTTTTCTCTCCCAAGAACTGTTTTATTAACCAATGTGTGGTTGTGACTTGTGAAAGAAGTCCAAATTGTCTTTTTTTTTAAAAAAACATTATGAATTACATAATTGTACGTATTTTTCAGTAAGGGAGGGGGCATCTTCTCAAAGCAACATGTTTTAGTTTATTCTTTTAGTTCATTTCTTCTATATTCAAATGCATAGTCACTTCCCCAAATTCACACCTTCGTGGCAGATTTTATGTGACATAATTTCCACTTTTTTGGTCTCTTTACTGTGGTAAAATATACATAACATAAAATATACCACTTTAAGCATTTTTAAGTGTACCATTTGGTGGAATTAAGTACATTCACGTTGTTGTGCTACCATCACCACTATCCATCTCCAGAACTTTTTTCAGCTTCCCCAACTGAAACTGCACCCACTAAACAGCAACTCACCATTTCCTCCTCTCCTTAGCCCCTGGCAGCCACCATTCTACTTTCTGTCTCAAGGAATTTGACAACTGTAGGTTCCTCGTATAAGTGGGATCATACCTTATTTGTTCTTTTGTGACTAGCTTATTTCACCTAACGTAATGTCCTCAGAGGTTCATCCATGTTGTAGTATGTATCAGGATTTCCTTCCTTTTAAAGACTGAAAAATAATCCATCTTATTTATGTACCACATTTTGTTTATCCATTCATCCAATATCAGTGTTTTATGGTAGACAGTTATATACTAGGAAAAGCCAAATTCTCCAAATAAAACTATCCAGTAGTAGGGAATTCAGCCTTAGTTTCATCCCCAGGCAGTTGCTCTATCTGGTCTCCTATGATATACATCTTTGTGAAAGGAATGTGTGATTTTCACTGAAACTATTATTAACTACAGCAGTCCCTCTCATTCCCTTATTTGTTCAGGTGAATTACTTCTTAAAACAGTGATTGGAGTTTCCTCTAAAATACCAAGAATCAGCTTGTTCCCAGTACCAGTGTTTCCCACTGAGTGCCCTTCTCTTTTTATAGCACCATAGTCAACTTTACCGGAAGGCAGAGGAATGTTCGAAAAGCCTTCCAAGTGCAGCAAGCTCTGATTCTTCTTCATGCTATTCTCAAGGAAAGGGGGGGTTCCCCCCAGAAAGGAATGTGATATGCTCAGTTGAAGAGTGTTCGATGGGGTTGGCTTGCAGCATTCACATCCAAGAACATAGTTGCTTTCTTCTCTTTGTGGTCCTTCAAACATTATTTCATAAAACCACTTCTGCCAAACTGTCTTTTGTTCTCTTTTAACTTTCCACAACAGAAATTCATTTTTGCTACTTGTACAGATGCTTGTAGCTTTGCTACAGCTACTTGTACAAATGCTTGCTGTTTGTTTATACAAAATAATTCATACCCTAAGTCAAAACTTATTGAATTGCCTCAGTAACTGCATATCATATGACACACCTAATGTAAATGTTTTCTTTTAAAGTGGCAAATTAATAATAGGATATTCATTTACTGTAAATATTATTTAACTATTAATGTAGATGCTTCAGAAGATCACCTTAGGAAATGAGGTTTTAACACTTTAAAATTTTTAGTGGTTTTTTTTAAATGGAAAAGAAATTTATATCACAATGAAATTTCTCACACTTGGGAAAACTCTTAGATCTAGTATTCAAATGTGCCCTATTTCATAAGATTTAATTTAAAGCAAAATAAAGCCTGCCTGTATCATCTAACTGGTTGTTTTTCCTCATGCTTTCTTTTGCTTGCTCAAGAATAGGCATTATGATTTGTTTCTTACAAGGCTTCATTTTAGAGTTATTTGCCAACTGAAAAAGGCCTAGAGAACAGTCAAGCCAGGTCATCTGAGGCCAGTGTTTAAGTTTCTCAGAAAGAGCTGCCAACTGACCAGAAATCCAGCACAGTGGCCTATGTTGTTAGGCCACCGACAGTCTTCTTAGATTGAACTGGGAGGTCAAGCAGGTCTTAATTTCTTGGATTCAAAAATAAATCCCTGTAAGAGCTATGTTCTAATGGGATTGAAACAAAAGCAGCTCTGTACACAGAGAAGTAAAACCTAAACCAAACAAGGGCCTCCTTAGGGTTACTTTTGCTGTCAAGATCCAACATATTTTGCAACCCTTTCAGGAAATCTTAAAATGGCCCAGATATACTGATTTTTAATTTCCTATTCCGTCAGAAGAAAACTTTTGTAATGGATTTAGGTAGAGTAGTATATTACTAGGCCAGCTGAGCCCCTTCTTAAGACTTGAAAGGATATATACCCCATCATGATTTTCTAAAACTTGATCTAAGCTAGCATTTCACTGCTATACTCTTAGGTTAATGCTTTCCTGGGACGTCTAACCGAACGGCTTCCAGAAACATTCTTATTGGCCACTAAGTACAGTATACAGTCCATCGGATATCCATTTCTAACTCGCGTTACCCAGTATGAACTGGGCCATAGTATTGGTAGCAGCCCTGAACCTTTCTCTAGGAAAAATCTAAATTCCAAGTTGAGACTCCTGCTACTTTATTATCATCACTAGATTTGTGAATTTGATATACTTCTTTTTTAGGTGAGAAACAAATTTAGTTTAAGATTTATAAAATTTAGCTATTTCCATGTTTTCTGAACTTTTAGAGGGAAAGTTAGCACATAGTACAAATTGTAAAGGATAATGTACAAATAATGAAAGTACACTCTTCAAATGAATGGAGTACATTATCTCCATTCAGATGGAGAGTCATCTGCGTGACTAATGTTTGAGTGCTTTCTTCAATTATTTTAATTGAATTGATTTTTAGAAATTTTACAGAATATAAATTTTTAGGCAAAACAATTTTTAGCGCTGATAGAATAGGCATTTTTTATCCTGTAAGAGAATGATGCCCTAGGTGATTTAATTTCTTTTTCTAAATCATAATATCCCAGTGGTGCATAATAGTTCTTAGATTTGTAAGATTGGACAGGTTATATAAGTTCTTCTCAAAGTTTAATTATAGTTCCTTAAATATTTAAAAATGCCATTTTAAATTTTGTAGTGTGTTTTTTTCACACTTAATGTTTCCCATCACACAGTCTTTAAACCACTGTTAAATATACTGCTCTTTTCCAAGTTTGGAGTATGTCATTTTTTTTAATTGAAGTATAGTTGCCATATAATATTATATGTTATAGGTATACAATTAGTGATTCACAATTCTTAAAGGTTATACTCCATAGTTATTATAAAGTACTGCCTATATTCCCTGTGTTGTACAATATGTCCTTATAGCTTATTTGTACCTCTTAATCATCTTCCCCTATATTGCCCCTCTCCCCCTTCCCTCTCCCCACTGGTAATCACCAGTTTCTCCTCTATCTCTGTGTGTCTATTTCTTTTTTGTTATATTCACTAGTTTGTTTTACTTTTTATTTTATTTTTATTTATTTATTTATTTATTTATTTATGTTTGGCTGCGTCGGGTCTTTGTTGCTGCCTGCGGGCTTTCTCTAGTTGCGGCGAGTGGGGTCTACTTTTCATTGCGGTGCGTGGACTTCTCACTGCTGTGGCTTCTCTCGTTGCGGAGCACGGGCTCTAGAGCGCAGGCTCAGTAGTTGTGGCACACGGGCTTAGTTGCTCCGCATCATGTGGGATCTTCCCAGACCAGGGCTTGAACCCGTGTCCCCTGCATTTGCAGGTGGATTCATAACCACTGCGCCACCTGGGAAGCCCCTGTTTTATTTTTTAGATTCCACCTATAAGTGATATCATACAGTATTTGTCTTTCTCTGACTTATTTCACTTAGCATAATGCCCTCCATTTCCATCCATGTTGCTGCTATGAATATTGGGGTGCATGTAGCTTTTCCAATGAGTGTTTTTGTTTCTTTTAGATATATACCCAGGAATGGAATTGTTGGGTCATGTCATATGGTAGTTGTTATTTTTAGTTTTTTGAGAAACCTCCATACTGTTTTCCACAGTGGCTGCACCAATTTACATCCCCACCAACGGTATATGAGGGTTCCCTTTTCTCCACATCCTCGCCAACACTTGTTATTTCTTATCTTTTTGATGACAGCCATTCTGACAGGTGTGAGGTGATACCTCATTGTGGTTCTTATTTGCATTTCCCTGATGATTAGTGATTCTGAGTATCTTTTCGTGTGCCGTTGGTCGTCTGCATTCCCTCTTTGGAAAAATGAAATGTCTATTCAGTTCTTCTGCCCATTTTTTAATTGAGTTGTGTTTTTGTTTGTTTGTTTGCTTGCTTTTGCTGTTGAATTGTGTGAGCTATTTATAAATGTTGGATATTAGCCCCTTATCAGTCATATCATTTGCAAATATTTTATCCCATTCAGTAGGTTGTCTTTTCATTTTGTGACTATGTCATGTTTAATGACACTAAAGATTGTTGAAAGGGCATTTCTATATTTTTACCCTAAAGACAGTAAGTTTATATATAAGCTTGAGCAGGAAAGATAGATTTTTAGATCTCAAAAGATTTTCTCTGATCTGTGGCTTCAGAAAACTGGCTCCAGTGCAGTAGTTGAATATCAGTTCCTTATATTTTAGTATTAAATCACCTTTCCCTAACATTTTTCCAGATTTCAAATGTATTTTTTAAAATACTGTTGGACATCAATAGCTGATCTGCTGGGTTCACTGAAAAGATGTGATACTGGAACTTTGTTCCTAATCACCCAGCTTCTTCACAGCAACTGTAAGGAAATTCTTAATACGATAGTCTGTGTTTACAGAGCAAGTCATTTCAATTCCCATTATTGTTGTGCAATATAAACTTGTGAACACTGTTATTATCTTTTACTAGGATCACAGACACATTTCATTACATACTTTGCAGCTAAATTTTTATGTAATGAGCACCTAACATTACAAATGTCACAAAACTCCCAGAATCCATCAACTTATTTTAGATAGAGTTTAAGCAGTCTCTCTAGCAGTAAATATATATATATTTTTTTTTTTTTTGCGGTACGTGGGCCTCTCACCGTTGTGGTCTCTCCCATTGCGGAGCACAGGCTCCGGACGCGCAGGCCCAGCGGCCATGGCTCACGGGCCCAGCCGCCCCGCGGCACGTGGGATCTTCCTGGACCGGGGCACGAACCCGCGTCCCCTGCATCGGCAGGCGGACTCTGCGCCACCAATGGAAGCCCGCAGCTAAATATTTGACTCTTGAAAACTTTAATTCTTTTCCAGCAGGGAGCTTCTTTGGTATCTTTGATTTAGGTGGTAAGATGATGGTTGTTAATATACTTCTGTGTTCCCAGCAACTGTACAAACCCATTCATTATTTGGCTCATGTCTGTAGCCTAGTTGCAAAAGTTATAATCTTTCTCAACTAAGTACATTCTGGTCCTTAGATTTGGTTTTCTCTGTGCTAGGAAGTTAGTGGGACACATAACCCAGTGATAGTAATTTTATAGGTTCTCCACCAACTACTCCGTTTTAAATGTTGATATTGCTAAGTGCTGCATATAAACTATGAGCAAAACAAAGATTTCTATTTGAGGATAAAAATCAGAAGAAAGTGAGGTACGATGGAGTATGGTAAAAAAAAAAAAAGAAACTTGATTTAGTGTTTTGAATGTAAATAAAAAATGACATTAACTTGTTAACTTATGTTTAAAAGTACAATCTCAGGAGAGTTCAGTTTAATATTACCACCAACTTTATTCTGCTTTATTTAAAACAACCCATCCCAAATATAGAATGTGGCCTTTTAACAGAACTGTGCTTTTCTACTCCTTAAGACAGAAAGATTAAGCATGTCCATGTAGCCGTGTGGAGTCATATCTGACCCAGCGCCAGAGACTGGCAGTGAGCAGGCCTGTCTGTGAGTGAGACAGCGTGAAAGAGTCTGTTCCCCTTGCAGCTGTTCACATTTCCTCGTTTTGCCTTGGGCTCGTGTGTGTGTGTGTGTGTGTGTGTGTGTGTGTGTGTGTGTGTGTGTTTTAATAAAAAGTGCTGAACTTGGGTAACTATAATTTCATTAGAAAGAGAAAACAAACAGTAATACAGTCATTCTTGTTTTCTCTCCAGGAATGATTTATTAACAGTCTTCCCTCCCTCTACCTCACCCTCTACACCTCAGCTTTACAAATACACTTGAAATCTTCAGATGGCAGGAAAGCAAACAACAAGCGGAAATATATTTTGTCATTTCAGTTCGCCTTGAATTTGAGCTTCTAGAGCAAGTGTTGGCAACTACAGCTGTCAGGTCAAATCCAGCCAGCTACTTGCTTTTGTAAATAAAGTTTTATTGGAACCCAGCCATGCCCATTCATTTATGGACTATTAATGGCTGCCTTCACATACATAGCAAGGTTGAGTGGCTGTGACAGAGTCCATATGGCCCACAAAGCCTGAAATGTTTATCATCTAGCCAGGCAAGGATTAGGATTCTAACATTCTTTAATAGGGCAAGGCTTGTAGTTGATTGCCTAATGTCTTTCAAATCACATTTAAGGACTTCCCTGGTGGCACAGTGGTTTAGAATCTGCCTGCCAATGCAGGGGACACGGGTTCGAGCCCTGGTCCGGGAAGATCCCACATGCCACGGAGCAACTAAGCCCACGTGCCACAACTACTGAGCCTGCACTCTAGAGCCCACGAGCCACAATCACTGAGCCCACGAGCCACAGCTACTGCAGCCCGCGTGCCTAGAGCCCATGCTCCGCAACCAGAGAAGCCACTGCAGTGAGAAGCCCGCACACCGCAACGGAGTAGCCCCTGCTTGCCACAACTAGAGAAAAGCCCATGCACAGCAATGGAGGCCCAACGCAGCCAAAAATAAATAAATTCATTTATTTTTTTTTTAAATCACATTTAGTTAGTTTTTTTCCCTACAGCCTATAAATGGCATTTTCTACAGTTCTTTTCCCGAATATTTGCTGAAGGTGTATCCCTGGCATGAGACCATGTTACTGAATTCTAATACAAGCCAAGGTACTCTGGTATGAGAGAAAGGACAGCACGTATCAGGAAGCCAGTCTAGTCCCTCCTACTCTGGCTGCAGGACCCCGAGTGCATCCCTTCATGTCACTGGTCATCAGCTCTCTCCTTCTTAAAGTGGAGGAATTGAATCATGTTGATATCTAAGATCTCTTTTACCTTGAAAATTTTTTGAAGTCAGACTTGAAACATAGGGGAAAAAAGAATTAAATGTGGTCAAACTGTATTTATTAATTTTGAGGGAAAGTTTTTAACTGTGCAAGCAGGACAGAAGATACTGTGAAACCTGGTTCCTAAAGAAACAAGGTAAAATAAGTATTCCTACTCTGTTTATTTTTATATTACTCTGATTTTTAAAAAATATATCTATTTACAGTTCCTGTGCACCATTTAAATACTCATTTTTTTTAAGAAACATTTATTAAACATCTACTATGTACTCAGCCTCATGCTACGTGCCGTTACTGAATGTCAAAGGACTCAAGAGTCTGATCATGGAAAAGAGAAAGAACCACTTAAACAGCATGTTCTGTACTCGTGTCCCTCAGGCAGCCAGTGCCCAGTGCTGTTAATGCCCGGGGTGTGGCAGGTATCCAGATGTTGTCTCTGTCCTGGGTTGCTCCTGCATCATCATGTACTCTGCAGCTGGCCTCAGCAGCACTCTCAGCTCCTGCCTTCAGCTGTGACCCCACGGCCACTCCTGGGTCCCCTTGCTCTGTGCAGACAACCCTCTTGGTCAGGGTTCCGCCAAGATGGCTCCAGCCAGCTTACATTCTGAGGCAGCTCCTTGACTCATGGAAAACACACAGTCTTGCCATAAAATACACTCCAAGTGTGGGCTGCCCTGCTGTTGGCCTCCCACCCTGCCATCAACCAGGAAAGAGGCTCTTTTCACTTGAGACCCCAAATGCCACATGTCAAGCCACTCCGAAGACTCTCACACAGCGCTCTTCTGGGTGCACCAAGATGGACCTTGTAAATTGCTGCAACTCAGCAAGCATCCCTGCAGAGCATGAGACAGTGAGCTCTCCTTGCTGGCACCTCTGCTTTGTGTACATGGGTCTTTTGGAGCATCTACCATCCTTCACTTTGCATGAGGGAAGAAGCAACTCCCTTTCCTTTCCTCCCCAACAGGAAGGAGAAGGGAAAATCAAATGCTTCCTTGCCTCAGTCCTTTAGCTTCTACAGATTCCAAGCATCTGTCACTATAGGCAGAATGGGGTGCTAGGGTGAGCATGGAAGGACCATTTTAGCTACCTTTCAGCAAGCCCTGGAAGGATGGTCTGGCAGCTTCCTAGCAGACCACTTACTTCCTATTGGCCTTAGCTCTGGGCTTTAGCTGAAAGTCCAAGACAGCAGGCCAAGTCCCAAAGTCACATCATTCTAATAATTCTTTGTATATGATAGAAGGGGGACGGGCAATAAACGGTGGTAAAGGAGGAGAAACTGCAGCCTTCCTTTGTTCTCAAAACTCAACCACCTCTCACTTGCCTCCAGACCTTGGGAAAACTCCACCTGAATTTGAACTTTGAGTCCTGAATAGCATCTCCTAGGCAGCATAGAATATGAAGATGACCCATAAGAATGAGAAGTTGAAAAGCTGCATACTCCTGACGACTGTTTTAAAACAATTAAACGTTACATTGCATTCAAAATTTCCTCTGTTGATGACTTTTTATTTACATACTTTGCCATATCTCTCAAACAGTTTGTATTTGTTATGGGTATCCCTAAAATATTTTGAATCCCTAAGGCAAAGATAGAGTCACAGAAATAGGGGGCAGGGGAATGAAGGTTGGCATGTCATGCATACACATCCAGATAGTCCCCAACTTGGGACTGCTCACTGAGATATTTCCTAGTTGATATTGCTGGGGACCAAAGTACTCTCAGGTCCTCAGGGGGATCAAGCTGGCATATGTTCCTGGGCCTTTGGTTATACATGTCTTTGGAATTTGTGACTTCTTTGAGCATAGCAACTATCATCTTTTTCCTCTCCATAACCCCAGTGAATAGAACCCACTGCCTAGTACATGGTAGGACCTCAGTAAATATTAGATGGATATATGGGTCAACAAGGGGTCACTTCTTCCCACTGATGGTGAAAGTAAGCCCCTTCCCTGTCCCTTCCTGCCTCAGTTCTTAATTACTCTTTTGGTTAATGAGCAGGCAGTTGAAATTCACCATCTATTCTTAACCACATGGACACCATCCACTCCATCCAATGCCTGCCTTGACCGCTCCAGTCCTGCACTTTCCTAGGAGTTGGAGGGGCAGAGCCCAGTGTCCCCACCTCAAGTAGAAGGTCCCTTCATTTAATTCCTTCCTACTGTATCTGCCTTTCATATTAAGCATCTCACCTCCCCCTCATCCCACCACTAGTTCCACTGAACTTTGGGTGAATGTGTGATTAGTTGGATCGGGGCAAAACCAAAGGAGCAGAGGGAAATTTGGTCTGAGCACTTGCCTTGGATCAGGGCCTTATCTGCATGCCACCTGTGAAGTTGTTGTAAAGCTAGAACGTTAGTTCTCACTTTGCTACTCCCTGCCTTAGTTTCCTCATCTGTAAAGTGGGAGTAGTAGGGATATCAACATTACAAGGTTGTCTGAGGTTAAATGAGGGAATATATATTAAGAACTCTGACTAGTAACTAGCATCCACTAAGTGCTCAATAAAAGTAACAATTATCATTGTTGTTAGTATTTGTACTACTACAACTATTCTCAAAAGTTGGTACTGGGCATAAGATTTACAAATATCTAAGGAGTTTATTAAAGCACAGATTTCTGGATCCCCATTTCAAATTCTGATTCAGTAGATCTGCAGTGGGGCCCAGAAATCTGTACATTTAAGTAACTACTCCAGCTGATTCTGCTACAAGTCCTCAAGAAACCACACTGATATAAGACCTAGGGAACCGTACTTGGCATCATAAGACCAAGCCAAAAATAAAAGGTCTCTAGTAATAGAGTGAGAGCAATTCTGGGAGCTTGGAATTTTTGTTGCTTTGTGAGTTAAAACTAATGTGCATTTATTAAATGTTTAAATAGAAGCTAATCCTAATCATGGTTGAAAATTTTGAAAGTAGCATTAGTAATAGTCCTTGTTCAAGAAAAAGGCAAAACTTTTTGTGGTGAAATTAGGCATTATAAAGACATTATAAATGATAGTGCCGTCAACTTGTAAAGCCTCAAATTAAATTTGCTTTCTTTTTCCCAAACAGCATTTCAGAGTTTTAAAAATCTTTTTAATTATCCATGTAGGTTTTTTATTTTGTTTGATTATTAATATTATGACATGTCAGGTGATGGCTATATCTATTTTTTAAGTGTTAGGTATTTTAATTGTGTTTTTTTAACTTATGATTCCTTACTTTTGGGGGGTTGGGTTTTTCCCCCTCCTACTTTTTATTGCATGTGTACAGTATTTCATTTATCTCTATAGACTAGTCTGGGAACCTACACTGCATATACCATTATTTCTATGGAAAAATATATTCGGTGGTTCCAAATGTCAAAATTTACAATCTTTAGAGATGGAAGTCATTCAGAGGATGGAGACTGCCCATGTGTATTCTACAGGGATTCGAGCAAACTTTTATAAACAAGCCACATATCACTAGTTCCCTAAGTGTTAATATAATATTTTAAATAGAGCGAATTTTACTAGCCTACTTATACTATTTATTTAACCTCTAATTTAGTAGTACTTTCTTAATGCTGCCATTTTAAAATGGTCACTGCTCTATCTTCACATTGCTATCATTAGGCTTTATTTATTTATTTGTCTGCCTATTAATCACTAGGAATTTTTATGTATGGTGTGGCCCAAACATTTACAAGTCGTAAAGCTTTATTCTGCATCAGTATAAACAAGTGTAACTGTAATCTGAAGGATATTATGGTATGTGACCTCTCCACTAGCACTGCTGTGCATAGTAGGGAAGGAAAAAAGAACAGAACCAAAACCAACCCCCAAAACCCCCCACCTATTTTAGAGAAGTTAGGAAATAGAAGTGGCTGGCTAGCCAAGACCATTTTAAACTTTTCACTTTTCAAAGCAGACTGCTGAATGAGATGTTTTGTCTGAAGTAGAAATTAATACTTTAATTGCACTTCTACACTACAGAGATTTTTCTCTAAAGAATTTTCTTCAGAAAGTTAAATTTTGGATCATTTAGATTTGTGGAGTTTTTAAAGTATAGACTCTTTTCAGCTTCTCGTACTCTGTGAATTTACAAATTAAAAAGGAAAAAGGTTTATGTCCTTGATTTCTTGCTGAAGGATGCCAGCACTGATACTATTAATGAACAGCCCTAGTAAAACAAGTATAAACCTTTCGTGAGAGCATTCCTTCCTAGAAGGAATTGGGTTTACCCTCTCCCAAGATTTAGATTGCTGTGAAAATTCCTTCAGATGTGTCTTGGCCAGAAAGCATTCTTTCATTTTACTCTGTATTCATCTTATTAAATGTTGCTTCTATCAGAGGGAAAAAATTCTGTGATTACTGAAATATTGATGATTTTTAAAAAGATACGCATAGCACTCATCCCAACAAGTTTCATTTGAATGAATAAGACATTAACAAGAAGATCCCACTAAAATCATCAGCCTGCCTCTTTAAGGGGAAAATATTGTTTAGTGAAATAATAAATATGAAGCTCTGAATTTATCAAAGAATTATGAATGTTGATTGGATTTTCTCCTTTGCATTTAGCTATATGACAAAATTAACACAAAATCTTCACCGCAAATCAGGAATCCTCCGAGTGATGCAGTACAGAGAGCCAAAGAGGTAAGCGATATATATTTTGTCAATGTATTTGGGTGTCATATTTGGTATGAAAACGTTTCTGCTGCACAGTAAGAGGCAGCTTCCCTGAAGTCACAGTTAGACCATTATACTCAGATTTAGTATTTCTAAGTTTATCACTGAGCATTTACATACAGAAAAGAAAAAAAAATCTCGGCAGCAACATTGCCTAGATTTCTAGTTCTGGTATGTAAACTTGAACAATTTTACTTCTCTTTTTTAAAAAAAAGAAAAAGTTATTTTACCACTCTTGGTGGAAATCGACATGCTATGAAAGTTTGAGTTGCTTTTTTAAGGTGGTAATTTTTGAAAGTTAATTGAATGTTTATAACAACTAAGTTCAGAGAGAAGTCATTTTTATAAATTACTGGTTAGTGTACATCTTTCACAAAATTTTAACTTTTTTATTATAGAAACATCACACTGCAGAAAGTTTGGAAAGTAAAAAGTCATCTATAATCCCATCACCCTAACACAGTAATTTTCATTTTTGCATATCCTTTTCTAATCACTATCCATTTACATATAAATTTTTATGTGTTACAATCAAAATACATCTTTCTTTTAACCTAACCTAATATAATAAGCATTTTTCCATGTTTCTGCTAGGTCTTCGTAAATAAGTTCTCATGATGGCATAATTTTTCTCTGCTGTTACTAAATTATAATGAATTATAAATGCCTCCACTGTTAGATACCTAGTGGGTTTTTTTTATCACTTTTTGATATCATAAAAGTCTTTATACAAATAAATATTTTCCTTTGAAAAGATATTTTATTTTTATTTATTTATTTATTTATTCATTTATTTATTTTTGGCTGTGTTGGGTCTTCGTTGCTGTGCGGGCTTTCTCTAGTTGCGGTGAGCGGGGGCTACTCTTCGTTGCAGTGCGCGGGCTTCTCATTGCAGTGGCTTCTCTTGTTGCGGAGCATGGGCTGTAGGCAGATGAGCTTCAGTAGTTGTGGCTTGTGGGCTTCAGTAGTTGTGGCTCGCAGGCTTCAGTAGTTGTGGCTCGCAGGCTCTAGAGTGCAGGCTCAGTAGTTGTAGCGCACGAGCTTAGTTGCTTCACGGCATGTGGTGTCTTCCTGGCCCAGGGCTCGAACCTGTGTTCCCTGCATTGGCAGATGGATTCTTAACCACTGAGCCACCAGCGAAGCCCAGAAAAATATTTTATAAAGTAAAATTACTAAGTGAAAGAATATGAAAGACATAATTCCTTCCCTATCAGATTTTAAACACAAGACCTGTACTGGAAAATATATATTCACTGGGAACCAAGTCCAAGGTTGTGGAAGCCGCTAGGCCTGCCCACCTGGTCAGGGCAGCAGTCAGGAGAGGTTCTGTCTGCATTAGAGACCACACCTCAGTGTTTAAAATCATAGGCTGTGAGAGTAGCAGGGGACCAGAGAGAGTATATTGTTTCATCTTTTGTTTCACTGGTTTAGAAACTCAAAGCAGAAAATACACCAAAGGAGAATTGGCTTATCATCATTAAACAATATGAATTAACAGCATAACCAGCACTTGTTAAGAGTACATTTTTCTAATTGGGGTATAGTTATTTTACAGGAGTACATTTAGATAAGAAGGAAACCTTATAGTTTTTGTTTGTTTGTTTGTTCTTCTCTGAGGAGGTGGTTGAGTAGCACTGGCTGAGATCTAAGCCTTAGGCTAAGTGACCTCAAAACATTCCTTCCTGGCCAGAATTAAGATTCTCAAAGGCAAGTCAAGAGATTCCTACTCGGTACATGACTTGCGTACCCCTGACATCCAATCCTGCTGAAGCAATCCTCGATTGGCTCAATTTTTAGGATTGAGAGCAATGTGTATAACCACTCTGAGTCCAACTATGTACACTTGGAACTGTAGTAGTATGTTTACTCTGAAAAGGAACAGAAGCCTTCCCCTGGGCTCATGTCACATAATCAAATTTTAAATGGGTAAACTCCATCCTAGTGGTAAGGGATAACTTTTGAAGAACAATTTCATTTGAAAACAACCGTTTAAACCTATATAGAGAAAATGTTAACAACTAATTCGTGAAGAAAATGTGAGTGAAAAGAGAAAAGTTTTTGATTGTGTGTCTTATTTTTAAATTATTCTCTTGGGTTCCCTGGCAATTAATTCTAGGAACCATTGCCGAGATGTGGTGAATGTGAGGAGATGAGTGTGGAGAATCACATTGATTCTCTCAGGCTACAAGGAAAAGTACTCAAGTGTTTTCTCTTCTTTAAATTGTTTTTATTTGAGCCTTTGTCATTTTAATCTTTCTGAAAGGAATTGACAGTCTTGTTAATATGAAAGAAAGCTGTTACCAACTTTTATTACAGATTCATCTTGATGGTGAGTTTGGAAAAAGATTTGCAGAGATTATTTTCCCATTAAGTTTAATTAAGTTACTTATACCTGTAATAAATATGTACTACAGACTTGTCATTTTGTTTTGTATTTTTCAATAATCTTTTGAGTTATAGTTGGGTAATGAAGGCAGAGACTATTACAGCAATTTGTTTTATTTTTTATTACCACAAATGTAGCTGTTTTATATATTAATAACCTTTGAATAAAATGATGAATTTTTTCCCAAAATAATTATTTTGCCTGCCATACAAATCCATTCATAATTTTTAATTTAAAAGAATTCTATATTTTCTAAATCTAGCATCCTCATTATACTATTGAATATCTTGCTTATTTTTTAGGTATTGGAAGAAATTTCATGTTACCCTGAGAATAACGATGCAAAGGAACTAAAGCGTATTTTAACACAACCTCATTTCATGGTAAGTAACAATTAAACTTCCATAGAAATAAAACCTCACTTTCAAAAGAAGTTTTTACTAATCCTTATGAAATACAGCTATCTTCATCAAATGTGCTTTTAGCCGTATAATATCAGATGGTTAAGATTACAATGCCAGATAATACCAGATGCACTAAAACTTTTTGTTGTTGTTTACTTTGTGTCATAGTTGTAAAGATGCTGTTTGCCAGCCTCATGGAGTTGGAATAAGAATTAAGTAGATGATAGGGAGGGTGGAAGGGAGGGAGACGCAAGAGGGAAGACATATGGGAACATATGTATATGTATAACTGATTCACTTTGTTATAAAGCAGAAACTAACACACCATTGTAAAGCAATTATACCCCAATAAAGATGTTAAAAAAAAAAAGAATTAAGTAGATGATACATCTGCTGTGCTTAGCACAGTGCCTGATATATGCTTGATGCCTAATAAATGTTAGCTAATGAATATTATTAGTTACTCCATAGTATCTGTCATGTGTAGGGCACATAGTAAGTTCTCAGTAAAACACTGAGTAGATTAGGAACTTGCCCGTTTGCAGGTAGGTTAGCCCCACCTCAACTGACTGTTCTGTGCAGTGTGTTTTCCGTAGATAGAAGCCTGTATGTTTTGGACAGACATGTCTGTCTATAAACTGATAAGTAACCTCAGCTCAATTCTGAGAATGATGTAGGACCATTTGATACCAATAGATCTTTCAGATTTGAAGTAAGCTAAATAAATTAATATACACCCAAATAAAATCCTTTTTTTAAGGTTAAGGTTTTTTTCAAAACCATTAAAGCTCAGACAGCCCCATCTCTCACAACTTACCTACCTTCAAAGCCTTGGTTTATTTTGCTTTTCTGACATCAGAGAGAAATTAATATGTGCACTGCTATTAGTAAACATTTTCAGAAATAATAAATAGTTCTTGTAATTTCTGAACACCCAGCTAGGTACTTAAAAGACATTTTCATTTACTCATCAAATATGTAAATGCCTACTATATGCCAGGCACTGTGCTGGGCACTAAGGATAGTGGTGAATAGGACAAACGAACTTCCATTCTAGGTGGGACGTGGATAGGTGAGCTAGAGACAGACAGTGAGCAAGTAAAACAAACAGTATAACTTCATATAGTGATAATAACTATGAAAAACAAAAGGATAATGGGGCAGAGATGATAGTAAAGTGGAAGCTACTTCAGATAGTCAGGGGAAAGCCCCTCTGAGGAGCCAACATGTGGGCTGAGACTTGTTATATGAAAGAACAAACTTTCTGAATGTCCAAGCATGGGGAAGAGCAAATGCAAAGGCCCAGAGGCAGGAAAGAGTTTTGTAGGGTCAAAGTACAGAAGTAAGGCCATTGTGGCTGGGATACAGTAAACAAGGGAGAGGGTGGTACAAGAAGAGCTGGAGAGGGTGGCAGAGGCCAGACCACATAGGGCCTTCCAGACCATGGTAAGGAGTCTGGATTTTCTCCTGATTGCAGTAGGATGACACTGAGTGATTGCAAGCAGGAAAATATTGTTAGAACTGTGCTTTAGAGATTGCTGGGGTTGTTGTGTAGAGAATGGACTATAGTGGGGTTAAGAGTTTAAAAAGGGAGACCAATTAGGAGGCTGTTGTGAGGTGGTAGAGGCTTGAAGAAGGACGGGGCTGGTGGAAAATGAGCAAATTGGGATTCTACTTTAGAGATGGTTAGACATGACAGGACTTGCTGATGGCTGGGATGTGAAGTGATGTGATTAACTCCATTTTACAGTTCAGAGAGGAAACCACACCTTAGAAAGGCAAAGAGGCTTGCTTTAGGTCACCCACCTAGTAAGTGGCCTCATTGAGGTTCAAAACCCAGATCTTACTGGCTCCAAAGCCTGTGCTCTTAAATGTGGGTTGACTTGTAATGAGTATCAATTTTCCTACAAACTTAATTTGAACTCATTGGTCATTCCCAAATAAGCATATGTTTGGATAATGTCCCATGTGGCAAATATAATTCCAAGCTATATATACTGTGTTAAACTTTTAAATGCTGGAGGTTTCTATCTTATAAGCATTTTAAGATCATGTGGACACAGTGGGGGAAGGAGAGGGTGAGATGAATTGGGAGATTAGGATTGACATATATACACTACCATGCGTAAAATAGATAGCTAGTGGGAACATGCTATAAAGCCCAGGAAGTTCAGCTCCATGCTCTGTGACGACCTAGATGGGTGGGATTGGTGGGGAGGGAGGTCCAAGAGGGAGGGGATATATGTATACATATAGCTGATTCACTTCACTGTACAGCAGAAACTAATACAACATTGGAAAGCAATTATACTCCAGTAAAAAAAAAAAAAAAATTTTTAAAGAAAGATCATGGTTTCAAAATCTGGTATTTTTAAAGAAATATTAATAGCTAAAGGAAAATATTTTAATGCTTATAATTTTTATTATACCAAGGTTTGGGAGTTATTCTTAGCATATTTATAATTTTATACTTATTTCTTCAATTATCTTTTTCTTTGCTTTCTGATCATTAAAATGAGGATTTAATATTGGATTACCTTATACTTAAAAATACAGATACTTATAAATATTTACAGTAATTAAGAGTAAAACAGTGTAGATTTAATTTTTTTAATGTGTACTCTAGAGGTCATGATAAAAAATATTATTACACTATCCTTCAGTTACTCCATTTGAAAGACTTATTTTTAAAAAAAGAACAGATCCTTTGCTTATTGCAGTTGTAAAATATAAAACATTAAGGGTAAAGACAATATAAACAGAATAGAATGTCAGTGCTTTAACTTTTTCCTTTAAAATTTTCTGTTCTAGATCCTATTTTTAAAAGCAAATTTGTATCCTACTTTCCCAAATAACAAGATGGTTAAAAATCGCCTTAGGTTGATATGAAAGCTTCATTATTAAGTGATTAATTTTATGACTTGTAATTGTAATTCAGAAGCCAGAGGAACCACTTTCAAACCTAAAATTCGTATTTTTTCCTATAAATTTTATTTTTTGGTTTTTGTTTTTTTGGCTGCATTGTGTCTTCGTTGCTGCGCACGGGCTTTCTCTAGTTGCGGCAAGCGGGGGCTACTCTTCGTTGCGGTGCAAGGGCTTCTCACTGCAGTGGCTTCTCTTGTTGCAAAGCACGGGCTCTAGGCACATGGGCTTCAGTAGCTGTAGCACGCAGGCTCAGTAGTTGTGGGGTGCAGGCTCTAGAGCTCAGGCTCAGTAGTTGTGGCGCACGGGCTTAGTTGCTCCGTGGCATGTGGGATCCTCCCGGACCAGGAATCGAACCCTTGTCCCCGACCTTGGCAGGTGGATTCTCAACCACTACACCACCAGGGAAGTCCCTTTCCTATAAATTTTAAATGAATTTTTCCCACTTTGGTCTGAAGTTCTTAGTTGTCTTGTCCACGTCCTTTTTACATACATATGGAAGTATTTCCTATTACTTCCATATGTAATATGTAATGATTCTTCTTATATAATTAAAAATAATAGCTGTTTCAGCTTAGTAACAATTGCTGAATCATACCTCATGACATACTTGAAGAAAAATATTCAAACTCTGATTTCCTTATTTTTTATTTGGCATACTCTTTTAATGGCCTTTTTTTTAACAATCTGTAAGTGACCCCTTTTTTTCTGTTTGCATATGCATTGGATTAAGTTTCATTTTGTGGTAGCAGTCTTTTCCAGTGGCAAATAGCGGTTAATATCAAGTATGACCTCATTTGGTGATAAAATTTAAGGATTTTTCTCTTAAAGTTCAATTTTGGTATTATTTTTGTGATTGTGGGCTTATCCTTCCTTATAAATAATACATTAAATACAAGTGTTTGCTTATATAATTTAAAAGGATGGATAGAAATCATTTGCAAAAAGCAGTACAAACACTTTCTCCACCCCATGTAACTGGCATTATCCTAATGAAGCTTGGTTCTCTGTTTACCTGGGTATATATCCTCCAGTCATACAAAGCATGTTTTTTTTAAAATTGTTTTAAAATTCACTGTTTATAGAAGACACATCTATAATTAATACAATGAACCTAATTTTAACAGATGAAGTTTTTCAGTTTGTCTATTATTGATTTTTACTTTCTGCCCTAAATCTTAGTCTCTTAAGTGGCTACAGTTAAACAGGAAAAAGAGGGATTTCCCCACATACCATAACCACCACCACTTTGGCCTGGGGTACTAGTGCAGGGTGTAGTCAGGGCACTGGTCAGGAAGCCAAGGTCCCCAGGACCATTGTGGAGCCCTGCTTTCAAGCTGTGCTGCTTAGTGCCCTTCAGTGCCCCTCATCTAGACCCCAGTTTAGACCAGCCCTCTGAGATCTTGGAAACATCTGGCATTTCCATTACAAATTCAAAACATTGTAAAGCAACTATACTCCAATAAAGATGCTTTTAAAAAAAACGGGTATATTACTCCAAGCATATGCTCTGATATGTCTGATCAACATCACTTCTTTATGATTTTACCACATTGTTACCTTATTTTTGCGTCGTATGCGTACCTTTAAAGTACCTAAAATAGCTAAGTCATGACTTTGGTAAATCTTTTAATTAAATAACTTAATTTGAGATGCTACAAGCTATACTTTTAAGGTGATTTTAATTATGTTTCATTATCTCTAGATATTTCATTACCAGACAGATCACAGATTAAAATAAAACTGAATTTATAGTTAGTACTGTAACTATAAGAAAATATAATGCATAAAGCACCAAACATACTGATACTGATACTGATACTGATACTGATACTAAAATTCTCTTTGAAGTAGAAATGTTCAAATATTCATGCTTATTAAAAACTTTCTTATGATGGCAGAAAATATACAGTAAATGGAAGAATAGCCTCTTTTAGGGAAACAAGGGATATTTATTACCCAGTTTCACCAAGATGACATATGGAGATCTCAATACAAAGAAATCACTTTTTCTTTGTTAATGGGCTTTGCAAAAAGAAGTCATAATAATAACTGTCAACTTACTTTTTATTTATTCAAGTGCTCCAAAAAGTAGAAATGAACAAAAACATTAAATAGGTTTAGATTTTAAGCTCCATATCATGTGATATTTTGGGAAATTACATTTCTTCAGGTACATTTGTGTGTGTTTTTATTTCTTTTACTGAGATGTATGTTATAAATTACCCTTTGCGTTATATAGCAGAGTTATTGTTAATACCATTGATGAAAGACGTTTGTTTGCTCAATGCACCAATTATTGCACTGTTTCTTTTTAAATTTGTTTCCATTTTAAGCCCCAGCACAAATTTGCCAGCTCTATGTACAAATGATTCTTTCTGCTAAATTATTTGAAATTGCATTATGTCAGACTTTAATTGAACAAGCTAGTTGGGCACTTTTTCATAGCATCAAACACCTCTTACCCAGATAGTCAACAAACACATCCATTCATTGATTAGCTCACTCATTCTTTCATTTGTTCCTTCATTTTTAAAAATCCATCTATCATGATCATTTATCACAAAGAAATTATGGCATGGCTATATCTAGGTGTAATGTGCTTTGAGTTCTCTTTAGATGAGAGATACCTTTGAGAGGCAAAGAATAATTTTATATATGTTTATATAATAGACTTCTGCTGGAATAGTTCTATTATTAATATTTTATTTCCTTTGTAAAATATCAGGCCTTACTTCAGACTCACGACGTAGTGGCACATGAAGTTTACAGTGATGAAGCATTGAGGGTTACACCTCCTCCCACTTCTCCCTATTTAAATGGTGATTCTCCAGAAAGCGCAAATGGAGACATGGATATGGAGAACGTGACCAGAGTTCGCCTGGTCCAGTTCCAAAAGAACACAGATGAACCAATGGTAAGTAGGAAAAGAAAGTTTTCTGTGTTCTCATAAAATCCCAGCATGAGTTATAGCAGCTACCTTCCACCTATACTACTAGGAGGTGGGGAGGAAAGGAGGGCATGGATAGTTTTAAAGAAACCAGTTTCCAGATCCTAAATAAGCCACCACCATACCCCTCCACCCCCACCTAAAATTATTCTGCCTGACACCATGCCTAAGGTATGTTGGCTTTCCTTCCCACCTCTCCTTTCACAGTTGCTCTTCAACAACAACAAAAAAGGACAGACCTGATATATTAGTCTAGAGTGTAAAAACCTCTGGGGCAGCAAAGAAAGGTACAGTTTGAAATATTGGAATTGGTGTTGAAAAAGTGAACGTCTAAAATTCCTTTTACAAGTCTAGTGGTTTCCAGATCTTTTGCCTTCAACAAAATTAGAGGAAGACTAATTCGGAAGACATTCAAAGAATTGAGTGCCATTGCTAAAATAAAATTCCTTCCATTCATGTCTACCTATTTGATGTGAATTTGTTTTCTCAGTACTTAGGTGTAGCATTGGAATAGAATGATGCTGAACCCTGCCTCATTCTCATAGAATCTTCATAGGTTGGGAAGATCAAGGAGAGGCTCCTTGATGTTAACTGAACAGAGGGGGCAGGGAGAGTAGAGACCATCCAGGCAAACCAAGTAGCATATGCAGAAACCTGCTAGTGAAAAGGCTCTTAGCATAGTTTTTAAAATGGAAGGAAGGCACCACAGCTGGACTGTAGAAAACAAGGTGTACGGCAGGAACAGGACCTCACAAGTGTTGATTCTGTTTTTTGTCTTAAAAACAGTGGGAGGCTATTGAAGAGTTTCAAGCAGGGAGATAAGATCAGATTTTCATTTTAGAAATAATTACTCTGGAGAATGGATTAGAGGGGGGGACAAGAGTGGATATAGGGAGACCAGTTAAGAGACTGTTATTACAGTAATACGGGGAGAGATGATGGAACTCAACTAGAGGGATGGATGTCAAATGGAAAGAAGTGAACAGATTTAACAAAAGACCTTGATAATGGATTGACATTGGGGACTGAGGGAGAAGCAAGTATTGAGGATGACCCTAAGCTTTAGGCTTTTCACAGCCAGATGGACAATGATGCTGCCTACTGAGACAGGGGATATTGGGAAAGTCCCAAGTTTTAGGAGAAATCATTTCTTTAGGGAAAAGGAAAACATTCAAACGTATGCATTCATATGTTTTCCTCAGAGCATAGAAAAGGGATATTGGGATATAGGAAAACAAATTACTTAAGGAAGTTGCCCAGTTGCTTTCCAAGTTATAGGAAGAGTTACAGAGCAGTGATCCTATGATTGCAATTTCCAGAAAGCCCTCAACTCTAGACATTCGGGTTGTAATTCTCATTTACTGTTCTTTGCCAGTTATACTATATTATCTCAGGACTTACAGCAGACAGGGGACATGCAAATCACCTCACCAATCTGGTGCTCTCCAAGCAACTCTTTGACTTAAAGGAGTGCGGGCAGTAGCAACTTTTGGGTACCTCGGGCAAATCACTTCATGTCAGTGGGCCTCGTTTTGATCATACTTTGCTTAGCAAGTATTACCAAAAGTGTGCTTGACTACACGATCTCCAAAATCCCACCCAGCTCTGAAAGTCTAATATTCCCCTCATTCATTTTATATATATATATTTTTGGCGTTACGCGGGCCCCTCACTGCCGTGGCCCCTCCCGTTGCGGAGCACAGACTCCGGACGCACAGGCTCAGCGGCCATGGCCCACGAGACCAGCCGCTCCGCGGCATGTGGGATCCTCCTGGACCGGGGCACGAACCCGTGTGCCCTGCATCGGCAGGCGGACTCCCAACCACTGCGCCACCAGGGAAGCCCCATTTTATATATTCATTCACTCATTTAGCAAATTTTTTTAAGTGCCTATACTATGTGCAGATCACTGTACGCCAATGATGTAGTGGCAGATAAGACATGGCCCCTTCCTGGAACTCAGTTTCCACAAGGCTACCTACTTTTTTTTTTTTTGGAGTGGGGGCCACGCTGTGGGGCATGCGGGATCTTAGTTCCCCGACCAGCGATCGAACGTGTGCCCCCTGCACTGGAGGTGTGGAGTCTTAACCATTGGACCACCAGGGAATACCTACATTAAACAAGTAAATATGCACTTTAGCACAGTTTGTTTAATGGGTGCAGTTATGACAGAGCTATAGCGGAGAGAAGGCTGCATCAGAGAAGCAGGAGGAGGGGTGATGTTCAGCCAATCAGAGCAGACAGGAAAGTGGAAGTGACCACAAGAAGGAGGCCCAGAAATGTCTTGTGATAGTCATATTCTAAAGCAATCCAATGACAGTTGCTTGATCTTCTGTATGGTTAACTACATAGAAACATAGACTGAGTAAAAGCGTAAAACTGCACCCCTGAGTTACATTTTTCAGAAAGCACAAAATGGCCTTGACTCTTCCCTAAAAGTCTCCTTAAAGAAGCCCTCCTGTCCTCCATCTTCTGTGATCCTAGTGAAGGTGTGTATTTCTTCTTTTAATTGGTTGCCATAAAAACAGAAATTATTTTTATGTGAAATATATTTTCAATAATATAGTTTTCTATTACATTTAATACAGCTTCATTTGCTTGCTTATTTGTCCTGTTAAAAACATTATATTACCGTGCAGGATATACCTGTATGATCTCTTTTGCTTTTTGGACCTTCTACAATGTATCCAACTATGTATGCTGGGTCCATCTCCCAAGGGTGTTATACTCCCATTACACCCTTGTTTTCCCATTTTTAACATCTCACTTACAATTATTTCTCTTGATTGGTACTCCCATAGTTGCAGGTGTTAAAGACCAAACTTAAAATAGCTTAGACAACAGGGGAGAGGCTTATGTAAACAAGGAAAGCCAGGAGTTTACCCCAAGCTGGGGTAGGTTCAGCAGTAACTGGGCCAAATCCTTTCCCTGGAATTTGGGAACTTATGAACAGAGAAAACATGAATCAATTCCTCTCTGCAGAGAAATGTTTGAAGTAGACAAAATAATAAATATTAACTCCAGTTGGTTTGAGGTGAACTTTCCCTAGCCATGAGAGACCCTGTCTATCTCATTCACTACTGTGTCTAGCAGAGTGTCTGCCATATAACAGGTTCACAGTAATATTGGTTGAATGAATACATTAATTTATTAATTTCAAGGATGGAACCCCCATCATACTATCATTTCCCTTCTGAAATTAGATTTGACTTACACATTAATTTACAACATTTTTCCAGGAACACCTTCTCTTGGTAACCATAGATGCTGATTGAATGTACAAGTTGGAAATGATACTTGAACAATACAGTTGAATGTGGGACTAGAAACATTTGATAAACCAGTTTTTTAAATTGCTTGCCTACCACATCTAAGAACCACAAAATAGGAACCATGCAAAGTTATATTTTATAGAACTGTACAAATTCAGATAGGGTCTAGATTATAACGTCTCAAATATTTTCATGGAACTTTCTAACAGAATGTTATTTCCCAATGAAGAAGATAAGACAGAGTCCCCCTACTCCTAATCATCTCAAATTTAAGACCATTTTTCAGCAAGGGAGCTTGTTAAAAATACAGATCTGGGCTCTATTCCACACTTCCTGAATCTAAATCCAAAGAGTGAGTTTAAAACTCAATATTGGACTTCCCTTGTGGCACAGTGGGAAGAATCTGCCTGCCACTGCAGGGGACATGGGTTCAAGCCCTGGTCTGGGAAGAGCCCACATGCCACGGAGCAACTAAGCCCATGTGCCGCAACTACTGAGCCTGTGCTCTAGAGCCTGTGAGCCACAACCACTGAGCCCGCATGCCACAACTGCTGAAGCCCGTGTGCCTAGAGCCCATGCTCCTAGAGCCCATGCTCCACAACAAGAGAAGCCACCTCAATGAGAAGCACGTGCACCACAACGAAGAGTAGCCCCCGCTTGCAGCAACTAGAGAAAGCCCACGTGCAGCAACAAAGATCCAATGTAGCCAAAAATAAATAAATAAAATATAAAATAAATAAATAAAGTTAATATTATTTAAAAGGTCCCCATGTGACTCTTAGAATCAACCAAGTCTAGTACAAAAATATGTTTATGAAAGCTTCTCATATAATGGTGAATAATTGGAAAGTAAAAGTAATCTATTCCATAGAATAGTATTCTGGCATTAAGTATATAGAGCTTCCACTTCCAACCAAGGTGGAGTAACAGGAACAGATTTACCCTCTCACCTGAAACAACCAAAACAAATTTTAAACACACAAAATGAAGTAACAGTTTTCAAGACATTGGACATCAGGCAGCAAAGGACAGTGATTCCTAAGAAACAGTAAGCAAATAAGGTGAGCACTGTGATTGCCCCACCTTACTGACATGCGAGAGTTTCCAAGTCACAACACAGTGAGGGGGAACTGAGGCAGAGCAGGCAGACTCCCTGAAGAGACAGAGCTGAGGGCCTGGGAAGACCAAAGAACTAAAGTTCATAGGACAGAGTACTGAAGAGGAGAGAGCTGCACAAAGAGAGAACCCTAGAGATCTATAGAGGGTCCCCCTCAGGTATTCATCTGAATAATGATCAGCACATTTATGAAAGGAACCTACCCGGAGCCAAGGAAAGACCATCCAAAAGGATGAGAGGGAACAGTGCCCAACACTCACTGCCTGTTCCCACCACCCAGACTAGAAAAACCAATTCAAGGGGCATTGAGTAGAGTGCTTAGGAAGGTCTTGCCTCAGTAATGAGGAATAAGTAGCCCTAGATAGAGAATTGCCCCAGACCTGCCTTAACAAATCATGAAAGCAAGACCCAAAGGATCAAACTATTTCCAAGTAACTGAACTACATCCCAGGACAAAGCTTAAGAATATTTACAAGAAAAAAATCTAGGGATTCGCCGGTGGCACAGTGGTTGAGAGTCCGCCTGCCGATGCAGGGGCCACGGGTTTGTGCCCCGGTCCAGGAAGATCCCACATGCCATGGAGCAGCTGGACCCGTGAGCCATGGCCACTGAGCCTGCATGTCCAGAGCCTGTGCTCCGCAACAGGAGAGGCCACAGCAGTGAGAGGCCCACGTACTGCAAAAAAAAAAAAAAAAAAAAAAAAATCTAGCATGCAATAAGATAAAATTCACAATGTCTGCAATCTAATCAAACATTGCTAAGCATGTAAAGAGGCAGGAAAATGTGACCTATAATGTGGAGAATAATCAATCAAAACGGACATGCAACTGACAAAGATATTAGAATTAGCAGAAAAATTGCACTATGGGATAAATGGCAGATTAAACATTTCAGAAGAATAGATTAGTGAACTCAAAGGACATAGCAATAGAAACTATCCAAAACAAAACACAGAAAGAAAAAGAATTTTAAGAAATGAAAAGAATATTACTGAGCTATGGGACAACTTCAAGCAGCCTAATATTTGGTTACTTGGAGTCTATGAAGGAGAAGACAGTGAAGAAGAAACAGGAAATATATTTGAAGAAATAATGACTGAAAACATTCCAAACTTGATGAAAACTATAAATCCACAGATGCAAGAATCACAATGAACCCCAAGCACAAGAAACATGAGGAAAACAATACCAAGGTACCTCATAATCAAACTGCTTAGAACCTATGATAAATAGGTCTTAAAAACAGAGATAAAAAAGAAATGTTGCATACAGGGGAACAAGGATAAGAATGATATCAGATTTCTTATGAGAAACAGTACAATTAAGAAGAACAATGGGGGCTTCCCTGGTGGCGCAGTGGTTGAGAGTCCGCCTGCTGATGCAGGGGACGTGGATTTGTGCCCCAGTCCGGGAAGATCCCACATGCCACGGAGCGGCTGGGCCCATGAGCCATGGCCACTGAGCCTGCGCATCTGGAGCCTGTGCTCCGCAACGGGAGAGGCCATAACAGTAAGAGGCCCACATACCGCAAAAAAAAAAAAAAGAAGAAGAAGAAGAACAATGACTTAAAGTACTGAAAGGGAAAAAAAAACCTCTCAGGTTAGAATTCTAAACCCAGCAAAGGTATCTATCAAAAAATAAAGGTAAAATAAAAACATTTTCAGACATATCAAAACTGAAATAATTCAGTAGACTTACAGTATATGAAATGTTAAAGGACATCCTTATCATTTAAATCTCTCTCAAAGATAAATGGAAGTCTAAACAAAAATAATAGCAATGTGTTTGGGTTTTTTGTTTGTTTGTTTGTTTTGTGGTACGCGGGCCTCTCACTGTTGTGGCCTCTCCCGCTGCAGAGCACAGGCTCCGGATACGCAGGCTCAGCGTCCATGGCTCATGGGTCCAGCCGCTCCGTGGCATCTTCCCGGACCGGGGCACGAACCCGTGGCCCCTGCATCGGCAGGCGGACTCTCAACCACTGTGCCACCAGGGAAGCCCTGTTTGGGGTTTTTTAACATGTAAAAGTAAAATGTATGACAGCACAAAGGTCAGGAGGAAGGAAGTGGAAGTATAATGTTATAAGGTTCTCATACTGTACATGACATGGTATAATATCACTTGAAGGTAGACTGATAAGTTAAAGATGTATGCTATAAACCCTAAAGCAACCACTAAAACAACAAAACAATTATAGCTAATAAGAAAACAGGAGAGAAAAATAGTATGAAAATAAATCCAAAAGAAGGCAGGAAAAGGGGAACATAGGACAGATGGGACAAGTAGAAATCAAATAGCAAGAAGATATATTTATACCTGACTGTATCAGTAATCACATTAAATGTAAATAGTCTAAATTCCCCAAATTAAAAAGCAGAGGTTGTCAGGTTGGTGTGTGGGGAGGAAGCAAAACTGAATTATATACTGCCTGCAAGAAATGCTTTATACATGAAGACAAATCTTTTCAAAGGAAAAGGATGGAAAAAGGTATACTATGATGATGACATTAATCAAAAGGAAGCTGGAGTGACTCTATTAATATCAAAGTATATTCTCAGACCACAATGGAATTAAATTAGAAATGAATAACAGAAAGATGTCTGGGAAAATCCCCAAGCACTTGAAAACTAAATTATCCAATTCTAAATAACCCATGGATGAAAGAAGAAATCAAAAGGGAAATTTTTAAGTATTTTGAAGTGAATGAAAATGAAACCACAACATACCAGAACTTGTGGGATACTGCTAAAGCAGTACTTAGGGAGAAATGTGTAGCACTAAACACCAATGTTAAAAAGAAGAAATAAAACAATGACCTCAGCTTCTACCTTAAGAAAGTAGAACAAAAAGAGCAAATTAAACCCAAAGTGGGTAAAAGGAAAGAAATAATAAAGATCAAAGAGGAAATAAATGAAATAGAAAATAAAAACAATAGAAAAATCAATAAAACTTTTCCTTTGACAAGATCAGATCAGTCAAGGAAAAATAAGACACTAATTACCTGTATCATTCATAAGAGAAGTGACATTACTACAGATTCTACAGATACAAAAAGAATAATAAGGAAATATGGTAAACAACTTTATGTCAATAAATTCAACAACCTAAATGAAATAGACAAATTCACTGGGAGACAGAAACTACCGAAGCTCACTTAAAAAGGAATAAACTGAATTGCCCTATACTATTTAAAAATTGAATTTAGGTTAAAAAAAAATCCCTCAAAGAAAACTCCAGGCCAAGATGGCTTTAGTGGTAAATTCTACCAAACATGTAATAAACAGTACTAATTTGTATACAAACTCTTCCCAAAACATTGAAAAGGAAGGAATTCTTCCCAACTTACTATTTTTGATGAGAAGGAGAAGGAGGAAGAGGCAGCTAGCATTACCCTGATACCCAAAACAGATATTTTGCAAGAAAAGAAAACTGCAGACCAGTAACCCTTGTGAGTATAGATGCAAAAATTCTAAACAAATGCATATCTTAGAAAAGGAAAAATACATCAAGGCCAAGTGGAGACTAATCCATTAATACAGCTTTATTTATAAGAGACAAAAGCTAGAAGCAATTCAGTGGATGAATGGATAAACAAAATGGTATATCCATACAGTGGAATATTCAGCAAGAACAAAGAATGAACTATTGATACATGCAATGATGTAGTTGAATTTCACGTTGTGAGTGTAAAAAAAGCAACATAAAAGAGTTCATACTGTATGAGTTCATTTATAGAAAGTGAAAACTA
Organism: Pseudorca crassidens; assembly: GCF_039906515.1. Taxonomy (NCBI): domain Eukaryota; kingdom Metazoa; phylum Chordata; class Mammalia; order Artiodactyla; family Delphinidae; genus Pseudorca; species Pseudorca crassidens. Next base: position 96,823,787 of record NC_090317.1, read on the forward strand.
ATCTATAGCCAGTGAAAACATATCAATGGTTGCTTAGGGATGTTGAGGTGGGGGAGCAGGGCATGGAGGGGTGTAAGTAGATTACCAGTGGGCATGAGAAAACTTTTGGGAGTGATGGATATATTCATTATCCTGATTGTGGTGATGGTTTCACACATGTATACATATATCAAACTTGTCAAATTGTACACTTTACATAAGCATATGTCAATTATACATCGATAAAAAAGTTTTAAATTATTAGCAACATGGAAAATAATTATAGGATTAAAAAGCATTATACAAAATGTATGTGTACTATTATTACACTAATCAAAATATCAAAATTAATATTTCTGTCGTGGCATAATAGAGTTTTCTCCTTCATTTTCCGTATTTTCTTTAATGTTTTCCTAACTTTTGTAATTAAGGTTATCTACAGCAAAATCACAAATATAAAAAGTGCCCTCTTATAGTAATTCTGTTTTTCTTTAACTTTTTACAGGGAATCACTTTAAAAATGAATGAGCTAAATCACTGTATTGTTGCAAGAATCATGCATGGGGGCATGATTCATAGGCAAGGTAAGTTCCATATATAATTCTTTCTTTCCTTCCTTAATTTTTTTCCTGTAGCCTAGTGTTTTATGATCCATATAAATGATCAGTTTCATTTATGTTTTATATAAATGATTTATTTAAGTTATCTGTCTTTGGTTTTAATCACTGTTGGCCTCCATTCACTTTTATTCATCTCCACATGCTCCAATCTGTAGATACTCAAGGGAGGGTATATTATAGTTTTGTTGCAGGAGCATCTCTGAGTCACTCTTTAGATCCTGACTTATTAGAGGCCATTGGAGATAAAGTATTATCATATCAGGCCTCAGGATATGTGGAAGACATCTGTACTGGGATACAAGATAGATAGATATTTGCAAAGTTAAATGACAGTTGAAGAATTGCTCTCTCATTCATTCAGGAATGAGATATACTATTTATAAATTAGGAAATTAGAATTTGATAAATAACAATATAAAATTTAAATGGTAAAATAAGAGATATCAAATCTGTGATTAACTTCTTAATACCTGCTACAATAAGTGCAGTCATTCTGAGAAGGGACCAAAGTAGACAAAGAATGATTTTTTTGAGAAAGTGGAACTATTGTTAACCCTCAGGTGGATGGGATTTAGACATGTAGGTTTAGGCTCCTCTTTGAAAGGACTGTTATATGCATTAGTATTTAGAGCCTGATCCAAAAATGATTCTCCCGTCCAAAAATTAGACTTCCTTTCTTTGAGATCGTGTTATTTTTGTACTTAACACCTCTTTCCTTAACCCTGGAGAGCAAGAGGTAACACCATAAGCCTTTTAGTGCCTTCTTGTCCTCTTTAGAGATGACTGCTCTGTCTGGCATTACTGCTGCCTTCAGAGGAATCTGTAGGTTTCATGAGTGGATAGCACTCACACAGGAGAACGTTTGGTTTTAAATTCCTGTATGAATTTTTTGTTTATTATTTTTAATAACTTGCTATAAATTCAGTAAAGTCACAACACCATTATTTCTTTAATCTCTTTTTCTTATATTACCGTACTGGCAAAAACTTGCTGTCTTTAATAGAAGTGGTATAGTGAACATCCTTGTCCTATTCTTGTTTTTAAAAGGTAGCTTTCCAATGTTTCCCCATGAAGAAGAATATTTACTATAGATTTTTAGTAGATACCTTTTATTAGGGCTGAAGAAGTTTTCTTATATTTAGTTGCTGGACATTTTAATCATGATTGGGTTTTGAATTTTATCAAATGCTTCTTCTGCATCTGCTGAGATGATTTATTTTCTTTTTACCTATTAATGTGGTGAATGACTTTTAAAGACATCCTAATGATAACCACCCCCCTTCTGGCATTTTTCAGATAAACCCAACTTAGTCATTGTGTATTATCTTTTGGTATGTACTGCTTGATTCTATGTGCTATTATTTTGTTTAAGATTTTTGTGGTTGCAATTAGGAATGAGACTGGCCTGTAGTTAATTTTCCTTCCTGTGTCTCTCTGTCTGATGTTAGTTTCAAAGTTACATTGGCCTCATAAAATGACTTGGAGAACCTCTCTTCATGAGTTCTCTGAATATTGTATAATACTGGAATGATTTGTAGCCTGTAAGTTTAGTAGAACTTGCCTATAAAACTATCAGGGGCTGATGTTTTGTGTTTGGTTTCTTTCAAGGAAGATTTTTTTTTTTACCACTGTTTGTTTCAATTTCTTTAACATTCATAAGGCTATTCAGCCTTTCTATATCTTGAGTGAGTTCTGGTAAATTACATTTTTCTGAAAAAATCTTAAGTTTTTAAAATTATTCTAGTAAGCTTCTTCTTAGTGTCCACTTACCTTTTTATTTTCTGCTGTCTCTGTAATTATGTACCCTTTATTCCTAATATTTATTTGTGCCTTGTCTTTTTTCTCTTGATCAACTTACCAGAGGTTTGTTCAAAAACCCACTTTGGGTTCTGTTAATTCTCTCCATTGTATATTTATTTTCTATTTTATTGTTTTATGACCTAATTTTTATTTTCTCCTTCCTTCTACTTTCTATTGGTTTTATCTAACTTTTAAAATTCAACACTTAGTTCATTTATTCCAGTCTTTCTTCATCTCTAATATATGCTTTTAAGGTTAAACTCTACCTCTCTAAGTACTGTTTTATCAGTATCCCACCAGTTATGATATGAAGCATTTTTATTGTGATTCAGTTCTAAGTATTTTTGAATTTCTAGTGTTATATTTTTCATTGACCCACAAGTTATTCAGAAATGTTTTTATGTACCACATTTAAGAGGATTTCCTGTATATCTTTTTATGTTTTACTTCTAACTTAATTGCATTGGGGTCAGAGAATGTGGTCTGTATGACACCATTTCTTTGAGGTTTGTTGAGACTTGCTTTATGGCATAGCACTTTAATCATTTTTGTAAATGGTCCATGTGTACATAAGAAGACTGTTTATTCTTTAATTGTTGCATGCAGAATTCTCTATATGATTGCTTGAGGTTAATTTTTTTGTTCAAATATTCTATATATTGACTAATTTCTTGTCTGTTTGACCTATCAGTAATTGTCAAAATATTCCAATTATCATGGTAGAGTTTTTCTATTTCTACTTATAGGTCTCTCACTTTTGGTTTTATATATTCAAAGCTGTTTTATTAGGAGCATAGAAGTGCCTGGTAACCATGTCTATCCTTAATATACTTTCTACTTAAAACCTATTTTATATTAATATAGTTATTCCAACTTAACTTTAGTATTTCCTAGCATGTCTTCTTCCCTCATTTCTAACCATTCTGTGCCTGTATGCTGTACAGTGTGTCTTACAAACATTTCCAAATTTGGGTTTTTCATTTTGTAATGCACTCTGATGATTGCTATCTTTTAATGGGCAAGGTTAGTCCATTAATATTTATTTTGATGATTTCTATCATCTTGCTTTTTTAAATATTTATTCCATATTTTAATTGATATTTTTCCTTCATTTTTGTTCCATCCCCCCACCCCCCAGTAAATTAGAATTTCAGCACTCTATTTCTAATTTTTAGGTGGTTACCTTGAAATTTTGTCATGCATATTTAACTCGACATATACTAAAGTGAAACAGTATGTTAATCCCACTCCCAAAGAATACAAAGACATTGGAACATCAAGTTAGATCCCAGTCTTGACTTGCATATTATTCTTGCCCAGCACTTTCATTCTGTCCTGTTTTAAATCCACAAATTTGAAATTACTCTTAAAATACATGACCATTTTTGTTTTGATTTACATAAATGTTTACAATTTTATTTGCTCATCATTCCTTTTTGCATTGCAGACCATCCTTTGGGGAGCGTTTTTCTTTCTTCCTAAACTACATCCTTTAAAGTTCCTTTAGTGATAGTCTCTTGTTGGTAAACTACCTCAGGTGGTGTTTGTCTGTAAATATTTCATTTTAGCCTCAATCTTTTTTTTTTGAACATCTTTCTAGGAGTATAATTGCTTTACAATGTTGTGTTAGTTTGTGCTGTATAACAAAGTGAATCAGCTATATGTATACATATATCCCAATATCCCCTCCCTCTTGCATCTCCCTTCCACGTTCCCTATCCCACCCCTCTAGTTGGTCACAAAGCAACAAGCTGATCTCCCCATGCAGTGCGACGCAGCTGCTTCCCACTAGCTATTTTACATTTGGTACTGTATATATGTCAATGCTACTCTCTCACTTCACACCAGCTTACCCTTCCTCCTCCCCGTGTCCTCAAGTCCATTCTCTACGTCTGCGTCTTTATTCCTGTCCTGCCCCTAGGTTCTTCAGAACCTCTTTTTTTTTTTTTTTTTTTTAGATTCCATATATATGTGTTAGCCTACGGTATTCGTTTTTCTCTTTCTGACTTACTTCACTTGGTATGACAGACTCTATGTCCACCTACTTCATTACAAATAACTCAATTTCGTTTCTTTTTATGGCTGAGTAATATTCCATTGTATATATGTGCCACACCTTCTATATCCATTCATCCGTCAGTGGACACTTAGGTTGCTTCCATGTCCTGGCTATTGTAAATACAGCTGCAATGAGCATTGTGGTACATGACCCTTTTTGAATTATGGTTTTCTCGGGGTGTATGCTCAGTAGTGAGATTGCTGGGTCATATGGTAGTTCTATTTTTAGTTTTCTAAGGAACCACCATGCTGTTCTCCACAGTGGCTGTATCAATTTATATTCCCACCAACAGTGCAACAGGGTTCCCTTTTCACCACACCCTCTCCAGCATTTATTGTTTGTAGATATTTTGATGATGGCCATTCTGACTGGTGTGAGATGATATCTCATTGTAGTTTTGATTTGCATTTCTCTCATGATTAGTGATGTTGAGCAACCTTTCATGTGTTTGTTGGCAATCTGTATATCTTCTTTGGAGAAATGTCTGTTTAGGTCTTCTGCCCATTTTGGGATTGGGTTGTTTGTTTTTTTGATACTGAGCTGCATGTGCTGCCTGTAAATTTTGGAGATTAATCCTTTGTCAGTTGCTTCATTTGCAAATATTTTCTCCCATTCTGAGGGTTGTCTTTTGGTCTTGTTTATGGTTTCCTTTGCTGTGCAAAAGTTTTGAAGTTTCATTAGGTCCCATTTGTTTATTTTTGTTTTTATTTCCATTTCTCTATGATATGGGTCAAAAAGGATATTGCTGTGATTTACGTCATAGAGTGTTCTTCCTATGTTTTCCTTTAAGAGTTTTATAGTCTCTGGCTTTACATTTAGGTCTTTAATCCATTTTGAGTTTATTTTTGTGTATGGTGTTAGGAAGTGGTCTAATTTCATTCTTTTTCATGTAGCTGTCCAGTTTTCCCAGCATCACTTATTGAAGAGGCTGTCTTTTCTCCATTGTATATTCTTGCCTCCTTTATCAAAGATAAGGTGACCATATGTGTGTGGGTTTATCTCTGGGCTTTCTATCCTGTTCCATTGATCTGTATTTCTGTTTTAATGCCAGTACCATACTGTCTTGATTAACTGTAGCTTTGTAGTATAGTCTGAAGTCAGGGAGCCTGATTCCTCCAGCTCCATTTTTCTTTATCAAGATTGCTTTGGGTCTTTTGTGTTTCCATACAAATTGTGAAATTTTTTGTTCTAGTTCTGTGAAAAATGCCATTGGTAGTTTGATAGGGATGCATTGAATCTGTAGATTGCTTTCGGTAGTATAGTCATCTTCACAATGTTGATTCTTCCAATCCAGGAACATGGTATATCTCTCCATCTGTTTGTATCATCTTTAATTTCTTTCATCAGTGTATTATAGTTTTCTGCATACAGGTCTTTTGTCTCCCTAGGTACGTTTATTCCTAGGTATATTTTATTCTTTTTGTTGCCGTGGTTAATGGGAGTGTTTCCTTAATTTCTCTTTCAGATTTTTCATCATTAGTGTATAGGAATGCAAGAGATTTCTGTGCATCAATTTTGTATCCTGCAACTTTACCAAATTCATTGATTAGCTCTAGTAGTTTTCTGGTAGCATCTTTAGGATTCTCTATGTATAGTATCACGTCATCTGCAAACAGTGACAGCTTTACTTCTTTTCCTATTTGGATTCCTTTTATTTCTTTTTCTTCTCTGATTGCTGTGGCTAAAACTTCCGAAACTATGTTGAATAAGAGTGGAGAGAGTGGGCATCCTTATCTTGTTCCTAATTTTAGAGGAAATGGTTTCAGTTTTTCACCATTGAGGATGATGTTGACTGTGGGTTTGTCATATATGACCTTTATTATGTTGAAGTAAGTTCCCTCTATGCCTACTTTTTGGAGAGTTTTTATCATAAATGGGTGTTGAATTTTGTCAGAAGCTTTTTCTGAATCTATTGAGCTTATCATATGGTTTTTCTCCTTCAATTTGTTAATATGGTGTATCACATTGATTGATTTGCATATATTGAAGGATCCCTGCATTCCTGGGATAAACCCCACTTGATCATGGTGTATGATCCTTTTAATGTGTTGTTGGAATCTGTTTGCTAGTATTTTGTTGAGGATTTTTGCATCTCTGTTCATCAGTGATATTGGTCTGTAGTTTTCTTTTTTTGTGACATCTTTGTCTGGTTTTGATATCAGGGTGATGGTGGCCTCGTAGAATGAGTTTGGGAGTGTTCCTCCCTCCGCTATATTTTGGAAGAGTTTGAGAAGGATAGATGTTAGCTCTTCTCCAAATGTTTGATAGAATTCACCCGTGAAGCCATCTGGTCCTGGGCTTTTGTTTGTTGGAAGATTTTTAATCACAGTCTCAATTTCACTGCTTGTGATTCGTCTTTTTATATTTTCTATTTCTTCCTGGTTCAGTCTCGGAAAGTTGTGCTTTTCTAAGAATTTGTCCATTTCTTCCAGGTTGTCCGTTTTATTGGCATAAGTTCCTTGTAGTAATCCCTCATGATTCTTTGTATTTTTGGAGTGTCAGTTGTTACTTCTCCTTTTTTAATTCCTAATACTGTTGATTTGAGTCTTCTCCCTTTTTTTCTTGATGAGTCTGTCAACTGGTTTATCACTCTTGTTTATCTTCTCAAAGAACCAGCTTTTAGTTTTATTGATCTTTGCTGGTGTTTCCTTCATTTCTTTTTCATTTGTTTCTGATCTGATCTTTATGATTTCTTTCCTTCTTCTATCTTTGGGGAGTTTTTGGTTCTTCTTTTTCTAATTGCTTTAGGTGTAAAGTTAGGTTGTTTGTTTCAGATGTTTCTTGTTTCTTGAGGTAGGATTGTATTTCTATAAACTTCCCTCTTAGAACTGCTTTTGCTGCATCCCGTAGGTTTTGGATCGTCATGTTTTCATTGTCATTTGTTTCTAGGTATTTTTTGACTTCCTCTTTGATTTCTTCAGTGATCTCTTGGTTATTTAGTAGCGTATTGTTTAGCCTCCATGTGTTTGTATTTTTTACAGTTTTTTTCCTGTAATTGATATCTAGTCTCATAGCGTTGTGGTCGTAAAAGATACTTGATACCATTTCAGTTTTCTTAAATTTACCAAGGCTTGATTTGTGACCCAAGATATGATCTATCCTGGAGAATGTTCCATGAGCACTTGAGAAGAAAGTGTATTCTTTTGTTTTTGGATGGAATGTCCTATAAATATCAATTAAGCCCATCTTGTTCAATGTTGCATTTAAAGCTTGTGTTTCCTTATTTATTTTCATTTTGGATGATCTGTCCACTGGTGAAAGTGGGGTGTTAAAGTCCCCTACTATTATTGTGTTACTGTCAATTTCCCCTTTTATGTCAGCTTCAATCTTGATTACTTTTGCTGAGAGCACAGTTTTAAATTAATGGTTACCATTCTCTTTTCTTTTGGCATCTGTTGTTTGATATTGAGAAGTCTGGTGTCACTATAATTGTCCTTGCTTTGTAGGTGATCTCTGCTTTCTCCCTGGACTTTTTAAGGTCTTTGTCTTTGATGTTCTGTAGTTTTACTACCTCCCAGCATGGATTTCTTTTTATTTATCCTACTTGGGATACATTATTCTTTCTGGAGCTGTGTAATCATGTTTTCATCAGTTCAAGAAAATTTGCAACCATGTTTCTTCAAATATTGCCTCTTCTCCATTCTCTCTATTCTCTCCTTCTGAACTCTAGGTAGATGTATGTTAGACATTCCCTCCATACCTCTTAATATCTTTTTCATATTTTCTTTATTTCTTGTTTCCTATTTTCCTTATCTCCTTACTTCTCTGAACTGCATTCTAGACAATTTATTTGGTTATGTCTTCCAGTTCACTGAAACTCTCTTAAGCCATATCTGAACTCCTGTTCAGCTCATCCGTTCATTGGTTTATGCTACCAATTATATTTTTCCTTTCTAGAGGTACTAGTTACTTGTTCTTCTTTTTATTTTCAGATCTGTCTGTTCACACCTGATAATCTCTTGTTGCATGTTCATCCTTGTAAATAGGTCCCTTTCTTTCCCCTAATATTTAACATATAGCTATTTTACACAGGCATACCTTGGAGATATTACAGGTTTGGTTTCAGACCACCACAATAAAGTGAGTCACCTGAATTTTTTTGTTTCCCAGTGCATATAAAAGTTATGTTTGCACTATGCTTTCATCTGTTAAGCGTGCAATAGCATTATGTCTAAAAAATATACATACTTTAATTAAAAATTACTTTATTGCTAAAAAGTGCTAACCATCATCTAAGCCTTCAGCAAATCGTAATCTTTGCTCCTGGTGGAGGGTACTGTCTAGATGTTGATGGCTGCTGACCGATCAGGGTGGTGGTTGCTGAAGCTTGAGGTGGCTCTGGCAATTTCTTAAAAGAAGACAACAATGAAGTTTGCCTCATTGATTGACTCTTCCTTTCACAAATGATTTCTCTGTAGCATGCAGTGCTGTTTGATAGCATTTTACCCATGGTAAAACTTGTTTCAAAATTGTAGTCAGTTCTCTCAAACCCTGCCACTGCTTTATCAACTAAGTTTATGTAATATTCTAAATCCTTTGTTGTCATTTCAACAATCAGGTAAGTTTGCCATCTTATATGAGCACAGTTCATGACACCCCCAAAACAATTACAATAGTAACAGCAAAGATCACTCATCACAGATCACCATAACAAATATAATAATGATGGAAAAGTTTGAAGTATTGCGAGAATTACCAAAACATGATGCAGAGACATGAAGTGAGCAAACGCTGTTGGAAAAATGGCGCAGATAGACGTGCTCAACACAGGGTTGCCACAAACCTTCAATTTATAAAAAATGCAGAATCTTTGAGGCACAGTAAAGCAAGGCACAAGAAAACAAGGTATTCTTGTATTCTGTATCTGACCATTCCAATATCTATCCTCCTTGAGGATCTAAATCTGTTTTTTCTCTTTCTGATGACTCGCATAGTAGTTTGCCTTATTGTATGTATGTTTGGTGATCTTTGATTGTAAGCCTATTGCTTGTTCAAGTCAATGGAAGTCTTGGGGGCCTAAACTGGAAACGCTTTCCTCCAGGAAGGGTTTGTTCCTTGTTCTACCAGCTGCCATGGAGTACCACTGATCGGGGTCTTGGCTCCCTACAGAATCCTAGGCTCAGCTTCTGTAACTTGCTATTGGCCCAAGGCTCAGAATCCGGCCGTCAGGCATTACAGCAATGGCATTTACCCCTCCCACTATTTCATTCCGTCCTTACTTTGCCACCACTCTGGATGCAGCTCACAGGGTCCTTTTGTGTGGAGGGGAGAGTGTGGATGGAAGTGGGAAGTGTTCTTGGGAATTTGCATTCCTTTTGTGAGACCAGTAACACTTCAAGAGGTGTGCCCTAGACGGGATATGTAGTTGTAAGAAAGTCTGTGAGTGCCTAATCAACCATATTTGAAACAAAAGTCCCCAAATTTTTATGTTTTATTATGTTAACTTTCAAACATGAGTAGAGAAAACAGTGCAGTCAGTTGAAGTAGAGAAAAGTGGAAAGAATAGTGAAGTGATCGCCCACATACGCATAAGCCAGGTAGAATTATTGTTAATTCATGGCCACACTGGTTTCATCTGTATTTGCCCTACTGCCCACCCCCCTGGATTACTTTGAAGCAAATACCAGGTGCCTTATTTTCTTTATATGCATTTTAGTGCGTACCTCTTAAAGATACAATGAGCTTTTCATGATGGAGTCAGGTCAATAAGTAAACGTGCACAATTCATAAATAAGAAAGCAAAATTTTTCATAACACTATTTAAGCATTGGTTCTCGGTCACTTTTTCTAGTTGAAGTATTACAGGACCCTGAAATGCCTACCACGTTATTATTAAAAGTTTGCAGTATGTCTAATATAAACTTGTTGTTACACAGATATTATATCACAATTCTTTGAAAATCAACAGCCTTTGTATCATATTTGGTAGATAATAATGACAATAACAGCAAATACTTAAATGGTACTGACTATGTGCCAAGAACAGTTCTAAGCCCTCTACATGTATTAAACTCTTCTAATCCTCATAACAATCCTATGAGATAGATAGTTTTCATCTCCATTTTACAAATGTGAAAACCAAGACATGGAAAGTTTCAGTAAGTTACCCAAGATCTTAAAGCTAGTATAAGTGATGAAGCAGAGGTATGAACCCAGACAGGCTGCATCTAGAAGTTGTAGTTTTAAACCACTATATACACACTGCCTCTCTCAGAAAAATAAGCAGATTTCTACAGCCATCTTTCAAAACTGTGTCTTCCATAAGTTATGTGTATCTGTTTTGGTGAGTTTACCATGTGAGCCTAACTTGTACCTGGTTCTGAAATATTGGCCTTCAGTATTTAGCTTAATTTTTTAAAATTACTTACGTTGCTGCCTTTGGATTTTATTATTATAAAAGTATATATCATTTCATGTTTATAATTTTGTGTAATTTCTTAGGTACACTTCATGTCGGAGATGAAATTCGAGAGATCAATGGCATCAGTGTGGCTAACCAAACAGTGGAACAGCTGCAAAAAATGCTTGTGAGTAAATGAAAGTCTCTTTTTCTAAGATTGACTTTCAGTTCATTAACTTATTTATTAATGCACAAATAAAGGATATTCTTTTATAATCAGAGTATCTCTGGTACCATCATTTGTGTGGACTTGAACTTATACAACATTCATAAAAACTGAGAGCTAGGAAAATGTTCACATGCAGCAGAGCTTAGAAACATTTTGCCCATCTTTAGCAGTGTGGGCTTGAACATTCTCCTTTCAATCCTTTGTCTCCTATTTCTTATTGAACAGATGTTTAAAGAAAACCTTTGCAGTTGTGCATGCTTGTGAACTAGTTTCTCACTGACCTCAACTCTGCTGACATCAGCAGTGTCAGAAGCCTCTTTCCTGTGTAGCTGAGTCATAGCCAGCTGTATTGGATTTCTCTGCAGCACAGGGGAAAGGAAAGTCATAGTAGACCAGGCCATTTTTTACCATGCATATTCAAAATCTGTGTTCAAATTAGGCTTTGGATTGGGGCGGGGTAGGGAGTGCAGAGTGACAGGCCCTGGCGAGCAGAGGGAGATGTTTCGGACCTCTTGTCCTGGACCTTCTTCCCACCACAATGTAGCAGCCTGCCATGTTACTTATATCTATTGAAGGTGAAATAAGCACCACAGACTCACTACAGTCAAAACTAATGCCAAAATTATGAAATAAAGAGCAGATTTTTTTTTTTTTTTTTTTTGCTGTACGTGGGCCTCTCACTGTTGTGGCCTCTCCCGTTGAGGAGCACAGGCTCCAGACACGCAGGCCCAGCTGCCATGGCTCACGGGCCCAGCTGCTCCGCAGCATGTGGGATCCCCCCGGACCGGGGCACGAACCCGTGTCCCCTGCATCAGCAGGCGGACTCTCAACCACTGCGCCACCAGGGAAGCCCTAAAGAGCAGATTTTTATGGAGTACACCATCATAATGTAGCCTACCAAATATAATTCTTATGTAATTACTTGTTCTATTGTACAGTTCAACTTACATTCACTCTTGAAAGGCATGTCACTTAGAGTTGTATTCGTGTCTATGAAAAGGTAACCATCAGAGGTTTGTTATACCTTTGCTGTAAGACCAGGACAGTCAGCCTTGACTTTGCAGGGCTTTTCCCAGGAATAACCTCCACTGTTAGTGTGAGCAGTTCCTGCTTTTATAACTAGGTTTCATTGTAGGCCCATGCACTCTCAGCTGACTTGCATTAAATACGCCCCCACATTTTCAGTGGTTTCTTGCGCGTTTTTGTGTGCAACATTTGTTTGTTAAAAGAGCTCTCCTTTTTTTTTCCTCCAGCGGGAAATGCGGGGGAGTATCACCTTCAAGATCGTGCCAAGTTACCGCACTCAGTCGTCGTCCTGTGAGGTAATAGCTCTAACGAAACACCCCGTCTCCTCTGGGTTCTTAACTAACTGTCTGCTGATGGCTGAATGTTTTGGCTTTCTGGGAAATTGTTTCTGCCTGTGCTGTTGATCACTGCACACCAATTTTACAACAAAGATAACGGAACAGAGTAGGTCCCATCCACCTACTCAGCCCTGCTTCCATGGAGATGTCCTCAGCACTTTAACTTTCTGCAGGCTGGAATCAAAACAAAATACATATAGAGAAGCTCCAAATAATGACAAAGACTTAATAAAGAACAAATAGAGTCTCTGGGGAAAAAAAAGATCGTAACTGCAATAATATTTCCAGGAAGTACATTCACTTCCCTTGTTAAGAAATCACATAGATACTTCTTCTTTCCAAGAATCTGAGAAGTGGTCTATTTCTGTTAAGATAGAGTAGTTCAGATAATGGTGACAGGTCTCTAGATGGATGTTAAGTCTATGAGAAATTGATAACTGATGTTATTAGAGGAATATAGGCTTTTGCAACCTTCTGTGAAATTGTTTAAATTGGAATGTTATCTGATTCGTAAACAAGTTTTCTAGAGTAATACAAACCCAAAGTTCCTTTCTTACAATAGGCTTATCCTTTAGAAATTGTAGCTTTCCCAACCTATATTATTCAGTTTGCTATTGGTTAGTAAATGAGATTCAAAAACCTATTCTTTTTATCTTTGGAAATATGAGCCGGCCTAAATGGTGTCATCCTTTGGTCATTGCGCATTCAGTTTGAATATTTTTTTCTGAAGCTTGTTCTTTCTTGTGCATCTTCCAAGTATGTGTACATCAATATGAAGTACACATTTCCTCCAGTTAATATTTAAGACTGGCAGACAACTTATTTCATCTAGAAGATTGAATTTGTACTTAGGAGAAATAGATGGAGAAATTATAATGTTTCTTCCAGTCTCTAGTAGTGATGTAAATTTCACAAGAAAAATCAGAGGCTTCATGTTTTTTTGTAAACCTATTGAAGATATGTATAACAATTTGTAGTTCTGTCAAGTATATTTTTAGTGAGCCATGACAATTGGGGTTTCTGTTATATCAGGTCTTGAGCTCCTCTCGGTGGCTTTTTATGGAACTTCAATTAGTACTATATTTCAAGACAAAATATAGAAGTACTTCTGCTCCAGGATTTATAGTTTTGAAATTTGTTACCTAGTACACAAACCTTACTGGAAAAGAGAGACTGTCACATGCATTTTTTAATTTTTTTTTTGCGGTACGCGGGCCTCTCACTGTTGTGGCCTCTCCCGTTGCGGAGCACAGGCTCCAGATGCGCAGGCTCAGTGGCCATGGCTCACGGGCCCAGCCGCTCGGCGGCATGTGGGATCCTCCCGGCTCGGGGCACGAACCCGTGTCCCCTGCATCGGCAGGCGGACTCCCAACCACTGCGCCACCAGGGAAGCCCCACATGCATTTTTATGTAAAGCATTTTGATAGTCTAAAAATCACAGGTGGTCCTCATACCATTTCTCATCTTGGAAGAAATTTAGTAAATACGATTGATTTTTGTCTTTTTGGCTCACTAACCAGAAAATAGTGTTAGTTATTGAAAATTTTCTCTTGTGTTTTTGAGTGGTTGAAGTAGTTTTGGGGTGGGACCAGAATTACACATATAAATGCTATGCTCTCGAGTAAGAAGAGCCCTCTCTTACCTTCTTTACCTCTGAAGAATAGGAAAAAATGTACTCCCCTCCTAGCCCTACCCCCAATCTGTCTGACTCTCCTGTGCTCTGGCAGAATTCAAGCCTGTGGTTGGACTCTTCCCAGTTACAGCAGTACTTCCCAAAGAAAAGCTCTCTGGCCACCTTCATCAGCATCCCCCTGGCCGTTGGTAAAAGAGGGGACCCCTGCCCCACACCCTGGCCCTACTGACATGAGTCTCTGGGGGTGGCGCCTAGACATCATTCTGCTCACTAACATCTGACAATACTCATCTAAGGGATCCCATTATTTAAAGGCTAACAGGTTCCGGAGGTTTTCTTTAAGTCTTCTAGAAAAAGCAAATGTCTTTTGAGCAGACATGCACATTTCAAAGGTTTCAAAGAACTCTACTAAACCAAAAATTTTTAAATACTTATTTTCATCCCCTCCTTTTTCTAACATTAAAGTTTATTTGGACAATAAGGGAGTGGAGCCTGGAAAGGATTTTGAGCATGTCACATAGTATAGTGGTTGTGGCTGCTGGGATCTTTGCCAGAATCGTTAGAGGCTCAAGATTATTGTTTTAATTAATCCGCTAAAATAATCTAAAAGAATAAAGGTTTCTTCTCTGGTGTATATCTTTTACCCTTATTAGTAATATCTATCCTAGAAAGATTCTAAGGTGATTACAACATGAGAAGTCTTTGAGATTCACTTCACTTCAAATTGCATCATTCAGTAATTTTTGATACCAAGGTACCTAAGGATTACTAAATACTTTTCAAACCTAATTTTCAATAAAAATTAGGCAGTTGGGATCTTCAGCACAATAATTTTATAGTAATATTTGTCATTTTACAGTACTTGATAGGATTTTAATATCAAGTCACCCTTCAGGGTCTTATTTAAAGAAAGCAAAGGTTATAGAATGTTAGAGACAGGAAAGAAATGGTTAATGAATGACATGGTCATCACTTACAATATGTGAATCTTCAAACTGTAAAATTTTTTTCCATACTTCTGTGAAATCATGCAAGTAAGTCAGTATGGCACCTTTATAGCTAAAACCTCAAAGGAAATGGTTGTCAGACTGTGGTTGTAACTGTTGATGTGAATATCTCTGTTTCTGTGCTGGTGTTCTGTGTTAATGAACCTTGTGTCTTATTTCAGAGAGATTCCCCCTCCACTTCCAGACAGTCCCCAGCTAATGGTCATAGCAGCACTAACAATTCTGTTTCGGTAAGAACTCTAGCTCCACACAGCAAAGTGTGACAATTTTGTTGGTGCCACCTGCCATGAGTGTTCTAGTTACATGTGTTCAGTGGAAATATTGTCTTCTGCCGATATACAAGGCTACTACAGCTACAATGCAGTTTACTCCTGGAAAATCTTTTTCAACATTTTCTTCTCATTAAAAATGCCTTTCATTAGTTAAATTTGAAGAAATGTACTTCAAGACTGCTTTGGTCATTCTCAAAATATTTCTCTGTCACCCACCTACTATTTATGACTTTGCTCAAAGTTATGCAAAGGATGTAAATGGAAGTTTCTTGAAATTTCTCAACATTTTTTTTTAATTTGAGAAAGATAAAGAAATGTAAGGATTTTGCAGAGTAGGCATTTGGGTATTCTCGGGCTTTGTAGTTGTCTATTCTGAGTGATATCAGCAACATGTTTTAGTTTCCGCTATCTAAGTTTACGAATTGGTGTGCCCTCTGTTATTGTGGTACGTGCACATACTTTTGTGAACTATAAGCCTTGCCTGGATATAAACAGCAAAAGGAACTGGCTTCAAACTGCACTTAAGCCACGCTATTATCACATCTTTAACACAAAGTACTTTATATTTTGACTTGAACTTGGAATTTTACTTTTTTTTTTCAGAACTATCCATTTTGGAAAGTAAAAAGAATTGTTTTTAATTTAAACAAATGGGAGCACTTAATACGTGCAGGTGTGCAATATTTGGGGTAACAAAATCTCTAAGTTGCTGATATTGCTGTTAAAAATATTGAGAGTTCTAATAATACAGCAGTATCACTTTTTTCCTATTAACTTGCCCTTTAAAAATATACCAACATTTTTATCAGATAAATTTTTAAATAATTTAGAGATCACCTCAAATGGAATGATATAAGAGAAATTATGGAAGAAAATTTCCTAAGACTTTTATTTGCAGCTTCAAAACAGGCTACCAAAGGAATTCATTTATAACATTTAATAACTTTAAGATGGTGAAAATCCGTACAACCATTGAAGTTTTCGAAATCTAAATGGTTGCAGGGACTAAGTTGAAAAGGGCAACAGCTCTTTTGAGTTTTGGGGGGTTTTTTAAATAGGCTATTTCACTTGCAGTGGCTTTTGTGTTGAAGATGCTGAGTTGTTTCTTAAGAACACATTTTCTCTCTGCTTAAACTTACCTGCTTTCTTCAGCTTGCTGCTAAATGGCCTGGGTTTGATTTTTTTTTTTTTTTGATAACTCAACATTTCTGAGAAATGGAATAATGTATATTATCTCTTTACAACTTAAATCTAGCTCATTTTTTAACCATATTGTAACAGAACACACAAATTACCTTGTACTCTTTGAAAAGTAAATGAAAATTTTTCTCCTGGGTTGGCTTTATTCTACAGGACTTGCCATCAACTACCCAACCAAAAGGACGACAGGTGAATAGATACCCTCTATAGAAACTTCTCTAAACTGAGCTGCTAATAGCCAATCCTTTATTAACCCTTTTCATCCCATAATGTCTGCATTTTGGACCATAACATTTGAGCATTGAGAGCTTGTACCATTTCATTTTAACACATTACACATGACTAATTCTCTATAAAGATTTTTTTCCTAACATCTTTGTAGCTGTGATGGTTATTGTA
This sequence comes from Pseudorca crassidens, assembly GCF_039906515.1. Classification (NCBI taxonomy): domain Eukaryota; kingdom Metazoa; phylum Chordata; class Mammalia; order Artiodactyla; family Delphinidae; genus Pseudorca; species Pseudorca crassidens. Next base: position 96,840,689 of record NC_090317.1, read on the forward strand.
ATTTCAACCTGATCATTTTGTGTTGATGGTTGAGAATTCAGCCTTTGGGGATCTCATGGGCCTGCCTCTGGGGTGGAAAAAAATTTTTAAAGGTTACAAAATTCTTAGAATTCTAAGAATAACTACAACGTACATGCCAGTGAACATTTTTAAGCAATAATTATCTGAAGTTTGAAGGCTTTTTCATAATTTGTATCTGCATGTGTATTTCTAAAAGCCATATACAATGAAAAAAAAAAGAACAGAAAATTCCTGGCTTTACAGCCTAATCAAACATGAAAAGTTAAGTGCTGCCTAACACAAGCAAGTAACTTTCAATTTGCTGGCACTTTGAGTATGAATTTTAGGTGCAAATGCAGAGACTTGTTAATTTTATAGGCTGGATTTCTGAAAAGAAACTTAAACAGAATAATCACACAATAGTTCCAAAGCCTTCAGGTTGGTTTTACAGTGACTTAAACATTAATATTCAAATTTAATTTCAAGAGATAGAATTTTTATGGTACTTTTTGTGAAATGTGCTATTAAAAAATATCAAATTGTGAGTTAAGGTTTGCATAAACTAGCACCTAATAGAACTCACCCATAGTGATGCAACATTCAATATCTAGCACCTTATTTTAAATCATTTAGAAATCCAGTGATTCATAAAATGGTACCATATAACCCCTTGTATGCTAATCTGTTTCCTTTTATAATATTTACCAGTTATATTCACATATCATAAAACTCAGAGCCTTAAACCATACATATCTTGAAGCTCTGTGCAGATTTCAAGTGTTACACTGGCAAAGCCAGGATTCAAACTCATTTTTCTTCTCTAAAAAGAGTAAAATACAAAGTCTAAATCCTGTTTAAAAAATAAAACTGTTTTTAAATGCTTTAAAAAATTGTTTGAATTACATTTAAGCTTATCAGCAGTGTGTAGACACACTGCCAGTTGTCATGTAAGCATTTTACAGCAAGATACCAACACGGAGTTCTTGCTAGTTTTGTATCATGTACTGCTTTAGGGTTAAAACCTGTCCTGAATGCTTGTGGTCATGGTTTAAAGGCTGCCATGTGATCATGACAACTTATGCATAATAGCAACTAAATATATTCAGATTTTAAAATGGTAAGCATACTTCTCTATAATTTTAAGCCTATCCTATTATAGTAAAAGCAGAAATTAAGTCTATTTTTACTAAGGAAGTATCTTAAGTGTTCCCTCCAAATAAAAAGAGCAAAGACTTGAACCTGTACACACCAAAAGTAGTACATTGTTTCTAGTGGTAGCTGTTTTTTGTGTTGTATTTCCATGCATCATATTTGCTTTCACCATCTAATGTCCTGTTTGTATTGTAGTAAGTGTTGGTATGTGGTTATTAAGTTAGAGCTGACTGTTTTCTTTCACATCACCATGGCATTTTTTCTTACAAACTCCTGTTTTATAGATCTATGTAAGAGCACAATTTGAATATGATCCAGCCAAGGATGACCTCATCCCCTGCAAAGAAGCTGGCATTCGATTCAGAGTTGGTGACATTATCCAGATTATCAGTAAGGATGATCACAACTGGTGGCAGGGTAAACTGGAAAACTCCAAAAATGGAACTGCGGGTCTCATTCCTTCTCCAGAACTTCAGGAATGGTACATTTTTGTTGTTTTCTTTTAGTTTCCAATAAAAATGAAGCCTGGCCATCCATTTTTCAACTTTATATTTTATTCTTTTATAGGGTAAAACCTGTTTAATATATTCCTTGCTCTGTTAGCCAAACACAGTTCAAATTAGTCATCCAAGAATTCTAAATTGTCAGCACCAAGTAAGCTCCTGCTTAGAGAGTCAGGTCTTTGTTTCACACATGAGGAGAGGAAGGTCTGTAGAGAGGCTGAGCGACTAGCCTCAGATCATGGTCACATCGTGGTCTCTTAGCAGAGCCCTCTATTCCTATATGCTGTTTCCATCCTTTTAGAATTGCATTTTTTTAAATGTACCCACTCCTTGCCCCTCCACATGCTCTCACCACCCCCATTCCACTCCACCACCAGCGAAAAACTCAAATGCCAGGATTCACGGTCATTCCAGGTATTTAAAGAAGATGTTTCACTATTAGAAGGGTAAGACAGTCAGAAGCTTCATTCTTTACCTTTCCAGGTCTTTTTTTTAAAATAAATTTATCCATTTATTTATTTTTGGCTGCGTTGGGTCTTCGTTGCTGCGTGCAGGCTTTCTCTAGTTGGCAGCGAGCGGGGGCAGCTCTTCGTTGCAGTGCGCGGGCTTCTCATTGCTGTGGCTTCTCTTGTTGCAGAGCACGGGCTCTAGGTGTGCGGGCTTCAGTAGTTGTGGCACATGGGCTCAGTAGTAGTGGCTCGCGGGCTCTAGAGCACAGGCTCAGTAGTTGTGGCGCACGGGCCCAGTTGCTCCGAGTCATGTGGGATCTTCCCGGACCAGGGTTCGAACCCATGTCCCCTGCATTGGCAGGCGGATTCATAACCACTGCACCACCGGGGAAGTCCCCCTTGCCAGGTCTTTAAAAATGTGTGTCTGTTAAACAGTTTAGGCTTTGAACGCAGGTTAAAGTCAAACAGTTTTTAGACATGTTTTTAACTGAGAGGAGTCACGGATTACTGTGTATTTTGGTAAAATCTATTTCTGTTACTAATGTTACAATTTGCTGTTTTTTGAAAAATGTCAGTAGTTTTACCTTTGTCAGTACTTTGGCAATATATATCAGAAACCTAGTGCGAAAAAGATAACTTCATGTCCAAAATACTTCCAAAATACTTGAACCTAGCTGAAAGAACCTAGCTGAAAGAGACCAAAGGCATAGAGTTCATAGACACATACAACTTTTCATCCTTTTTTTTTTCACTAATTAAAGGGATTTCTCAGCTAATCTCTTTTGCTTGATCAGTTCTTTCAGCTATACTCTTAAATTTAGAATGTCAGAGCTGGTAAGAACTTCAGATGCCATCATTTTACACAAGGAAACATAGGCCTAGTTAGAGGAAGTAGCAGCCTTCCATCTGATGCTGTCTTTCAAGTCTCATCTTCAGAAAACAGTTTAAGCATTAGTGAGAGGAAAGTGATTTCTAAGTCATTTTGATGGTGATGTTACTATGTTATCACTGATACTTATGTTTTACAAACTGTGTTCTTGAATGTTGCCATATATTAATGAGCATTTGTTGAAAGTAATTATGTAGAATCCAGACCTCTTCTCCCTAGTCAGCTCATTTGTATAAATCATGTCTCACCAGTACCTAGAACTCTGAGTCCTCTGGAGGAAGCCTGAGAAATGGCAGGGGGAAAAGCAGATTTGCTTCCTGTTTCCTGTAATGGTAGACTAGGTTATTTGGATCAATCCTCCCACTGGAAAAGAAAAATGAAAAGTGCTACAGAAAATATGTTTTTGAAAATGACCTTAAAAGTACTGAGTAGCTGAAAAGGTATTGGGGAACTCAGTGACCAATTTTTATATGAAAGCCATTAATCAGAGCAGTAAAAATTAGAGTACCAAATTGGTCCATTTTGCCAGGAGGGCATTTCTATTACTAAAAACTTCTCTGCCAGAGGACCAAGGTTAAGACCTAATAAGGCCTGTACAAGTAGGAGAATCTTTTAGGAGACTCATCCCGCATTGTCAGGATCTGCAAAAGGCTATACCCCCAGGTTAAGAGCAAACAGATAAGCATCCCCTCACTGCCCTTCCACACCAGGGGACTGTAGAGAAGGCTGCCTTGTCGGTGAGCAGAGCAAAAGGAAAGCAAAGTTCCCCTGAAAAAATTGTGGCCACTGGTCCACCTTGAATGGATTTGCACCCAGGTACACATAGCCCGGGACAGCCAGGGAAACTCCAGCTATGTGCTTGATGTGAGGTTTCCCCTTTACTAACAGTTCCAAATATCTGTTATAAACAAATGAAACTCTCTGAAGGAGAACACTTTTATCCTAGGCCTCATCCTAGAGCTCCTCCTGACCCCCCACGTAAACTTTCTTGAGGGCAGTTACCAGCAAGTCAGAATAAGCAGGCGCACATGGAAACCAGTGAGACCTGACAGAAATGAAAGACGCCAGGAACAAACTCAAACCTACTTCATATATTGGAATTAGGAGACAAAGGTTTTTAAACAACTGTGCTTATTAGCAAGCTTTTAAAAATCAGTAAAAGCTTAAAAAAAAATCTTCAGAGAAGAGGGGGAAAAAATTTAATGGCATAGCAGATTTGAAAAAGAACCAAAATGAATTTCCAAGGACAAAAAATGCACTAACAAAAACTCAGTGGCCACATGCCTATTAGAATGGCTAAAATTTTTAAAAGTTTTCATCAGCAGGTAAATGGATAAACAAATGATGGCATATGCATACAATAGGATGCTCTTAAGCAATAAAAAGAAATGAACTATTGATAACACACAACAATATGGGTGAAACTCAAAATCATTAGGCTGGGTTTCCAGGCAAAAAAGAGAACATACTGTATAATTCCATTATATAAAATTCCAGAAAATGCAAAACTAATCTACAGTGACTGACAGTGGTTTCCTGGGGATCTGGAGGAGGGAGGGGGGGATTACAGAGGGGCATAAGAAAATTCCTGGGGTGATGAAAATGTTTGTTATCTTGATTGTAGTGATGGTTTCATGGGATGTATTAATGTTTCAAAACTGATGAAATGTTACACTTTATGTTATGTTCAGTTTATTGCAGAAAAACTGAACTCAATAAAGTTGCAGTGACTGTAGAGGGAGACAGGGATTCTAACTAGGATGAAGAGGAAGAGGCCCACTGGGCAGTATGTTCCTTGAGACCACAGTAGGACTCTGGAGGTATAGGAAGGCATTCCCAACTGAGGGGGAAAAGCAGAGTCCCTTGTTGGAAAAGTGAATTGGTCTCTAGAATGTCGATGGACGTGTAATACTAATGAGAAAGATTTGAAACAATACTATCAGCCAGACCCAGAAGCTTTGTTCAGATGTGTTGCTACCAAGTCATATTTTTCACATCCTGTAGATGAGAAATCAATTTTTTTGGACCCAAATACCTTACCTTATTTATCCTTGCTAAATCTCATCTTGCTTGACAAGGCCCATCAGTCTAATCCTCTGATACGATTTAAGTCCCTGAATCTGTCATCCCTTCCCTTGCCTACTAGATCCTCATCCAAGTCAGCAATAAAATGTTAAACATGTGTTTGAAATTTCCTTCCAGGTTGACCTAAATTCTAACACAGTTTCCTTGCACATACTGAGCTAAAAGAAATAACATTCATTTCCTGAGTGCCTAGTAAAAATCAGTATCATTCCTCTGTCATTACACCACATGTGGCCACACCACAAATTTTTACTGGGAACTTCTTTTTCTTAAAGTTTTTAAGCTGAAAAACATTTATTATAAGATACTCTGTACACTATAACGTAAGCTTCATGAGGTCAGGATTTCATCTCTTTTAACCTGTCAAAAATTCCTCAGTTCTGTTTATGTTTCCAAAGATCCTGTGCCTCACAGAAGCTGTATTTATGACTGACAGCACATATTGGCTTGAACTGGAAGAATTCCCAAAGCAAAGGTTTCATCAGCCTCCTCTCTATGCCACTTAGGTAATATATGGAGATTGACTTTGTTGCTGTTACTGAGAGTTCACAGTATTTCCCAATAAATGTCTTTCTCCTAACCAAAAATAAAGAAATAAATATAAATAAAGCCCTCAAAGATCAAGAGAGAGAAAGAGACATGGAGGAAAGACTCTTTAAGAAAGTAGAAGAGAACATGTCCCAACTCATTTCATGATGCCAGCATTACCCTAATACCAAAGGTCCATAAAGGCAAAAGAAAACTACAGACCCATATCCCTCATGAGCACAGATGTAAAAATCCTCAGCAAAATATTAGCAAATTGAATCTAACAATATATAAAAAGGATATACATCTTGACCCAGTGGAGTTTGTACTGGGAATGAACAGCTGGTTCAACATTGGAAAACCAATCAACCTGATTCACCATATTAACAGACTAAAGAAGAGAAATCCACATGGTCATAGCCATAGGTGCGGATTTTAAAATTCAACATCCATTCATGATTAAAACTCTCACAAACTGTGAATTGAAGGGAACTTCCTTAAACCTGATTGAGAGTATCTACAATAAACCTACAGCAAACATTATTGGAAGGGAAAAAAAATATAACAGGTGATATGATTCTGTGTAGAAATTCAAAGGAATCTATAGATAAACAATTAGAATTAATGAGAGTTTAGCAAGATGGCTGATGTAAAATCAGTGTACAAAAATCAATATTTCTATTTACAGTAAAAAACGGAAAATAATTTTTAAATACCCTACATAACACCACCTGCAACACCATAATACTATAAAGTACTCTTGCAAAAAAAATAGAACTTAAGTTTGATTAGGCCTCTAGATCTAATTAGCTATTTGCAGGAAATGCAAAAGACAAAGAGACTTACTGAAGACACCACAGGGGTGAGATCAGAAACTATAGGACAAACAACCAGTTTCTGCAACAAATAATTTGCAAGAAGAAAAGGGAGAGAGGGAAGGAGGGGGAACCTATAGGTTTAAAGGGAATTTAAGAATATTTAAGGAAGAAATGATACAAACTTGGATTTTTTTCAAAGTAATCTTAGGGTGGGTAGGTTGTAAATAAAACAAAATAAGCCATGAGTTAATAAATGTTGAAGCTGGGTTGTAGATATTTGGGGTTCATTACACTATTCTCTACTCTTGTATATGTTTGAATTTTTCAGTATTACAAATTTTTTAAATACCATTTATAAGTTTTTTAATCAACAACCTAGGAACAAACCTAATAAAGTTGTTCAAGACATTTAGAGGATAAATTATAAAACTTACTGAGACATTAAAGAAGACCTAAATAAATGGAAAGACATACTGTATTCAGGGACTAGAAGACTCAATATTGTAAATATTGTAAATATTGTAAAGATGTCTATTCCTCCCAGATTGATTCATAGATTCAATTCAATCCCAACCGTTTTGAAATTGACAAGCTAATTTTAAAGTTTTCAAGGAAATGCACAGAATCAGGAATAGTCAAGATGCTCTTCTAGAAGCATAAGGAGGGAGGCCTTGCCCCACTGATGCCAAGATTTATTATAAAGCTGTAGTAATTAAGACAATAAGGTATGGGCTTAGAGATGCTCAAATAGACCAATTGAAGAGAACCCCTGAACACTCTCATACATAAATAGTCACTAGTGAGGAATGAATAGACTTTTCCATAAGTTGTGCTGGGGCAATTGGTTATCTATTAGGGAAAAAATGAGAGAAATTGGACCCCTGACTTCACACCACATACAAAAATCAGTTCCAGTGTATTAAAAACCAAAACAGGAAAGACAAAACTATAAACCCTTGAGAAGATAATATTGGAGAATATCTTTAGGGACAAGGAAGGATTTCCTAAAAAAGATATCAAAAATATTTCCCATAAAAGAAAACATTGCTAGATTTGACTAAATTAAAACTAATAAGTTACATTCATCAAATACCATGAAAAGATTAAAAAGGCAAGCCACAGAGTGGAAGAAGATACCTCCAACACATATAACTAACAAAAGTGTAATATTCACACCATATAAAGAATTCCTACAAATCAATGAGAAGAAGACAACTGGATAGGAAAGTGGTCAAAAGATTTGAACAGGCACTTTACAAAAGAGGAAATCCAATAGCCAATAGCATATAAAAGGTGCTCAATCTCATTAATAATCAGTGAAATGCAAACTCAAAACACAGTGTTATTTCATTACTCGTCCACCATGATGGCTAAAATTATAGACTGATAATAACAAGTGTTCACATGGAAGTGGAACAACAAGAACTATACTGCTGGTGGGAATGCAAATCAGTACAATCTCATTGTAAAACAACTCGTCATTTTCAATAGCATTGTATGGCATTCTGATAGTCATTTTGGATTCTCCTTATATGTGGCTCACTCGGGCACCCCACATTGGCCCACAAGCAAAGTCATTAAGTAAGCAAAACCTTCTGTGGTAATATCTTGAAAGGCAAGTACTTGCTTAGCCTAAACCTAAGAGGGCAACTTTTTTTATTATTATTATTTTAAATTTTTGGCTGCGTTGGGTCTTTGTTGCTGCGCACGGGCTTTCTCTAGTTGTGGCGAGTGGGGGCTACCCTTCGTTGTGGTGCACGGGCTTCTCATTGCAGTGGGTTCTAGGCATGTGGGCTTCAGTAGTTGTGGCACATGGGCTCAGTAGTTGTGGCTCACGGGCTCTAGAATGCAGGCTCAGTAGTTGTGGCACAGGGGCTTAGTTGCTCTGCAGCATGTGGGATCTTACCGGACCAGGGCTCGAACCCATGTCCCCTGCATTGGCAGGCAGATTCTTAACCACTGTGCCACCAGGGAAGTCCTAAGAGAGCAACTTTTTAACAACATTTATGTATATGTTACTAATGCTGAATACTGTAATTATGTAGAACAAAATTATGATTTTTCTGAATGTAATTCTAACTTTGGATTTAATCATAGCTTTTTTTTTCCTACCTAGAATCTTCAAGTAGTAGTAGTACCATTTATTAGGCATCTACTGTGCCTGCCACTGTGCTAGGGATATTATTTACATTTTTTGTTATAATTCTTTACAACAGCCATCCAAGAGGCTCCAAGAGATTAAGGAACTTGCCAATAGAATGCACCGCCTAAGAGCATGGGCTCTGGTGCCAGACTGTCCTCACCCTCCCACTTTATTAGCTGTGTGATTGGGACAAATTAATTAACCTCTCAGTCCTTTGATCCCCTCATCTGTAAAACGGTGACATGATTTCACGTGTTGTTAGAAAGATTAAATGAGTTAATATATGTAAACTTCCTAGAAAAGCACCTAACACTAAATTGATAAAAGCTAGTAAGTGATAGAGCCAGGATTCAAATCAGACCTGTCTCAACTCAAAATCCCACACTCATTCCACTGTATTTCATGACTATATGTTTAGACTTTTCATCTGTGTTATCAGTTAGTATATATTCAAGTGATACAATGTTATTTTCGTATAAGCCTGCATTTTTAAAACCTTTCTAGGAAATTGTCAAGGAGCAGCCTTTATCTGAATGATTTGAAAAGTTTGTGAGGAGTTTGTTCACGCAGGTTCATGTAAACTCTTCAAATGACTGGTTTTCCTCTTTTATCAGCATAAAACTATACATTAGTTTTTTTCTTTTCTTTGTGTGCTAGGCGAGTCGCTTGCATTGCCATGGAGAAGACCAAACAGGAGCAGCAAGCCAGCTGTACTTGGTTTGGCAAGAAAAAGAAGCAGTACAAAGATAAATATTTGGCAAAGCACAATGCAGGTAGGGAAAAGTACGACTTACTGAGACCGGTTAAACATCTCAAAGACTGAAGTAGATGTAACATCTCAATTCCGTCTTCAGAGTTCTCTATCAAAAAAAATTTCACCATATGAGATCATCAGCTTGCAAAAACTTTAAGAATCCCTTGCCTTCAATTATTATGTTGGTTATTTGCCAAATATTTTACAGAGCTATACTTTATAGGAAGAAAATGCTATTTGGAAACAGTACTCTCTGGAACTCAAAGAACCCAGTACATTAAGTCCTCCCCTGAGAAATGAGAGACTGAGAGTTTGCTGAATTGCCAGGATTCTTGCCTCCTTGCTGAGATTGGCCTTGAGCAAATACCCTCACTCCTGGCTCCTCTCTGGCCCTTGGACATGGCCCTGTGCCACATTTCTAAGGGCAAAGGTGCGCTCTTAACAGAGAGCTGTGCTGCAAATGGTTCAGTGATTGATCTGAAAGAGTGCAAATGACATTAGATAGATACTAACTTAATTTGGTCAGTTCCTGTCACTAGTCTTCTTCCTTCATGGTATTTCTTAGCCCCTAAAAGACCAAGAACATTATCTTGGCCTACCTTTCATGGTATGTTTGTCTATATGGAAGCTTGCATTCAACTTAAGTCAAAATATTCACTCATTTGCTAAGAACTGAAATGAATACCAAAAAAAGCATGCTCTGTCATTGCAGTAGAATTCCCAGAAGACTCACAGGATGTAACTTAACGAAAAGGCATGATGATGTAGGGTGGGATTTACTTATTTTCAATAACTTCTTAATATGACTCCTTTTATAAGGAACTTTTCTGAGGAAGTGCAAGCCCCAACATTGGCATTAGATTAGTTCCCAAGGTTTCAGAAATAACTCCAAACTTCAAACATATGGCAAAGAAAATCAAGTGAATGCAATCATGCACACCCAGTTTGACAGTATAATATTTCTGACAGATATGAAATGCATTTCCCTCTGTAGAACGTTATATTTTATTAGTATTCACTAGGAAAAATTATTTTGAAACTCTGAATGATTCATTTCTTGATCAGAGAGTAAAAGTAAACATTTTGAAGTATTGTATAATGTGGAATGAATGTGAGTGACCACATGGCTTAATTTTAAATGGTTCAGTTAAATGCGGAAATCTTTCCCATCATGATAGCTACAGTGTGCCACATTTTTATTTCCAATAAAAGGTATCATTTCTGGTTATATACCACTATAGAGCACTAGTCTGATAATGGCTATTTTTGTTTTATAAAGAGAAGAAATATTCAAAGTAGATTAGTTAAATATAATTAGTTAAAACTAATTGTAAATGCTCCAGTAGTACTATTTGAAGAAATTCACTGTAGTAGCAGCAGAATGTTGTTTAACATAAAATGTCAGTGGTTATTGCCAGGTCTCCATAATCACCTTTATTTCCATCAGCTTCTAACAGGCTCAGAAGGTCTGTTGACATTACATATATATGTATAACCTTGTAATTTTTACAGTGATTTTAAATGATATATAGATGGCATTAAAATTAATTTAAACATAGAAAAGCAAAGAAATGGCCGATAAGGCTGTCAATTCATCCTTAGCTTTTTATATTCTACTGATGGAAGGCATGTAGACATGAGTATTCAATTTGCCAACACTCTTTAATTTAGCTCTGAGGAAAAATAAGAAGCCAGTTAATTGAAAAACTAGACTCTCTAAATTCTGACAAAGAGTCTGTTGAATCATTCACTTGAGAATTTTGCCAGAGAATCAGCATCCTATCTGGTGGCCAGTGTTTTCCAGAGTTAACTTTTTCCATTCTTTGACCACTGGAGCACCACTGATCTTCCATTGTTCCTGTTCTCTCTGATTCATCACAAGTGGTGCTTGGTAGTCCTGCAAACGCACCTGTAAGCTTAACAGCCAGCCCAAGCTAGGACCAGAAGCTAGCACACCTGTGTATCCATGCACCTTTGGCAAATCACTTGGCTCCTGTGGGCCTCAAAACGAGGGAACTGGGTTAGTCAATAAAGGATATCTTTTCTAATTCTAAAGTTCAGTGGATCTCAGGTTATTTCATCACTGGGCCTGATAAATGGATATCATTTAATGAAGCCAAGTACTCATTTGCTGTCCCTTATCTTAAGCTTTAGCTCTGGTAAACATTGCCCATTATGTTTGAAGGCTATATCACCCTTGCTAGAGAAGGCAGGAACCTCATAGAAATGGAATAGAATTGCTTTTTCTCTGTCGTCTTTAAACACAACACCTCCTATCCAAAACCATGGATCTATCTAAGTTCTTGTAAACTTAAAACTAAGAGGAGACCCACCACTTCTTTGTTATCCACAACATCTTCCTAAGCAGTGGTCTTCCGGGCCTCAGAGCCTTCCCCATGCTCACAGTTCCTTCTACATGTCAGTATTTGTCACTGCCTGAGAGCCTCCTTTGATAGAAAATCTGAGCTTTTTATAAGGTCCTTGCAGGGCCACTCAAGTTTCTGTACAGAACTTGTGTTTAGGCTCATTTGTGACTGTCTAGTCAGAATGTCATTGTTAGGATTCCCACCCGCACAAAATCATCACTCATGAGCTCTCCTACTAGTTTTTCTGGTCTGGAGAAGATGGCTGGCTTTTTCCCTGGACTTTCTAGAATATGCTGCCTGGCATGTCCTTTCTGCCACCATCTCTTCAGCATTCTTCCCCATCACCAGCCAACTCTTACATATTGTTAATTATAAAGACCAGAAGAACCATTTACTTACTGATTACCTTGCCTTTACGAGAGATGAAATTGTCAGGAAGGAAAGTCAAGTATTTTATCAGCTGTTCTGCTTTTAGCTATGATGAAAGTTTATCCTAATATGTGGCATTGCCTACATAAAGAATTGCTCTAAAAGAGAGAAACACATACTGTTGACCTCCATTGGGAAGGCAAATGCTTTGAGAACTTTGAAATACCATATTCTTTAATACCAAGAACTAGCCAAATGGGTTCATAGGCCACAAATCCAACTATGTTTCTGAAAGGTGTCTTCTGACTTATTCAAAAGTCGATTGTAAAATACAGTGGGGGAATCATCCCGTAGTCCTCAGTAAATTAAAATAAGGGCCATTGGGATTAACATATACACACTACTATATATAAAATAGATAACCAACAAGGACCTACTGTGGAGCACAGGGAACTACACTCAATATTTTGTAATAACCTATAAGGGAAAAGAATCTGAAAAAGAATCTGAGTCACTTTGCTGTACACCTACCTGAAACTAACACAACATTGTAAATCAACTGTACTTCAGTTTTTTAAAAATGCAACTGATTTTTATACATTGAAAAATAAGTAATTTTTAAAAAATAAAATAAGGGCATATGTTTTGTTTCCTGCTTCAAATCTTTGAGAATTCAGCAGCTATTGTTGACAAGATCCAAACCTTATCATTAAATTCTGAAGTTGTTTACATTTGTAGTAAAAATAAAGGATGAGAACTTTATCAATATCTAGAACTGATGGAAATGATAAAATACTAGAATTAATTATTTCCATTTATGTCACCAGGAAATTCTACATGTCTAGTTAAAGCAGAATTCTGTTCAAATTGTTGCCTACCTCTCACATTATATAGTGGCAGTCTATTAGCTGAATGTGACCCATAAATAAATTTTATTTTTCCCATATACACACGGTGTTTAAAATAATCTTAATTAGTTATCACATTTGAAAATCAAATATTTAACATAAAATCTGGGTTTCTGCCTTTCCTTGAAAGAACAGAGGATGTGGTAACATTAGGCCCACTTTACTCGGCCCAGTGTTACCGTGTACAATGGCTTATCTAAGTGGAGGTTTGTACAGTATTTGAAGATACTAGTATACTTCAAAGCTACTTTGAAGATAGCTTTTCCAACTGAGATATGGAATCAATGTCAAAGGCTTATTTATGGAAAAGATTCTACTGGAGAACAGGTATCTAAATACTCAAAAGTGTCATGAACATTGAGTAGCTTACCAGGAAGTCAGGACAATATGCCAGACAGTATTTCTGAAGCCTTGGGAATAGATCTGATTATGGTGTGTGTAGCGTTTACAGCAAATGCATTTTCTGCAACGCATGGAAGACTTTTAGCCACATAAATTTGATGCAAAAAGTATTGTCGTGCTTCTAGAAGAACTATACTCTTTGAGGCACTGAGATTCCTCAGCCCTAGGACTTCCAAAATCAATTTAAGATCAAGTTATTAATGTAAACCTTTTTTAAAACTCTTCATTGATTCATTTTCTTTTAATGTTCGAGCCCTGAGCAGTGGTATTTAAATATCCTGAGAAACTCCATTTACATACACACATACAAACATAGAGGATTTCTACAATACCATTCATAGGTGTGTTTAAATTATGTTTAATACCACAAATTAGTACTGTTGACTTTAAAAAGCTATTATTTTTGTTTTCTTTAATACAGAGAACTCTAAAGACGACAAAAAGTGGCCCATAATCTCACTGCCCTGTTGACATTTTTTTAATAGTAAAAGTAATAGGCACATGTGATTAGAAAAGATACAGAATGAAAAGCAAAAGGCTTCCACACCTACACTCCCTGAAGAAGGTTTCTTGTAACTATTCCCAGACAAAATTTGTATGCATATGCTAGTATATAAAACCCACTGGCTTTTATATAAGGATATTGTTGAATTTTTATTAAAATGAGTTTGTTTCTTAATGTGATTTATTTGCCTCATGTTTAGAATATTGCATGGTAAAGTTTCTTTTGTGCATATTATACTTTTATTTTACTAATATATTAAAAGCCATATTTCAATGACCCCTGTACATTTTTCATGCTGTCTTACTCCCAATGGCCTCTGTGCATGTAAGTAACCTGTTGAGTGACTGTGCCTCTTTGTTTTTGACGGTTTCCTTTCATTAAGTCCCTTTTTTTAAATCAGCAAACAACTTAAAACCTTTAAAAGTTCAGTCTCTAAGTGTTCTCCTTACATTCTTTGTATGTCATATTTTAAAATATCCTTTTTTATTGTTTCTCCACCCTATGACTACGTGATGATTTCATTTAGACCGGAGTACCCTCTTCATGCTACTCATATATGGTTAAGATACTGATGTGTAACATATCTGTTCATTTGTCATGTTGATTGTTGATATCTAACTCATTCTTATGTGTTTGAAAAAAATGACTTAATTCAGTAGGATTGGAGTCAGGGCTCTGTAGAGGGAAAGAGATGTGTATACCATTCAGAAAACTTGTGTCATCATCTTGCTCTTTTGTGAGATGCTTGATTATTTCTATATAATAAAATATATCAGCTTGTTGATGGACCTCTTTCATAAGCATACTTTTCTTGACGAAAATATCACTCAGAGGGCAATAGGTATAAAAAGCAATGCCGTAAGCTCTCCTGCTTTTATTTTTGCAACTCTTCGTCGCTCCATTACCACTGCAGCATGACTAGCTAGCTCCGCCACGCAGACAGCCTCATGTTCATTTTGATTTTCTGAATCTGCCATTAAAGCATTTTGTGGTTTTTAGCTGTTGCTAGAGAATATGCTTTTAAGTCTTTTAGTCAACGTTTATGCAATCAAGTTATCAAAAAAAATGCACAAATACCCATTAACATGCACTAACCCTTATTTTAACATATTGTATTTCTTTTTTTTTTAGTATTTTGGGAATGATACTTTTGTTCGTTTGTTTCTGATCTGTTGCATTCCAGAGTATCCTATTTTGCATTTTAAGGTTCTTTGCTACTGGGAAGAACACAAATGTTAAGGACTGAGCTGATATTCAAAGCATTTGGCCATATTGTTTCAGGGAGTAGAAGCTTCTCTTAATGATTGACTGAAGCATCTCAGATTCCTCTATTACACCATGGAATCAATTTCATGGAATTTATTTCAACCCCTCTAAAATCCAGAGCTTATTCAATATTCTTTTAAAAAAGAAATTTCAGTGTGTGCCTGACAACATATGGGTAGTACCACACAGAAAAATATTCTGGGAAACATAGACACGTGATTTTAGCCTTCTTGTGAGAATTTTCAAATGTGTTGTGAGAATTGGACTACCTTAAACTTCGACAGGAACGGTCATCCTCTTGGGAAAGTTTTTGTAATAGTTTTGTGAAGAGGCAGGTTTCCAAAAAACATTTTTTAAAGCGTTTCTTCTCAGTCTGTAATGATTAGAGAACTCCCCTTTTGCAAAAGTTTCCAAGCTCAGACTCTGCTTCATGCTTCTTCCCATTCTGTCCATCCTAACTTACTTATTACCACACACAAGCTGACAAAGTTTGGGGCCCAGGGAAGCATGTTCCCCTACTTACATACCCAAGACTTTCCATTGAATGGATAGCTGGGTTGCAATAAAACTTGTGAGATGCTCATTTCCAAAGCGTGTGGAATCATAGTTGCAAAACTTGACTTTGAAGGAAATCTAGCATGCTACCTTCAGCAACTCTGTTGAAAGAAAGAACCATCAAGTTAAAGACCAGCTGTCCATGCATCTCTCATCCATCCCTAGAAATAATCTAGCTGGCCTCTTTCTTGGTTAACTTTAGTTGCATTCATGTTGGTCACTGTCTGCAGACTTTTTCTTTTTAGTATTGCTGATTTCTTAGAATTGCAAAAATATGAACAGCATGTTGTTTTGAATGAATTCATATGATTTGTTGGATACTGCATGAAAAGATATGCAGTATCTTTTACAACTGGACTTTTATGCATGTGCTCAACATATCTTTGGATGACCCTGGTTCTAAAGTGCATTTTCATGGGCTTAAAAATGAAATTTTCTCCCAAAAGGTTATATGACTTAAATTACATGTAAGCTAT
Source organism: Pseudorca crassidens (assembly GCF_039906515.1). Classification (NCBI taxonomy): domain Eukaryota; kingdom Metazoa; phylum Chordata; class Mammalia; order Artiodactyla; family Delphinidae; genus Pseudorca; species Pseudorca crassidens. The sequence continues at coordinate 96,856,857 of NC_090317.1, forward strand.
ATATTGTAAGTTGGATCCATATTTTTTAAGACATGGCTTTACTGTAATTTTGGTTTTGCCAGTAAAATTATAATTTACATACATGAAATATTCCTTCTGTAAATTTATATTCTTTCTAAATCTTTGCATTTTAGTGTTTGATCAATTAGATCTTGTTACATATGAAGAAGTAGTAAAACTGACAGCATTCAAAAGGAAAACACTAGTCTTGTTAGGTAAGTTTAACTGCATAAGTGGCTTTCTTATTTTCATCTTCAAAACAGTTTATGAATATTATTAACAATTATCAATTTTTAACTTCCTTTTTAAAAAATGACATAGGTGCGCATGGTGTTGGGAGAAGACACATAAAAAACACCCTCATCACAAAGCACCCAGACCGGTTTGCGTACCCTATTCCACGTAAGCAATGTTTCACTCTCCTTTAAGTATATTTTTCCTAGTACTTTTCTAATCTTGTAATTTACATATTTTTTCTGATTACATAAGTAATAACTGTTCATTATAGGAAATTTGGAAAGTCCAGAAAAAGAACAAAGAAGAAAATGAGTTAACAGTTAATCCCAACCTCACTCTCAATATTTTATTGTATACCCTTCCAGGCTTCTCTTGGTGCAAACACGTCGTGTGTGTGTGTGTGTGTGTGTGTGTGTGTGTGTGTGTGTGTGTGTGTGTGTGTGTGTGTGTGTGTGTGTGTGTGTGTGTGTGTGTGTGTGTGTTGTTATCATTGTTGTCGTTTAACAAGACTGAGCTCGTTCAGTCTATTTGTAATCTAATTTTTCCAACAATATGCCATAAATGTTACCCAGATGAATTATTCTTCAGAAAAATAGGTTTTAATGATAGTATAATTTTCTTTGATATAACAATATTTTCCTTAATCTGTACCTAAATTCTTGACTTTTATCACTTTTAAAACCCAATGTGCTATCCATTGTTTATTGTAAAGAATTTTAACTCTGTAATATTTTTATTCCCCTTATTTTCTATATCTTATCCTTAACCTCTTGTCTTCTTTGTTTCCTCAACTACAAAATGAAGTAATTCCAGGAAAATAAAGAGGATTTGAGATCATATGAACACTTAGCAGATACTGGATAGATAATAGCCATCTTGCTACCATCATTTTATTTTATTTTTTATTATTATTATTATTCCAAAGTTTAAAATTTGAATCCCAAAAGCTTTTTAGCAGTTAGAGCTTTGTTCGGGGTGGGAAGAGCTAAAGGAGAATGATTTTTAAGAGCAACAGGAGAGTGAATTCCCTGGCGGTCCAGTGGTTAGGACTCTGCGCTTTCAACTGCCGAGGGCCCGGGTTTAATCACTGGTCGGGAAAAAGAGCAATAGGAAAAAATGGGAAGATTGGCTCCATCCTGTAGGGCCCTCCAATGCCATGTCAGCACCATTTACTGTTTTCTCTACATCCCAGAGAGCTGTGAGGCTTCATAAGACCACTCTCATCCCAGAACCCTGTCTCATTTACTCAAAAAAGAAATTCATCAAATATTCTTTCAGTTGGTACCACTGGAGTTTTCTAGTAAAACGCTTTAAAATGTTCTTTTAATTCTCTTTATGTCTAGATCATGAATACAGCAAGCTTCACTAACATTTAGTTTCTTCTTGATCACATAAGCAATTGAACTTATTATTAAATGGCCAATTAACTAGCTTGGTTTTAAAGTGTGTTACTGCTGACCCCAATCATGTCTACTTGCTGTAATATTTGACCCTGGGTGTATACATAGCGTATGTTTACCTACCGAAATGACCGAAGATAGGACAGCATCAACATAGTATGCTGTTTCTTCAGCTTTTCATGTGCCTGGAGAAAGGGTTCTTCTTTAAAACATCCACATTTTGATGTCCATGAGCACTTGGCAGTTCTACAGTCTAGTTGGGGCAGGAGAGGGGAAACTCTCCCTGGGTTTGGACTCATGTACAACAAAGAATAGCATGAATTTGTTCTTGCTCAAAAAAGGAAAGAAGCAAAGGGAGAAAGAAAACTAAAACTGCTGTTCCTGGCTTGTCTAGAAAAACATTTCCTAAAGTGTGTTTTGCAGAATCCTGGTCCTATTAGTATCCCACAGAACTAGGACTTATTGGCAGATATTTTAGTATACACTCGCTTAGGTCAGGGGTCAGCAAACCTTTTCTGTAAAGGACTAAACAGCAAATATTTGAGGATTTGAAGGCCATATGGTCTCTGACACAACTGCTCAACTCTGCCATTGTGAAAGCAGCCACAGACAATATGTAAACAAATGAGCATGGCTCTTTTCCAATAAAACTTTATTTACAAGAACAGACAGTGGGCCGTATTTGGCCTACAGGCCCTAGTTTGCCAATTCCTGCTTTAGGTCTTTCCTAACCATTATGGCCATATCTGGCTATGGTCATTATATTTTCAATATGGTATCCCTTTTGCTGTATCCTGACATTCTCCTTTTGCATGATGCTGTATACCAGCACTGTTCAATAGAACGTTCTCTCATAATGACAGCATTAGACATCTGCACTGTCCAGTACAGTAGCCATTAACCACATGTGGGTATTGAACCCCTGAAATGTGGCTAGTGAGACTGATGAACTGAATTTTTAATTTTATTTAATTTTAATTTACTTAAATTTAAATAACCATATGTAGTTTTCCATTTTTTTAAATTCTTCTTGTTTCCTTCTCTTAAGACCTAACTGCATTAAGGCATAGAGTGAGTTATGTTAACCCTGGGTCATTTAGTGTCTTTCCCCTGTGGTGACCCATGAAGGGATGAAATAGATCTCACCTAAAGACAGAAAGATTCACCAAACCAAACAACTAACCAACTACTGTGGTCCGATGTCACATAAACAAATATGACTTCTAGAATTTAGTTCTACAAAGCTACTGGGGGTGGGAACAGGGCATGAGACATACTACAGAATCCATAGCTTTTAAGAGGAGATTGAGTCTGGGTAGGTCCATTGGGAGCATCAGCTCATAAGCTCAGCCTTTTAAACCTCTCTTGACATGTAACTTTGCAGACACCACCAGACCTCCAAAGAAAGATGAAGAAAATGGAAAGAACTATTACTTTGTATCTCATGACCAAATGATGCAAGACATCTCTAATAACGAGTACCTGGAGTATGGCAGCCACGAGGATGCAATGTACGGGACAAAACTGGAGACCATCCGGAAGATCCATGAGCAAGGGCTGATCGCAATACTGGACGTGGAGCCTCAGGTAATGCCTAGCCAACCCTGGAGCCCTGTCGTCCTGCCTGCATGCTAAGCTCAGGTTCTGAAATGAAAAATGGCATCAGAACATCACAGGTCACATAATAATTGAATAGTAAGCTACAGGAAAGTATCGGCAATGAAGGCACCATGAGCTAACTACGTCTAGAATGCAAGCTGACTAATCGTTGCACTCAGGGCACACACAGTGTATTTAAGAAGTAGAGACTGTTCTCTTATGAGATTCGGTATACTCAGAAGCTCAATAAAGTGCCCAGTCGGGTCTGTGCCTGCCAGAAATCCTACAGGAGTCTGACTCAGGATGAGACTCTGGCGCTTTAACACAGCAGCCACCTTTCCTCTCTTGGTACAGCTCACACTAGACCATCAGAGTCTTTGCCAGCATCTTACGTTAATCGCCAGCAAGAAATTTTGATCCTGGGGCCTGGGTCCGAAATACAGCACCAGCTTTATGAATGCAAGCATGAGCGAGCCCCAGGGGATGCCAGGCAGAGCAGGGATAGAGACCCGTGGTGGTTCTTAGCCTCTGCCATCTCTTTACTGAGGGACAATGCCTGACCCTGAGCTAAAACTAGGAGGCATATGGAGAACTTGGAGAGGACTCAGAGCTAGACGCAGAGACGATTAGATGATCTGCAGATACGTCCTACACTAGAAGCAATAGAAATTGTTAAACTTGAAAAGGAGAAAGCCAAAGGCCTTACATCAAAAATGCTAACAAGCTATTTTTCATCTCTGAGGACAACCTAAGAAGAAGTGGGACTCAAAGCCCAGTAGGAAGGATTTGGGAGTTGTAGACATCAGGGCAGGTTACCAGAGAGGCTTGTGGATGCCCGTGTGACTCCCAGGCCTCCCATTTCTAAGACCAACCTGTACCAAAAATCCCTTATCACTTACAAATAGAATCAGTATACCACCTGCTGAAATGGTAGACCAGCTCCCCTCAAGCAGGCTCCATTTCATCAGAGGGCCTACCTGGCTACCCCAGGCAGGGAAGATCCCTGTTCAAGGGCCACTGTATGAAACTTGGTCTCCTAGCCATCCCCGAAGGGAGGACGGAACCGGCTTAGCCAGGGTCTGTGTGACTTGGGGCCTGATGGCTCAGTTACTTGGCTCCAAGATCCTAACATCAGGGCCAGTGGCTTCACCCATTTCCATGTCACAGCACCTGATGGGGTTCTTGAACTTGGAATCTGGTTAAGGGGCTGGGGAGGAAAGCAACATTAGGGTGAACACTATACAGTTTACTTAACAATGAACTTGGATCTTTATAGAACTAAATATATGATGTGTAATGCAGACTGATTTTTGTTTAACTACTAATCCCTCCTTACTAGGGATTGGAAAAATCTTCTGGCCAGGGGTGGCTAGAGGAAAAGTCTCAACCCTGGTCCTGGTCTTCGACATCCTCTCCTTGGGTTCCACACTGGTCTTCACCTGAACGTCGTTTTCTGCTGGTAGCAATGTCTCTAGCAGTATGCTGGCTGCGGGGCTCCTCAGACCCCCTCTGCATTACCTCAGTCCACTTTCCAGGGCTTTCTGCCTCACCTGCTGCCGCCACCACCGCCGCTATTGCTGCTGCTGCCCCACTCCTGGCGTCCAGCTCTCCCCATGCCCAGCCCAGCCCAGCCATGCACTGCTGAGCGGGAGATACTTCTCTCGGCCTTATCAGGCTGCCCACAGCAGTCACTTTCACGTGTGGCACTGGGCACCAGAACACCCCTCGGCCCGGCCTGGGCATTTTCCCTGCTCCCTGTCTGCTGGAGGGCTCACTGCATTCTTCTCTCCTGCTTCCTCTGTCCCCTCCTCAGAACCGTGATCTCTCGGGAGAGATAGGGATCCTGTTCTCTGCCTGAGCCTCTTAGGGCCCGTGGCCCTGGGGTCAGGTATCACCCGGATCCTGCTCCTCTAGTTGGTCTGCTTGACCACTCTGGTCCCAGGCTCTCCTGCCCAGTGCTCCCAGGCCTAGTCCTGCTCTCACACCGGCCACTGCATCCAGCGGTCCAGCTACAGGTGCCCACAGGCTCTGCACCGCTTGGGCTTCTCTGCCTTCGGCCCACTCTCTCCCCAGGCTGGACAAGGCCCGCACCCTGCCTTCAGGATGCCCGTGGCCATGACCAACTTGCTGTCAGGCAGGTCCTCGTTGCTCCAGGGAGGCTCTCCTCCTTAGGACCTTTTCCCACCCCGGCCCATTTGATTACCTGCTGTACTGTACCTCAGACAGTTTGCCTCAATCAGCGTGTATTAAGTACTTGATATATTCTAAGCATTGTGGCATGAGCTAAGAATACAAATAAGGCAAGCTGGTAAGGGTGAAATTCCTTCCTCAGTGTTCATCAAAAACTCTATGACAGAAGTGCCATGTGGCTTTTTTGTTTGTTTGTTTTTGGCTGTGTTGGGTCTTCGTTTCTGTGCGAGGGCTTTCTCTAGCTGTGGCGAGCGGGGGCCACTCTTCATCGCGGTGCGCAGGCCTCTCACTGTCGCGGCCTCTCTTGTTGCGGGGCACAGGCTCCAGACGCACAGGCTCAGTAGTTGTGGCTCACGGGCCCAGTTGCTCCGTGGCATGTGGGATCTTCCCAGGCCAGGGCTTGAACCCATGTCCCCTGCATTGGCAGGCGGATTCTCAACCACTGTGCCAGCGGGGGAGCCCCCCATGTGGCATTTTTAAAAACCCTCTCATTGCTGACACCACTCCCACTCTGTGTGGACCATAGAAAGCCCCACCTAACACTGGGGTTCAGCTCATTTTTTTTTTTTTAGGCACCAAAATTTTTATTAACCCACCTTCTTGCTCTCTTTTGACATTATAAACCAAATTAATCTCTTTTTGACCCAGAGTTGTGATGGGAACCATCAAGTTACAATGTGCTTTTGCGTTTCTTTGGCCCCTCTCAACCTCTGGCTATCACTTCTCTCGTGCTTTCTTGGCTATCCCTTAACAATATATTCCAACCCCTGTGAAATAGGGACTAAAAGTACCAACCTCATGGTTCTGAGGTTTAAGAGAATGCCAAGCACTAAGCCGGGCTCTCAGGAGCATTCAATCGCCAGCAGTTCCTCCACACCCTTTGACATAGCTCCTTCTCATCTGTCATGGGCTGAGGAACCGACGAGCCTGTAAACCAAGAACATGGGTATAAAGTCCATAGGCCAAGTGAGGGCCTGGATGGTAAAGTGCGTGGGCTTCGTGAACACCACTGCCAACTTCCAGCCTAAGGAAGGACTGAGTGAGCGGTTCCAAAACCCCTGAGCTCATGGTTCCCTGTGGGTAACTCCCATGTATCTCTATCATGACCAGGGCTTGAGGAGGGACTTCTCAATTCCCCCTGCCACACTTGGAACAGTATGAGGGATGCAGCAGAGGCCAAAGACTGACTAGCCCCAGGGAGTTGATGGGGAACATTATCAAACCAATCTCAAAGGTGGTGCCATTTGCTCTTGGGGAGGAGAGGTGGGACCCAGGCAAGGACAGCAGCTGGAAGGCAAAGGGCGGGCCTGGTTCTCAATAGCGGTAGTGATCAGGTTTGAAGGGGCCATCACGGGACATGCCCAGGTACTGGGCCTGCTTCTCAGTCAGCTTCACATTCAGCTTGCCCAGGTGGGCTTCAGCCACTGCTTCATCCAACTTCTTGGGCAGAAAGTGGACCCCGACAGGGTACTTGTCTGTTAGAGCTCAATCTGCGCCAGCACCTGGTTGGTGAAGGAGTTGCTCATCACGAAGCTGGGGTGGCCCATGGCGCAGCCCAGGTTGACCAGCCGGCCCTCGGCCAGAAGGATGATGCAGTGCCTGTTCTTCAACAAGTAGCGGTCCACCTGGGGCTTGATGTTCACCTTCTCCACAGCGTTCTCATTCAGCCACTTGACATCACTCTCCACGTTAAAGTGTCCGATGTTCCACACAATGGCGTCATCTTTCATCTGTTCAAAGTGCCGGCCGAGGATGATGTCGATACAGCCCGTGGTGGTGACAAAGATGTTGCCCTCCTGACAGGCCTCATCCATGATGGTAACGTCATAGCCCTCCATGGCAGCCTAAAGCGCGTTGATGGGGTCAATCTCTGTGATGATGACGCGGGCCCATCTTATACAGGTTGTAGACCCCCGTTGTGGTCTCTCCGGAGATGCCTCAGATGCCTGACAAGGAGCTGTGGGTACTTGGTGTGGATGAGGTTGATGAGGTCACCACCATCGTCCAGAATCATGTTGAGGGGCCCATCCTTGAAGTACAGTATCTGCTCAGTGCACCACAGATACTCCTCGTCCGTTTCACCCTTCCAGGCGTACACTGGAATGCCAGCCTTGACAATGGCAGCTGCTGCATGGTCCTGGGTGGAGAAGATATTGCAGCTGGACCACCGCACCTCAGCACCCAGGGCAACGAGGGTCCCAATGAGGACAGCTGTCTCCACGGTCATGTGCAGGCAGCCGGCAGTGAGGGCGCCCTTCAGTGGTTTGGAGGCCGAGTACATCTCCCACATGCACGTCAGGCCCGGCATCTCATTCTCTGCAAGGTCCAGGGCCTTGCATCCCCAGGCGGCCAGGCTGATGTCAGCGACTTTGTAAGGCAGCTTGTCTGACGTGCTGGCGGCATTTCCGCACAGAGTGATGGACACGGGCGAAGGGGGCCGAGCCTCAGGCTGGGGATAGGCGCGGGGCGGGTGGCGCCGGGCAGGGCCAGCTCATTTAGTTTGTGCCATCTTAATTAATTTTAGATAGTTGAGTCCAAACCAAACACATGTCTAATTATACTGTATAAGATGTTGTGGTTCAACTTTAAACCTAAGGGACTATCCTAAAGACTTTAAACCAGAAGAAAATGAGTAACCTGGCTTCTTTTAAAATAATGAGAATAGATTGTGTTCCTCTATATTTTGCCAAGCATTAGTACTCCTTACCTAATCCTTGTAACACCGAGCTAGAGACATCAGTATCTACTTTTGAGGATGAAGAAACCAAGGCTTAACGTAATTTTCACTTGAACAGTCTTGGTTTGGATTTGGGGGTTTTTGTTTTGTTTTGTTTTTACAGTAAATCTTAGACTCCTTTCACTGTACCATCCTAGAAGAGTTAACCCTGTTTAATCCTTAAGCTGGTGTGCCTTGTATGTATGTAGTAGTACAATTTAAATCTTTATTTTAACATTTAGAAAAATCTGTAAGGCGGTCAAACCTGAGGAAAGCTATAGAGCTGACTTCTCATAAAGCCATGGCTCAGAAAATAATCTATGTCCCTAAAGCTGGAACTATAATAGCTCCAGTGTGTAATCAAAACAATTTTAGATTTTAATTTTATTCTGATTTGTCCATTTGCAGCATTAAAGAGTTGACAGTAGCAGAATATTTGTGGCTTTGCTTCTGCCCCCAGAGGGAAAGGTTGTCATCAAGGGGTAGGTACAGTCTTGTTAGGAATCTGTGCTTGGAAACAACAGCCATGTTTTAAACTAGAGGCTGTTTTGTGAAGTCAGTTGGCTCTCTTAAGATTGTTTCTGGGGTCACTGTGTTCTTCCTTAAGCCCTTAGACCTTGGTGCAAAATGACTCAGATGCTTGCCCTTTTTAATTTTGCAAAAAAACAGATAAGTCTTAAAGATGTCTGCTTCTTAGATACTTGGTCAAATGAGTTTTTATTCCTTGAGGGTAGTAACCTGACAATTATTGGCCATAGATGAGCCATTAAATCCATTTATCTCCAAAAGAGAACTTTAAATGTTAAATTAATGCTTCTTTGGCTGTTTGAACCCAGTGTATTTTCAGTGATCTTTCTAGACTCTCTCTCCCCTCTCTGGGATTCAGAAAGAGATATTTGCCTGTAAATATTAACAAATTTGTGTCTCATCTTAAAAGTCAAAAAGGAAGTGGTTTTAGAGATCATCTTAAAGCCACCTATTAGTGGCCTGAGGGAGGGGAATCCTTGTGAAGCAATTCCATTTCCTGTTCCTAAACTTCAGGCAAGCTGAGTCTGCACAGGCACGCACGCACACACACACACACAAAAAAAACTGGCCCCCACTTGAGACCCATAAGTAGAGCAGAGTATGGGGACAGAGGCCTTCGAGAAAAAAATGAGGACATGTGTGGTGACTCTGCTGAAGATAAGAGGGAGACTAGACAAGAACATCTCAGTCAGGATTCTAGGCATCGTATAATCTTTGAAAGTACAATAATATAGGAGAGAAACTCAAAGCCATGAAAAGGAGGAGGAAGCAAATATATTCAGTACTAACCACAGAGACTACTGTAGTTAGTTACTGTGATAGACATGAAATTTGGCTCTGAACTTCCTGGCAACCAGGACAAAGAGGAGAATGTCACGGATCACATAATTCTCATCTAATAGAAGTATGTCAGTTCTTTCCTTGGAGTTAATTACTAAAGGAATATAACCTGATTCTTAGACATAAGAGGCATTTGGTGGTGTGGTGAGTACAGTCTTCCTGGACAGTCTCATGCAGTAGGTGCAGAATGACCTTCGTGTTTTCGTGGATAAAAACTAAGGGTGTGAATGCCGTGCAGAGAAGGGTAATCCGCAGGGAGCTAACGGTTGCCGAGTCGTGTGTTTTCTGGTGTAGAATAGAATAGCAGGCTAGAACTGAAAATACTCAGAGAATTGGGTGGCTATCAGGCTGCAGTCATTGAGTGGAGAAAAGACCATTTCACGACTGGGGTGGCATTCTCGACTTCATCCGTGGGTTGTGGCTGTGTGGACTTCCATCTGGCACTCAGAGTAGCTTCAGCGATGGAAGCAAGGGTAGGGACTGTGCCTTAGGATTTTTTTTTCCCCATCTAAGTTGCCCAGAAGGTGGCTCTGGGTGGATGTGGGATGATGAGGAAACCTTATGTGTCAACTGACCCTGGAGTCACCTGAATTATGAGCACAGGAAGGATAGAAAAAGGCCCAAAATAATATTCACAAAAAGGACAGTTCTAAGTGAAGATCACTGTTAAGCTTGACTGAGCTATATACAGAGTTTTTCATGATGGTTGTTCCTTGCTAAAATCTTCAGTCACAAAAGGATTTGCAAGGAAATGCCAATTGCCTCTTTCAAAAATGAACATATAGAAGCTTGAAGAGCTCTCCCATGGGGAATCTGAGCCTGTGACTTTCACAATTAAAGCAGTTTGAGGGCAGGTAAAACAATGTGCCAGGCTCCCTTACCCCACAAGGAGAAACTGTAACTAAACAAGAGGAAAAGACAACCCTCAGAATGGGAGAAAATATTTGCAAACGAAGCAACGGACAAAGGATTAATCTCCAGAATTTACAAGCAGCTCATGCAGCTCAATATCAAAAAAATCAAACAACCCAATCCAAAAATGGGCAGAAGACCTAAATAGACATTTCTCCAAAGAAGACATACAGATTGCCAACAAACACATGAAAGGATGCTCAACATCACTAATCATTAGAGAAATGCAAATCAAAACTACAATGAGGTATCACCTCACACCAGTCAGAATGGCCATCATCAAAAGGTCTACAAACAAATGCTGGAGAGGGTATGGAGAAAAGGGAACCCTCTTGCACTGTTGGTGGGAATGTAAATGGATACAGCCACTATGGAGAACAGCATGGAGGTTCCTTAAAAAGCTAAAAATAGAACTACCATACGACCCAGCAATCCCCCTACTGGTCATATACCCTGAGAAAACCATAATTCAAAGAGTCATGTACCACAATGTTCGTTGCAGCTCTATTTACAATAGCCAGGACATGGAAGCAACCTAAGTGTCCATCAACAGATGAATGGATAAAGAAAGATGTGGCACATATATACAATGGAATATTACTCAGCCATAAAAAGAAACGAAATTGGGTCATTCGTAGAGATGTGGAGGGACCTAGAGTCTGTCATACAGAGTGAAGTAAGTCAGAAAGAGAAAAACAAATATCGTATATTAATGCATATATGTGGAATCTAGAAAAATGTTACAGATGAACCTATTTGCAGGGCAGGAATAGAAAGGCAGACATAGAGAACAGATGTGTGGACATGGTGGCGGGGGAGGGTGGGATGAACTGGGCGATTAGGTTTGACATAAATACACTACCATGTGTAAAACAGATAGCTAGTGGGAACCTGCGGCTCAGCTCGGTGCTCTGTGATGGCCTAGTTGGGTGGGATGTGGGAGAGGGGAGGCGATGTGTGTATACATATAGCTGATTCACTTCACTGTGTGGCAGAAACTGACAACATTGTAAAGCGAGTGTAGTCCAATAAAAATAAATAAGTAAAAAAATAAAATTCAGAAACATAATCCTAGGAAAAGTGAATCTTGCACTAAACAGGAAAGTCAAAACCTTTACCAACCAATTTGCCTCTTACATGCGTTTATATTCATAGAGGCCAAGAGATTCTCTTCAGCCATGAAGGCACAGTGCCCTCTAGTCAAACCTGCCTCGAAAGGCAAAATAGACTTTGTGTGAATTATATGTACTGCTTTTACATTTTTGTTTGGTCAAAAGACTATTTCTGCCAGGTGCCATCTGGGGCATGAGGAGGACAACTGAACAAGACGCAGCCCCTGCCCTCAGGAAGCTTAGCCGCCAGCATTCAGGCACTTGCATTTCCAGGGTGGCGGGCACTACAGGTGCCTAAGTGTGGGTGTGTCAGGAGCATAGCGGCAGGGCGCCTGACTCGGCTCGGAGCTCATAAAGGACCTTCCAGAAGAAAGAACACTCAGCCAAGCAATAGGGCAAGTGGGGAGGGGGACGAGGGGATGGAACGTCCAGGCGGAGGGAGTAGGAAGACAAAGGCTGGCCCTTTCTGGAACTGAAAGTACTTCGGCGGGGCCAGTCCATGGAAGGGAAGAGACAGAAAGGTAAGCGTGGGCCAGCTCATGAGGCAGGGATCTGACATTTATGCTCAGGAGCGTACATTTTATCCCAAGGCCAAGAAGGAGCTCCTGAAGGGCTTGGAGTGGAGGAGTGATGGAATGGGATTTGCATTTCCAAAAGACTGTTCTAGTGGCAGGGTTTAGTAGGATTGGAAAGCAGCAAAACTGGAGGCAGGGCACCCAAATTGCTACTACAGCAAACCAGACACAAGAGGGAGGAATAGGGCAAAGCAAACAATTGAAAGGCTGTTTACAAAGCAAACTATGTGGCTAACAGAATAGACATGTTAAATTCTTATATAAAGGGCCGCAAGATATTTACCCCTGACGCATACGAATTAATTACATGTCAGTCATTTGTGAACTGTGTGCCTATGTTGGGTTTTGTTGCGGGCTTGGGGGTGTCCTGTCCTAGGGGAGCAGCAGAAGCAGCAACCCCTTATCAGAATCAACTCCCACAGCATCAGATGCTGGCTTTGCAGTATGTCTGTGCAAACTAGTAGCTTGCAGTTAGAGGTTTCTGATACCTTGAAATGGAACTGAAAGGGGCCTCAGAGGTCCCTGTCCCTTGAATGCGGCATCTTCTCATGGGCCTACAAATTGCCCACAGCCATACGGCTTCTATAGTGGCTCCAGGCTCTATCCCTGGACAGAGTGTTGCCATCCCTATGAGTCCCACAGAGGAGAGGGCTTTCCTCAGGACAACTCAGAAGGCCTATGTCAGTGTGAACACAGCCCTCGCGGTCACAGTGGCCATGATTTGCTCTCCTCATGAGCAAACTGCAATTTGAAATGTGGTGTAGTGCACTCTGGATAAGCGCTGAAGCCACCCTGCTGGTCGGAGTCTACCCCAAAATGCATTTCCTAGGAATTAAAATTCAGGCTACAACTAATAACCAGGTTTAAATGAACATTAACCAACATAATCAGTGTTCACTTTTCTGAAGAAAAATAAGTCGGATTGATTCATGAGATTCATAAGAAAAACGTCCAGTTTGTCAGCTTTTATTTGCCAGTGGCTATTTTCCATCCTTTGGATGAACAGAAGTAATATAAGTTATTTACAAAGTTGGTAAATTTAATAATATCTTGCCAAAAATTTGAATCAAGGGCTTTTCCAGTTGTATAATTTTCTATGAACTCATTTGAATGTTGCATTAGTTATTTCTCCTTTTAAGTCTCAGTTTTCTTTTTTTTTTTTTTTACACAGGCACTGAAGGTCCTGAGAACTGCGGAGTTCGCTCCTTTTGTTGTTTTTATTGCCGCACCAACTATCACTCCAGGTTTGAATGAGGTAAGAATTAATCAGTTTTTCCTCTAATCAGCATTCCCCCCGAGTAAGGATGCATTTGTGTTGTGCATTCCAGAGCAGAGCCCCATCTCATTAAGACAACTAAATGAAGCTCTGCTTTGTTTTCCATGCTGGCCAGTAAGATTTCCAGAGCTTGAGGTCCTCTTTCAGGAGTAGGAATTACACACCACAGCGAGGTGTGATTCTTCTGAGATCAGAATCATTAGGCAAATGTAAGCTTTAGTCTCCAGTGCAGTCCCCGCCCCGGGGGCCTTATCCATGGCCTTGTCCATGGGTCTGCTCCTGCCCTGCGGGGCTGCCAGCCCCTCCTCTCCTGATAGCGACTGTGCTGAGAGCTCTGGGCCGAGAATTGCCTTGCCTGGGGAGAACTATAAGGCATCCACCTCCTTGGCTGGGCTGCCCAGACTCCCCTAGGCAGCCTCCGGAGTGGAGCCCGTGCAGAATCTCTACCCAGGCCCCTGGAGACTACCAAACCTGGAAATGAGCTCTGTCCCCTCTCAGGCCTACTCAAGTCAGCAGCCGCCACGGAGATGGTGCCCGCGAGGGTCGGCAGCACCATCTAGAACCAGGCTGGCTTACACAGCCTTCTATTGCTGGGCAGATAAGAAGGTAGTTATGGAGTGTCTGGTGAGTATATTGCTGCTTATCTGCTGTAGGGTCATTCTTAAGAGGAAACTCTACACAAAGTTTTCCTGAAGGCCATCACTTCTGCAGGGTCTAGAAATCACCAGGACGCTCTTGGCACTGTTCAGTTAAGGTGGCCTAGACTCACCCCAGCTTATGACAGTAAAATCAAGGCTTGGAGATTTTCACTTTAAGGAAAATTAAATATCTAGATTTAAGGAAGATATTTAAAATATCTAGATTTAAGGGATTAAATATCTAGATTTAAGAAAATTAAATATCTAGATTTAAGGAAGATATTTCTAGACAGAAATATCTAGATTTAAAGTGATTAATTTTCACTTTAAGGAAAATTAAATATCTAGATTTAAGGAAGATTAAAGAACTAGATTTCTATGTCACTCATATTTTTCAGTCATTTTTTGTCATTTCATTTGCAAAAGATGTATTCCTTGGTAAATTCTACTTCTCCGTCTTATTTAATACACAAACATGTTTGAAACGCCACATTGTGGTTAGCTCTTATCCTTTGGTTACCATGTATTTTTCTTGAATTATCATCTTTGTTTTTGTTTTTGCCTATTTTCCTGCCCTTTTACTAATTTTCCATAGCTGCCAAAATGGTGCAGAAAATTGCCTGTAAGTACCAGCTAGGAGGTGATGAAACACAGCCTCGTCTCCTTTCATAGATTTAGAATGTAGACATTTTGTTCCCACAAATCCTTGCTTTTGCTGTTAGAATAAAGGCATTTTGTTTTCACTGAGTTAAACCCTGCTCACGTGTAAGTCAAGCCTGCAGACAAGCTGTTGTAGAGGAAGAAACTGACAAACATGGCTTCATCTTATAAGATCCTTAAGAGGGAGCTTTATTTTTTTGTGTGTGACGAGAACTGCATTAAAAATTTGATGCTCTCAGCCATAAATTTTCTTGAATGTTTTCATCAGCCCAGCTTTCTGAGCAAATTATAAGCTCTGCTAGTGGTTCTTGAAGCCCACCCAGGACTGTATATTCCAATAGAATCCCCTAGCCCGGAGAGTGACGTGGTAGGAATTGCTCCTTCTCATACTGGTAGGAAGCACTCCTGTCTTTGGGTGAATGCATGTTTCCTAAAATGGGGCTTTTGCTTTGTGTTTATTGTAAAGCCACAGTGAAAATACTATGCTTTTTAAGTGCAAGCAGAAAGTGTGTTGATATGACCTTAGAAGGTGATGATTAACTGAGGTCTTATCTACACTGAAGTAGTTAACACCTAACATTCAAAGCATGCCACGTCCTGCTTTGAAATTCCGGTAGATGACAAAGCAGGTTAGGACACTCTCATTTCAGAGTGTCCTGATAGAAAAGATTGAGTCCCTAACTTTTCTGGTGTCTGTCATCCCCACTGTGGTGCTGTGATGGAATCGAGTGTTATTATTTCACCTCGAATCCCCTTGCCAGAGGGCTGCACCCACAGGCCGAGGTTCATCAGGAAGAGTCTCTTACGAACAGATGGGCCTCCGAGAAGAGGAGGGCTCCTAAGCCAGCAGTGGGTGCCAACAGCTCCCAAGTCCCTGAAGGCACCGCACCTTTTAGTTTCTCTGGAGATCTGTCTCTGTCATCATGGGCCCCCATTTCCTAGTAGACTTTCTCTGTCTCTTGACTATAGATTTAACACTCATCAAATCGTATAATGGCCAGTATTAGCCAAGTGCTTGTTCTTTCGGTAACATTTATTAAGCACTTACTATGTATAAGCCACAATGCCAAGTGCTGGGCACAGCAAGGCAAGTTTGAGCTCTAGTTGGGGAGAGAGATACTAATCAAATAAACAGGTATTTAATTGTATGTGTGTATATATGTGTGTGTGTATATATATATATATATATATATTTCAGACTCCACCCAACAGCTCAGCTATCTAGTCGGTTACTTTGACTTAATTTGAACTTGCCCATTAAAAGTTCAGCATAACAAGATCTGACCCGTGAAGATGCAGAGGCAGACTTTCTGGTGGCCCTTAAGAGATCCCCATCTTGAAAGAACTGCCATCCTGAGGCTCTTTGTAGTGCGCTGCAGGAGTTGAGGGAAAGCCTTTACTGCCGCGAAGAGTTCAGTAGCTGCTTTTCCTTCAGAGTTGTTTCCATGAGAGATGTAAGTACTTACGAACAGTGATATTTGGCCATTTCCAGTGCAGACCAATGTGAGGGGATTCATCAGATGCCAGCTGCTGTTGTATCTGGGAAATGGCCTTATTTCATCCATTATTTGTAACATCCAAAAAGCTTTGCCTCTGGCATCCACTGCTGTTGAGTGAGGGCCATTATATGTAACTGAATTCCTGGAACATATTGAACCTCTAAGTAGAATAGAGAAAAATACAACTTAATTTGTTGTCCGGAGGCAGGGGCTTCTTGGCGCAAACACAGCTGGGCTCTGGGGCCTGGCGCAAGCAAGTGCAGAGGACCAAGGGAAGGGGATGCAGGGCTCTGACCTCGTCCGTCCTCTGAAGCCCCCCCCACCCCCCACCAAACAGGAGAGTGGCTTGAGGTGAGGCGGGCCTGGGTCAGAGGAATGAGGACAGAGCGGCTCGACTCTGATAGTCTGTCTCCACTGACCCCGGGGCAGACACTGCTTGGCCGGGCTGGGGTGATGTGTTTGCTGAAGAGTGTCTGTTTCCTCTGGTCCGTCCGGTTTGGCGTGGAGTCCCCTGTTGCATGGTGAGCAGTCGTGGTTGCAAGCCGTAGTTCTGTGACCCTGCCATCCCGGGGACCGTCATCTCCTCTGTCACGAAGCGGGCTTGGCCTCACGCCCAGATGTGGCACATAAAGGTCTGGCCTTGACTGTTTCTGACATTGGGACGGACAGAAATGTGACATGAGAAAAAAATCCGGCTGACTTTTCTCTTTGCTTTTCCCTCCTCCCACACCCATCCCTACCTCCATCCCATCACCATTTAGGATGAATCTCTTCAGCGTCTGCAGAAGGAGTCTGACATCTTACAGAGAACATATGCACACTACTTCGATCTCACAATTATCAACAATGAAATCGATGAGACAATCAGACATCTGGAGGAAGCCGTGGAGCTCGTGTGCACAGCCCCGCAGTGGGTCCCGGTCTCCTGGGTCTATTAGGCCTCTCCCCAGATATCTGCCGCATAACTGGGAGCCACCTCATACATGGAAAAGCCTCTGTTATCGGCCTTGTGTCAGCAGGTCGTGGTCCCTAGAGACTACCTAGTTGTAGTGTGACCTACATTTATAATTATTGTCATGTCCGAATAGATAGGAGGAGAAAAACAATTACACACTAATTTAAAGAGACAGTATCTTTTTTAATCAGTTCTCCTAAACTTTAATAAAATGTATCTTTAAATGTATGTATTATTCAATCCTTTGGAATGTTATATTTTTGGAAATCATAGCTTTTTATTTCCAAGGCCCCTAAAAACTGCACAAAATAGATGCTGCTTTCTATAATCTATTTTAATAATAAAAAACAATGATTCTGTTACCTTGACTGGGGTTGGAACACTACATTCTTTTTAGAGTCTGATTTTATGGATTGGAATATCTTTCTTTCCTTTATTTATTTGAAATAATCAGTCTAGTGATTACAAAACTCATAAATTTTTAAAGGCCTTTTTTTTCCTTTTTTTTTTTTAGAACAGTATTTTTTTTAAGTCCTTTATGTAACATCCAGATAATGTGATACTGTCTCTTTGAAGCACCCTGTAAACCTTTTAGAGATTTGAAGTTGGGTCTTGACTCTTAATGCATGTGGACAGTCGCAAGCGTTTATGCTGTCGGTGTGTCTGTGTTGGACAAAACAATCTGTAATCTACAGCAAAGTACATTCCGTTCACGGGGCACACCCAGGGGAATAAGAATAAAATGCTATTATGACTAAGTTGTAAACCTATGCACATCCCTTGCATTTCGGGCAACTTTATAAAAAACAAACAAAAAGAAACTGATTTTTATTAATAATAATCAATCATGTAGTGAAATGTGTTTGTAATTTTGTCTCAATTTAATTTGTTGTAAGGTGGGAGGGGGAATTGCTGGTTTCACCATTTCAGATCTGTGTTGTCTGAGAGTATTAACGTTTTAATTAAGCAAAGAAATGAGGATTTTTAATATGTATGTAATTGTTTTAAAGCACCCATTTTAAGAGAATATACTGTGCAATGAAGAAACCAGTTTAGGCATTTGCTATAAACTGAATTATTCCAAAAGAATAATCTATAACAGCCCTGTAAATTCCTTTAAAATGATAACTAACAGGACAGTTTGACCAATTTTTTTTAAAATATACTTCCTTTTATGTGTTCAATAATTAAATGCCTTTGGGTCCTTCATTTCATTATAGATTTGTTCAGGTTTACAAGGTGATGATCTTTTAGATTTTATAATCCATTAGATGCTCACTGAAACATCAAAGGCCCAGGAATGACTATCAGTTAGCAGGACAACAAAATACTCCGCACCCAAGGGCCACTAATGTGCACCTGTGCTTTCTCCTTCCTCTTGCTATATCCCTTGGCACAGGAGAATCATGTCCTTGTTGCTTTAGAGACATTAACCATCTCATCACCCTTCCGTGAGGTCACATTCTTCCAATACAGGAGATTCAGGCTGCGGGGGTGGGTCTTCTGACTCTTTGCCAGAGGTCACTGGAAGGTTTTTCATGAGAGTGTCTGTCAGGGTGTGAAGTGGTTCTATTAACCTGAGATCCTTGAAAAAAATACCATCAAGTTTGCTTCTTGTCGGTTAGATGGCCTCATTGCTTTGTGCCCTGGCAGGATGTGCAGGATGTGTTCTGAGCAGAACAGCTCCTCTATGAAGGACCACACCGAGAAGGCATTTGTATACTCTTTTTAGGGTGTCCCCCTCCCCTCCCACCTACTCTTATTAAACAATGCTGATTTTTCCTCTGATGTTGTCCTTTGTGGGTAACCAGATGAGTATACAACTTACAAAGTGCTGAGTAAACTGCTTCTGTTGGGACCCACAGCAGGGTGACCACACCACCAAACCAGAGACACCGTGGATGGAGGGAGAAACCCCAAGAGCTGATTAGGGCTGTGTTAGGACTGATTTAAATCTACCTGATGCCAAGGCCAGGCAGTCATTCCCGTGATGGTACTGGTCACAATCCGGGCTCTTCTCAGTGTGAAACTGCCCGCTCTACCTCTTTTCCAGTGAAGCACAAAGAAGAATACAACTAACACCTGAGAACAGAAGCTCCCTCCCTCTGGTAGAAACCCCACTTGTCCTCTGAGACCAAATCTCCAGAGATGCTCGACGATGCCTGTCTTAAGCCACCCACCATGCTGATGAAGGTGGGTCATGCAGAGGAAGAGAAAAGCAATGCCAGTGTAAATGTCTGGCCCCAGGATTGAGAAGCACTGTAGCGCTCATCCTCTCTCCTCCAACACTTTATGCGTCCTCAGAGAAGCACACAGACAGGCGGCATTCTCACCGTTGTGCGGGTGGCAAAATTCCTGCACCCAGAACTCATTCTGTCTAACTTCTCAGAGGTCGTCTGTTCCCTTCCACTAATACACGTCTTCTCTCAAGCAGTGTCTTTTTGACCTAGCAGAAAATACTTAAATTTCTGAATCCAGAGTAATTTCGGTACATTGCTGCTGCACCTCCATTACAGTTGTCCACTAAGCAATCAGAAAATTGCTAAAAAGCTGCTTTACTGTTTCCATTCCATCAACAAAATCATTTTTTTTCCTTTAAAAGAACAGAGCGAATGATTAGATTATTAAATCTTAGCACTGATCAACTGAGCCATGTTCTAAAGGCTCTCTTTCCAACCCCATTGCCCGCAGCAAGAAATGGGGTGTTTTTCATATGTCAAATTATCTGTTAAAAAGAATGTCCTGATTTTCTAATCATAAAACGGTTAATTACTTTGCACACGCAGCATGTTCCATTCTAACACCAAAAAGGAAAATGTCAATTTAATTCAGGAAGCTTCCCAGTGTCAAGATAATATGGTAGCTTTTTTAAATGCAATTAAGTGTAACTCCTGTCAAGTGAGATGGTTTAAAATATTTGCTCAGAGAGGAAAAGAAATGGGTGACCTACTTCTTGCAATTTGCATTCAGAAGGCATCTTCTGAGCCCGTCCCATTGGTGGTGGGATGTCAGAAGATGCTGCAAAGCCCTCACCGCACAAAGGGTCAGCACATGCTCCCTTCCCCGGGGCCCATTCCATCTCCCACCGCTGGGGCCAGCCCGCCAGGCCTGGACTCCATGCTACAGTTATTTTTTTAAAGCCTTTGATCTCATTATTGCAGGTGAGGTTTTTTGGTTTGTTTTTAAATCACTTGTAGTTAATCTGTTCGTTAAGGCTTTGAGTTCATTCCTTGAAAAAGTGTAGTCAGTTGAGCCACCCTTGGGGAAACAGAGGTGGAGATGCCCAGCGTGGACACTGCCCCTTAAGGACAGGCAGCCCAAAACAAACGCTCTTGTCTCCCACTGATATCCTTTTCTTCATTTCAGGTCAATCTCTTGGGGCAAAGAGAACATGCCACTAAAGCTAGCAAGAACATTTCTTGATTAATAAATTCTTAATTTTAACATCTCCCACGCTGTCTCCTTGGAAAGAGAAGGCAACTTGCAATCAGCATTCCAAACAAGCCCCTTCTCATCCTCACCCCTCCTGCTTATTTCCTATCATCAAACTGGTGTGTGTGCCTGCGTGCGCGTGTGTGTGTGTTGGGGGGGAGGGGCTTGTTTTTCCAGAACTGGACACAGCCTCCTAATTCCATCCTCTTTACAAGGGGTTATGATACCAAGGTCCCCGAGCATTCTTTCTCTTGTTCTGTGCCTCTGATTAATTCTCCTCTTAGAAAGCTCTTTTGCTTCTCACTGCAGCTTGCAGAGGGACTACAAGCTTGACTCATGAATCGTTTCATTTGGTAGAAATTTCCCACTTTTTCCCCCTTTAGAAGTAAGGTCTTCCTCTACATTTGGTGTCTTCAGTTACAGGACATTGCCTGTAAGGCTCAAGGCTTGGTTGGCTTTGCCCACACCCAGTTATCAGTTTGCCTTAAACTTGGAGCTATTGGGAGTCTCAGGTCTTCCAGCTTAGTGAGTGAAGTTTAGGTGTGACATGCGTCCAGGAAGTGGGAGAAAGGGAGAAAAAGAGTACGTTCACCAGTCCACATCCCTTTATCTGGTCTTTTCTCTTCTACTCTTGGGCTGCAGAAGGTAGGCAGACCTGGCCCATAGAAGGAGGAAGGCCGCACCATCTCTAGGCCAGGCATTGCCAAGTCTTATCTCTTCATGGGGGAGGACAGAAAATCCAGAGCTCCCACCACCCCTCACTAACCATCAGCTCTCTTTGACCCTGTGCAAATGGACCGAGCAAAAGAAATTGGGAAGAGGTGTTTGGCACAGGAGACCTCGTTTCTGGCCCCAAGCACAATTCGCTATCTATGTATGCGCAGAAACTTGGAGCTTCGCTGCCATTTCTGTGTTCCTTCCCTTCTCTCCCGCACGTGACCAAAGGAACGTGCCAGTGGTCTCGCCAATAGAGCCCTGGGGGTGACCATCTTGGGACCCAGAGGCCATGCAGTCTCTTCAAAGGAGTTCTGCTTGGGGGTAGAAATAGGTGTTCCTCCACAGTGCGTGGCCCCAGCTGTTATTTTCATTTTCAAGAGACCAAGAATTGGAGAAATCGATTTTCGGTCTCTGCTGTGTCCCTGGATGGCGCCCGTGCAGGCGGTGGGAGGCTATGGGGGCAGCAGGCCCCGGGGCTGATGCGAAGGCCACACGATCCTCACGTGTGGAGGCCACAGCATCATGTTTAATTGCCAGGCAGATGCGTCGCCGTTCAAGCTCAGTTCTGGGGTTGTTTTGCATAAAGTTTTGCCAATGTGTTTTTGTTTGTTTTTTTCTGTATGTATAATTGCCTTTTTATAAAAGGTTTTGAAGTATTGTCTCAGTGATAAAAAGAGAGCAATGTTAACGGTTGTTGTATATTTCACCGTATCCAATTGTAAGTATTTGAAGGGTACAGCGAAGCCTTAGCG
This sequence comes from Pseudorca crassidens, assembly GCF_039906515.1. Lineage (NCBI taxonomy): Eukaryota > Metazoa > Chordata > Mammalia > Artiodactyla > Delphinidae > Pseudorca > Pseudorca crassidens. The sequence goes on from NC_090317.1 coordinate 96,878,895, forward strand.
TGCAAGAGCGCTTGTGCAGGAGGTGTCCTCTGACACCCAGGAGGTGAGGGGATCGGAAAGTTTCGGATTCTTTGTAAATGCCCCGCTTTTCTTTCTCTCTGTGTGTATCTATTTACATGCCTTAGCACACGCCCTCCCACCCTGATCCCTTTGCCCTGTCGCCAGATCAACCAGAACGCTGGTGCACTGCCGGTACAGGACAAGTCGACAGAACCCTAATCAGTTATCTCTCGTGTGCCAGGGGAGGAAGAGAAACTCCATAGTATTCTTTGTAGAATATACATACCTGTAGGATGCTGTGTAATGGGAAACCATAGAATTGGGCTTTTGTCATTTCAAAGTTGGAGAAATGTATGAATAAAATGTATAAAACACGAAAAGGTAGTTGTCTCCTCAGATTGCAGGCCAAACAGCTTGGGGACAAACCACCGGAGGATCGCTTCCCGGCCCCAGTGTCCACCCCGGCAGCCCGGGTCGTCAGCCTGGCTGTCCAGATTGCATTCTGAAAGCAGTTCAAGCTCAACTACTTGCATTTGGATGCAGATTTTAAATAGCTTCAGTTTTTAAAAAAAAAAAATCCAAGTTTGACAGCTCCTGGGAACAGACATCCAAATTGATTTGAGTGGTGTAGGCACCCAGCATGGAAAGGCTGTCCCTTGCTTGACATTTGCATAGAAAGCCTCAGGAGGAAGGCTGCCGCCCTTAGTGTTGGGTGATTGGCTTTGGCCTCTGGTCTGTGGTCTGAGATGTCGCCCCTCGCATGCCTCAGTGACCTGGTTTCCACACTTCCTTCCCGGCCCTGGGCCCAGGCTCTGCCCAAATACAGAACCATGGTGGCTTCAGAAACCCACAGTTGCATGTGTCCAGTGCCGACACACCCAGAAATACCCCAGCCTGAATGTGCTCGCACGGCTCACCCCATTTTTTTTTTCTCTAACTGCTCACTTTAAGAAGACGCATATTAAGGAAACATAAACAGGAGCGATTATTTACTTTAGTCAAGTAAACCTCACCCTATCAAAAATATACAGAAGAGTTTGGGTCACATTCAGACACAAGAAATTGAGCCTCTGGCCTTCTGATTCAGGGAATCCCAAGGCATCTTTCTGCAGGCTTCTTACCCTAGATGTACAGACAACCGAAAGCATAATGCTACCATTAAGCTTATTTTCTGCACTTCAGGGCATTGAAGACACATCCAACATGTCATTGGAAATGACTAGAAACATGTATTTCTATATTTTTCACACTTTACAGTAATATTATAAGCTGAATAAATAACACTTGGTATCATTCCGTGACCTGCTGCAGCAGAGCCTGGGAATCTGCGACAAGAACGCAGTGATATTGGTACAGGGTAGTAGACAGTGACCATGAGTTCAAGGTCACCGAGAGTAGTGACCTTGAGTACCCTGAGAGTACCAAGCCCCCTTAAAGGACACTGCAGTAGTGCAGCTAGTAACCCAAGGTAGCGTCTGACTTTCTCCAGGAATGAACACACAGGCCACAGGGCCTGCTGTGAAACCCCATGGTCAAGGCGGTGCCGAGCATCCTGCACCCGCTGGCCTGCTCTCTATGCTCCTCCCCTGTCCTCACATTTCAGTGCGTGGTGCCCAGAAACGGTCTGGCCAGAGACTCATTCTTAGGCTAGATCATTAAACGCTTCAAGCGTCTGCTGTTCCCTCTTCACGTCTCAGGAGAGGAGGAGACAAAGCTCCAGGCCCTCGAGATGTTAAACTGAGGCTGGAGATGGGGAAATAGAGCCCACTCACAGGCTGGTCCCACACAAATCAACAGCTTACCACAGGAATTCCCCTAGAACTTTCTAGGGTGGTGGAAATGTTCTATTTCTTACTTGGGGTGGTGGTTACATGGGTATGTGCCAGACACATCAAACCTAGGATCTGTGCATTCTACTGTATGTAAAATATACCTCAGTTTCAAAAAAGAAAAGAGAAAAATCATACGATCGCCTTCACAGCTGCCAAAAAAACATTTCACAAAATTCAGCCCCCACTTCTAGTTTAAAAACAAACTCTTACAAATAAGATAGAAAATATCCTCAGCAGATAAGCAGCAATTTCAACCCACAGCCAACATAATCCACCCAAAGGTGACACAACAAAGGTATTACAATTGCCATTATCTTTTAAATTATCTAAATAACACATGATCTTCGTAGAATGATTAGAAAATATGGATAAAACAAAAAGGCGACATTCAAGCAGATTCTGCCACTTGGAGACAACTGCTATAAACACTTCTGTGTATCTCTGCCAGGCTCGTATTTTTCCAGGGAAACATACCTCTATATATCTGTATTTTTAATGCAGTGAGGGGGCGTATACGAAACACATACTAAACACACATACTAAAATATTCTCCTCCTGCCATGATTATTTAATATTGTCTTTAAAGCACCACCCAGGAACAGAGCAAAGAAGTATCAGCGTTGGAAAAGATGAGACAAAACTGTGCATATTTGCTAACCATATCGTCATATATCTTGAAGTACCAAAGAGAACAACTGGCGATCCATTCAAGTTAATAAGAAGCAGGTACAAAATCACTCAATGCTATTCTTATATATTAGCAATAAAGTTAGAAAAATTTAATGGTAAAAGTAGATGCCATTCTCCATTGCAAAAAGTTTTTAAAAACCAACAAAATCCATGGGATTTATATGAAAAGACCTCAAAGATGCACTGAGAATGTAAAAGACTTGGATAAACAGAGAAATGTTTCTGGGTGGAAAAACTAAGTATTTTAATGGCATCATTTTTTTCCAAATTAAGGTGGAAATTTAATACAGCACCAAATCAAAATCCAAACAAAAATGTTGGACCTTTACAAAATGACTATTCATCTAGAAGAATAAACAGTGGGGGTTCTTTTTCCTAATTTTAATTTTAATTAAAGGAAATACTAGGGAAAAGAGTCAAGGAGGGATGAGTAGCTCTTCCAGATTTTAATCTGTTCCAAAGCTAAGACAATTAAGACACCATACACCAAAACGAGTTTTAGACAAAGAACTCTTTGATGAAATGATAGAAAATGAAAAGAATACAGAATTAACTAGTCAGTAAAACTCTGGAAGACAGTAACTTTTTAAGTTTATACAGAAGAAGTCACAAAGCAACTGAAAGATTTGATCCCTTAAAAACATAAACTTTTGGAAGATGGAGGAAGAGTAAGACACGGAGATCACCTTCCTCCCCACAGATACATCAGAAATACATCTACACGTGGAACAACTCCTACAGAACACCTACTGAACGATGGCAGAAGACCTCAGACCTCCCAAAAGGCAAGAAAGTCCCCACGTACCTGGGTAGGGCAAAAGAAAAAATAAACAGAGACAAAAGGATAGGGACGGGACCTGCACCAGTGGGAGGGAGCCGTGAAGGAGGAAAGGTTTCCACACACTAGGAAGCCCCTTCGCGGGCGGAGACTGGGGGTGGCGGAGGGGGGAAGCTTCGGAGCCGCGGAGGAGAGCGCAGCCACAGGGGTGCAGAGGGCAAAGCGGAGAGATTCCCGCACAGAGGATCGGTGCCAACCAGCACTCACCAGCCCAAGAACGTCGTCTGCTCACCCGCCGGGGCAGGTGTGGCTGGGAGCTGAGGCTCCGGCTTCGGAGGTGAGATCCCAGGGAGAGGACTGGTGGCGTGAACAAAGTCTGAAGGGATACCGCAAAAAAAAAAAAAAAAGAAAAAAAGTCTGAAGGGGTTAGTGTGCCACGGCTAGCCGGGAGGGAGTCTGGTGAAAAGTTTGGACCTGCCGAAGAGGCAAGAGACTTTTTCTTCCCTCTTTGTTTCCTGGTGCGCGAGGAGAGGGGATTAAGAGCGCTGCTTAAAGAAGCTCCAGAGACAGGCGCGAGCCGTGGCTATCAGCACGGACCCCAGAGATGGGCATGAGACGCTAAGGCTGCTGCTGCCACCAAGAAGAAGCCTGTGTGTGAGCACAGGTCACTATCCACACCGCCCCTCCCGGGAGCCTGTGCAACGCGCCACTGCCAGGGTCCCAGGATCCAGGGACAACTTTCCCGGGAGAACGCACAGCGTGCCTCACGCTGGTGCAACGTCACGCCGGCCTCTGCCGCCGCAGGCTCACCCCGCACTGCGTGCCCCTCCCTCCCTTGGGCCTGAGTGAGCCAGAGCCCCCAGATCAGCGGCTCCTTTAACCCTGTCCTGTCTGAGCAAACAACACACACCCTCTGGTGACCTACATGCAGAGGCGGGGCCAAATCCAAAGCTGAACTCCGGGAGCTGTGTGAACAAACAAGAGAAAGGAAAATCTCTCCCAGCAGCCTCAGAAGCAGCGGATTAAAGCTCCACAATCAACTTGATGTACCCTGCATCTGTGGAATACCGGAATAGACAACGAATCATCCCAAACTGAGGAGGTGGACTTTGAGAGCAAGATTTATTATTTTTTCCCCTTTTGCGCTTTTTGTGAGTGTGTATGTGTATGCTTCTGTGTGAGACTTTGTCTGTATAGCTTTGCTTTCACCATTTGTCCTAGGATTCTGTCCATCCGGGTTTTTTTGTTTGTTTTTTAAAAAAATTTTTTTTCTTAATAATTATTTTTTATTTTAATAACCTTATTTTATTTTATCTTAATTCATTTTATTTTATTTTGTCCTCTTTCTTTCTTTCTACTTTTTCTCCCTCTTACTCTGAGCCGAGTGGATTACAGGCTCTTGGTGCTGCAGCCCGGAGTCAGTGCTGTGCCTCTGAGGTGGGAGAGCCAACTTCAGGACACTGGTCCACAAGAGAACTCCCAGATCCACGTAATATCAAATGGTGAAAATCTCCCAGAGATCTCCATCTCAAAACCAACACCCAGCTTCACTCAATGACCAGCAAGCTACACTGCTGGACATCCTATGCCAAACAACTAGCAAGACAGGAACATAACCCCACCCATTAGCAGAGAGACTGCCTAAAATCATAATAAGGCTGCAGACACCCCAAAACACACCACCAGACGTGGAACTGCCCACCAGAAAGACAAGATCCAGCCTCATCCAACAGAACACAGGAACTAGTCCCTTCCACCAGGAAGCCTACACAACCCACTGAACCAACCATACCACCAGGGACAGACACCAAAAACAACGGGAACTACGAACCTGCAGCCTGCAAAAAGGAGACCCCAAACACAGTAAGATAAGCAAAATGAGAAGACAGAAAAACACATAGCAGATGAAGGAGCAAGATAAAAACCCACCAGACCTAACAAATGAAGAGGAAATAGGCAGTCTGCCTGAAAAAGAATTCAAACTAATGATAGTAAAGATGATGCAAAATCGTGGAAATAGAATAGACAAAATGCAAGAAACATTTAACAAGTACCTAGAAGAACTAAAGAGGAAACAAGCAACGATAACCAACACAATAATTGAAATTAAAAATACTCAAGAAGGGATCAATGGCAGAATAACTGAGGCAGAAGAACGGATAAGTGACCTGGATGATAAAAGAGAGAAAATAACTACTGCAGAGCAGAATAAAGAAAAAAGAATGAAAAGAACTCAGGACAGTCTCAGAGACCTCTGGGACAACATTAAACGCACCAACAATCGAATTATAGGGGTTCCGGAAGAAGAAGAGAAAAAGAAAGGGACTGAAAAAATATTTGAAGAGGTTATAGTTGAAAACTTCCCTAATATGGGAAAGGAAATAGTCAGGTCCAGGAAGCACAGAGAGTACCTTACAGGATAAATCCAAGGGGAAACACACCAAGACACATATTAATCAAACTATCAAAAATTAATTACAAAAAATACCTAGAAACAAATGACAATGGAGACACGATGACCCAAAACCTATGGGATGCAGCAAAAGCAGTTCTAAGGGGAAGTTTATAGCAATACAAGCCCACCTTAAGAACCAGGAAACATCTTGAATAAACAACCTAACCTTGCACCTAAAGCAATTGGAGAAAGAAGAACAAAAAATCACAAAAGTTAGCAGAAGGAAAGAAATCATAAAGATCAGATCAGAAATAAATGAAAACGAAATGAAGAAAATGATAGCAAAGATCAATAAAACTAAAAGCTAGTTCTTTGAGAAGATAAACAAAATTGATAAACCATTACCCAGACTCATCAAGAAAAAAAGGGAGAAGACTCAAATCAATAGAATTAGAAATGAAAAAGGAGAAGTAACAACTGACACTGCAGAAATACAAAAGATCATGAGAGACGTCTACAAGCAACTATACGCCAAACAAATGGACAACCTGGAAGAAACGGACAAATTATTAGAAATGGACAACCTGTCAAGACTCAATCAGGAAGAAATAGAAAATATGAACAGACCAATCACAAGCACTGAAATAGAAACTGTGATTAAAAACCTTCCAACAGGGCTTCCCTGGTGGCACAGTGGTTGAGAGTACGCGTGCTGATGTAGGGTACACAGGTTCGTGCCCCGGTCCAGGAAGATCCCTCATACCACAGAGCGGCTGGGCCCGTGAGCCATGACGGCTGAACCTGCGCATCCGGAGCATGGGTTCCGCAACGGGAGAGGCCACAACAATGAGAGGCATGCGTACCACAAAAAAAAAAAAAAAAAAACTTCCAACAAACAAAACCACAGGACCAGATGGCTTCACAGGCGAATTCTATCAAACATTTAGAGAAGAGCTAACACCTATCCTTCTCAAACTCTTCCAAAATATAGCAGAGGGAGGAACACTCCCAAAATCATTCTACGAGGCCACCATCACCCTGACACCAAAACTAGACAAAGATGTCACAAAGAAAGAAAACTACAGGCCAATATCACTGATGAACATAGATGCTAAAATCCTCAACAAAATCCTAGCAAACAGAATCCAACAGCACATTAAAAGGATCATACACCAAGATCAAGTGGGGTTTATTTCAGGAATGCAAGGATTTTTCAATATACGCAAATCAATCAACGTGACACACCATAATAACAAATTGAAGGAGAAAAACCATATGATCATCTCAATAGATGCAGAGAAGGCTTTCGACAAAATTCAACACCCATTTATGATAAAAACCCTGCAGAAAGTAGGCATAGAAGGAAATTTACTCAACATAATAAAGAACATAGATAACAAACCCACAGCGAACATCATCCTCAATGGTGAAAAACTGAAACCATTTCCACTAAGATCAGGAGCAACACAAGGCTGCCCACTCTCACCACTCTTATTCGACATAGTTTTGGAAGTTTTAGGCACAGCAATCAGAGAAGAAAAGGAAATAAAAGGAATCCAAATCGGAAAAGAAGAAGGAAAGCTGTCACTGTTTGCAGATGACATGATACTATACATAGAGAATCCTAAAGATGCTACCAGAAAACTATTACAGCTAATCAATGAATTTGGTAAAGTAGCAGGATACAAAATTAATGCACAGAAATCTCTGGCATTCCTATACATTAATGATGAAAAATCTGACAGTGAAATCAAGAAAACACTCCCATTTACCACTGCAACAGAAAGAATAAAGTATCTAGGAATAAACCTACCTAGGGAGACAAAAGACCTGTATGCAGAAAATTATAAGACTCTGATGAAAGAAATTAAGTATGATACAAATAGATGGAGAGATATACCATGTTCTTGGATTGGAAGAATCAACATTGTGAAAATGACTCTACTACCCAAAGCAATCTACAGATTCAATGCAATCCCTATCAAACTACCACTGGCATTTTTCACAGAACTAGAACAAAAAATTTCACAATTTCTATGGAAACACAAAACACCCCGAATAGCCAAAGCAATCTTGAGAACAAAAAACGAAGCTGGAGGAATCAGGCTCCCTGACTTCAGACTATACTACAAAGCTACAGTAATCAAGACAATAAGGTACTGGTACAAAAACAGAAAGATAGATCAATGGAACAGGATAGAAAGCCCAGAGATAAACCCACGCACATATGGTCACCTTATCTTTGATAAAGTAGGCAGGAATGTACAGTGGAGAAAGGACAGCCTCTTCAATAAGTGGTGCTGGGAAAACTGGACAGGTACATGTAAAAGTATGAGATTAGATCACTCCCTAACACCATACACAAAAATAAGCTCAAAATGGATTAAAGACCTAAATGTAAGGCCAGAAACTATCAAACTCTTAGAGGAAAACATAGGCAGAACACTCTATGACATAAATCACAGCAAGGTCCTTTTTGACCCACTTCCTAGAGAAATGGAAATAAAAATAAACAAATGGGACCTAATGAAACTTCAAAGCTTTTGCACAGCAAAGGAAACCATAAACAAGACCAAAAGACAACCCTCAGAATGGGAGAAAATATTTGCAAATGAAGCAACTGACAAAGGATTAATCTCCAAAATTTACAGGCAGCTCATGCAGCTCAATAACAAAAAAACAAACAACCCAGTCCAAAAATGGGCAGAAGACCTAAATAGACATTTCTCCAAAGAACATATACAGACTGCCAACAAACACATGAAAGAATGCTCAACATCATTAATCATTAGAGAAATGCAAATCAAAACTACAATGAGATATCATCTCACACCAGTCAGAATGGCCATCATCAAAAAATCTAGAAACAATAAATACAGGAGAGGGTGTGGAAAAACGGGAACACTCTTGCACTGCTGGTGGGAATGTGAATTGGTACAGCCACTATGGAGAACAGTATGGAAGTTCCTTAAAAAACTACAAATAGAACTACCATATAACCCAGCAATCCAACTACTGGGCATATACCCTGAGAAAACCATAATTCAAAAAGAGTCATGTACCAAAATATTCATTGCAGCTCTATTTACAATAGCCCAGAGACGGAAACAACCTAAGTGTCCATCATCAGATGAATGGATAAAGAAGATGTGGCACATATATACAATGGACTATTACTCAGCCATAAAAAGAAATGAAATTGAGCTATTTGTAATGAGGTGGATAGACCTAGAGTTAGTCATGCAGAGTGAAGTAAGTCAGAAAGAGAAAGACAAATACTGTATGCTGACACATATATACGGAATTTAAGGAAAAATATGTCATGAAAAACCTAGCGGTAAGACAGGAATAAAGACACAGACCTACTAGAGAATGGACTTGAGGATATAGGGAGGGGGAAGGGTAAGCTGTGACAAAGTGAGAGAGAGGCATGGACTTATACACACTACCAAACGTAAGGTAGATAGCTAGTGGGAAGCAGCCGCATAGCACAGGGAGATCAGCTCAGTGCTTTGTGACCGCCTGGAGGGGTGGGATAGGGAGGGAGGGAGACGCAAGAGGGAAGAGATATGGGAACATACGTATATGTATAAATGATTCACTTTGTTATAAAGCAGAAACTAACACACCACTGTAAAGCAATTATACTCCAATAAAGATGTAAAAAAAAATTAAATACAAAGAAAACATATTAAAAGCAGCAAGGGAAAAACAACAAATAACACACAAGGGAGTCCCCATAAGGTTAACAGCTGATCTTTCAGCAGAAACTCTGCAAGGCACAAGGGACTGGCAGGACATATTTAAAGTGATGAAGGAGAAAAAACTACAACCAAGATTACTCTACCCAGCAAGGATCTCATTCAGATTTGATGGAGAATTTAAAACATTTACAGACAAGCAAAAGCAGAGAGAGTTCAGCAATACCAAACCAGCTTTACAACAAATGCTAAAGGAACTTCTCTAGGCAAGAAACACGAGAGAAGGAAAAGACCTACAATAACAAACCCAAAACAATTAAGAAAATGGGAATACGAACGTACATATCGATAATTACCTTAAATGTAAATGGATTAAATGCTCCCAACAAAAGACACAGACTGGCCGAATGGTTACAAAAACAAGACCCTTATATATATGCTGTCTACAAGAGACTCACTTCAGACCTAGGGACACATACAGACTAAAAGTAAGGGGATGGAAAAAGATATTCCATGCAAATGGAAATCAAAAGAAAGCTGGAGTAGCAATTCTCATATCAGAAAAAATAGACTTTAAATAAAGACTATTGCAAGAGACACAAAAGGACACTACATAATGTTCAAGGGAGCAATCCAAGAAGAACGTATAACAATTGTAAATATTTATGCACCCAACATAGGAGTACCTCAATACATAAGGCCAATACTAACAGCCATAAAAGGGGAAATTGACAGTAACACATTCACAGTAGGGGACTTTAACACCCCACGTTCACCAATGGACAGATCATCCAAAATAAAAATACATAAGGAAACTCAAGCTTTAAATGATACATTAAACAAGATGGACTTAATTGATGTTTACAGGACATTCCATCCAAAAACAACAGAATACACATTTTTCTCAAGTGCTCATGGAACATTCTCCAGGATAGATCATATTTTGGGTCACAAATCAAGCCTTGGTAAATTTAAGAAAATTGAAATTCTATCAAGTATCTTTTCGGACCACAACGCTAGGAGACTAGATATCAATTACAGGAAAAGATCTGTAAACAGTACAAACACATGGAGGATAACAATACACTCCTTAATAACGAAGTGATCACTGACGAAATCAAAGAGGAAATCAAAAAATACCTAGAAACAAATGACAATGGAGACACGACGACCCAAAACCTATGGGATGCAGCAAAAGCAGTTCTAAGAGGGAAGTTTATAGCAATACAAGCCCACCTTAAGAAACAGGAAACATCTCGAATAAACAACTTAACCTTGCACCTAAACCAATTACAGAAAGAAGAAGAAAAAAACCCAAAAGTTAGCAGAAGGAAAGAAATCATAAAGATCAGATCAGAAATAAATGAAAAAGAAATGAAGGAAACGATAGCAAAGATCAATAAAACTAAAAGCTAGTTCTTTGAGAAGATAAACAAAATTGATAAACCATTAGCCAGACTCATCAAGAAAAAAAGGGAGAAGACTCAAATCAATAGAATTAGAAATGAAAAAGGAGAAGTAACAACTGACACTGCAGAAATACTAAAGATCATGAGAGATTGCTACAAGCAACTCTAGGCCACTAAAACGGACAACCTGGAAGAAATGGACAAATTATTAGAAATGGACAACCTGTCAAGACTCAATCAGGAAGAAATAGAAAATATGAACAGACCAATCACAAGCACTGAAATTGAAACTGTGATTAAAAATCTTCCAACACACAAAAGCCCAGGACCAGACAGCTTCACAGGCAAATTCTATCAGAATTAACACCTATCCTTCTCAAACTCTTCCAAAGTATAGGAGAGGGAGGAACACTCCCAAAATCATTCTACGAGGCCACCATCACCTTGATACCCAAACCAGACAACAATGTCACAAGGAAAGAAAACTACAGGCCAATATCAATAATGAACATAGATGTAAAAATCCTCAACAAAATCCTAGCAAACAGAATCCAACAGCACATTAAAAGGATCATACACCAAGATCAAGTGGGGTTTATTCCAGGAATGCAAAGATTCTTCAATATACGCAAATCAATCAACGTGATACACCATATTAACAAATTGAAGGAGAAAAACCATATGATCATCTCAATAGATGCAGAGAAAGCTTTTGACAAAATTCAACACCCATTTATGATAAAAACCCTGCAGAAAGTAGGCACAGAAGGAACTTTCCTCAACATATTAAAGGCCATATATGACAAACCCACAGCCAACATCATCCTCAATGGTGAAAAACTGAAACCATTTCCACTAAGATCAGGAACAATACAAGGTTGCCCACTCTCACCACTCTTATTCGACATAGTTTTGGAAGTTTTAGGCACAGCAATCAGAGAAGAAAAGGAAATAAAAGGAATCCAAATCGGAAAAGAAGAAGGAAAGCTGTCACTGTTTGCAGATGACATGATACTATACATAGAGAATCCTAAAGATGCTACCAGAAAACTATTACAGCTAATCAATGAATTTGGTAAAGTAGCAGGATACAAAATTAATGCACAGAAATCTCTGGCATTCCTATACACTAATGATGAAAAATCTGAAAGTGAAATCAAGAAAACACTCCCATTTACCATTGCAACAAAAAGAATAAAATATCTAGGAATAAACCTACATAGGGAGACAAAAGACCTGTATGCAGAAAATTATAAGACACTGATGAAAGAAATTAAGTATGATACAAATAGATGGAGAGATATACCATGTTCTTGGATTGGCAGAATCAACATTGTGAAAATGACTGTACTACCCAAAGCAATCTACAGATTCAATGCAATCCCTATCAAACTACCACTGGCATTTTTCACAGAACTAGAACAAAAAATTTCACAATTTCTATGGAAACACAAAACACCCCGAATAGCCAAAGCAATCTTGAGAACGAAAAACGGAGCTGGAGGAATCAGGCTCCCTGACTTCAGACTATACTACAAAGCTACAGTAATCAAGACAATAAGGTACTGGAACAAAAACAGAAAGATAGATCAATGGAACAGGATAGAAAGCCCAGAGATAAACCCACGCACATATGGTCACCTTATCTTTGATAAAGTAGGCAGGAATGTACAGTGGAGAAAGGACAGCCTCTTCAATAAATGGTGCTGGGAAAACTGGACAGGTACATGTAAAAGTATGAGATTAGAACACTCCCTAACACCGTACACAAAAATAAGCTCAAAATGGATTAAAGACCTAAATGTAAGGCCAGAAACTGTCAAACTCTTAGAGGAAAACATAGGCAGAACACTCTATGACATAAATCAGAGCAAGATCCTTTCTGACCCATCTCCTAGAGTAATAGAAATAAAAACATAAATAAACAAATGGGACCTAATGAAACTTCAAAGCTTTTGCACAGCAAAGGAAACCATAAACAAGACCAAAGGACAACCCTCAGAATGGGAGAAAATATTTGCAAATGAAGCTACTGACAAAGGATTAATCTCCAAAACTTACAAGCAGCTCATGCAGCTCAATAACAAAAAAACAAACAACCCAATCCAAAAATGGGCAGAAGACCTAAATAGACATTTCTCCAAAGAAGATATACAGACTGCCAACAAACACATGAAAGAATGCTCAACATCATTAATCATTAGAGGAATGCAAATCAAAACTACAATGAGATATCATCTCACACCAGTCAGAATGGCCATCATCAAAAAATCTAGAAACAATAAATGGTGGAGAGGGTGTGGAGAAAAGGGAACACTCTTGCACTGCTGGTGGGAATGTGAATTGGTTCAGCCACTATGGAGAACAGTATGGAGGTTCCTTAAAAAACTACAAATAGAACTACCATATGACCCAGCAATCCCACTACTGGGCATATACCCTGAGAAAACCAAAATTCAAAAAGAGTCATGTACCAAAATGTTCATTGCAGCTCTATTTACAATAGCCCGGAGACGGAAACAACCTAAGTGCCCATCATCGGATGAATGGATAAAGAAGATGTGGCACATATATACAATGGAATATTACTCACCATAAAAAGAAACGAAATTGAGCTATTTGTAATGAGGTGGATAGACCTAGAGTCTGTCATACAGAGTGAAGTAAGTCAGAAAGAAAAAGACAAATACCGTATGCTAACACATATATATGGAATTTAAGAAAAAAAAATGTCATGAAGAACCTAGGGGTAAGGCAGGAATAAAGACGCAGACCTCCTAGAGAACGGACTTGAGGTTATGGGGAGGGGGAAGGGTGAGCTGTGACAGGGCGAGAGAGAGTCATGGACATATACACACTAACAAACGTAAGGTAGTTATCTAGTGGGAAGCAGCCGCATGGCACAGGGAGATCAGCTCGGTACTTTGTGACAGCCTGGAGGGGTGGGATAGGGAGGGTGGGAGGGAGGGAGACGCAAGAGGGAAGACATATGGGAACATATGTATAACTGATTCACTTTGTTATAAAGCAGAAACTAACACATCACTGTAAAGCAATTTTACCCCAATAAAGATGTTAAAAAAAAAAATAACAAAAAAACAAACAACCCAATCCAAAAATGGGCAGAAGACCTAAACAGACATTTCTCCAAAGAACATATACAGACTGCCAACAAACACATGAAAGAATGCTCAACATCATTAATCATTAGAGGAATGCAAATCAAAACTACAATGAGATATCATCTCACACCAGTCAGAACGCCCATCATCAAAAAATCTAGAAAAAATAAATGCAGGAGAGGGTGTGGAGAAAAGGGAACACTCTTGCACTGCTGCTGGGAATGTGAATTGGTACAGCCACTATGGAGAACAGTATGGAGGTCCCTTAAAAAACTGCAAATAGAACTACCATATGACCCAGCAATCCCACTAGTGAGCATATACCCTGAGAAAACCATAATTGAAAAAGAGTCATGAACCAAAATATTCATTGCAGCTCTACTTACAATAGCCCGGACATGGAAGCAACCTAAGTGTCCATCATCGGATGAATGGATAAAGAAGATATGGCCCATATATACAATAGACTATTACTCAGCCATAAAAGGAAACGAAATTGAGTTATTTGTAGTGAGGTGGATGGACCCAGAGTCTGTCATACAGAGTGAAGTAATTCAGAAGGAGAAAGACAAATTCCGTTTATTAACGCATATATGTGGAATCTAGAAAAATGGTACAGATGAACCTATTTGCAGGGCAGGAATAGAAAGGCAGATGTAGAGAACAGACGTGTCGACCTGTGTATAAACCATGAAAGGAAAGGACTGATAAAGTTGAATTAAATTAAAAACTAAAAAGTTCTGTTTACAGAAGACACCATAAACATACCAAAAAGATAAGCCACGAACCTGGAGATGATGCTAGTGGCACACCTAAATGACAAAGAATTATCATCAGTAATTTGTAAAGAACTTCAAGAAATCACTTTTTTAAAAAAAATTTATTTATTTTATTTTTGACTGCATTGGGTCTTTGTTGCTGCGTGTTGGCCTTCTCTTGTTGCGGCGAGCAGGGGCTACTCTTCACTGTGGTGCGTGGGCTTCTCATTGTGGTGGCTTCTCTTGTGGAGCACGGGCTCTAGGCACACGGGCTTCAGTAGTTGTAGCACACAGGCTCAGCAGTTGTGGGTCGTGGGCTCTAGAGCACAGGCTCAGTAGTTGTGGCACGTAGGCTCAGTAGTTGTGGCTCAGGGGCTCTAGAACGCAGGCTCAGTAGTTGTGGCACACAGGCTTAGTTGCTCCATGGCATGTGGGATCTTCCCAGACCAGGGATTGAACCTGTGTCCCCTGCATTGGCAGGCGGATTGTTAAGCACTGTGCCACGAGGGAAGCCCAAAAAAATCACTTTAAAAAGAGAAAAATATGGACTTCCCTGGTGGTGCAGTGGTTAAGAATCTGCTTAGGGTTCGAGCCCTAGTCCGGGAAGATGCCACATGCCGCGGAGCAAGTAAGCCCGTGCACCACATCTACTGAACCTGCGCTCTAGAGCCTGCGTGCCACAACTACTGAGACCACATGCTGCAACTACTGAAGCCCATGCGCCTAGAGCCCGTGCTCCACAACAAGAGAAGCCACTGCAATGAGAAGCCTGCACACTGCAACAAAGAATAGCCCCGCTCACCGCAACTAGAGAAAGCCTGCATGCAGCAGCGAAGACCCAACACAGCCAAAAATAAAATAAAATAAATTTTTTTAAAGAGAAAAAAATGAGCAAATATATAAACAGGCAACTCGCAGAAGATAAAATTTAAATGGCCTTTCTTGAAACTCACAAATAATCAGGAAAATTAGAAATTAAAGTCTTAATAATGGATTTCACATTCCACTAACAGCAGACTATGTGATTTGGACCAACCCTCATACTTAAGACAACTGAAAGAGTTGACTGAAATATTTAAAACATCTGTTTAGAGATGTTAGTAAACTAACAAGATAGTGAAGAATTACAGGGCCAGAATTGGGAGGAAACTGATGCCCAAGGGAGGGAGCATTTAGGGCCACTTTCCTCTGGGGATATTTGCCCACTCCACAGGAGGCGGCCAAGAGACCCAGTAGCACCTGGGACAGCTTCCCAGGGGTGGGGGGAAGGGATGAAAGCCAGGGCATATTGCGGGGGGTGTTTGAGGAGGGACTAGTGAACTTCCCTCACTTTCAGTGGGGACCCTGAAAGTCTGCCTCCTAGGAGTAATGGTGACCCATCAGTAGACAGACCCTCTCAGTGATGCTCAGCTTCAAACCTTCTCAAGCCCTGACATTCAGTGGAAGTAATCCCAGATTGCTTGTGCCAGGTGCCTCGCAGAAGAAAATGTCATTCCTCTCTGGAGGAAGAGATCATCATCCTAGCCCTCAATTATTTTCCACAAATATTTAGCAAATACAATGTCTGACGAACAACATGAGGAGAAAATAGGCAAACAGATGGATACATCTGTATAAATAAATAACACTAATGTTTGGTCGGATTTTAAATATACACAGAATTAAAATACATGCTAATTCTGACATATAAGTTGGGAAGGAAGAAAAGAAATCAATATGTCTTAAGGGCTTTACATTGTCAAGGGAGAGGGTATGAGCATTAATTGTTAAATTTTTGTGAGTCAAGGATGCAAGTTTACAGTAACCACTAAAAGAAAAATAAAAGAGGGACCTCCCTGGTGGTCCAGTGGTAAAGAATCTGCCTTCCAATGCAGTGGATGAAGGTTTGAACCCTGGTTGGACAACTAAGATCCCACATGCCGTGGGGTAACTAAGCCTGCACGCCACAACTACTGAGCCCGCATGCCTCAATGAGAGAGCCCGTGTGCCGCAAACTACAGAGCCCACGCACTCTAGAGCCTGCACGCCACAACTAAAGAGCCCACGTGCCCTAGAGCCTCTTCACCACAATTAGAGAAGAGAAAACCCACACGCCACAACTAGAGAGAAGCCCATGCACCACAACTAGAGAAGACCGTGCGCCACAACAGAAGATCCCACATGCCTCAATGAAGATCCTGCATGCTGCAACTAAGACCCGAAGCAGCCATAAATGAATGAATGAATGAATGAGTGTGTAACTTCCAAGCTAATAAAATGATCAATCCAAAAGAAGGCAAGAAAGAAGAGAAACAATAATAATAGTATAGAAGGGACAAATTGAAGGCCCTTAGTAAGAAAGTAAATGTAAACCCGAATATATTTTAAATTCTTCATTAAATGGAAATACACTAAATGCTCCAATTGAAAGAAAAAGATGGTCAGACTGTACTTTTAAAAATTTTAGTCTCTAGACTTACGAGACACATCTTAAGCATTAGGTAAAGGTTTACAATAAAAAGGACAGAAAAGGTATATTGTTAAAACACTAGCCAAAAGAAGCCAGTAAGCTATATTAATTTTAAAGAAAATAGACTTTTAAGGCAAAAAGCATTACCAGAGATCATTTCATCATGATAAAAAAGTTCAATCCACTAGGAAAAATAACAGTTCTATACTGGTAATTACCTAATAACCCAGCCTCAAAGTAAAGGGAAAAAATGACAGAACTTCAAGGAGTAATAGACAAATCACTGTAATAGTGGGCTATTTTAACATACCTCTCTCGGTAATGATATGCAAGCAGACAAAAAATTAGTAGGAATATAGAAGATTTGAACTACAGGGACTTCCCTGGCAGTCCAGTGGTTAAGACTCCGTGCTTCCATTGCAGGGGGCATGGGTTCAATCCTTGGTCAGGGAACTATGATCCCACATGCTGCATGGCGCGGCCAAAAAAAAGATTTGAACAACATCAAACACCTAGGAATAAGTCTAACAAAAGACGTGCAAGACTCCTATGTAGGTTATAGTTTATAAAACGTTATTGGAAAACTTGAAAGAGGACCTAAATAAAGGGAGAAATACACAATAGTCATGGCTGGGAATATGCAACATCATAAAGATGTTAATTTTCCTCAAAATGGTCTACAGATTCAATGCAATCAAATTTAAAATGTCGAGGGCTGTGGTGTTTTGTTTTGTTTTTTGGTTTTTTATTTGTGGAACTTGACAAACTGATCATAAAATTTGAATGAAAATTCCAAGGGTCTAGAATAGTAAAAGCAATATTGAAGGAGAAGAACAAGGTATGAGAACTTCCTCTAAAGACTTTTTTTTCATTGAAATATAGTTGATTTATAATATTGAGTTAGTTTCAGGTGTACAGTATAGTGATTCAGGGTTTTTTTGGCAAATTATGTTCCATTATAGGTTATTACAAGATATTGGGTATAATTCCCTATGCTATACAGTAAACACTTGTTGCTTCTTTATTTTATGTGTAGTAATTTGTATCTGTTAATCCCATACTCATAATTTGTCCCTCCCTGCCTCTCTCTTCCCTTTGGTAACCATAAGTTTGTTTTCTATGTCTGTGACTCTGAAGACTTTTAAGATTTACCATAAAGCTATAGTAAGTAAACAAGTGTGATATTAGCACAAGGACAGATATATAAACCAATGGAATTGAATAGCTCAGAAAGAGTCCCAGCATATCTGGACATTGGCAGAGTGGTGAGCAGTGGGAGAAGGACAGTCTTTTCAATAAATAATGTGAGGACGATTGGATAAACATGTGAAAAAAAATAATTCTTGATCCCCACTTTACATCAGACACACAAATCAACTCTGGACAGAATACAGATCTAAATGTGAAAGGCAAAACAATAAAGCTTCTACAAAGTAGTATTCTAGAATATCCTTATAATGTAGGATAGGAAAAGATGATTTAAACAAGACACAAAAAGCATAAACCATAAAGAAAGAGACTGGTTAATTAGACTATTAAATTTAGGATCTTAAGAATGAACTAAGACTATCAAAAGACAGGATTAAGAAGTTGAAAAGGCAAGCCATAGAATGGGAGAAAAATATTACAAAATATATATGGCAACGGGTGATTTCCTACAAATCAATAAGACAGACAACCAACCAAACAAACAAAAATGTATGAGACTTCAACACATACCTCACAAGAGTGGATATCCAACTAACCAATAAATATATTCTCAACATCAGTAGAAATCAGGGGAGTGTACAGTAAAACATCACTATACACTCCACTCATCACTATACACTCAACACATCAAGGTATCACTATACACTCAACACACTGGTGGTGTCAAATAGTAGCAAGTACTGGTAATGATGTGGAGGAATGGGGACTTCATACACTATGGAAGGGAATGTAAACCAGCAAACAGTTTGGTGTTATCAACTAAAGTTGAAGATATGAATAACCCATGACCCAGTTATTCCAATCCTTGGTATATATACAATGGAAATGCACATACTTGTATAGAATATTAATATGTACAAGAATATTAATTGTAGCATTATTCTTAAGACCCCCAAAGTGGAAATAATCCAGATATCTAGCAGCAGTAGAATAAATAAGTATATAAATTGTAGTATATTCATGCAATGAGATACTACATAGCAAGGAAGATGGGCAAACAATAGCCACACAAAACAACATGGATAAAACTCACAAATATAATGTCAAATAAAAAGAAGCTACACACAAAGGAATACGTAGAGTATGATTCCATTTACCTAAACATTGAAAACAAGCAAAACTGTAGTGTTCAAAGATACTTGCTATACAGATGGCCAACAGGCACATGAAAAGATGCTCAACATCGCTAATTATTAGAGAAATGCAAATCAAAACTACAGTGAGATATCACCTCATACCAGTCAAAATGGCCATCATCAAAAAATCTACAAATAATAAATGCTGGAGAGGGTGTGGAGAAAAGGGAACCCTCCTACACTGTTGGTGGGAATGTAAATTGGTACAGCCACTATGGAGAACAGTATGGTGTTTCCTTAAAAAAACAAAAAAGAATTACCATATGACCCAGCAATCCCACTCCTGGGCTTATATCCAGAAAAGACAAAAACTCTAATTTGGGGCTTCCCTGGTGGTGCAGTGGTTGAGAGTCCGCCTGCCAATGCAGGGGACGTGCACCAGCTCCCTCACTTACATCGGTTAATCCATCCACCTGCCTACTTCATCCCTCCACTTGGATGTCGAATAGGCATCTTAAACTCACCAAGGCCCAACCATACGCAAAATGAAAAGACAACCTACACAATGGGAGAAAATATTTTTCTCCCAGCAAATGCTGTGGCCAATAAGGGATTAATTTCCAAATATACAAACCATTCATACAGCTCAATATGAAAAAAACAAACCGAATCAAAAAATGGGCAGAAGACCTAAACAGATGTTAATCCAAAGAAGACATCAGATGGCCAATAAGCACATGAAAAGATGCTCAACATCACTAAATATTAGAGGAATGCCAATCAAAACTACAATGAGGTATAACATCACACCAGTCAGAATGGCCTCCATCAAAATTTTCACAAATAATAAATGCTAGAGAGGATGTGGAGAAATGTGAACCCTCCTACACTGTTGGTGGGAAGGTAAATTGGTACAGCCACTATGGAGAACAGTAGGGAGGTTCCTTAAAACGTAAAAATAGAGTTACCATATGCTCCAATAATCCCACTCACGGGCATATATCCAGAGAAAACTCTAATTCAAAAAGATACATCCAGGGCTTCCCTGGTGGCGCAGTGGTTGAGAGTCCACCTGCCGATGCAGGGGACGTGAGTTCGTGCCCCAGTCCAGGAAGATCCCACATGCCGCGGAGCGGCTGGGCCCATGAGCCATGGCCGCTGAGCCTGCATGTCTGGAGCCTGTGCTCCGCAACGGGAGAGGCCACAACAGTGAGAGGCCCGCGTACCGCAAAAAAAAAAAAAAAAAAATAGATACATCCACCCCAACATTCAAAGGAGCACTATTTACAATAGCCAAGACATGGAAGCAACCTAAATGTCTATCAACAGATGAATGGATAAAGAAGATGTGGCACATATATACAATGGAATATTAGTCACCCATAAAAATGAATGAAATAATGCCGTTTGCAGCAACATGGATGGACCTACAGATTATAACACTAAGTGAAGTCAGACAGTGAAAGACAAATGTCATATGATATCACTTATATGTGGAATCTAAAAACAAATGATACATGTGAACTTATTTACGAAACAGAAACAGACTGGTTCAAGATGATGGAGTAGAAGGACGTGCACTCACCTCTTCTTGCAAGAGCACCGAAATCACAACTAATTGTTGAACAACCATCGACAAGAAGACACTGGAACCCACCAAAAAAGATACCCCAGATCCAAAGACAAAGGGGAAGTCACAATGAGATGGTAGGAAGGGTGAAATCATGATAAAATCAAATCCCATAACTGCCCAGTGGGCGACCCACAAACTGGAAAACAATTATACCACAGAAGTTCTCCCATTGGAGTAAAGGTACTGAGCCCCACATCAGGCTTCCCAGCCTGTGGTCCAGCAACGGAGGTAGGAATCCCCAGAGCATCTGACTTTGAACGCCAGAGGGATCTGATTGCAGGACTTCCACAGGACTGGGGGAAACAGAGGCTCCATTCGTGGAGGGCACGCACAAAGACTTGTGTGCACCAGGACCCAGGGGAAAGGAGCAGTGACCCCATAGGAGACTGAACCAAATCTAACTCCTAGGGTTGAAGGGTCTCCTGCAGAGGTGGGGTAGGGGGTGGCTGTGGCCCACCACGGGGACAAGGACACTGGCAGCAGCAGTTCTGGGAAGTACTCTTCAGCATGAGCCCTCTGGGAGGCCACCAGTAGCCCCACCATACAGCCTGTAGGCGCCAGTGCTGGGTCGCCTCAGGCCAAAAAACTAACAGGGAGGGAACACAGCCCCACCCATCAGCAGACAAGCAGATTAAAGTTTACTGAGCACTGACCCTGCCCACCAGAGCAAGACTAAGCTCTACCCACCACCAGTCCCTCCCATCAGGAAGCTTGCACAAGCCTCTTAGATAGCCTCATCTACCAGATGGCAGAAGCAAGAAAAACTAAAATCCTGCAGCCTGCAGAACGAAAACCACAATCACAGAAACTTGGACAAAATGAAAAGGCAAAGGATTATGTCCCAGATGAAGGAACAAGATAAAACCCCAGAAAAACAACCAAATGAAGTAGAGATAGGTAACCTTCCAGAAAAAGAATTCAGAATAATGATAGTGAAGATGATCCAGGATCTCAGGAAAAGAATGGAGGCAAAGATTGAGAAGATGTAAGAAATGTTTAACAAAGACCTAGAAGAACTAAAGAACAAACAAACAGAGATGAACAATACAATAACTAAAATGAAAAATACACTAGAAGAAATCAATAGTAGAATAACTGAGGCAGAAGAACGGATAAGTGACCTGGAAGACAGAATGGTGGAAATCACTGCCGCAGAACAGAAGAAAAAAGAATGAAAAGAAATGAAGACAGTCTAAGAGACTTCTGGGACAACATGAAACACACCAACATTCACATTATAGGGGTCCCAAAAGGAGAAGAGAGAGAGAAAGGACCTGAGAAAATATTTGAAGACATAATAGCTGAAAACTTCTCTAACATGGGAAAGGAAACACTCAACCACGTCCAGGAAGCGCAGAGAGTCCCAGGCAGGATAAACGAAAGGAGGAACATGCCGAGACACACAGTAATCAGACTGACAAAAATTAAAGACAAAAAAAATATATGAAAAACAACAAGGGAAAAATGACAAATAACATACAAGGGAATTCCCATAAGGTTATCAGCTGATTTCTTAGCAGAAACTCTGCAAGTCAAAAGGAAGTGGCATGATATATTTAAAGTGATGAAAGGGAAGAACCTACAACCAAAAATACTCTACCCAGCAAGGCCCTCATTCAGATTTGAGGGAGAAATCAAAAGCTTTACAGAAAAGCAAAAGCTAAGAGAATTCAGCACCACCAGAACAGCTTTGCAACCAATGCTAAAGGAACTCCTCTAGGCGGGAAAGAGACTAGCAACTTAAAAAAAAATGGGGGGCTTCCCTGGTGGTGCAGTGGTTGGGAGTCCACTTGCCGATGCAGAGGACACGGGTTCGTGCCCCGGTCTGGGAGGATCCCACATGCCGCGGAGCAGCTGGGCCCATGGGCCATGGCCGCTGAGCCTCGGCGTCCGGAGGCTGTGCTCCGCAACGGGAGAGGCCACAATAGTGAGAGGCCTGCGTACAGAAAAGAAAAAAAAAAAAACCACAAGAGAATAAAAGAGAAAGGGAAGAAAAAAGACCTACAAGAACAAACCCAAAACAATTAAGAAAATGGCAATAGGAATATTGATAATCACCTTAAATGTAAACAGATTAAATGTGCCAACCAAAAGACACAGACTGGCTGAGTAGATACGAAAACAAGACTGTATATATGCTGTCTACAAGAGACCCACCTGAGACCTAGGGACACATACAGACTGAAAGTGATGGGATGGAAGAAGCTATTCCACACAAATGGAAATCAAAAGAAAGCTGCAGTAGCAATACTCACATCAGACAAAATAGACCTTAAAATAAAGACTGTTATAAGAGACAATGAAAGACACTACATAATGATCAAGGGATCGATCCAAGAAGAAGATATATGGGTGCACCCAACATAGGAGCACCTCAATGTATAAGGCAAATACTAACAGCCATAAAGGGAAAAATAGACAGTAACATAATAATAGTGGGGGACTTTAAAACCCCACTTTCATCAATGGACAGATCATCCAGACAGAAAATCAATAAGGTAACACGTCTTAAATGACACATTAGACCAGATGAACTTAACTGACACTTATAAAGCATTCCATCCAAAAGTAGCAGAATACACATTCTTCTCAAGTGCACAGGGCACATTCTCCAGAATTGACCACATCCTGGGCCACAAGGCGAGCCTTGGTAAATGTAAGAAAATTGAAATCATATCAAGCATCTTTTCTGATCACAACACTATGAGATTAGAAATAAACTACACAAGGGACTTCCCTGGTGGTGCACTGGTTAAGAATCTGCCTGCCAATGCAGGGGACATGGGTTCAACCCCTGGTCCAGGAAGATCTCACATATCATGGAGCAACTAAGCCCTTGTGCCACAACTACTGAGCCTGCGCTCTAGAGCCCATGAGCCACAACTACTGAGCCTACGAGCCACAACTACTAAAGCCCATGTGCCAAGAGCCCAGGCTCTGCAACAAGAGAAGCCACCACAATGAGAAGACCGCACACCACCATGAAGAGCAGTCCCCACTTGCCACAACTAGAGAAAGTCTGCGCGCAGCAACGAAGACCCAATGCAGCTAAAAATAAATAAATAATAACTTTTTTAAAAAAAGAAATAAACTACAAGAAAAAACTATAAAAAAATGAATACGTGAAGGATAAACAATATGCTATTAAACAACCAATGGATCACTGAAGAAATCAAAGAGGAAATCAGAAAAATACCTAGAGACAAATGAAAATGAAAGCACAATGATCCAAAACCTATGGGATGCAGCAAAAGCAGTTCTAAGAGGCAAGTTTATAGCAATAAAATCTTACCTCAGGAAACAAGAAAAGTCTCAAATAAACAACCTAACCTTACACCTAAAGCCACTAGAGAAAGAAGAACAAACAAAACTCAAAGTTAGTAGAAGGAAAGAAATCATAAAGATCAGAACAGAAATAAATAGAGACAAAGAAAACAATAACAAAGATCAATGAAACTAGAAGCTGGTTCTTTGAAAAGATAAACAAAACTGATAAACCTTAAGCCATGGACTTCCCTGGTGGCACAGTGATTAAGAATCTGCCTGCCGGGCTTCCCTGGTGGTGCAGTGGTTGAGAGTCTGCCTGCTGATGCAGGGGACACGGGTTCGTGCCCTGGTCTGGGAAGATCCCACATGCCGCAGAGCAGCTAGGCCCGTGAGCCATGGCCACTGAGCCTGCGCATCCAGAGCCTGTGCTCTGCAACGGGAGAGGCCCGCATATCACAAAAAAAAAAAAAAAAAAAAGAATCCGCCTGCTAATGCAGGGGACACAGGTTCGAGCCCTGGTCTGGGAAGATCCCACATGCCATGGAGCATCTAAGCCCATGCACCACAACTACTGAGCTAGAGCTCTAGAGCCCACAAGCCACAACTACTGAAGCCCTGTGCGCCTAGAGCCTGTGCTCCGCAATACGAGAAGCCACCGCAACGAGAAGCCCATGCACTGCAACGAAGAGTAGCCCCCACTCACCACAACTAGAGAAAGCCCGCACACAGCAATGAGGAACCAATTCAGCCAAAAGAAAACCTTTATCCAGACTCATCAAGAAAGGGAAAGGACTCAAATTAATAAAATTAGAAATGAAAAAGGAGAAGTTACAACTGACACTGCAGAAATACAAAAGATCATAAGAGACTACTACAAGCAACTATATGCCAATAAAATGGACACCTTGGAAGAAATGGACAAATTCTTAGAAAGGTACAGTCTCCAAAGACTGAACCAGGACGAAATAGAATATATAAACAGACCAATCACAAGCACTGAAATTGAAACTGTGATTAAAAATCTTCCAACAAACAAAAGCCCAGGACCTGATGGTTTCATAGGCAAATTCTATCAAACATTTAGAGAAGAGCTAACACCTATCCTTCTGAAACTGTTCCAAAAAATTGCAGAGGAAGGAAAACTCCCAAACCCATTCTATGAGGCCACCATAACCCTGATACCAAACCCAGACAAAAACACCACAAACAAACGAAAACTACAGGCCAATATCACTGATGAACTTAGATGCAAAAATTCTCAACAAAATACTAGCAATCCAAACCCAACAATACATTAAAAGGATCATACACCATGATCAAGTGGAATTTATCCCAGGGATGCAATGATTTTTCAGTATCAGCAAGTCAATCAGTGTGATACACCACATCAACAAACTGAAGAATAAAAACCATATGATCATCTCAATAGATGCAGAAAAAGCTCGTCCGCACCCATTTATGATAAAAACTCTCCAGAAAGTGGGCATAGAGGAAACATACCTCAACATAATAAAGGCTATATACAACAAACCTACAGCTAACAGCATACTCAATGGTGAAAACTGAAAACGTTTCCTCTAAGATCAGGAACAAGACAAGATGTTCACCCACTCTCGCCACTTTCAACGTAGTTCTAAAGTCCTAGCTGCAGCAATCAGAGAAGAAAAAGAAATAAAAGGAATCCCAATTGGAAAAGAAGACGTTAAACTGTCACTGTTTGCAGATGACATGATACTATACATAGAAAATCCTACAGACGCTACCAGAAAACTACTAGAGCTCATCAATGAATTTGGTAAAGTTGCAGGTTACAAAATTAATACAAAGAAATCTGTTGCATTTCTATACACTAACAATGAAAGATCAGAAGGAGAAATTAAGGAAACAATCCCATTTACCATTGCAACAAAAAGAATAAAATGCCTAAGAATAAACCTATCTAAGGAGACAAAACCTGTACTTTAAAAAACTATAAGATGCTGATGAAAGAAATCAAAGAAGACACAAACAAATGGAAAGATATACCATGTTCGTGGATTGGAAGAATCAATATTGTCAAAATGACTATACTACCCAAGGCAATCTACAGATTCAATGCAATCCCTATCAAACTACCAATGGCATTTTTCACAGAACTGGTACAAAAAGTCTTAAAATTTGTATGGAGGCACAAAAGACCCTGAGTAACCAAAGCAATCTTGAGAAAGAAAAAAGGAGCTGGAGGAATCAGGGTCCCTGACTTCAGACTATACTACAAAGCTATAGTCATCAAAACAGTATGGTACTGGCACAAAAATAGAAATATAGATCAATGGAATAGGATAGAAAGCCCAGAAATAAACCCATGCACCTATGGTCAATTAATCTATGACAAAGGAGGCAAGACTACACAATGGAGGAAAGAGTCTCTTCAACAAATGGTGCTGGGAAAACTGGACAGCTACATGTAAAAAAATGAAATTAGATCATTCTTTAACACCATATATAAAAATAAGCTCAAAAGGGATTAAAGACCTAAATGTGAGACTGGACACTATAAAACTCCTAGAGGAAAACATAGGCAGAACACTCTCTGACATAAACCGCAGCAATATCTTTTTCAATCCACCTCCCAGAATAATGGAAATGAAAACAAAAATAAACAAATGGGACCTAATTAAACTCAAAAGTTTTTGCACAGCAAAGGAAACCATAAGGGCTTATGCTGACGGAGCAGAGCCAGCAGTGCCAGCATGGTGCTGCTGGAGAGTGAGCAGTTCCTGAAGGAGCTGACCAGGTTCCTCCAGAAGTGCTGGTTGTCAGGCAGCATGTTCATCACCCTGAAGAAGTATGATGGTCGAACTAAACCCATTCCAAGGAAGGGTTCTGTGGAGGGTTTTGAGCCCTCAGATAACAAGTGTCTGTTAAGAGCTACTGATGGGGAAAAGAAGATCAGCACTGTGGTGAGCTCCAAAGAAGTAAGTTTCAGATGGCTTATTCAAACCTACTGAGAGCTAACATGGATGGGCTGAAGAAGAGGGACAAAAAGAGCAAGAGTAAGAAGAGCAAAGCAGCGCAGTGAAGGGTACCAGATTTCCCGCTTTCACCAGCTAACCACTGAATTGCTACTTTTCCTTTGGTTTTTACTTTTGGCCACAAAGCTGGGTTTCTGATTCCCCTACAATAACTGTTTTCATGTGAGATTAGGGTCATTTTTGGATGGAAGAAGGGCTGTAGTGTTTACAGGGTAGCTACAAGAAGCCAGTTTATTTTAGATCTGGCTAAGTGGTCTGTGTTGTATGTTTATATGTTTCTGGATAATAGTTTACAGTCTCTGTAGCCGTCTGTGAAGAGCACTGTATCATTAAACCTGTATTTATCAGCACTGACCATCTTTTATTCCTTTTCCCACCCCATAAAAAGATTCTGGCAATAGCTCCTCATTCTGGAATGATGTGATTATGAATAGGCTTTAGGCCCTGTCTTATGGGTTACTGGAATTGAAACCTGACAACTTTATAAAAAAGTTGTGTTATTTCATGGGTATTTTTCCCAACTTGCTGTATAATTTTATCATCATAGTTCCTTTAGCAAATTTGAATGAGTTCTCATAGCCAAATGAGAGTTTGCTTAATCAAACTAAGGATAAGCCTATTACAAAATCAAGAATAAAGATTCCAAGTTAAAAAAAAGAAGGAAACCATAAACAAAACGAAAAGACAACCTACAGATTGGGAGAAAATATTTGCAAATGATGTGACCAACAAAGGATTAGTCTCCAAAATTTACAAACAGTTCATGAGGCTTAATATCATCAAAAGAAACAACCTAATCAAAAAATGGGCAGAAGACCTAAATAGACATTTCTCCAAAGAAGATATACAGATGGCCAAGAGGCACATGAAAAGATGTTTAACATCGCTAATTATTAGAGAAATGAAAATCAAAACTACAAGGAGATATCACCTCACACCAGTCAAAATGGCTATCATCAAAAAATCCACAAACAATAAATGCTGGATAGGGTGTGGAGAGAAGGGAACCCTCCTACACTGTTAGAAATGTAAATTGGTATAGCCACTATGGAGATCAGTATGGAGGTTCCTTAAAAAACTAAAAATAGAGCTACCATATGACCCTGCAATCCCACTCCTGGGCATATATCCAGAAAAAAACATGGTCCGAAAGGATACATGCGCCATAATGTTCATTGCAGCACTGTTTACAATAGCCAAGACATGGAAGCAACCTAAATGTCCACAGACAGATGAATGGATAATGAAGATGTGGTACATATAAACAAAGGAATATTACTCAGGCATTAAAAAGAATGAAATAATGCCATTTGCAGCAACATGAATGGACCTAGAGATTGTCATACTGAGTGAAGTAAGTCAGACAGAGAAAGAGAAATATCATGTGACATCCCTTATATATGGAATCTAAAAAGAAACGATACAAATGAACTTACTTACAAAACAGAAACAGACTCACAGACTTAGAGAACGAACTTATGGTTACTCGAGGGAAGGCTGGGGGGAAGGGATAGTTAGGGAGTTTGGGATCAACATGTACACACTGCTATATTTAAAATGGATAACCAACAAGGATCTGCTGTATAACACAGGGAACTCTGCTCAATGTTATGTGGCAGGCTGGATGGGAAGGGAGTTTGGGGGAGAATGGATACATGTATATGTATGGCTAAGTCGCTTTGCTGTGCACCTGAAACTATCATAATATTGTTAAGCGGCTATACTCCAATATAAAATAAAAAGTTAAAAAGAAACAGACTCACAGACATGGAAAACAAACTTATGGATACCAAATGGGAAGGCCAGGGTGGCGGGGTGGATAAATTAGGAGTTTGGGATTAGCAGACACACACTACTATATATAAAATAGATAAACAACAAGGTCCTACTGTATAGCACAGGGAACTATATTCAATATCCTGTAATAAACTATAATGGAAAAGAATCTGAAAAAGAATATATATGTGTGTGCATGTGTGTAACTGAATCACTTTGCTGTATACCCGAAACATTGTAAATGAACTATACTTCAATAAGTCACTTACCCACTCTTAGCCTCAGTGAGTTTGCAAAAGTATTTTGCTTGTGGCCTCAGTAGTTAAGTCAGGTTGGAAAAAAAGGGCCAAGCACCGGTTTCTGTCCGGAACGCCAGCACAGAGTTGTGCCACTATTACTCCAAATACTTAACAAGTTAAGGATAACTCCAGGGAATTAAACGTAGGAGAAAAACTTGAAAACTTATGGTATGACTCAATTTACTTAATGCACAGAACAAGGGAAACTAATCTATAGTGTTAGAATTCAAAACAATAGCTATCCTTATGGGGAGCAGTAGCCTGAAGGAGGACTGTGGGGAGTGCTGGTCCCATTCTTTTTTTTTTTTGCCACACTGTGCAGCATGTGGGATCTTAGTTCCCCAACCAGGCATCAAACCCATGCCCCCTGCAATGGAAGTAGAGTCTTAACCACTGGACCACCAGGGAAGTCCCCCGTATTGTTTCTTGATCTGGATACAAAATACACAGATAGGTTCACTTTGTAAAATTTCAGTGAGCTGTACACTTAGGATTTGTGCCCTCTTTTGAATGTGTGTCACACTTTTCTTTTTAATAAATTTATTTATTTATTCTTGGCTGCTTTGGGTTTTCATTGCTGCGCGCGGGCTTTCTCTAGTTGCAGCAACCAGGGGCTACTCTTCACTGCAGTGCGCGGGCTTCTCATTGCAGTGGCTTCTCTTGTTGTGGAGCACAGGCTCTAGGCACGCAGGCTTCAGCAGTTATGGCATGTGGGCTCAGTAGTTGTGGCTCATGGGCTCTAGAGCGCTGGCTCAGTAGTTGTGGCGCACAGGTTTAGTTGCTCCGTGGCATGTGGGATCTTCCCAGACCAGGGACCATGTCCCCTGCATTGGCAGGTGGATTCTTAACCACTGCACCACCAAGGAAGTCCCTGTCATACTTTAACTTACAGAAAATTTTAAAGATTTTGCACAGCAAAGGAAACCATCAACAAAACGAAAAGACAGCCTACTGAATGGGAGAAAATATTTGCAAATGACATGACTGATAAGGGCTTTATATTCAAAATATATAATCCGGGACTTCCCTGGTGGTCCAGTGGTTAAGACTCCATGCTCCCAATGCAGGGGGCCTGGGTTCAATCCCTGGTCAGGGAACTAGATCCTGCATGCCACAACTAAGAGCCCACATGCCATGACTAAAGATTCTGCATGCTGCAACAAAAATCTTGCACGTGGAAACAAAGATCCCACGTGCAGCAACTAAGACCCAGCACAGCCAAATAAATAAATAAATAAATAAATAAATAAATAAATAAATCAGCTCATACAACTCAACATCAAAAAATAAACAACCTGATTAAAAAATGGGCAGAAGACCTGAAGAGACATTTTTCCAAAGAGGACATTCAGATGGCCAAGAGAGACATGAAGAGGTGCTTAAATAAATAAAGGAACCAAAAAAAAAAGGTGCTCAACATGGTTAATCATCAGAGAAATGCAAATTAAAACCACAATGAGATATCACCTCACACCTGTCAGAATGGATATCATCAAAAAGACCACAAATAACAAATGGTGGCAAGGATGTGGAAAAAAGGGCGCCCTCCTACACTGTTTGTGGGAATGTAAATTGGTGCAGCCACTGAGGAAAACAGTATGGAGGTTCCTTAAAAAACTAAAAATAGAGCTACTGTATGACCCAGCAACTCCACTCCTGGGTATATGTCCAAAAAAAAAAAAAACCAACAACAAAAGCCCCCACTAATTCAAAAAGACACATGCACATCAATGTTCATAGCAGCATTATTTACAATTGCCAAGATATGGAAGCAAACTAAGTGTCCATCAACAGAAGAATGGATAAAGATAAGGAGAGAACGAGGTGGGGGCGGGTGGGAATGGAATACTACTCAGCCATAACAAAGAATGAATTTTTGCCATTTGCAACAACATGGATGGACTTGGAGGGCATTATGCTGAGTGAAATAAGACAGACAGAGAAAGACAAATACTCTATGATATCAGTTATATGTGGAATCTAAAAAATACAACAAACTACTGAATATAACAGAAAAAGAAACAGACTCACAGATACAGAGAACAAACTAGTGGTTACCAGTTGGGAGAGGGAAGGGTGAAGGGACAAGATAGGGGTAGGGAACTAAGAGGTACAAACTACTATGTACAAAAAAAGCTACAAGGATGTATTGTACAAAACAGGGAATATAGCCAGTATTTTGTAGTAACTATAAATGGAATATAACCTTTAAAAATTGTGAATAACTATGCTGTACACCATCAACTGGCATCATATGGTATATCAACTATACTTCAACTAAAAAAATGAAAAAAATTTAAACCTCAGAATCAGTGCAAAGCTAACATCACATGGAGCACAACTCTCAATATGAGTCCAGTCAATTTACAGAAACATGAGTGGTAATAAGATGATGGTTGTTTAAGCCAGTGACTTTTGGAATGGTTTATCATGAAGCAACAGATAATGAAAACAGATGATGAATAAGAATGTTACTGATTTCAGGGCTTCCCTGGTGGTGCAGTGGTTGAGAATCCTCTCGCCAATGCAGGAGACATGGGTTCAATCCCTGGTCCGAGAAGATCCCACATGCCATGGAGCAACTAAGCCCATGTGCCACAACTACTGAGCCTGTGCTCTAGAGCCCCTGAGCCACAACTACTGAGCCTGCGTGCCACAACTACTGAAGCCCACACGTCTAGAGCCCGTGCTCTGCAACAAGAGAAGCCACCACCATGAGAAGCCCAAGCACCGCAACGAAGAGTAGCCCCCACTCGCCGCAACTAGAGAAAGCCTGCGCACAGCAACGAAGACCCAACAGGCAAAAATCAATAAATAAAATCAATAATTTAAAAAAAAAGAATGCTACTGATTTCTATAAGCTGATTATTTTATCTGCCCACCTTGCTGAACTTTATTACTTTCAGTAATTTATCAGCTTATTTGCTCAAATTTTTCTGTATTGTCTTCAAATAATAACAAATTTGCCTCATCCTTTCCAGGATTTAATATGTCTCATTTATTTTTCTTGTCTTGTTGTATTGGCAAAGGACCACCAGCCTAATATGTATCACCAATGATAGTAGTCACTCTTACCTTTTCCTGACTTTAATGAGAAATACTTTTTTTAAAGATTCTTTTTGATGTGGTCCATTTTTTAAAGTCTTTATTGAATTTATTACGATATTGTTTCTGTTTTATGTTTTGGTATTTTGGCTGCAAGGCATGTGGGATCTTAGCTCCCCAACCAGGGATCACATCCACACCCCCTGTATTGGAAGGAAAAGTCTTAACCACTGGACTACCAGGGAAGTCTCTCTTTTTTAAAAAAAATATTTATTTATTTTTGGCTGCATTGGGTCTTTGTTGGTGCATGCGGGCTTTCCCTAGTTATGGCAAGCAGGGACTACTCTTTGTTGTGGTGCACAGGCTTCTCATTGCAGTGGCTTCTCTTGTTGCAGAGCACGGGCTCTAGTCACACGGGCTTCAGTAGTTGCAGCATGTGGGCCCTAGAGCCTGTGGGCTTCAGTAGTTGTGGCGTGTGGGCTCAGTAATTGCAGCGCGTGGGCTCTAGGGCACGCGGGCTTCAGTAGTTTTGGCACGCAGGCTCAGTAGTCGTGGTGCACAAGCTTAGCTGCTCCTCAGCACGTGAGATCTTCCTGGACCAGGGATTGAACCCGTGTCCCCTGCATTGACAGGCGAATTCTTAACCACTGTGCCACCAAGGAAGTCCTGATGACAAATATTCTTAATGTTTCACTATTAGCATGACATTTGCTGTGGGTGTCTAGTAGAAATCCTGTATGAAGCTTCTAGTTTCCTTCAGTAGAAGTTTATCATACTTTCACCTTCTAAGCCTCTGTCCAATGTGCCTCCTCATCTCCACTGCCAGTCTTTGGTCCTCTGATCTTCAGGGGATTCTTTTTTTTTTTTTTTTAACATCTTTATCGGGGTATAATTGCTTTACAATGGCGTGTTAGTTTCTACTTTATAACAAAGTGAATCAGTTATACATATACATGTGTTCCCATATCTCTTCCCTCTTGCGTCTCCCTCCCTCCCACCCTCCCTATCCCACCCCTCCAGGTGGTCACAAAGCACCGAGCTGATCTCCCTGTGCTATGCGGCTGCTTCCCACTAGCTATCTACCTTACGTTTGGTAGTGTATATATGTCCATGCCTCTCTCTCGCTGTGTCACAGCTCACCCTTCCCCCTCCCCATATCCTCAAGTTCGTTCTCTAGTAGGTCTGTGTCTTTATTCCTGTCTTACCAGGGGATTCTTTTGAATGGAGGACAATGTATTTCTTAACTGCACTACAGTGGTCATTTAGTATTTTCTCACTCCCCTTCCTATGTGGGGGCATTCCAAGATGGGAGAGAAGCCAAACCCTGATTCTCACTTGGGATGCCTTCATCCTTTCTTACAGAGCCCACTGAAATGGCACCCTGGGGACTTCCCTGGTGGTCCAGTGGTAAAGAATCCGCCTTACAATGCAGGGGATGTGGGTTCGATCCCTGGTCAGGGAACTAAGATCCCACATGCCGCGGGGCAAGTAAGCCCGCGCACCACAACTACTGAGCTTGCGCGCCACAACTACTGAGTTTGCGCGCCTCAACTAGAGCCCACATGCCGCAAACTACAGAGTCCACGTGCCGCAAACTACAGAGCCCACATACTCTAGAACCTGTGCACAACTACAGAGCCTGCATGCCACAACTAGAGAAGAGAAAACCCACACACCACAACTAGAGAGAAGCCCGTGCACCACAACGAAAGATCCCACATGCCTCAACAAAGCTCCCACATGCCACAACTAAGACCCAACGCAGCCAAAAATAAATTAAATAATAAATCTTAAAAAAAAAAAGAAAAGAAAAGAAATGGCACCCTGTTTCCCTGCCTCTAGCCTCACCTCATCTCACTTCCTGACTCATCAAAATAATGTTTCTAAATCACAACACTCCCTGCTTCTCTTTGGCTTAAAAGCCTGTAAGTGCCATCAACTGATGAATTGATAAAGAAAATAGGGTTGGGGGCTTCCCTGGTGGCGCAGTGGTTGAGAGTCCGCCTGCCGACGCAGGGGATGTGGGTTCGTGCCCCAGTCCAGGAAGATCCCACATGCCGCGGAGCGGCTGGGCCCGTGAGCCATGACCGCTGAGGCTGCGCGTCCGGAGCCTGTGCTCCGCAACGGGAGAGGCCACAACAGTGAGAGGCCCGCGTACCGCAAAAAAAAAAAAAAAGAAAATAGGGTTGATCCATACAATGGCATATGATTCAACCATAAAAAGGAACAAAGTTCTGACACCTGCTACAACATGGATGAACCTTGAAAGCATTATGCTAAGTGAAAGAAGCCAGACAGAAAAGGCCACATCCAGAACAGGCAAATCTATAGAGACAGAAAAATACATTAGTGGTTTCCAAGGGCCAGGGGGAAATGGGGAGTGACTGCTAATGGATATAGGGTTTCTTTTGGAGGTGATAAAAATGTTCTAAATTGATCATGGTGATGGTTATACAACCCTGTGAATATACTAAAAAACCACTGAATGGTTAAATGGAAGAATTGTATGTCATATGAATTATATCTCATTGAAGCCATAGATAGATAGATAGATAAGAGCAAGCTGCTGGGGCATCCTCTAACACTGCCAGAAAAAGTCTTATTGTTTGAGAGAATAGGCCCTGGGATCAAACAGATTTAATTCAAATCTCAGCCCTACTGAGTCCTTGTGTAGTCTTTGTCAATATGCCTAAACTCTCTAAGTCTCAGTTTACTCATCTGTAAAATGGAGATATAATATCTACACCTACCTCACAACATGGTTGCAAAAATTCAACCAATGTCCATAAAGTACTTAGCACAGTACCACGGGCATAGTAGGTGCTTGCTAAATGTTTCCAATCTTCTTTTGCCTCCTCCCCAGCCTTATTTCCCAACATTCCCCCACCACACACCAGTAGCCCCAGCCATTTTGCCATTACCTGCACTGGGCCATGTTCTTCCAAGTTTCTGTGGCTTTGCTGGTGCTGTGCCCTCAGCTGGGAACACCCTTCCCCTTCTCCAGCTGGGGAGCCCTGCTCACTTCAGAACCTAGCTCAAGAACCATTTCCTCTGTACAGCCTTCTCCGACATCTGCCCTGTGTTGAATTCATGAAGTCAGTCTCCCTGAACTGCCACGCTTGGTGTACACATCCACCTCCTATACTAGGCCACTGCGCCTTACTTTTCACCCTCAGCAGCAACCTAGCTCAGTGCTCAGCACAGAATAAGCACTTCGTAAATGGGAACTGGTTAAAGAGTGAACGAAGGTATCTGACATTGACAGGAGCCATTTCCTTCCCTCCACGGCCCTGGATTTGGCCATGGCTTTGAGCTTGACCTTTCCTTTGAAAAGCACTGTACAGTGGGCAGCTAATTTCTGAACTGGAATTTGGAAATGTTTCAAAGAGGTTGAGGACAGGGCCATCCCAAGGCCCTGAGGCAACACCCCCAGGCCTCCTGCTCCCCCAGACCTCTCTGACCTTCACTTCTGGCCCCAGCTGCAGGCTCTCCTGCCCTCCTTTGGGGGGACCCTGGGCTAGGTTTGCCCTCCCCTCCCCAGCCCCTTGCCTACTGCTGCCACGTGCCCCTGCTGCCCCTCAACACCTCAGCCCAGGCTAGGCACCCTCTAGATGTCCAAGGTAACAGTTGCCTGGATATAAACGGATGTTTGGGACTGGCCTGAAATGCTGAAACATTGCAAACCACCTACTGGAATGTGTTCACACAGGTGTGAACTACCCCAGGGAACGTCAAGCCTTTAAAAATGTTGTTGTTTAGTTTCTTTCTTTTTTTAAATTAAGTTTATTTTGAAAAAATTTCAAACCCACGAGAAAATTATGAGAATACTACAATGAGTCTTATATAAACCCTTCTCCTAGATTCACTTACTTGTAACATTTTGCCATATTTTCTCTATGTACACACACACATAGATAGATAGACAGAGATATATAAAACATATGCACTATTATTCTCAGTGTGATTTGTTTTTGCTGAACCAGTTGGTAATAAACTACCCACATCCTGATATTTCATTCCTAAACACCTCTGCATATGTGTCCTAAGAACAAGGACATTCTCTCACACAACCTCCATGCGATGATCAAATTCAGAAAATTTAACTTAACATGACCCTCTTATCCATAGTCCATTTTCAAATTTCACCACCTGCCTCAGTACTGTCTCATATAGCAAGGCTCCTGCCAATCCAGTATCAGACATTCCTCAGACCCCTTTAATCTGGAACAGCCCCTCACCCTTTCACTGATACTGTATAAGGATCAGTCTTATTAGGTCTTTTTTGCACGTTCCCTTGGGCAAAGGGAGAATCAGCTATGACCTGCGACCCCACTGAAGAGCCCTCCTGTCATTATAGAAATTTGCCAGGTCGGCCTTAAGAAAACTTGCCCAGCTTTTGTGCCACATGTGGGTGGCGACAGGAGCAGGCAGGAGGGAAAGCCACATTTGTCGTGCAGCACCTAATGTGTGCCAGGCCTGCTTTTGGCGTGTAGTCCACAAAACCACCCTGGAGGTAGGTATCATTATGCCCACCTTATAGATGCAGAAACTGAGGCCTGAAGAGATTAAGTCGTTTCTTTCAAGGTCACTTGATTTCTCATATGTGGATCCTTCACCCAGATGTCGAGCCACCGAGTTCTAGAGAGAAGAAAGGCCAACTCCCATCCCCTGTGTGCTTGCAGAAACTGCTTGGTGGCCTCTAGATGGGACTGGAGGGGGCAGGAGGAATGGGAGAAGTTGTGGCCAAGAGAGCAGTCCTTCCCTGCAGGGGGCAGAGAGACTGAGGGGTGGCCCCACTCTTGTCCAGCCCAGGCAAGCCCCTTAGGGCCTGGGACCTGGCTGGATGGAGTCAGCATAGCCCAAAACCCAGCCAGAGTTTGCTAAGGTTCTTTCACTAAAATTCTTCCTCAATAGTTTTTGGGCTGCACCCCACAGGTCTACAATCCCTGTACTTGCCCATCCTTGAGACCGAAGCAAGAGCCCGAAGTCAGCAACAGAGACATCAATGGTTTTGAGATAGGAGGGAAAGGGGCAGGACACAACCACTAGATAAATGAAGAAGGGGTGCAGCTCTTGGGATGCGATAACGACCTGCTGGAACCAGCTGAAACCAGGGTGGCTTTGAGAAGAGTCCGGTCACTGACCTCTAGCTCATTATGCCTTCATTGTAATACTCAAAATCACTCCCCTCACATCATGACAGTTCCAAGGTGGGCCATACAAGGCCAAAAAGTGGGCAGTGGCCCAATTCCTGGGAAGTCCCCACTCTTCCTCGAAATAGCAAGAATATTCTTCCCACTTGTTAACAGGTGAAATCACTCAGCCCATAAAAACCAACAGCCCCATGCCCTGGGGCCACTCTTTCTTATTTTTTTATTTTTATTATTGAAGTACAGTTGGTATACAATGTTGTGTTAGTCTCAGGTGTACAGCAAAGTGATTAGTTATACATATATATATATTTATATATTCTTTTTCATATTCTTTTCCATTATGGTTTATTATAGGACACTGAATATAGTTCTCTGTGTTATACAGTGGGACTTCGTTGTTTATCTAGTTTGCATCTGCTAATCCCAAACTCCTAATTTATCCCTTCCCACCCTTTCCCCTTTGGTCACCATAAGTTTGTTTTCTATGACTGCTTCTGTTTTATAAATAAGTTCATTTGTGTCATATTTTAGGTTCCACATATAAGTGATATCATATATTTGTCTTTCTCTTTGACTTACTTCACTTAGTATGATAATCTCTAGGTCCATCCATGTTTCTGTCAATGGCATTATTCCATTCTTTTTTATGGCTGAGTAATATTCCTTTGTATATATTATATATTCCACATCTTCTTTATCCATTCATCTGTCAGTGGACATTTAGGTTGCTTCCATGTCTTGGCTATTGTAAATAGTGCTGCTATGAACATTGGGGTGCATGTATCTCTTTGAATTACAGTTTTGTCTGGATATATACCCAGGAGTGGGATTGCTGAATCCTATGGCAACTCTATTTTTAGCATTTTAAGGAACCTCCATATTGTTTTCCATAGCAGCTGTACCAATTCACATTCCCACTATCGTTATAGGAGGGTTCCCTTTTCTCCACATCCTCTCCAGTGTTTATTATTTGTAGACTTTTTGACAATGGCCATTCTGACTGATGTGAGATAACACCTCATCGTAGTTTTGATTTGCATTTCTCTAATAATTAGCAACGTTGAGCATCTTTTCATGTGCCTGTTGGCCACCTGTATGTCTTCTTTGGAGAAATGTCTATTTAGGTCTTCTGCCCGTTTTTTGATTGGGTTGTTTTTTCATTATTGAGTTGTATGAGCTGTTTGCATATTTTGGAAATTAAGCCCCTGTCAGTTGCCTCATTTGCAAATATTTTCTCCCATTCCATAGGTTGTCTTTTCATTTTGTTGATGGTTTCCTTTGCCATGCAAAAGCTTATGTTTGATTAGGTCCCGTTTGTTTATTTTTGCTTTCATTTCTATTGCCTTGGGAGACTGACCTAAGAAAACATTGGTATGATTTATGGCAGAGAATGTTTTGCCTATGTTCTCTTCTAGGAGTTTTATGGTGTCATGTCTTATATTTAAGTCTTTAAGCCATTTTGAGTTTATTTTTGTATATGGTGTGAGGGAGTGTTCTAACTTCATTGAGTTACATGTAGCTGTCCAGCTTTCCCAGTACCACTTGCTGAAGAGACTGTCTTTTCTCCATTGTATATTCTTGCCTCCTTTGTCGAAGATTAATTGACCATAGGTGTGTGGGTTTATTTCTGAGCTCTCTATTCTGCCTATTGATCCATATATCACACTGTTTTGATTACTGTAGCTTTGTACTATTGTCTGAAGTCTGGGAGGGTTATGCCTCCAGCTTTTTCCTTTTTCCTCAAGATTGCTTTGGCAATTCTGGGTCTTTTATGGTTCCATATAAATTTTAGGATTATTTATTCTAGGTCTGTGAAAAATGTCACAGGTAATTTGATACAGATCACATTAAATCTGTAGATTGCTTTGGGTAGTATGGCCATTTTAACAATATTAATTCTTCCAATCCAAGAGCAGGGGATACCTTTCCATTTCTTTGAATCATCTTCAGTTTCCTTTATCAATGTTTTACACTTCTCAGTGTATAAGTCTTTCACTTCCTTGGTCAGGTTTATTCCTAAAGATTTTATTTTTTGATGCAATTTTTAAATGATTTTTTTTTTACTTTCCCTGAGATTTCATTTTTAGTGTATAGAAATGCAACAGATTTCTGTATGTTAATCTTATATCCTGTTACCCAGCTGAATTTATCAGTTCTAGTAGTTTGTGTGTAGAGTCTTTAGAGTTTTCTATAAATAGTATCATGTCATCTGCATGTAATGACAATTTTACCTCTTCCCTCCCAATTTGGATACCTTTTATTTCTTTTTCTTGTCTGATTTCTATGTCTAGGACTTCCAATACTATGTTGAATAGAAGTGGTGATAGTAGGCATCCTTGTCTTGCTCCAGATTTTAGTGGGAAGGCTCTCAGCTTTTCACCACTGAGTATTATGTTGGCTGTAGGTTTGTCATAAATAGCTTTTATTATGTTGAGGTATGTTCCCTCTGCACCCACTTTTGTAAGGGTTTTTATCATGAATAGATGTTTAATTTTATTAAAAGCTTTTTCTGCATCTATTGAAATGATCACATGGCTTTTGTCTTTCCTTTTGTTGATATGGTATATCACATCGATTGATTTGCATATGTTGAACATCCTTGTGACCCTGGGGTGAATACAACTTGATCGTGGTGTATGATCTTTTTTATGTGTTGTTGTGTTCAGCTTGCTAATATTTTGTTGAGAATTTTTGCATCTACATTCATCATTCTTCCTGTGGAGTATGTATTTCTCTAAATAAACTCACTTTCACTTTTTCTTTGGCTTGCTCTTGAATTCTTTCCTGCACGAAGCCCAGGACCCTCACTTGGGCATAATCTTGATCTGCCTATGAGGCTACAGCTCCCTTCCTCCACTGAAGGTGGCTGGGGCTCATCCTGAGCCATGCAAACCAAGTAGCTCCTTAGGTAGTGGCTGACGCTACCCACAGGATCCGGCAGAGACTAGCTCTCTGGCCGTGAAGGAGCCCACCGAGCTTGAGGCTTTTTTCTCCTAGCTCTCTCTCCTCCTTTCCCACCTTCTGGTTATATCACTCTATCTCTTTGGACCTGAGAAGATCCACAAGGCAACCACCCGGACTTCCAAATTAAGACCACAGCAAATAACTGGTGACTTGATTGGGTGAGTTTCCCCCTCCATGGCTCCTTGAGCCCAATTCCCCCTCCCTACTCATTCCCAGTCTCAGTCCAATTCTGGGACCCAGAACTACATCAGGGGCCCAAATAGGAGTACTATAAGAATCCTCTGCTACCTTTGTGGCCTGGCCCTCCCTGAGTGCTTCTTGGGGCTCAGGGCCTCATTGCACCCCTGAGCAGAGGTCACTGGCAGGCACTTCTCATGTGGGAATTGCAGACTTAGATTCCCTAGCCTGGTTTGGATTTGAAAAATTTGTCACCCTGGACTTTCCCCTCCTCCTACTCCTCTCAACCCCTCTTAACTTCTTAGACTGTCTACTGGTCCTTGAGCGCCCTTGATGATTTTGCCAACAGCTCAGGTGTTGCCTCTGTTCCATGGGAGTACAGAGGTATCCCTCTTTAGCCTCCCCTCAGGTCAAGACCTACTATTACCCTGAGTCCCCAGCTGATTTTCGCCTGTTGGATGTTTGATCCGATATTGTTATGCTAGTCATCATAAGGGTCACATCCTGAAGAGAACTTTTTCCTTGTATTACTATCATCATATCACCTTGTGGTGCCCCAGCCCTACCCTTCAACTCTATCTGCTTCTTTTCTTCTAGGGAATTCCCTGGTGGTCCAATGGTTAAGACTTGGGTTTTCACTGCCATGGACCCGGTTTTGATCCCTGGTTGGGGAACTAAGATCCCACAAGCTATGCGGCCAAGAAATTAAAATAAAATTAAAAATAAAAGTATGCTTCTTTCACAGGATGATAAAGATTATTCATTTAACAGAATCAGGGCCTAGGTCTCCCTCCCTCTCTGAAGGGTTTAGGCCTTAGCACTCAGGTTGCTTTTCCTCCTGCTGGCTCTTATTCCTCTCCTTAACTAACCTGGGGGGCCTCCTCAGGCTCACCAAACAGGAAGACTTTGGGTGCTTACAGGGATCTCACTACTGCCTTTGCCAAACAAACTCTTTCTTAAGGCTGGATGGCCACCAACCCAGTTCTCCTTGCTTAAACACTATTTCTGCTAAATTCCTTACCCTGGAGTCAGGGGCCATCATGGATCCGGCCAATTATACTACCTCTTTATCTGCCATCAGAACTTGATTCTACAACACCCACTTGAGAGGGTCCATCCACTGAAGTCCTTAGCTGTGCACTTCCTTCTTACATGTTTGGGATATCAGGGACACTGGGAAAGCACCAGGACAGATAACTACCATTTGGCTAGGATTCGTCAGATCCCTGTCTTGTCATGACATCCTAACCAAAAATGGGGGCAACTACAAACACCCCCAAATAACTCCCCATCAGGATGCATATTAACGAATTGGGGTAAATTTAGACAGTATAGCTTAAGAAAAAAGAAATTAATTTTCTTTTCCAATACTGCATGACCCCAATACAAACCAGGGGACCAACAGATCTGGCCAGAAAATGGGTCATTGAATTACAATACCGTCTTGCACCTGGACCTATTTTGTAAAAGGGAAGGTAAATGGGGGGAAATCCCATATGTCCAAATGTTCATGACCCTATTCCAAGATCCAGATCTAAAAAACTCCTGCTGGGAACTTCACTGGTAGTGCAGTGGCTGAGACCCCACGCTCCCATAGCAGGGGGCCTGGGTTCAATCCCTGGTCCGGCAACTAGATCCCATATGCATGCCACAGCTAGGAGTTCACATGCCACAACTAAGGAGCCGGCGAGCCACAACTAAGGAGCCCACGTGCCACAACTAAGAGGCCCACGTGCCACAACTGAGGAGCCCTCCTGCCACAACTAAGACCCAACACAACCAAATAAATAAATAAAAATAAACTGCTGCGTGTGCCTGGCTCACACCCCTTCAAAGTGCCTTCTTCCCTCACAGGAGCCTCATGTTTTTGATAATCCCCTTATGAGTCCACCTCCTTGAGGTCCACAACCAGGAACTCCTACCCCCTCCCCCAATTCTGAGGGAGGACAGGGACTGTCTACCCCTAGCACCCCACCTAGGCTGCTGGAAATCCTACCACCTTATCCCTCCAGCCCTGTCCTGTATCCTTTGTTACCAGAGGCAAGTCCTGCCAATACTACATGAAGCAGGGCTCCCTGCCAACCTCCCAATACCAAACTCTGTCTCTTAAGGGAAGTGCTGGCTGGTGAGAGAGGAACAATCAGAGTCCACATCCCTTCTCCTATGGCTGACCTAGCTACTTTCAAAGAGAAATGTGGACATTTTCCCAAGGACTCTAGTCGGTTCATAGAGGAATTCACCAAGCTGACAATGTGCTCTGAACTTACTTGGAGCAACCTACAGCCCTCCTTTCTACCTGCTGCACCTTTGAAGGTAAAAGCTGAATCTTGGCGTAGCCCAGGCATATGCTGATGAACTGGCAGCCCAAAATCAAGGACAAATAATCTACCTTACTGGAGGGGATGCAATCCCCCACCAGGATCCCCACTGGGACTAACAACAGGGAGGTAGAGGGCTTGAACACAAGAACCACATGACAACTTGCCTCATAGAAGGGATGAAAACATGTGCTGTTAATCCTGTTAGTTAGGACAAAGTCAGAGAAGTAACACAGGGAAAAGATGAGAATCAGGCCCTCTTCCAGGGCTGCCTGGTGCAAGCCTTTAGAAAGTATACCAATATTAATCCCAACACCCCCAAAGGGCAAGTCCTAGTAAATACCCGTTTTATCACTCAATCTGCCCCAGACATTAGGAGAAAATTACAGAAGGCAGCTACGGGACCCCAAGCCCTCATGAGTCAGCTCATGGACTTGGCCTTTGGAGTATTTAACA
Organism: Pseudorca crassidens; assembly: GCF_039906515.1. Lineage (NCBI taxonomy): Eukaryota > Metazoa > Chordata > Mammalia > Artiodactyla > Delphinidae > Pseudorca > Pseudorca crassidens. Next base: position 96,922,416 of record NC_090317.1, read on the forward strand.
ATAGAGATAGGGTTGAGGAAGGAAAAAGGATTCAGGGACAACAAGGAAAGGCACAACTATTGACGGCAGCCCTAGCCCCTGCACCACCTCAGGCTTACCCTCCCTTGTGAAAGCCCATAACGAAGGCAGAATCTGCCCCACCGAGAAGGGACCTGTTTTGAATGCAGCCAGGAGGACAAATGCCCGCTGTGTGGGAAAAGCCCATGAGGACCCTGCCCGATATACAAACAAGAGGGCCAGTGGAAAAGGGACTGCCCCCAGCCCGAAGGGGACCTGGGGCTCCCAGACCGATGGTGGCCAAGAGGACAGATGGGACCCAGGACACCCCTTGGCTCCCAAAGGACACCTGGTCATTTCCCTGGAGGAGCCTCAGGTAACCCTTGATGAGGCAGGTAGGAAAGTTATTTTTTTATTAGATACGGGGGCCACCTACTCTGTGCTGACTGATTTCCCTGGACCCTTGTTCTCCCAATCCTGTATAATAACGGGGATCGATGGACGGCCCAAAGCCGAACGATTCACTACCACCCCCGGTTGCTTACTAGGAAGTTTTACCTTTGCACACCAGTTCCTACTCATGCCTGAGTGCCCAGTCCCCTTGTTGGGAAGGGATTTGCTCACTAAATTCCAGACATTAGTTCAATTCAGAGACCCCCTCAGAGAAGGCACCCACCAGGAGAAACGACGGCTCTTGGCCATGGGAGCCTGCCTCAGTCACACATCAGAGGAGATCTCCCTTCCACCCCATATTGTTTCTCAAGTAAACCCCTCTTTCTGGGACACTGAGGTTCCTGGCAGGGCTACTAATGTGCCCTCAGTTCAGATTTCATTAAAACCCGATGCTGATTACCTGTGGAATAAACAGTATCCCTTGAGGTCCAAGGCCCAACGAGGTATCCAGCCTTTAATAACCAAGTTCTTAAAATATGGGCTGTTACGACCCTGCCAATCTCCATGTAATAATCCCATTCTGCCCATAAAAAAAAGCAAAGTGAAGAATACAAGTTTGTTCAGAACCTGAGGTCAGTTAATGAGGCAGTGGTCCCAGTTCACCCTATAGTCCCTAATCCATACACCACAGTGACACAAGTTCCAGAAAATTCGAACTGGTTCACAGCGCTAGACCTAAAGGATGCCTTCTTTGGCATTCCCCTGCACTCAGACTCTTAATATCTCTTTGCCTTTGAGTGGACAGATCCAGACACTCATAACACTTCCCAGCTAACCTGGACGGTGCTGCCCCAAGGATCCAGGGATAGCCCCTACCTGTTTGGGAACACGTTAGCAAAGGAATTCAGAGAATTACAGTTGGTTAATGGGTCTCTCTTACAGTATGTGAACAACCTCCTAATTTCCAGTCCCAGTAGGGAGGACACAGATAAAAACACCATTCAGCTCCTCAACTTCCTAGGGGAACGAGGATATCAAGTCTCTCCTCACAAGGCCCAGATTTCCACCCAACACGTTAAGCATCTGGGATATGTACTCACCCATGGGACGAGGACTCTAGCTCAGAACCTAAAAGAAGCCATTATAACCCTTCAACTCCTCCAGACTAAGAGGCAACTGAGGGCCTTTCTGGGGATGGCAGCATTCTGCAGGATCTGGATACCTGGATTCGGACTCACATCAAAGCCTCGCTATGAGGCCCTAAAAGGAGATGACCACAAACCCCTCAACAGGGATGAAGGTTGCCAGCAGGCATTCCTAGCTCTAAAACAGAAATGAGGGACCAGCCCTGCATTAGGTCTTCCTAACTTAGAAAAACCCTTTACCCTCTATATGGCTGAGAGACAAGGGGTAGCCCTGGGTGTCCTCACCCAAAAACTCGGGGACCTCCCTGGACCAAGAGCTTATTTCTCAAAACAACTTGATCAGGTGTCCACTGGATGGCCAGGATGGCTTAGGGCAGTGGCTGCCACTGCTCTGCTAGTAGAAAAGGCCAAGAAGTTCACCCTGGGACAATCACTGGAAGCCCTAGCTCCTCACCAGGTACAAGGAGTCCTAGAAGCAAAGGGACACAAATGTCTGATGGGTGGATGATGACTTAAATACCAAGCCCTCCTACCTGACACACCAGATGTAACTCTTAAGGTTTGCCAAGTCCTGAACCCAGCTACTCTGATGCTGGACTGCCACCTCAGGGGTCCCTCGTTCACTCCTGTGTGGAGGCTATTGAACAACTTTACTCCAGTAGACCTGACCTCAGGGATGAGCCCCTGACCAATCCTGGTGTGGAATGACTTACTGAGGAAAGCAGTTTCACACGTGAAGGGGTAAGAAATGCCAGCTATGCCATAGTCAGCCTGCAGATAACTGCTGAGTCTAGAACTCGACGCTCTCACACTTCTGCCCAAAAGGCCGAGTCGACTGTCTTAATCAGAGCGCTCCAGCTAGGAAAGAGATTAAGAGTCAATACATATACTTCTTCCACGTATGGATTCCTAGTGCTACATGCTCATGCCACCTTGTAGAAAGAAAGGGGACTACTAACAGCCAAAGGGTCCCCTATGAAACACCAGGCAGAAATTCTAGAACTCCTAGAAGCAGTTCAGCTTCCAAAGGAGATTACTGTCATTGCAGGGGTCACCAAAGGGGCAACACCTCCCTTACAAGGGGAAAGGCCCTGACCGACAAGGTCACTAAGACTGCAGCCAAAGAACAGCCGGTCCTACAAGCTGCAGTTCTCATACCTAAAACTCCACCCTTCCCAATGGTGCCGTCTTATACACCTGAAGAAACAGAGTGGGCTAAATATAGGGGACTGGAAAGAGACCTCTCAGGGTCGCTGGCCGAAGATAACAAGCTTCTCATTCCTGGGGCCAAGCAATGGAAAAGAATAAAGCAATTCCACGAATTCTCCCACTTGGTGCGGGACTCTCTATTCAGACTGGTTACTCAGGTGTTCCTGGGTAAAGCAAGGTGTAAAGGTGTTCCTGTCCAAAACTGTTAAAAAAATGTCACCAAGGCTTGCGAGCTTTGTGGCTGCAATGACCCAGGAAGATACCCCATACCTCCACCCTTAACTCAGCCCATGCAAAACCAAGGAACATATCCAGGGGAAGACTGGCAAATGGACTTCACCCATATGACCCCATATAGGGGATGGAAATACCTATTGATATTCATAGACAGCATTACAGGGTGGATAAGAGCTTTCCCTACTAGGACTGAAAAGGCAATAGAAGTATCCACATTTCTGCTTTTTTTTTGAAGTATATTCTTTTTTTTCTTTTCTTTTCTTTAAATTGAAGTATAGTTGATTTACAATATGATAGTTTCAGGTGTACAGCAAAGTGATTCAGTTATACATACATATGTATCTATTTTTTTCAGGTTCTTTTCCCTTAGAGATTATTACAAAATATTGAGTATAGTTCCTTATGCTATACAGCAGGTCCTGTTTTACATACAGTAGTGTGTATATGTTAATCCCAAACTCCTAATTAATCCCTCCCCCCCCTTTCCCCTTTGGTAACCATAAGTTTCTTTTCTATGACTGTGGGTCTATTTCTGTTTTGTATATAAGTTCATTTGTAGCATTTTCTTTTAGATTCTACTTATAAGAAACAGCATATGATATTTGTCTTTCTCTGTCTGGCTTACTTAGTATGATAATCTCTAGGTCCATCCATTTTGCTGCAAATGGCATTAGTTTATTTTTTATGGCTGAGTAATACTCCACTGTATAAACATATCACACCTTCTTTATCCATTCATCTGTTGATGACTACTTAGGTTGCTTCCATGCCTTGGCTATTGTAAATAGTGCTGCAATGACCACTTGGGTGCATGTATCTTTTCGAATTATGGTTTTCTCCAGATTTGTGCCCAGGAGTGTGATTGCAGGATCACATGGTAGCTCTATTTTTAGTTTAAGGAAGCTCAATACTGTTCTCCATAGTGGTTGTACCAATTTACATTACCACCAGAAGTGTAGAAGGCTTCCCTTTTCTCCACACCCTCTCCAGTATTTATTATTTGTAGACTTTCTGATGATAGCCATTCTGACCAGTGTGAGGTGATACCTCATTTTAACACCACACTTACATCAATGGACAGATCATCCGGACAGAAAATCAATAAGGAAACACAGGCCTTAAATGACACATTAGACCAGATCGACTTAATTGATATCTATAGAGCATTCCATCCAAAAGCAGCAGAATACACATTCTTTTCAAGTGCACATGGAACATTCTCCAGGACAGATAATATGCTGGGCCATCAAGCAAGCCTCAGTAAATTTAAGAAAACTGAAATCATATAAAGCATCTTTTCTGACCACAATGCTATGAGATTAGAAATCAACTACAAGGAAAAAACTGCAAAAAACACAAACACATGGAGGCTAAACAATATGCTACTAAACAACCAATGGATCACTGAAGAAATCAAAAAATACCTAGAGACAAATGAAAACACAATGATCCAAAACCTATGGGACACAGCAAAAGCAGTTCTAAGAGGGAAGTTTGGGACTTCCCTGATGATCCAGTGGTTAAGACTCCATGCTCCCAATGCAGGGGGCCCAGGTTTGATCCCTGGTCAGGGAACTAGATCCCACGTGCCACAACTAAGAGTCCGCATGCCGCAACTAAAAGATCCTGCAACTAAAAGATCCCGCATACTGCAACTAAGACCCTGGTGCAGCCAAATAAATAATTTTTTAAAAAAGAAGGAAGTTTAGAGTGATACAAGCTAACCTCAGGAAACAAGAAAAATCTCAAACAAACAACCTAACCTTACAACTAAAGCAACTGGAGAAAGAACAAACAAAACCCAAAGTTAGTAGAAGGAAAGAAATCATAAAGATCAGAGCAGAAGGAAATGAAATAGAGACTAATAAAACAATAGAAAAGATCAATGAAACTAAAAGCTGGTTCTTCTAAAAGATAAACAAAACTGATAGACCTTTAGCCAGCCTCATCACATAAAAAAGGGAGAGGGGGCACTGCCCTGGTGGCACAGTGGTTAATATGCCTGCCAATGCAGGGGACATGGGTTCAAGCCCTGGTCTGGGAAGATCCCACGTGCCACAGAACAACTAAGCCTGTGCTCCACAACTACTGAGCCTGCGCTCTAGAGCCTGTGAGCCACAACTACTGAGTCCACGCACCACAACTACTGAAGCCCAGGTGCCTAGAGCCCGTGCTCTGCAACAAGAGAAGCCACCACAATGAGAAGCCTGTACATCACAGCAAAGAGTAACCCCTACTCACCACAACTAGAGAAAGCCCATGTGCAGCAGTGAAGACCCAATGCAGCCAAAAATAAATAAATAAATTTATTTTAAAAAAGGGGGAGAAGGCCCAAATCAATAAAATTAGATATGAAAAATTTACAACCAACACCACAGAAATACAAAGGATCATGAGAGATTACTACAAGCAACTACATGCCAATAAAATGGACAACCTAGAAGAAATGGGCAAATTCTTAGAAAGGTACAATCTCCCAAGACTGAACCAGGAAGAAATAGAAAATGTGAACAGACCAATTACAAGTACTGAAATTTGAATCTGTGATTTAAAAACTCCCAACAAACAAAAGTCCAGGACCAGATGGCTTCACAGGTGAATTCTATCAAACATTTAGAGAAGAGTTAATACCTATTCTGAAACTATTCCATAAAATTGCAGAGGAAGGAACACTTCCAAACTCATTCTACAAGGCCACCATCACCCTGATACCAAAACCAGACAAAGATACCACAACAAAAGAAAATTACAGGCCAATATCACTGATGAACATAGATGAAGAAATCCTCAACAAAGTACTAGCAAACTGAATCCAACAACACATTAAAAGGATCATACACCATGATCAAGTGGGATTTATCCCAGGGATGCAAGGATTTTTCAGTATCTGCAACTCAATCAGTGTGATACACCACATTAACAAATTGAAGAATAAAAACCGTATGATCATCTCAATAGATGCAGAAAAAGTTTTTGATAAAATTCAACATCCACTTATGATAAAAAAGAAAACTCCAGAAAATGGGCATAGAGAGAACATACCTCAACATAATAAAAGCCATTATGACAAACACACAGCTAACATCATACTCAATGGTGAAAAGCTGAAAGCATTTCCTCTAAGATCAGGAACAAGACAAAGATGTGTATTCTCGCCACTTTTATTCAACACAGTTTTGGAAGTCCTAGCCGTGGCAATCAAAGAAGAAAAAGAAATAAAATAAAAGGAATCCAAATTGGAAAAGAAGAAGTTAAACTGTCATTGTTGGCAGATGACATACTATACATAGAAAATCCTAAAGACACTACCAGAAAACTACTAGAGCTCATCAATGAATTCAGTAAAGTCACAGGATACAAAATTAATACACAGAAATCTGTTGCATTTCTATACACTAACAACAAAAGATCGGAAAGAGAAATTCAAGAAACAATCCCATTTACCATCTCACAAAAAGCATAAAATACCCAGGAAAAAACCTACCTAAGGAGAGAAAAACCTGTACTTTAAAAACTATAAGACACTGATGAAAGAAATCAAAGATGACACAAACAGATGGAAAGATACACTACACTGTGTTCTTGGATTGGAAGAATCAATATTGTCAAAATGACTATACTACCCAAGGTAATCTACAGATTCAATGCAATCCCTATCAAATTACCAATGGCATTTTTCACAGAACTAGAACAAAAAATTTTTAGATTTGTATGGAAACACAAAAGACCTCAAATAGCCAAAGCAATCCTGAGAAAGAAAAACAGAGCTGGAGGAATCAGGCTCCTGGTCTTCAGACTATACTACAAAGCCACAGTAATCAAGAGAGTATGGTACTGGCACAAAAACAGACATACAGATCAATGGAATAGGATAGAAAGCCCCAAAATAAATCCAAGCACCTATGGTCAATTAATCTATGATAAAAGAGGCAAGAATATACAATGGAGAAATGACAGTCTCTTCAATAAGTGGTGCTGGGAAAACTAGACAATGTAAAAGCTACATGTAAAAAAATGAAATTAGAACATTCTCTAACACCACACACAAAAATAAACTAAAAATGGGTTAAAGACCTAAATGTAAGACAAGATACTATAAAACTCCTAGAGGAAAACATAGGAAAAACACTCTTTGACATAAACCACAGCAATATCTTTTTTGACCCACATCCTAGAGTAATGAAAATAAAAACAAAAATAAACAAATGGGACCTAATGAAACTTAAAAGCTTTTTCACAGCAAAGGAAACCGTAAACAAAACAAAGAGGCAACCTACAGATGGGAGAAAATATTTGCAAACAATGCAACCAATAAGGGATTAATCTCCAAAATATGCAAACAGCTCATACAGCTCGAAATGAAAAAAACAAACAACCCAATCCAAAAATGGGCAGAAGATCTAAATGGACATTTCTCCAAAGAAGACATACAGATGGCCAACAGACACATGAAAAGATGCTCAACATTGCTAGTTATTAGAGAAATGCAAATCAAAACTACAATAAGGTGTCACCAAATTTCTGCTTAAAGAGATAATTCCGAGATTTGGGTTGCCAAAAGGCCTACAGAGTGATGATGGACCTTCCTTCACCACCAAGGTGACCCAGCAGGCTTCCCCAGCTCTGGGTATTATCACTCTTCCTGGAGGCCCCAATCCTCAGGCAAGGTAGAAAAAGCAAATCATGTCCTAAAAAGAACGCTTGCTAAGCTGTGCCAAGAGACTTCAGAAACCCGGGTTTCCCTCCTGACGGTAGCCCTTCTATAGACCAGGATGATCCTAAAGGGAATTTTAAAACTTAGCCCATTTGAAATGATCTATGGGAGGCCCTTTTTGACTTCAGATATCTTATCAATGAGGGAACCCACAAATTGGTTTCCCCAATTGATAGCTTGAGCCAAATTCAAAGGACCCTCCAAGAATACGGAAACAAAGTGATGCTCATCCCCACAAAAGAAAAGGTGGCGGTCTAGTCAAGTCAGGGCACTTTGTCCTACTAAAAACTTGAAGGAAGAGTCCCCTGAGGACCAGCTACAACCAAAATGGAAGGGACCATATCAAGTGTTATTAAGTACCCCAACTGCTGTCAAGCTACTAGTTGGGTACATCTGCCTAGAATAAGTCCCAACCGGAACCAGAGGGGACCTAGTCCTGAGAGCCAGTGGAAGAGCTCAGATACCTGTTCAAGAGAACAGATCAGTGGCTTCACGTTTCTGTGGTGGGTTGGCCTAGTAATCCTTGTGTTTCTATCACGCTCTTATTCTGCCACTTTTCAGAACCCCCTCCCCCTGGTAAACATCTTTAGCCCTGCTGGGTCTCAGATAAAAATATAGTAATATGATGTCAAAAGCTATGATACTCCTAGTAGGACTTCTGACGATGGTCACGGCTCAGGGGGAATGGGAAAATAATGCTTTAGTGAACATCTAAAATAGTCGCCCGACATATACCCTGAGAAAACCATAATTCAAAAAGAGTCATGTACCAAAATGTTCATTGCAGCTCTATTTACAATAGCCCGGAGATGGAAACAACCTGAGTGCCCATCGTCGGATGAATGGATAAAGAAGATGTGGCACATATATACAATGGAATATTACTCAGCCATAAAAAGAAACGAAATTGAGCTATTTGTAATGAGGTGGATAGACCTAGAGTCTGTCATACAGAGTGAAGTAAGTCAGAAAGAGAAAGACAAATACCGTATGCTAACACATATATATGGAATTTAAGAAGAAAAAAAAATGTCATGAAGAACCTAGGGGTAAGACAGGAATAAAGACACAGACCTACTGGAGAACGGACTTGAGGCTATGGGGAGGGGGAAGGGTGAGCTGTGACAGGGCGAGAGAGAGTCATGGACATGTACACACTAACAAATGTAAGGTAGTTATCTAGTGGGAAGCAGCCGCATAGCACAGGGAGTGATATCAGCTCGGTGCTTTGTGACCGCCTGCAGGGGTGGGATAGGGAGGGTGGGAGGGAGGGAGACGCAAGAGGGAAGAGAAATGGGAACATATGTATATGTATAACTGATTGACTTTGTTATAAAGCAGAAACTAACACACCATTGTAAAGCAATTATACCCCAATAAAGATGTAAAAAAAACAAAAAATAGTCGCCCGAGGAGAAAAACTAGTTAAATGTTGGGTCTGCCATAAATACCCTGGCTTACAACAATCGTTACAGGTACAAATAGGTACATACAACAAGAGTATTATCAATTTAAACACATGGAAACCCACCGCCCACCCCAAGATATGAGTGTAATGGACAATACCCGCTTCAGGCTCGATACTTTGCCTCAGTTTAGCTCTTTTTTAAAAGGTGACATCACTTTTCCGTTAATCATGGCTAGTTTTGTTATCCAGAAAACCAGTCATGCTTCTGATGCCACTACACCTCTAATGGTTCTCTTGGCTATGGTGAGCCTCTTTGGAAAACTCCCTGGCCACCGGATGGTAATATCACCACAGTGTTTTGGAACCCGAACCCAAACTGCATTCCCACGAACGCCTCCACTCTGTGTGCTTATAATGAAGCCCACGTGCCTACAGGATAGGGATGGAATGGACTAAAAATTGTTGGGCTCTGTGGAAGCAGTGGGTAAAACCCTCTTACTTCACCATCTCATCTAAGCCGAGGGCATGGAATACTCCCAGACTTAACTATTTTGAATATACTAACGGGCCCGTGTCCCCGCATTGTGTCCATAACTTGCCCCTTCCATGGAGCCGGATAGCTGCTTCCTTGTTAAATTCTTCTGTTCCCAGATCTCTTATTGCACCTTCAGAATATGTCTGGATATGTAGCACTCCCCATAATGAGGGCCCAAAGACAAGTGCACCCCAGGGAAAATTTGGCCCCTATGTAAATGCTTATCCTTATGTTGATAAAGTGTGGCACAAGGGAGCCTGTACATTAGGACCCTGGGTCCCATTCACAGTAACAATACATAATAACACTCAAAACCATCCCAGGAGGGCCATTAGATTAATATCGGCAGGAATAGGACTGGCAGCGGGATTGGCGGCTCCATGGGGAGGCTTTGCCTACCATGAGATAACCCTAGAAAATCTAACCAACAGTTTAGAGAGCCTAGCCCTGACCACTGGAAATGTCCTGAATAGAATTTCAACTTCTTTAGACTCACTGGCCAATGTGGTTACGGGCAATCGATAGGCCTTGGATTACCTGCTGCCCGAGCAGGGTGGTGTTTGTGCAGTCATAAACAAAACCTGCTGTACCTATGTCAACAGTTCTGGCCAGATCAAGATGGACATCAAAAGATTTATGGGGCTTCCCTGGTGGCGCAGTGGTTGGGAGTTCACCTGCCGGTGCAGGGGGCGCGAGTTCGTGCCGCGGAGCGGCTGGGCCGGTGGGCCGTGGCCGCTGGGCCTGCGCGTCCGGAGCCTGTGCTCTGCAGCGGGAGAGGCCGCAACAGTGGGACGCCCACATACCGCAAAAAAAATAAAATAAAATAAAACCCTGATTCATATCATATTATGGGTAATACTAGACCAATAACATACATACTTAAAATATTGAGATGCATTTGTTATAATTGATCCCTTTAAAAAAAAAGATTTATGAACTAGCATCATGGTTACACCCTACAACCAGAGGTCAGACCCTAATACCATCTGGTCCTCCATTAAGAGCACCCTCCCTAGCCTTACTCGGTTCCTGCCCCTCCTGGGCCCAGTCATGGCCATACTTCTCCTCCTCTTTGGACCCTGCCTCTTTAACCACTTGGTAGAGTTCGTGTTTTCCAGGTTACAACAGTTCCACATCAAAATGATGGCTATGCGAGGATTCCTGCCCATACTGCCTTCCGACTTAAAACAAGCTGTCCTGCCCCTGAGATCCCTAGACCAGGCATCCAGAGATTTCTACTCCCTGACAGGCAGGGTTGATGCCCCTACCCAGCCCTGAAGCAGCTCCAGAAGAAGGACCATCACCCTTCTGCTTCCCATAAAACTATGGGAGTAAAATCTGAGGAGGAATGAGATAGGAGGGAAACGGACAAGACACAACCGCTAGATAAATGAAGAAGGGGCGCAGCTGTTGGGATTCGATAACGACCAGCGAGAACCAGCTGAAACCAAGGAGACTTTGAGAAGAGTCCGGTGATTGACCTTTTAGCTCATTATGCCTTCATTGTAATACTCAAAATCACTCCCCCTTACACCATAACAGTTCCAAGACAACGGTAAAAGACCAAAAAGTGGGCAGTGGCCCAATTCCTGCGAAGTCCCCACTCTTCCCTGAAACAGCAAGAATATTCCTCCTGCTCGTTAGCATACGAAATTATTCAGCCCATAAAAACCAACGACCCCCCATACCCCAGGGCCGCTCTCACTTTCTGAGGCGGTCTGCATTCTGCCTATGAAGTGTGTATCCCTCTAAATAAACTCACATTTTCTTTTCTTTGGCTTGCTCTTGAATTCTTTCCTGCGCGGAGCGAAGCACCCTCACTTGGGGGGTCCCAGGACACGACATTTCCTCTCAGGCAACAGTTTAACGGATGGGGAATCTTACAGGTCTGAAGCAAGGACCTGGAGCAACCTCCCACCAGCAGAACATGGCGGCAGTCTTCAATCCGGGGGCGGGGGGAGGTTGCTAGTTATATAGGGGGAATTGATGTCAGGTGGGCTCATCGGTTACCACGGAAACCAGCAGAGGGGCACGCCCCTCACCACCCCTCTGATAAGCTATCCTGGTGAAGATGTTCTGATCTAAAGGCTAGAACAAACAAACCACTAGCTGGAGCCTGGGGCCAATATGTAGGAAGGTCAGTCATGTGAGTAGGTGTAGGTGAAGCAAGCACTGGTTGCCATGGGGATATACAGAGAGCAAGACAACAGCCATCTTGGGTGGCCTGATCGTACAATAGTTTACAAAGTTGGAAAGTCGGGTGAGTTCTCTCAGGGGTGGGGATGGGGGGAGGGGGCTCTGACTTTCAGTCCAGATGTGACCCTGGAGAAGTTTGGATGTGAAAGTACCCTTGTGTATATTTTGGTTGCCTTGGTCAAAAGTCTGTTGACATCCTTCCCACAGGTGACTGGGGAAAGTTACATAACAGGCCTCTAGTTTCCTAGGGTGCCAACCAAGTTGTGGCAATCTCCCTTTTTATATAATTTCCCTTTTTCTGTAGTAATAGAACCCTCATTGTTTAGCTGGGTACATAACCAAGTGGGAGAAAAATGACATTTCCCAGCCTCCTTCCCAACATTTTGGTTTGGTCATGGGACTAAGGTTTGGCCAATGGGATGGGAGCAGAGGGGTTTGTGCAACCGCCAGAGAACATTCTTCATAGAAGATGTGTTTTCCCTCACCCTCTTCCTCCCTCCCTGCTTCTGGCTAGAATGTGGATTTGCTGGCATGATACTGTGATTTATAATAACGTACTTGGTCTTCGTCTTGTTTCTAGCATGGAGCTCCTACAGCCTTGGGATTTCCTAAGTGATAAAAGCCATGAAAGTGACTTTCGTCACTCTTTTTTTTTTTTACATCTTTATTGGAGTATAATTGCTTTACAATGGTGTGTTCGTTTCTGCTTTATAACAAAGTGAATCAGTTATACATATACATATGTTCCCATATCTCTTCCCTCTTGCGTCTCCCTCCCTCCCACCCTCCCTATCCCACCCCTCTAGGTGGTCACAAAGCACTGAGCTGATCTCCCTGTGCCATGCGGCTGCTTCCCACTAGCTATCTACTTTACGTTTGGTAGTGTATATATGTCCATGCCACTCTCTCACTTTGTCACTGCTTACCCTTCCCCCGCCCCATATCCTCAAGTCCATTCTCTAGTAGGTCTGTGTCGTTATTCCCGTCTTACTCCTAGGTTCTTCATGTCATTATTTTTTCCTTAGATTCCATATATATGTGTTAGCATACGGTATTTGTCTTTCTCTTTCTGACTTACTTCACTCTGTATGACAGACTCTAGGTCCATCCACCTCAATACAAATAACTCAATTTCGTTTCTTTTTATAGCTGAGTAATATTCCACTGTATATATGTACCATACCTTCTTTTTTTTTTTAAACATCTAAACAAGCTAATCTCCCTGTGCTATGCGGCTGCTTCCCACTAGCTATCTATTTTACGTTTGGTAGTGTATATATGTCCATGCCACTCTCTCACTTTGTCACAGCTTACCCTTCCCCCTCCGTGTGTCCTGAAGTCCATTCTCTAGTAGGTCTGTGTCTTTATTCCCGTCTTGCCCCTAGGTTCTTCATGACCATTTTTTTTTTTTAAGATTCCATATATATGTGTTAGCATACGGTATTTGTTTTTCTCTTTCTGACTTACTTCACTCTGTATGACAGACTCTAGGTCCATCTACCTCACTACAAATAACTCAATTTCATTTCTTTTTATGGCTGAGTAATATTCCATTGTATATATGTGCCACATCTTCTTTATCCATTCTTTTTTTTTTTACATCTTTATTGGAGTATAATTGCTTTACAATGGTGTGTTAGTTTCTGCTTTATAACAAAGTGAATCAGTTATACATATACATATGTTCCCATATCTCTTCCCTCTTGCATCTCCCTCCCTCCCACCCTCCCTATCCCACCCCTCTAGGTGGTCACAACACACCGAGCTGATCTCCCTGTGCCATGTGGCTGCTTCCCACTAGCTATCTATTTTACGTTTGGTAACGTATATATGTCCATGCCACTCTCTCACTTTGTCACAGCTTACCATTCCCCCTCCCCATATACTCAAGTCCATTCTGTAGTAGGTCTGTGTCTTTATTCCTGTCTCACCCCTAGGTTCTTCATGACCATTTTTTTTCTTAGATTCCATATATATGTGTAAGCATACGGTATTTGTTTTTCTGTTTCTGACCTCACTCTGTATGACAGACTCTAGGTCCATCCACCTCACTACAAATAACTCAATTTCATTTCTTTTTATGGCTGAGTAATATTCCATTGTATATATGTGCCACATCTTCTTTATCCATTCATCCAATGATGGACACTTAGGTTGTTTCCATCTCATGGCTATTGTAAATAGAGCTGCAATGAACATTTTGGTACATGACTCTTTTTGAATTATGGTTTTCTCAGGGTATATGCCCAGTAGTGGGATTGCTGGGTCATATGGTAGTTCTATTTGTAGCTTTTTAAGGAACCTCCATACTGTTCTCCATAGTGGCTGTACCAATTCACATTCCCACCAGCAGTGCAAGAGTGTTCCCTTTTCTCCACACCCTCCCCAGTGTTTATTGTTTCTAGATTTTTTGATGATGGCCATTCTGACTGGTGTGAGATGATATCTCATTGTACTTTTGATGTGCATTTCTCTGATGATTAATGATGTTGAGCATTCTTTCATGTGTTTGTTGGCAATCTGTGTATCTTCTTTGGAGAAATGTCTATTTAGGTCTTCTGCCCATTTTTGGATTGGGTTGTTTGTTTTTTTGTTATTGAGCTGCATGAGCTGCCTGTAAATTTTGGAGATTAATCCTTTGTCAGTTGCTTCATTTGCAAATATTTTCTCCCATTCTGAGGGTTGTCTTTTGGTCTTGTTTATGGTTTCCTTTGCTGTGCAAAAACTTTGAAGTTTCATTAGGTCCCATTTGTTTATTTTTGTTTTTATTTCCATTTCTCTAGGAAGTGGGTCAAAAAGGATCTTGCTCTGATTTATGTCATAGAGTGTTCTGCCTATGTTTTCCTCTAAGAGTTTGATAGTTTCTGGCCTTACATTTAGGTCTTTAATCCATTTTGAGCTTATTTTTGTGTATGGTGTTAGGGAGTGTTCTAATGTCATACTTTTACATGTACCTGTCCAGTTTTCCCCTTATTGAAGAGGTTGCCCCTTCTCCACCGTACATTCCTGCCTCCTTTATCAAAGATAAGGTGACCATATGTGCATGGGTTTATCTCTGGGCTTTCTATCCTGTTCCATTGATCTATCTTTCTGTTTTTGTGCCAGTACCTTACTGTCTTGATTACTGTAGCTTTGTAGTATAGTCTGAAGTCAGGGAGCCTGATTCCTCCAGCTCCGTTTTTCGTTCTCAAGATTGCTTTGGCTATTCGGGGTCTTTTGTGTTTCCATAGAAATTGTGAATTTTTTTATTCTAGTTCTGTGAAAAGTGGTAGTTTGATAGGGATTGCATTGAATCTGTAGATTGCTTTGGGTAGTAGAGTCATTTTCATGCTTTGGGTAGTAGAGTCATTTTCACAATGTTGATTCTTCCAATCCAAGAACATGGTATATCTCCTCATCTATTTGTATCATCTTTAATTTCTTTCATCAGTGTCTTATAATTTTCTGCATACAGGTCTTTTGTCTTCTTAGGTAGGTTTATTCCTAGATATTTTATTCTTTTTGTTGCAATGGTAAATGGGAGTGTTTTCTTGATTTCACTTTCAGATTTTTCAGCATTAGTGTATAGGAATGCCAGAGAATTCTGTGCATTAATTTTGTATCCTGCTACTTTACCAAATTCATTGATTAGCTCTAGTAGTTTTCTGGTAGCATCTTTAGGATTCTCTATGTATAGTATCATGTCATCTGCAAACAGTGACAGCTTTCCTTCTTCTTTTCTGATTTGGATTCCTTTTATTTCCTTTTCTTCTCTGATTGCCGTGGCTAAAACTTCCAAAACTATGTTGAATAAGAGTGGTGAGAGTTGGCAACCTTGTCTTCCTCCTGATCTTAGTGGAAATGCTTTCAGTTTTTCACCATTGAGGACAATATTGGCTGTGGGTTTGTCATATATGGCCTTTATTATGTTGAGCTAGGGTATCAGTGAGTCCAACTCCTTCACTGACTGCTAGCTTTCAGTAATTAAAGATTCTTGCCAGCTAATATTTCAGTGCATAGAGAGTAGTTTCAGAAAAGTCTCAGTTATTACATTTAGAGACTTTAAACTCAGGATCTTTATACCACTCAGAAGAGGCAGTGCTGTAGAATGATTGACCAGTCATGAGTGGACTCCACGAGTTGTAGGTTCCCACTCCAACTCTCCTGCTTCCTATTTTCTTGAACAAGTTAGGTAGTCAAAAACCTATTTTCTTATTTGCAGCACAGAGACAATGTTACTAGCTCCCCTAAGTATTGCTCTGAGGATCATGTACATAGTTTTAGCCCAGTGCCTATAGGAATTTCTCCAAATGTGAATTGCAGATATTTGTTATTTGGCTTGAGAAATAGGACAGGCATCACTAGAATTCTAGTTATTCTTTACATATATACACAAGTATTTCATTCAGAACTCAATTACTTTTATGGCTTTTGTTAATGAGCACACTGTGTGCTTTCAAAGCTGAGTGTTTCTTGTCACAGTGAGTGCAATGATTTGTCCTTGTGTTCAGATATACCTCAACCTCTGGAAAACTGCCTGGCATGTGGTAGGTCCTCAGAAAGTTTATTAAATGAATTTCTGGCTCAGAATTCCTGAGTAATAGTTATAAGCACACTATTAAAAGTATGATTATTAGTCAGTGATGGTGATTTAACCTTTATACTAATATTTAAATTATAAAGTTTACTTATGTAGCTATTTTTCAATAAGAACAGTCTCTGCCACAAATTTAAGATTCTTGAGTTGATACAAAGTTCAAATAGCAATGGGCAAGATTAATGATTGGTAGTTTATTTGCCACAGAAGTAGCTCTACATATAAATTACTAAAATATAATCTCAATATGGTAACCTCAAGGCTACCCCAGAATTTATTCCATTCATAAATGTTAAAACTCATCACTAAATTCCTATAGAGCTTAAAAAAACATGCAAAACTGGTATAGCACAAACAGATTTATTTACTATATCCATTCTTAACAAGCCCCTTTCAAGCACCCGTGGGTATGTTAATTAGGTGTTTGGGGCAAGGTCCTGGATTAGCCTTGGGATGGGGACTGGTTGCCAGGGGAACCAACCTTCTGAGCCGAGGGTTAGACATTTCAGCCCCACGCCACCCCCCAACCTCCTGGGAGCAGCTGGAAATTGAATTAATCACCAGTTGTCAAGGATTTAATCAATCATGACTCCACAAAAACCCAAAAGGACAGTGTTTGCAGAGCTTCCTGGTTGATGAACAAAAATGTATCCACATCCACACTCCAAACTACATGTGGACAGAAACTTCTGTGCTCAGGACCCTTCCGGACCTCACCCTATGTATCTGTTCATCTGTATTCTTTAATATCCTTTCTAGTACACCGGTGATCTATAATAAGTAAACTGTTTTCCTGAGTTCTGTGAGCCACTCTAGCAAATTAATCAAACCCAAGGAGAGGGTCATTGGAACCTCCAATCTATAGCCTGTCAGTCAGAAGCACAGGTGACAGCCTGGGTTTGTGAATGGCATCTGAAGTGGGGGCAGGAGGAAGGGCAGTCTCGTGGGACTGAGCCCTTAACTTGTGGGATTCTATCTCCAGGTAGATAGTGTCAGAATTGAGTTAAATTGTAGGACACCCAGCTGGTGTCACGGGATTGTTTGGTGTGGGAAACATCACCACTCATTTGGTAACCAGAAGTGCCAGGAGTGAAGTATTAAGTAGAGGAGATGCACAAAGGAGTGTATTTCCCCTCAGAGTTGGATGGTGCTCCGGCAGCCCTCTTGGATCAAGAGATGACTGTGAGAAGAGAAACCACACCCAGAGGACCAATAACATAGGCAGAATCTGGGTCCTTAAGAGCTCTGTGGAGCAGAGCTGCCACACATGCTCCAGACTTTGGAGGGTAGCAGAATATGCCACCCCAAAATACGCCTCTTTGCCATGTTAAAAAAACAAAATTCAACTAAGTGAATTGTAAAGATCTTTTTTTTGTTGTTTGGGTTTTTTTTTTGGCCGTGCTGCACAGCTTGCAGGATCTTAGTTCCCCAACCAGGGATCAAACCTGGGTCCCCAGCAGTGGAAGTGCAGAGTCCTAACCACTAGACCACCAGGGAATTCCCAATTGTAGAGATCTTATTGGCTTTATTCAATGATTCATGAATTGGGTAATATCCCATCTAGCACATAAAAAGGAGCTCTGAGGAGCTGTACAAAATGAAAGAGTTTTATAGGCAGAAGAGGGTAGGACAAGGAAGTTACTGGCAAAGAGTGGATTGTTTGTGACAAGGTCACATTCCTTTGCGCGATGACAGATTACCTCACTACTGCTGACCTTCCAAACTGATTGGTTTAAGAGTCTACTCCTGGGAGAGGTTGAAACTGTATTTTTTTTTTTTGCTCATTTAATTTTTATTGGAGTATAGTTGCTTTGCAATGTTGTGTCAGTTTCTACTGTACAGCAAAGTGAATCAGCTATACATATACATATATCCCCTCTTTTTTGGATTTCCTTCCCATTTAGGTCACCACAGAGCACTGAGTAGAGCTCCCTGTGCCTTACAGTAGGTTCTCATTTATTATCTACTTTATACATTGTATCAATAGTGTATATATGTCAATCCCAATCTCCCAATTCATCCCACTCCCCCCTTTCCCCCTTGGTATCCATACATTTGTTCTCTACGTCTGTGTCTCTAGTTCTGCTTTGTAAATAACATCATCTAGACCAATTTTTTCAGATTCCACATATGTGTTAATATACGATATTTGTTTTTTCTCTTTTTGACTTACTTCACTCTGTATGACAGTCTCTATGTCCATCCACTTCTCTACAAATGACCCAATTCCTTTTCTTTTTATGGAGAGTAATATTCCATTGTATATATGTACCACATCTTCTTTATCCATTCCTCTGTGGATGGACATTTAGGTTGTTTCCATGTCCTGGCTATTGTAAATACAGCTGCAATGAATATTGGGGTGCATGTGTCTTTTTGAATTATGGTTTTCTCTGGGTATATGCCCAGTAGTGGGATTGCTGGGTCACATGGTAGTTCTATTTTTAGTTTTTTAAGCAATCTGCATACTGTTCTCCATAGTGGCTGAATCAATTTACATTCCCACCAACAGTGCAAGAGGGTTCCCTTTTCTCCACACTCTCCCCAGTGTTTATTGTTTCTAGATTTTGTGATGATGGCCATTCTGACCAGTGTGAGGTGATACCTCATTGTGGTTCTGATTAGCCTTTCTCTAATGATTAGTGATGCTGAGCATTCTTTCATGTGTTTGTTGGCCATCTGTATATCTTCTTTGGAGAAATGTCTATTTAGGTCTTCTGCCCATTTTTTGATTGGCTTGTTTTTTTGATATTGAACTGCATGAGCTGTTTGTATATTTTGGAGATTAATCCTTTGTCAGTTGCTTCATTCGCAAATATTTTCTCCCACTCTGAGGGTTGTCTTTTCGTCTTGTTTATGGTTTCCTTTGCTGTGCAAAAGCTTTTAAATTTAATTAGGTCCCAGTTTTTTTGTTTTTATTCTCATTACTCTATGAGGCAGGTCAAAAAATATCTTGCTGCGATTTAGAAACTGTATTTAAATTAGGTATTCAGTCTCGGTTTGGTGACGTGGGTTTAGCACAAGTGACTCCATTTTGGGCCCATTGTCTTTTTTTTAACAAACAAAAGGATTATTTTGAGCTGATTATTTTGAGAAGTGAGACATAAAAGAAGCTCTGAAAACAGAAGCTACTCTTTTGTAAGAGACATTTACATTTACAAGGAAAATCTCCATTTGTGTGGGTTCCTCTCTATACCAGGAAGAGAAGAAGGACTAAATCACAAGAAACTCTTATCAGTGAAGAAGGTGCCAACTTAAATGTAACAACCTTACCCTTGTTTACCATGCTTTTCCTGGTCACCCCCCCAACACACACACCCTTCTTTCTTTTGTCTTTAGCTGAAGATGGTATTGAAACTTGTTAGGCCACCTCAGGGAGTTACTAAGTTTCCCTGGGTCTCTCCCAGGTATACAGGAGATACATATGTTAATAAACTTCTAGTTTTCTTTTTCCTCTGTGTTTTTTGTTGTGTGTGTGTGTTTCTTTGTTTGTTTGACTGCACCTTACTGGCATGTGGAACTTCCCTGACCCGGGATCAAACCCACGCCCCCTGCAGTGGAAGCACAGAGTCTTAACCACTGGACAACCAGGGAAGTCCCTTTTCTCTGTTAATCTTTTATTACAGTGGTCTCTGCTAAGAACTCAGAAGGGTACAAGGAAAAAATTATTTTTCCTCCCCCACAACTTCTCTGAGACTTGATCATGAGAGAGGAATAAATTTCTACCTTGTTTAAGCCACGGGTATTTGGAGGTTTCTGTTACTCACAGCTGAACCCAATCCTATTTGAGACTCAAATGGTGACTCACATTTCCTTGGCTGGCACAAATGCTTCACAGCTATTTCTACTCTCCAATCCTCACAATAGCTCTTTGAGGTAAAAAGCCTTTTCCTAATGAGGAAATGGAAACTTAGGCACTTGGTGGTGAAGTGAGACAAGTGATGCTGGCTTTGTCTTTCCAGGAGACTGTGCCTGCAGTCACTGTATTAATCACAATGAGTCAGCCCTGTGATGTCAGCCATGTACCAGGGAAACCAGAAAGCACAAGTCGTTCTTGGTCGGCCCTAACCTGAAATTAGTGAAGGTCTGTGGTGGGTTCATCCATCTGGAAACCAGCTCTGGACCAGAGGATGCTAGTAGTTTACAAGACCAAAACTCGTGCCAGGGAAACACGCAATGCCACTTCTCAGCTTCACAGAGAGACATTTCAAAGCCCCGGTGGGGGGGAGTTTTTGATGATGTTCCGCATAGTGGACAGTGTTCTGTTTTGCTGATGAACGTATTTTAAACTAGAGAAAGCAACAAAAGTCAGCAAAGAAAATTACTAGTGGGAGCCAAGGCAGGCCAAAAAATGCAACCATGTTGTGGCAGACCAAATACATCACTCTAACACCTCACACCAGTCAGAATGGGCATCCTCAAAAACTCTACAAATAATAAATGCTGTAGAGGGTGTGGAGAAAAGGGAACCCTCTTGCACAGTTGGTAGGAATGTAAATTGATACAGCCACTATGAAGAACAGTATGGAGGTTCCTTAAAAAACTAAAAATAGAACTAACATACAACCCAGCAATCTCACTACTGGGCATATACCCTGAGAAAACCATAATTAAAAAAGTCATGTACCACAATGTTCACTGCAGCTCTACTTACAATAGCCAGGACATGGAAGCAACCTAAGTGTCCATCGACAGATGAATGGATAAAGATGATGTGGCACATATACACAATGGAATCTTACTCAGCCATAAAAAGAAATGAAATTGAGTTATTTGTAGTGAGGTGGATGGACCTAGAGTCTGTCATACCGAGTGAAGTAAGTCAGAAAGAGAAAAATAAATAACATATGCTAACACATACATATGGAATCTAAAAAAAAAAAAAAGGTTCTGAAGAACCTAGGCAGGACAGGAATAAAGACACAGATGTAGAGAATGGACTTGAGGACACAAGGAGGGGGAAGGGTAAGCTGGGATGAAGTGAGAGAGTGGCAGGGACATATATACACTACCAAATGTAAAACAGACAGATAGGAGGAACCAAGATGGCAGAGTAGAAGGACATGCTTACACTCCCTCCTGTGAGAACACCAAAATCACAACTAGCTGCTGGACAATCATTGACAGGAAGACACTGGAACTCACCAAAAAAGATACCCCATGTCCAAAGACAAAGGAGAAGCCACAGTGAGAAGGTAGGAGAGGCGCAATCTCAGTAAAATCAAATCCCATAACCGCTGGGTGGGTGACTCACAGACTGGAGAACACTTATACCACAGAAGCCCACCCACTGGAGTGAAGGTTCTCAGCCCCACCCCAGGCTTCCCAACCTGGGGGTCTGGCAACAGGAGGAGGAATTCCTAGAGAATCAGACTTTGAAAGCTAGTGGGATTTGATTGCAGGACTTCAACAGGACTGTGGGAAACACAGACACCACTCTTGGAGGGCACACACAAAATGTGCGCATTGGGACCCAGGGAAGGAGCAATGACCCCAGGGGAGACTGAACCAGACCTACCTGCTAGTGTTGGAGGATCTCCTGCAGAGGCGGGGGGTGGCTGTGGCTCACCGTGGGGACAAGGACACTGGAAGCAGAAGTTCTGGAGAGTAATCCTTGGCGTGAGCCCTCCCAGAGTCTGTCATTAACCCCACCGAAGAGCCCAGGTAGGCTCCAGTGTTGGGTTTGCCTCAGGCCAAACAAGGAACCCAGCCCCACCCATCAGCAGTCAAGCGGATTGAAGTTTTACTGAGCTCTGCCCACCACAGCAACAGTCAGCTCTACCTACCACCAGTCCCTCCCATCAGGAAACTTACACAAGCCTCTTAGATAGCCTCACCCACCAGAGGGCAGACAGCAGAAGCAAGAAGAACTACAATCCTGCAGCCTGTGAACAAAAACCACATTCACAGCAAGATAGACAAGATGAAAAGGCAGAGGGCTATGTACCAGATGAAGGAACAAGATAAAATCCCAGAAAAACAACTAAATGAAGTGGAGACAGGCAACCTTCCAGAAAAAGAATTCAGAATAATGATAGTGAAGATGATCCAGGACCTCGGAAAAAGAATGGAGGCAAAGATGGAGAAGATGCAAGAAATGTTTAACAAAGACCTAGAAGAATTAATGAACAAACGAACAGAGATGAACAATACAATAACTGAAATGAAAACTACACTAGAAGGAATCAATAGCAGAATAACTGAGGCAGAAGAACGGATAAGTGACCTGGAATACAGAATGGTGGAATTCACTGCTGAGGAACAGAATAAAGAAAAAAGAATGAAAAGAAATGAGGAAAGCCTAAGAAACCTCTGGGACAACATTAAATGCACCAACATTCACATTATAGGGGTCCCAGAAGGAGAAGAGAGAGAGAAAGGACCAGAGAAAATATTTGAAGAGATTAGAGTCAAAAACTTCCCTAACATGGGAAAGGAAATAGCCACCCAAGTCCAGGAAGCACAGAGAGTCCCATACAGGATAAACCCAAGGAGAAACACGCCGAGACACATAGTAATCAAATTGACAAAAATTGAAGACAAAGAAAAATTATTGAAAGCAGCAAGGGACAAATGAGAAATAACATACAAGGGAACTCCCATAAGGTTAACAGCTGATTTCTCAGCAGAAACTCTACAAGCCAGAAGGGAGTGGCATGATATATTTACAGTGATGAAAAGGAAGAACGTACAACCAAGATTACTCTACCCAGCAAGGATCTCATTCAGATTCGATGGAGAAATCAAAAGCTTTGCAGACAAGCAAAAGCTAACAGAATTCAGCACCACCAAACCAGCTCTACAACAAATGCTAAAGGAACTTCTCTAAGTGGGAAACACAAGAGAAGAAAAGAACCTACAAAAACAAACCCAAAACAATTAAGAAAACGGTCATAGGAACGTACATATGGATAATTACCTTAGACGTGAATGGATTAAATGGTCCAACCAAAAGACAAAGGCTGGCTGAATGGATATAAAAACAAGACCCATATATATGCTGTCTACAAGAGACCCACTTCAGATCTACGGACACATACAGACTGAAAGTGAGGGGATGGAAAAAGATATTCCATGCAAATGGAAATCAAAAGAAAGCTGGAGTAGCAATACTCATATCAGATAAAATAGACTTTAAAATAAAGAATGTTATAAGAGACAAAGGACACTACATAATGATCAAGGGATCAATCTAAGAAGAAGATATAATTATAAATATATATGTACCCAACATAGGAGCACCTCAATACATAAGGCAACTGCTAACAGCTATAAAAGAGGAAATCAACAGTAACACAATAGTAGTGGGGGACTTTAACACCTCACTTACACCAACGGACAGATCATCCAAAATGAAAATAAGTAAGGAAACAGAAGCTTTAAATGACACAATAGACCAGATAGATTTAATTGATATTTATAGGACATTCCATCCAAAAGCAGCAGATTACACTTTCTTCTCAAGTGCGCACGGAACGTTCTCCAGGATAGATCACATCTTGGGTCACAAATCAAGCCTCAGTAAATTTAAGAAAAGTGAAATCATATCAAGCGTCTTTTCTGACCACAACGCTATGAGATTAGAAATGAATTACAGGGAAAAAAATGTAAAAAACACAAACACATGGAGGCTAAACAATACGTTACTAAATAACCAAGAGATCACTGAAGAAATCAAAGAGGAAATAAAAAAAATACCTAGAGACAAATGACCATGAAAACACGATGATCCAAAACCTATGGGATGCAGCAAAAGCAGTTCTAAGAGGGAAGTTTATAGCTATAGAAGCCTACCTCAAGAAACAAGAAAAATCTCAAGTAAACAATCTAACCTTACACCTAAAGGAACTAGAGAAAGAAGAAAAACAAAACCCAAAGTTAGAAGAAGGAAAGAAATCATAAAGATCAGAGCAGAAATAAATGAAATAGAAACAAAGAAATCAATAGCAAAGATCAATAAAACTAAAAGCTGGTTATTTGAGAAGAGAAACAAAATGGATAAACCATTAGCCAGACTCATCAAGAAAAACAGGGAGGGGCTTCCCTGGTGGCGCAGTGGTTGAGAGTCCGCCTGCCGATGCAGGGGACGTGGGTTCGTGCCCCAGTCCGGGAAGATCCCACATGCCGCGGAGCAGCTGGGCCCGTGAGCCATGGCAGCTGAGCCTGCGCGTCCGGAGCCTGTGCTCCGCGGCAGGAGAGGCCACAACAGTGAGAGGCCCACGTACAGCAAAAAAAAAAAAAAAAAAAAAAAAAAACAGGGAGAGGACTCAAATCAATAAAATTAGAAATGAAAAAGGAGAAGTTACAACAGACACCGCAGAAATACAAAGCATCCTAAGAGACTACTACAAGCAACTCTATGCCAATAAAATGGACAACATAGAAGAAATGGACAAATTCTTAGAAAGGTATAACCTTCCAAGACTGAAGCAGGAAGAAACAGAAAATATGAACGACCAATCACAAGTAATGAAATTGAAACTGTGATTAAAAATCTTCCAACAAACAAAAGTCCAGGACCAGATGGCTTCACAGGTGAATTCTAGCAAACATTTAGAGAAGAGCTAACACCCATCCTTCTCCAACTCTTCCAAAAAATTGCAGAGGAAGGAACACTCCCGAACTCATTCTATGAGGCCACAATCACCCTAATACCAAAACCAGACTACAAAACCATACTACAAAAAAAGAAAATTACAGACCAATATCACTGATGAATATAGATGCAAAAATCCTCAACAAAATACTACCAAACAGAATCCAACAACATATTAAAAGGATCATACACCATGATCAAGTGGGATTTATCCCAGGGATGCAAGGATTCCTCAATATATGCAAATCAATTAATGTGATACACCATATTAACAAATTGAAGAAGAAAAACCATATGATGATCTCAATAGATGCAGAAAAAGCTTTTGACAAAATTCAACACCCATTTATGATAAAAACTCTCCAGAAAGTGGTCA
Source organism: Pseudorca crassidens (assembly GCF_039906515.1). Taxonomy (NCBI): domain Eukaryota; kingdom Metazoa; phylum Chordata; class Mammalia; order Artiodactyla; family Delphinidae; genus Pseudorca; species Pseudorca crassidens. The sequence continues at coordinate 96,947,798 of NC_090317.1, forward strand.
TAGAGGGAACCTACCTCAACGTAATAAAGGCCATATATGACAAACCCACAGCAAACATCATTCTCAATGGTGAAAAACTGAAAGCATTTCTTCTAAGATCAGAAACAAGACAAGGATGTCCACTCGCACCACTATTATTTAACATGGTTTTGGAAGTCCTAGCCACGGCAATCAGAGAAGAAAAAGAAATAAAAGGAATACAAATTAGAAAAGAAGAAGTAAAACTGTCACTGTTTGCAGATGACATGATACTATGCACAGAGAATCCTGAAAATGCCACCAGAAAACTACTAGAGCTAATCAATGAATTTGGTAAAGTTGCAGGATACAAAATTAATGCACAGAAATCTCTGGCATTCCTATATACTAATGATGAAAAATCTGAAAGAGAAATTATGGAAACACTCCCATTTACCATTGCAACAAAAAGAATAAAACACCTAGGAATAAACCTACCTAGGGAGACAAAAGACCTTTATGCAGAAAACTATAAGACACTGATGAAAGAAATTAAAGATGATACCAACAGATGGAGAGATATACCATGTTCTTGGATTGGAAGAATCAATATTGTGAAAATGACTATACTACCCAAAGCAATGCAGGTTCTTCTACAGATTCAATGCAATCCCTATCAAATTACCAATGGCATTTTTTATGGAACTAGAACAAAAAATCTTAAAATATGTATGGAGACACAAAAGACCCCAAATAGCCAAAGCAGTCTTGAGGGAAAAAAACAAAAGCGGGAGGAATCAGACTCCCTGACTTCAGACTATACTACAAAGCTACAGTAATCAAGACAATATGGTACTGGCACAAAAACAGAAACATGGATCAATGGAACAAGATAGAAAGCCAAGAGATAAACCCACGCACCTATGGTCAACTAATCTATGACAAAGGAGGCAAGGATATACAATGGAGAAAAGACAGTCTCTTCAATAAGTGGTGCTGGGAAAACTGGACAGCTACATGTAAAAGAATGAAATTAGAACACTCCCTAACACCATACACAAAGCTAAACTCAAAATGGATTCGAGACCTAAATGTAAGACTGGACACTATCAAACTCTTAGAGGAAAACATAGGAAGAACACTCTTTGACATAAATCACAGCAAGATCTTTTTTGATCCACCTCCTAGAGTAATGGAAATAAAAACAAAAATAAACAAAAGGGACCTAATGAAACTTCAAAGCTTTTGCACAGCAAAGGAAACCATAAACAAGACCAAAAGACAACCCTCAGAATGGGAGAAAATATTTGCAAACAAATCAACGGACAAAGGATTCATCTCCAAAATATATAAATAGCTCATGCAGCTCAATATTAAAGAAACAAACAACCCAATCCAAAAATGGGCAGAAGACCTAAATAGACATTTCTCCAAAGACATACAGATGGCCAAGAAGCACATGAAAAGCTGCTCAACATCACTAATTATTAGAGAAATGCAAATCAAAACTACCATGAGGTATCACCTCACACCAGTTAGAATGGGCATCATCAGAAAATCTACAAACAACAAATGCTGGAGAGGGTGTGGAGATAAGGCAACCCTCTTGCACTGTTGGTGGGAATGTAAATGGATACAGCCACTATGGAGAACAGTATGGAGGTTCCTTAAAAAACTAAAAATAAAATTACCATATGATCCAGCAATCCCACTACTGGGCATATACCCAGAGAAAACCATAAATCAAAAAGACGCTTGCACTCCAATGTTCATTGCAGCACTATTTACAATAGCCAGGTCATGGAAGCAATCTAAATACCTATCGACAGATGAATGGATAAAGAAGTTGTGGTCCATATATACAATAGAATATTACTCAGCCATAAAAAGGAATGAAATTGGGTCATTTGTTGAGACGTGGATGGATCTAGAGACTGTCATACAGAGTGAAGTCAGAAAGAGAAAAACAAATATCGTATATTAACGCATGTATATGGAACCTAGAAAAATGGTACAGACGAACCAGTTTGCAGGGCAGAATCTGAGACATAGATGTAGAGAACAAACGTATGGGCACCAAGGAGGGAAAGCTGTGGCGGGGTGGGGATGGTGGTGTGATGAATTGGGCTATTGGGATTGACACGTATACACTGATGTGTATAAAATTGATGACTAATAAGAACCTGCTGTATAAAAAAATAAATAAAATTAAATTTAAAAAAACAAAAATAAAACTAATACTAAACTTTCTTTGGGTTATTTGTATGGAAATATGTTAATATAAATGTTTCAGACATTACATGAAATTCCTAAAAATCTTATATGTTCTGGTATAATGTTATAAGTCATAATTCTAGTTATTATTTTAAAATGTATATCTCAGAAATAACTAAAGTTCCCTGTCAATTGCATTATTATGAACTTTGAAATCTTTAACCGTGGTCATTTTTAAGTCTTTTGTTATTTACAGACAGTTCTGGGTGTACTCTGTTGGTTTTGCAAAAATGTTCCTGTAAAAGGGTTTCATCTTCAAGGAATTCATGGAAAAAACTCTGACAAGCACAGGTTTCTGATAACTGACTATACTGCTGGACTGAATGAATAAGCATTTTCAGAACTCTAATGGAAAACTGATGAATTCATAAAAGTGCTAAAAAAAGATCAAGATAAAAATAGTTAATGGGACTGAGTGAACTGATGAGGATGATTATAATTTTTGTGACTTTCTGTTTGAATTAAAAAAATATGACTTCTGTTAACAAATGAATTACTTCTGTACTTCAACAAAATTCTTTTAGAATCTTTATGTTTGGCATGATATAAATTTTGATTTTGTGTTCTATGTTGTGTTCTATCTTTATATATGGGATACAAATAATTTGTAAGCATTATTTCATTCCCATTTTTGGATAATTTACTATTCCTTAAAAGAAATAATATAAATTTATGCTGTTCTCAACCAGTCATTACCTGTAGTATTTAAGAGGGCAGAAGAAAAGACAGCCCTACAGACTTGGAAGGAGATTTTTAACAAAAGTTAGCTTATGGCTATCCTGTAAATATTTGTTGGAAATTCAAATTTTAAACACTTGTTGAATATTATCATTAATTACAGCAAAATAATATAACATATATTCATTATATACACTATAACATATATAACATTATACTATATAATATGTATATAACATGTAATTATATATACAATGAAATCAATACCAGTAACAATTTCAATTATAGAATTCAGGCATTTCTAGGAAAACAAAGGAACTCAACCTTGACACTCTTTCTGTTGTTGTTATTGTTATTTCCCTTTCTACAAGTCCTGATAGAACAAAACCCATTATGAAAAAAGCATCATTTGCAGAACTATTCTATAATATTACAATTTGGACCATTATGACTCATTAATATTCTCTTAATTGACTTGAAAATTAAGCAAGGTAAAATATTTCCAAAGAACAAAATGCAAACAAACGAAAAAAATCAAGGCTCATATTTATTTCCCTAAAAATGAGTAAATGGAAGATTGATTGATCATCTGGAATAAAATAATTTAGAATGAAAAAAAAAAGATAGCTAGTGGGAAGCAGCTGCATAGCACAGGGAGATCAGCTCGGTGCTTTGTGACCACCTAGAGGGGTGGGATAGGGAGGGTGGGAGGGAGGCGCAAGAGGGAGGAGATATGGGGATATATGTATATCTATAGCTGATTCACTTTGTTATAAAGCAGAAACTAACACACCATTGTAAAGCAATTATACTCCAATAAAGATGTTAAAAAAAAATACAGCACCCTGAATTGTGTCTCTTTGGCATGAGGATTGATGTAGGCTGATTATTTAAGGCCCCCAAAGACTCAGGAAGAAACTTTGACCATCCCCCTAACTGCCTAAAAAGATTTAGATAGAGGACCTGTTCCAGGAAGGGAGCTATCACCATAGATAACTACAGTATGAACTAGGTGAGAAGACAGGGGGAATCTAGCAAAGTCTGTTAAAATTCCTGTGTCCCACGGTCTGCATAGCCCAGCAAACATTTATTTACCAAACAGTGCTTTTCCATCTCCTGTGAATTGCCTGCCCCCCTCCACTGCCCTTGAAGTCCCAAACCACTATCCCCAATATCCTCTTTTGACTTTCTTCCTCCCTGACAATGTCAAGTCTAAGAACTTAACCTAGTCGTAAATCCCAAGGACTTTTTTCCTAAAAGTTTTATAATTTTATATTTTACATTTCATTCCAAGATTCATTTTGAGTTAATTTTTATATAAGGTGTGGGCTTTAAGTCTAGGTTCATTTTTTTGCGTGTGGGTGTTCAATTGCTCCAGCACCATTTGTTAAGGCTATCCTTCCTCCATTGAAATGCTTTTGCATTTTTGTCAAAAATGAGCTGAGCCTAATTGTGTGGGTATATTTCTGGGTTCTCTGTCCTGTTCATTGATCTATGTTTCTATGCTCTTGTCTCTGACAATACCACACTCTCTTGATTACTGTAGCTACAGAGTAAGACTTAAGTCTTCACATCGAGTGATTCCTCCCACTTTACCCTTCTTTGTCAAGATTGGCTTAACTATTCTATGGCCTCTGCCTTTCTGTATAAATTTTTTTTTTTTTTTTTTTTTTTTTTTTTTTGCGGTACTAGGGCCTCTCACTGCTGTGGCCTCTCCCGTTGCGGAGCACAGGCTTCGGACGCGCAGGCTCAGCGGCCATGGTTCACGGGCCCAGCCGCTCCGCGGCATGGGGGATTCTCCCGGACCGGGGCACGAACCCGTGTCCCCTGCATCGGCAGGCGGACTCCCAACCACTGTGCCACCAGGGAAGCCCCCTTTCTGTATAAATTTTAAAGATGCTTGTCTTATGTCTACAAAGGACTTTGCTGAGCCTGTGATAGAGATCACATTACTCTGTAGGAGGGCAAAATGTGCCGCCCCAAAATGTGTCTCTTTGACATAAAGATTATTTTAGATTGGTTATTTTTTACGAAACAGCAGACATGGGAGGCACCCTGAAATCCAAGTCGAAGTTACCTTTCTGTAAGAGACATTTACATGTATAAGGGAAATCTCTTTTATAAGGGTGTCTCCACACAGTACCAGGAAGAGGGGGATGACCTTACCTCTAGAAACTCTTATCAGTGGAGAAGGTAAGGACTTTAATCGGCATAACAACATTACCTTTGTTTACTCTGCTTTTCCTGCTTTCCTCCCATACCTGATACCCCCCCACCTCAGCCTCAACATCCTCTTTTGTCTTTAGCTGAAGATGGTATTTAAGGTGAGGGCTTTGGCCATTTTGGTGAGTTATTCAGTTCTCCTGGGTCTCTCCCACGTGTACATGTTTGTCAAACGTTTGTTTGATTTTCTCCTATCAATCTGTCTCATGTCAATTTAATTCTTAGACCAGCCAGAAGAACCTTGTAGGGTAGAGGGAAACTTTTCCTCCCCAGCAACTCCCGTAGATCAATTTGGGAAGAACTGACATCTTTAAATGTTGTCTTCCAATCCATGAACACAGTGAGTCTTGTTTAGGTCTTTGGTTTCTTTCATCAGCATTTCACACAGATGCTGTACATGTTTTGTTAAATGTATACGTAAGCATTTTTCTTTGGAGTGATTGTAAATGGCATTGTTTTTTAAATTTCTATTTCCACGTGTTCATTGTTAATATATAGAAATATGGGGACTTCCCTGGCGGTCCGTGCTTCCAGTGCAGCGGGCACAGGTTCAATCCCTGGTTGGGGAACTAAGAACCCACAAGTCGTGCGACGCAGCCAGAAAAAAAAAAAAAAAAAAGTAATATGATTGATTTTTGTGTATTGATCTTGTTTCCTGTGATCTTGCTGAATATGCTTATTAGTTCTAGGAATTTGGGGTATATTATTTGGAATTTCCTATGTAGAAAATCATGTCATTTGCAAATAAGGGCAATTTTATTTCTTCCTCTCAAATATGTATGTCTTTTATTTCTTTTTCTTAACTTATTGTTCTAGCTAGAATTTCCAGTACTACGTTGAATAGAAGTGGTGAGAGTGGATATCCTCACCTTATTGCTGCTTTTATGGGAAAGCACTGTCCTTCACCAGTAAGCATGATATTAGCTGTAGATTTCTTTTAAACGCTTCTTTATCAAGTTCGGATCATTCCCCTCTGTTTCTAACGTGCTGAGTGTTTTGATCATGAATGGGCATTAGATTTTGCCAAATGCTTTTTCTGTACCAACTAGCATGATTATATGATTTTTTTTTCTTTAGTTCGTTGATATGTTAGATTACACTGATTTTCAAATGTTCAACCAGCCTTACATACCTGTTAAGGCTATCCTTCCTCCATTGAAATGCTTTTGCACTTTTGTCAAAAACGAGCTGAGCCTAATTGTGTGGGTATATTTCTGGGTCCCACTTGGTCATGGTGTACAATTCTCTTGGTATCTTTTTTTCAAGTCATTTCCTCTGAACTTCAACTATTATCTCCAGAAGAGAAAAGTTTCCAGAGGTGAAAAATGTCACATCACGATCTAGAGGCAGGGAAGTTTACTCTGGGTCTGGAGCTTAGCGATCTGGACTCAAATCCCAGTTTTGCCATTTACTAGCTCTGGAACTTTGGCAAGTCACTTAATTATCCAAACCTCAGTTTCTACATCTGTAAAATGGAGATAACAATGCCTGAATGGGAGAATTAGACGATTAGGTACTGACTCTGACACGTAATATTCAATAATGGTACCCATTTGAATTCCACAGCAACAAGCATTTTGGAGTAGAATTAGAAACATCTTATAAACGCAGTTATATAGAATATTAGGAACAGGGCATTGAGGTGACATAGCAGGATTTTCCTAAATGTTCACAATCTCAATCATTTACCCTGGAGGATTTTTTTTTTCATCTTACTAGATGCTTTAATAATAGATACCACTGCGAGACACCAAGAGGGTCCTTCAAAGACATTCTCATCACTAGTTATTAATTTATTAAATGAACAGCCATTAGTGCTCTGCAGGCCTCTACAGAACCTCACTGCAGGAGCCCCACACCCATTAGCCACCTGGTTTGCACGTACCACTTCACCCTGACTCTTCAGGTCCATCAAAGAGCACCTCGATTCTAACTCCTAATTGCCCAGGTGCTCTTCCAAATGCTCAGTCTTGCTTCTTTTGATCTAACGAGGTCTTTAAACAGGGAATAAATAAGGCTAGTCCACTTTTTAGTGGTGATGCAAGAAAATAAATTGGCTGGGAGAAAATTAATCAACAAAACAGAGTCCTGCACTTTACTTTCAACCCCATGCTCTTTGAAAACAACTAAGGAATCAAAGTGATCTATGATACTGGCTTTCAAATATTTACGACTGTGACCCCCAATGAGAGATACATTTTTATACTGGGTTCCAGTATACACATACACACATATAACTGAAGCAAAGTTTAATGAAATAATACTTTTCTTACTATCTGTGATGCATGCTGAAGTTTCCCCATCTACTTTATCACTATTATTTTTTAATGCTGGTTGCCACTACCAATGCCATGACCCACTAATGGGTCATGAGTGAGCCACAAGTGGGCCTCAGCCATGGGTCAGGTAGGGCAGACAGAACTCCTGCTAGGCCACTGGGAACCACAGCAGTGTGCCCTCCACGGGCCTCCCTGTAAGCTGGCGTTTCACTCAGTCTGGCTGTGAACAAAAACTCTTTCTCCTCTCAGGAGCACAGTAGCAAAAGTCAGCCACATTTCAAGGGAACTCCCTTAAAATGTGCAAATGTCTGTCTAAGTGCTTCTGAATTTTCTGTGCCTGGAACACAAATAGAAGGAATATAAGCAACATTGATTCAGCAACTGAAGTTGGCCAGGCTCACCATGCAGGGGCCATGTTTCACTCCAGCTTTGCACCCCAGGCCACAGATAGACAGATGCCAAAGAGCTCTAAGACGAGGGGTTGCTCATGACTCCTCCAATGAGCTCAGCCCCTGTGAGTGCATGTGTGTGTAGAGGGCAGGGAGCGGAGATCTAGTTGTTCCTGATGTTTAAAACATGAAAATACCACCTCCCCTGGCCTGACTCCTGTCCCCTTTGGCCTTTCTTGACCACACTGGCCGCAAAAGCCCCACATACATCACCCAGGAGAACCAGTAGGTGCAGAGACACATCCCAGCCAACACAATGAACAGGATGGAGATGAGACTCTCAGACCTCTGGAACCCAGAACACTTACTTACTGTCACAAGCAGTTTCTGCTCCCTGGGGTGGAGACTTGGGTGGGCCTCTAGGAAAGAGTCCTCTACTCTGTGAAGACATGGGGCCCAGTGCAAACAGAAAGGCAGGACCTACTCCTCGTTCTTGGGGGAAACCTGAACACAGTCTCAGAGGGGGAAGTGAAGAGTCCTGTTTGATAACAGAAAAAGGGAGTATCTTACAAGGTTAAAGAAACTTTGGTCATACATGTAACACTTTTTTTAAAAAAATATTTATTTGGCTGTGTCGGGTCTTAGTTGCAGCACGCGGGATCTTCATTGAGGCACGTGGGATCTTTCGTTGCGGCGTGCGGGCTTCTCTCTAGTTGTGGAGTGCGGGTTTTTCTCTCTCTAGTTGAGGCGCGTGAGCTCAGTACTGGTGATGCGCGGGCTTAGTTGCCCCACAGCACGTGGGATCTTAGTTCCCCGACCAGGGATTGAACCCACGTCCCCTGCATTGGAAGGCGGATTCTTTCCCACTGGACCACCAGGGAAGTCCCCATACATGTAACACTTTAAAAGGAGGGAGATTGCTGTATTTTTTTCTGAGCTGTGTCTCCCAGTCTCCCAGATGCTGGTGCTCTTTGGAGAGAAATGTTACTTTACTTTGTGCAACTTGAGGCTAACTGGTGTGTCCAGAACTATTTGTTCATTCGGAGCTCTGAGCAGCAGTTTTCTGACCCCATGGAGCTGGGGGGAGGAAGGGACCGGCCAGCAAGCAGGCACACAGGCTGAGGATCGGACTTGACTGGCCCCTTCAGTTCTGATGGACCCCACCCTGGGAGACAAGAAAAAAGCTCCCCGGGAGTTTGGTCTCAGAAACAGGGAGGCCTGGGCATTTCCAGCGTGCGGGTCGGGGAGGGAGTTAAGACGCAGGGGCCCTTGAGGGCACAGTCACATCAGGTATCCTTCACTTCTCAGCTGCTGCGATCTTCTGTGCTGTGAGGGACTTAGCGGGAGGGCATAAGCTGTCCTAGGGCCAGAGGATCAGAGAAGAGAGTAGGGTCCCCTCCCTTGAGATTGAGGTAAAGATGGCAGAGTGAAGCAACAGCCCGGGACAGCTGGGCCCAGCAGACGGTGTCCTCCAGAATGTAACACTGTGGTGGCCTGACAAAGGTGGGTGGACCGGAGGGCTGTTGACCATCCTTGTGAAACCACCACAGGGAGACCTCTTCAAAACAGCCAGGGAGCTTTCTGAGAGGGAATTTTCCAAAGATCAAGCTTCCGGGGATTTTAATACTGCAAGTTGAGTCTTTGCATGGAAAACAAAGGGGAAAATATGAACCTTTTGTCTCTACATTTTCTCTCCCCTTTCCTGAAAGAACCAATACAGTGAGGCCACAGCATTCCTATTGGCTAAAGCAAATACTGTCTTCAAAGCCTAGTTGGGGTGCTGGGAGGAGAGAAAGGCTGGGGCTAGTGGCTCGCTCACCAGATTGCCCCCGCAAGCCTCTATGTCTTCTTACAGTTCTGAGCAGTCCAGGCTTTGTTCTATCCGGTGACCCGCCTGGAGCCTCTAGTGCTTTGGAACATTGCCAGTGTTCCCCAATATTCCCAGTTCTCCCCCTCCTCCTGGGCACATGGGGAGACCATACTTCCCTGCCTTGGTGAAGTGTGGCCATGTGACTTTTTTTTAAATATTTACTTATATATTTGGCTGCACCGGGTCTTAGTTGAGGTGTGCAGGATCTTCGTTGCATGCGGGACCTTTAGTTGCGGCATGCGAACTCTTAGTCGCAGCATGTGGGATCTAGTTCCCTGACCAGGGATTGAACCTGGGCCCCCTGTATTGGGAACATGGAGTCCTAGCCACTGGACCACCAGGGGAGTCCCTGTGTGACATTTTTGGCCAGTAAAATATGAGAAGCAACATGTGTCACATCTGGGTGGAAGCATTTAAGAGTGATGATTCTCCCAAGCTTTCTTTCTCTGTTGCAGCAAACCCTAGAGCCCATGTTTGGATAACAATGTCCTCAGATCCTTCTTCAGCCTTGGTCCCTGAGTGGCTACAATGCACAGGGCCCCCCTAATAAGTCCATGTTGGACATGTAGCCTGAGCAAGAAATAACCCTCCGTCAGCCACTGAAGTTCGGCGGTTGTTTGTTACCACAGCATAATGTGGTCCATCCTGACGGGTACAAAGATTTGCTTAGCAGAATTCATAGTACCTTAACATTTCCCAAGGTACTAAACAGCCAATGATGGGGTGAGAAACTTAGTGAACTCAAAACTGGGAACTCTCCACTCCCCTTTCTCTCATGAGAGCTCATAATGGCCACAATTGACTGGGAACTCATTCCAGGCAACTCCGGATCTGTTTGGAAAGTAACTCTCACGTTCCCAGAATTCTACTGGGCTGGGTAGCTCTATAAAAATCTGTCTCCCCGGAGGCTACTTCAGCGTTGATACTTGTTCAGAAACTTTAAGCCAAACAAATGTTCGGTAAAAAGCTCACCATCTAACTACCCAGGCAGACCTGGAGCAGCATTTTGCAGCTGACTCTCAGGAACCCACTCCAAATGAAAGGAAGGACATTCCTCCCAAGGTGGCACCTTGTTCCTCAGTAACACAGGCTGCAGGTCTGCTGTGGACTCTCATGGTTACCCAATGCAGAGATCTCGCCTCCAGGGTTCTCACGAGCCTCACTCAGTTACCATGGCCACAACGTACAGTTTGAGCAAACAACATTTCTGACCTCATCTTGTTCTCACATTTGAAAAGTAAGACATTCAGAGAACGAATTCATTTTGAAACATTAAAATCAACCAACGAATTAAGAATTTTGATTACTGCGATCAAATGAGTACAAGCCACGAACTAGGAACCTCATTTTCCACCCATAGGAAAAACAAGGACTGCCTAAAAAATCATTTTGACAACTGTTGAAATTTCAGTATAGAGTATATTTTAAATAATAGTATTCTACTGATGATAAAGATCCTGATTGTAATAATGGCATCATGGATAAGAGAAAGTCCTTGCTCTTAGGAAATACACACTTAGGTATGTAGGGGTAAAGGGTCATGATGTTTACAACTAACTCAAACTGTTCGTGAGAAATGATAACAATATGGAGAGAGAGAGAAAGCAAATATAGTACATATGAAAAGGTGCTCAGGGGCTTCCCTGGTGGCGCAGTGGTTGAGAGTCCGCCTGCCGATGCAGGGGACGTGGGTTCGTGCCCCGGTCCGGGAAGATCCCACATGCCACGGAGCGGCTGGGCCCGTGAGCCATGGCCGCTGAGCCTGCGCGTCCGGAGCCTGTGCTCCGCAGAGGGAGAGGCCACAGCAGTAAGAGGCCCGCGTACCGCAAAAAAAAAAAAAGAACCATGCATGTTCCAGATTAGTGACTTTCAAACTTTTTTAACGATAAGCCACAATAAAGTATAAATATGCAGCAATCCAGACACACACACACACACATATAATCTGAACAAACGCATACAGATTAAAAGTTCCACAAAACAATACGTACAATATTACATGTGATGCTCTGTGACTTTTCTATCCTGTTTTTTTTTTTTTTGATTGGTAAATTCCTTTAATATTTCCATGACTCAGGAGTTAAGATTTTTTTTACGGCTAAAGTGTTTCTTGATATATTTCCCATCCCCTGCCTGAGCTCCCGCCCCACCTCCCAATCTCAGACAACTAATTACCGGTTTAGAAGATATTGGCTGATGCCAAACATTTCTTCTCTGCTCTTTCTGTTCCTTTCCTTCTGCTCAGAGACTCCTGTTCTTCCTTAATCCTTCTCTAAACTGTTGCTAATATTTGAGAAGTTTGTTTGCTGCAGGCTTGCTATACACAGTTGTGAAATTTGAACAAAATGTGGTAACATGCACATTACTTACTTGATTTTTTTTGGCTGCGTTGGGTCTTCATTGCTGCGCACAGGCTTTCTCTAGCTGCGGTGAGCAGGGGCTACTCTTCATTGCGGAGCGTGGGCTTCTCATCGCGGTGGCTTCTCTTGTTGCAGAGCACAGGCTCCAGGCGCGCGGGCTTCAGTAGTTGTGGCTCACGGGCTTAGTTGCTCCACGGCATGTGGGATCTTCCTGGACCAGGGATTGAACCCGTGTCCCCTGCATTGGCAGGCAGATTCTTAACCACTGCGCCACCAGGGAAGTCCCCACCTTACTTATTATTGTGATATGCTCTGCTCTGGGCAACACCAAATAAAGGATATTACCACTCAGATCATATCTACATCAGCCAAATATTTTCCCAATACTGATACCAGAGTGTGTTATGTTGAAGATAAAAATAGCAGCTTGTGTGCTGCAGAAGACAGGAGATTAACTTCCTTCTATACACAGCAATCTACCTCTTGGATCTGGGCATCAGAGTCTATCCTGTTTTTTAAAATGCTGGTTGTGACCCATTAAATTGAGTTGATGACCACTAATGGTCACAATCCATTTGAACACTCCTGCACTCAGTGGTGCTTTCTGCAACATTTCTAATAGTTTGTATTACCTAGAGACACAGAAGAAGCACTATGGCCTTGAAGAACTGACAGCTCAGCACACCCTGAATCCATGTGGTCTTTGAAAACACACCCCTTCAAATACAGAGAGAGGACATTAAGATTAGGAATTGCCAGGATGTTGACAAAGGCAGTCATTGTTACATGCGTGTGGAGGTCGGCTTGAGCATGTTATGTAGCAGACACACAGCCTCTACTCTGGCATTCAGGCTTGGGGGCTTACAGTTGGCCACCTCCCATCCTGAGAAATCGCTCAGCCCCCCTTCCCAGCTACTGGCTGCCTCCTTTCCTCTTGGCCCGTTAGTCAGCCCCAAAGTGTGTGGCCCATAATAATTCCCACACCTAATGGGATCATCCAAGCTGGAGACTCCCCGCCCCACTAACAGCATCTCTGTGTCTTTTGGACACTCTTCCCACAAAACAGGAAAGAGGATTTTGTGGCCTCCTCGGGAGAGTCACAATGCATGTCTGCATATGAAAGACTCTTGAAAAGTCCTGCAGAAGAGAAACCTTTTTAATCTTTTTTTGTTTTTAACCGTAGTATTTTTAGAAATGTATTTATCCACAGACAATGCCCCCTCCTCTTTTTTTCCCTACCCTGCCCTAAAGTTCCTTTGCGGCTAAGGCCACCCCTGGGAACAACTGTGGAGTAAATGATTCTTTGTTTTAAACACCCCCTAACACATCTCAGACCGCACGAATCACTGCCACCACCTTAGGTCTAAGTCCCTTTCCCATCACCCTTCTCTCCTGTCCTACCCATCTTCCTGGACCCTAGTGTCCCCAGGCTCCTGGGGGAGGGGGAGGAGGGTTGTAGTAGAAAACAAAGGGATTGGACTTTTTTTAAATTTATTTTTGCCTGCATTGGGTCTTCGTTGCAGCATGCGGGCTTTCTCTAGTTGCAGCGAGCGGGGGCTACTCTTAGTTGCGGTGCGTGGGCTTCTCATTGCGGTGGGTGGCTTCTCTGGTTGCCGAGCACGGGCTCTAGGCACACGGGCTTCAGTAGTTGTGGCACGCGGGCTCAGCAGTTGTGGCTCACGGGCTCTAGAGCACAGGCTCAGTAGTTGTGGCACACAGGCTTAGTTGCTCCACAGCATGTGGGATCTTCCCGGACCAGGGCTCGAACCCATGTCCCCTGCATTGGCAGGCAGATTCATAACCACTGCACCACCAGGGAAGCTCCAGGGATTGGGCTTAATGGTTGCCCCACCAGGAGAATTGGCACGGTTTTTAGTACTTAGCCAATGGATTAACTCTAATTCAGGCATGCAGGCCCAGTTTCCTGGAAGATGGGGGGAAGGGATGGGAGTGGAGCCCTGTAGCCCTAGAAACTTCCAATTCCTAGTCTTCTCACCAGAAGGCACATGTTCCTTCTTGCTTCTTTTCCAATTATGCCCATGTGACAGGAGCAGAAATCCATAATCTCCCCCCTCCCACACATGGCATTTCCCAGGGTCCTCCTCTTCCCAGGGCCATCTCTGGAGGCAAACTGTTCCTTCCACCCTCCGCTGTAATTTTCACCCCCGCCCCCATCCTGTTCCCCTCTCCCCACACCAACCACCATCAAGCCCAGTTAACTAAACTCCCTTGCCTGGCAAGGCAATCTGGGCCACCCCAGGGTGGCACAGTCAGTCCATCTGGAGGACAAACACCACGTGCTGGGCCATGCTGAGCAGAAGACCAGAGCCCAGGAGAAACGGTGTCTTGTGGCCCGAGCTGCCCACCCCCCGGGAGAGAAGGCTGTCAGACAGCGAGGCGTTGACCGGTCCCTCAGTGGTATTGGCCGCCTCCGCCACCGGGGCCCTCGGGGCCAGCAGCTTGGAGAGGAGGCTGCTGAACCTGCTCACTGTGGTGGCTGCTGGCTCTGGAGACGGACCTGGACTGGACGCGGTGAAGTTCAGCTCCTCGGGGTCCACACAGAGGCCGTCGGCGGAACGCCCAAAGGCCACCTGGCGGAGGTCCAGGCCGGCCACGGAGCCCGGGGAGGCGCACGGCACGTCGGCGGCGCGCCCAAAGCTCTCCATCCAGTCCCGCAGCCACTCCAGGCGACAGTCGCAGCGCCATGGGTTGCGGAAGAGGAAGAGGCGGCCCAGGAAGAAGCCGGGCTGGAAGGCTGCCCAGGCGAGCACGGTGAGATGGTTGCCGTTGAGATGCAGGGCCAGGAGGCCCGAGAGGTTCTGGAAGGCGCCCTCTTCCACGAAGGCGATGCGGTTGCGGTCCAAGTAGAGCAGCTCGAGCTCAGCCAGCTCGGCGAACCAGGCGTGCGCCACGCGGCCCAGCGCGTTGCCGCCCAGGTTGAGCGTGCGCAGGCGGCGGAGGCCGAGGAAGGCGTCGGCCGGCAGCGCGGCCAGCAGGTTGTCGTTGAGCAGCAGATGCTCCAGGGCGCTGCAGTCGCGGAAGGCGCCGCCGTGCACGGCGCGGACGCGGTTGGCCTGCAGGCTGAGCGACCGCAGGCGGCGCAGACCCAGCAGCGAGCTGGAGGCCACGGCCTCGATGCGGCTGCGCTCCAGGTACGCATGCGTCAAGTTGGCTAGGCCGCGCAGAGCGCCGGGCACGCGGCGGAACAGGTTGTCGAAGGCGGCGAACTCGCGCAGGGCGGGCAGCTCGGCCAGGAGGCGCTCGGGCACGCTGAAGAGGCGGCAGGCGGCCAGGTCAAGGCGCCGCAGGCGGCCGAGTGCGGCGAAGGTGCGCGCATGCAGGTAGCGCAGATCGCCGTTGTGCGCCAGGCGCAGCTCGGCCAGACGCGGCAGGCCCTTGAAGGCGCCAGGCGTGATGAAGGACAGGTTGTTGTGGCGCAGCGACAGGCGGCGCAGCGACGGCAGCGTGCCGAAGGCCCGCTCGCCCAGGAAGCGCAGGCCATTGCGGTCCAGGTCGATGGAGGCCGCCTCGCACGGGAACTCGGCCGGCACCCGCAAGAGGCCCGCGCGGTCGCAGCGCACCGAGCAGCCGCGCTCCACGCTGCTGCAGACGCAGGCGGCCGGGCAGGCGCTCGCGCAGGCGTCCTCGGCGGCCCGGGCGCTGGGCAGGCCGAGGACCACCGCTGGCGGGGGCGGGGACGGGGGAGAGGGGAGGGAGGAGAAAAGACAAAAAAGGAACAACTGTCAGCCACAGGATCGCCCCAGGTCCAATCCTACCCGTAAGCGTGGCAGGATGCGGCCATCCACCAAGTTCTCAAACGTCCCGCAGAGCCCTGTCCTCCAAAGGGCCTCGTTCCGCCTCCCAGACCTTACTCAGGTTTCCCCACCCATCACGCCCTTCGCCTTTGCTCTCAAGTTCTGTTCATCAGCAAAACTCAGCTGGAATCCAGGCACCTGACCCAATCCTAAATCCCCACCACCTGTATCATGGCTTGTGCTCTCCTAGACCGCGACCTAGAGGGCCTGTTGTCTGCATGCATAGAGGGACCTGGAGGGCATCACTGTGGCCTACGCTCTAGCCTTGTGCTGCCTAGTACCTAGCCCCCATGCACATGGGGCTGTTGAGCATTTGAAATGTGAGTAGCTTGAACTGAGGTGTGCTCGCAGTGTAAAATACACACCAGATCCCAAGGACTTAGTACCAAAAAAAGGTAAACTATCTCATCAATAATTTTTATATTGCTTACATGTTGAAACGATATTTTAGATATATTGGGTTAGCGAAAATATTAAAATCAACGTCGATAGTTTCTTTTCACCTTTTTTATTGGGCTGCTTAGAGAATTTAAACATGTGTGGCTTGCATTATATTTCTATTGGTGCTGCTCTATTCCCTCCCACCGTAAGAATTCAATTTTTGAGGGCTTCCCTGGTGGTGCAGTGGTTAAGAATCCACCTGCCAATGCAAGAGACACGGGTACGAGCCCTGGTCCGGGAAGATCCCACATGCTGTGCAGCAACTAAGCCTGTGCGCCACAACTACTGAGCCTGTGTGCCACAACTGCTGAAGCCTGCGCACCCTAGACCCCGTGGTCTGCAACAAGAGAAGCCACCGCAATGAGAAGCCTGCGCATCGCAACAAAGAGTAGCCCCGGCTCATCACAACTAGAGAAAGCCCGCGCGCAGCAACGAAGGCCCAGCACAGCCAAAAATAAATTAATTAAATAAATTTTTTAAAAAAATAATAATTCAGTTTTTGAAAACCCCCACTGAGCAAATTAAGCCTCATTAAGAAGGGAGAATTAGGAAACAGGTTGGGAATGAAAGTAAAGCCTATCAATCTTTTTTTTTCTTTAACAGTCACTATAATTAAGCCATAAGGACAGCATACTAAATAAACTATCGATGACCTTCTTACACATCTCAGAAATTACTTGTGGACACTGTGTGGTTAATTCCATTCACCAGTCTTCACTCTCTAGAGCCTTTTTTCCATCCTCAGGGGAAGGACTGGTGCTTATAAATTAATTTTGTTCTCAGCATTTGAATGGAGGATCAGATAAAGCCTTCCAAAGCCCTCCAGGTGGCTTGCCACCTGCAGGAAAGCAGAATGGCATGGCCTGCTTCTGTATGGTAGCCAGAAGTCCCAAGCCCCATCTTCAGTTCCATTGGAAAAGGCAGGATGGAAGAGGTACAAGTTTTATTTTCTGGCCAGGAGCAGCTGGCAGGTGGAATGTGCTCCATCTGAAATTCCTGCAGAGGAGCAAAGGTACCCAGATGTAAAACCTGACCACTGCTATTTATAATTTCTACCTGTCCTCGACAGTACTCCCAAATTCCGGCAAACACCCTGGCTACCGTGCAGTCCCTCCCACTGTGTACACGTTATGCTGCCTTGCCTATCCAAGCCCTGGTGGGAACCTGAAGGTGTGGCCACACAAGGAGTGTGTATCAATAGACGTGCTCGCTGCTGCCTCTGTAGGTTTGCTCAGCTTCCGATGTCTTTTCAGTACATCTGTTATGGACACTCATGTTTTTCTCAGTTTCTAGGAAGGGGATTCAGCCCTTTCAGACTTGGCTGGAGAACACTCAGCCCTTTGAGGAACCCTTCAGTTGTAAACTGTAGCTAGTTCAAAATTCTGATATTCCAGAGACTTAGCTTTTCCCTCTCCCTAAGAACTGTGAACTAGATACCAAGCTTCCAGCAAGGTTCTTGGACCCTGTGCTGGGCGTGGCTGTAAACGGGGCAGCTGCTGGGCGGGACAGACAGACACCCTGTTAGAGCGACAGGGCCAAGAATGTAACCTTAACTCCAGGCATCAGCTGGACAGAGGCAGAACCTTATTCTATTAACTCTTCCAACTGGGTCAAGCAGAGGCATCAGATTTCCTTACAAATAGTCCTTCATTCTACTCTCTTCTCCTTTCTAATTAAGGGAAGTGCACTCTCAACCATATGACTCATGTTTCTGCTCCACAATAGCTAATATTGTTCCAGGCACACTGTATGGCTCAGTAAGTATTTGCAGAATTAAATAGAATTGACGCCTTCCTCTGTAACAATCCCTGCTGGGGGATGTCATTTATTTTTAAAATTTTGTTAAGGAATTCGTGGGATTATGACAGACAGCATACAACCAATTTGCTTGCATAACGCAAGAGATCAAAGTTTGGGCTCTTCGGCTGCCAGTTTTTTTTTTTTTTTAATACATGCAAGAGGGGTGGGGGTGAAGCTTTTTATTGTATATCTTTTTACCTTGTACATTTTGAGCCATGTGAATGTATTGCCTATTTCACAAAATAGATTAAAGTGGGGTTTTTTTTTAACTTTAAACACTCAAGATGTCACTATTAGAGACCTATTTTCAGCCTCTGAAACTTTGAGAGCCATTAGGAACAATAACTAATTTACTGGACTATTCAGTGAAATTTAAATTAAATCAAGTGAATTCTCAGAACAGACAACCAAACTCCAGTATTGGTTTACCCAATATGAAGACTAAGTATATGCCTAGTGAGCCAGAAAAACAGGGCACCAAAGCAAAATTTTTATTTATTTATTTATGCCTGTGTTGGGTCTTTGTTGCTGTGCACGGGCTTCTCATTGCGGTGGCTTCTCGTTGCGGAGCACGGGCTCTAGGCGCGCGGGCTTCAGTAGTTGTGGCACGCAGGCTCTAGAGCAGAGGCTCAGTAGTTATGGCACACCGGCTTAGTTGCTCCGCAGCACGTGGGATCTTCCCGGACCAGGGCTCGAACCCGTGACCCCTGCATTGGCAGGCGGATTCTTAACCACTGCGCCACCAGGAAAGTCCCCAAAACAAAATTTTAAAAAATAATAACATAGGGACTTCCCTGACGGTCCAGTGATTAAGACTCTGTACTTCCACTGCATGGGGCGCGAGTTCAATCCCTGGTCGGTGAACTAAGATCCCCCATGCTATGAGGCGCCGCCAATTAATTAATTAATTTAATTAAAGAATAATAACATATTTGGGTGAGTTCTGCTTGCAATAATGGCAGAGTAGCTTGATCAGACTAACATTTCTGCTGATTGCTAGTGTCAACTCTGGAAAGATATTTTTAAAAAATCATTTGAACACAACACTGTAAATCAACTGTACTTAAATTTTAAAAAAAAATCACTTGAAGGCACTGGAGAGAAACCTAAACAGGCCACCAGAGTAGATACGACCCTTAAATGAAAAGAAGCAAACTAAGTGAGAGGCACATTTAACTGGCTTTTCCTCTCAGGGCATTTTCAAGTCCACACTGCACATGGGCAGTAGAGCTCAAGCAGAAAGCAAGAGTCTTACTGGGCTGAGAAATTAGAGGTCAGAGTGTATAGCAGCAACAGTGGCTGGAAATTGAGGAGGGAAACCATAGGAAAGAGGGAGCCACAAAATTTGCACACAAGCTCTGCTTAGATCCTTGTTTGAGTCCTAAAGTGCATGTATATGGAGTGAGTCCAAGAAGCCAAGAACAGAACTCCAAAAGAACTAAACAGAGATTTCAGCAATTTCCCAGTAATGGAAAGCAGATTAAGAGTTCGAAGTCCACCTAGTTAGAAGCTCTTATAAAATACCTCGACCTTTCCACTGAAACCCCAGAGGGCCACACCTCAGGAATAAAGACCATTTCCCAGGGCAAAGGGTAAAACGGAACTAGGCCTTCCCTAACAAAGACTGAAACCAAGCTTCCCCTGTATCAAGGGGATCTGCCAGTAGTTTAGCTGAAGGCCAGAAGGAAATTCAACACTCTTCAAAGGAAGATGAGAGGATCTAGAGTTTCTATAGCCACAATATCTGCTATACAATCAAATAATAGTAGATATGTGAAGAAGAAGCAAAACACGACATTGCTCAAGAGGAAAACAAATAGTTAACAGGAGTAGACACAGTGACAGCCCAGATGTTAGAATTACAAAACAAGGATTTATTATAATTATGTTTAGGAATTTATAGGAAAAGATGGATATAATGCATGAGGACATGGGGAATGTGAATTTTAGAAGTATGGGTCAATTAAAAAAGAAGGTATGGAAACTGTGAATATGAACCAAGTAGAAATCTTAGTACTGAAATAATACCATATCTGAAATTTTTTTTAAAAATCATTGAATAAGAAAAACAGCAGACTAGACACAACGGAATAAATATTCACGAATTTGAAAGAAGTCAATAGAAATTACCCAAAATGAAGCTCAGGGAGAAAAAAGATTGGAAAAAATATGATCAGAGCTTCAATAACCTATGGGACAATATCAACCAATTAGACTAACATGCATGTATTTGGAGCCCCAGAGGAGAAAAGAGAATATGGCAAAAAAATAATTGAAGACAATTTCCAAAATTTGATTAAAAACACAAAGCTCAGCAAACCCCAACTAATATCACACATGCGCGCGCACACACGTATTATCTAGGCACATCACAGTCAAACTGCTGAAAACTAAAGTAGAAAGAAAATTCTTTAAGGCATCCAAAGAAAAAAGACACATTACATAGAGTAAACGTCAATTAAAAAGTGATGACTGGGGCTTCCCTGGTGGCGCAGTGGTTGAGAGTCCGCCTGCCGATGCAGGGGACACGGGTTCGTGCCCCGGTCCGGGAAGATCCCACATGCCGCGGAGCGGCTGGGCCCGCGAGCCATGGCCGCTGAGCCAGCGCGTCCGGAGCCTGTGCTCCGCAACGGGAGAGGCCACAACAGTGAGAGGCCCGCGTACCGCAAAAAAAAAAAAAAAAAAGTGATGACTGATTGCGTATCAGAAACAGTGGAGGGCATAAGACAATAGAATTGTCTTATAAGCTGCTGAAACAAAAGCAAAATCTGGCAACCCAGAATTCTATATCCAATGGAAATATCTTCAGAAATGAAGTACAATAGAGATGCTTTCAGGTTAACAAAATCTGAGAAAATGCATCTCCATCAGATCTTCTGCACAACAAAAGATGAAGACATTGTTTAGCTTGAAGGAGAATGACACTAGATGAAAGTCAGATCTACAGGAAGGAATGAAGAGCAATGGAAATGGCAAATATGCCACTAAATATAAAAGACCTTAATTACTTAACAGACAAGTGACTGTTGAAAGCAAAAATAACAATGTGTTGTGGAATTTATAACATATGTAAATGAAAAATATGACAATAGCATAAAGAATGAGAAGAAGGGTAAACTAAATTGTACTCATAAGGATCTCGTGTTACACATGAAACTGTATAAGACTAATGCAAAGTAGACCACGATACAGACTTGATGTAAGGGATATGCACCACCAGCATAACTGCGTGGGCCACAGAAACCATGCCGCAAGCCCATCTGGGTGCTGACTGCCTCTTGATGCTTTTAAGAATGGGCATTGCAGCGGTGGTGTGGATCTTGTCAATTAAGTGGAGAATGGGGAAGCAAAGGCTTTTCCCCAAACCTTTAAGGTGGGTTTTTGTTTGGGGTGGGTTCCCCCCACCCCGGATTTTTACTTTTAAATCTTAAATGATATACTGCAGGCCTCAGGCATGACAGACAATGAGCAGGTGAAGAACCAATGGGAAAGTGTTCAAAAACTCCTGTGTTAGCTAACAAGCTTCTGAATGTATGGCTGTAGTCCACAGAGAAGGCTGGGAAAGGTAGCAAGGAGATGCTGCATCAGCTACTGCAGCCTTCAAACAAAGTTGGTGTCTCTTTGGACTTTAAAATTGTTCCTATGTAGCTTATTTTATTTTTGTTTAATCAAATACACAAGAGGGTTTTTCCATGGGGGAAAAAAAGTAGACCATGATAAATTAAAGATGCATATTGCAATCCCTAGAAAATAAAAAAGAATCTCAACCCCTACCTCACAGCATACACAAAAACTCATTTTAGATGGACCAAAGACCTAAATGTAAAAGCTAAAACTATAAAGCTTCTTGAAGATAACACAGGAGAATATCTTTGTGACCTAGCAGTAGGCAAAGATTTCTTAGGGAAAAAAAAAAGCATTACCATAAAGGAAAAAAGTAATAAATTAGATTCATCAAAATTTAAAAGTTCTCATCTTTGAAAGACACTTGAGAGAATGAAAAAACAAGCCACAGACTGTGAGAAAATATCTGTATATTTTCTCTGTATATATCTCATAAATGACTTGTATTCAAAATGTATAAAGAACTCTCAAAACTCAATAATAAGAAAACAGGCAACAAATTATAAATAATTTATTAAATAATAATATTCAAATAAATATAATTTTATAAATAAACTTATTTGATAATATTATTAAATAATAAACTATAAATAAATAAATCACCCAATTAATAAATGGGCAAAATATTAGAAGAAACACTTTACCAAAAAAGATATACAGGAGACAAATAAACACATGAAAAGATGGTCAACATTATTAGTTGTTAGGGAAATGCAAATTAAAATAGTCACCTATTAGAATGACTAAAATTAGAAAGACTGACCACACCAAGTGTTGGAGAGCATATAGAATAACTGGAACTCTCTTACACTGCTGGTAGGAATGTCAAATGGTGCAACCATGTTGGAAACAATGTGGCAGTTTCTTGAAAAGTTAATCATACACCTGCCTTATGATTGACCCATTCTACTTGTAGGGAAATAAAAGCACACGTCCATACAAAAGGCTTGGGCATGAATGTTCACAGCAGCTTTATTCATAATAACCCAAAACTGGAAATAACACCGACACCCATCAAGAGTTCAATGGGGGGACTTCCCTGGTGGCACAGTGGTTAACAATCTGCCTGCCAATGCAGGAGACACAGGTTCGATCCGTGGTCCGGGAAGATCCCACATGCCGTGGAGCAACTAAGCCCATGAGCCACAACTACTGAGCCTGCACTCTATAGCCCGTGAGCCACAACTACTGAAACCCGAACGCCTAGAGCCCGTGCTCCACAACAAGAGAAGCCACCGCAATGAGAAGCCCGCGCACCGCAACGAAGAGTAGCCCCCGCTCGCTGCAACTAGAGAAAGCCCGCGCACACCAACGAAGACCCAACGCAGCCAAAAATAAATAAATAAATAAATGTATAAATAAATAAATAAAAAGGAGATGGATCTATTTGTATAACATGGAAAGACTTCTAAGATATATTTTTTTAAAAAAAGTTGAATGGGTAAACAAATTATGATATATGCATACAATGGAATACTACTCAGTGATAAAAAGGAATGGATTATTGATACTTATAACATGGATGACTCTCAAGATAATTCTGCTGAGTGAAAGAAGCCAGACAAAAAAGAGCACATACTGTATGATTCCATTTACAAAAAATTCTAGAAACTGCAAATTAGTCTATAGTAACAGAAAGATCAGTGGTTGCCTGGGGATGGATGGGGGGGGCAGGGAGGGGCAGAAGGGAAGCATTATAAAGGGGCATGAACTTTGGGGGTGATGGATGTGGGATATGTTCATTACCTCAATTGTGCTGATGGTTTCATGAGGGAACACTTTAAATATGTTTAATTTGTTATATGCCAATTATATCTCAATAAAGCTATTTTTTAAAAAAGATACCATTTGTGTGTGTGCCTGTATGTGTGTATGACTTGTATACAGAATATAAAAACTATTCCTACAAATGAAGAATAATGAAAAGACAAACTAAATAAAAATGAGTAGAAGACCTGAACACTTTACAAAAGAATATATTAAGTAGCCATTAAGCACAAGAGAAGGTGCTTTACATAATTAGCCATTTGGGAAGTGCAAATTAAAACTACAGTGAGATTTCCCTACACACTCACTAGAATGGCTGACAACCCTACATACTGGTGAGGATATAGAACAACGGGATTCTCTTACATTGTTGATGTGAGTGGAAAATAGTTCAGTAACTTTGGGAAACTTTGACAGTATCTATTAAAGCTAAACATATGACTATGATTCAGCAATTCCATTCCTAGGTATTTACCCAAGAGAAATGAAAAAAAAATGTCCACATGAAGACTGTACAAGAAAGTTCACTGTGGCTTATTCAGAATAGACCAAAACAGGAAATTACTCAACAGCAGAGAAATAAATTACAATATAGCCATACAGTAGAATACCACTCAGCAATAAAAAGGAACAAACTATTGACACAACAGAAACATTACAGTGAGCAAAAGAGAGCTGACACATGAGTACATACTATACGATTACATGTACATGCAGTCCCAGAACAGAGCTGCTGGAAGTGGCTCTGGGAGCTCAACAGAACATGGCCT
Source organism: Pseudorca crassidens (assembly GCF_039906515.1). Classification (NCBI taxonomy): domain Eukaryota; kingdom Metazoa; phylum Chordata; class Mammalia; order Artiodactyla; family Delphinidae; genus Pseudorca; species Pseudorca crassidens. The sequence goes on from NC_090317.1 coordinate 96,972,046, forward strand.
GCAGACGTATTCCACCCCCAAAGACAGCAAATATGCACAGGGCAGAGTTTGGGAAGTATGGTACCATATGTTGTCCAGGTGATATAAGCATGTCTAATGCTATTCAAATTAACCACAGTTTATGGGTTTCTTTTGCTCTTATAACAACCAACTTTTAATAAGTATTTGCTCGGGCCAAAGCTTGCTCTATATATTATTCCGTTTAATGACAACCCTGCAATGTAAGTATTCTTCTCTTCTACTCACAAAAAGAGGAAACTCAGGTTCAGGGTGGTTAAACACCATCAACCTTTGATTTCTGTCTTTCCACTGTACTGTACTATCCCCCACCCCCCAACCCTAGCCTTTCTGAGCTTCTGTTTCTTTAACTGTGAACTGAAGAGCCTGCACTTCCTGACCTTGGAGGGCCCTTCTGGCTCTCATTTTCCACAGTTGGACAGCAGCTGTTGCCAAGCACCACGTCTAAGAAAAAATACCCCACTCAAAACCCCATATTTCTCTGCAGCCTCCTCCAAGCCACAGCTGTTTGGACTGCAGGTGAACATTTTTGGGGTTTTTTTGCGGTACGCGGGCCTCTCACTGTTGTGGCCTCTCCCGTTGCGGAGCGCAGGCTCCGGACGCGCAGGCCCAGCGGCCATAGCTCACGGGCCCAGCCGCTCCGCGGCATGTGGGATCTTCCCGGACCGGGGCACGAACCCGTGTCCCCTGCATCGGCAGGCAGACTCTCAACCACTGCGCCACCAGAGAAGCCCAGGTGAACCTTTGACCTAAGCAGAGCCAATCAGATTCATTCCTTCCCTGTGAACATGGAACAGGCAGCGAGATCATGTGAGCACCAACTGCTATATAGCATTGGGGCTGGGGTTTGTACCAAAGCCATGTACAGGTCAAAGTCATCAGGGAGTGGGAGCCAAAGGCAAGGTAAGGAAACTGGTGTGCAGAGAGAGGAGTAGATTGGCCATGAGAATCACAGAAAAGGAGATAAGGGACAGTGGAAAGCTCCCTTTAGTTCCCATAAGGCCCTGCTATAGCTATTTCTGTGACATTTCCCTGCTTCCATTTCAGAAACCCACTCAAAACATCTGGGCAGACCAGTGGATTTCTGTTCCTTGCAACCGAACCACCTCTGCTTGTAGTGGACATTTGATGCCTTTTCCGGCTACCCAGCTCCTTTTAAGTAGTGTTCATACATTTAGGGAATTTCCTACATTGTAAGTCCTGCCTCCTCAACACAGAAGCCAGAAACTCTCTTTTCTCAACTTCCCTTGCAGTTAGGGCCCAGGCATGTGACCTAGCTTTGCCTGTCAGAAGTAGGCGTCAGGCAGAAACCATTTTCTGGCCAGGATGGTGGCAGAGGGCATCTGGCTTCCAGGCTCCCATGGTGGAATTTCAGGCACCCAGCACCCAGCAGGATGCCTGTGAACGGTCAGGTGTGTCCGCCAGTGGTGGTGGCCATGGGGTCTTTGCTGGAACTGCTCCACTACCTGATTTAGGCATTGCTCCAGGCAGTGGACCTCCAACCAGGAAGCCTGGGAACACCTAGCACCCCTGAATAAACCCTTTCTCGTCTTCAGTGACCTGGAGCGGGTTCTATGGCTTTGCAGTGAGATTCCTGAGCAACGTCCTAAGTAAGACAGGTTCCCGTAATCCCTTGGGTACCATCTCCTCCTTCTGGCCCCTCCCCCTTTCCCTGAGAACCTCATGAACTCCTCACCTTGAAAGAGAAAACGACTCAAATTCGAGACCAGGCAGCACCCCCTCAACCAAAAGGAAGCTCTTTGCCATTCATTGGCAGGAAATATAGAAAATGGAATCAAAAATTGTTTAGGCCATCCCCAATTTTTCCAAATTCAAATGAAAAGCGGCCTCTCCTGGAATCAGAAGGGATCATTCCAAAGACAAATCTCCTTGGCTGTCCAGAGCTGAGTTCCGTGGGAATCCCTTGGCCAAAAAAACATTTACCAATTAAAATAAAGATCCCAGGTTGTGAGAAGAGGAAGTCAAACTCATTGGCAGTTCCTTAGCAATTTATTTTCTCCCATCAGAATTTTTGGGAAGGCTCCATGTGGAAATCTGAAAAGGCTTCAGTGCTTTTATTCCCAGCCTGAGGTAGGGAGGGGAAGATGAGAAATTCAGCAGGATGGGCCTCAGCTCAGCCTGCCTCTGTCATAGCTCCAGGATTCACATGTGGGGCATTCCAGAGCATTTGGTCTGGAAACACTCCTCCTGAGGGTGCGGCCTCTCACATATCTCTCGTAAACTCTGATGACACTGCCTTTTCCCCCCTGCTCTCTCATACTGCTTTTTTTTTTGTTTTTTTTTTCTTTTGTTTCTCAGTTTCCTCATCTGTAATAGGTGGACAATTATGAGGAACAAATGACTTGTAATACTTGAAACAGCTGTGAAAGCATTGGGCCAAGCTAACAGCAGATTCCATGAGCCACTGTTGTCACAAGATTAAATCTCACCAAGGGACCAGTACTTCAAGGACCATGTGAATATCTGCCCCAGAGTGGAAAGCAAAATACCAAGTGTCAGAATACTGAAGTTATTACTACAAGTAAACTACAAAGGAAGAATCTAGAATGGTTCTCTACCTGGGCTGCACATTAGAATCACCTAAGGAGCTTTTAACCAACTCACAACTCACCAGACAGATTACATCAGAATCTTCAGGTGTGGAAGCAGGCATCGGTACTCTAAAAAGTTCCACAGGGAATTCCAATATATAGCCCAAGTCAGAAACCAAGGGTCGGGCTTCCCTGGTGGTGCAGTGGTTAAGAATCCGCCTGCCAACGCAGGGGACACAGGTTCAAGCCCTGCTCCCGGAAGATCCCACATGATTCAGAGCAACTAAGCCCATGAGCCACAACTACTGAGCCTGAACTCTAGAGCCCATGAGCCACAGCTACTGAGCCCCTGTGCCACAACTACTGAGGCCCACGTGCCTAGAGCCCGTGCTCCACAACAAGAGAAGCCACTGCAATGAGAAGCCTGTGCCCCAAAACAAAGAGTAGCCCCCGCTCACCGCAACTAGAGAAAGCCTGTGCACAGCAATGAAGACCCAACACAGCCAAAAATAAAAGAAATAAAAAAAGAAAATCCAATCCCCCCAGAAAAAACAGGGGTCTAGGTGGACCAACTTTACAAAGATGGGATTCGTCTGTGTGGTATCAAACACTACAGGGTGTAACGTAGTTATTGCATGCCCCAGCAATTCCACTTCTAGGTGAAAGTGGGTGTTCTAACAAATACTTGTACGCAAGCGTCCATAAGGCACTATTCACAATAGCCCAAAGATGGAAGCAACAGATGTTCAACAACAGGTAAATGGATAAACAAAACATGGTCTAGCTACATGGTGGAATATTAATCTGCCGTAAAAAGGAATGAAGTACTGACACATGCTACAACGTGGCTGAACCTCAAAAACATTATGCTAGGGGAAAGCAGCCAGACACACAAGGCCACATATGATTCCACTTATATGATGTATCCAGAACAGGCAAATCATGGAGAAAGAAAGTGGATTAGTGGTTGCCTGGGGCTGATGGAAAGAATAGAGTAGTGACTGCTTAATAGGTACCGGGTTTCCTTTTGGGATGTGAAAATGTCTTGGAACGAGATAGAGGGGATCTATGCACAACATTGTGAATATACTAAATGCCACCGAATTGTACGCTTTAAACTGGTTAATGGTTAATCTTTTGTTATGTGAATTTTACTTCAAACAACAACAAAAAAGGTACAAGGTGTCCCTGAATTGGGGCAAATACCAGAAATGGGTCCCTGCCTTTGTATTCTGGTCCAGTATACTGGCCAGCCCCCGAGCTGCAGGGAGGCAGGCGGCGATGGCCGGGCTCGGATGCCCGCACAATGATGTCTTTTTTTTAATTATATTTTTTTTGGAATGATGTCTTAATGCAGACCAGCTGAGGGATTTCTCCGTAGGTCCACAGCGTTTCCAGTATATGCTTTTGCCCCTTGAGGTTTGCTAGGAAAAGAGTTACTCATGGAGTTTCCAACCACAGGCTGAGTTTGAAGTGTTTCTTCATCCTCATTGTTTTCAAAGAACTTGTGCCTCACGAAGCCAAAAGAGCAAGGGAAAATGTGGTCCATTTTCTGATTTCAGCAAAATCTCTTCAGCCACTTTGGCTCTACAAGTCATTCCCCTCCCACCCTCGGTAAATGCTATCCCAATTACTCCTCAGACCAAGCCCCAGTGCTGGATTTTCAGAACCAAATGGGCTAAGGGAAGCAGAAATGCAGTGAGGGAGACCATTCCATGGCCTCTCATCTCACAGTGATCCCAGAACTTGCTTCTCACATCATGCGGGTATCTTCTGTGACAGAAAAGAAAGGCTCATGGACTCACACTGCAGCGTTGCTGGCCAATGTGAATCATGGTGGCGGGGGTGGAGAAATCAGTTGGTCTTCAGAGGGGTGGTCTGCTGACGGCCTCGCAGGCCCTGTGGATCTCGAGGTGGAGGGCTGTCCCATCTGAGGAGGAGAACACTAGGCCCCAGAAAGTCCTCCAGGTCTAAATACAACTGCTCCAAACTGGAAACAACTTAAGTGCTCAACGATAGAGTAATGGATAAACAAACCAGTACACCCAGGCAAGGGAAAACTACTTGGCAATCAAAAGGAAGGAGCGACTTATCTATGTAATGACGTTGATGAAACTCACCCACATACTGCCCAGCTCTCCACAGTGCCTGGCTCTCAATAACGAGGGATTTGTTCTCTTTGGGGTGCAGCTGCTCTCTCCCTACAACCTTCCTTTTTTTCTTTAAAGTCAAGTTGATTCAGGTATAATTTACTTACGATAAAACATATCCATTTTAAGTGTACGTAGTTCAGAAAGTATAACAAACATATACACCCACATAACCCCCACCCCAATCACAATTTAGAATATTCCTACTACCCAGAAAGTTTCCTCAGGCACCTTTTTTTTTTTTTTTGCGGTACGTGGGCCTCTCACTGTTGTGGCCTCTCCCGTTGCGCAGCACAGGCTCCGGACGCGCAGGCTCAGCGGCCATGGCTCACGGGCCCAGCCGCTCCGCGGCATGTGGGATCTTCCCGGACCGGGGCACGAACCCACGTCCCCTGAATCAGCAGGCGGACTCTCAACCACTGCGCCACCAGGGAGGCCCTCTCAGGCCCCTTTGACAGCAGTCCCCTCCCCATCCTCTGCTCCAGGATACAGTTTCCGAAGTATAGTCTTGCCTGTTCTAGAACTTCATGTAAATGAAATAAAATGGTTTTTTCAGTCAACATTGTGTTTGTGAGATTCATCAGTGTTGCTCCGAAGATCAGCTGATTCCTTATTACTGCTGAGCAGTGTTCCGTCGTATGGCTGTACGCCATTTGCGTATTCAGTCACCTGCTGATGGACATTTGGATTGCTTCCAGTTTTCACCTATTGTGACTAAAGCTGACTAAAGTGACTAAAGTCACCTATAGTGACTAAGGACTTGGGTGCAAGTCTTTTTGTGGACATGTGTTTTCATTTCCCATTTATCTAGGAGTGGGACTGCTGGCTCATATGGTAAATATATGTTGAACGACCCAAGAAACTGCTAAACAGTTCTCCACGGGGGCCGTGCCGTTTTGCATTCCCACCAGCTGGGGAGTCCCAGTCGCTTCACATCCTCACCAACAACTGCTATGGTCTTTTTGACTAGCCATCCTAGTGGGTGTGAGGTGGCATCTCATTGTGCTTTGGATTTGCATTCCTCCAATGACTACTGATGTGGAGCATCTTTTCATATGCTTATTAGCATTTTGCATATCTTCCTTGATGAAACAGCTATTCAAAAATGTTTGCCAATTTTTAAAAATTGGGTTGTCTTATGATTGGATTTGAAGAGTTTTATATATATATATATATATTTTTTTTTTAATGCAAGACCTTTATCAGGTATTGTCATGGTTCTAATCTGGACAGCTTCACCCATTCAACAAGCAAACCCTTATTAAGAACTGACAGTAAAAAAAAAAAAGAACTTACAGTAAGACTCTAGAGACAGGAGGCAAATAAGCCCCAAACCCTGGCCCTCATTAAAGACTCATGGTTTAGAGCAAGCCGAGGGTGAAGACCCCTGTAAAGCAAGACAAGGAAGTGGGATATTGTGGACAGCAGGAAGACCCTGAAGGGGTTGCCATGGGGGAGGGGGGAGAGGAGAGGCATTTCCAGGAGACTCTCCTGTGGAGAATTTCTGTTTCAGTTTTGCCCTAGATTTACCCTGCTACGAGCCACCTCTGATTCCACCATGATCTTGTTTTGTCAGGCTGATTCAGTCATTTTTCTCTAGCTGGGGTGGTAGAGTCCTATCCCTGCCTGCTTCTCGGGAACACGTTGTCTGCAATCCTTGTGACTTGTAGTCAGAGTAATATTGTCTGTGCTGCTGAGTGCATTTTAAATGAAAGCGCCAGGGGATGTGGAGATGGTCATTAATTTTAAGTGCATCTATTGTTAGCAAATGATGTCACCGCTCAGCTCTCCAATTTGTCACAAGAAGCCTGTCTGTATTTCGGGTCTCTGCAGCAGGGACAGTTCCTGTTTGGCAGCATGCAGGCTATGAATACTGTCTGCTTTCTGTGAGGAACGGGAGAGCTTTGGGTATAGAATTAAAATAATGTTGGCTCTTCGAAGCAAACATTCTGTCCCAATGAGTCAATCAAACTTCATATCCTTTCTAGGTAGGAGAAATGGCAAGGAGCTGACTGTTTGTAATTATATAAATGTCAACCTCTATCCTTTGGAGACTCCTGCAGCTAGGAAGTCATGTCCTATTTATCCATACTGTTCCCTGAGCCTTGTTCCAATTTTTTTTTTTCTCATTTACTTATTGAGTCGGCCATTAAAGAATGTAAGTTTCTCAAGGACAAAGGATATGCAATTATCTCTCTCATGATATCCCTAGAGTGTACTGAAGGTACAGTGTGTACCTGTTGATTCCTTGAATACAGCAAGTTCTACTTTTTGAAAAGGTGGAATTAAAGAATAAGAAAATTCTATTACTACCGTTCTTAGACTTATCTGGTAACATTTTCTCTGCCAGCATGGCATAGAGAGGTCTATTATGTGGGTCGTTATAACCTCAAATAATTATACATTCACCTGAGGGTCAGAAGAACAGAGTCTGTGTAAATTGCTTACTGCAGAACTTAACAAGGGATTTTTCCTTGGGCTATCTCTGTTGGGTTGGAACACCTGGAGCTGTAGAGGTGTGGAAAAAAATTGGGGATGAGTCTTCTTGTTATATGAAAACCCATATAACAATAGGACCAAAAAACTTGGAAAAAATTCCTAAACGTCCATAGTTACATAATTCCAACATGATATTTTTCATGTCGTCTTCCTCCTTTAGGAAGATGATTTCTTTAAGGGATTTTTTTTTTATATCTTTATTGGAGTATAATTGCTTTACAATGGTGTGTTAGTTTCTGCTTTATAACAAAGTGAATCAGTTATACATATACATATGTTCCCGTATCTCTTGAGCTTAAAATAATGTGATTAGAAAACCACTATAGTTTTTGGTAATTACATCAATGAATTCATATCTGAAATTAGAATAAGAAAACCACCAAGAGTTTATTTCATATATTTGGCTCGGGAGTTTTGTTTTTAAAACAAACAAAAACACCACCCCGCCGCCCCGACCTGCTGTTTTCTTTAACTCTCTGTACCCTCCCCCATGATCGCACATTCAGTGAAACCTAATCAGAAGTATTGGTGTCCAGGTACAGCTTTCATGGAAGCCACCTGAAGCCCACACTTCTTGGGTAGAAGCCCTGTGGTTTCCACGCATGTTCTAGCATCTTCTACTGACTTCCCAACCCCCACACCCACTGGCAGGTGTCTGCTAGGGGACGGAAGGAGGGGGCCTTGGAACTCACCATGCAGCAGCAGGAACAGCATCCCGCAGCTTTTCACGCACCTGGTGGCTTAAAACCACCCAGCTGTGGAATCCCTACCTAAGGGGAGAGAGCACAGGTCACCGGGTGCCCAGGAGGGGTCCCTTGACAACCAGGTCACTCAGGCCCCTCTCTATACCTCCACTTCCTCCTGAATGCCCTGCCTTTCCCCCTTCTTCTCTGCACGCATTTCTCCCCATCACCTTGGTGCTGGGTTAAGAAAAACCAGTGACAACAGCCAATCAGATGCTCCCCCCAAACTGACAGCTTGGATGTGTTTGGAAACCCTTCGTCAGCAGCAACTCACACGGACTCACTGACAACCCAGCAAGGAAATGGACAGAGAGGAAACCTCTGCAGAGAAGCATTAGTGAATAGTCCCCAAATGTTGCTTACCATCCTGGGGCTCTGCCTGATAGCGCTCCTCCTCCAAGGTGCCCTTCGGCTCCCCCAGCCCATCCATCTCCCAAGTCAAGCAGCCACAGATGCTAAAAATGATTCGACAGAGAAGGAAAGTGGGGGCAGGGAGGATGGTGAGCCGGGGCAGAGGAGAAATAGTTGCTTATGCAGGTTTGAGTGTGCCTATTTTTCTTTCTCCAGATTTAATGGCAGGAAAATCCTGTATCAGATGAGGATTAACAGAGATGAGAGAACGTGTCTGCCTTTCGAATCACCAAAGCCAGTGACAGATTTTGCTAACACACCAATCAGCTTTATCCCCAGGCCTCAGCTTCTCCATCTGCCTGGCCCCTTTCTCTCCTTAAACCTTCCGCAGACCCCGCCTCCTGCCCTGACCCCAGCCCCAAGCAATTTGCAGCCAGAAATTGGCTTCCTGCCAAATAGCATTATCTGCATTTTCAACAAGGACATGTCATATCACTCGGAGAGGTGGGGAAGGGACAGAACAGCTTAAAATGATGATGTTTTCCCGAAATGCAGGCTGCTGCTTTCCTTTCTCTGTGGAGTGGTTGAAGGCGGATGATCCAAAAACAGACTGGAGATGGCTTTTCACTATCGCGAAGCTCAGAGTCCCGGCTTTGGGGTCAAGGCCATGCTTGCCACCCCGTAAGGCAGCAGGTCCGTGGGCCATTTTCAGAAGCTGGCTGAGATTTCTCAAACGCATCAGGACTCAGAGTGTGGCCTCAGACCAGCAGCAGCATCTGGGAGCTGGTTAGGAATGGGGATGTCTCAGCACATCTACCCCAACCCGAGACCCCTGGAATCAGCGTCTGCATTTTAACAAGACTCCTATGCTCCCTAAAGCGGAAAGCCCTGGTTTAGGGGAGTGATGAAGGGGGTCTGCTCAAGGTGGTGGCAGCAGTTCGGCTGCCCTCACATTCTTCTGGGCCCAGCAGATCCACCGGGCCTGGCTGTAGGGTCTGGCCCTCAGCTCTGCTTGAGCAAGCTCCCAGGTATCCATGGCAACCAGCTACATCCTGGCTGTCACGGCCTCGGTGTGCCGGTGCTGATGGGCCAGGAGTCCCATCCCACAAAGAGGTCTCGGGGTGTGAAGCTAAGCATCTGAGGCTGCTGTGCCCTGGGGAATTTTTGTTTTCTTCCATTTGGGTCTTGAAAGCCAAAATACGGCTGAACTTGTCATAACCTCTGCTGGGAAGGAAGCCATACTGGGGATGGGGTACGGATGTGGGCGAAGGGAGCCCCCCAAATGAAGTCCCTGTCCCCAGGGGTGGGCTCGCCCTGCCCAGGTGAGAGCGGTAGGCAGCTCTCCCCTTGTGACCGCTCATGTTGGGGGCAGCCTTGCAGCCTTCATTCCAAACCTTGGCCCCTTGAAGCCTCTGCAGCAGGCCACAGACTGAAACGTGGCTGTGAGAGCAGCCTGTCGGCACCTACAACCCTGGGCTGTGCTTACTGGGTCCACCTTGCCTTCAGTCTTCTGCAGGCTAGTGGGCCTGGGGCTCTAAACCAAGGCTCTCCCTCAGGAAGACCGCCTCTGCCTGTGAAATCAGACATTTCTCCCGAGTGGGAAGTAAGGAGCAATGAGAAGCCTGTCGGGGGAGAGACGAAGGGCCCATTCACTGGGCCAGCTAGTCACACTGACAGCAACTGGGGAACAAGCAGCCTCGTCATCAAAACCTAGTTCCCAAGGGGAAGAAAAGCAAGGAGGGAGGGGTTGTCACAGGAAGTGCAATTGACTGTCATGCCCCCAAGGAGAAACTTCAGACTGGACCCTGTTATCCAGAGAGCAAGACAGCAGGCCCCCAGCCACTCGGGGGCTGCCGGGGCAGTTAGCACCAGTGCTGGCTCTCTGTCTCCATGTAGCTGGTGGCTGATTAGACGGGCAGGAAAAGGGAGGAGGGGTAAGCTAAGTGAGCCCGTGATATAGAGGCAGCCCAGGACGCCAGGCTTTGCCTTTGCAGGTGGCCATCTAGAAAAGCTTCCATCAGCAGTGTGGGGGGCGGGGAGGGAGGGACCCCTAGTGTTTCTTTGTAATTCCTGCTGCACTGGTTTGGAGGCAGCAAGCAGGGACTCAGCACGGGGCCTCTAATGATAGGAAAAGACAAAATTCCTTCTCGGGTTCAGGGGTTCAGACTTCGGCGGCCTCCGATGGGCACCCTCAGGAAGGATTTGGATACTAAACCAGATTCTTTGCATTCCTCTGCTCCCGACTCCTGCTGGCACACATGTACACACACACCACAGGGAAACACGACCATTCCGCAGGGCCAGCGCTCGAGGGCATGTTCAGCCTGGCACCGAGTTAAACAAAGCAAAGTGCCCTGTTTCCATTTGATACGAGGCAGGAGGATGAGGTAAACTCCAGCAGAGCCTGGGAAGGAAGTCAGCGATCGCGTCATTCCACTCTTTTATTTACTGGTGACGAAGCCCCGGCCCAACTGCAACATGAAATGTACTTATGCTTAGTTCAGATTCCCCCAGAGGCAGGTCCTGGGACAATGATACGAATGGAAGTACTTGATTTGTGAAGCAATTGCGGAAGCACCGGCAGGAGAGCGAGGAAGGTAGAAATCAATGGTGTTATCAAACAAGTTGGTGCTGTGACCAAGCGGAGCCTAATCCCTTGGCAAGCTCTTCGAGACAGAGCACACGTCTCAGAATTCTCTCTCCTGCAGGGCAGGGAGCTGGGGCACTTATCCACCAACTCCCGCCCTTGGTAGAGGCTGCTCTAGAGGAGATGAGGGGTCGTTCCTTCTCCAGCAGCCTCTGGCTGGCAGGCAAAATGAGGCCGACGCACCAATTCCTAAAGAAAACTTCTTTCCAGGCTCATCTCTTACAGCAAATCAGGGCGGCTGGGGGAGTAGCTAAGCTTCCCCAACTTGGAATTGGTAAGGAAATGCTGATTACCAAGGAGGCATGGTGCGGGGAGGGGTGTCGGGACTCTTGCCCCATGCAGAGTTGCCCTGGGATGGGCTGCAGGGTCTCATCCTGCTCTGATGGGTGAGGCTGCCCCTCGAGGGCTGCACAGCTGGCGGCTGCACCCTACGTGGTACGGCGATATTCCGAGGACACAGATTTGCCTCCAGCCTTTCTACACCATGGTCACAATTCACAGACATTCCGACTCTGGATGGCTGATCCTCAAGGCCTTTGCTCCTTTCTTTCCCCACTTTTCCACCTGCTGAAACCCCAACCTTCCCGCAGGCTTAGCCCAAGTACTACCTCCTCTAAGAAATAAGCCCCTCTTGGCATCCTCCCTCCTCGCCCACAGGCATCAGCCCTGCCCTTTGGAGTGTCTAGATGGTCCAGGGCTGTGCTTGGTCCAAGTCTGCACCCCCATAACGCCTGGCAGGTACCACCCTCAGACTGGGCAAGATGGAGGACGAGCAGTCAAAGTGCCAAGGAGATGTCCACCGGATTCTGGGTACCTGGGACTGTTCCTGGCGAATTCGAGATTCTTTCTTTGTCACCGAAAGAATTCGGAGACGAAGTGATAGGTAAAAAGTGGATTTATTTAGACAGTAACACGCTCCACAGATAGAGCGTGGGCCATCTCAGAAGGTGAGAGAGCCTTGAAATATGGGGTGGTTCGTTTTAATAGGCTGGGTAATTTCATAGGCCAATAAGTGGGAGGATTATTCCAACTATTTGGGGGAAGGGGCGGGGATTTCCAGGAATTGGGCCACCGCACCTCAGGACTCCCTGCCCAACAGATTCTGAACCCGCTTTTCTTAGTCCATCCTCCAAGGGTAGACTGTACCACCACTGTGCACACTGGAGAAGTGGCCCCTTAAAGGGCATCTGTTTGCACTTGAGGACGTGTGTGGGAAAAGGCCCTTGTGGTGTGGGATGGACGCAGGCAGGGAAGAGGGGAAGCCACGCCACAGCCCTTGAGCTGGGGCCACTCTCTGTGCCACCACATTCCTGCTCAGAACGCTGGGGAATACAAGAATTCCAAACTTGAACCTGGCCTTCCAGATTGTTATTCATGGAGGTATATGTGTCAAGGTAGAAGGGTAGAACACATTTTACTTAAGAGTTTGTTGGCTTGATTTATAACTTTTAAATATTTAGACATATGGTACGTGGTCCTCTGTGTGTACTCTTGTCCCAGGTCCCACAAACATCAGGGCTGAGCCTATGTTTGGCATTCAGGCAGTGGTGCACAAATGTTTGCTAACGAAGCCCACGTGAGAATTGGTGGGCAGAGGTTGGGGGGGGGCTATGGAAGGAGGACTGGGGCACATGACAGCCTTGGCCCCCAGCGCCACCTTCTTCTCTGACTTACTCGGTGGTCTCAGGACAGATACCCTCACTTCCCATGCCTTACAGTACTTGAAACTATTCCATAATCTAGTCCAGACCATCATTCTTCAAGTCGGGAAACTGAGGCCCACAAAGGTTAAGTGACCAGCTCCCCAGGCTGACAGTTGAGTGGAAGTGAAGCTAGGACCCAGTCCTCCTGTCTCCCAGTCCCTGGGTTATTCCGAGACCCTAGTAAGACAGGGACACAATCTCTCCGCATCCCCGTGGCCACTCCCGCTGCCGGCAGTAGGAGAAGGGGAAAGGGGGAAGGGGAGGGGAGTCACTCCCCTTCTTGCCAGGCACCCCTAAACTACCTTGGCTGAACCCATTCTGTGGCTACAGCATCTAACTCCTTTGTTCTCTATGAGCAAACCATCCTACTTCCTTTCACGTCCAACCTTCCAATAGAAAACCAGCTCCGACGGTCTAGTTAGATCTGCTCAGGGGCCTCATTTCTGGAATTGGGGGGAGGGGAAGGGAGGGGCAGAGAAAACTGTGCCTTCATTCCGCGGACTCCCCGTGAAGTGACGTCGCCCCAACTGCAGGCCCAGACACAGTCGGGGTGCGGGCTCGCACCCCCTTGCATCCTCCCCGGGGCGCAGGACGCACCACAGCGCTAATGGAGGGGCGAGTAGGCAGCGAGTCAGCGGTCTGGACATTTCGGCCCAGCCCCTCCTTCCATCCCTCCCTCCCCGGGCTTCGGAGAACTAGTTCAGCTCGCTAACCCCGGTTAGCAACTACTCGTGACACAGTGGTTTCTTTCCCCTTGAGGTCACGTCCTTGTGAAGCCTCTACAGCTCCTGCCCGCATCCGCCGGCCCAGCCCCAACCCCTCCGGGGGCGAAGAGGCGGAGCCGCTGGGCGCTAAGCCCCACCCCCGCCAAGCCCCACCCCACCAGGCGCGGCCGCCAGAGGGCGCTGAGGCTCCGGAGCCGGGCCAGGGCGGCTCCCAGCCCTCAACCCCCGCCCGTCCCCTCCTTCGCGGGCCACTCTCACCAGCTCGGCGGGGCGGGACGGAGGCCCGGGAAAGTCCCAGGGTGCATCTGTGCCTGAAACGTTAGTCACGTACCTGGAGCCGCAGAATATCCGGCTGGAAGGGATGCCAGGGCGAGGGCCTGACTTGTCAAAGGTCACACCCTGGGGAAGGTGTCCCAGAGCCTTGCCCTCCTGACCCGGCCACGTAGCTCCGATTGTGGCTGATAACTCTGTTTGCTCATCTGTAAATGAAGAGCTGGCTCAGGGTCCCTTCCTGGCGTACCACTCAACAAACGCTGCCCATTGCCCAAAGGTACACCTCCTTGGAGTCTCTTTTGAAATCATCGCTCTTTACATTGCGTCAAAAGTAGGTGTCTTCATTTCCAAGTAAAAGGAACCAGAGCTCCTTGAAAAAAAGTCTGTTTCCAGGTCTGGGGCAGGCAAAGTACAACGTGATCCTGGAACGTCTTATTATTTCAGAAGATAAGCCATCAAAGATATTTGAGTAGAAGGAACGTTGAGTGGTTCCACTGGCCAAAGATGGACCAATAAGAATATTGACTGTAAAATGAAATAAATATATTTGTTAAATCCATGAGTTTATAATGATATTTGAAAAACTCCTCAGTAGACTTTTGAGGTTACTAGGGTGTTATTCTGAAAGGTGATAACTAAAGGGAAAGAATCAAGCATTTATCTTGCCTTTCCTTTATGGGTTGTATTTCAGGGTAACCAAATACACTAGTTGATAAGGGAAAGTTTTTCTTTATAAAAGAATCACACATAATAAATGCAGAAGTGATAGAATGAGGAAATCACTGTATTGCAATGAAATCATGCATCCTACGGATCGTTCTTAAACATACCCCCCAGGTGGCACAACCAGACATTAGGTACCTCTTGATCTGACAATAATAGAAAGCACAGAGCACTACCATTGAAGTGTTTGGGGCAGGGAAAAAAAAAAAAGAACCTGAAGCTAATCAAGCCTCCAGATCTAGCTACCATTTAAAGGAATGTGAAGGATGGAGAAATATGTTAAAAGACTCCAAAGATACAATAAGCTAAATACACACTGTGGAAAGTTCTACAGGGCAAATGATCCAGTTTTCCCAACAAATGAATGGAATGGGGGACGAAGGGGAAGAAGGAAGACCTGTTAAGTAAAAGAGACTAAAGAGGGAGTCACTGGGAGTTCCCTGGTGGCTTAATGGTTAGGATTCGGTCTTTCACTGCCTTGGCCTGGGTTCAATCCCTGGTGGGGGAACTGAGATCCTGCTAAGCCACGTGGCACGGCCAAAAACAAAAAAAGAGATAGTATTCAATGCAATTTTCAGACAATTTTGAAACCATCAGTAGAAACTAAATACAGATTGATTATTAGATAATATTAAAGAATTGGTTTTCTGTTGGGTGTGATAATGGTATTATGGTTCTATTTTTTAAATTCTATGCATTAGGAAAAATACAGAAGTAATTATGGTGAAATATGGTATCTGGGATTTGCTTTGAAATACTCCCACAAAACAAGGGGCAGGGAGAATTGAAACAAAAATAGCAGAAAGTTGATAAATGTGGAAACTGGGTGATGAATACATGGGGGTGCCTCTACTTTTGTGTGTGTTTGAAAGTTTTTCATAATAGCTTTTTAAAAGTATGCTCCTCATTTGGCCCCTTTCAGATACATAGCTAAATATATTTGGTGGGAAGAAAATTTTATGTTTTTCTCTGCATTTCCTTCCATGCATTCCTATCAACTTTCCTATATTTCCTTCATTGAAAATGAAAACAACCTATAAAAAGTGGAATAATTGGCAATCGTGCTTTCCTTTTCTGATCTAGAACATTTTCATACATAACCCAGAACTCAAAATGGTTAAACTACAGAGGAAACTGAGAATCAGAACTTCTCAGCTGTATAGTCCCTTTGATTTGTTTTGGTTTTCTTGTTTTTTGTTTGTTTAGATAACTTTAGCAAGTGGCTTATAATAAGTAATGATCTCTCATGAACCCTAAAATGTTCTGTTTTGGCTCAGGTGTCTAGCGTATCAAGATGGGAACCAATTTGTGCTTCTCATTTAAAGCTTGTGATGTCAGTTCTTGGTCAAGCAGAGGAGAAAGATTGAGCTCAGTGCCGAGCTGTGAGGAGGCAGCTTTATTCTACCTCCAAACAGGACCCTTCTTTGTGTTTCACTTTCCTCTTTTGTAAAATGGAGCTGTTTTACTTCTTCCTAGTAGAGTTATAAGGGCTAATTAAAGCCTGTGGAAGCACTTTTAAAGAATATCCTAAGATGTAGGGTGCTTGAGAAGTGAAAACTATCATTAATATATTTTAATCATCACGTTAAATACCCACATAGACACACCCACCTCTTCTCCATTCAGGCAGATTTTTGCAAAGGGGTAATTAACAGATGATGTCATAACCACAGATGGCTGCTTTCATCCTGAAAGCTGCAAAGTTTCCAAATGCTCACTAACTCCTCATTAGACTTTTAAAACATATTAAATAAGTACAGAGTCCCCAAATCTGAGCGAAAGCATGCTGGCAAGAGAAACCTTTTTCTTTGTAAACAGAGTAAATGAACATTTAAAAGTAGCCAACTTTTAGGTAAGCCTGCCAAAACCCAGAGGGCAGCAGTAATAAAATCAAACGGTGAGATTGCATGTTTGGAAAAATCAACTTGACTACATCCAAAAAGATCTCCAGAGACCTGTACCTGCTTTTTAAGTCTTCACCAGGAGGGGAGGAGTTACAAGAGTCCTGTCTCCCGGCACCTAGAAAGGGATGAGGGCAGCTTTTCAGCTGTTAAATGCCAAACCCTCTGGGAAACAGCTGACAAGCGCTTCGCTAATGCAGACACCAGCTACAGTGATGCAGCTCTTTGAAATTCTAATATACTGTTCTCAAATTCCCCTGTGATGGGAAACCCTGTGTCCTTTTCCAATATCTACAGGGAATCATGGGATAGTGGGGTGGTGAAGGGTACATTTTACCTAGTGACTTCCGGTTCTGATTTCCGGGGTTTGCTCAGAATTCTATCACCCACACTTCACCTCGTTTTCTCTCCACTCCCTGTCAACCCTAACATGTAATAAAGCCCCTTGTCCTTGATCTCCCCCAAACGCCACTCACCAAGGCTGTCGTGAATGTGTAGCAGACAGAGGACTTGGAGAGTTTAAGACATAATGTAGGTAGCCTCAGCCATTCATCTACCCCTCGCTCCACCTCCCTTTCCCCACCGAGGACCCTTTCCCTCTCCTTTGTTCCTCTCCGGAGCAAACTCACCCCAGATTCTCATTCTTTTCTTATGCTGAGCAGTCTGGCTTCCTCTCTGTCTCATTCCCAGGTGGCCCCAGCCCTGCTATCTTTCTAAAACCACAATGGCCCATTAGTTTGCTTTTCTAAACAAAGACAGTTCTCACCCAAGAAGAATTCTGTTCCAAGTCATTCAGGAATGCTTTTCAGAAATGTACAATTTCTGCAGCAGTTAACAGAAAAATCCACCTAATAACGCCTTTGGTCAGAAGCTCTCAAACTTTTTTGGCTTTCAGGACTCCTTTCCACTCTTCATTCAAAATTATTGAGGCTCTCCAAAAGCCTTTGTTTATATGAGTTATATCTATCAATATTTACTGTATTAGAAGTTAATACTGTATTTCCCAGTTAACCGAGAAACTTTTAAAATTTGTATTCATTTGGACTTCCCTGGCGGTCCAGTGGTTAAGACTCCCACGCTCCCAATGCAGGGGACAGCCCTGGTCAGAGAACTAAGATCCCACATGGTGTGGCCAAAAAAAATAAAGTTGTATTCATTTAAAAATAACAGTAATAAGCCCATTGCATGTCAACATAAATAATACATTTTTATGAAAAATAACTATTCTCCAAAACAAAACAAAAAAATGAGTGAGAATGACACTGTGTTACATTTTTGCAAATCTTTCATGTCTGACTTAATAGAAGACAGCTGGATTTTCTAGCAGCTTCTGCCTTCAATCTGTTGTGATATTAAACAACATGGAGCCTCTGGAAAACCCCACTGTATGCTCATGAGAGAATGAGGGTGAAAAGGGCTAATAACATCTTAATACTGTTGTTACTGAACCAAACTTGGGTCCGGCTCGCCTCACCGGCGCAGTAAAGCCAATCTACTCACACTGAGTCGTGGTGAAGGGAAGTGCAGCGTGTATTGCAGGGCCCCAAGCAAGGAGTCCAGGCACCTAATGCTCAAAAGGCCCGAACTCCTGATGGCTTTCAGGGGAAGGTTTTTAAAGACAGGGTGAGAGAGAGGGTTGCTGGGTATGTGATCAGCTGGTGGACATTCTTCTGATTGGTTGGGGGTGAGGTCATCAGGAGTCAACATCAACCTTCTGGTTCCAGCTGGTCTGGGGGCTGCGTGCCTGTGGGCAGCAGACAGTTAACTTCTTCCACCTGGTGGGGGCTTCAGTGTCTGCAAAACAGCTCAAAGGATTTGGCTCCGAAGATTATCTATAGCCCTTGAGGAGGAACTAAAGGTCCTGACTTTGTTTAATGGCCAAACTACTATTTTGTCTTGTTTGACTGTTTTCCTTTGTTTCTGCATTTTCTCACTTCTCTGATTAAATATATTAAATATATTCTTTGGAACTCAGGGAAGGCCTAGGAGGCTAAAGGTTTTCTACAAACAAGAGACAGGTGGAGGACATGGGGGAGGGGTGGTCCTGTCCCAGGAAGGCCTTATAGGGTCCTGCTCAGTTACACTATTATAAATTTTGTTCTCGTGGGACCTCTTAAAGGGTCTCAGGGATCCCCAGAATACACTTTGAGAACCACCATCTTAAAACCTAAAGACATTTATTGTTTACTTAATTAGAGATCTGAGGTAGGTGGGCTCAGGGTTGGTTCGGCAGGTAACACCACCGAAGACCTGGTGCTTTCCTACCTTCCATTCCCCCCACCATTGCATGTTGGCTTCTCACCTTCAGGCTTGTTGCAAGATGGCAGCCACAGCTCCAGACATTAACTTCACGCACATTCAAAGGAAGCAAGCAGGGAAGTGTACCTAGGGAAACCACCACCTTCTCCCCATCTCTCTGTTTCTAATCAAGAGTAAGTTTTTTCCAGAAAGCCCCCAGCAGACTTCTCCTCCAACCTTATTGGTCTTGATGGGTCACATGGCTACTCTTAACTGCAGAGGAAGACAGGAAAGGAAGTCTCTTGAGATGGGGAACAAGAGGGCTATGATAAGCTAAACTCAAGACTCCTTGTCCCCTGAAGCTAAGCACATGGTTGCCCAAACAAAATCAGGCTTCTGTTAGCAATGTAGATGGTGGATTGGCTACATGATAAGCAACAAACAGTGCTACCCCCCACTCTTAAACTAATAAATATTTCTCCTACTACATCTTTATCCATAACAAGGAAGCAAAATGCGTAATTGACCCAATACTATTGGCAGAGACTCAACTACAAGGATTGGATTGCTAGTAAAGATGGTCTCATGGGAATCTCTAGTTAACTTGAGCCACCAAAGTGGGTGAAAGTGCAGAAAGGCATTGTTATTTTTCAAACATTAAGTTGAATGTTAAATTGGACATGAAAATCCTTCATCATATAAATCCCCAAGGCCATCTCTAAGGTCATTTTGTGAATATCATATCAGAAATGAGATCTCTTGTGGTTTCCTTGGATGTAAGATCTTTGTGGAGACAACAGAACTCCACGCTAAAGATTATCATAAAGATTGAAGAGTATTCTTCACTTAAGTGGATTATCAAGCAAAGCCACGGCCTCACATAATTCTAATGGGTGTGTGTCCACAGTTGATGAGCCACAAATTTGGAGGTGCTCAGCCAATCTTTTGGGAAATATCCATTGAGCAGACTTGGAACATACAAATAAGAATATTATTATTTGTTTTTCTTTGAAACTTATCTCATTCCAAAAGGGATTCTAGTAGCATACAACACAAAATATAAAATAAAATAAATTGTCTCTATAATAAGAATTTTTCTCCCCCAATTTTTTCTAACCAAAGTGAAGAAATTGGACAGGAAGGAAAAAATAAGATGAAGCTAAGGTTAATGCCTAAAATTCATGATATAAGGTTACATACTGTTTTTAGAGCTGACTTTCAAATTTAACACAACTGCCAACAGCCCCATCACAGATAGAATACGATGAATTTACACAATGCCACTGTTACTAAGGAAAATATTCTCCTCAGGCTCACATATATACATAGGTACACACACACATATAGGCATTGAGATATCTAAACAAACAAACAAACAAAACAAGCTTTCAAAACCATCTCCACAATAAATAGTTAAATAGGGCTACTTCTCATTACAGTCTTCAACATATGTCAAAGCACATTTCCATAAACATCATGCTACAAATGCCTACAAGATGGGGCAGAGGTACATAGCTCTTTGAGGATCTGGTTTAACACAAAAATAAAATTTAGAGATGATGGAGGTCTGCAATCAGCAAGAAGCAAATGAGAGATTAGTACATTTTCTTTAACTGCTACAAATTATTTTTTAATTGAAGTATAGTTGATTTACAATGTTGTGTTAGTTTCAGGTGTACAGCAAAGTACACATACACACACACACACATATATATATAGAGAGAGAGGTGTACAGTGATTCAGTTATATATGTATATACATATATATGTGTGTGTGTATATATATATATATATATATAAATTAGTACATTCTAATATCACCAAAGGACAAGTTTGACGAGAAAAAGTAAAATAAATCTTACATTTTTTTCTTTTTTTTCCTCTTTTTTTGCCACACTGTGCATACGGGATCTTAGTTCCCTGACCAGGGATCAAACCCGTGCCCTCTGCAAGTGGAAGTGCAGACTCTTAACCACTGGACCACCAGGGAAGTCCCAAATCTGTAAATATTTTGGGAAATAATTGGTACAGAGTGATTTCTTTTCTTTTTTTTTTTTTTTTGCCACGACACTCGGCTTGCGGGATCTTAGTTCCCCAACCAGGTATTGAACCCGAGTCCTCGGCAGTGAAAGCACAGAGTCCTCACCACTGGACCGCCAAGGAATTCCCTGAATTTTAATAAGAATATCTCACAACCATAGATGGTTGAGGGTAGGAGGGCAGAGAATAAAGGTTTCTAAAATTTATTTATTTATATTTATTTTTTTGCTGCTTTAGGTCTTCGTTGCTGCACGCACGCTTTCTCTAGTTGCGGGCGAGCGGGGGCTACTCTTCATTGCGGTGCGCGGGCTTCTCATTGCGGTGGCTTCTCTTGTTGCAGAGCACAGGCTCTAGAGCGCAGGCTCAGTAGTTGTGGCGCACAGGCCTAGTTGCTCCGTGGCATGTGGGATCTTCCCAGATCAGGGCTCGAACCCCGTGCCCCCTGCATTAGCAGGCACATTCTTAACCACTGAGCCAACAGGGAAGCCTGAGAATAAAGTTTTTAAGACTAGACTTTTAACATTCCTACATGAGAATTCAAAGCATCCCAGGTTAATAATAGAAGTAAATACTGGAAGTAAACAGTTGTGTAAAAGCCTGATAAATCAAAAACTTTAGAAAAACAGATTAGTTAAGGTTACCTTCTAATAGAATTCAAAAGGAAACAAAAAGTTGAAAGAACCTCACATAAAATCCATAAATCGAAAGGGAGAGAACGAATGAAAATTTAAATAAATTTAAAAGGAAATGGGATATGGTAAAATTTCACCAATGAAAGCATTAAATGTAAAGAGGCTGAACTCTGCTCTTAAAAAAGGCAGTTAGGGCTTCCCTGGTGGCGCAGTGGTTGAGAGTCTGCCTGCCGATGCAGGGGACACGGGTTCGTGCCCCGGTCCGGGAAGATCCCACATGCCGCAGAGCGGCTGGGCCCGTGAGCCATGGCCGCTGAGCCTGCGCGTCCGGAGCCTGTGCTCTGCAACGGGAGAGGCCACAACAGTGAGAGGCCCGCGTACCACTAAGAAAGAAAAAAAAAAAAAAAAGGCAGTTAAAAAAAAAAAGGCAGTTCATTGACTGTTAAAAGAGCAAAATCTAACAATTTGTTGCTTACAGGAGACACACAAACCAAAAAAAATCAACAGAGCCCCGGTGTAAGAGGATATTCTTATGTGAACAGAAGAAAAGCTGGGATTACTGTTTTGGTAGCAGATAAAGCAGATGTAATAGCAAAAGGCAGTACAATAAGTAAGGTCATTACATAATGGCCAAATGTACATTAAATTATGAAAATTGAAAAATACCGAAGGTATGTGTTACAGAAACCATTGCAACAAAGTCAGGGAAAGAAAATGGACAAAAAAGGACAAAAAGGCAAGAAGAAATAAAAAACAAATATTATTTTAATTGGAACCCTCAACATTCCATTTCAGGAAGTAATAGACAAAGAATATATTGGAAAATACTATATCATTGAATAATTCATTCAGTAAAAATCTTGGTGGGGTGTTCACTACGTTCCAGGGCCTCTGTAATCCATGCTAGAAGACAATTCCATAAACAATATGAGTTTAACAGACATGTGGGGAAACTAAAGATGGGACAGGTTCATATGGTCTTTTCTCAAATGTACTTAAATCATACCATTCGCAAACAAACATACGAAAAACTATGATTCTATATTGGACCACAAAGACTCATTCTTTCATTGATTTAGCGCACATTAACGAGTTTATTCAACTTACTAGGTTTGGTATTTGCAGAAAGGCAGAAATACGGTCCACCAAATAGTCAAACCACAAGGCATTAAAATTTTTAAAAATAACAAAAACAAAATGCCGATCACATAGGAATGCTATGTGACACATTTAAATGCTCTCTTTGGAAGTGCTTGAGTTACACAGGAAATCCAGAACATATGTAGGGGACATCTGTTGTTTTTGTCCTGCCCCAATTCTCCCTTCTGCTAACAGAGGTCGTCTCTTTCTCTGGGGAGCTTCCCCTCCCCAACTCTGCATGACTTTGGTGGAACTGTCAACCCCTGATTCTGTGATGAGGAGGTGACCCAAGTGGCCAGAGTAACTCATTCTTCTGAAGATAGTGATTGTCCTAATGGGCATGTGATCCACACGGGTGAATCAAGAGCCCTTTTCAAAGTCTGATATGAACATTGGGGGAGAGAGAGTCATGGTAAATTCTCCAAGATTCTGAGGGTTAAGGAGAACATAAACCTTGTGACGCTCGTGACCATCTCAGTTGCCTTGTGGAGAGAGTCTACCTGAGACTGAAACCTACACAAAGAAAAGAATGAAGATATGGGAGTGAGAGGGCCAGAATCCTAATGATATTACTTTGATCCCTGGATCCAGCCGTGCCAGAAGCACGCCCAGTTGCTCCCCCTCTTTTTAAAAAAAATTGTGGTAAAATATATAGAACATAAAATTTAACATTTTAAACCTTTTTAAGAGGAGTGGCGTTAAGTATACTCACATTGTTGTGCAACCAACAGCACTATCCTTCTCCAGAACTTTTCCATCATCCCAAGCTGAAATTCTGTACCCATTAAATAACAACTCCCCTTTCCCCCTCCTCCCAAGAAATTCCCTATGAGGCTTAAACTGTTTCTAGTTCAATTTCTGTACCTTTTAATTAAGAGTCGATTAATGCAACTCTGTAAGAGAATATTTTTAAGCAATGAAAACATAATACAAAATATACAATTATTACATATAACAAGAACTATAAAATTATTCAAACTCTTGACACAGTAATCTTATTCTGGGAAGTATAATCCAAAGAACCCTCTGCCACACACACACGCACAAAACCTATATTGAACAAAAAGCATTCAGGCTATTGATAATAGTGAATTATGAAAACAACACGATATACAGCAGTATGGGTGACAACTATGCAAAATTTTAATGACATATGTGGACCATGTAAAAACATGAAAATGTTCATATAAAATAATCTGAAGTGGAAAAAGCAATTAAAATAGCAAGCATGCATTGATGGTAAGTGTAAAGGAATGAAAGACTTGAACACACACTTCCCAAAAGCCCATGTAAAGTTGCTCAACTTCATTAATTACCAGGAAATTACAAATGAAAACCATAATGTGATACCACTTCACATCTACCAGAATGGCTCAAAAGACAATACCAAGTGTTGGTAAGGATACAGAATAAGTGAACTCTCATACACTGTTGCTGGGAGTGTAAATTGGTACCATCAAATTGGAAAACCATTAGGCGGTATCTATTCCGCTCCTGGGTGTATACCCAAGAGAAATTCATGTACTAGAATGTTCAGAGCAGCACCATTCCTAATAGCCCCAAACGAAAAACTACTAGAACACACCTCAGCAATAGAACGGATCCGTAAATTGTGGATATTCACACAATGGGATACTATATATAGTGGCCTGCAACCTATAACCTGCAGGCCAAATCCAGCTTGCTGCCTGTTTTTGAAAGTTTTACTGGGACACAGTCGCGCTCATTTGTTTATATTCTGTCTAAGGCTCTTTTCACCAGCATCAGAAACTATAGTAGTTGCAACAGAAACTATATGGCTCACAAACTTAAAATCTTTACTCTCTGGTCCAGCACAGAAAAAGTTGGCTCTATAGCAACAGGAATGAACCGCCAGTACACGTGACAAATGAATGAATCTCACAAACAGACTGTTGAGCAAAAACAACACCAGACCCAAAGAGCACACGTTGTATGATTCCATTTACATAAAGTACAAAACCAGGCAAAACTCTTCTACACTGTTAGCAATCAGGATGGTGGTTATCTTTGGGGAGGTAGTGTCTGAAATAGGGCATGAAAGGGGGTTCTGAAGCTATGGTCACATTCTGTTTCTCGTTCTGGATGCTGTTTGTGAATATTCATCCAGCTCTGCACTTATGATTTATGAGCTTTTCATAACCTATTGTAAGTACAGAGCCGGGTGTATATTATGCATTCACCATAATGCATACATTTTAAAAGTATAAAAAGACCATTACTGAAATTTTAAAAATTAGGAAAAACTACATGCACTAAATGTACTATCTCAGATTGGATCCTGGAACAACAAAATAACATTAGTGGAAAAACTGGGGAGATCCAAGCAAAGTCTGTAGTTTAGTTAATAGTAATGTACCAGTGTTGGTTCCTTCATTCTGGCTAACGTACCATGTACATTATGTAAGATGCTAACATTAGGGCAAGCTTGGTGAGGGGTGCATAGGAACTCGGTACCAGCTTTACAACTTTTCTGTAAATCTAAAGTTATTTCAAAAGAAGCACAGGGAGATCAGCTCGGTGCTTTGTGACCACCTAGAGGGGTGGGATAGGGAGGGTGGAAGGGAGGGAGACGCAAAAGGGAAGAAATATGGGGATATATGTGTATGTATAGCTGATTCACTTTGTTATAAAGCAGAAACTAACACACCCTTGTAAAGCAATTATAGTCCAATAAAGATGTTAAAAAAAAAAAGGAAAAAGTAGTTTTTGAAAAAACTATAGAGCTAGCAGCAGTTCACAAATGTTTTGGTCTCAGGACCCCTCTACACTCTTAAAATTTACTGAAGACCTCAAAGAGTTGTTGTTTGTGTGGGTTACATCTATCGATATTTACTGTATTAGGAATTAAAACAGAAAATTTAAAAATATGTATTCATTAATTAATTTAAAATAAGAATAAGAAACCCATTACATATGAACATAAATCATATTCTTTTATGAAAAATAACTATATTTGCCAAAACAAAAAAAAATTAGCCAGAAGAGTGGCATTGTTTTACATGTTTGCAAATCTCTCAGCTTTTATGCTTAAAGAAGACAGCTGGATTCTCCAAGTGCTTCTCCCCTCAATCTTTTGTGTTAGCAAACATAAAACACTACAGTACATTAGGGAGAGAATGACAGTGACAAATGCAAACACTGCCTTAGTATTATTATGAAAGTAGTTTTAAATAGGCAGGACCCCTGTACTACACTATATAGGAATGGATTAAACAATAAGATTGTTTTTCATTTGATTCCTTGTTCAGTAAAATTGCTTCAACTAGATAATTTTTTTGATGCTAAAAACAAAGTCTCCTGCAGGAAGCTAATTAAGCATCGCTGCCAAGAGGCCAGCAGCTCCTGTCTGAGCCTGTGTTTCTGCATCTTTCCTGCAACAGAATGAGGCTCCTGCCCGGGTTGCCAAGGACGCACTGTCCCCGCTGGAAAGCCCTGCTCACCACGGAGGCTCCAGCAGATGTCCATAGAGGGTTTTTTAATGCCGTGCTAAGCGGCTGGTACCGAGGTCACGCATGAGAGGGGAGGTGCAGCCTGCTCGGGATTTATTCGGGGGCTCACACCAGGGACCTAGCCTCTCAGGGCTGCAGTGCATGAACGTGCCCGGCCTTGCACACCACCTGGAACGGCTACCAACAGGGCACCGCTGGCCAGCACCGTCCTGGCCCAGCGCTGCCTTCTTTCTGTTTGTTTATTCTTTATATCAAGTAGATGTGATTTTGCACTTTTTAATTGAAGTACAGCCTGGATATGGAAAAGTGCGCCTATGATAAGATAGAGTTTCATGAATTTCCACAAACAGCACAGCCGTGCAGCCCTTACCCCAGAAGCCCGCCCCTCCCCCAGCCCATCCCCAGACAAAACTCAAGCACCTTGCTGGATAGCCACTCTCCTAACTTCCACCACCATAAATTCGTTTTGCCAGTTTCTATACATAAATGGAATCAACTGTACCTGTTCTTCTGTGTGTAGCTTCTTTTGCTCAAGGTCTTATCTGTATGAGTATCTGTCTTATGACCTTAAGTGTAGTTCATTCATTTCCACTACAGGATAGTAAGTATTCCATTGCATGACTATACTGCAATTGTTTATCCATCCTCCGTGGACATCTGGGCCATTTCAAGTTTGGGGCTACTATGAATAAGGCAGCCATGAACATTCTTGTAGGAATCTTTTTGTGGAAACATTAGCTAGTTTTAAATTTAAACTTACCATGTTTTTATTTTTTTAAACACAACAGTACAGGTTATAATGTGAAAAGCAGAAATTGCCTTTCTCATTTCTGCCTCTTTTTTGTAAGCCCTATTAAATTTCTCCTTTCAGAAATTTCTTAAGCATCTAAACACTCACGAATATAAATGAATGAGATCACTCTTTTGGCACTTGGGTTTTTTTTCACTTAATTATCATGGAGATTGTATTAGTCATGATGGGCTGGAATATGCTGAAGTAATGAAAAGTATTCACTGTCTCAGTGGTTGAAATGTTTATTTCCCCCTCCTACTACCTGTCTAAGCTGGGTAGATAAGATATTCATGTTCATCATAGTCGCTCAGAGACCCAGGTCCCATCCCAACATGTGTGTCCAGTCATTGGGGCAGGGAGAAGGGGATATCACACACCAACACTCGAGGTGTTGGCCCAGAAGGGACATATGTCATTTTTGCTTGGTTATCATTGGCCACACCTATCTTCAAAGAGGGTGGGAAAATGCAATCCTACCCTGTGTGGGGAGAGAGAACAGAGGCAGAACATTTGGGGACATCTTTAGTGACTACCATGGAGATCTTTCCACATCAGGACCCACAGATCTACCTCGTTCAACCACAGTAAAGATGTACTGCAAATGACTTAACCAACGCCACTCCTCGGACAATACAAGCCATGTAACAATGAATGTTCTCTCACATTTATCTTTACTCACTTGTTTCAGTATATCTGTAGGATAAATTCCTTGAAGTAGAATTGCTGGCTCAAAGAGTTTGTGCATTTTTATTTTATCTTTGCTGTGTTGGGTCTTCTTTTCTGTGCGAGGGCTTTCTCCAGTTGCAGCAAGCGGGGGCCACTCTTCATCACGGTGCGCGGGCCTCCCACTATCGCGGCCTCTCTTGTTGCAGAGCACAGGCTCCAGACGCGCAAGCTCAGTAGTTGTGGCTCATAGGCCTAGTTGCTCCGCGGCATGTTGGGATCCTCCCAGACCAGGGCTTAACCCGTGGACCCTGCACTAGCAGGCAGATCCTCAACCACTGTGCCACCAGGGAAGCCCTGTGCATTTTTAAACTGTACTAAATATTGCCAAATTGCTAGGTCTTGCTAAATTATCTCCTGAAGGAATTGCCAATTTGCACTCAGACCAAGAGAGAATGAGAATTTCTGTTTCCACCAAGTCCTGGTTCTATCTAACTTTTAAATCGTTGACCATTAGATAGGCTAATATTGTCATTTTAATTTGTGTTTATTTAATTAGGAATTACATTGAGCATCTTATCATATGTCTATTAGTCACTTATATTTCTCTTTCTGTAAATTACCCATTCCTGACCTTTGCCCATTTTCTGTTGGGTTACTAGTCTTTGTTCTCATTGATTAGTAAGAGCTCTTTGTATATTCAGGAAATTAGCCTATAGTCTGCCATGTGTATTTCAAAGTTTTTTTTTTTTTTTGGTATGTATTTATCTTTTGTCATTATGGTATTTTTGTTTACACAGACATTTAAAATTTCATATTGATCAAAACTACCAGTTTTGGGACTTCCCTGGTGGCGCAGTGGTTAAGAATCCACCTGCCAGTGTAGGGGACACGGGTTCGAGCCCTGGTCCGAGAAGATCCCACATGCCACGGAGCAACTAAGCCCGTGCGCCACAACTATTGAGCCTGCACTCTAGAGCCCGCGAGCCACAACTACTGAGCCTGTGCGCCTAGAGCCCGCGCTCTACAACAAGAGAAGCCACCGCAATGAGAAGCCCACGCACCGCAATGAAGAATAGCCCCTGCTCGCCGCAACTAGAGAAAGCCCACGTGCAGCAACGGAGAACCAACGTAGCCAAAAACAAATAAATAAATAAATAAAAATTTTTTAAAACTACCAGTTTTTTTGTTTTGTGAATTCTGGGTTTAGGAACTTGTTTTAAATGGCTTTTCCCAATGAAAATATTTTTTTAAATCACCCATGTTTCTTTCTAAAACTTTTATATTCCTTCACTCTTAGAGGATCTTCCTCTCTTCAAAGGACAGGATTCGTGTTACTAAAAATCTGTTTCTTGCAGAAAGTGGGTGGATAAATATTGAACTGAACTCTTATTTTGCACTTCAACTGCCCCTGCCCTCCCCCCCCACACACACACACACACATGCATGTTGGGCTCTGAAACCCTTTTCCTAAATTCACTCAATTCTTTCTCCAGGAAAATATCATTACTGGCCTAATTACAGATATTCACTCAGAAGAAATCGATCTGGGTCAGCAGGAGCTGTTTCTGCCTCCTTTCCAAATCTTGTTTCCTGCACACAGATACCATAATTATAGGACTGAGTTGAGCTGATGGAACCACCACAAAACTGGCAAGATAAAAGGAAGATCAAAAAAATTGAGTGGCTACTTTGCATTCCCTTTTTCCTAGGATTGAGAACTTCAGAAATCCACAAACTAAACACCTATGATACCTACATTTAAAGTAAAAGAAGCAAGAGTGAGTGGAACTGTATATTCTCATATGTACATAAAAACGACATAGCTTTCTGGCTTAAACCTGAACAACAGTTTGCTCATTGAATTAGGTAAGATTCTTCATTTCTGTTTTCATTCATTTGTCTCTTAAGCACAGACTTCCAATACATACAATGAATCCTATCTGGATGTTCATTTCATCTCCATATTTTGGGAATCTAAAACCTAGAGTATTCCTAGGAAAATCCTTGTATATATGCACGAGGATATGTGAGTAAAAATAGTCTTGGTAGCATTGTTTATAAGTGCTCCAAACTGGAAACACCCCAAGTGTTCACCAACAGCAGAAATAATATGTAAGTTGTGTAATATTCATACCATGGAATACTATACAGCAGTGGGAGTGAACAAATAGAGCCACATGCCACAAGAGAGTGTTTGGAGCCCTCACAAAATATATACAGTATAACTGATTTCTCTAAATTCAAGCACAGGCAAAGCTAAACCACATTGTTTTAAAATGCATACATGAGAGGTCAAAATATAAGAAAAAGCATGGAAGTGATTACTAAAAAATCAGGAGAGGGATTATTTCTTGAGGACAGAAGACAATGATCAGGAGGGAGGGATACCTGGGGATTTCGAAGATGGGGGTGATGTCCTATTCCTTGATCTGGGTGTTTTTGACGTGTGTTCCCTTTAGAAACATTTGTTAAATTGCACGTGTAGGTTTTAGGCACTTCTCTGTTTTTTTACTTCAACGTGAAAAAAGTTTATTAAAGTTTTTTTTAAAACCCTAGCCCGGCTTTTGTATTTTTATTTGCTAAATCTGGCCACAGTATACTGTCCAGGACAATAGTACAAAAGGAGGCCCCTACAACATATGCCTGAAGACTAAGTTATACACCCAACTAGCAAACTGTTCAATAAAACATGTTCTAGGGCTTCCCTGGTGGTGCGGTGGTTGAGAGTCCGCCTGCCGATGCAGGGGACGCAGGTTTGTGCCCCGGTCCAAGCCGTGGCCGCTGAGCCTGCGCGTCCGGAGCCTGTGCTCCGCAACGGGAGAGGCCACAACAGTGAGAGGCCCGCGTACCGCAAAAAAAAAAAAAAAAACATGTTCTATTCTCCTATCTTGACAAATACACCCTCACAATGACAAAGTTGATAAATATATATATGTAAAGCTATGATATTTTCTTTTCTGTTTCATGTCTTTATTGACCAGAGAGGGAAAAAAAAAGGGTCACAGCATTTCAGACTTTATTCAAACACACAAATGGTAACAAAGGGCACCCACAAGTGACAGGCATGGTCCCTAAGGCCTGGCTCAAAGGCCATGCTGGAGGTGTGGATGACTTCTCAGCCCTACTCCCTCAGCATCTCTGTCCCTTCCTCCTCTGCACCTCACGGACACCCCTGAGATCAGTTAAAATTGTGCAGAAACTAAGTTACTCTAGAGGAGGTTGGGCCCTGCCTCACTGCCAAGAAAGCGCAGGTTCTGAGGAGAAGATGGAAGCGGGCTTCGGGGTCGTCGCTCAGGAGACGCCAGGCTGCTCCCTGGGTCTGGCCTGCATCACCCACGGCCTCGGACCTGGGCAGGGAAGGAAGCAGGGAGACACTCCCCACGTGGCAGCCCTGGGCAGCTGGAGAGCGTGGGTCACTGGTCATGTGATACCCCCCAGCCCATGGCCAGACCTCTGCCTGAAGTTACTCCCCCGGAGGGAGAAGGCTTTCAAGAAAAAAACACCAACTAGGTTCAAAATACTTTTCCAGAAACCTTAAGAAATGAATCACTCTCAGATTCCTGGAGCATTGGAACAACTGAAATTGTCATGGGGTTGCTGGGAGGAGGGAAACTTGGTGAAAGGCAGCCCTCTAGTTCCTCAGATCACTTAGCAAGGGGCTCAGCAGTCTTTTCGCCGGCTCCACCGTGGACCTCTGAGAAGCATGATGAAAGAAACAATGCATCCTGAGGAGCTGGCCCACACCTCCTTCTTGCTGGCTTGGGACCAGAGGCTGACCACCAGGTGAGCCCCAGAGAGCAAATCTGATTGGGCACGAGGCCCCACATGCAGCTGCTTTCCCTCCTTTCAGTCCGACGGTTCTTATTCAGATCGGCCAAAGAGCACCTCGCCCACAGTTCTGTCCTACTTAGGGCAGCTTTTCCTTGACTCACTCAAAATCTTTTTTTTTTCCCTGAAAGATGACAGGATGGACATCTGTCACCTTTCTGAAGGCGTGACTGTTTTTATCGTAGGTAGAAGTTCCTCTAACATTTTACAACTGTAAAAATCCTGGGCTCGGGCCAGACTTCCGAGGTGCTGACGTGCACGTTCACGTTTGTGCGCAGACATGGCGTGTCAGCAGACGCCCTGGATACACACTTCTACCCTACTCTACACAGACACATGAGGGCAACGTGCGAATCCTGGAGAAGGGTTAGGCCACCTGGGCAGGGGCAGGTCACAGGCTCAGACGACATCTGGCTTAGTCGATAGTCATTTCCAAAACACCATGACCCCAGACCCACGCAGTAAGCAGCTGAGCTGTGGAGCGGAGAGAACCTCAGCTTTGAAGGCGCCCAGGAGCCATGGGCTTGAGGGGGCTTTTATGGATGGAGCATTCCCCACGGGCACCTCCCCCTCCTCCAGACCATCTGCCACCCTAAGAAAGTCACCCGGGGCAAAGTCAGGACTCTCTGGCCCCTTTGCGTTCCATGACTGCTCATGGAGACTAAAAAGCTTAGAGAGTCCAGTTACGAGCTCCGAGGGCACAGCCCAAAGGAGGGCTTTCCTCCTCTGGGTCCAACAGCGTTGGATCCTCGACGTCTTGGCACTCCTCAGAAAGAAGTGGTGGTGAGGGCTAGGTCAGAGATGGGGGAGTCCTCAGACTGCCCAGCAAACCCACACACACTATGGGGGATGGTGCGGGGCTCACTGACACCGCCCAGGTCGGAAACCAAGAAGAGACACAAATATCGCACTTTCGGTCAAGGCATTTCCAAGAGACGATCACAAAAATGATACCACTTTTGGATACTACAACATAACACATTTGGCAACTTTCAAAGAAAAGAGCCGTCCCCACCCCAAGCCATCGAGGGTCTAAAGTCCCTTTACCCTCAGCCCCATTTTAAAAAGTCAGGGAAGGAAGATGGGCCAATGCAGGGCAAGAAAAGGCTGCAGAAGCAGTTAATCAACTACCTAAAGCGCCTAATAGTCTGTCTGTCTCATTCAGCGCAGGATGCCGCCTGCCTCAAACCTCTTCTTGGGGAGAAAGCAAGCTATCTGGGGGGTCCAGGCTGCTGGAGACAAACGACGCAAAGCTGAACATGGTAGCAGCTGGGTGCCCCGAATCCAGAGCTGCGATCCCCAGTCTCCAACCACAACCAAGGACACCCTATCCTCCCCCTCCTCCAAGAGGCTTTGTTCATAGGAATGTGAGGTACTCTGGCAACTCTATCCAAACCTCAGTTCAACAACCTGAAGCTAGAACCCTCTGCATCTGCTGCATTATTTTGGGGTGCATGGGCTGGGAAAGATGGTGTTACAGGGCTTCCCTGGTGGCGCAGTGGTTGAGAGTCTGCCTGCCGATGCAGGGGACACGGGTTCGTGCCCCGGTCCGGGAAGATCCCACGTGCCGCGGAGCGGCTGGGCCCGTGAGCCATGGCCGCTGAGCCTGTGCGTCCGGAGCCTGTGCTCCGCAACGGGAGAGGCCACAACAGTGAGAGGCCCGCGTACCACAAAAAAAAAAAAAAAAAAAAAAGATGGTGTTACAAAGCGGCTGCCAACGTCCGACATGGCCCACTCAGGTGGAAACATGGCACAGCGCAAGGAAAAACCTCTTCGTTTGCTCCAGCTTCCTTGAAGCACAGCGTATGTGCAAAGACCTAGGCCTTCCTCTTCCCCTCCCCCTAGCCCTAGATCAGCTCCAGCTGGGAACCCGGCCCAGCTGCTCTTGTAAAGATTTGTTATAACACTGGCTAAGAAAACAGAAGCAGGTTCTGAAAAGGTATTCTGCAGCCGGAAGCGACCTCTGTCTTCCGGTTCCTGTGGGGGGGGGGGGCTGGGGTTCCTTTGGTTTTGACCAGAACACTTCTCCACCGGGGGGGGCCAGGCTCAGCTTTGCTTTGCAGTAGTTCGGTTACTGTACAGGAGCAAGATTTAACTTCACAGAGGTGCTCTGCTGGGTTGCTCTCTCGTCGGTTAGGACTCCGGACTTTACATCCGATATCCTCTCTCCTGAAGAATCTTTGCCTTCTCGCTCGGCTCAATGACAATGCCATTGGTAGAATTATTTAATTCTCTGGAGACAACACAGAGGAATTCTGCCTGATCCTCATTTCCATAGTTATAGGAAGATCCGATGCTGATTAGCTGTTCGAATTTCCAACCGTCAGACATAGTGGACACCATCTGCGTGAGCGCCTCGTCTTGGCACTGCAGGACTCTGTACACGTGCTTCACGGGGCCCTGTGAAGTTCTGTTCTCGTTGTCCCGTATCCTTTCCTTAACAAGTCGCACGAGAGACGCAACGTTGTAAAACTCCGCTTCCTCCAGCCACACCTTCTTCTTCCAACTCCTTCGTAATGATGAGCTTCCCAGGGCGAAGGTAGTTCAGGGTAGGACCAAAGTAGGTAGTGTCCCTGTCAATCAGATAGGCCCCTGTCTCGTCCTTGTCTGAGTCCAGCTCCGGGTCCTCCTGGCAGCAGAGGCGGCAGAGAAAAGACTTGGGCTCCCGGCCTAGGGTCGGCCTGGTGGTCACGAAGTAGGTGCCGCCCACGTTCAGCCGGACCCAGCGGGCGGCTCCACCGGCCCCTGCCCGCGCGGGCGGTCCGGGACCCGGCTCCAGCGACTGCGCGGCGGCGGTGGGCTGGCGGCCGTGCCCGCGGGGCGTCGGGCCAGCGGGGCGAGGGCTGGGGGGCTCGCGACCTGGGCCGCCCCCGTCGCCCAGCCCACTCCCGCCACCCCCTCCCAGCCCCGCCATCGCCGGGTCCAGTTACAGCTCCGCCATCTTGGGCCGCCGCCGCCGCCGCCGCCGCCGCCGCCGCCGCCGCCGCCGCCGCCGCCGCCGCCGCCGCCGCCGCCGCCGCCGCCGCCGCCGCCGCCGCCGCCGCCGCCGCCGCCGCCGCCGCCGCCGCCGCCGCCGCCGCCGCCGCCGCCGCCGCCGCCGCCGCCGCCGCCGCCGCCGCCCGCGCGCCTATGATATTTTTTGTATGACTGAAATTCAGTAAAACATCAAAGACTACTGAAGTCAGTTATGTTTGTGTGTGTCTGTATTTTGTGAGTTTGGAGGATTAATAAAATAAAGACATACATAATTCATACATTAGCATATATATATTGCTTAAATTTTATTTTATTGCCTGAGTTTACAAAGTCACAAATTATGCTACTATAATTAAAAATTTCACGTAACTTGTGTTCTGTTGATAGTAATTATCTAAAGAATTTTAAACAGAAGATGTGTGTTCGAAGAAATTCAGTCTCCCTCCTATGTATCTCTGACACCCACACTATGACCACACTCACAACACTTCTGACACCAGATATGTGTGGGTTTCCCCACAAAGCAATTCTCTGCAACACCAGCTGGGTGTCCTACAATTCAACTCAATTCTGACACTATCTACCTGGAGACAGAATTAGATTCCACAAGTTAAAGACTCAGTCCCACAAGACTGCCCCACCCTCACTTCAGACGCCAATTGCAAGCCCAGACTATTACCTGTACTTCTGACCATCCAGCTGTAAATCGGAAGTTCCCGTGACCCCCTCCTCGCGTTTGATTAACTTGCTAGGGTGACTCACAGAACTCAGAGAAACAGTTTACATACTGTTTACCAATTTATTATAAAAGGATATGATAAAAGATACAGATGAACTGGCAGATGGAAGAGATGTGTAGAGCAAAGTATGTGGGAAGAGGGTTGGAGCTTCCAGCCCTCCCTGGGTGAGTCACTCTCCCCAAATCTCCACATGTTCACCAACCCGGAAGCTCTCCAAACCTGGTACTTGCGGTACTTTTATGGAGGTTTCCTCACATAGGCATGGTTGATCATTAACTCCATTTCCAACCCCTCTCCCCTCTTTGGAGAATGGGGGATGAGACTGAAAATTCCAAGCTTCTAATCATGGCTTGGTCTTACTGGTGATCCAGCCCCCATTCAGGACCCCACCAAGAGCCACCTCAAAAGACACTGCTGTCACCCAGGAAATTCTAAGGGACTTAAGAGCTCTGTGTCAGGAACTGGGGCCAAAGATCAAATATTAGAACAAAAGATGCTCCTAGTGCTCTTATCAGTTAGGAAATTGCAAGGGTTTGGGGAGCTTGTGCCAGAAACCAGGGACAGAGACCAATATATGTTTTCTATTATCTCACAAGATGTAACTGCATTAAAATTGTATACATTTTTAATATATTTACATCAAATTTTAAAATTAAGGTAGATAGCAAAAATCAAAATATTAAAACATTTTCATATGTTTCAAAAACATTTTTCTTATAAAATATTAAAAATTGTGTATTAAAGTTAAATGGCAGGACTTCCCTGGTGGTGCAGTGGTTAAGAATCCGCCTGCCAATGCAGGGGACACGGGTTCGAGCCCTGGTCCAGGAAGATCCCACATGCCACGGAGCAGCTAAGCCCGCGAGCCACAACTACTGAGCCCACGTGCCACAACTACTGAAGCCCACGCACCTAGAGCCCTTGCTCCACAACAAGAGAAGCCACCGCAATGAGAAGCCCGTGAACCGCAACGAAGAGTAGCCCCCGCTCGCTGCAACTAGAGAAGGCCCACGCGCAGCAACGAAGACCTAACGCAGCCAAAAATAAATAAAATGGGGAAAAAAAAAAAGTTAAAAGGCAGTGGTTGCCAAGGGCTGGGGGGTCGGGGGATGGGGAGTTAGTGTTTAATGGGTACAGAGTTTCAATTTTGCAAGATGAAAGGAATTCTGGAGAGGGATAGCGATGATGATTGCAAAACAATATAAATATATTTAATACTGCTCAACTGTACACTTAAAAATAGTTAAGGTGGTAAATTTTATGTTATGTGCATTTTACCATAATAAAAACATTTTTAATTAAATGGGAAATATAATCAACAGACATCAAATTTTTATCTGAATTATTTAAATAAAGATGACATTTTAAGTTTTTGAAAATTTAATTCTTATTAAATATTTTATAACAGTAAAACAATATAAAAAATCTGGTATCACATTTCACACATTAGGTTGAGACCTACATATATACCAAATTAAGAGTAATATAAATTTTTTATATTATGTTTTAAAATATTGTTTATATTATTTATATGTTTTAAAATATTGTTCAATATTTGGCCAATGTTCCTGAGTTGCGATGTTGTGAAAATCACCTTAATTCTGTGAGTACCTCCAGAACCATGAATTGGGATTCTAAGAGAAGCAAGAAAATGGACACTTGGAACCACTGGGGCAATCGCTTATATTTGTGTGATATTCAGTGATGATGTCTTTTCTCTTACCAAGCACTTCAGTCCCTCTAGCCACTCTGAAATGCTCTCCACCTCTGGCGTCCTCAGCAGCCCAACCCACAAGTCTCCACAGCATGTGGCTCTGGTCACCTTTGGTTTGAAGGACACAAGATGCCTGAACACCAGTCAGTAATGGGAGTGGATGTTCAAGGTCACAGGCCAGACTGTGCCAATGCCGACTAGCTGATCCTAAGCTAAGAGGTGCCCATGTGCTTGTTAATAAGTGTGTTTTTATGACCTGTATGGCTCTCTGAAATGTGGAGCACATTTCAGAGGCAGGGGTCCCTCTAGCCCAGATCTAAGCATGGTACTGGCTCTGGGAACCTGATCAGATCAAAATGAATTCAAGAAGGAAGTAATCATCCAGACCCTTGGCAAGAGTAAGTTTGACAGGCTTTCCTCCAGTTCTACTAACATAAGGAAACAACCATGCTTTTGTAGGAAGTTCCATCACAGCTAAGTGAAATGTCAACCAGGCAACAGCTAGCCTGAAGCTAGGTAATAAGAAAGCCCCTCACTGAGGCCTTCCCTGTTTCCTTCC
Organism: Pseudorca crassidens; assembly: GCF_039906515.1. Lineage (NCBI taxonomy): Eukaryota > Metazoa > Chordata > Mammalia > Artiodactyla > Delphinidae > Pseudorca > Pseudorca crassidens. Next base: position 97,009,126 of record NC_090317.1, read on the forward strand.
CTCCACCAGGTAGTGACAGAGGAGAAGCTGCTCCTTCTACAGTCCCTAACACCAGGGATGCCATTTCCCCCCCCTCCAATGGAAGTAAACTTCTCTCTTCAATTTGGGGTCAGTTTACAAAATATTCAAGTTTCAAATGCTGAGGCTAGAGGCTTGGCAGCTGGCCAGGAAGAGGCATGAGGCCAGAACTGAACTTTGCCCTTCCAGCGGACTGCCCTTCCACTCTGCCTGCCTTTTTCAGCAGTTGTCAAGTTCCCGGCGTCATCATGGTGTGCCCCATCACCCCAGGGCCCCCGCCCCCATGCTGGGGGCATTATAGAACCCTCCCTGCTATTCCAGTGTGGAGAAAAGGGAAGTTCCCTACACTTGGTGGGAATGTAAATTGGTGCAGCCATTATAGAAAACAGTCTGGTGGTTCCTTAAAAACTAAAAACCAGCAATTCCACTCCTGGGCATATATCCAGAGAAAGCTCTAATGCAAAAAGATACATTCACCCCAATGTCCATAGCAGCACTATTTACAATAGCCAAGACATGGAAGCAACCTAAATGTCCATCAACAGATGAACAAATAAAGAAGATGTGGTACATATATACGATGGAATACTACTCAGCCATAAAAAAGAATGAAATAATGCCATTTGCAGCAACGTGAATGGACCTAGAAGTTATCATCCTAAGTGAAGCAAGTCAGACAAAGACAAATATCATATGATATTACTTACATGTGGAATCTAAAAAATGCTACAAATGAACTTATTTACAAAACAGAAATAGACTCACAGACGTAGAAACAAAACTTATGGTTACCAAAGGGGAAAGGGGAGGGGAGGGATAAATTAAGAGCCTGGGATTAGCGTATACACACGACTCTATATAAAATAGATAGAAAATAAAGTATAAGTATAGTATAGCACAGGGAACTACATTCAATATCTTGTAATAAACCATAATGGAAAAGAATCTGAAAAAAGAATATATATATATATCTGAATCACTTTGCTGTACACTAGAAACTAACACAACATTGTAAATCAACTATACTTCAATTTAAAAAAAAGACTATATTCAATGTCCTGTGATAAGCCATAATGGAAAGAAATATGAAAAAGAATATATATATGTATAACAGAATCACTTTGCTGTACAGCAGAAATTAACACAACATTCTAAATCAACTATACTTCAATAAAAATAAAAACAAACACACAAAAAAGAACTGTCCCTGCTATTTCTTTGAGCAAGAAGCTGAGATCTTCGACCAATGCAAAATCTGCAGTAGACTTCTCACCTGGGGAGGCAGCTACTGGTCTTCTACCCGATGACTCCATGAAAGAGGTTGATTTTCATTATTATGCATTCTCACTAAGGCTTTTTTCCATGAATTTTTAAACATAAGCATTCGTACGTCACAAAAAAAATCTCAAAAATGATTCCATTTTAGAGCTCGCTAGGTTAGTTAGATGGAGTTGCCATCAGTTAAGAGAACACAGGAGGAAAAACATAACGTAGATGGGAAAGTGATGAGGCCAGTTTGAGACATGTGAGGCGGCACAGCCCTTGGAAGTCAGTGAAATGGCTAATGGGCGATTGGAGATTTAAGCTGAAACTCCAAGGAGAAGTCTGGGATACAAATACATCTATCATTCATGTCTACCGGTCAGATAAAATTTGGGGCCGAAGCATACTCATACCTTTATATTCCCACAGACAGCACAGCCCTTCAGTGACTGGGAAGGACAACTCCTAGGACTTATGTGATGTCACAAGGAGAAAAGCAGAGTTGCTGAGAAGAGTAGTTAGCTGAGGGAGCCGAAAATAGAGCTTTGTGGCAGAATCAGACCTCAGGTTTGCAGACTGCAGGTTTAACCCCAGGGAAGTGAGGGGCTTAAGATAAGGCGGAACACTAAAGACAACTTAGCAGAATCTCCTCAAAAGGTTAGAGGAATTGTCCCAGGTCACTCAGCAGAGCACCTTAGTTAATCAGTGATTCAATTCTGTCTCCCCAAATTCTGGTCCCAGCTTTCCTGTGAATCCCCTGGGTGGCTGTCTACGTCTTTGTCTTATCTTTCAAAGGAGTGAGTGGGCAACTGCTCTACCCTAGAGAATTAAGAAACGTGTAAATGAATATATTTAACCTATAAAATTTATTCCATTTCATTGGAATAATAACTAATTATCCTTTTTTTTTTTTTTTTTTTTTTTCGGTACGCGGGCCTCGCACTGTTGTGGCCTCTCCCGTTGCGGAGCACAGGCTCCGGACGCGCAGGCTCAGCGGCCATGGCTCACGGGCCCAGCCGCTCCGCGGCATGTGGGATCTTCCCGGACCGGGGCACGAACCCGCGTCCCCTGCATTTGCAGGCGGACTCTCAACCACTGCGCCACCAGGGAAGCCCTAATTATCCATTTTAAAAGCGTTTATTAATAGATGAGTCACAGGTATGAAATGTACAGCATGGGGAATGTAGTCAACAGCTATGTAATATCTTTGCATAGTGACAGATGGTAAAAGTAGACTTATCATGAAGATCATTCTGTAATGCGTAGAAATATCGAATCACTGTGTTGTGTACCAGGAACTAACATAGTGTTGTAGGTCAATTACATTTCAAAACCAAACAAACTCATAGAAAAAATGATCAGATTTCTGGTTACCAGAGGTGGAGTTGGGGGGAGGGAGAACTGGATGATGGTGGTCAAAAGGTGCACACTTCCAGTTATAAGTAAGTACTAGGGATGTAATGTACAACATGATTAATATAATTAACATTATATTATATATAATGTGTTATATATATGTTATATATTATGTATCATATATAATATATGTTATATATGAAAGTTATTAAGAGGAAATCCGAAGAGTTCTCATCACAAGGAAAAAATATTTTTTTCTTTTTCTTTTAATTTGTATCTATATGAGATGATAGATGTTCACTAAACTTATCGTGGTAATCATTTCATGAAGTATATAAGTCAAATCATCATGTTGTACACCTTAAACTTATCCAGTGCTGTATGTCAACATATCTCAATAAAACTAGAAGAAAATAAAATACAATACAATAAAATAGGGTTTGTTGCATAACTTGTGTACAGAATATTGAAATCATTTCATAGGTCGGAAGACTTAGTTGGAGGACAAAATAAACTAATCCCAAAACAATTCAGAGTTGTCACCTGTTCCTGACTTTCCTCATTCTCAACCATCATCCATTTGGCTTCATCCTGTGGTTTTGTTTTGTTTTTTTTCCCCAAAGAATAAAGCTTTGCTCTTCTCTCCCCAGCTTCCAGAATGGTGCCTGGCACATAGTAGACACTCAGCCAATAGTCACTGAATGACTGAATCAATCCTCTGAAAGTCTATTGGAATCAGATTCCTGATCAAAAAGAGTTACATCCTTCTCAACAACGGAAGTGTGTCTTTTCTCTTTTCTTTATAATTTTTTTTCAGATGACAAACGTCATTTGGAAAACTTGAAAATTTAGAAAAGTGGAGAATTTGGAAGCAGCAGAAAAGTTTTGAAGAGAAGAAATCCTGACATCTTACTACTCTGGGCTACCACAAAACAGTTGAAGGGTTTTAGGATTATAATTAATCAACTAATCTGTGGTCATAATTGAAATGTTAGAGATAGAGGCAAAAAGGGGAAAGGGAGGAAACTGTAGCATCCTCAGAGGAGAATGGGTGGTCCAGTGGTTAAGAATGCACCTTCCAATGCAGGGTACATGGTGGTCCAGTGGTTAAGAATGCACCTTCCAGGGCTTCCCTGGTGGCGCAGTGGTTGAGAGTCCGCCTGCCGATGCAGGGGACGCGGGTTCGTGCCCCGGTCCGGGAAGATCCCACATGCCGCGGAGCGGCTGGGCCCGTGAGCCATGGCCGCTGAGGCTGCGCGTCCGGAGCCTGTGCTCCGCAACGGGAGAGGCCACAGCGGTGAGAGGCCCACGTACCGCAAAAAAAAAAAAAAAAAAAAAGAATGCACCTTCCAATGCACGGTACGTGGGTGGTCCAGTGGTTAAGAATCCCTGGTGGTCCAGTGGTTAAGAATCCACCTTCCAATGCAGGGTACGTGGGTGGTCCAGTGGTTAAGAATCCCTGGTGGTCCAGTGGTTAAGAATCCACCTTCCAATGCAGGGTACGTGGGTTCAATCCCTGGTCGGGGAACTAGGATCCCACGTGCCATGGGACAACTAAGCCCGCATGCCGCAACTAGAGAAGATCTCGCGTGCCGCAACTAAGACCCAACACAGCCAAATAAATTTAAAATAAATAAATAAATAAATTTTCTTTTTTTTTTTTTTTTCAAAAAAGGAGAATGGCTCAGGTCTTGAGCTTTAAAGAAAGCAGTTTGCAGTTAGCAGTGCTTCTGGGACATTACTCTGAGCTGCCTGGGAGCCTGGGGCCAGGACAAGGTCTGGCCCTGAGGTAAGAAGATAGTTGGGACTTCCCTGGTGGTCCAGTGGGTAAGACTCTGTGCTCCCAATGCAGGGGGCCCAGGTTCAATCACAACTAAGACCCGGCGCAGCCAAAAAAATAAATAAGTATTTAAAAAAAAAAAGAAGACAGCCACAGGCCCCCATAGCACATGTCTATTTAAAATGTATACATCAGAATTTAAAGTCAAAATTATTTAAATCATACTGAAATTTTATTAATTTGAAAGTTTAATTAAATCTTGGTAACTGTTTTTATAAATACATAGCTTTTTGCATTATTAGTGTTCAATGCCCATTTTGGGCTCCATAGTAGAGAGCTGACATCAGGTTTCCTGCACATTACAAGTGTGTGTGTGTAGGTACCATGCATATTATAGATTTAAGAGTAATACGGGGCTTCCCTGGTGGTGCAGTGGTTACGAATCCGCTTGCCAATGCAGGGGACACGGGTTCGAGCCCTGGTCCGGGAAGATCCCACATGCCGCGGAGCAACTAAGCCCGTGCACAACTACTGAGCCTGCGCTCTAGAGCCTGCGAGCCACTACTGAGCCCGCGAGCCACAACTACTGAAGCCTAGAGCCTATGCTCTGCAACAGAGGGAAGCTACTGCAATGAGAAGCCCACGCACCGCAACGAAGAGTAGCCCCTGCTCGCCACAACTAGAGAAAGCCCACACGCAGCAACGAAGACCCAATGCAGCCAAAAATAAATAAATAAATTTATTTTTTAACAAAAAAGAGTAATACGAATTTTTTAATGTCTCATGGTGCTCCTAGCCACCATGTGGTACCTCTGGAACCACAAAGGCAAACAAGAATGCGGACGTGCAGCGTCAATGGGAAATTATACTTGATTATGTGTGAATCTCCTGCATTCATGCTCTCCGGAAGGAAGGGTTTGACAAATCAATTTGTCTTTTCTTTCACCTCAACTTTCTGCAGCTCAAATTCTCCCAGCCCTCTGAAGCAGTGGCCTCTCCAAGATCAGGGGAGGCACAGCCCACAGACCTTCACAGCATCCAGAAATAGTCGCCTTTTATTTTGAAAACACAGTGTAAGCCGCTGCGCAGAAGTATTTCCCTGGGGCCCGAACAGTTGTGAGTCACACCAGCTCCGGGCTCAGGGCTCTGCCAGCACTGACCACTGGATTCCAAGGCGGAGATGCCCACGCACTCTCTACCGTATGTATTCTGTATGTTCTTGTGGTATGTGGCACCCTCCAAAGAATGGAGCCCAGGGCCGGGCCCTCTCACCCAGGTTGCAGGGCAATATTGGATTAGGACCTCCCATTGCCTCCTGGGGCAGCCCAGCCCATGTTGTAGGCCTACACAGGACAGAACAGTAAAAGACTGTGACAAAAAAACACTTCCAGGCTCACCTGTGCTTCACAGGATACACTTTCATTTTTTGTGTTGATTCAATATTTTTATAGATTATACTCCATTTAAAGTTATTACAAAATAATGGTCAAATTTCCCTGTGCTGTACTATATATCCTCATTGCTTATTTATTTTATACATAGTAGTTTGCATCTCTTAATCTCCTACCCCTATCTTGCCCCCTGTCCCCCCCACAGGCTCCCTTTTGAAGCCACTTGCCAGATGCATTACCACGGGCAGAGATTGCCTGACCCACTGCAAGGCCGTTTTATGGGAAGACAAGCCCCGTCCCAGGCAGGCTCTACAGCAGCTTTTGTGGAGAGGGCTGGGTGCTTCCTGCACAACCTCACTGGAGCCAGCCAGAGCTGGGAATGAAGCCCAGGCACTGTGGCTGTGTGTGAGGTCCCCTGGCCCTGGGATGGGGTGGGGGGCACCAGGAGGGAGTTTCATGAGGACAGCTGGGCTTGCTCAGAGCCCAGTAGACCAGGCTGAGGAAACAGGAGTCACCACAGCCACGGAGAGCTAAGTATGCACCAGTCCCCCTCACAAGATCTCTGGGAAAAGACCATGGATGATCCGGTAAGGTGGTCATGTTTGCCATTTCTCCTTTTCACAGACCAAGTCTCCTCTGATAGAGGGCAGAGGAATGGGCCATGAATATGAATGGGCAACTTCCAGAAAAATGGAAACCCTACAGGACAAAATGGTTCAGGCCCTTCAACAGATAAACTGTAAAGAAAAGAAAGGGATGGGGGACTTCCCTGGTGGCGCAGTGGTTAAGAATCCACCTGCCAATGCAGGGGACCCAGGTTCCAGCCCTGGTCCGGGAAGATCCCACATGCCGCGGAGCAACTAAGCCCACGAGCCATAACTACTGAGCCCGCGTGCCGCAACTACTGAAGCCCGTGCACCTAGAGCCTGTGCTCCACAACAAGAGAAGCCACCACATTGAGAAGCCCGTGCACTGCAATGAAGAGTAGCCGCTGCTCACCGCAACTAGAGAAAGCCCGCGTGCAGCAACGAAGACCCAACACAGCCAAAAATAAATAAATTAAAACAAACAAACAAGTTATTTAAAAAAAGAAAAGAAAGGGATGGAAGGGGGGAAATAAGTTAAAAGTGACTTAGAAGACATTTAAATAAAAGTTTTTAAAAGGCAAGCTAGTGCTCACTTCGGCAACACATACACTAAAATTGGAACGTGGGCTTCCCTGGTGGCGCAGTGGTTAAGAATCCGCCTGCCAATGCAGGGGACCCGGGTCCGAGCCCTGGTCCGGGTAGATCCCACATGACGCGGAGCAACTAAGCCCGTGTGCCACAACTACTGAGCCTGAGCTCTAGAGCCCGCGAACCACGGCTACTGAAGCCCGTGCACCTAGAGCCCGTTGTCTGCAACAAGAGAAGCCACCGCAATGAGAAGCCCGCGCACCACAACAAAGAGTAGCCCCCTCTCGCTGCAACTAGAGAAAACCAGCACGCAGCAACGAAGACTCAACACAGCCTAAATAAATAAATAAGTAAATTTATTAAAACATAAATAAAAAAATAAGAAATAAAAAAACATAAATAAAATAAAATTGGAACGATACCGAGAAGATTAGCATGGCCCCTACACAAGGATGACGCACAAATTCATGAAGCATTCCATATTTTTGTGGGAATGTAAACTGGTACAACCACTATGGAGAACAGCATGGAAGTTCCTTAAAAAACTAAAAATAGAACTACCATATGACACAGCAATCCCACTCCTGGGCATATATCTGGAGCAAACCATAATTCAAAAAGCTGTATGCACCCCAATGTTCATTGCAGCACTATTTACAATAGCCAAGACATGGAAGCAACCTAAACATCCATCAACAAATGAATGGATAAAGAAGATGTGGTACATATATACAATGGAATATTACTCAGCCATTAAAAAGAATGAAATAATGCCATTTGCAGCAACGTGGATGGACCTAGAGATTATCATACTAAGTGAAGTAAGTCAGAGAAAGACAAATATCATGTGATATCACTTATATGTGGAATCTAAAAAATGCCACATGAACTTATTTACAAAACAGAAACAGACTCACAGACTTTGAAAGCAAACTTATGGTTACCAAAGGGGAAACATGGGGGGAGGGATAAATTAGGAACTTGAGATTAACATATATACGCTCCTATATATAAGATAGATAACCAACAAGGACTACTGTATGGCACAGAGAACTCTACTCAATATTCTGTAATAACCTATATATGTAAAGAATCTGAAAAAGAATGATTATGTGTATAACTGAATCACTTTGCGGTACACCTGAAACTAACACAAGATTGTAAATCAACTATACTCCAATAAAAAATGTTTTTTAAAAGACAAGCTAAACTTACTGTAGGGATGCAAAATTGGTTGATAAAACACTTGTTTTTTTGTGACTAACATAAAAGTCAGGATCATGGTTACTTCTGGGCAAGGGAGGGGGCTATGATTGGGATGGGAAACATGAAGTGGTTTCTAGGGTACCTGGCAAAGCTCTATTTCTTGACCTAGGTGGTAGTTAAAAGGATGCTCGGCTTAAAATAATTCATTGTCATACATTTGCTTTGCTTGTGTCTGTGTTTTATTTTATAATAAAGAGGGTGTGAAAAATAAAAAGTTTGCTATATAATCTACAAGGACTTCATTTTGCTGTTCTTAGGACCCAGAAACCCTCAGTATAGTTCTTAAAATTCCCAATTCTCTGGTATCTGTTGCGGTCACACCATTCATACGGTTGTTTTCCAGATGTTGAGCATATGTCCTGGCTATTCTGGGACAACCGTGATTTTAAATAGTCTATCTGCATGTCACTGCAAATCATCATTTCCCCCTAAATTCCAAGATCTTGATGAATTATAGCTACATGAACCGAATCATTAAGCATTGTTTGAGATCGTGGGGCTGAAAAAAAGAAAAAAAAAAAAACGCCACCTCACAATTATTTACAAAGTTGAGCTCACAGTGACCCATGTTCTGTTGAGGGAAGATTGTGTGTGCAGCACATTCTGGTCAGAATGCCTGTGGGCGAGGGGAACAGTTCCCTGAGCAATGTCCTCCTCCTTGAGGTACAGTGATTGGCATTCAGGGGACCAAGGATGGTAGACACATTTCTTCTGAAGTAGGAAGAGCCAGAGGGTGGGCCTGGTTCAACAACCATTGGGGCCAAGGATGGGAAAGTAAGGTGAGCAGGCAAGTCTCTAGGTTAGAAGCAGAGATAGAACAGGGGCAAGACCAGGGGGCAGGACATGGACAGGGCAAGAGTAGGTATGTGTGTGGAAGTGGTGGCTTTCCTTTCTGGCCATCCATCTTATGGGGTGTGCTAAGATGACCTGGTTTATGGGCGGCCCCATCCCTCTGCCATCTCCCCACTAGGCAGCTGGGTAGGGCAAGGAAGAATTGAGCTTCTCCAAATTTGTCTAAGGAAAGATCTTTGCCTTTTCCTGAGAAGAAAATCAGGTTTCCTCTGGTGCTTCTGATCCACCTCCTCTTCCCACAGTACATATCAACTAGAGCTAGCCAAGGTCTCTGCCACAACCCAGTACTTCCTCCCCCGTGTCCTCCTGCTTCCCATCTCTAGTGGGCAGGCTGTTGTGGTGGGAGGTATGGTAATCCCCAGAACCTGTGACTATGTCACCTTATGTGGCAAAAAGGACTTTACACATGTGACCAAGTTCAGGATCTCGCGATGGGGAAATCAGTCAGGATTATCCAGCTGGACCCAGTGTGATCACAAGGGTCCTTCTAAGAGGGAGGCAAGAGGGTCAGAGCTAGAGAAGGTGATGTGATGATGGAAGCAGAAGTGAGAAAGAGAGAGAGAGACATTGAGAGAAAGATTGGAAGATGCTACGCTGAAGGCTTTGAAGATGGAGGGAGGGGCCGTGAGCTAAAGAATGCAGGCAGCCTGTAGCCGGAAAAGGCAAGGAAATGTATTCTCCCCTAGAGGCTCCTGAAGGAACGCAGCCAACACCTTGATGTCTGGACTTCTAACCTTCCAAACTTTAAGATGATAAATGGGTATTGTTTTAAGTCACTAAGTTTGCGGTCATTTGTTACAGCAGCGATAGGAAACTCATAGGGGGAGGAAACGGGGCAGGCTCTCGATGAGCCAGCTGAGGCAGGGAGTGGTAGAAGATGCTGTGGGGTGCCTAGAGAGGGGCCACCGACAGTGGAATTCCACGGGGCTGAGGAAACCTGTGAGCCTGCATGGGTGGAGAAAGTGGGCTTTAGCTTTTCAACAGGGACAGCTGAAGCAGTGGGAGGGAGGAGAGTCTTGGGTTGTTTTCTCTGATTGTCCGCATGGAGCCCAATGTCTGTTGGCCCATGCCATATTTCCCTTTTGCCCTCATTGTAGGGTATCCCTTTGGCCTCCCTTAAAGCTGACAGGCACTGTGTCCTACCAGGGCAAGGAGAAGCCTTGCTAGATATTAACGGGCAGCTGGCATTATGAGTTAGTTTCAGAGGCAGTAGGGATGAAAGCTCTAGTGATCAAGGAATGGAATGTTCTGGATAGAGGGAGGTGAATTGACAGGTTACCTGTTAGCTGGATGATGAGTTAGCATAGGGCCACATGAGTCATTCAGTTCGGCTGCCAGGAATGAATCGGAAAGCTGCGGTGACTCTTGCCCAGTGACAGGAACTCTGGAAGCTTCAGTTCCCTCAGCTGTGAAATGGGCTGAACATACTATCTACCTCACAGGGCTGTAACTAGGCTTAAGGAGCTAATCCATGGGAAATAGTGCAGTGTCAGCACACAGAAAGCACTCAAGGAAGTTTATAATTATGTAACACTGTAGCCTCAATTGGAAATCAGGGAGAGGGTGGCCTGTGGAGGTGGAAAGGCCCTTTGGTAAACAGGGCAAAGGGAGGTCTGTTGACTGCAGGTAGTGAGGTGTATCAGATCACGCCGTAACATGGATGGATGGGGCACAACCATCAGGAAGTCCAACAGGATGCTCGGTAATCAGGAAGTGGATGTCAAAGCCTGTCCTCGGCAGGGACGCATGCATGGTGGGGGGTTGGGGGGTAACATGACACACCCTGAAAAGCAGGCCTCGGGACCTGACAGTCACCTCATCCCTACCCCTGTAACATGGGGCATGACTCTACCGTGGTGAGGAGTGGCCAGGAAGTCCAGGGGTCCATCCTGGGGCCAGGCCAGAGCAGGACCCCTGCAGGATGCAGCTAGAACAGAAAGAGCTGGTGGCAAGGCCAAGTTTGGTGAGCCCGGTGAGCGCCAGGCCTGAGGTAGCTGAGATCATTCAAGGAGACCAAAGGGTAAGAGGAGGACTGGACCTGAGAGGGAAAATGCAGCACCAGGAGCTGGAGTGCCAAGGGGCAAAGTCCAGTGGGAGGCTGGGAAGCACTGGGCAACTCCTCACCAGCTGAAGGCCTGGGCCCCCAGGGGAATGCTCCATGGCTGTCCGTGGCGGGCTGTGCCTGAATCAGTTGGCCTAACTTTGTCAACCGTTCCAGGCTGTTTGAAGAGTCTGGGGAAACCTTCAAGGAAATATTTAAATGCAGTTTTTTGTTTCAGTGTCAAAATGAGTGCAAAAGACATGAGAAGAAGACGTAGTTTTAAAAATGTTGACCTTGTACCATCTATACTCAGTGGAAAAGTGGCATGAATGTTTTTTACAGTGGGAAATCTGACTTCACAAACACAGCCAAAGAACCATCAGTTCCCTACCCGTTCTGCAGCTTCTATTATGTCTGTGAAGAAAATTTTCATGAAATTATTCTATTAAAATGGAAGAGTATTTTTATAGTCAAATAAACAGTTGTCATTTAAGTGGAGCACCCCATTACCTAACAGAGCCATGATTTCAGATTGTACTAAACATCAATTTTCACATATTTAAAACCAATATTTTATCAGCACTAACAAAAAGTGGAACAATTGTAGAAGAGTTTTCTTCCAAAGCCTCAATTTTTTTTTTCTTCTTTTTTTGGCCACACCTCGAGGTATGCAGAACTTCCCTGGGGTTGAACCCACGCCCCCTGCAGTGGAAGCGGGGAATCTTAACCACTGGACCACCAGTGAAGTCCCCCAAAGACTCTTAAGAATTAGCCAGTGGGAGACTTCCCTGGTGGTCCAGCGGTTAAGAATCCGCCTTGCAATGCAGCGGATGCAGGTTTGGTCCCTGGTTGGGGAACTAGGATCCCACATGCCGCAGGGCAACTAAGCCTGCGCGCCACAACTAGAGAGAAGCCCACGCGCTGCAATGAAAGATCCCGTGTGCTGCAACTAAGACCCGATGCAGCCAAAAAATAAATAATTAATTAGGGAAAAAAGAAAAGAATTAGCCAGTGGTATTGAGTGAAACGTTATCTCTTAGAAAGATTTCTCTAAATTCAAACAAAAAGTTGTTCCTATCATTACTAAAATTTTTTATGAAAACACTATAGTTAATGTGAAAGCCCCTGAACTTTACATTCTACTGTGGTAGTTAACTGAGTGATTACATAAATACTGTCATTGTTATGAGCCATAAAGAACATGCTACTGAGATTGCTGGCACATCTGCTCAAAGTATAAATACTGACTTTGGAGAAGCAAAACTTACAAAGTTACAGTAGGGTTTAGAAGAAAGAAAAACTTCTGAAATTTTGTAGTTCCTAGAAATGAAATTTCAGGAGACAATTGCTAAGGACAGTAGAGGCAAATCTTGAGACCATCTATTGTTTATTCTAATTCAATAGGGGGGAAAGCGCCCTGAATAGGATTATCTGAAAAAAGCATGAAGTCTTTTAAAAATCCCTCTTCCTTCTATATCATAGTGTGTCTCATCTTTCTTTATTTCTCAATGAGAACAGTAGTTAAACATTATCAGGAATGGTTGGATGGTCCTAAAAGTATTCATCACAAGAAAACACAAATATTGGTCCTTTCACTTCTAGGGAAGTGAGATTGTTTTGTTGATTATCCATTTTGAGGGATCTGAAAAGTAATTGACCATTGAAACTGTAAAACCTCTCCTAAGAATTCAAATTAATTATTCAGAGTCAGGTCAAGAAATGTTTGAAAGTTTAAAGAAGAATAAATAATGGTTGAGCAGACTGAGTTCCTCAAACAAGTACATGCAGACATGAAAATTGCGGGAGATAATTATTAATAACAGCTTAGACAACTACCCACTAATCAATGTTCCTAACCTGTATGATCCTGTTGTAAAGTCCATAGAACCAAGTACTAAGTTTTTCTTGTTTAAGAGGAATACCCAATACCTAGAAGAGTGCTTAGAACTTAGTAGAGCCTCAATAAATATTCATGGAATTTTAAAAAATAGGTGAATAAAAAATCAAGGCAATTATAAACTCCAGGAAAAAATGGTGTGGCAGAAATTATCCGCAGTAGCCATCCCTCCTTCTTTGTTAATAGAACTCTGACTTCGTTTAAGTATAGGTCAGTTTCATCTACTTCAGGAGTGTTGGGACTCCTCCTGTCCCCCAGAAGGAGAATACTGATTAGTCAAGGCCAATCATGGTCATTTATCCCCTTTGATGGTGACTGGTTTACAAATAAACACGTGACACAACACTGGTCAATGAGACCCAAGAAGAAGTCTGCTGTGAAGTTTCCAAGAAAGTTCTCACACTTAAGAAAAAGACAAGGAGACAGGACATCCTCTCTTCAATCCAATTGACGCTCTGTGATCCTTGCAGCTGCTGCAGCCCCCCTGTGACCATGACGAGACCAGCCAGAGGACCAAAGCCAACAATTAGCAGAAAGATGGAAAAGGCTTGGAACTTTGCTGCCACTGTTGAGTCAGTGGCTAAATTAGGCAACCCTGGAATTCCCTAGCTCTGGACTTCTTTTACAAGATGACAAACCTCACTATTGTTTAAGCCACGTTAAGTTGAGTCTTCTGCCACTTGTGGAAAAAAACAGCCCAACAGGCTTATGCTATTGGTTGGCTACTCATTCCTCATCTCCTTTTTCATTATAGAAAGTGAAAATGCTTTCCCAGCTTCCCTTGCAGCTGGGAGCTCATGCGACCTCGTTTTGACCCATGAGATATAAAGGGAAGTCCACTTGGAGTTCTGGGAAAGGAATTACCTCCCCTCCAAACAAAATAAAAGACAGAGGCATGGGAGGGGAATTTTCTTTCTCTTCCTGAATGACGCAGTTAGAGCTGTGTCAACCACCTTGTGGCTATTATGAGCAAAACTGAATATGAAAACCAGGACACAGGATTGCAGAATGGAAAGAGGGAAGGGACTGGGTTCTGATGACACTGCCAAGCCTCTGAACCAACCTTTGGCCTTCCTGCTTTACACACATTAAGAAAGTAAGAAAGAGACTTATGGTTTAAACCACTGTTTTGTTTTGTTTGTTTGTTTGTTTGGTTGGGTTTTTTTGGCCGTGTGGCGTGGCTTGTGGGATCTTAGTTCCCCGGCCAGCGATGGAACCCATGTCCCCTACAGTGGAAGCGTGGAGTCTTAACCACTGGACCACCAGGGAAGTCTCTAGCCACTGTTGGTGAGATGGGTTTTCTGTTACTTGCAGCTTAGAGCATCCTTACTGATATAGCCACATTTATAGAGCTGTTGAGTCAGAAAGAAAGTGTGGCTGTGGAGCTCAATCTAGCTCAGCAGTGAATGTTTGCCTGGCCATAATAACAGAAATGCTGACTTGTTTTAACCAAAAAATGTAATATAGCCCTGTTGGGGGGAGCAGAGGGAGGGGGAAAATGGGATCAGGGTATCTGAAAAGGTCCAGTTTTCATCACCATGATGGGAAGTCCACAGATAATGTCTAAACTTAGAAAATAAAACATAGTGGTTTAAGTGTATTAACTAGTAATATGGAGAGATATATCACGAGGAAGAGAGAAAAGGGCTGAAAATATCTGCTTTGGAAGAAAAGTGAAGGAAGTAGGGAAGGCTGGGGCAGGGTGATTGCCCTGATTTATTATGAGCCTTTCAGTTCTACTTGACTCTTTAAGAAATGAACACATATTCTCTGATAAAATCTTAATTTCAAATCAAATAATATCCAAAAATGTTAGATTTGGAGACAAATTTTACTACTTAAACCATGCCAAAGAGAAATAAACTAACAAAATGAGTGACTACATGAGAGGTTACTCATGTAGTATCATTTAATAATCACAAAAATGGATGGAAGTCACAAAGACAAGGCTGTTAGGGATGTATGGTGATGCGTATTTGTAATGAACATAGGAAATGTGAAGACAAAGCCTACACTTTTGACTTCCAGTTCAAGGCATCAATTTATCGGTTTACAGATACTAGTTTTATGCATATCACATGCTCAGTCTTATATTTGAATCTCTTTGAATCCCTGCAATGAAAACACTCAACATCACAGCTGGGGAGCCAAGAGTAACCAACATAGAACAGCATAAGAAAAGAGTCAAGAGGAGTTGATAAATGAGCATTGGTATGGTCAGGCATGGCCCTCTGGGCAATGTGGGTTTGACCTGGGCTGTAAAGAATGAATGGTGCTTCTGGAGGCAGCAAGGAGGAGGGTGGGGTTCCAGGTAAAATAGATAAGACAAACAAAGTCATTAAGGTAGCAAAGATCCTTAACGTATAAAGAGCTCTTCTAATTTAAGGAAAAGAAAAAGACCAGAAACCCAGGAGTAAAAGGGGCACAGGATATAAGCAGATATCATTCACCAAAAAAAACAAAGAAATGTAAATGGATCTTAAATATGTGAAAAGATTTCCAGACATAGAAAGAGAAAAATCCAATAAATTCCATTTTCATCTCTCACATTTTACAAAGATGAAGAAGTTTGATAATTCAGTGTGTGGCAGGCAGAATTCTAAGGTGGTCACCCAAATCCCCACCCCATGGTATACCATCACCTTCTCCCAGTTCTTCACTCATGTACTAATCTAGGTGTTGCTGTGAAGGAATTTTGCAGATGTGATAATGTTCCCAAATCAGGTGACTTTAGGATAATCTGGGTGGCATGATTTAATCACATGAGTCCTTTAAATCTAGGTATAGAGGTCAGAGACAGGGAAGGCAGAGATCCAAAGCACAAGAAGGATTTGATTAGCTGTTGTTCACTTGAAGATGGAGGGGGCCATGTGGCAAGGACTGTGGGCAGTCTTTAGGAGCTGAGAGTGGCCCCCAGCTGACAGCCAGCAGAGGCAGACCTCAGTCCTACAACCATAAGGAACTGAATTCCGCCAACAACAAAAACAAGCTTGGAAGCAGATATTTCACCAGAGCCTCCGGACAAGAACTCAGCCCTGCTAACACCTTATTTTTAACCTTGTGAGACCCTGAGCAGAGAACCCAGCCATGCCATGCCAGACTTCTGAACTACAGAACTGTGAGCTAATAAATGGGTGGGGTTTTAAGCCACTGAGTTTGTGGTAATTTATTACACAGCCATAGAAAACTAATATGCTGTGTTTAAAAGGGCGTGGAGAAACTGGCTTATTCATTTATTGCTGGCCAGCATGTAAATAAGCATAACCTCTATGCAGGGCAAGTTGACAATATCTATGAAAATTAAAGTTGCTCGGGGCTTCCCTGGTGGCGCAGTGGTTGACAGTCCGCCTGCCGATGCAGGGGACACGGGTTCGTGCCCCAGTCCGGGAAGATCCCACATGCCGTGGAGCGGCTGGGTCGGTGAGCCATGGCCGCTGAGCCTGCGGGTCCGGAGCCTGTGCTCCGCAATGGGAGAGGCCACAACAGGGAGAGACCCGCGTACCGCAAAAAAAAAGTTAAAGTTGCTCATCCGTTTGACCCAGTAACTCCACCTTTAAAGACTCATCCTACGGGTATATCCACACGTGTACAAGATGATCGACAAACAACAACATCAAACAACAACATACACTGCAGTGTTGTTTGTAACAGCAAAAGACCATCTGCCGCCTAAATATCTAATCGATGGCAGGCTAGCCAAATACATGATGGTATGGCCTCCAAAATGAGACCACTCCAGATACACTGATGTAGAAACATCTCCAGGAATTATTGTTAGGTAAAAATGTAAGGTTTAGGTGGTGTATAGAATCCTACTATATATATGGGGCCCCCAAAATAGATACAATCAGATATGTTGGTAAATGCACAGGATATTTATGGAAGATACACAAGAAACCTGTCCCAAGAACACTTTGGGGAGTGGACCAAGTGACAAGAGGACAGAGGAGGAAGATCGTTCCCAGGTTACCTCTGTTCTCTTGTGTGTATTACCTGTTCAGAAAAATAAATACAAACAAAAGAACAAGGTTAGCTCTGCCCTTGTGGGTACTTGAAGAGAAGGAAACTATATTTCATTTGTTTCTCCTTCCTCCTTCAAAGGGAGGAAGAAGGAAAGAAGGGCAGGAGACAGGGGGAGGGAGGAAGTGAGGAAAGGAAAAGTAGCAGGAGAAACGGAAGGAGAAACTTCCCCTCTGTTCAACTGGCTACTTTTACTTGGTATGAGCGTTATGGTTCATCTTCAGGTACAGGTCCACTTGCAATTGGGCACAGAGACGTCCCCTGTGAGAACAGCGCCTGCCATTTCTTTGTGCTGGCTGTGCACCCTCCTGGCTCCCAGTAGCTGCGCCATAAATATTTCCTGCAGGACGAAGCGATTGACTAATGGCTGCTTTATCCACATTCTTTCCCTCGAAACAGTAGGGTGGAAATGTGCTTTTGTTCTTACGTTTGTGAAAGATTTCTAAACTTTTGCTAAAAAGTTGGCATTTCAATATGAGCTGTTGTCTCTTTTTGCCAGCGGGCGCCAGTTGGGAGGAGAAGACTGGGTTGGGGGGCTTGCTTATGGTGACCCAATTTTGAAATTGAGAAAGGACTTGATGGCAAATGGAATAGGGCAGAGAGGGACCCCGCAGACTCAGAGCCCACCCCAGCCCTGGCTGCAAGGACGATCACTGGACAGCTCTCACATGTGCGTACCCTGCATCCTGGTCCTTCTGAACTATTTCCAGTTCTCCACGATTTCCTACACACCTATCCCTTTCCACTTGTTGGCCCCTCTGCCTGGAAAACAACCCTTTCTCCTTCTTTGCCTGACCAACTCAGGCTTCTCACCAGACTTGGTTCAAGGCTTTCTGTTTGATGAAACTGTCATGACCCACCCCATCTGGATTAGGGGCCCCTCCTCTGTGTTCCCATAACCCCCCGACACTGTTCACATCCCTGTCTTAGTTTGTGCTCCCCCCAAAGCAAGCCAAGAGACATTGAGACAAGGATTTTGGGTGCAGGTTGTTATTTGAGAGGTGACCCCAGGAATCACCAGTGAAAGAGTGGGGAAAGTGAGACAGAGGGAAGCCAACAAAGGATAAGTTTATGAGTTGATTATCACTGAGAGCAACCAGGCTGAATTCCGCTGGGGATCGTCTGATTTGGGGGAGGGGGCGGGAAACATGCCTCAAATCTGTCCCAGTGGAGGATAAGGCTGGGGCATTTCTTCACCAACTCCCATTCCCCTTTGGTAAACACTCTCTCCCTACAATTCCCAGTTGCCCCTCCAGGTTCTCAAACTGAGAAGCTGAGAGAGGCAGGCCCTGAGGTAGAAAGCAGTTACCTGCCTAGCACAGCTGCCGGTGAGCTCAGGAGGCCCCCAGGAGACAGCATCTGTACCACCTAGCATAACACTTTCACATGGAATGGAAGGGTACATTTGTTGTTGTTGTTGTTTAATATTTATTTATTTGGCTGCATCGGCTCTTAGTTGTGGCATGCGGGCTCTTTCGTTGCGGCACATGGGCTCTAGAGTGCATGGGCTCAGTAGTTGCCATGCCGAGGGCTCTCTAGTTGTGGTGTGCGGGCTCTAGAGCGCGCAGGCTTAGTTGCCCCACAGCATGTGGGATCTTAATTCCCCGACCAGGGATCGGACCTGTGCCCCCTGCAGTGGAAGCGCAGAATCTTAACCACTGGACCACCAGGGAAGCCCAGGATACATTTGTTTTTATTTGCTCCCTCCCTGCTCCCATAGACTATATGTTTCATCTCTGCATCCTCAGCTTCAAGCAGTATATTGGCACACATTTTGTGCTCAAAAACTATTTACTGAATGAATGAATGAACAAGCTTGGAGTTTATGTTACTGACTACTGAGTGAGAAGACTGATTTTTAAAAATATTTTTTAACTAGTTTATTTATTTAGGCTGCGCCAGGTCTTAGTTGCAGCATGCGGGATCTTCGCTGCGGCATGTTTAGTTGAGGCATGTTTAGTTGTGGCCTGCGGGCTTCTTAGTTGCGGCATGCATGCGGGATCTAGCTCCCAGACAAAGGATCGAACCCGAGCCCCCTGCATTGAGAGCATGGATTCTTACCCACTGGACCACGAGGGAAGTCTGAGAAGACTGATTTTTGAGGTTCCAGGATCAAACTACAGTGGTGAATGCCAGAATGAATTGTCTACTTTAATAATTCGAGAGAACAGCTTTCACATATAAAAGTTGGCAGAAAACACAGGAGTTTCAAATCATAAAAATCTCAAAACCACTTGGCAAACAGGGCTATGCTGTATCCATGTTGTGCCATGAGGATGAATTATCGCATAAACGGTTGTCATTTCTATAATTTCTCAAAGCATCCAAGAGCCTCAGAAAATGAATCCCCACTCTTCCCTTCTCAACCAGGGCTTTGAAAAGCCATCCCCAAACTTCCCTCTGAGTCCAAATAGAGGCTCTCTTTCTTTTTAGTTTCCTTTTCCAGTTCAAGTGCTATGGAAAGTAACCACGGCACAGCTAAAATGACCCCGGGCAGGAAGAACAAGAAGGGGCAAGTCATGTGGAAATCGGGGGTTGTGTGTACAGCCACTGCCGTCCTCAGAGAGTTGCCCAACACACCCTCCTGGCCCAGTTCGGGGATCTGGACCAGGCAGGCCTGGCCACAGAAGTGACCTACCCACCTGCCCTTGGGCACTCCCACAGCCTCTGCCATGCTGGCACTGGGATGGGGCCATCCTGCCCAGGTTGCCATGGAAGTAGACGGGGACTGAGTTGATCCCATGACCTCTGGCCTGGAGCCAGGACCCAGGCTCCCCGCTGACAGGGAGTACTCCCCTGGGCTGTCAAAGGCCCTGACTCATCTGTCCTGGCTCCAGTAGGTGTGGCCTCAGCAGGGCCTCTACCAGTAGGGGCCTGGGTGGCCTCCAGGATGCTTTCCTGTCAGCCTGGGATCCAACAAGAGCGCTCTGGTTCCCCAGGAAAGGATCCCTCAAGGCCTGGACAATTCAGCCCGCCCACACTAAAATGTAAGGCAAGCGTGACTATGAGAAGGATGCAGGGAATGCAACTCTTTCCACAGAGATTAGCCTCACTTGGTCGCCCAGTGCAGTGGGGGGGCCCTGAGCACTCATGGAACTGAAGCCCTGGCCGTCTCTGGCCTCTTTGACACAGTACTTTTCCAGCTTTCCTGCTACACTGCTGGCCTTTTCGGTGACTGTCTTTCGTCCTCCCCTTAGCTGGGGGTGCTTCCAGCCTTCTGTCCTCATCTTCCCTAATTTATGCGTCTCCCCACCCTGTTCGTCAGTGAGCTCACCAAGCTTGTTTGCAAGGATCACTTTCTGAGAGCTCAAACTGTAACTGACCTTTGCACCACTCTCTATTTCCCAGGGCAGAACTTTCTAGGGGCTCAATGGATGTGGACTCCTAAATTTCTACCTATAGCCTGACTCCCTCTTCTTAGCCTGAATCCAGCCAGAACAGAAATTTCTGTCCAGGCCATGCAGCACCATGGGACACTCCTGGATGGCTACGGCCCTGCCCTTCTATCTCACCATGCTGCACCTCCAAGACTTCCCCATGTGACCTCCAGTCTCCTCTTAAGGTACCAAAGGTGAATCTGGTCAAAGGCCTCCTGCTTCTGGCTTCCCTTTCAATTTCTCCAACTTCCCACCCTTTCCTGGCCAGAAGCCCAGAAAAGTGACCTCGGGACCCACTGCCACACCTCTCCTGGCCCTGCCTCTATGTTTCTTCCCACAATTCCTGGTGACCAGAAGGGACAAAGGCTGGGTTTTCACTTCCTCTAAATCATATCCTCCTCCTCAAAGACAAGTCCCGTGGCCCCATCGATGGTAGAAGGGGTACTGTCTGTCCATCCCAGAAGAAATACTGTGATCTAAGTTCTCCAAGAAATTCTCTCCGATTCTCGCAAGAAACTTAGGAAAACGTTCCTCACTCCCAAGCAAATGGCTCCTCAGGCTGCCCAGGGAGAAGGTGGCCTGTAGAAATGCAAGACAGAAAAGCCCATTTCGAATTCCCCAGTGTTCCCTGTTTCAAGTGGATTTTCCCAGTTACACCTCATGACAACCTATGTGGCAGTTACTATTATTTGAATTTTACTGTTGGAAATATTAAAGCACAGAGAGGTCATGTGAGTTGCCCAAGTCACACAGCCAATAGTGGCAGAGCTGAGATTGAAACCAGGTCCTGGTCTCACTCGGGAAACAGCTGTGGGTCCATGATTGTATAGCGTTCCCTCTGATTCTTTTTCTTCATTCTCCATTAGCCAACCTCATTCTAATTTCCCCTTTAAACTCTGACTTTGCTCTTTCCTCTGCAGTCCCCCATCAAGCCCCAGGCCTAGAACCCCACCATTTCATTTCTTGATTCCTGCCCCAGCTTCTCAGTTGGCCTTTTACTGCCACTCCTTGCTTACAGTACATTTTTACACAAAAGCCAGGCTATTCCTCCTAAAACCCTGCTTTCTTCACATCATTATAATCATCTCTGGGTCCACATCTTCAGCTACAATGCATCCTGGCATTCAGGGAGGACCTCAGCCCACTCCTGCAAAACTGCCTTCCCCAACTTCCCCAATTTGACCATCCGGTCAGTCTGCGCAGACCCCCAATCACTCCCAGCACATGCCATGCACATTCCCAGGCCCAGTCTCCCACCTAGAATGCATCCTTCTGTCTGCATAATCCTGTCTCTCCTCTAAGGCTCTGCTCAGTTCTCCCACCCCTCCCAGGCCACCCTGACCCACAACGGTCCTCTCTCTCCACAACTGTACTCTTCTCTAAGACCACACAGTTTGACCCTGAATTGTCCCCTAAGAGACCCCTATGTTTCCCCAGTGTGACTGTGAGCTCCTCAGGGATGTGAGTGATGTTGAAACAGGAGGGAAGGGGGCAGGGCATAACCTTTAAAACAATGACATAGCCATAGGACATGACAAAAACTGATTAGAACCAACTAGAACCAAGATGGCAGAAGATTCAACTTCCAGCGGACCTTGAGCCTCATTATACGCTCATTGTAATGCATTAGCATATGCTAAATGACACACAGGCGCCATGACAGTTCCGAGGCCGACCATAAAAGGCCAAAAACTGGGCAGTAGCCCAATTCCTGGAAATCCCCGCCCCTTCCTCCAAATAGTTGGAATAATCCCCCCACTCATTAGCCTGTGAAATTACCCAGCCCATAAAAACTAACCACCCCATATTTCAGGGCCTCTCGCCTTCTGAGATGGCCCACACTCGGTGTGTGGGGTGTGTTTATCCCAAGGCCGTTCTTGCCTTTTGAGAGGGACTGCATTCTGTCTATGGAATGTGTATATCTCTAAATAAATCCACTTCTTACCTATCACTTTGTCTCTCACTGAATTCTTTCTGTAACGAGACATCAAGAACCTGAGTTTCATTAAGTCCTGAGACCAGGTGTGTGATCTCAATTAAAAGATAGCAGGGAGTGAGGGGGAACTTCCCTGGTGGAGCAGTGGTTAACAATCTGCCTGCCAATGCAGGGGACACGGGTTCAAGCCCTGGTCCGGGAAGATCCCACATGCCGCGGAGCAACTAAGCCCGTGTGCCACAACTACTGAGGCAGCACTCTAGAGCCTACGAGCCACAACTACTGAAGCCCCGCGCACCTAGAGCCCATGCTCCGCAACAAGAGAAGCCACCGCAGTGAGAAGCCCTTGCACCACAACGAAGAGTAGCCCCTACTCGCCGCAACTAGAGAAAGCCCGCGTGCAGCAACGAAGACCCAACGCAGCCAAAAAAAAAAAAAGATAGTGGGGGGAATTCCCTGGTGGTCCAGTGGTTAGGACACCTTGCTGTCACTGCCAAGGGCCTGGGTTCAATCCCTGGTCAGGGAACTAAGAGCCCACAAGCCGTGCAGCATGGCCAAAAAAAGGCAGTGGGTTCAAGTCCCAATCTGGGTTTTGGCTGGGTTCAAGTCCCAGTCTGAATTGTGCGGTTTCAGTGTCATACATTTCCTCGTAAACCACTCTCTCCCCAACGTTTAGGGTACTTTACTAAAAAGGCAGCTGGCCAGCTCCCACCTCAGACTTGCTAAAGCAGAATCTCTGAAGGTAGGCCCAGGTGTATGTATTTTTTTGGTAATAGCTTAACTGGGATCTAGTTTACATACCATAAAATTCACCCTTTTTTCTCTTCCAGCTTTAGTGAGATACGGTTGACATACAGCACTGTATAAGTTTAAGGTCTATAGCATAAGTTTATGGCTTACATAAGTTTAGTGAATAAGTTTAAGTGAACTTAAAGTGAACAATAAATTTAGTGAACATCCATCATCTCATAAAGATACAAAGAAAAAGAAAAAATTTTTTTCCTTGTGATGAGAAAATTCACCCTTTTAAAGTCAGTGGTTTTCAGTATATTCACAGTTTTGCAAGTATCACCACTAGCTAATTTTAGAACATTTTCATCACCCACAAAGGAAATTCCATACCCATTAGTAGTCACTGCCATCCTCCACCTTCCTCCAGCCCCTGGCAACCACTAAGCCACTTTCTGTCTCTATGGATTTGCTTAATCTGGAAATTTCCTTTAAATAAAATCATATGATATGTGGTCCTCTGTGACTGGCTTCTGCACTCAGCATAATGTTTTTAAGGCGCATCTATGTTGTAGCAGGTGTTAGTACTTCATGCCTTTAAATTGCTGGATGATAGTCCACTGTAGGGATAGACCACGTTTTGTTTCCATTTGTCTTTTGCTGGATATTTCGGCTGTTTCCACTTTCTTTTTTTTTTTTTTTTTTTTTGCGGTACGCGGGCCTCTCACTGTTGTGGCCTCTCCCGTTGCAGAGCACAGGCTCCGGACGCGCAGGCTCAGCGGCCATGGCTCACGGGCCCAGCCACTCCGCGGCATGTGGGATCTTCCCAGGGAAGCCCTGTTTCCACTTTTTGACTACAGTATTATGAATAATGCTGCAGTGAACATTCGTGTACAAATTTTTGTGTGTACATAAGTTTTCACTTCTTGTGGGTAGATACCTAGTAGTAGAATTGCTGGGTCGTGGGATAACTCTCTGTTTAACCTTTTGAGGAACCACCAAAGTGTTTTCCCCAGCAACTGCACCATAGAACAATCCCACCAGCAATGAATGAGGGTTCCAGTTTCTCCACATCCTTGCCGTATGTATTTTTAACATGCTCCACAGGTATGACACAGTTTGAGCATCCCTGTGCTAAATTCTGGAAGCCCTTGCTTGTGTACGTCCTGAGAATTAGCTGGGACTACTCTGAGGTGTTGGGTGACCCTGGGTTGGATGACCTTCTGAGACAGGGGGGAATAGGGCAGGACACAACCTTTAAGAGAATGACATAACCGTTTAGGATACGACATAAACTGGTTAGAACCGGCTAGGTCCAAAATGGTGGAAGATTCAACTTCCAGTGGACTTTGAGCCCCATTAAACCCTCATTGTAATACATTAGCATATGCTGAATGACACACCCACAGGCGCCGTGACAGTTCCGAGGCTGATCATAAAAGGCCAAAAAGTGGGTGGTGGCCAAATCCTGGAAATCCCCACCACTTCCCCCAAATAGTTGGAATAATCCACTCATTAGCCTATGAAATTACACAGCCCATAAAAACTAACCACCTCGAGCTTCCCCGGTGGCGCAGTGGTTGAGAGTCCGCCTGCCGATGCAGGGGACACAGGTTCGTGCCCCGGTCTGGGAGGATCCCACATGCCGCAGAGCGGCTGGGCCCGTGAGCCATGGCCGCTGAGCCTGTGCGTCCGGAGCCTGTGCTCCGCAACGGGAGAGGCCACAACAGTGAGAGGCCCGCGTACCGCAAAAACAAACAAACAAACAAAAACTAACCACCTCCACAACCCCCAGGCCTCTCCCTTTCCAAGATGGCCCACACGCTGTCTATGGAGTGAGTACGTATCTCTCTCAATAAATCTACTTACCTATCACTTTGCCTCTCGCTGAATTCCTCCTGTGCGGAGACCTAAAGAATCTGAACTTCATTAAGTCCTGAGATGAGGTGTGCGGTTTCAGCTGGGAGACTGTGGGTTCGAGTCCCCCACTAAGCCAGAGACTGTGGGTTCGAATCCCAATCTGGGGTGTGCGGTTTCACTTCCAAGTGCGGATGGTGGAAATGGCGAGACTATGAGCGTGAGCATTGCAGCCCAGGTGCTAAAACTAAAGGCCCAAGAAACTGAGTGCTTAGAGATATTTAGGAGGAAGTAGCTGGGCTAGGGGGAGGGCCTGAGACCAAGCCAGTTCCCGACTCAGCCTTTGAGTTGCTGTTTGTGTGTGATTGGGTCACTTAGCCTCCTGGGAGGCCTCTATTATGTAAAAAAAAAAAAAAAGAGGATGGTATCTGCTCCCCATCCCCACCCCCACCCCAAGAAGGACGCTGTAAGGTTAAATTAGGTTAATCGAAAGCATACGGGGGACTTCCCTGGTGGCCCAGTGGTTAAGAATCCACCTGCCAATACTAGAGGACACGGGTTCGAGCCCTGGTCCGGGAAGATCCCACATGCCACGGAGCAACTAAGCCCGTGTGCCACAGCTACTGAGTCTGTGCTCCAGAGCCCACGAGCCACAACTACTGAAGCCCATGCGCGCCTAGAGCCCGTGCTCCGCAACAAGGGAAGCCACAGCAATAAGAAGCCCGCGCACCGCAACGAAGAGTAGCCCCCGCTCGCCGCAGCTAGAGAAAGCCCGCGCGCAGCAACGAAGACCCAACGCAGCCAAGAATTTTTAAAATATATAAATTTTTTTTAAAAAATGAAAAAAGAAAGCATATGGTGCAAGTTCTGGGTCACTCCTTTGCGTGATTATGCTATTATCTCCGTTTTGTCCTCAGGTGGGAACGCGAGGGCGTGGTCGATGAGCCAGGCAACGCCACAATTTTCTGGACTGATCTAGCTGTTCTGATTCCTTCCCAGTGCCACAGCCATGGTTTAAATCCCCGCCCCCGGGGCTTTAAAGGACTAAAATAAACAGGAAGTTTCCATTTCACCTCGACCTCTCTGAGGCTTGGGCTGCGTGTGACTTTTGCTGTCCAGTTCCTTATCTCTCTGGAAGGACCCGTCAGACTGAGCTGTGGCTCCTTTGTACTCACAGCAAAGCGTCATCTTTTTTGTTTGTTTTGGGGTTGTTTTGTTTTGCTTGTTTTTTTGCCTGTATAACTTCCTGTCCAGAAGTGATTCTAGTCACACACACACACACACACACACACACACACACACACGCTTTTACAACATCGAGAGGACATGTGCTGAAATCACAGGGTTAGAATTCATAGCAAAGCCCCCCAGCCCAGATCTTGCTGCAAATCCAGACGAAGCTATTTGTGTGGGACGTGGACAGTTGCTACTCAGAAGCTCAGTTCCTGGCAACAGGAAGAGTGAAACCTTAGTCCCTGGAACAACTGAAGGCTGTTTCCTTGCCTTGCGGGGACAGACTCCCTGCGAGGTAGGTCAGAGTCCGTTGAGACCCAGCTTTTCTTTGCCCCTGGGCTTGTCATCGAGTCCCAGGCAGGACTGAGTGAGGGTCACCGCGTGTCAAAGGGCGGAGGAAGGGGTGGGTTTTGTTTCGTCTCTGCCGTGTAAAGGACAGCAGATCCCTGCAATGGGTCTACGTGGAAATAGTCATTGAGAATAAACAGCTGTTCACAGCTGACAGCCATCACTGATCAGCCTCCCTTCTCCTGCTTCCTGGAATTGTATTCCTTGGCTGGGAGATGAGCAGATGGTGTAAGTTCCTTTGCGGCTATGGAATGAAGGCTTTCCCCCACCCCTTTTTAAATAGAAAAACAAATGGATTCCACATGGGCTGCTGCCCAAGTCTTTGCTAAATTTTATGGAGCCTTTGTATGTTTCTCATGTCGCCTCATCATCTGGATCTCAGTCATAAATAAATAAGCCCATCGGAACGTCTCTCGCAGAAGCCAGTGAGAGTGGAGCTAAAGGGGACTCTGCCCTGAGGGAAAAGCAGCTGAGCCCTTTGCCCCCTGCCTACTCGGCAATCTTCTAGCTTTTGGAAAACAGAGTTCCAGTCCCAGGAGGGGGTGGGGGAACTCTGTTCATGACTGGAAGAGTCAAGACAGCTTCTCCTGAGTAGGCTGAGAAAATTCCCAGAGCTCTGAGGAAGAGCGAGCAAGGTCACCCCTGAGGAACAGAGGCCACGCAGGTGCTCGGGCTATGTCCCCAGGGCCATGTCCTAGGGATAGAGGCTGTTTGAGATAAGGCTTTGAACTGTAGGGAGACATCCACGGGAGAGCTCGTGAGGTACCTTCTACTCGCTCTAGCCTGCTTAAGGTCAGCCCTCCAATCTCATCCAGCCCCAGGCCAGGATTGGGGGACGTTGAGAATTTGAACTCTGAATGCACCCACACTGACCTTCCAGAAGCTTCAGCTGGAGTCACGTTCCAGACCTCGCTCCTTTGCAGCATCAGTGGATTGGAGCTGCCTTGTTCCTCACCAGGCACCCTGCCCACCCAGTTTGACGGGTTGGGGGCCACTGCGTCCCTGGGGGGCAGTTTCTAGCCTGGCACTAGCACCCCCACACCTGGCACTGACAACCCTCAGACTCCAGGGCATCGTCCAGAATGTTGATGGTTGGGAGATGGCTCTGGAAAATGACCAAAGTTTAAAAATAACTAAACAGTGCCTCCCAACCCACCACTCTGACTCCCTGCCTGGCTGTGTGGAAAGGGGGACAGAGCCTCCTTTTCCAGGTACTCAATTCATTGGCTAATGATGCAAGGTCAAGATGGAGGGCCTCTCAGCCATCCCTCCGCCATGAGATTGATGAAATAAACTACACAGAAGGGCTTCCCTGGCGGCGCAGTGGTTGAGAGTCCGCCTGCCGATGTAGGGGACGCGGGTTCGTGCCCTGGTCCGGGAAGATCCCACATGCCGTGGAGCGGCTGGGCCCGTGAGCCATGGCTGCTGAGCCTGCGCGTCCAGAGCCTGCGCTCCGCAACGGGAGAGGCCACAGCAGTGAGAGGCCCGCGTACCGCAAATTAAAAAAAAAAAAAAAACTAAACAGGAAAAAAAAGCTCTCTGCATAGCTGAGAAACAAAACCATGATGTGAAAGTGAAAGTGAAAATACAAATGACAAAGTGTTTAAAAAAAAATTGGCTACTCTTATAACAAAGAACTAATCTTCCTAATATAGAGAGCTTCTACAAATCCATAAGAAATAGACCACTAACACAAAAGAAAAATAAGCAAGAGATATTTGTAGATAATTCACAGAAGAAGAAATGCAAATAGCCCTTAAACATACGGGAAGGTGTTTAAGGTCACTCAGAAGAGAACTATTCATTAAAACCATACAGGTAAAAAATAGAATCGGTCACACTGGCCAAAATACAAGTTTGTCACTGTGTTCACAGACAAAGCTATGGGAAAAGAAGCTCTCTGATGCATTGCTGGTGGAAGTGCAAATTGATTCAACTCCTGTGGGGAACAACTTGTTCACATGTACCCAAATTTCCATAGACATACTTACGTGTACAAAGTTAATCACTGGTAATAGCAAATGATGGAAAACTACCTATGTGGTCATCAATAGGAGGATAGTTGGATAATTATGGTATAGCCACGCAATAGAATATTCTGATTATACAAATGTAAAGAAGAATGGACTCTTTCTGTGTACTGATATGTAAAAATCTCCAGTATATATTGTATAGTAGGAAAAAGGTATGGAACAATGTTTATAGTGTTCTTTCATGTAAACTGAGGAGAAAGTATATTCATACATTGCTACTTTTGTATATGGACACTCTGTAAGGATATACAAGTAACTAATATGTGGTTACGAGTTGGGATGGGGCAGGTGGAAATAAAACTTCACTATAACTTCATATATCACATGAAATAAGTGAATGTATTATCTACATAAAACATTAAATAATTAAAAGAGATGATAGCCGAGGCCATAAAGATGGATGAAAGCACTTAGGGAGAGACTGGAGACAGAGAGGCTGATTAATGACTGCACCCTGGGGCCCTCCCCAGGTAAGTGTGAGCTTGTGGGAACCTTAGGACAAAAGGGTCAACGAGACAGCGCTCAGTGTCAGCGCTGGCTGCTGAAAGGCCTAGTAAGATGAGGAAGAATAGGCGACTGTGACTTCAATAAGAGCCACTTCAGTGGAATGATGGAGAAGAAAAGCTGATTAGAGTAAAAGAAAAATACAAGAGGTAAGGAAGCAGTTGCAGTGAATTTGAGGTTTTGTGGAGACAGGCTGGGGTGGGGGGGAGAAAAATGGAGTAGCAAGCAGGAGAGGGACATGAGATCAAGAGAGGGCTTTGAGATGGGAGATAATAAAGGAATGATCTGGGAGAGAGGGCAATATGGATGATGCACTAATAGATGAGAGAGTACCACAGCACTAGGTTCTTGGGAAAGGCACGAATAGAAGATTGGGCCTTAAACAGGAACCCTCCATGCTTCCTCACTAGGAAGTAATGGAAAACATGTGAGAGGAGAAAAAGCATGATAGGGCCAGGGGTGATGATGCTAGTTCCTTTCTTAAGCTTTTTTTTTTTTTTTTTTTTTTGCTGTACGGGGGCCTCTCACTGTTGTGGCCTCTCCCGTTGCGGAGCACAGGCTCCAGACGCGCAGGCTCAGCGGCCATGGCTCACGGGCCCAGCCGCTCCGCGGCATGTGGGATCTTCCCGGACTGGGGCACGAACCCGTGTCCCCTGCATCGGCAGGCGGACTCTCAACCACTGCACCACCAGGGAAGCCCTCTTAAGCTTTCTAAACGGGGCTGTTACCCAAACATAACCTTATCTTCTGGTACTACACACCTTTAAAAACACCTTTATTTTGGCTGCTTGATCATTAAAACATAGTAAGCCTGTAGCTATGTCCACCTTATTGACGCTACCATTCAAAACAAATCACATCAGTTGTTTGATCTCCCCTAGTATATAACACATTCATAGGAACCATCCAGGACTGAGCCTCTGGAAAGCCACAAGACAGGAAGATAAACCCAACTTCCCGCTAGAGATAAAATCTGAAGAGTTGTATCCCACCCAATTCCTAAGCAGGAAATGAATAAGATTACTTGAGTTGCTGTGCTGACAAATTTTAGGAAAAATTTTTTTAATTCTTAAAAAGTAATTTTTATTATCATCATTAAATCTAAATTCCTGTCCTCAAGATATTCCTTCTTGTTTGGTAAGAAACCAAAACAATACACTAAAAAAAAAAATAGTGCTAAGTTTCATTTTATATATTTATACCTTATCTCTAAAATTTGGAGGCAACTTATAAATTTCCATGCAAGAAAATGAAAAAAATTTGGAAAAGAAAAAATGAGTAGGTGAAGATTCAACCAGGGATATCGTCAGTAAATGCCATAGACCTGGGGCTCGGTGGGGTCGGGGGGAGGTGGCAAGTGAAATCATGTACAGCTTCCACAGTGTTCAGAAGAGAAAAACATGTTTCTTAGAAGCAAAGCCTATTTGTTTTACACTAATACCAAGATAAATTTATCCCACAGGTCCTCTTACAAGATAAACTGTTAACACTGTAGATCTCTTTGAAATCTACAGAATGAACAAGAGTGTGAATTGCACATGGCAGCTTCTGTGCCCCTTGTGAAAGAGAAGGCTCTGCCTGAGTGTATGCCAGCAAAAGAACTCCTACGGGAAGTCTCCACAGTACATTGCAAGGACACAGTTCCTTGATGAAAACTGCCATTAAAATTTTGTGTTATTAAAATTCTGGAACACTATGGTAATTAAGTTCGAAGCATGCTGAGAATTAATATTCAAGGAAGACTCCAAAGTACTCTCAAAATAATGAGTTTTAAGAAGATGAAACTGAAAAGGTGTAAGGTTTCTTCCAAGTTTGGGATTAGCTGAATGTTGCAATTTCTGCACAGGCAGTTACTAACTTACTTAATTGGCTATTGGGAGACCTCTGTCTCTCTGCCGACCCTTCCAGGAGGTGCTTACTGGCTCAGAAAAGGAATGACTGCATGAAATTTACACTTGCATTTTTATGGTAATCTTCAACAGGAGGGTTGGTCTGAAATACCCAGGCTGCCATGACTAGCAGCTGGACTCCTTAATAGTCCTGCATGAACCTTCTCCACAAAATGTGGCATTTCATGGAGACACTTGCACCATGGACATGCTCCAAAAGAGAAGCATGATCCTAGGATGAATTAATGGGAGTGTTCCATGTGAAAAGTACCAGATAATCTCCCTGTTGGCTGGATATAAGTTTTAGCACTAATTCAAAAAGATACATGCACCCGGATGTTCATAGCAGCATTATTTACAACTGCCAAGATAAGGAAGCAACCTAAGTGTCCATTAAGATGAATGGACAAAGAAGATGTGGTACATATATACAATGGAATACTACTCAGCCATAAAAAAGAATGAAATTTTGCCATTTGCAACAACATGGATGGACTTGGAGGGCACTATGCTAAGTGAAATTAGAGAGAGAAAGACAAATAGTGTATGATATCACTAATAGGTAGAATCTAAAAAATAAAACAAACTAGTGAATATAACAAAAAAGAAACAGACTCACAGATATAGAAAACAAACTAGTGGTTACCAGTGGGGAGAGGGAGGAGGGGGCAAGATAGGGGTAGGGGATTAAGAGGAACAAACTACCCTGTATAAAATAAATAAGCTACAAGGATATATTGTACAACACAGCCAATATTTTATAATAACTATAAATGGAATAGAACCTTTAAAAAGTGTGAATCACTGTTGTACACCTAAAACATATAATACTGTACATCAATTATACCTCAATTCAAAATACATATATATATATATATATGTTTTCAACATAGTAAAGATGTCAGTTCTCTCCCAAATTGATCTATAAGTTCAGGACAATAACCATCAAAATCCCAGCAAAAATTTTTTGTAGATGTAGAAAAGCTTATTCTAAAATTAATATGGAAAGGCAAAAACTAGAATAGCTAAAACAGTTCTGAAAAAGAGCAAAATGGGAGAAGTCACTCTAGCCAATTTTAAGACTTACTATATAGCTAGAAACATAATTGAAACTCTGGTATTTGTGGAAGGATAGACACATAGATCAATGAAACAGAACAGAGAGCCCAGAAATAGACCCACACAGGGATAAACAACTGATTTTTGACAAAGTTGCAAAAGCAATTCAATGGAGGAAGGATAGTCTTTTCAACAAATAGAGAAAGAACAATTGGACATCCATAGATAAAAAAGTAAATCTCAATCTAAACCTCACACAGTAAAAACTGAGTCAAAATAGATCATCAATTTAAATGTAAAACAATAAAATTATCAGAAAAAATAGGAGAAAATCTTTAGGACCTAGGACTAAGTGAAGAGTTCTTAGACATGACACCAAAAACAAGACCCACAAAAGGAAATATTGATAAATTGGGCTGCATCAAAATTTTAAACGTTTTAAAAAAAAATTAAAAGTGTTCTACAAAAGACCCTGTTAAGAAGATAAAGGGGGGCTTCCCTGGTGGCGCAGTGGTTGAGAGTCCGCCTGCCGATGCAGGGGACACGGGTTCGTGCCCCGGTCTGGGAGGATCCCACATGCCGCGGAGCGGCTGGGCCCGTGAGCCATGGCCGCTGAGCCTGCGCGTCCGGAGCCTGTGCTCCGCAACGGGAGAGGCCACAACAGTGAGAGGCCCGCGTACTGCAAAAAAAAAAAAAAAAAAGATAAAGGGACTTCCCTGGTGGCACAGTGGTTAAGAATCCGCCTGCCAATGTAGGGGACACGGGTTCGAGCCCTGGTCCGGGAAGATCCCACGTGCCACGGAGCCACTAAGCCCGTGCGCCACAACTGCTGAGCCTGCGCTCTAGAGCCCGCAAGGCACAACTACTGAGCCCGCGTGCCACAACTACTGAAGCCCGTGCACCTAGAGCCCGTGCTCCGCAACAAGAGAAGCCACCTTAATGAGAAGCCCGCGCATCACAAGGAAGAGTAGCCCCTGCTCGCGGCAACTAGAGAAAGCTAGGTGCAGCAACGAAGACCCAACGCAGCCGAAGGGAAAAAAAAGACAACGAAAAGACGCGCTATAGACTGGGAGAAAATCTTTGCAAATCCAATATCTGACAAAGGACTTGTATCTATGATATATAAAAACTCAACAGTGAAAAACAATAATTAAAAAATGGGCAAAAGACACGAACATGTATTTTACCAAAGAGAATATAAGGATGGTAAATAAGCACATGAAAAGATGTTCAACATCACTAGCCATTAGGGAAACGCAGATTAAGACCACAATGAGGTATCACTTCACACCAATTAGAACAGCCAAAATGTGAAAATACCAAATGTTGGTGAGGACACAGAGAAACTGGATCTCTCATATGCATTGCTGGTGGGAATGTAAAATGGTACAGCCACTCTGGAAAATGGTTTGATGGGTTGTTAAACTAAACATAACTTACCATACAATCTAGCAATTGCATTCCTGGGCATTTATGCCAGAAAAGTGAAAACTTATGTCCACACAAAAACCAGTACACAAATGCTCACAGCAGCTTTAATTTGTAACAGTCAAAAATGGGAAACAAGCCAAATGTCTTTCAATGGCTGAGTGGATAAACAAACCACGGAACATCCATACTGCTCAGCAATAAAAAGGAACAAATTATTTGCAAAAACCTGGATGGCTCTCAAGGGCCTTATGCCGAGTGACAAAAAACCCCAGTCTCAAAAGGTCACATACTGAGCAATTCCATTTACGCAACAATTTTGAAATGACGTTTTAGAGATGGAAAACAGGTGAGTAGTTGTCAGGGGTTGGTGACAGGGTGGGGAGGCAGGAAGGGGACAGGTGTGACTACAAAGAGGTAGCATGAGGGAGATCTTGGTGATGATGGAACACAAATCAACACATGATAAAACTGCATAGAATTATATAAATCCATGTAAAACTGGTGACATCTGAATAAGGTCTGTGGCTTGTACCACCATCAATTTCCTAGTTTTGATGTTGTATTACAGTTATGCCAGATGTAACCACTGGGGAAACTTGGGGAAGGGTACTCAGGACTTCTCTGTACTATTTTTGAAACTTCCTGTGAATCTGTAATCATTTCAAACTAAAAAAATTTTAAAAACCTAAGTTTTGGGAGTTCCCTGGCAGTCCAGTGGTTTGGACTCAGCACTTTCACTGCCATGGCCCCCGGTTCAATTCCTGGTCAGGAAATTAAGATCCTGCAAGCCATGCAGTGTGGTGAAAAAAGAAAAAAGAAAAAACAAAAACCTAAGTTTTATTAGAATATATATTCTAGGGCTTCCCTGGTGGCGCAGCGGTTAAGAATCCGCCTGCCAATGCAGGGGACACGGGTTCGAGCCCCGGTCCAGGAAGATCCCACATGCCAAGGAGCAACTAAGTCCATGCGCCACAACTACTGAGCCTGCGCTCTACAGCCCGTGCTCCGCAACAAGAGAAGCCACTGCAATGAGAAGCCCGCGCACCGCAACAGAGTATCCCCCGCTCGCCACAACTAGAGAAAGCCCACGCACAGCAACGAAGACCCAACGCAGCCAAAAATAAATTTTAAAAATAATTTTTAAAAAAGAATATATTCTAATTATATAAAATTTGTTCAATAAGAAGCAACAGAAAAGCTTTTAGTCAGAAGCAAGTATTGTCATTATTTTAGCAGATTCCCTTCTATGTATTTTCAAAATAGTTGAGATCATTCTACACTAACTGTAACCTACACTTTCTTCCACCCATTAGAGAAATTATTTTCTCCACATCCGTTATAATTGCAAATGGCAGCTTAATATTCTGAGTACAATACATAAAATTATTTTAAACATTAATATAGCGCCAATTCCAGCTAGAAGGAACAGGGTGAACAAAAACTAAGTCAGAGGCAGAGTGTGGGACGCATCTGGACAACAGCATACTCGGCTACTGTTTAAGGCCTGAGAAATAAAAGCTGCAAAGGTAGACTAGTACCACACCATAGGGGCCACTTAATAGACTGCCATTAATTTGGTTGTATTATAATTTGGAATATAGTGATGCTTCTGCCATGAACTACCTGAAGCATGATAATGGTATTTGGAACAAATGATAAAGGGTAGAGAATACTGGACTCCATTCTAATTTTGCTGCATCAGCATTAACTAGGGAGCTTTAGGAACAAAAACAAAAGCAAAAGCAAAACACAAGATCCCTGAGGGAACCCCAGAAATTTTATTAGGACAGTTGCCCCAGAATCACTTCCCAGGTACTTCTGTTGCAACCCAGCGGGGAAACCACAAAAGAAAAACTAGGTTCCAAGAAGACAAGGACTACACCTGAGTTCACTGTTACATTCCCCAATGCCCAATACTCAGCAGACCCCAAATCAGTTTTTGAATGAAACTTAAATCAACCTTTGCCTTGCAAATGTCTACTAAATAACCCACTAGAGTCTATCAGGTGACTGGGTCAGAAGTTGAGGCTCCGAGACCTTTTGGCATACCATTAATCAACTGGTATTAGGTAAATGAGATGGACTGTTGAAACCCTAGGTGTGGAGTGCACCCACACTAGGATGAGTGGAAAATGAAGAATGAGAATTTCCAGCCCAAGATGGAAGAGGTATTTTTTATTCTACTTTTCTCTTTTAAAAATGTCATCTTCAGTGTTACAAGAGTGGCAACCCCAATTATAAACCATGACTGTATCTGCAAAATACAATAAAATCAGAACTGAAACAGGGCATTCATCCACAGAAAACCTAAGTGTCACAGTGCTATCAGACCCACCTAGTGATCCTTTGAAGAGTAAGGAAATTAGGGATGTGGTTGGGTGCCCAGATAGAGATAACATCAGTACTCTATTCTTCATCCATCCACCAGTTCATTAGCATTTGGGTTGTTTTCACTTTTGGGTTGTGAATAATGCTATGAACATTCACATGCAAGCCTAAATTGTGGATTCTGTCTCCTGGGTAGAATTCTCCTAGGAGCAGAACTGCTGAATCATATATAATTCTGATTAAAAAAAAAAAAAACCAACCTCCATGTTTAACTTGTTTTGAGACACCGCCTCTTAAATGTGTTGACCTGTTGTTTCCTCCCGAAATAAACGTTTCCATGTCATGAAATTTTCTTCCACAATACAACTAAACATAGTGCTGTGTCAAAATAATCTTACTTCTGGAATTACTCTAAACACAACCCAGTCAGATCTAGGTAGGGAAAATGGAGATAGAAAAGAATCAAAAAGAAATGGAGGGCTTCCCTGGTAGCGCAGTCGTTGAGAGTCCACCTGCCGATGCAGGCGACACGGGTTCGTGCCCCGGTCCGGGAAGATCCCACATGCAGCGGAGCGGCTGGGCCCGTGAGCCATGGGCGCTGAGCCTGCGCTCCCCAACGGGAGAGGCCACAACAGTGAGAGGCCCGCGTACCGCAAAAAAAAAAAAGAAATGGAAAAGTCACTAGAGGAGAGCCGCATTAGAATCAGACTAAACATGCTAAAAAGTAGACTATAAACTGACATGAGAACAAGCAGCAAAGCAGTTTAAAACATACCCAGAATCGTGTTCAATGAGAACAGAAATGTTGGGAAAAAAAAAATCCCAAACTGAACCCCGTAACCACAGTGAATGAAATCTCTGCAATCTGGTGGAGAGGGGGATTAAGAACAGTCAACACCCAGATATCTTAAATTACTGAACTTCAGAATGCATCTGTGACCACTTCAACCAGGTCACTTAAAAAGGGCAAGAAAAAAAGCCATCGGAACAAGTTTATGTCTAAGCATCAAGACATTGGATATTTTCAAACATAAGCCCTGCAAATCGTTTTTGGAAAAATATTATCTGATGTTGAAATTCATCTAAGAGATGGGAGGAACGAACCCAGGAACACTTTAAAAGTGGGGAAATTATGAATTTATGTATTTAAATATCTACAGAAATGTTAATAAACTTGGGTTCATCTGCTAGAGTAGAAATAATCTCAAGAATTTAGGCAGTTCTTCCAGAGCAGTTTTCTTAAGTGTTCACTCCTCATAATTTACATAAAAGGGCCAGTGAACCACACTTAGAATCCAATTTCACTCTATTTGAACCACCTTCAGCCATTTGACTTTTTTCCGTCTAGCCATTCTAAGTCAACCTCTTTCCATGCTCTCGATTAAGTTGACTCAACTACCTTCCTATCTCCAAAATCAGTATAGCATATTATGCTCCAAAATTCTGCCCTACAAATTTAGGCTTGCTGCTCTGAAATTACAACTGATAAGCTCTGAAAATCTAACTATCCAGAACCAAGTATATCTTTACAATGCAAAAAAGTTCTTAATCATACTGTAAAATTAGAACTCAAAACTGCAACGAAAGGTGAATACATGTACTTTCACTAGGTGAAGACATACCAAATTGCCAACATTTGACCATTTTTGACCCCCCAAACCAGAATAACCGTTTCATTTGGTTCATCACAACTTGTTAGAAGTCATCCAGTTATGGCGCTTGTATCATCTCCTGTTAGCTGGCAGCAGCTGCCTGCAGCAATGTGTGTTAAAACAGGATGTCAGCAAATAAAACTAAAGGTAGAGGGCACACCCAGGCCATCTCTATCAACCTGACCCCAAATACATTATCACTAAGTACTTACCACACTTGTCAGATTACTAATACATTTGATTTTTACCCAATTCATTTTTCCACTGTTCAACCATCCTTTGGATCAAGTGCTTCCAAGAACAGAGATTCCCCCCCCCATAAATTTCAACCTATAATCAGTGAGGACCTTTTGGATTTCTATTACAAAAATCCTTTTTTCACTGTACTCCAAACACACACCATCTTCATCATTTATTAAAATTGCACCAGAGTAATTCTGTATCCAAGAGGCACTTCAAAATCAGCACTGGATGGCAACCCAAAAAAATTACATCTTACAACTATTCAGGCAAGAGCACAACTTTATTTTCACCTAATAATAAACCACAATTGACAACAACAAAGGAGACTGTGCAGTTCAACTTTTTATTTTAATAAAATCAGAATATGCACAGCACATGCAGTGCTAGCATCTAAACTAATACAATAAGCAATTACTAAAGCTACAGTGACTTGAGGTTCAATCTTCACATTCAGCAAGTTTAAATCCACTCATGTGATTTTTGAAACCTTATTTATTAACTGAAAATATTGCTTGCTGATAAAACTTGCTCAAATGCTAACGCTGAATGTACAAGTCACTGATTATGCCAATACAACAAAGATAACCACATGTTTGAGGATTGCAATGAGCCAGACATTCACTGAAAAAAAAAAATACACACAACGAAACAAAACTCACACAATATCTGAGAATCTGGACACTTCGTATCAGTGTTTTGAAGTGTTTCATTAATATCTTAAGACAAGTGTATCAAAACCTTGGCATGATTTAATTTAAAGTCACCAATTTTATTTTTACTAACATCAGAAAGTTATGGCTACACTGCCAATGCCGGGTCTGCTTAATTTGACTTAAGAGTTTATTATGACTTAACATTAAAAGCTCACACTACCCCGAAATATATAATTTCACGCATACGGTGACATTCAACATTCAAGTGCCAGTGTTTTTGTACTGTCTTTTGGTCAAGTTTCTTTAAACTTTCAAAGAATCACTTTTAGGCTTACAAAAATAAATATTTGTCAAAATGTTCAATAAATATTACATAAAACTAGCAGCAAAAAGTATCTAGAAATCTGTCGTGTGCAAATAGTTTTCTTCCCAACTATCATTCCCATGGTCCCAAATAAATTTTAGAATCTAGTCCCATCCCCTTCCTAGACAAGCTGCGTTCAACAATCTCCAAGAGACAAAATAAGATTGGAAGTTTAAGGACACGCACACAAGACATATATATAAAATTCTCTGAATGTGCAATAAAAGAAGTACTTTGTAAAAAGTTATGGGCAAAATGTACAAGGGCCTAAACCTAGACTAATTGAAATAGCACCATAACAAATGACCTCAATACTGTCAAGTGCACCTACTTAATAAAAGTTTTAGAACAAGGCACAATACACTTGAAAATCTATTGCACTTTAGGAAATTTTTGCCATCTTCCTATGCCACTGTAAAAAGATTGAGCGTTTTGATCACCGCATTCTGGCCACAAAATTAGCACAGAATTCAAAGTGGCAGAGGCATTTTAGTGGTGGACAATGCTCATCTTTGGCCAGATTTAGCATAAACAGACTATAAATACAATGGAAACCTATGCAACTAAAACTGACTAAAACTGCACTGTATAGCAGAATTGACACCTTGTGCAGTTATGTACATATTTCCAACCTGTGTGATCTCAAAAGATTTCAGTTTGTTACTCTTCTGGAGCCATTTTTACAAAGTCTATAGTAAGCCAGTTTAACATCTCAACGCAGCTTGAACAGAGTAATGTAAATCGGCATTTAAAATAAAGCCTGCTGCATTAATTCTTCCTGTTCATACCCTCTTGACCAAAAAACATCAACACTAGCATGCGTTATTAGACCAAAAATCATCCAGGGCCCTAAATGAGGGCTGGTCATTGCTGTGGTCAGCCATTCTACCATTTCAATTTCACTTATGGCAGGCATTTATAAAGTCTAAGTAGATGAATTCTCCTAAAAACCTATCTCAAGTTATCAGACCTTTATACTTTCCCTGTAATAGTATGCCCACATCTGGCTAGCTCATAATTAATGATCTGCCTAAACATTGAAAGAGGAATTGCTGTATTTACTTGCATTAACTTTGAAAACAGTGCTTTGAATGTATGCATGTATTCATACATCACCTCATCATGACTGGAATGGCTTGTTTAAAGACTATCAGGTTCTAAATACCTATCCAGGATAGAGTGAGCAAATCAGAACTTTAACTTAATACAGTTTGCCACATTAGAAACTAATTCCATTAATATGCTTCAAGACGTTTGTTGTTTGTTTTCCCCCAATCTGCAAGTATCAAAAAGCCCTAATGCAGGCTACCGCATAAGTTTTTTCCTTATAATATTTATGGATGAATCGATGATTCCTGTTAAGTTGTATCACACCTGTGTGCCAAGGTTTGATTTTAGCCCAAGTTCAGTAAATTTATTTTGTCAAAACAATTGGTATCTTGAGCATTACTGAGCCAACAGGACATCAAAATAAAAAGTTGTCTAAAGTTAAAGGCACAGTACATTAACAAACAAATGATCCTCAGTCACAAAATTATAAATGCAGTTTGGGATGGGGGTTGGGAGGGGAGTTAATCCAAACTACAGCAATGAAGTCTTCAAACCACCTTCTGAACAGGGCTGCTGATTGTTCCTTTCAACTCTTCATGTGACCTTGAGCTCCCTTAAAAAAAAAATTTCAGTGGAGAATCACAGCTGGTAATGTACTGCGAGTTCTTGAAGCTACACAAGGTATAGTCTGGCTAAGTTACATGTGGTTTCCATATTAGCTTGTTTGGCAGGGTGACCTACTGCAAAGCAGGTTCAGTTACCCCACCAGTCAACCCCCTGGGAGTTATAATTTCCTCCATATCCATCACTGTTGTAAAAGCCTCCATAGCCACCTAATGAAAGATTTAAAAAAGAGAAAAATTAATTAAGTCATCCACTGTTTAATACAATCTTTCCCTTCTTTAAGTATTTTGATGTAAAATTATAGAAAGCAAACTACAGGGCCGAACTTCCCAATATTTTTAATTATGCTTTGAAAAGGATGGAAAAGAAAAAAAACCCTTCCCAAAGATATGAGGTTAAAAATAAACATTACCTCCACCAAACCCTCTGCTGCTGCCATGGCCGCCTCCACCACTGCGGCTGCTGCTGGCGCGGCTGCTGCTGAAGCTGGAACTGCTGGCACCACTACTCTGTCGATAGTCTCTGGCACCAAATCCTCCACTGAATCTACTACTACAAGGACAAAATGTGTTAGTTCACATAAAGATGAAATTTCGACCACATAACCCAAATCTTGTTAAAACTTCCCAATGACCAATTTCTGATTTTCTAATTCAAACAATTCCATCCAGCCCTATCTTCCCTAATAGTGATTTTTAAAGGGCCTTAGCTATGAAAAGGCTCACATCAACTTAATGTCACTTAAATAACCTTGAAAAGTTAACCTTGGACATAGCACCCATCCCCATCATTATACACCATCTGTAACTCACCTTTTGGATCGTCCACGACTGCTACCCTTGTAGTGATGTTCATAAGCCATGTTTTCTAACCAAGATGGCACTTCTTGTTTAGCTTCAACAAGAAGATCCAACAAATCCTTGGTAATATTTACGTTCCTCTCATTAAAGAATGAGGTGGCAAGGCCTAAAACAGTTCCAAAAAGTACATAAATTAAGGTCTTCCATAAAGTAGCACAGTATTACTTTCATACTAGAGTGTTAAGTAGAATACTAAAAAAAGAGGTAACTATTTGCTATTTAACCAACTCAAAGTTCTTTGAACAAACCCTGACGTCTCCTGCCACTTCTGCTAAGATATATCTTAATCGCATTCCTTGAAAATAGGAGTTCTTCTAATAAGATCCTGAAAGTTCTTTGCTGCAAGAATCACACTGAAAACCAGAAACCACCACACCATCAAGTAATCACACACTTACCAAGGTTTCCTACACGTCCTGTACGGCCAATGCGATGTACATATTCTTCAATATCACTGGGCAAATCAAAATTGATAACATGTTTCACATTTGAAATGTCCAGTCCTCTTGCTGCTACCTAGAAAATAACTTCTGTTATATATGGTCCATTTAAAAGAAAGCAAATAGTTGAACATAGCGACCTTGAAAATAAGATTATATTATACATACTGCTGTAGCCACTAGAATTGGGCTTTTTCCTGAGCGGAACTGGTGAAGAGCCTCTTCTCTATCTCTCTGAGATCGGTCTCCATGGATACTCGTACAGGCATATCCTTCATGGTACAAGAAATCCTCTAGAGAATCTGCACCCTTTTTGGTCTCCACAAACACTAAGGTCAGTGAATCTTTGCCTAAAGTAAAATATTACAAGGTTTCTGTCACTAAGAGTGGCTTGGTTCTCTTTGCACTTAGTAAACTTGCAAATAGAGGCAATTAAAATAGACCGTTTTCAAGAGAATGTTTTGGATGAGGAGGAAAAGCAATAAAGGTGATCCAAATGGATTTATTACCTAAGCCACCAGAGTGATGCTAAAATTATACCTGTTGCATTTAGAAGGTCAAGCAGAAATGACCGTTTGTCTGACTCTTCCACCCAGACTACTTTCTGTGTGATGTTCTCAGAGGTAGAGCCAACTCTTCCTACGGCCAGAAAGATATACTCATCCAAGAAATCACGAGCAAGCATCTGAAAGAAAAAAAAGTATTTTATTATCTATTGAGATAAACAAATTCCTAAGTACATAAGATTTGCAGCATCAAACAATACCTGTATTTCCTTCGGGAAGGTAGCACTAAACATCATAGTGTGGCGAACTCCCTTTGGTGGCATAGTATCTTGTTCAACGATTCTACGTATTTGAGGCTCAAACCCCATATCCAACATCCGATCAGCTTCATCTAACACCAAGTATCTGCCATGAAAAAAAAAATCCAGTTTAGAATTAGAGGAGAAAAGATAGTTTTAATATAGCTGTTTCTATAAGCACAATTAATTACTCATTCAGGTAGTTAAATTCCTCACACCACACAATTTGACCCATGTACGTGAGACAGAGCATAGGATCTTTGCCACCAAATAAATGGTCCAAGATAGTACACACCCAAATTAGCTCTTATACTTGACTCTGGTCCCAAAGTCTGGTCATTCTCAGACTACTAAAATGTCACTGATTTTTCAACATTAAAATTACAAAGAGCAAACTTTTTGGAAAAGCTGGAAGACTAAAATAAATCTCCTCTCCATCTTAAAATTTATGGACAAGTTCCAGAAAACTAATGGCCAGTAATTTTTTAAATTAATGCATTCCACACATTTAAAAATTAACATACTTGCAGAAGTCTAATCCAATCTTCCCTCTTTCCATCATATCCACTAGACGTCCTGGAGTGGCTACTAACAAGTGACATCCACGTTCTAAGTCTCGAATTTGCTGACCAATATCAGCACCACCATAAACCACGCAAGGACGAACTCTAGATCGGTATGAAAACTGTAAGCAAAGAAATTTTATCAACTTTAAGGCCAAGATTTTTACGTGGTCATAAAACACTGCATCAGAATCAATGAGAAAGCCGATAATCTCTGAAATGCATACTTACTTTCCTGGCTTCCTCATAGATCTGTACAGCCAATTCTCTAGTTGGTGCTAACACCAAGGAGATTGGGTATTGTTTGCGGCGCCCATACCTTCCATTTTCCTAAGAAATAATTTATAAGTTAAACTCTTAACATCCTTTTTTAAAGGTCCATTACACATAATTCCCTTCTGTAATTCACTGATTATACGTAAAAACTGTTTCTAATTATATAGGTTAGAATACAAGTCTTACTGTCATTTAGAAAGGTTTCTCAACAGCTACCTACAAGGTTCTACAATCATTTCCCATTTTATATAGAAATATTTACCTTCATGGCCCTCAAAGCCTCGCCTGGACCATCAGAATAAATCTGACTCAAGATGGGCAAGAGAAATGCTGCAGTTTTTCCAGACCCTGTTTAAAAGAAAACATATTCATTTAACCACAGAAAAACCTGCTTATTATTTTTGAATATATATTGGTAGATGACTTTTTTAACTGCCCAACAACTTAATTAATTAGCAATTTTACTTTATTCCCAAATTAATTTTCTAAAAATTAATAGCTAATTTAAAAAATACCAAGTGACGACTTTGATCAATCTGTAATAGGAGTTAACAAACTAAGGCCCAACCTATATCCTTGTAAATAAAGCTTTACTGGAATATACCTGTGACCAATAATTTGACATATCATCTATGGCTGCCTTCATACAACAGCAGAGCTGAATAGTTGCAGAGACCACATGGTCCATAATCCAAAAAAATATTTTGTTCATTTACAGAAAATGTATACCAAACTCTGGTCACTCACAATGTACTGGTTAGTATTCACTTCTTCCCATTTGTGCAAAGAGAGCAGGAATTCTGTCTCAAAACTGGTGTCAATTTCAATTTCTAACACTTCCTTGTAGGTACTGTAATACTGATAACGTATAAAGGATGACATTCTCACTCTTCCATAGGGAAAGAAAGATACCAAATTATTCAAGTGCCATATATTTTTATTGGGAGAATCTTATCTCTCTTTCAAACTGGCCAAACTCACACAGATATAATAAAGCCTGTTCTCAACTGAGAAGCTGTAACTATCCCCATTCCCGAAAGATGGGAGGTTAAGGACCCTTCCCTTGGCCACATTCCCATGGATCA
This sequence comes from Pseudorca crassidens, assembly GCF_039906515.1. Classification (NCBI taxonomy): domain Eukaryota; kingdom Metazoa; phylum Chordata; class Mammalia; order Artiodactyla; family Delphinidae; genus Pseudorca; species Pseudorca crassidens. The sequence goes on from NC_090317.1 coordinate 97,053,524, forward strand.
CAAGCTATTCTCTAATCTTATCCTTCTTATCCCAGATACAATAATGTTATATAGTGCTAACTTTCCCACCACCGCAATCACAATAACCTATCCCTGTTGCACCAATATCAGGGTCATGACTTTCTATAGGCTATCCCCAAGACACCCTAATGGAAACACTAGAGGTAACACAGGATCCAAAGGGCTAAGACAAAAGAGATACCATCCAGCTACTCCTTATCTATATCAAAGTATACCAGTCAGGCTACAAACAGGACTCAAGCTTCCTCGTGAAACTTAGATACTCCATGCGTATTTTTTTGGTATTGGTTTTATGAGAGCAAGCAGAGTTAAGGTATTCTGGACAACTTTTTACTTTATCAAGTCTGCTTACCTGTTTGGGCACAAGCCATCAAGTCTCTCTTCTCTTTGATAATAGGAATAGCATGCTTTTGCACTGGAGTTGGACGAGTGTAGCGAGTAAGCTCAATGTTTCCCATAATAATTTCTCCCATCTCAAGATCACTGAACTGTCAAGAAATACATCAGGGTTAAATAGGTAGAAATACGACCTGGAGCCATTTTGCTTTATACAAATGCAATGGGGGAAAAAACCCTATCAACCAACTACTTGTACTTTAGTTTACAGCTGCTTTAAATAAAAGTTATCGTGTTACATTTTGAGGGGGAGGGGGGAAAAAAACAACAACACCCCCTAAGCTTAACCTACACTGGAAAAGTTTTCAGTTCCTCCCATGTCTGACCCATTTTCTATTTCAAATATTAGTAATGGTAACATTGAACTCAATCTCCCCCTTTCCACAAACCAACGAGGCAGGCTTTTAGAGTAACTTTAAAAGATTGTTAACACAACGCAGGCATGGTCTATATAGGCCTTTAGGAAGCCCATCTCATCTTGATGTGCTGTGAAAATACTTACACTTCCCTCTGTCTTAAAGTATTTTGCTGTCAAGCAAAAATACTTACACTTTCAATGTGTGGAGGACAGTTGTTGCCTGTTGCCTCAACTGGAATGTCATCGTATTTTTCAAAGTTAATCCCGGTGTTGCCTCCAGAAAAAAGTTCTCTGCAATCAGAAGATCTGTAAGTTTATTTGTTATAGTAGCCAATAAGGCTTCATCACAATTAACATACATTTCAAAAACTTACTGTTCCAAGCGTTCACTTGGCGGGAGTGGTTTTGACCAATCATCTTCATCTGATTTGTCACACCAGCGACTGTTTCCACCACGTTCATATTTTCCAAAGCCACCTCTCTCACCACGGCTGCCAATGCTGTCATAGTCACCTCGTCCACGATCATCAAACCTGAACAGCACAACCAATTAATCAGAATCTTATCATTTAACCATTATCAGATTCCTACCACTACTCTAGAACTGTGCCTAAAGAGAAGTTCATTATGGCTGATTTCAAGGATGTCAACAATCCAGTTCAGGCTTACTCTTACTTGACAAATAAGGTCCTCTAACCAGATTGTATCATTTACATAACTTTATTTTCTAAATTCAGTATTCTTCCTTATTCTTATTACACAGCCTACACAGGCCTCATACATGTTGAAATTGAATCACGTCTTTATACCTGAAACTAACAGAGTATTATAGATCAACTATAGTTCAATAAAAACAAACTACGCTTGGGAGGGGTGGGGGGGGGAGAATCAGTCTTATACACATGAAACCAGCATATAACTTACACCTTTAAATATTCTCATCCAAATATTTCTAGTGGTAGGGAAAAGAGGAAAGTATCACACCAAATATCAATTGTCCCAGTTATATCAGGATGCTACTTAAAGGACAATTCACCTGTGTGACAAACTTTGGATAAAAAGGTAGAAAATAATCCTTACCTGAATTAAGATGTTTTTAGTTTTAGGCCTGTTTTCGAAAAATCAGGACACAGAGGACTAACCACAGCTATTAGGCGCATGAGGTCAGTTCACCACACTTGTGTAATCAAAAATATAAGGTGTTTAAAAATTGTCATATAGAATATCCATGAAAATGTCAACCAAATTAGGCCATTCACTAAAACTCTTTTAAGTAGAATATGTAAAACTAGAGAAATATAAAAACAACTGATTTCATTATGCCAAAAGGAAAGTTCTTCTAATCTAATTCTTGAATAACAAGTTCAATTTAGTAGACCTCTTACAGTTAAAAAAATACATAAATACGATTAAACAGACAATACTTAACATCCAAGTAGGTGGTCTACTAAGGGGAAAAATATCATGCTTAATGGTCAGAGTACAAATTAAAGACCAATTTCTAAATTGCTGTATTGTACACGTAAAAAAGGCAAGAAAATAAGAGATCACTCACCTTCCCCTTGATCCACTTCCACGATCACTGAAGAAACTAGACTTCCCTCTTGAATCACTACGGCAACCAAAACTGCTGTATGCATCCTTATCTTTACTAGAACTCCACCCTGAACTGTCTTTATCATAGAATCCTTCAAAAGAAAAAAAACGCAAACCCATTTTATTATATTATTTAGAAAGTGACAACACTTTAAAACATGTTTCCGAATCTGAAACCCTCCACTGACTATCCCATCTCTGGACCAGAGGGACAATGGAAATATTCCTACCACGGCACTAGAATATACTGTGCACTAACCAAAGCAATTGACAGTCTGAAAATGTTCTGAATGAATACCACTTCTAAAAGGTCAATAGCTTTGCCTGTAACACAATTTTTACGGTATTGTTACATAACCATCACAATTTAACTTCCATTCATTTTATAGGTGAGTTTACTAGGAGTTACCATTATTTCAATGTCTCTTAGAAGTGACATTCATTTAAAACATTAAGAATGTCAGTTTACTTGGTTTAATACAGTATTTCTTAGTTTCAATAGTAAAAAGTTTTAAGAACAGTGCTCTGTTCTCATGAAGTACATACTACCAGATGAGAATTAGGAATATAATAGAAAAAAGGAAAATCCTCATCCCTACACAACTCAGTGTAGACAGGTTCCTAGGGTACAGCTATAAACATTCAGTAAGAGGGGATGACAAAGGTGTAAATTATCCCAACAGGTAGACGGTTTAAAGACAAGTAGAGGGTTTAACTAGCTTCAGTGACACTTTATTAAACAGTCAGAGATATAGTTTGTAAGTTAAGCTACTTTCCTTCCACCTCCTGCCTCTACCAGCCAGGTGATCAACAGTCTTGGCTACCAATAAAGAGCTGAATTAGATTTCTAAGATCTCTTTCAGCTCTAACTCCTATATGATACCGCCTCTCTCCCTGCTTTGATTCCTGTCATTGCAACAAAGGGAGAAAAGCACTAAATATACATGGGAGTCAATTTCAGCTAGTGCATTCTAAGGAATGAGAACCCATGACGATTAAGACTCTACAGTAAATAAAAACAATGATATGATAGCTAAGAAATTATAATACAGATTTTATATTCCATGTATTGCCAGGGACAGTGAAGCTAACACGGACTGCATATGGATATGGAGAAACGACAGCAAACCATGTGCTTCTGTGGACTCTCCACCCTTCCAATCCTGCCTTCTTTATCCAGTACCTTCCCTCTTCTTGACCTTGTTTTCCTGACCTTCCCCTTTTCCTCCAAATCTCAGATCACCTATTTTATGGAATACACAGCACCCAAACAATTGTCCCATAATATGAGCCATCTACTAGTTCTCTGTCACTTATTTACAAAGTTAACGGGAAAAGACCAGCCATTGTGATACCTTTTAGATAAGACCTTTCAAATGAAGCAGTTAAGGCAAGGAGATGAAGCCAGAGAATCACTCCCATCTATTGGGAGCGTGCCCAATGCTTGTTAACTATTCCCCAATAACCCCATCTTCATTTTGGCACCTCTGTAAGACAGAAATAACTGGGTTGTCATCACTATGCAGCAGTTTGGTTTACACAGTAATGGGTGCCCAATCACCTTTTTCAAATTGAAATCATGCTGTGAATGATTACAAACACAGGTTTAAGCACAAGACTAGTGAAATCGTACAAAACCATGCCCTTGGCCTCAGAAGAGTTTGACATAGGAAATGCAGTTTTCCACTGTCTGACATTAGATGAGTTTTTCCAAAATGAGTAAACCCTAATACCTGAAACAGTTCTGCCAGTAGCAGGTGGAGCACAATGTTTACAGACTTCTCCAGGTGTCTCATTTTCCCTAGGCTCCAACTTCTAAATGCAGCATGAATTAAGTATACCAAGTTGTTCAAAGAACTTACCTTTAGTAGCTTCTCTGTTCCTTAAGTGAGGAGGAATATAGCGCCCTTCTAAAAGAAATTAACAAAGTTAAAACTTCATATTCCATAAAACTTTAAGTTAAAGCTTTCTGGCCAAAATTTGTGCTATTAAAAAACAGTCCTGGAAAGAAATTTTTTAAATCTATAGTCCTCCAGTCTGACTATGTAGTTGGAAATTGAGAAGTGGGGAAAAAAACAATCTACTTTTAAGGCTTCCCTGGTGGCGCAGTGGTTGAGAGTCTGTCTGCCGGTGCAGGGGACACGGGTTCGTGCCCCAGTCCAGGGGATCCCACATGCCGCGGAGCGGCTAGGCCCGTGAGCCATGGCCGCTCGACCTGCGCGTCCGGAGCCTGTGCTCTGCAACGGGAGAGGCCGCGGCAGTGGGAGGTCCCCGTACCGCAAAAAATAAATAAATAAAAATAAATTTACTTTTATTTTAAATGGGTTATTGCTTTAATAAGTAGAATTTTAAAAGGGAAAGGAGAACAGGTTTGACTTGGAACCTAATAGTTGAAATCTACAAATACATAAATTTAACTTGTCACTAGTGGTTAATTTAATACAATATTTTAAAAGGCCTGCTATGATTTCAGAGAATTGTTACAAACTAACAAAAGAGTTACAACGTTAAGTATTACTACAACAACGTAACAAACATTAATAAATTATCTAACATGTAGCAAAAGTGTTACTGTAACAACCTGAAAGTAATAAACGTGTAACTAGCCACTAAAAGGCTTTTTTGTTTCTACCCTGGTTAAGTTCCAAGACATAGAATACGTATGTAACATGGGAAAGTTGCAAGAGGGAGAATGATTTCAAGGAACTGAATTTTAATTCGAGACCTGCAGAGTTTAAGGGAAGTCAACTGTTTTTCTGTATGCACAAGAATACAGCCTAGACAATGGATGAGAATCAAAAGCAAATAATGTATATACCCACCAAGTAAAGACAACTTGCTTTAATCTGCAATTTAACTTTTTCACTTCTGGGTTGAATTATTAAAGATCTCTATTAGAACGGTTAAGTCCTAAATGATTCTTAGCATGCCAAATAAAGTGAAATTTAAAACAAATACCAAGTAACTGTGCCCAGTGAGGCCCTTCTTGCCTAAAAATGAAGACATGCCCTTTACTATGCAACAAAGAGAGCTTGAAGAAATGGTGCTTTCAGACCTTACATACAGCCGATACACATTTTTTCTTTTTGGTTAATAGGGTGGGAAGAGACCTGAGCTGAAGCAGGTCTATTGCCAATAATAAACCACCAAGATCCCATACACCTTAATACTAATCTCTACCAAGTATCCAAGAAACCCTTTTAAGGAAAAAAAAATTAAATAAAACTTCTATATCTAACTTCTTTTCAACAGAATACAACAATTCAGCATTTAAAATCCTAACCACCACCCCAAGATTCATTATGGCCTCGTTCTATTTTTTTTTTAAAAAATATTTATTTGGCCTCACCAGGTCTTAGTTGCAGCATGCGGGATCTTTAGTTGTGGCATGCAGGATCTAGTTCCCTGACCAGGGATCGAACCCAGGCCCCCTGCACTGGGAGCAGGGAGTCAACCACTGGGCCACCAGGGAAGTCCTAGCCTTGTTCTATTATTAAGTCTCATGTTCTTCATGGGAAAGGGATAGCTGTAGCTGATGAATGTGAATGTTCCCTTTATTCAGTTTAATTCTGGTAGATTCACTCTAATAGTGATATACACATTCCCATCACCTTTAAGCTGGGCTCAGGATTCATAATGGACATAATCAAACCCTTCTAGAAATAATTTGTGTTTTGTATAAGGTCCTTAATGATTGTTTTCATTCAAGAAAACTACTCTGTTTTGTTATCAAAAGACCACAACACAGGACTTCCACTGCAAGAGGCATGGGTTCCACCCCTGGTCAGGAAACTAAGATCCTGCATGCTGCGCAGCGCGGCCAAAACAAAACAAAACAACCCTCCCCAAACCCTCCCACAATGCTACCCACCTAATTCTTTACACAGTAAAGATTGGCAGGGAAATTCTTAAATTTTAAACAAATCCAACGAAATATTAAGGTATTAAAGCTCTAATACTCAAGTAACAGCATTGTAAATCAACCGTATTTCAATGAAATAAGTTTTTTTTAAAAAGCCCTGATTATTCACAGTAAATCCATAAAATGTTTTACTTACTGCTGGCGGTACTTCCTCCACTCTGATTATCAGAAGAGTTCAGGTCTAGGCCAGCAAACTAGAAAAGAGTTATTAAACTTTGGTTAGCAGCCCATGTGCAGAAATATTAGACTAAGAGAAAACTAGTCTTGCTCTCTAGCATTTACTAGCACTAGTTGTCCTGTCTGCCTCACCGGGGATGTGAAACTCTTAAGGAGAATGTGACTAAGAATGTGCTTCGAAGACAACTAAGTTGTAAGCAAATGCAAAATACTTTACTACAGTACTACTGTATATACTGCAGAAAGTACCACACCAAGATGGTGGTGCTATCCAGGAGAAACTGGGTCCAAATTTAACTCATTCATTCAAAATGAATCTTCCCTGTAACGTTTTCCATAGTAAAAGTTCAAGAAATTTAAATTATTTTAAAATGTCAAATAGTCACTGGATTCATTTTAGCTCCAAACATTTGGAGACAAATGTTTTCAATGTCACCAACTTTCTACTTGGAATTATTTTAAACCTGCAAAGCACACCTGAAAAATGTCAGAACAAAAATTTTATCGACCATGTCATAGTTCCTTTATCCCTAAATACTGCACAAATATTTTAAATTAGGGTAGCACGCTTCAGAACAAAAATTAATATACCCAGCACTTACTGAGCACTACTAAGCACAAACCTATGAAGTAGGTACCTACTTGTTCTCCCACTTTCACAGTTAAGTTCAGAACACTTCGGACATAAATGGCACAACTGGCATTTAGTGTCCCTAATGAGTAGGACACATTTTACTGCCTTTATCTCCACGTCTACCCGTCCCTTTACACGGGTAGCTCAAAGTCTCAACATTCTAAAAAAGAGATCTATCTTCATCGCATTCTGCAATAACAAACTATTTACAAGCAATAGGGGGAAAACTGTATGTGCCAAAAGCAGTTTCATTTTTTTAATGTACCCAGTCACAGCACTATTGCCACCTGTTTGCAAAGGTGATACGCTATACCATAACGTTTAAGTCCTCTGTTAAAAGCTCAAGGTTATACTGTCAAATTGCAAGCATCATCAGTGGAGGCACTGAAAATTGGAAGCAGATGCTAAACCTTGAAAAAAAAATGAGTTATGGTAAGGCAGCTCATTTCCTAATTTCTATCAGCAAAAACGCTGTCATGTTTTCTCTGCACTAGTTATCTCAGCAATTGACTGATACTTTAACGCACAATAGTAACAAACTTTCTTTTTGCACTTGTTGCCGTACGTTTTGTTATTAATTTTACACTTGGCAAACGCTAAATGCTACTGTAAACTGTTAGGATTACGTTATTGCAATTTTCTCAGTTGTGAATTAGCTTGCTGCTTAATTCTAACGACTCTGCATACTTTTACCAATTACTTCGATTACAAATTTCATTCCTACCTAGAATCTTAAATACAGCACTACCTACATGGTAAATGTTAAAACTGGGAACAGCCTATGCTCTTGATAACAGATTTTTTATGTCTCTGCTCCATTTAACATGACGCGTCAGCAATTTGGAGGATTCAAACTGATTCATTAATGGAAAAAATGCTCCCCCCAGAACAGGTCGTTAAGTCCTTAAAAACTTATTACACACGACTACATTAAAGTCTATTGACAATTCATTTGCGTCACTCGACTTCGTTTCAGAATTTCGGAGCTCGTGGTAGGCATAAGTTTACTTAAAGGCTACCAACATCGCACTGAAGAGCTTCTCTGAAGCGTGCTGCCACTGTTGCTGAGGGATGCAGACTTCCTGCCACCTCAGCCCAGAACCCCTCCTCTACCTCTAAACCCTTAGAAAAGGGCGTTCCGGTTAAGACGACAGACCCGGAGCCTCTGACCTATTTCAAAATTTCAGTCCACAAGCAGCAACAAGTCAACAACAAAATTGTTTATTTCTCCCCAAGCCACATTCCGGGTGTTTTTCCCCTGGCCGAGTCCCTAATCAAATGCCCGCATCAAAGTGTCCTAACCCTGAGGACAACTCGTACACTCCGTGGCACCCCCCCACCCCCCAAAACGACGCGCGGCCCTGGGCTAAATCGCCACACAGTGACTATGATGAGCATGTGAAGCGGGGCGGCCGCAAATCTCCCTGACGTCTCCCCACCGCCTTCAACCACGAACTCCAGAGCCCGGCGCCACCGCGACGCAGCGGCCCATTCTTCCCTCCCTCCCTCCCTTCCCCCCTCTCCCCCCTCCCCCCCCAATCTGCGTCACAAAACTTTCCACTCCGGAAACGCGGCCTCACGGGCCGTGGCTCCCGGCCTGCGGAAGCCGGGCTGGAGCGAAAAAGACCTGCGGAAGGAAGCCCGGGAGGAACATGATGCCCATCCATCCCCGTTTCCGGGCCCTCGGCGGCCCGGCCTCTCCCGCTCGTGGGCCGCAGCGCCGCCCAGCCACCCGACACCACACAAAGGAGGCCGCCGCCATTACCCCGCGCGAAGGCCACCCCCCGCGCCGCCCCCTCCCACATTCCAGGGCCGCGTTCCTCCTCCCGCTCACACGCGCGTACACACACACACACACACACACACACGCGCGCCAACGCCGCTCGGCTCTCTGACCGGAATCCGAGCCGCGCACGCTGCGAGAGCCGGAGCCCTCAGGACCAGAAAGGTCCCCATTCGTGAACCACCGCGCCGCGCCACCCTCCCCCCACCCACCCATGGGTCACTAGTCAGTCGAGGTTCGCGCGTGCGCGCCTCCGCGAGAGCGCGCGCCCCTCCCCCTCCGCCCGCCTGCGCACGCACACACAAAAGCCGCCATTGTGCTCGGGCCGGGGACAATACCGCGAGCCAAGTAGGGGCCCCAGCGACAACCACAACTAGCATTCCTGTCACCTTCCCGTTCCCCCACAGCCCTGGGGCATTCACACTCGCCAGCCCGAGGGACCCAGCAAATGCGAACTGAGGATACCAGCTAGCACTGCGCCACAAACCATGTTAGGTCAGGGGAGGGAATTCATGCAGCAACAACCCTGGTAGGCTCCCTGCGGCTCACCTGCTGGTCCAGCCCGAGCGCATTTTCCACCGCCACATGACTCATCCCTGAAGAGTACCGAGAACTCGGAGTCTTCCGCTGCTGAGCTAATGTGTTTGGCTCACCGCAAAGGCCCTCTCACGGGAGAACTGCGGCTCTAAGGCGCACGGCGCGGCCACGGATCTAATATACCCGCTGGAACGGCTGCTACGTCAGCACGTAAGACGTGTGCCCTCCCTCTCACACCCACACTCCTGCCGCCGCTACGACTTCTGCCTAGCTACTGCGCTCTCGTTTAGTCCTAACCTCGCGGGATTTCCTAGTCGGTCGCGTCCCCGGCTCGTCGTCCTACCTTGGCACTGAGAGCGCCAAATACTGTCCTAGTTCGCTTGAGTTCCACTTCCCCTGTCCTCCGCTATTACCCTAGCCGAGGTCTAGGAGGTCTCGAGATCTCGCGAGAATTCCTCGCCTCCCGCTTTCCGCCAGCTGGGATACCTTAAAATCTAATCCATGCCTTTTCCCTTTTTCTTTCCGTAACGTCCCCAGTGTTCGCTGTTCCATTGTTTCTTGGGAGCGCTCTCTCAGCCCCCCGGACTTGGAGATGTTGTGAGATTTCTCCAAACTAATTGGCCCTAGCGTTTTCGAGGGCAGACTCCCCGAAATCGGAGTTAGGCCGACAGACCCAAAGCCCAGGGGGCGGCGGGTCACGTGACTGCAGGTGTCGAACGCGGAGGCCATTTTGTGGAGCAGGAAACTGGTTTTAAATAGAGTGCTCGGAATCGGGGGAGGAGAGGGGAAAGAGGGAGGGAGGAGGCGGGAAGAGGGGGAAGAAGAGGAGGGGAAAAAAGAGGAAGGAGGAGGGAAGAGGGCGGGATGGTGACCAGGGGAGCGGGGAGAGGAGTGGAGGGGAGCTGGCGGCGCGCGCAGGTGGTGAGACGCTTTACCGCGCGGTTGCCTAGGCAGCGGGGGCACCGCCTAGGAAAGCCAGAGCCCCTCGGGTTCTCTACACCTCGTTGACCCCGCGCCCCCCCCAAGCGAGAGCGCTCTGGCGCAAGCGTACCCGCCCCCCGCGGTGAGGAAACAATGAAACAGTCACGCGCTGAGCTAGAGTGGGTGGTAGCGCACCCTCCTGAGACCCCAGCCCTTCGCCGGTACGACCGCTGAATTAGGCCCGTAGTTTCCTCCTGCGGGGCCGTCCAGCGGCTCAGGGCCGATGGCCACCGGCGTGGTGCTGCCTCCCTCAAAGCCAGAGGACCCTGGGGATGGAGAACGGCTCTCCTAGGGAGTCGGGGGTGTTTGTGGCTGGGCGCAATCTGGGCGTGACTAAGGAGGTCTACAGCATTATCGGCCTAGGTTCGGGGTGACCCTCAGGCCACCGCAGTGGATGGGGAATGGGAGGAAATGGGTTTTTGCCATCGGAGGAACCCCTTCTTCTGATCCCCTCCTAAGGAAGTGACCCCTAGTCCCAGCCTCGGTTCTACAGAACCTTAAATAGAAGAAGTGTTGACTAGTGGATCCGTGGCTTTAAGCGAGCGGCCTCACAAACGTGGTTCTTAAAATCGTTTTCCCCCCTCTCCTCTGACCCTCAGCCTGACAGAAATAATATACAGAGTTTTCACCATCCCTTAAAGGATCTTCTGTTGCCAGAATTCAGGTAGCTAGTTCTCATTACGTGATCTACCACTTACCTTCTCTCCCTTTCCAATTTTTAAAATTGAAACTGAAATTCTAACGAGATAGGGAGATAATATAACACTTGTGTCCTGGGCAAGTTGCTTAACTGCTTTGGGTCTCAATTTCCTCATCTATAAAAGGAGCTGGACTACATGACCCTGTGAAAGACCCAACTCCTTTTTATAACGAGTATTTTGTAATGCACCCTTTAACCATACTGAAATAACAAATCATAGATAATATAACCTAAACTTAACAACACACACTTTCAAAAAACAGGACCTAACTGGAGAATAAAAGCAATTATAATAAAGCGATGTATTTTATGTGGATGCTCCCACACAAGGGCACTAAATGATGATATCTCCCTAGTGCAGTCACAAATGCAAACTGAAAAAGTGTGTTTTCACAACTCAAGTACCGTAAGCAACGTTGCCATTGGTGACCTTATTTTCCAAAATGCCGAATTCTTGGTAATGTTTGAAACAAAACACAATAGTCTTCCCTCAGTTGATACAGTAGTTACATTCCTAGAGAATTCAGTGTATTTATATCGAAACTGGGTAAAAATACTTTGTTTATATGTAAAATGGTGTTAGTTCTAGGCTTATATAATGATGAACTAGTTTTTCACTTAATGTGAGTATCTGGCGGGTCAATTCTTCGCTGTATGGTACTGTCCAGGATTGTAGAATATCTAGTATGCCTGGTCTCTGCTCACTAACTTCCCGTAGCCCTTGCTAGTCATGGCAACAACCAAAAAAACATTTCCACAGTGCCCCCTTGAGAACTATTAAGCTTAATGATCATTAAGATCCGTTTCAGCCCTAAGATTCATGGATTCTTACAGAGTACGGGTGAGGCGTGTTTTGGTTTTGCTTCCCTTTCATATAGACCAGGGTAAACAGTCTAAAGCTGTGAGTTCTGGCAGTTCAAACTGCATATAGCAACGATGGGATGTACCGAGTACCCAGGTTCTGGGCTTTATTTTGCTTTTGAGTAGAGCCGGTTTACAGGGTACTGCCATGGGAGTACCTAAAAAAATTAAAATACATAGCCGTTTCCTATTTTCAGTTACCCCCTGCTCATAGGCTTACTAAGTTCAAACCACCGGGGTGTTTTGTTATTTTGTTATAATTGGAATATCAATTTGGAAAGGAAGCAGGGTAACATAAAGCTTTGTCTTCAAACACATTCATTCTGAAAAAGGTTGGGCGCACTTGAAGTAGCTAAATGAGCCAACTTTCACAGAGCTCCGAATGACTTTACATGCCACTAAGCAGTCATTTGTATATCTTTTCCACAAGCCCGCCTTTGCAAATTTTATTTGAAGGGACCTAAAAAGAGGAAAAGCTGAAACCACGGAAACTCTTTTCACATGCTTCTTTTCTTACATTCCCAGGCATTGTTAAGCTGAGCACCCATGTTGAAGCAAATATACTATTTGCACCACCCCCATTCCCATCTTCACCCCACCCCTCCATCAAGAGCTCACCAGAGCCTAGGAACTGTAGATCCTTGAACTAGCAGTTCAAATCGCTGCTCTACTGCTTACAAGCCGTGTGACTGGGGGCAACTTATTTGACATCTTAGGGTCTCAGGTTCCTTGTCTATAAAGTTAAAGTAAAAATATTTTCTGCCTCAAAACATGGTTGGGATTCAAGGGCTCATGCATGAAAGGAGTGAGACTTTAGTACATGGTGGATATACTTACACGTGTATCTCCCCATCGTTTCAACTTCCCCAGCAGAGTGGGTTGCTCTGGCACTGGGCTCCCAGAGCACTCGCTGTTCAAGTCTCCACTGTAACACTCACTGTGTTATACTGCAGTTCTGTGTGAGCCCATGGAGGGAAGGGAACTTGTCCCACCCCAGGACTGTACAAGGTGTGGCACACAGAAGCCCAGTAGGTGTTGAAGATCAGTGAATAATGCAGATGCCCGGCCTCTGCAAGTTGTAATGTGGGGCATGTTAACAGGTCTAGATCCATTATTTTGCTTCCACACGTGGCTTTAAGTAAATTTCATCACCACTCTCTGAGACTAAAATAGGCTGAAATCACATTATCGTGATGCAAATAATGTGTCCAAGTAGCGTAAAAACTTGTAGAAAGATAATTATACTAGTCTGCAACTTGAAGAAGAGCAGTAATAAGAGGAATTCCTCAGAATTCCTCAGAGCCTTTAATCAACTTCATGATTGCCAGTCGTTTTTCTGCAAGGTCCAGGGAGCCTTCTGGGTTCAACTGACCCACACTTCCCTTTAGTGTGGATAGGGGATAAAGTTCAAGGAGGGCGGAACTCCCCTGTAATCAGAACGATAATTATAGGTGTGGAGGTAAAAGCAGTTGCCTACTGAGTCTCCTTTTATGTTTTAAAGTGTAATTGCCTTTTTGAGTGTTTGTTTGTTTGTTTGTGGCTTAAGATGCAGCAGGTTGAGCTTCCAATGCCAGGTAATTTACAGTAATTAGGAAGATGTTACTATGAAGGTTGATAAAAGTTCTAAAGAGAAAAGAGGAGTCTTAGGCACTAGGATATTGCTGTACACTTTTATTCTCCAAGGACAAGAGCTGGTACATACAAAACCAGGTTTGTTTTAGACAATTATTATACTCCCAAATAGCAGATCTGGCCTGGAATCTGCTTTCCTCTCACAAAGATGGCAAGGTGAAAAACAAAATTATATTGGAGGGCATCTTCTCTACCACTAACATTGCTAAAAATATTTTCAAACAAAAATCCAGTGTCCTTCTGCCTTCGTTCATGCAAAGTGACCGGGCAGTACAAGGAATAAATAAAAGGGAAGCCTTGGGTAGAGGCTCTGAACTGGAGGGAATGGGGCATGGAGGCTGCCTTGCTTTGGGAGAGAAGACAAGGAATCTTGGAAATACAGCAAAGGGGGTCACATATTTTCAAGATTCCATGCTGTGTCTTAGGTAATAGGGGCATTTTTAGCAGTTTCTCTCTCAGGTGATGTAGAACTTGGCCATGACCTCACAGATACGGCCGAGTAGCAGTCCTTGTGTTGGAATTACAGTTGTCCCTCTGTATTCATGGGGAATTGGTTCCAGGACCATGCTCAAATACCAAAATCCTCGGATGCTCAAGTCCCTTATATAAAATGGCATAGTATTTGCATATAACCTACACACATCCTCCCGTGTACAGGCCGACTTCGGAGGTATTTCGGGTTTGGTTCCAGGGCACCGCGATAAAGCGAATATTGCAATAACACGGGTCACAAACTTTTTACTTTCTCAGTGCATATAGAAGTTATGTTGGGAATTCCCTGGCAATCCAGCGGTTAGGATTCTGCGCTCTCACTGCTGAGGGCCTGGGTTCAATCCCTGGTCAGTGGTCAGGGGACTAAGATTCCACAAGCCGCGCAGTGCGGCCAAAAAAAAATAAGTTATGTTTCCACTATACTTACACTGTAGTGTATTAAGTGTGCAATAGCATTATGACTAAAAAAACAATGGACATACCTTAATTTGAAAATACTTTATTACTAAAAATGTTAACCATCGTCTGAGCCTTCAGAGAGTCATAATCTTTTTGCAATAGTAACATCAGAGATCACAGATCACCGTAACAAATAACGAAACAGTTAGAAATATTGTGAGAATTACCAAAATATGACACAGAGACACAAAGCGAGCAAATGCTGTTGGAAAAAAGACGCCCATAGACTAGCTCGAGGCGGGGTTGCCACAAACCTTCAATTTGTAAAAAACGAAATATCTTGGAAGCACAATAAAAAGAGGTATGCCTGTACTTTAAACCATCTCTAGATTACTTATAAAACCTCATACAATATAAAGGCTCTGTAAACAGTTGTAAATACAATGTAAATGCTATGTAAATAGTTGCTGGCACAGGGCAAATTCAAGTTTTGCCTCGGGAAACTTTATGGATTTTTTTTTCCCAAATGTTTTCCATCCTGGGATACAGAACTCAGATACGGAGGGCCAACTGTACGTACTATCAGCTTCCTAAAATTAATTCACTCTTTCCCCTACCCCTTCCTAAGAATTAATTCACTCTTTCCCCTGCACCTTCCTACTTAGTGATTATTACTGTCATTATCCTATAGACGTTGAGAGCTGCTGGGTTTAATCATTTTTAAAGTTTTTAAAATCTTTTCAATGTTTTAATTTTTATTTCTCCAAAGACTTCTAGTTTTTACTGTAATCTTGTGATTTATCATAAATATATACAGTATTTGGTCTTTGACCCTGTTCCCGGCACAGAGCTCCTAAAACCCTAGGAATTTCCTGTGACGAGAGTGATTAAGGGTCTTTTGTTATGTTAACCAGGTGGCTTTTGGACGGCAGCTAAGGATGGGGGCTGGTTGCCAGAGGAGCCAACCACGTGATTAGAGGGTGGGAACTTTCAATCCCACACCCTCACCTCTAGGGAGGGGAGAGAGGCTGGGACTGAGTTCAGTCACCAACGGCCAAGGATTTAATCCGTCCTGCCTACATAATGAAGCCTCCATAAACACCCAAAAAGATGGGGTTCAAAGAGCTTGCAGGTTGGCGTGGAAGCTCGTGCCCTTTTCCCATAACTTACCCTATGCATCTCTCCCATCTGGCTGTTCCTGAGTTATATCCTTTTATAATAAATTGGTAATCTACTAAGTAAAATGTTTCTCTGAGTTCTGTGAGCTGCTCTAGCAAATTAATTGAACCCAGCGTTGGCGGGTGGAGAGCTTGAAACCTCCATTCTATAGCTGGTTGGTCAGAAGCAGAGGTGACACCTGGATTTGCGATTGGCTTCTGAAGTGGAGGAGGAGCAGTCTTGTGGGGCTGAGCCCCTTAGCCTGTGGGACCTGATTCTCCAGGTAGATAGTGTCAGAATTGAGTTGAGTTGTAGGACACCCAGCTGGTGTCAGAGAATTTCTCGGTGGTATGGGAAAAAACATAACATTGTAATTAGAGCCAGAATCCTACTGTCCAACCCAGTGTTCTCTATTAAGAAGTATGGAATTGAGTTCTTAAGTAGAACCCCAGACCTTCTATGAATTCTTCCTTCAAATTGGCCATTCTAATGTTATGAAGCAAAAGACAGGGAAGATTCATCCTGGAAATACAGTTTAATTACAGACGGTCTGTGAGTGTCACCAGGCACACAGGGCAGGTGACCCCTCCTGGGATGTGGAGACCAGAAGGAAGGTGCTTTGGAGCTCTTCTTGACATTCTCTGGGAAGATGAAGAGCTGCACCTTCAACTGTTTCCTGTGTCTATTTAGAAGCACTATTCTAATTACTTCAGATGTATTAGCTTGTCTAATCCTTACAGCAGCCCTAGAAGGAAGGTACCGTTCCCCCCCAGTATACAGTTGGGAGGCCCCAGGACTTGCTGTGGTTCACACATAAGGCTGGTGAGGCTAGTGAGTGGTGGGACCGAGTGAAGCCAGGGCCGTGCTGTTAACCAAGGCGTCTCAGACCCCTCAAACTCAGCCAGTCCTAAACAGGATTCCTCATCTCCCAAAATGACTTCCTCCTCTGGTCTTTATCTCAGATAATAGCGTCATCATTTCTCACACCCAAACTTAGCACCTCTGATTTTTTGACTGCGTCTCATCTCTTCTCTCCTCCCCGCTATATCCATAAACAGTACCTTCCTCCTTCCCACCTTATGCCTCTCAAATTGGTCTCCTTGTCTCACTGCCAAGTTCAGGCCTTTTTTTACCTCTACATCAGTAGTGAGCACCCTTTTTTTTTTTTTTTTGCATGAGTGTCAATTTAAGAATATACATGTTTATAAGCTGTCTTTTCCTACATAGATAAAAACTGTATATTCTCCCCAATAATTCGAGCATTGCTCAAGCCTGCTCTTGATTATCCCAGGAACTTCCTCACTGCCTTTCCTGCCTCCCTCTTTCCCCCTCTACCCCACCCTTTACATGTCTGCCAGAGTTTTCTTCTTAAAAGAGTCCTAATGTGCCACTTCCCTGCTCAGAAACTTTTGACACCTCCCTTTGCATCCAAGGTCATTCCCGACCTAGCTCCCATCAAGCTCTCCAATTACATTTTCTCCCTTTCCCCACCATTCCCCACCCCACCTCAATCGTACACAGGTCAGTACCTCCATGGTTACACGTCCACTGAGGGCAGAGGCAGTGTCTTTCTTTTTTTTGGGGGGGGGGGGGCAAGTAGTTTATTTTATTTGGAAGCAGAAATGAGTAAGTTGGGAGAGGGATGGAGGACATATGACTGTGTGTTACAGAAGTCACTTCTGCAGGCAATGGGGGCCTCTATAGAGGCTTACCTCTACAGAGATCTCTCTGGAGCACACAGAATTCCACTCTAATTTGCCTGTCAAAAAGACAAGACAGAGACACTTTCTTATCTGTACATCTCCATAGAGCCCAGTGCCTCTTAAAGGTTCTGCTTCACCCAGAAAAGAGATGCCCCAAAGCAGAGACAGGAGAACTGGGGAAATGGAGGGCTTGAACAGTGCAGAAGGGGAGAAAACCAACCCAGAAAGGAAACACATGTGCTAGGGGTTATGAACTCAGATGCCTCAGGGCCAGACAGGTCCTGTGGATGAAGGAAGGCAGCCAGATAGCAGACACGGGGTAGGACGTGGTGAACTGGAGGGGCAACCCCACGCAGGACCAACCAATTATTTCCCTAGGGGAATGCAGGCCCAGTGGTGCCAGGTTTTTCCAGAGAGGCTGGCCATCCAGATTTCTGTGTGAAATGCCCCAATTTTTAACTCTTGGCAGTTCATTCGGATTATTTCATGTACTGTGTCTGCCTAGAAGGTTTCAGGGCTATTGGTATTGTTCTATTTGTTAAGCTGGGTTGATGGGTACATGAGGGTTTGTTTTTCTTGATTCTTCTTGCCTCATAGATGTTATAAATATCCCTTTCTGTGCATTCCAAATTGAACTGAGAAATCTGTAAACCCTTTATGTGAGTTCACTTGTGCCAGCAGACCCCCCATCTGCATCCTCTGCTGTATGTTAGTTTGTTGTTTTGCAAAACTCACAGATTAAATGAAGGCTTGTGGTTATACACCTTCTCTTGAATAATGATTGGATTAGTTAAGTGTTACTTTGTGCTGAAAATAGAAAAAGGCAGCAATGCTGTGTCTTCCATAAGAATTGTTCTGTGAAAGGAAAAATGTTGCAGCTCACCAACTGCCACCCACTCTTTCCTCTCTGGAATGTTTTTGAATCTATCATATGTTACCTTTCATACAACTTGATCTTGAATAGAAGGATATTAATTATACTGCACAAACCAAACTCTGACTCCGAACATATACATGTTCCTCTTTGCAATTTTGATGAAGTCTGTATGTGTGTGTAATGGGGCACAATTTGTACTCAGCATCTAAGAGAGATATCTAAATACTGGCACCATGGAGATCGCGCTGTCTTTGGTTCCAAAACTGTTCAACCTCTATTTTGAATGAAGCAACCATGACCCACTTACAGCCTGGAACAAGTTACTTCACCATTCTGTGTCTCAGTTACCTCATTGATAAAATAAGGATGATGAGAGCCATCTCCTAAGTATCATGTATAGGTGGTTGGAAATTATTTTATCTGGGTGGAGGAAGAAAACCACGGAGAGGGGAAAATATTAAATCAAATCATTATTTTAATCATTCTGTTACCAAACCAAACTTGGGTCTGCTCCCCTGCACCAGGTTATGGTGAAGGAAAGTGCAGTGTTTATTGTAAGGAGCCGTATAAGTCGTCTGGGCCAGCTAGTGCTGAAAAAACCCGAACTCCCTGATGGGTTTCAGGAAAGTATTATTAAAAGACAGGTGAGGGAGGGAGGTCGCAGGTATGTGATCTGCTTGTGCACGATTCTCTGACTGGTTGATGGTGAGGTAACAGGGAGGTGTCACAGGGGTTAACATTATCAATTCTTAGGCTCCAGTAGGCCTGGGGGGCTATGTACTCATGGTCATCACGTAGTTAACATATTCCATTTGGTGGGGAGTGTTCACATCTGTAAAACAACTCAGATATTATTATCTAGGTATCACCTCCCAAAGGCCCCACCTCCTTCAGAGAGGAGCTAATGCTAAGGATATGGGGGAGGGGCCTGCCCCAGGAAGGCCCCATAGGGTCCTGCTTGGTTACAATTCAAAAGATGTTTGTTGAACACCATGATAAGAGCTGGGGGGTGAGGGGGAGACAAATAAGTTTAAAACATGGCCTCTGCCATCACAGAACTGGGGAGACAAGACAAACGCACAAAAAGTCATTGACCCGGACTTCCCTGGTGGTGCAGTAGTTAAGTATCCACCTGCCAATGCAGGGGACATGAGATCAAGCCCTGGTCCGGGGACATCCCACATGCCGCGGAGCAACTAAGCCCATGCGCCACAACTACTGAGCCTGTGCTCTAGAGCCCGTGAGCTACAACTACTGAGCCCCCGTGCCACAACTACTGAAGCCCATGTGCCTAGAGCCCATGCTCCGCTGCAAGAGAAGCCACTGCAATGAGAAGCCCGTGCACCGCAACAAAGAGTAGCCCCCACTCACAGCAACTAGAGAAAGCCCGCACGCAGCAACAAAGATCGAATGCAGCCAAAAATTAATTAATTAATTAGATTTTTAAAAAAGTCATTGACCCAACATGAGGCAGTATGTGGTAAATACCATCTAGACTGTGAGCTCCTCTACTGCAGGGCCTGCATTCTGTTCATCTTGTTAAATGTGGAACGAATGAATGAGTGGTGCCGAAAGTGCAATAGCTCTTCTAAGGAGGAAGATACCATGGTGGGCTAGGAAGTTCCAGAAGCCTTCAAAGTTGGAGCTTGAGTCAAACCTGGAGACATGGATAGGATTCAGATTATCAGAGGGGAGGGGAAAGGCTGTTTCTGGTGGGGGTAGCTGTGGGGATGAGGGAGAAGACACCTAGTATGTGGAAACTTGTGGGCTGGGGTGTAGGAATGGCCAGGGAATTTTTGGAAACAGTGAGTTTTAGAAACAATTGGAGGGGACGGTTTGTTCATTCACTCAACAAAACCCACAAAGCAGGAATACAGTGGTGAATGAGCAAGACTACAGTCCTTGACGTCATGGAGCTGGCCATCTGTTGACTACGGTGTTTAAATGGGTGTTTAGAAAAATAGGAGGAGATTAAAAGGTAAGTAGAAAAAAGGCAAGAAGAAAAAAAGAAGGGTAGATTGAGGCTGATTGTGGAGAATGAAGCATTTGGACTTTATTTTCTAAGTGGTGGAGAGCAACTAAAGATTTCTAAGCAGGGGAGTGACAGGAGGAAGTATTGCATTTGAGATGTAAATCTATTGTTGCTATCTTAGCTGGCACTGCTCTCACAGAATGCCACAGACTGGGTAGCTTATGAACAACACACATTTACTTCTCGTAGGTGCTGGAAGCTGAAGGTTCAAGGTCAAGGCACCAGCAGATTTGGTGTCTGGTAAGGGTCCACTTTCTGGTTCACAGAAGAGACCTTCTCACCATGCTTTCACATGGTGGAAGAGACAAGGGAGCTCTTGGGTTTCTTTTATAAGGGCACTGATCCCATTCATGAGGGCTCCACCCCCAGGACCTAATCACCTCCCAAAGGCCCCACCTCCTAATGTCATCACATTGTGGATTAAGCTTCAACATATGAATTTGGGAGGACACAAACTTTCAGTCTAGAGTGTAAAGGATGGGATGGGGCAGAGAAGCTGAAGGTGGGCAGCTGGATGTCAAGTGTCCCCATACCAAACTGCGGTAGGAATAGGAAGGGAGAATATAAGGGAGCAACAACCCCGAGGGAGAACTAACAGAATGAAGTATTGATTAGACATAAGAACAGAAAGCATTCTCACGTTTTGAGCCTCAAGTATTTGTCATAATGATAATTTGATCAGGTCTTCTACTTAAAAAATTCTTGGGGGAAAACTGTAGCCTAAACCACGGGTTCAATCCTCTCTTCTCACTTAAGAATCACTAGGTTCCTCCCAAATGTGTCACTGGACATACTCTTCTAGGTACCTGGGTAGGGAACATCATACTTTACTTGGAATATAGGCCACTGCATTTCTTCGAAGAGTCAGTGCAAAATGAGGCAGCTTGGCATGTGAGTCAAGTCCTTTAAGCTTCTCAGATGAATGTTGCTATATTAAGACCAAGGACTGTTATGCAACAAGACCCAGCTACACCTTTCCTTGATGCCTGAGCTTCTCAGTGAAGACCACCTGTTGAACTAACAGGTGTCATTTTATTTTTGAAAAATGTTCACATCCAGGGGTGAATTCTCCATTAATCTCATAGGATCTCAGTTTGAGTATTAGTCACTGGGGGATATAGAAAGAATATTCTAGAAAATGAACCAGTGGTAATTTTCACTAGAAGAATGCATGGAAACGTTTTTACAAAATACACTATGACCTGTATATAGCTAGAATAATAGGATTTCAACTGGTCCATAACTGACAGTCCCTCAGAAACTATATGAAAGAGGCATGCAAGGATCAGCTTTCCCACCTCCCCCCGCCAGAGCACGTGCTCTATCTTGGGCTCCCACAGCCTGCTTTCCATCCCTTACCACATGTCGATGGAAGGCATGTGCTCCATGTCACCATCCCCACTAGACTGTGAACACTTGAGAGCAACTGTACTTTATACCTTTTCAGATCACTAGTACCTGGCACTGAACATGGAACATAGTAGGTGCTCAATAAAAACATTGGATGGATGGATGGTTGGACAGACAGATGGATAAAATATGTACATGCCCTTATTTGGCATGGAATTCAGGGCAGGCCAGGAGATCACTATATATATTTTTTAACTTTAAAATGAAACCACATCAAAATTTCAAACTTTGCTCTGCCAAAGACCCTGGTAAGAAGAAAATGAGACAAGTTAACAACTGGGAGAAAATATTTACAAATCATACATCTGACAAAGTACTTGTGTCTACAATATAAAGAACTCTCAAAACTTAATGATAATAAATAATCCAATCAGAAACTAGACAAAAGACATGAACAGATATTTCACTGGAGAGAGTATACAGATGGCAAATGAGCACGTGAAAAGTTGTTCAACATCATTAGCCATTACAGAAATACACATTAAAACCACAATGAGATAGTACCACACACCTATCAGAATGGCTGGGGGCTTCCCTGGTGGTGCAGTGGTTGGGAATCCGCCTGACAATGCAGGGGACACAGGTTCGAGCCCTGGACTGGGAAGATCCCATGTGCCGTGGAGCAACTAAGCTTATGCACCACAGCTGCTGAGCCTGTGCTCTGGAGCCCACGAGCCACAACTACTGAGCCTAGAGTAGAGCTCCGCAATAAGAGAAGCCACTGCAATGAGAAGCCTGCGCACCGCAACAGAGAGTAGGCCCCGCTCACCGCAACTAGAGAAAGCCCGTGCGCAGCAACGAAGCCAAAAATAAATAAATAAATTTATAAAAAAGCTTATGTATCAGAATGGCTGAAATTTTAAAAATCATCACGACACCAAGTGCTCGAGAGGATGCAGGGAAACGGAATCTCTCTTATGTTGCTGGTGGGAATGTAAAATGATGCAGCCACTCTGGAAAACAGTTGGGCAGGTCCTTTTAAAAC
Organism: Pseudorca crassidens; assembly: GCF_039906515.1. Classification (NCBI taxonomy): domain Eukaryota; kingdom Metazoa; phylum Chordata; class Mammalia; order Artiodactyla; family Delphinidae; genus Pseudorca; species Pseudorca crassidens. The sequence continues at coordinate 97,076,178 of NC_090317.1, forward strand.
TAAAACTGGGACTTCTGTGGTGGTCCAGTGGTTAAGACTCTGCGCTTCCACTGCAGGGGGCATGGGTTCTACTCCTGGTCAGGGAAGTTCCAAATGCTGTGCGGTGTGGCCAAAAATTAAAAAAAAATAATTTTAAAAATTAAAAAAATAAAAATGGGCTTACCATACTACCCAGACCTTGCATTCAGGCATTTTTCCCAGAGAAATGAAAACTTGTTTTCACACAGAAACTTCTACACAAACATCATAGCAGCTTTATTTGTAATAGTCAAAGACCGAAAGCTACCCAAATGTCTTTCAATGGGTGACTGGTTAAACTATGGTAATCCATACCATGGACTACTACTCAACAATAAAAAGAACAAACTATTGAATTATGGACTCAATGTTTGTGTCCCCCCGCAAAGTTGATATGTTGAAGCCCTAGTCCCCCTCCACCCCACAGTGAGATGATGTTTGGAGGTGAGGCCTTTGGGAGGTCATTTGGTTTAGATGAGGTTTTGAGGGTGGGACCCTCATTATGGGATTGGTGCCCTTATAAAAAGACCAAGAGACACCAGAGTGTGCTTGCACTCACTGTCCCTCTCTCTCCCTCCCTTCCCTGCTGTCCTACACACAGAGGAAAGGCCTCTTGAGGATATAGCAAGAAGGCAGCTGTCTGCAAGCCAGGAAAAGGGCCTTCACCAAGAACTGAATCTACCATATCTTGATCTTGGACTTCCAGCCTCCAGAACTGTGAGAAATAAATGTCTATAGTTTAAGCCACCCAGTCTGTTGTATTTTGTTACAGCCACCTAAGCTAAGACATATTGGACATATCACAACTAGATGGACATATATTCAGGGAATTATGTTGAATGAAAAAAAAAGCCAATCTCAAAAGGATACATACTGCATGGTTCCATTTGTATGACCTTAATGGAATAACATAATTCTAGAGATGGAGAATGGCTTAGTATTGCCAGGGGGTTGGGATGGGGGAGGTAAGAGGGATGGGTGTGGCAATAAAGGAATAACCTGAGGGAGACTTGTGGAGATGGTAGAGCTCAGTGTCTTGATTGCAGTGGTGGTTACACAAAGCTACACATGTGATAGCTTTGCACAGAGCCATACACACACACACACATGCACACACACAAATGAGTGCATGTAAAACTGGTGAAATCTGAATAAAATCTGTGGATTGTACATTTCCTGATTTTCATTTTGTACTGTTATGCAATTTCCTGTGAATCTATAATTATTTCAAAATTAAAAGTTTTTATGCACCTGAAACTAATATAAAATTGTAAATCAAACTATACTTCAATTAAAATTTTTTTCTAATTTAAAAAAGATTGTTTTCTAAAAAAGAAACCAGTTAGCATTTCTGACTTGCAACTTTGTTTTTTCTTTATGTACTCCCTCTCTTTTAAATACTGCTTCTTACGTGTGATTTGTGAGAACCTTGAGGCAATTAAAATATACCTAGAGGCTTCAAAGGTGCCTTTAAAGATGTAATCGTTTTGGGCTTCCGGGAAGATGGCGGAAGTGTAAGGCGTGGAGATCACCTTCCTCCCCACAGATACACATCTATACGTGGAACAACTCCTACAGAACACCTACTGAACGCTGGCAGAAGACCTCAGACCTCCCAAAAGGCAAGAAACCCCCCCCCCCCCCCCACGTACCTGGGTAGGGCAAAAGAAAAAAGAGTAAATAGAGACAAAAGGATAGGGACGGGACCTGCACCAGTGGGAGGGAGCTGTGAAGGAGGAAAGGATTCCACACACTAGGAAGCCCCTTCGCGGGCGGAGACTGCGGGTGGCGGAGAGGGGAAGCTTCAGAGCCACGGAGGAGAGCACAGCAACAGGGGTGCGGGGGGCAAAGCAGGGAGATTCCCGCACAGAGGATCAGGGCCGACCGGCACTCACCAGCCCGAGAGGCTTGTCTGCTCACCCGCCGGGGCGGGCGGGCCTGGGAGTTGAGGCTCGGGCTTCGGTCGGAGCGCCGGGAGAGGACTGGGGTTGGCGGCGTGAACACAGCCTTCCAGGGGTTAGTGCGCCACGGCTACCCGGGAGGGAGTCCCGGGAAAAGTCTGGAGCTGCCGAAGAGGCAAGAGACTTTTTCTTCCCTCTTTGTTTCCTGGTGCGCGAGGAGAGGGGATTAAGAGCGCTGCTTAAAGGAGCTCCAGGGACGGGCGCGAGCCGCTGCTAACAGCGCGGACCCCAGAGACGGGCAGGAGACGCTAAGGCTGCTGCTGCCGCCACCAAGAGGCCTGTGTGCGAGCACAGGTCACTATCCACGCCCCGCTTCCAGGGAGCCTGTGCAGCCCACTACTGTCAGGGTCCCGGGATCCAGGGACAACTCCCCCGGGAGAACGCACAGCACGCCTCAGGCTGCTGCAACATCACGCAGGCCTCTGCCGCCGCAGGCCCGCCCTGCACTCCGTGACCCTCCCTACGCCCCCCGGCCTGAGTGAGCCAGAGCCCCCGAATCAGCGGCTCCTTTACCCTGTCCTGAGTGAAGAACAGACGCCCTCCGGCGACCTACACGCAGAGGCGGGGCCAGATCCAAAGCTGAGCCCCTGGGAGCTGTGAGAACAAAGAAGAGAAAGGGAAATCTCTCCCAGCAGCCTCAGGAGCAGCGGATTAAAGCTCCACAATCAACTTGATGTACCCTGCATCTGTGGAATACATGAATAGACAACGAATCATCCCAAATTGAGGAGGTGGACTATGAGAGCAAGATTTATGATTTTTTCCCCTTTTCCTCTTTTTGTGAGTGTGTATGTGTATGCTTCTGTATGAGATTATGTCTGTATAGCTTTGCTTCCACCATTTGTCCTAGGGAATCTATCCTTCCTTTTTTTTGTTTGTTTAAAAAAAATTTTTTTTCTTAATAATTATTTTTTTTATTTTAATAACTTTATTATATTTTATCTTACTTTATTTTATTTTACTTTATCTTCTTTCTTTCCTTCTTTTTTTCTTCCTTCCCTCCTTCCTTCCTTCCTTCCTCCCTCCCTCCCTCCCTCCTTTCGTTTCTTTCTTTCTACTTCTACTAATTCTTTCTTTCTACTTTTTCTCCCTTTTATTCTGAGCCATGTGGATGAAAGGCTCTTGGTGCTTCAGCCAGGAGTCAGTGCTGTACCTCTGAGGTGGGAGAGCCAACTTCAGGACACTGGTCCACAAGAGACCTCCCAGCTCCACATAATATCAAACGGCTAAAATCTCCCAGAGATCTCCATCTCAACACCAGCACCCAGCTTCACTCAATGACCAGCAAGCTACACTGCTGGACATCCTATGCCAAACAACTAGCAAGACAGGAACACAACCCCATCTATTAGCAGAGAGGCTGCCTAAAATCATAACAAGCCCACAGACACCCCAAAACACACCACCAGACGTGGACCTGCCCACCAGAAAGACAAGATCCAGCCTCATCCACCAGAACACAGGCACTAGTCCCCTCCACCAGGAAGCCTACACAACCCACTGAATGAACCTTAGCCACTGGGGACAGACACCAAAAACAACGGGAACTATGAACCTGCAGCCTGCAAAAAGGAGACCCCAAACACAGTAAGTTAAGCAAAATGAGAAGACGGAAAAACACACAGCAGATGAAGGAGCAAGATAAAAACCCACCAGACCTAACAAATGAAGAGGAAATAGGCAGTCTACCTGAAAAAGAATTCAGAATAATGATAGTAAAGATGATCCAAAATCTTGGAAATAGAATGGACAAAATGCAAGAAACATTTAACAAGGGCCTAGAAGAACTAAAGATGAAACAAACAATGATGAACAACACAATAAATGAAATGAAAAAGACTCTAGATGGGATCAATAGCAGAAAAACTGAGGCAGAAGAACGGATAAGTGACCTGGAAGATAAAATAGTGTAAATAACTACTGCAGAGCAGAATAAAGAAAAAAGAATGAAAAGAACTGAGGACAGTCTCAGAGACCTCTGGGACAACATTAAATGCACCAACATTCGAATTATAGGGGTTCCAGAAGAAGAAGAGAAAAAGAAAGGGACTGAGAAAATATTTGAAGAGATTATAGTTGAAAACTTCCCTAATATGGGAAAGGAAATCGTTAATCAAGTCCAGGAAGCACAGAGAGTCCCATACAGGATAAATCCAAGGAGAAATACGCCAAGACACATATTAATCAAACTGTCAAAAATTAAATACAAATAAAACATTAAAAGCAGCAAGGGAAAAACAACAAATAACACACAAGGGAATCCCCATAAGGTTAACAACTGATCTTTCAGCAGAAACTCTGCAAGCCAGAAGGGACTGGTAGGACATATTTAAAGTGATGAAGGAGAAAAACCTGCAACCAAGATTACTCTACCCAGCAAGGATCTCATTCAGATTTGATGGAGAAATTAAAACCTTTACAGACAAGCAAAAGCTGAGAGAGTACAGCACCACCAAACCAGCTCTACAACAACTGCTAAAGGAACTCCTCTAGGCAAGAAACACAAGAGAAGGAAAAGACCTACAATCACGAACCCAAAACAATTAAGAAAATGGGAATAGGAACATACATATCGATAATTACCTTAAAGGTAAATGGACTAAATGCTCCCAACAAAAGCCACAGATTGGCTGAATGGATACAAAAACAAGACCCATATATATGCTGTCTACAAGAGACCCACTTCAGACCTAGAGACACATACAGACTGAAAGTAAGGGGATGGAAAAAGATATTTCACGCAAATGGAAACCAAAAGAAAGCTGGAGTAGCAATCCTCATATCAGACAAAATAGACTTTAAAATACAGACTATTAGAAGAGACAAAGAAGGACACTACATAATGATCAAGGGATCGATCCAAGAAGAAGATATAACAATTGTAAATATTTATGCACCCAACATAGGATCACCTCAGTACATAAGGCAAATACTAACAGCCGTAAAAGGGGAAATCGACAGTAACACAATCATAGTAGGGGACTTTAACACCCCACTTTCACCAATGGACAGATCATCCAAAATGAAAATAAATAAGGAAACACAAGCTTTAAATGATACATTAAACAAGATGGACTTAATTGATATTTATAGGACATTCCATCCAAAAACAACAGAATACACATTTTTCTCAAATGCTCATGGAACATTCTCCAGGATAGATCATATCTTGGGTCACAAGTCAAACCTTGGTAAACTTAAGAAAATTGAAATTGTTTCAAGTATGTTTTCCGACCACAACGCTATGAGACTAGATATCAATTACAGGAAAAGATCTGTAAACAATACAAACACATGGAGGCTAAACAATACACTCCTTAATAACGAAGTGATCACTGAAGAAATTAAAGAGGAAATTAAAAAATACCTAGAAACAAATGACAATAGAGACACGATGACCCAAAACCTATGGGATGCAGCAAAAGCAGTTCTAAGAGGGAAGTTTATAGCAATACAATCCTACCTTAAGAAACAGGAAACATCGTGAATAAACAACCTAACCTTGCACCTAAAGCAATTAGAGAAAGAAGAACAAAAAACCCCCAAAGTTAGCAGAAGGAAAGAAATCATAAAAATTAGATCAGAAATAAATGAAAAAGAAATGAAGGAAACGATAGCAAAGATCAATAAAACTAAAAGCTGGTTCTTTGAGAAGATAAACAAAATTGATAAACCCTTAGCCAGACTCATCAAGAAAAAAAGGGAGAAGACTCAAATCAATAGAATTAGAAATGAAAAAGGAGAAGTAACAACTGACACTGCAGAAATACAAAAGATCATGAGAGACGACTACAAGCAACTCTAGGCCAATCAAACGGACAACCTGGAAGAAATGGACAAATTCTTAGGAATGCACAACCTGTGAAGACTGAATTAGGAAGAAATAGAAAATATGAACAGACCAATCACAAGCACTGAAATTGAAACTGTGATTAAAAATCTTCCAACAAACAAAAGCCCAGGACCAGATGGCTTCACAGGCGAATTCTATCAAACATTTAGAGAAGAGCTAACACCTATCCTTCTCAAACTCTTCCAAAATATAGCAGAGGGAGGAACACTCCCAAACTCATTCTACGAGGCCACCATCACCCTGATACCAAAATCAGACAAGGATGTCACAAAGAAAGAAAACTATAGGCAAATATCACTGATGAACATAGATGCTAAAATCCTCAACTAAATCCTAGCAAACAGAATCCAACAGCACATTAAAAGGATCATACACCATGATCAAGTGGGGTTTATTCCAGGAATGCAAGGATTCTTCAATATACGCAGAGCAATCAATGTGATAAACCATATTAACAAATTGAGGGAGAAAAACCATATGATCATCTCAATAGATGCAGAGAAAGCTTTCGACAAAATTCAACACCAATTTATGATAAAAACCCTGCGGAAAGTAGGCATAGAGGGAACTTTCCTCAACATAATAAAGGCCATATATGACAAACCCACAGCCAACATCATCCTCAATGTTGAAAAACTGAAAGCATTTCCACTAAGATCAGGAACAAGACAAGGTTGCCCACTCTCACCACTCTTACTCAACATAGTTTTGGAAGTGTTAGCCACAGCAATCAGAGAAGAAAAGGAAATAAAAGGAATCCAAATCGGAAAAGAAGAAGTAAAGCTGTCAGTGTTTGCAGATGACATGATACCATACGTAGAGAATCCTAAAGATGCCACCAGGAAACTACTAGAGCTAATCAATGAGTTTGGTAAAGTAGCGGGATACAAAATTAATGCAAAGAAATCTCTTGCGTTCCTATACACTAATGATGAAAAATCTGAAAGAGAAATTAAGGAAACACTCCCATTTACCATTGCAACAAAAAGAATAAAATATCTAGGAATAAACCTATGTACGGAGACAAAAGACCTGTATGCAGAAAACTATAAGACACTGATGAAAGAAATTAAAGATGATACAAATAGATGGAGAGATATACCATGTTCTTGGATTGGAAGAATCAACATTGTGAAAATGCAATCTACAGAGTCAATGCAATCCCTATCAAACTACCACTGGTATTTTTCACAGAACTAGAACAAAAAATTTCACAATTTGTATGGAAATGCAAAAGACCCCGAATATCCAAAGCAATCTAGAGAATGAAAAACAGAGCTGGAGGAATCATGCTCCCTGACTTCAGACTATACTACAAAGTTACAGTAATCAAGACAGTATGGTACTGGCACAAAAACAGAAATATAGATCAATGGAACAGGATAGAAAGCCCAGAGATAAACCCACGCACATATGGTCACCTTATCTTTGATAAAGGAGGCAGGAATGTACAGTGGAGGAAGGACAGCCTCTTCAATAAGTGGTGCTGGGAAAACTGGAGAGGTACATGTAAAAGTATGAGATTAGAACACTCCCTAACACCATACACAAAAATAAGCTCAAAATGGATTAAAGACATAAATGTAAGGCCAGAAACTATCAAACTCCTAGAGGAAAACATAGGCAGAACACTCTATTACATAAATCACAGCAAGATCCTTTCTGACCCACCTCCCAGAGAAATGGAAATAAAAACAAAAATAAACAAATGGGACCTAATGAAACTTCAAAGCTTTTGCACAGCAAAGGAAACCATAAAGAAGACGAAAAGGCAACCCTCAGAATGGGAGAAAATATTTGCAAATGAAGCAACTGACAAAGGATTAATCTCCAAAATTTATAAGCAGCTCATGCAGCTCAATAACAAAAAAACAAACAACCCAATCCAAAAATGGGCAGAAGACCTAAATAGACATTTCTCCAAAGAACATATACAGACTGCCAACAAACACATGAAAGAATGCTCAACTTCATTAATCATTAAAGGAATGCAAATCAAAACTACAATGAGATATCATCTCAAACCAGTCAGAATGGCCATCATCAAAAAATCTAGAAACAATAAATGCTGGAGAGGGTGTGGAGAAAAGGGAACCCTCTTGCACTGTTGGTGGGAATGTAAATTGATACAGCCACTGTGGAGAACAGTACGGAGGTTCCTTAAACAACTACAAATAGAACTACCATATGACCCAGCAATCCCACTACTGGGCATATACCCTGAGAAAACCAAAGTTCAAAAAGAGTCATGTACCAAAATGTTCATTGCAGCTCTATTTACAATAGCCCGGAGATGGAGGTAACCTAAATGTCCATCATCGGATGAATGGATAAAGAAGATGTGGCACATATATACAATGGAATATTACTCAGCCATAAAAAGAAACGAAATTGAGCTATTTGTAATGAGGTGGATAGACCTAGAGTCTGTCATACAGAGTGAAGTAAGTCAGAAAGAGAAAGACAAATACCATATGCTAACACATATATATGGAATTTAAGAAAAAATAATATCATGAAGAACCTAGCAGTAAGACAGGAATAAAGACACAGACCTACTAGTGAATGGAGTTGAGGATATGGGGAGGGGGAAGGGTAAGCTGTGAGAAAGTGAGAGAGAGGCATGGACATATATACACTACCAAACGTAAGGTAGATAGCTAGTGGGAAGCAGCCGCATAACACAGGGAGATCAGCTCAGTGCTTTGTGACCACCTGGAGGGGTGGGATAGGGAGGGTGGGAGGGAGGGAGACGTAAGAGGGAAGAGATATGGGAACATATGTATAACTAATTCACTTTGTTATAAAGCAGAAACTAACACACCATTGTAAAGCAATTATACTCCAATAAAGATGTAAAAAATAATAATAAAATAAAGTAGATAACTAATAAGAACCTACTGTATAGCACAGGGAACTCTACTCAATACGCTGTAATGACTTATATGGGAGAAGAATCTAAAAAAGAGTGGTTTTATGTATATGTATAACTGATTCACTTTGCTGTACAGCAGAAACTAATACAATATTTTAAATAAAAAAAAGAGATGTAATCCTTTTGTTATTGTTTTGTGGTGGTAAAAGTGGGAGCCGATTTCTTTTTTTTGTTTTTTTAAATATCTTTATTGAGATATGAGATATACACACATATGTGTGTGGGTTTATCTCTGGGCTTTCTATCCTGTTCCATTGATCTATATTTCTGTTTTTGTGCCAGTACCATACTGTCCTGATTACTGTAGCTTTGTAGGGGAGCCGATTTCTTTTAAAGGCCTAATACCAATCCCCTCTCCTTTCCTTTCTTCCTGGTTAGTGAAATCATCATCGCCTTCCTCCTTGATAAACTCTTCTGACAAATGTTGGGTGAAGTGTTTTCTGAGGATCCTGGAAGATGAATAGAGAGTGTCCAGAAATGTAAACTAGTCAGTAACATACATGCTGAACTTTCCTCTTGTCATTTCCCCCAAAGGTTTATTGGACAATCATGCTCTTCAGTTAACCTAACTTTAATAGCAGGCTGGGCTCCTTACTTGGTGGTTAATTAACCATCACAAGTTTGTATTATTTCTTGACCTCATCACAAGGACAGCTGGAGAACTGTCTTAGTCCTTTCAGGCTGCTATAACAAAACGCCACAGACTGGGTAACATAAACAACAGACATTTATTTCTCACAGTTCTGGAGCCTGGAAGTCCAAGATCAAGGTGCTGGCAGATTCAGTGTCTGGTGAGAACCCATTTCTTAGTTCCCAGAAGATCATCTTCTTGCTGTGTCCTCACTTGACGCAGGGGGCTAGGGAGCTCTCTGGGGTCTCTTTTTACAAGGGCACTAATCCCATTCATAAGGGCTCTGCCCTCATGGCCTAATCACCTCCCAAAGGCCCCAGCTCCTAATTTCATCACCTTGGGAGTTGGGATTTCAACATTAGGAGGAACACTTCTCCTAGGTCCTCCGGTTGAGGGGACCCAGCAGTGGTTGGATGGGGAAGCAGAGAGAAAAGAAAGGCAAGTCCCCTTAGGAAAAATGTTTCTCGAGAAAGATCTGGGAGTCTGTGGCTGTGGGGGCGGGATCAGGCCTTTTCTTGTTCTGCTTCTGGTTTCTCTGCCATCGGCCATTGGGCCTCCAGCCCAACACTGCTGGGGAAGGACTGGAGCCATGTAAACCCTTCCTAGTGGGCTTCCGTCTGCCGGCTTCTCTGGCTGCCTGCCTATACCCTCGTCATGCCCGTGGGAGCCCAAGAGAAGCCATCTGTCACAGTCCAGCTCACAAGCAAGCACCTTTGTCACTTCTGAGTCTCTACTCTGTGCGAGGCCCCTTGGCGGTGCTGACAATAGGGTTTATGCCGCACTGGGTTTTGAACAAAGCCTTCCAACACAGAAAAAAGATTTGTTACATCCTCTGAGATCAAACCAGTAAAAGATCAGAAATGTTTGGTGTTAATATACCGGGCATCCATAAAGTCTGGAAACAAAGATGCTGGTTTTTTTTCCTGATGATGTCCTGATGACATTCTATATTTTTGCTTGTTTCCATCCTGGTTGAATACCCTGTATAATTAGCTAGGGTGTGACTCAATTACAGTGTGAATGGAGCTGTTTTCAGTCCGGCTATTTATAGTATCCCTGTGGGTTACCTGACTCCAAGCTACTCAGTTTCAGGACTTCTAAGTCATAGATTCATTCATTAGGCAGACATTTTTGAGCACCATCTGTGTTTCATGACAGCATTCCAGGTAAAAGGAGGAAAGCAACTCCTGTTGATTACCTACCCTGTGGGGGCCGCTGACCCCTGGACAAATTCTTTGTGTCTTATCAGCTCCACTAACGTAATCACATGTTTCGTTTGTTCTTCTGAGAGGAGGGAATCGGTGAAACTGGGATCTCTCAGTCAGCTCGGTGACTGTGTTGTCCTGACTGCCTTCATTTGTGTAATTGTTCAACGATGAGTGTGCCAGCCTCGTCATCAAAAACAACAACCCAGTGAAAACTCAGCAAGAAAATGACTGCTCTGCTAAAGTCATTTCCGTAGCTCAAGGAATCTCAGGCAGTGTGCCCAGATGGTCTTTCTTTACTCAGTTCCTTAAGCCAGTATCTGAAAAACACATGTACTGCTCTATGTCTCCAGAAGGACCCAGTTCTTAGAAAGAGATCCTGGAGAAACATGATTTTAACTAATAGCGGTGAAATTGTAGCAACAGGAAACTGTTTTTCCCGTCAGCTCTGGAACATTGGCCCAGAGTTACTTCCGGGGTTCCACCAAGGCTGCCCTACCAGAACGCTACCAGTAGCTAATGTTACCTTTATTCATTCAAGAGGTTCATGGTTGTTATTACCTAATTTGTTTTCCTTAACTGTAATCACAAGAATTCCAACCTAGCAAAGGGCCCACGGGTACGCTCTAAGGCGAAACTAATTGAGGTCTAAAAGCCGAGGTATAAATGCTGGGGAGATTCTTGATGTTCCCTTGTGCTTAGCATGTGGAAGGATGAGTCAGCACATCCTCATGGGAGGAGACAGTAGTTTGGAACTGAAATGTTGGTGCACTTTGTAGGAAAGTAAGTTTTGGGCTTAATCGGGGTGCTGATTATTTATTGCTGTGTAAAAGACACCCCAAAACTGAGTGGCTTAAAACAACCATTTATTTATTATTCCACGCAATTCTGGGGGGATGATAACAGGCTCAGCTGTTCGATGCTTCCTTGAGGTTCTGAGTTTGGTTGCAGTCAGATGATGGATAAGGCTGGACTTTTCTGAATCTTATTCACACACGTCTGGCTCCTGGGCCGGAGTCGCTGGAAAGCAGCTGTGAGCTTCCTTACAGCATGACAGTCTCCAAGTACTTGAGCTTCCTGAAGCCAGCATGGCAGCCCGGCTTTTCCCAGAGCACATGTTCCAAGAGACCCAGGTGGCAGCTGCAAGACTTCCTAGGACCTAGCATCGGAAGTCACACAGTGTCATTCCACAGCATTCTGTTAGCCAAAAAGCAAGTCCCAGGGTCAGCCAGGATCTGAGAGCATGAATACCAGTCCATTGCAGCACTAAGGAGCAGGCGTGCTCTCGGTTTCAAACACCAGTATTAAAGCAGGTCTTATTTGTGAGTGGTGGGATATACATGGTGCCTTCCATGCCTTTCCCAGCACCAGGTACAGCACCCAAGCTCTCAGGCCCCGAGGAGCCATTCTGTAGACAAGGGCACTGGCGGACCCAAGCTTTCTTTCCCTCAGCATTCTTTTTTCTCACCGCCGTCCATTACCATGCCACACAAAATAATTCCACCTCAGACTATCTTTTTTCACTTATGTCCTCCCTCACCTTTTACCTAGAGCTTCTTTCCTACTAGTACATAGTGCAGTAACATCTCTCCCTCTTTTAATTCCATGTACCAGCCCAAACCCCACCTAACAATGGCTGATGTTAAACCATAGCAGTTTTAGGGCTATGATTGTACTGAAAAAAAAAAGGCCATAAATTGTGAACTAAAATTAGACAAAAAGAACCAGTGACTTCAAGTCCTTAAACTCTTTGAAAGTTCCCAGAAGTACCTATTAAAATCTTCCTAAAAGTTAATGGCTTCTTTCCTACTTTCTATTAAGTCTGTTTTTTGTTTTGTTTTTTTTTAAAGTACTAGTGATTCAGATGAATAAAACCTGTCCTATTTTCTGTTCTGAAATTGTTTTTTCTTCGTTTTTTTTTGTGTTTTTTTTTTTTTGCGGTACGCGGGCCTCTCACTGCTGTGGCCTCTCCTGTTGCGGAGCACAGGCTCCGGACGCGCAGGCTCAGCGGCCATGGCTCACGGGCCCAGCCGCTCTGCGGCATGTGGGATCTTCCCAGACCGGGGCACGAACCCGCGTCCCCTGCATCGGCAGGCGGACTCTCAACCACTGCGCCACCAGGGAAGCCCTTTTCTTCGTTTTATTTTTAAAAAATTATTATTGTAAAATGACATTTTGTTTCCTACTAATTTTTAATTATAAGATATGGGTATTTCAGCCATAATATGACTTATATAGAAGTTTGAGGTCTAGCCTAGAAATCTAACGACCATTTTAAACATTGCTTTGTTTTCCTCTGGGAAAAAGAATTCCAACTCAAAACCACAAACTTCAAAATGGCATTTTTTGGACACGCCCCATTTGTTTCTGACCTCTGCCTGCTCATTTGCTTCTTTCCATGGAGTTATATCATGAACTTGGATTTGGTTGTATTACATTAAGATACTGAAAAGCAGGGCTTCCCTGGTGGCGCAGTGGTTAAGAATCCTCATGCCAATGCAGTAGACATGCGTTCGAGCCCTGGTCCGGGAAGATCCTACACTCCGCGGTCTGCAGGGAGCCTGGGTCAGGGGACTAATACCCCACATCCCACATGCCGTGCAATGTGACCAAAAAAACCGAAATAACAAAACAAAACAAAAAATGGCCGGTTAACATTGCTGGCCAGTTTTAGGATAGTACTGTCTAGGATGGTGACATCTGGGGTCATTTTCCACATTTATCTGCTTTCCCTCAGCTGTGCCCTTCCAGCTGCTGGTGCCCAAAGGTTGAGAAGACAGTGGGAACACTTGTGACAGTAGCAGTGGCCCCAGCAGGAAGGAGGGACAGTAGTAGACCCAGCCTGTCAGGGACCCTGCTACACTCCTCAATAAAGCCCAAGGCACAGGACTGAGACCCAAAACTAAAAGCAGAATCCTTCCCACAGGTCCTAGCATAATGTTGTTCACACATTAGGCTCCTGGTAAGTGAACTGACTAAGTGACTTGCAGCCCTCCAGCTAGACAAAAATGTGGATTTGCAACAAATGTTATTATTTACTTTACAAAGAGAATCACCCTGGGTAATCCTAGAGAAATTAGAAATAGGATTTCAGCTACACACAATTTTCTGGAATCCCAACATGTCTGTTACATAAAATAAGAAATGCCTTTATGCAGATGTTTGTTAATTATGGATGGTTTTTATTTAGACATACTTATTTTTCCTCAAATTACTCAAAAATTGGTGTATGCCAGGGGGACTTTGGGATGAGCCACAGTTTTTAATTTTTCATTTATTTATTTTTTGAGCCACAGTTTTTTAAAATTTACTTATTTTTTATTGAAGTACTGTTGACTTACAATATTATATTAGTTTTAGGTATACAACATAGTAATTTGACATTTTTATGGATTATACTCCAATTTTTATAAAATATCAGCTATATTCTCTGTGCTGTACATAACATCCTTGTAACGTATTTATTTTATACCTAGTAGTTTAATCCACTTCACCTATTTTGCCCCTCCCCCCACCCCTCTCCCACCAGTAACCACTACTTTGTTCTCTGTATCTGCATGTCTGTTTCTGTTTTGTTATATTTGTTTTATTTTTTAGATTCCACATATAAGTGAAAACATACAGTATTTGTCTTTCTCTGTCTGACTTACTTCACTAAGCATAATACCCTCCAGGTCCATCCATGTCGTCACAAATGGCAAAATTTCATTGTTTTTTTGTGGCTGAGTAATATACCACATCTTCTTTATCCATTCATCTGTTGATGGACATTTAGTTTGCTTCCATACCTTGGCAATTGTAAATAATGCTGCTATAAACATTGGGGGTGCATATATCCTTTTGAATTAGTCTTTTCATTTTCTTCTGATAAATACCCAAAAGAAGAATGCTGGATCATATGGAAGTTCTATTTTTAATTTTTTGAGGAATCTCCATACTGTTTTCCATAGTGGCTGTACCAGTTTACATTCCCACAGTGCACTACAGTTCCTTTTTCTACACATCCTGTCCAACACTTTTTATTTCTTGCCTTTTTGACAATAGCCAATAGTTCTTACTGACAGGTAAGAGGCGATATCTCATTGTGGTTTTGATTTACATTTCCCTAATGATTAGTGATGTTGAGCATCTTTTCTTGTGCCTTTTGGCCATCTGTATTTCTTCTTTGGAAAAATGACCATTCAGCTCGTCTGCCCATTGTTCTTTTCTTTCTTTCCTTTTTTTTAATTTTTATTTTGACCATGCCATGTGGCTTGCAGGGATCTTAATTCCCCGACAAGGGATCAAACCTGTGTCCCCTGCAGTGGAAGTGTGGAGACCTAACCACTGGACTGCCAGGGAATTCCCTCATCTGCCCTTTTTTTTTTTTTAAGCATCTTTATTGGAGTATAATTGCTTTACAATGGTGTGTTAGTTTCTGCTTTATAACAAAGTGCATCAGTTATATATACCCATATGTCCCCATATCTCTTCCCTCTTGCGTCTCCCTCCCTCCCACCCTCCCTATCCCACCCCTCTAGGTGGTCACAAAGCACCGAGCTGATCTCCCTGTGCTATGCAGCTGCTTCCCACTAGCTATCTATTTTACGTTTGGTAGTGTATAGATGTCCATGCCACTCTCTCACTTTGTCACAGCTTACCCTTCCCCCTCCCTGTGTCCTCAAGTCTATTCTCTAGTAGGTCTGTGTCTTTATTCCCGTCTTGCCCCTAGGTTCTTCGTGACCATTTTTTTTTTTTTTAGATTCATATATATGTGTTAGCACACGGTATTTGTTTTTCTCTTTCTGACTTACTTCACTCTGTATGACAGACTCTAGGTCCATCCACCTCACCTCAAATAACTCAATTTCATTTCTTTTTATGGCTGAGTAATATTCCATTATATATATATACCACATCTTCTTTATCCATTCATCTGTCACTGGACATTTAGGTTGCTTCCATGACCTGGCTATTGTAAGTAGTGCTGTAGTGAACATTGGGGTGCATGTGTCTTTTTGAATTATGGCTTTCTCTGGGTATAGGCCCAGTAGTGGGATTGCTGGGTCATATGGTAATTCTATCTTTAGTTTTTTAAGGAACCTCTATACTGTCCTCCATAGTGGCTGTATCAACTTACATTCCCATCAACAGTGCAAGAGTGTTCCTTTTCTCCACACTCTCTCCAGCATTTATTGTTTCTAGATATTTTGATGATGGCCATTCTGACTGGTGTGAGGTGATATCTCATTGTAGTTTTGATTTGCATTTCTCTAATGATTAATGATGTTGAGCATCCTTTCATGTGTTTGTTGGCAATCTGTATATCTTCTTTGGAGAAATGTCTATTTAGGTCTTCTGCCCATTTTTGGATTGGGTTGTTTGGTTTTTTTCATTTTTTTTAATAAATAAATTTATTTACTTATTTATTTTTGGCTGTGTTGGGTCTTCGTTGTGGTACGCAGGCTTCTCATTGTGGTGGCTTCTCTTGTTGCGGAGCACAGGCTCTAGGCACATGGGCTTCAGTAGTTGTGGCACATGGGCTCAGTAGTTGTGGCGCATGGGCTTAGTTGCTCTGCAGCATGTGGGATCTTCCCGGACCAGGGCTCGAACCCATGTCCCCTGCATTGGCAGGCAGATTTTTAACCACTGCACCACCAGGGAAGTCCCCAGGATATCTTAAGTAGAAAGAAGCAAGCAGGTCACAAAGGAAGATCTTGCCCAGATTTAGAGGGATAATATGTGTTTAATTTTGCACCAAAATGTCAACATGGTTATCTCTGGATGCTGGAATCAAGGGTGATTTTAGAGTCTTCTTTGTGCCCTTCTTTTTTTCCAATTTTACAATGAATATGGATTACTTATATAATCAGGAAGAAACATATTCTAACAAAATAGTGGTTCTGTAAGGCCTCTTTGTGCTCCTTTTCTGAACCTCATTTGTGTCACAAATCCCTTTGAGAATCTAATGAAAATTGTCAATTTTCTCCCCAAAAGTGCAAGTACCCATCATCAGATTTTTTTTTTGAGGTATGCTCGGTTATCAATAGTATTTTTTAAATTAATTAATTAATTAATTTTCAGCTGCATTGGGTCTTCGTTGCTGCACGCGGGCGTTCTCTAGTTGGGGCAAGTGGGAGCTACTCTTCGTTGTGATATACGGGCTTAGTTGCTCCGCGGCATGTGGGATCTTCCCGGACCAGGGCTCGAACCTGTGTCCCCTGCGTTGGCAGGCAGATTCTTAACCACTGCGCCACCAGGGAAGCCCCATCATCAGATTTTACCAAACATTTCTGGGGATTTGCCACCTACAGGTTCACAGGTCCCAAGTTAAGAACTGTCCACCCACAGTCTGAGTGGCTTCCACCCTGTGGATTTAGTCACTCCAGTGGTGCCAGGGTCTCCTCAGTCACTCCAAGAGCAGGCTGGGCATGCCCGTCAGCCTCCATGGGTTCATGGACCCAAGCAGGTACTTTGAAAGTGCCCCAAGATAGTCTCTCTGGGCGACATTAACAACTGAGAGGTGTGGGTGGAGAAGATCACAGTGTTCCGGGATCCTGCCCGTGAAGCCAGGGTGCTAAGAGTGGAGCACGCAGGCGCCTTGTGTGGCTTCCTAATGAGCCTTGGCCACTTGATGTTCCCAGGGGATTGGGGACTATGTACTCAGATGACTGTAATTTGGATGCAGCCAACATGATCCTGAGTCTCTGCAAATTAAGAGCAAGGAGTCATCGTTGAGAAACCTGTCTCCATAAAGGAATAAAATGATGAGAGCAAAAAGTAATGACTGAGGACTGGAAACCCATCAGGTTACTGTCAGAGATCAGGATTCAGGGATTTGGTGGCTAAAGTGAAGAGGGACATAGAGCTTCAAACCACAATCTCACTGGACTTTGGAGGAAGATCTCGTATGTGGGCCTCACACACAGGTGCAGGCTGAGGCTGAGGAAGGCTGTTAAGGCCGGTTTGTGAAGACTTGGATCTCTTGCTCCTGAATCGAAAGCTTGCTGATTGGGGCTTCCCTGGTGGCGCAGTGGTTAAGAATCCGCCTGCCAATGCAGGGGACACGGGTTCGAGTCCTGGTCCGGGAAGATCCCACATGCCGCGGAGCAACTAAGCCCGTGCACCACAACTACTGAGCCTGCGTGCCACAACTACTGAAGCCCGTGTGCCTAGAGCCCGTGCTCCTCAACAAGAGAAGCCACCGCAATGAGAAGCCCGCGCACCACAACGAAGAGTAGCCCCCACTCGCCGCAACTAGAGAAAGCCCGCAGGCAGCAACAAAGACCCAACGCAGCCAAAAATCAATATAAATTAAAAAAATAAATTCATTAAAAGCATGCTGATCATCTGGCCAATGAAAAGGCCACAAAAGTTTCTATCCCCAAAAGTGAGAAGACCTGAGTCGACTTGCCGAAAGATAACTAGAGAAGGGAGGTCAGACGAGGCAGTGGGGATGGAGAGATGCTTGAGACCCAGAACACAGAGTATCTGGGATGGATGCGATCAGATGGGGAGGGGAGGAGTCAGAGCCCTTAGGAAAGTCTCCGAGGTGGCTAGCCTGGGATGACTCCATCCACCGGGACCACCAATACATGAGGCAGAGCTAAGTGGGAGGGCATGATGATGATGATGAGCTGCTGCGGACTTGTTGATCTGAGGAGCCTGAAGGCATCCGAGTGGAAATTGACCAGTGGGCATTAGCAAATAGGGAGTGGGAGCTAGCTAAGTAGCCAGATGTGGCTGCTGAAACAGACACAATATTAGGCTGCATTTATAGCTGCACAGTATTTCGGCCGAGGCTGTTTGCCAGTCAGATCTTAGGTTGAGTGCGCCTCATTTGTGTCACTAGCAGTGGGGAGGGCAGAGTTTCAGACTGACGTTGGTACCCCAGCTCAGAACAGGTCTGGGTGTGGTGAGGGCTGGAGGCGACCAGGATGGTAGAAGAAGTGGAAACCGTGGTATACACACTACAGAAAACTAGATGTCATTGTCTTCCGGAAAAGGAACTCTGGGTTGAGTGATTAGTGTATAGCAGGATATGAAAATGGAAGCTTCTACAGACACCAAGCGACGGTAAATGTGAACTTACAGACTGAGGTTCCAAATTGGCATATATCACCATAGACAGATTTACAAAGGAAATGGTTCCTGGACCTGTTCAGCGACTCTGGGGATCAAAGATAGGAAAGGTCTGAGAGTGAGAAGGGGAAATAGATGAAGAGATTTGAGATGGAGGGGGGTAGCAGTTGCCGTGTCTGAGACCCCACCTACCCCCTAAAAATGAGAGGTTATATGGGGAAGGATGTACGTGGGGAGGTGACGCCTTTTAACCCGTAGCTAAATGAGGCGTCTGTCTGAGCCTGTGTCCTCAGCGACCCCCGAAAGCAGAGCCTGAGAAAAGGGCTTCTGTGCGTAGTTGTTTTGTGGAATGGTCCCAAGGAACAGGAATGAGGGACAAGGAAGGAAGGAATGCCAGTCCCAGTTCATCATTATTGTAGCGATTATAGGGGCCTCATATCGCTGGGGACTTTCTGAGGAGCCACGTAAAAGGATTGTCTGCCTGAGGGATTGAAGAAGACAGTATTTATGTCTGGCTCCAAGCCTGAATAGGTCAAGGGTTGCACTTAGGGTGTTTGCACGGGTGTAGAATGCCACATTGGGTTCCCCCAACCTCCACCCAGCCACAAAGAAGCCCAGGGCCTGAGTGAGAGGTGCTACTACAGCAGAGGGACATGCTGCTCCCTGGGACCCTAGGGGGCCCTGTCAGCTCCATACCTGAGAAAGCTAAAGTGGGCTGTAGACTGGGGTCTGTTCCCACCCTGGACATCTAAAGGGCAAATGGCAGGCTCACTGCCTTGGTGGCCAAGACAGGGGAGAGCTGCCATGTTGGATCAGCCTACCCTGTGTTGGGAGAGAGGTTGTCTGGGTGTTTCCTGGGCCCTGAAAGGAGACAGCCTCCTTAGGGTTGTCTTAGAGACTACCCAAGAGGACTTCTGGGGTGGGGAGTGAGGAGACCTCTGCTTAAAGAAGCTGGAGGGTACTGCCCAATACCCAGGACAGAGGGAGGCGACGCTCATGCCTGTGTATCCTTTTTTTTTTTTGCCTGTGTATCCTTGACTTCGGGAGAGGACCCCAACAGTGAGAATCTTTGAAAGAGACCATGAACACTCCCGAGGAAGAGAGAATCAGCTCTAGACACCTGCCAGGCCCAGAGAGAGAACCAGGTCAAGAGACAACACTCCTCCCCCTACTTCACCCTCCCCCAGCTGAGGAGCTGGAGGTGGGGGAGGGAAGCGGAAGTGCAAGGTGGAGAAACAGACAGGAAGTCAGCCACACAGACTTACTGCTGGAGGGTTTCAATTGGACGCAGGCCTGAGCTGGGGGAGGGGAGAAATTATGAAGATTATCTTGGGCTGGATATTCTAATTATGGAGGAAGGGCTGTATTGGTTACTTTGAGGGACTCAAAGGCTCTATGTTACCTAAGACTGAGCTGAAAAATCATGAAGTCCATTGGAGTATTTATCTAGTAATGGCATTTATTTATTCAGTATGTTTGTCAGGGATCGCCAGAGAAACAGAACAAATAGGATGCGTGTATACATATATATATATATATAGAGAGAGAAAGAGATTTATTATAAGGAATCAGCTCATGCTATCGTGGAGGCTGACAAGTCCCAAGATCGGCAGTCGGCACGCTGGAGACCCACATAGCTGATAAGGTAGTCCCAGTCCAAGTGACAGCGGTCTCAAGACCCAGGAAGAGCTGATGTTTCAGTTCCAGTCTGAAAGCTGGAAAAAAACAATGTACCAGTTCAAAGGCAGTCAGGCAGGAGGTGTTCCCACTTACTCAGCCTTTTTATTCTATTCAGGCCTTCAACTGATTGGAAGAGGCCCACCCACATGCAGGAGGGCAATCTGCTTAGTCTACAGATTCAAATGTTAACCTCATCCAAAAACGCCCTCACAGGGGAATTCCCTGGTGGTCTACTGGTTAGGACTTGGCGCTTTCACTCACGGGTTTGATCCCTGGTTGGGGAGCTAAGATCCTGCAAGCCATGCAGCATGGCTAAAAAACCAAAACAAACAAAAAACCCCAAAACACCCTCACACATACACCCAGAATAATGTTTGACCAAATATCTGGGCCTCCGTGGTCCAGTCAAGTTGGTGCATAAAATAAACCATCGCATTCAGGTGATGTCACTGAATGGATTTTAAAGGAGACGCAATAAAAGTTCGTGTTTTCCTTATATGCAAGTCAAGCATAGACAACATTTCAGTTACATCCTTAGAACTAGCTCAGGACCTCCTGTGGGGCCTGCTGAACCTGACCCTGACCCTTGGCTACCCTGTCCCCTTCTGCCTTCCTCCTCTGTCTTGACACATGTTTAGTAGCTTCCTGGCTTTCAGTTCTGGGCTCCGTCCTCTGAACTGCAGGCAACACCCTGTAGTTGTAAGTCTAATGAACTCACTGTTAGACGTGGTCTCAGAATCATCCAAAAGATGATTCCCCCCCCACTTCTTGAGAGTTGCAACACTCTCTTCCAAAACAGGCTGGTGATTTAACATGCAGGCAGGTGTCAGCCAGAGAAGTCCGCAAGCTGAATTCTAGCAGCCTAGCTTGTTTGTGATAATCCGCAGGAACCATGTCTCCCCTCCCCCGCCCCCCCCCCCCCACCCCGCCGCTTCTCCTACATAGCTCAGAACAAAGGTGTCGAATGGCTTCCTTTGTATCTCTGGCACTTGCAAATCCTCTCCAGTGTATACTTTAAGCCATGATCATTTTGGTTTCAACCATTCCAGTTTGGGTGGAGGAAACAAATATTTATGAGACGTGGTCTCTGCCTCCGGGAGAAATAAACCCACAATTACTACACTATGTTCTGAGGCTGACAATGGAGAGGAACAAACAGTGTATGCGCATGCGTGAGGGAAGCAGGCGAGGAGAGGAGAAGCCCAGCCAGGACGTGCTTTCAGAAGTCTGGCTTCAGCCTAATCCTGAGGGCGGTCCTGGAACATACGTGGTATCTCAGAATCTGTTCTGCCCTGAGGTAACGGAAAGGAGCTTTTATGTGTCTATACCAGTCAGTCCTTAAGATGCCTAACTCTGAGGAACTTCTGACCTGAGTGGCTCTAATCACCTGAGGGCCAGCAGGTGTGGACCATTACCAGCAGCCCCTGGAGCTGTTAGGGAACAGGTCTGAGGAACCGGTTTCAGAGATGGGGGGGGGTGGGGGGGCGGGTCTGGGTGGGGCTCATAGAAGAAGCAGATGGAATTTGCCGGGCAAAGACACTAGGGAGAGAGGGTTCCAGGCCTGTGCATGCAAGAGAGAGAAGCGGGTTGTACGGGCCTTGAATGCCATGCTGAGGAAGGCGGACTCCATTATGAGAGACAGAGGCAAACTAGAATGGGTTGAGAGGAGCGTGCCTGGGATGGCCCGGAAATGCATGCTGTGTCTTGACTCCATTGCCAAGGATTGGACTGAGTGTTGGTGAGGCCACGCTGGGGGTGAGGAGACAGGCCAGTACCTCCTAGAAGCCAGTACCTCTTCTGCAGCCAAGAGCCGGCCTAACTCCCGCTCTCCCCTGAGCCTCCTCTCAGCTTGCCTCTCCCTACTCAGTGTGTAGAATTCCCTTCCCACAGCCTCTCCTCTCTTCTCTTACCTCTTCTCATCATCCCAGCTTCTCTTTTCTTTCTCTCCTTTGCCAAGTAGCTGACAGCCTACCTACAGTGAGCTTGCTGTGCCGGGACCATCTTTGATCCATCTCCTCTTGTTTTCCCTGTGGGTTCCCTGGATTCAGTCCTGTGTTAAATGTGGTGCAACAAGGAAGGCAGCTGGACATATCTATGCATACATTTTTATTTTAAAATGCTGCAAAATTTTTTATAAAAGAAAGTTCATGAAAAATTTCAACATATACCCAAGCAGAGAAAATCCTATAATAAAATCCTTTGTACTCAATCACTCAGTTTCAAAAATGATCAATTCACAGCCTATCTTAACATCTTCTATAGTTTTGCCTACTTCCCCACCCCCAGAACGCTTTGAAGCAAATCCCAGACATCATATCATTTTATCTACAGATTTCTCAATATATATCTCTAAGAGTTAAGGACTTTTATAAAAGAACATAACTACAATACAATTAACACTCCCCATAACAATAATTACACCATATTATCAATTATCTTGTCAATATTCACATTTCCCCAATTGTCTTTTTTTAAAAAGGTTGAGGACTGCTGATTTATTTATTTATTTATTTATTTTTGGCTGCATTGGGTCTTCATTGCTGTGTGTGGGCTTTCTCTAGTTGTGGTGAGCAGGGGCTACTCTTCGTTGCTGTGCGTGGACTTCTTATTGTGGTGGCTTCTCGTTGCGGAGCACGGGCTCTAGGTGCACAGGCTTCAGTAGTTGTAGCACGTGGGCTCAGTAGTTGTGGTGCATGGGCTTAGTTGCTCTGCGGCATGTGGGATCTTCCTGGACCAGAGATCGGACCCGTGTCCTCTGCGTTGGCAGGCGGATTCTTAACCACTGCACCACCAAGGGAAATCCATCCCCAATTGTCTTAATAAGATTTTTAAAAATTATTATTATTTTAATATGATTTTAATAGTTTGAATCGAGATGCAAATAAATCCATACATTGCATTTGGCTGACATGCTTCTCAAGTCTGTTAATATACAGGCTTACGCTCCACTCATTTTTTTTTCTTGCAATTTTTTGTCATTGTTGAAAAAAACTGGATAATTTGTCCATAAGAGTTTCCCATAGCCTGAATATTGCTTAGTGCATCCTCATGGTATGATTCAACATGTTCCTCTGTCCTCTGTATTCCCTGTAAATTGGTAGTTAGAGCTAGGCCAGCACTGTCCAATAGAACATTCTGCAGTGACAGAAAACTTCTATATCTGCACTGTCCAGTATGGTAGCCACTAGCCACATGTAGGTATTGAGCACCTGAGATGTGGCCAGTGTGACTGAGGAACTGGAACTTTAGTTTTATGTAATTTTAATTCATTTAAATATAAATAACTACATGTGGCTAGTGACTACGGTAGTGGACAATGCAGATCTAGAGGCTTGATCAGATTCAGTTTTATTTTATTATCAAAACTACTTCAGGGCTTCCCTGGTGGCGCAGTGGTTGAGAGTCCGCCTGCCGATGCAGGGGACACGGGTTCGTGCCCTGGGCCGGGAAGTTCCCACATGCCGCGGAGTGGCTGGGCCCGTGAGCCATAGCCGCTGAGCCTGTGCGTCCGGAGCCTGTGCTCCGCAATGGGAGAGGCCACAACAGTGAGAGGCCTACGTACCGAAAAAAAAACACACACAAAAACAAACTACTTCAGGTACTTCCATCTTCCACCACTGTATTTAGTCCAAATTTATTTCGTCTTGTCTGTAATCAGTCTACTCTAGCTGTGTCTAAGCCTTTTACACATTTCCCAACAGGCCACAGGGTGGCACTGTGGATCTGATCTCTTCTGAGGAGCCCACCAGCACCACGGACACAATTAGCCGGCACCCAGCTACACAGCAGTTTTTCCCTTCCTGTTTTGTTTGACTCCATCATGTTTCTTTCACACAGCTTATAAAAGCATGGAATTAGAACATTTCTTCATTTTACAGGTGAAGAAAATGGAGCAGGGAGAGGAGTAGGCTGCTTCTCAAAGCTGTGCTCCCCTTCTCAGTGAAGAGCCCTTCCTGAGAACCCCTTTGGAAGTGGGAGGGAAGGAGGCAAAAGGTTATACAACTGGTTAATGGCAGAACAGAGATAGAACTTAAGTCTGTCTCCTGATGCCCACCCCAAGAGTTCTTTCTTCTTTCTTCTGTCAACACTGAATTCCATAATACCTTTGCTGACGTTGAACCATCCTTGCATTCCTGCAATAACTCTGCTTGGCCATGTGTTTTAGCATCTTATACACCACTGAATTCAGCTTGCTATTTTTTTCAGGAGTTTTGAATTTGTGTTCATAAGTTTAGTCAATTTTTTTTTCTTGTTATTGTACTTGTCTGGTTTGGATTTCAGGATCCTAACAGCCCCATAAAATAAGTTGGGAAGCTTTTCTTCTTCGCTATTTTATGTAACAGTTTATATAAGGTAGGGTTTCCTATTTTTTGAAGATTGGGTAAAGCACGTCCATAAAAGTGTCTAAACTGGGTTCTCTTCTTTCCTTCCTTCCTTCCTTCCCTCTTTCCTCTTTCTTCCTTTCTCTTTCTATCTTTCTTTCTTTTGTGGAGGGTGGACTGAGGACTTTGGGAAAGATTTTTAACTTTCTGTTTCATTTGTTTTAAAGGTTATTGGTTTATTCTGATATTCTATTTCTTATTGAATTGATTTTGTTATTTTACATCTACAAGATTGTCTCTTTCATCTAATTTTCCAAATTTATTGGCACAAAGTTGTTCATAGTGATTGCATATGATTTTCAAATCTCTTCCAGCATACTTTTTCTCTCCACCCTGTTTACTCCTGTCCAGTCCTGTGCCACAAGGCCTGCATAATGACTTTGTAGTCATGATTCTGAATGCCAAACCCAAATGTGCAGTAAATGTATATTGTCCATATTTGATGAGATGGGGGGTATTAACCAGATACGGAGAGAAAGCCACAGTTCCTAGAGCTTATAAAGTACATTTAGCTTAGTTTAAGTTTTTCCCCCATGGGAAACACAAATCTGCATAAAATACTGCTTGGTTTTGTCACTGCTGTACTTAAAAGAATGCCCCCCAGCACTGAGTCTAACTTGTTTGGCCAGGCTCTCAGGATCCTATGGCGGCAGCCCTCCATAAATGACTGTGCCCAGTATTGAACTTAGGGCCAGGGAGAATATAGAGACAACAACCACATCTTCAAGTGGTGCCTACAATTAGTTGGGAAGTCATAATAACACAAACAAGAGGTAAATTATGTGGTAATCTGTGAAGTGCTGACATGGAAACGAACAGCAGGTGTCATTGGATGAGGGGAGAGTTGGACTAGTTGGGAAAGCCAAGTAGGGATTGGCTAGGCAGGGGGAGCACAGAGAGAGTTTTAGGCAATAGAAACTCTTAAAAGATTAAGGACATGGAAGGAGAGAAGGCATGCCTGCTGATCTCTTCTGTGTAAAAACTAGATTGGGGTGGGAGAATCAACGGGATTCACTGATATTCTTTTATATAAGAATATATTTTATATATAAGAATACATTCTTGTGGAAACAACCCAAATGTCCATCAATGGATGAATGGATAAACAAAATGTGGTATGTCCATACAGTGGAATATCATTCAGCCTTATAAAGGAAGGGAATTCTGACACATGCTACAACATGTATGAAACATGAAGACATCCTACTAAGTGAAAAAGCCAGGCACAAAAGGACAACTATTGTATGATTCCACTTATATGAGGTTACTAGAGTAGCCAAACTTATAAGACAGAAAGTAGAATGGTGGTTGCTAGGGGTTAGGGGGAGGAGGAAATGGGCAGTTAGTGTTTAAGTGGTATAGAGTTTCAGTTTGGGAAGATGAAAAAGTTCTGGAAATGGATGGTGGCCATAGCTGCACAACAATGTGAATGTACTTAATGCCTCTGAACTATACACTTTAAAATGATTAAGATGGTTAATTAAAATTTTTATTTTAAATTTCATAAAATTTATTTATTTTTAAAATTTATTTTTGGCTTCGTTGGGTCTTCGTTGCTGTGTGCAGGCTTCCTCTAGTTGCAGTGAGTGGGGGCTATTCTTCGTTGTGGTGCGTGGGATTCTCACTGTGGTGGCTTCTCCTGTTGCAGAGCACAGGCTCTAGGCATGTGGGCTTCAGTAGTTGTGGCACGTGGGCTCAGTATTTGTGGTGCACGGGCTTAGTTGCTCCACGGCATGTGGGATCTTCCTGGACCAGGGCTCAAACCTGTGTCCCCTGCATTGGCAGGTGGATTCCTAACCACTGCACCACCAGGGAAGCCCCTCCGTACATTCTTATATATAAGAATATATGTATATCTCCTGAGGAATATAGACCAGGGTGAGCAGGGCTTGTTTCTGGAAGGTGGAAGCACAGAGAATATTCTCTATTATATACTTCCACATTGTTTGAATGTCTTCCAAGGAGCATATAATTTTGTAATCACCAGATAATTAAAGATGAAAAACTCCAGTGGAGGAGGATATAATGTGATGGATGGCCATGAAAAGTCCATGTCATGTAACTCCAGCTGAAAGTCATCTCATGGGAAGGTTTTCCTTCTTTAGAGGAGGGAGGGGTCCACTTTAGCTTAAATCCCTCGGAATGACTGAGAAGGAGCTGAACAGACAAAAGGTTAGGGCTCTGGAGGAAGCTGACCCCCCAGGAACTTGTGATGATTTTCTTCCTTGAGCAGAGGGGACTTGGAGGCTGGCAGTCTGTCAGCAGAGCAAATACACACCCCCAACCTGGGCCCTGGCCAGGGATCTGAGGTTGTCAAGTGCACAGCAGCTGAGAGACCAACAAGCAGAGGCCCCAAGACCTGGGCATCTGGCTAGAAGGCTCGGGCCAGGCCTCAGGGGCTGCACAGCAGCCTCCCCACCCACCAGAGACAGGCTCATGCAAATACTCTGTATGGCTGGCCTGCCCTGTGGGAGACGCTGGCACGGTCCAGGGGGCTGGGAGGGAACTGGCACTTGAAATGTTTGTTCCTCTGCTTTGCTCCCAGGTTGCTAGGGTGAAGTTCATAAACACACTGACTGGCTTCATTGCTGATTAATGAGCTCCAGCTTTAGGTCTGACAATCCTTGGACTTGAACCAGGTGGCTCCCTGCTCCTCTTTTTTTTTTTAATTTAAAATTTTTTTTATTTTTCGGCGTGTGGGGTCTTCGTTTCTGTGCGAGGGCTTTCTCTAGTTGCGGCAAGTGGGGGCCACTCTTCATCGCGGTGTGCGGGTCTCTCACTGTCGCGGCCTCTCTTGTTGTGGAGCACAGGCTCCAGACGCGCAGGCTCAGTAGTCGTGGCCTATGGGCCTAGTTGCTCCGTGGTATGTGGGATCTTCCCAGACCAGGACTCGAACCTGTGTCCCCTGCATTGGCAGGCAGATTCTCAACCCCTGTGCCACCAGGGAAGCTCTTCCTGCTCCTCTTAACAGCAAATTTCAAGCCTTGTGCTTCTCCCCACAACCTTAGCCTCCCCCAGCACAGTCCAGTCCAGGCAGATAACTTGTCCTTCTTTCTCCACCGAGGCCTGCTGAACCCTCAGCTCCTGTCTCCATTTGCCTATTAAGTCCCTCCTGATTCAGAGACTGGCTGAGTGGCTGTGCCCCTTCATGCGGCTGACACAGCACTCGTGCCCTTGAACTCTTCCATATCTGAGACCTTCTCATCCATATCTGAGACCTTTCACAATTTCCCTACTCTTATGTATTCTCCTTCTCTTGAACTAGACTTCGTCTTCACAGGCTGTACATGTGATCCATATTTCCCGGTCCTTGAAAAAATAAAACCCAAATCGTGGCCTTACTGTAGCCTCTGTCCCAGGCCATACCACATCTCTGGTCTCTCCTTCCTGCCCCCGAACCACTGCAAGCCAATGTCTAGGTCCCAGGCACCTACCATGTGTTCTGTATACTTTTTTAAAAACCAGTTTGGGGACTTCCCTGGTGGCACAGTGGTTAAGAACCTGCCTGCCAATGCACAGGACACAGGTTTGATCCCTGGTCCGGGAAGATCCCACATGCTGCAGAGCAACTAAACCCATGCACCACAACTACTGAGCCTGCACTCTAGAGCCCATGAGCTACATCTACTGAGCCCGCCTGCCACAACTACTGAAGCCCGCGTGCCAAGAGCCTGTGCTCCGCAACAAAAGAAGCCACCACAATGAGGAGCATGTGCACCACAACAAAGAGTAGCCCCCACTTGCTGCAACTAGAGAAAGCCCGCATGCAACAACGAAGACCCAACACAGCCAAAAAAATAATAATAATAAAAATAAATAGTTTTATTAAAGTATACTTTACATATAATCAAAGAACCAACTTTAAGTGTACATTTTGATGAGTTTTGACAAATGATAGTGTAACCACTATCACAGTCAAGGTATAAAAGATATTATTACCCTAAAAAGTTCCACTGCGTCCCTTCTCAGTCAACCACTGATCCTCTTTCTGTCACTCCAGATGATTTGTCTTTCTAAACTTCCACATAAGTGGAATCATACAGTATGTATCCTTCTGCATCTTGCTTTTTTTGCTCAGCATGTTTTTTGAGATTCATCCACGTTGTTGCATGTGTCAGTAGTTAATTCCTTTTTATTGATGGGTAGTATTCCATTGTGTGGATGTACCATAATTTGTTTATCCATTTACCTGTTGATGGATATTTGTGCTATTTCCAATCTTTTGGAAGATATTATGAATAGAGATGCCATGAACATTTTGTATATGAGTCATTGTGTGAACATACGTTTTCATTCCTTTTGGGCAAATATCTAAGAGTAAAATGGTTGAGTCTTATGTTAATTCTATGTTTATGTTGATAATGAAGTACCAAACCATTTTTCAGCGTTGCTGTAACATTTGACATTCCCACCAACAGTGTATGAGAGTTCCAGTTGCTCCACATCCTTGTCAGCACTTGGTATTGTCAGTCTTGTTAATTTTAGCCTTTCTAACTGGTGTGTAGTAGCACTCTGTTTTCTTTTAGATTTTTATCATGACGTATTTTCAGCATTTGAAATATTAAGAGAGAATAATATAATGAATACCCATGTACCCAGTGCCTAGCTTTGTCAGATGTTAACATTTTTCCATAATTGCTTCAGATCTAATTTCTTTTTATGAAGAGAGTCTATTGAGAATTCCATGTACTGCACAATCATGTCTACATTATATTTGAGGAGAGGATTTAGCTTTGACCTTAGAAATAATTTTATTAAGGCTATCATTGACAATAAATTGCAGTAAATTTTGGTGACTATCAACATCAATATTTGTTTATCTTCATTAACATTTTTCCCAATGAACACATTTTTTAAAATCAGAAAGTTCAGTGCATAAAGTATGAAGTGGTGAAACATTTTCTTCTTTTTAAGCAACTTCATTAAGATGTAATTTATGCACCATACAATTCACCCACTTTTATTTTTTATTTTTTGGCTGCATCACGTGGCTTACAAAATCTTAGTTCCCCAACCAGGGACTGAACCTGGGCCCCTGGCAGTGGAAGCATGGAGTCCTAACCACTGGATCACCAGGGAATTCCCTCACCCATTTAAAGTGTACAATTCAATGCTTTTTAGTATAGTCACAGATATGTGCAACAATGAACCCTCTGAGTTCTTTTAATTTTCATAAATTTGTTGAAAATTGGGCACTTCAAATAATATGTGACAACTCTGGAAATCAGAGTCTCCCCCGTTCCAAGGTTAGTTGTTGTTGCTGCTCTTTATTCTTATTGTTTGTTTCTGAACTAAATCTGTAAAGTGTATTCTTTTTTATGAGTGGCCACCGAAGTCTCTGCTCATTAGCTTAGTGGTCAGCTAATGAATGGATAGAGAAGTCCTTAAGTGACTGGAACTAATAATTCTCTCAGTCATTGCTGGAGGGCTCTGTGTGTATGTTGTTCAACACTCAGCCAGGCAGTTGACAACTCTGCCATAGCCTTCACTTCCTGCTTGCACAGAGCCTCAAGGTCATTCAGAGCTGAGAGATGAGGACTTTTTCAGGTCTCTCTCCGGCATGTGCACAGCCCTATGCATGCAGATTGCCTTCTAGATTCCCAGGAATATGTTGGAGCTTTTCAAAGACCTCTATGGACATCTCCTTCCTGAGCTCCTCCTCCTCTTGTTGTCCCCCTCCCTGTTGACAGTATCTCCAGTTTAATTGGGACTTTTTAGATTTTTTAAAATAAATTTATTTATTTATTTATTATTTTTGGCTGTGTTGGGTCTTTGTTGCTGCATGCGGGCTTTCTCTAGTTGCGGTGAGCAGGGGCTACTCTTCGTTGTGGTGCGTGGACTTCTCATTGCGGTGGCTTCCCTTGTTGCAGAGCACGGGCTCTAGGCATGTGGGCCTCAGCAGTTGTGGCACACGGGCTCAGTAGTTGTGGCTTGCGGGCTCTAGAGTGTGGGCTCAGTAGTTGTGGCACACAGGCTTAGTTGCTCCATGGCATGTGGGATCTTCCTGGACCAGGGCTTGAACGCGTGTCCCCTGCATTGGCAGGCAGATTCTTAACCACTGGGCCACCAGGGAAGTCCAGGACTTTTTAAATTTTAGAAAACAGTTTCTCCTCAGGGAGGTCAACTGTAGGTTCCATGTGTGGAAATCAGGGAGACAGGCCTCAGGGCCTCATCAGGCCACAAAAGACAGAAAGGAGCCAGGGCAGCAAGAGCCTGAGACTCCTCCAGGCCGCCCTCTCATCACATTTCCCCCACTCTTGGGCAATCTGCTGTCTTCTCTCCCTGATGATCACATCCTCTGCTTACTCATGCATCCTTTCTGTTCCCTCATAACCTCTGCTGACTCAGGGCCTACCCACATTGTGACCTTTTAGCTTCTGCTCCCATGGTTAACTGATGAGTTCCTCAGCATGTCCTAGTTTTAATCGCCAAGTGAGAGGAAATCTTCTCCGGGCCTGTGGAATTTTTTTTGTCTCAGGTTAAGTGCTCACTCTGGTCCCATCGGCTTTTGCAAGTGGGTGGAGTCAGGTGTTCCATTGAAAACACCTTCCAACGAGCCATGGGTGGAACAGTCTCACTCAGAAGGTGCTGGGGATGGGCAGATGTCACGAATGACATCTCTAGGACTGTCACGTGCCATGGCGGAGCATAATGATTAAGCGTACAGTGTCTGAAGCTAAACTGCCTCAATTTGCATCCCAGCTCCTCCACTTACCAGTTATGTGTCCTTAGGCAAGTTAACTTCTTGGGACCTAGTTTTCTTATCTGTAAAATTAGAATGGTGGTAATCATCATACCTAGTGCAGGAGCATTAAATGAATTCGTGCATGTAAAGCACTTAGAACAATGTCAGGTGTATAGTACTCAATTAATGCTTGAAATCATTATCCAGCCACTAAAGGTGGAAAATGCAGATTCACTTTTCCCTCTCCTTATATCTCCCACTTACAACATCACATTCTATCAGTTTTATAACCAAATTCCCTTAAAGGTACCATCTAGACTGCCTCATTGTTTCTCTTTGAGAACCTGGCAGGCACCTCCCAACTGGTGTCCTTGCTTTCACGTCTCCCTAGTCCAGTCCAATCTCCCCACTGCCTCCAGAATTATTTTTCTAAAATGTACATCTGGTCATGTCACATTACTTCTTTTTTTTTTTTTATGGGAAGGCAAGAACTTTTTTTTTCTGTTAAATTTTATTTATTAAAAAAATTTTAATTTAATTTTATTTATTTATTATACAGCAGGTTATTATTAGTCATCCATTTTATACACATCAGTGTATACATGTCAATCCCAATCTCCCAATTCATCCCACCACCACCCCCATCCCCTGCTGTTTTATTTTTATTTATTTATTTATTTTTTATTTTATTTTTTTTTGCGGTACACGGGCCTCTCACTGCCGTGGCCTCTCCCATTGTGGAGCACAGGCTCCGGACACGCAGGCTCAGCGGCCATGGCTCACGGGCCCAGCCGCCCCGCGGCATGTGGGATCCTCCCAGACCGGGGCACGAACCCGCGTCCCCTGCATCAGCAGGCGGACTCTTAACCACTGCGCCACCAGGGAAGCCCTGTTTTATTTTTTAAGTATAGTTTTTAGTGCTTGTTATCATCGGTGGATTTGTTTTTTGGTTTGGTTGCTCTCTCTTTCTTTTTTTTAAATTACTTTTATAATTTTTCATTTCTAATAATATCTTAAATATTTTTAATTTTAATAACTTTATTTTATATTATTTATTTATTTATTTCCCCCCCTCCCTTTTCTTCTGAACTGTGTGGCTGACAGGGTCTTGGTGCTCCAGCCGGGCGTCAGGCCTGAGCCTCTGAGGGGGTAAGAGCCGAGTTCAGGACACTGGTCCACCAAAGACCTCCCAGCCCCACATAATATCAAACGGCAAAAGCTCTCTCAGAGATCTACATCTCAACGCTAAGACCCAGCTCCACTCAGTGTCCAGCAAGCTACAGTGCTGGACACCCTATGCCAAACAACTAGCAAGACAGGGACACAACCCTGCCCATTAGCAGAGAGGCTGCCTAAAATCATAATAAGCCCACAGACACCCCAAAACACACCACCAGACACAGTCCTGCCCACCAGAAAGACAAGATCCAGCCTCATCCACCAGAACACAGGCACCAGTCCCCTCCACCAGGAAGCCTACACAACCCACTGAACCAACCTTAGCCACTGGGGGCAGACACCAAAAACAACGGGAACTACGAACTTGCAGCCTGTGAAAAGGAGACCCCAAACACAGTAAGTTAAGCAAAATGAGAAGACAGAGAAATACACAGCAGATGAAGGAGCAAGGTAAAAACCCACCAGACCAAACACATGAAGAGGAAATAGGCAGTCTACCTGAAAAAGAATTCAGAGTAATGATAGTAAAGATGATCCAAAATCTTAGAAATAGAATAGAGAAAAATACAAGAAACATTTAACAAGGACCTAGAAGAACTAAAGAGCAAACAATGATGAACAACACAATAAATGAAATTAAAAATTCTCTAGAAGGAATCAATAGCAGAATAACTGAGGCAGAAGAATGGATAAATGACCTGGAAGATAAAATAGTGGAAATAACTACTGCAGAGCAGAATAAAGAAAAAAGAATGAAAAGAACTGAGGACAGTCTCAGAGACCTCTGGGACAACATTAAACGCACCAACATTCGAATTATAGGGGTTCCAGAAGAAGGAGAGAAAAAAGGACTGAGAAAATATTTGAAGAGATTATAGTTGAAAACTTCCCTAATATGGGAAAGGAAATAGTTAATCAAGTCCAGGAAGCACAGAGAGTCCCATACAGGATAAATCCAAGGAGAAACATGCCAAGGCCGTTTCTTCCAGGTTGTCCATTTTATTGGCATAGAGGTTGCTTGTAGTAGTCTCTTAGGATGCTTTGTATTTCTGTGGTGTCTGTTGTCACTTCTCCTTTTTCATTTCTAATTTTAATGATTTGAGTCCTCTCCCTCTTTTTCTTGATGAGTCTGGCTAAAGGTTTATCAATTTTGTTTATCTTCTCAAAGAACCAACGTTTAGTTTTATTGATCTTTGCTATTGTTTTCTTTGTTTCTATTTCATTTTTCTGCTCTGATCTTTATGACTTCTTTCCTGCTACTAACTTTGGGTGTTGTTCTTCTTTCTCTAGTGCCTTTAGGTGTAAAGTTACATTGTTTATTTGAGATTTTTCTTGTTTTTTTTTTTTTTGAAGATTTGGGAGAGGAGTTTGATTTTCAAGTTGCTTGGATTGATCTGACCCATGATTTTCTTCTTTCTTGAGGTAGGCTTGTATTGCTATAAACTTCCCTCTTAGAACTGCTTTTGCTGCGTCCCACAGGTTTTGGATTGTCGTGTTTTCGTTGTCATTTCTCTCTAGGTATTTTTTGATTTCCTCTTTGATTTCTTCAGTGATCTCTTGGTTATTTAGTAACGTATTGTTTAGCCTACATGTGTTTGTGTTTTTTATGTTTTTTCCCCTGTAATTGATTTCTAATCTCATAGTGTTGTGGTCAGAAAGCATGCTTGATATGATTTCAATATTCTTAAATTCACCAGGGCTTGATTTGTGACCCACGATGTGATCTATCCTGATGAATGTTCCGTGTGCATTTGAGAAGAAAGTGTAATATGCTGTTTTTGGATGGAATGTCTTATAAATGTCAATTAAATCTATCTGGTCTATTGTGTCATTTAAAGCTTGTGTTTCCTTATTAATTTTCTGTCTGGATGATCTGTCCATTGGTGTAAGTGAGGTGTTAAAGTCCCCCACTATTATTGTGTTACTGTCAATTTCCTCTTTTATAGCTGTTAGCAGTTGCCTTAAGTATTGAGGTGCTCTTATGTTGGGTGTATATATACTTATAATTGTTATATCTTCTTCTTGGATTGATCCGTTGATCATTATGTACTGTCCTTCCTTGTCTCTTGTAACATTCTTTATTTTAAAGTGTATTTTATCTGATATGAGTGTTGCTACTCCAGCTTTCTTTTGATTTCCATTTGCATGGAATATCTTTCCATCCTCTCACTTTAGTCTCTATGTGTCCCTAGATCTGAAGTGGCTGTCTTGTAGGTGGCATATATATGGGTCATTTTTGTATCCATTCAGCAAAGCTGTGTCTTTTGGTTGGAGCATTTAATCCATTCACGTTTAAGGTAATTATCAATATGTATGTTCCTATTACCACTTTCTTAATTGCTATGGGTTTGTTTTTGTAGGTCCTTTTGTTTTGTTTTGTAGGTCCTCTTGTGTTTCCCACTTAGAGAAGTTCCTTTAGCATTTGTTGTAAAGCTGGTTTGGTGGTGCTGAATTCTCTTAGCTTTTGCTTGTCTGTAAAGCTTTTGATTTCTCCATTGAATCTGAATGAGATTCTTGCTGGGTAGAGTAATCTTGGTTGTAGGTACTTCCCTTTCATCACTTTAAATATATCATGCCACTCCCTTCTGGCTTGTAGAGTTTCTGCTGAGAAATCAGCTGTTAACCTTATGGGAGTTTCCTCATATGTTATTTGTCATTTTTCCCTTGTTGCTTTCAACAATTTATCTTTAATTTTTGTCAGTTTGATTACTATGTGTCTTGGCGTGTTTCTCTTTGGGTTTATCCTGCCTGGGACTCTCTATGTTTCCTGGACTTGGGTGGCTGTTTCCTTTCCCATGTTAGGGAAATTTTCGGCTATAATCTCTTCAAATATTTTCTCTGGGGCTTCCCTGGTGGCACAGTGGTTGAGAGTCTGCCTGCCGATGCAGGGGGCACGGGTTCGTGCCCCGGTCCGGGAAGATCCCACATGCCGCGGAGCAGCTGGGCCCGTGAGCCATGGCTGCTGAGCCTGCGCAACCGGAGCCTGTGCTCCGCAACGGGAGAGGCCACAACAGTGAGAGGCCCGCGTACCGCAAAAAAAAAAAAAAAAAAAAATATATATATATATATATATATTTTTTTTTTTTTCCCCCCTCTGGTCCTTTCCCTCTCTCTTCTCCTTCTGGGACCCGTATAATGTGAATGTTGTTGTGTTTAATGTTGTCCCAGAGGTCTCTTAGGCTGTGTTCATTTCTTTTCATTCTTTTTTCTTTATTCTGTTCTGCAGCAGTGAATTCCACCATTCTGTCTTCCAGGTCACTTATCCGTTCTTCTACCTCAGTTATTCTGCTATTGATTCCTTCTAGTGTATTCTTCATTTCAGTTATTGTATTGTTCATCTCTGTTTGTTTGTTCTTTAATTCTTCTAGGTCTTTGTTAAACATTTCTTGCATCTTCTTGACCTTTGCCTCCATTCTTTTTCCGAGGTCCTGGATCATCTTCACTATCATTATTCTGAATTCTTTTTCTGGAAGGTTGCCTATATCCACTTCATTTAGTTGTTTTTCTGGGGTTTTGTCTTGTTCCTTCATCTGGTACAAAGTCCTCTGCCTTTTCATTTTGTCTATCTTTCTGTGAATGTGGTTTTCCTTCCACAGGCTGCGGAATTGTAGTTCTTGCTTCTGCTGTCTGCCCTCTGGTGGATGAGGCTATCTAAGAGGCTTGTGCAAGCTTCCTGATGGGAGGGACTGGTGGTAGGTAGAGCTGGGTGTTGCTCTGGTGGGCAGAGCTCAGTTAAACTTTAATCTACTTGTCTGCTGATGGGTGTGGCTGGGTTCCCTCCCTGTTGGTTGTTTGTCCTGAGGCAACCCAGCACTGTAGCCTACCCAGCTCTTTGGTAGGGCTAATGGCAGACTCTGGGGGGGCTCACGCCTAGGAGTACTTCCCAGAACTTCTGCTGCCAGTGTCCTTGTCCCCACAGTGAGCCACAGCCACCCCCTGCCTCTGCAGGAGACCCTCCATCACTAGCAGGTAGGCCTGGTTCAGTCTCCTATGGGGTCACTGCTTCTTACCCTGGGTCCTGATGCACACACTACTTTGTGTGTGCCCTCCAAGAGTAGAGTCTCTGTTTCCCCCAGTCCTGTTGAAGTCCTGCAATCAAATCCCGCTAGCCTTCAAAGTCTGATTCTCTAGGAATTCCTCCTCCCGTTGCCAGACTCCCAGGTTGAGAACCCTGACGTAGATCTCAGAACCTTCATTCCAGTGAGTGGACTTCTGTGGTATAAGTGTTCTCCAGTTTGTGAATCACCCACCCAGCAGTTATGGGATTTGATTTTATTGTGATTGCACCCCTCCTACCACCTCATTGTGGTTTCTCAATTGTCTTTGGATGTGGGGTATGTTTTTTGGTGAGTTCCAGGGTCTTCCTGTCGATGACTGTTCAGCAGTTAGTTGTGATTCCGGTGCTCTCGCAAGAGGGAGTGAGCGCGTGTCCTTCTACTCTGCCATCTTGAACCAATCTCTACTCCACTTTACTTCCTGAAAACAGCTCCAGTAGCTTCTGATGCCTGCAGAATAAAGTTTAAGCTCCTTAGCATTCCAAGGGTGGTCCCAACTGATCACTCATGGCAGGATGAAGTATTGAACTAGTCTTTTATATGCTCTTTGGGCAGGCCCTGTCAGGCAGGCATGTGTAGTTCCTTGCCCCAGGGCCTCTGGAGGGTCAAAACTGAGCAGCTTGCACTATTTACAGTAGCCAAGACATGGAAGCAACCTAAATGTCCATCAACTGATGAATGGATAAAGAAGATGTGGTATATATATACAGTGGAATATTACTTAGCCGAAAAAGAATAAAATAGGGGTAGAGTGAAGATAGCAGAGTAGGAGGACGTGGAGTTCGTGTCTCTTCACAACTAGGGCACCTACTAGGTGCTGGTGGGGGACCTTGGACACCTAAGGGGATGGGACGAACCCCTGCGTGACTGGGTAGGTCGTGTGGCAGAGGGAGTGGAGGAGAAGTGGAGGTGGGACAGGACCAGTGCCCCTGAGTGGCGGCTGGGGGAGGGGAGGGGTTCTCACGCACGGAGGGGCCCACTCACAGTGAGGTAGCTGGGGGAGGGGAGGGGTGGCTGGGGGAGGGTATGAAACTGTGATTAAAAATCTTCCAACAAACAAAAGTCCAGGAACAGATGGTTTCACAGGTGAATTCTATCAAACATTTAGAGAAGAGCTAACACCCATCCTTCTCAAACTCTTCCAAAAAATTGCAGAGAAAGGAACACTCCCAATCTCGTTCTACGAGGCCACCATCACCCTGATACCAAAACCAGGCAAAGATGTCACAAAAAAAGAAAATTACAGACCAGTATAACTGATGAACATAGATGCAAAAATCCTCAACAAAATACTAGCAAACAGAATCCAAGAAGACATTAAAAGGATCACACACCATGATCAAGTGGGATTTATCCCAGGGATGCAAGGATTCTTCAATATATGCAAATCAATCAATGTGACACACCATATTAACAAATTGAAAAATAAAAACCATATGATCATCTCAGTAGATGCAAAGAAAGCTTTTGACAAAATTCAACACCCATTTATGATAAAAACCGTCCAGAAAGTGGGCATAGAGGGAACTTACCTCAACATAATAAAGGTCATATACGACAAACCCACAGCCAACATCGTTCTCAATGGTGAAAAACTGAAAGCATTTTCTCTAAGATCAGGAACAAGACAAGGATGTCCACCCCCACCACTATTATTCAACATAGTTTGGGAAGTCCTAGCCATGGCAATCAGAGAAGAAAAAGAAATAAAAGGAATACAAATTGGAAAAGAAGTAAAACTGTCACTGTTTGCAGATGACATGATACCATACGTAGAGAATCCTAAAGATGCCACCAGAAAACTACTAGAGCTAATCAATGAGTTTGGTAAAGTAGCGGGATACAGAATTAATGCACAGAAATCTCTTGCATTCCTATACACTAATGATGAAAAATCTGAAAGAGAAATTAAGGAAACATTCCCATTTACCATTGCAACAAAAAGAATAAAATACCTAGGAATAAACCTACCTAAGGAGGCAAAATACCTGTACTCTGAAAACTATAAGATGCTGATGAAGGAAATCAAAGAAGACCCAAACAGATGGAAAGATATACCGTGTTTGTGGTGTGGAAGAATCAATATTTTCAAAATGGCTATACTACCCAAGGCAATCTATGGATTCAATGCAATCCCTGTCAAATTAGCAATGGCATTTTTCACGGAACTAGAACAAAACATCCTAAAATTGGTATGGAGACACAGGAGACCCTGAATAGCCAAAGCAGTCTTGAGAAAGAAAAACGGAGCTGGAGGTATCAGGCTCCCTCGGTGCTCTGTGATGACCTAGATGGGTGGGATGGGGGCGGTGGGAGGGAGGTCCAAGAGGCAGGGGATATTGATATACATATAGCTGATTCACTTCATTGTACAGCAGAAACTAACACAACATTGTAAAGCAATTATACTCCAATAAAAAAAGAATAAAATAATGCCATTTGCAGCAACATGGATGGACCTAGAGATTATACTAAGTGAAATAAGTCAGAAGGAGAAAGACAAATACTATATGATATCACTTATATGTGGAATCTAAAATATGACACATATGAACTTATTTACAGAACAGAAACAAACTCACACACATAGAAACCAAACTTATGGTTACCAAAGGGGATAGTGGGGTGGGAGAGGGATAAATTAGGAGCTTGGGATTAGCAGATACAAACTACTATATATAAAATAGATAAACAACAAGGTCCTACTGCATAGTACAGGGAACTATATTCAATATCCAGTAATAAACCATAATGGAAAAGAATATGAAAAAGAATATATATATATATATAAAAATATAAGTGAAGCACTTTGCTGTACCCCAGAAACTAACACAACATTGTAAATCAACTATACTTCAATCAAAACAAAACAAAGCAAAACCAAACAAACAAAAAAAACTGAGCTGCTCAAGGCAAGTCCTCTTTCCAGTCTTTAGGGAAAGCCTGGGTTGATCGAAGAGGTCCTGCTGGGTGACAAGGGAGGAACAGGAGCGGAGAGGCATCTCTCAGAGTGGGCGGGAAGGGGTAGAGAATCCCGAGGATAGAGGTAGGGATAGAGGTTGGCAACCCTGCAAGCACTGGGGATGCCCTGCTCTGTGGCAGTGCCCTGGGAAGGTGCCCAGATCCAAGAGAACCAGCTGGCTGGCACTCCTGAGGGCCCGGACTCCAGGCTCCAGGACTGCCAACCTGAAAAAGATTCCTAGCCCCCGAAAATCAATTCAAGCACTGTCTTGGAATATCCAAAGGCCCCAAACTGATATGTCAGCTGGGTGCCACTGTACCGACTTAAAGAAGGACATGTTCCTTTACTCTGAACATAAGTTTACATGGATCAAAAATACCCATATTCCCCATTAAGAGCCCCCCTGTTCTGAATAAAGGAATCTGGGAAACCAAATTATTTTGCGGAAAGCTCACTTAGCAAAAGTGGTAAACATGTGTACCCAGTCCCCTTTCTTCCCTTCCCTGTTACCAACAATACTCCTATATTATTGGGGGGTAGCGATGTGCCGGATAGGAAATGACTGCATCTAAGGATGACCATTGAGATGTAAGTGGAAGTTGGTGGTGAGATTTCTAGGAGAGGTCTTTTGTCCCTTGCCCTTCCCCTACTTCCTGCCTGGAATGTGGGTGTGATGATAGACTTCCAGCAAACATTTTGTGACCTGAAGGATGTAAGCCATGCCCTAAGGATGAAGGAGTAGAAAGATAGAAAGAACCTGGGTCCCAGATGCCTGTGGGTTTTTTTTTATTGGAGTATAATTGCTTTACAATGTTGTGTTAGTTTCTGCTGTACAATGAAGTGAATCAGCTATATGTATACTTATACCCCCTCCCTCTTGGACCTCCCTCCCCACCCCCATCCCACCCATCTAGGTCATCACAGAGCACAGAGCTGAGATCCCTGTGCTATACCGCAGGTTCCCACTAGCTATCTATTTTACACATGGTAGTGTATTTATGTCAAACCTAATCTCCCAATTCATCCCACCCTCCCCTTCCCTCCGTGTCCACACATCCATTCTCTACATCTTCGTCTCTATTCCTGCCCTGCAAATAGGTTCATCTGTACCATTTTTCTAGATTCCACATATATGCATTAATATATATTTGTTTTTCTCTTTCTGACTTACTTCACTCTGTATGACAGACTCTAGGTCCATCCACATCTCTATAAACGACCCAATTTCATTCCTTTTTATGGCTGAGTAGTATTCCATTATATATATGTACCACATCTTCTTTATCCATTCATCTTATATCTTGTTTAAGCCACTTATTTATTTTCTGGTTTACCAGCCACACCTAATCCTAACTGGTAAAGCAAGCACAGAATCAGAGCTCAGGAAAGAGAATAGCCCAGAGGGATAGTTCACAGAGGCCAGAGTATGAGCGCAGAGCCCTTGCTATCCACCCCAGAGACCACCTGTGGCAGGAGCCTCAAAGATGGCCCCAATGATCCTCACCTCTGAGTGTTCACTCTCTTGTGTACATCCCTCCCGCAAAGAATAGGGCTGGCCTGTCTAGCCAATAGGATACCACAGAAGTAACAGTGTGTGACTTCTGAGGGCCATAAGAGACACTGTAGCTTTTGCCTTGCTGTCTCTTGATTCAGCCCTGGGGAGAGCCAGATGCCGTTTGTGAGGACACTCTCGCAGCCCTGTGGAGAGGTGTGAGGAACAGGTGAGGAACAGGGACCGCCTGTCAACAGCCAGCCCCGTGAGTCAGCCATCTTGGAAGTCAAGTCCCCGGAGACTGCAGCCCAGGCTGGACTGCACCTCATGAGAGAACCTGAGTCAGAACTACTCCCAGACTCCTGACCCACAGACACCATGAGATAATAAGTGCTCATTGTTGTTTTAAGCTAAGTTTTGTTATACATCTGTAGCTAACCAATACACTACCACATGGGGACCTCTCAGCCAGCTTGTCTCTTGCTTCTGGTAGGTGGAACACAGCCAGATTCCTGCTCTGTGGGCCATGGGCTCTGAAGCAGAGCAGGTTTTAGGTTTTTCTGAGGGCATGGTCTTTTTCTGTTTAGCTCCCCTTCACACCTGTGGTAGCCAGCCTCCAAGATGGCCTCTGGTGATCTCTGCTTCCTGGTGTTCACGCCTTTGTGTAATCCTCTCCTGTTGAGTGTGGGTTGGACTTAGTGAGTAGAATAAGGCAGGAGCGATGACGGGTGACCAGGAGACTAGGTCATAAAAGGCAGGGTGGCTCATCTCTCAATCTCTCTCTCCCTCCCTATGCTGTGGGAAAGCTTGTCTGGAGCAGCCCTGTAGAGAGGCCCCACGTGGCAAGGCACTGAGGCCTCCTGCCAACAGCCATGTGAATGAACTGAGAAGCAGATCCTCTAGGCTCAGTCAAGTCTTGGGAGACCACAGTCCTGGCCGACAGCTTGACTATAGCCTCCCCTGAGCACCCAGATTCCCAACCCTCAGAAACTATGTGTGATAATAACTGTCCATTGTTTTAAGCTGCAAAGTTTCAGACTAATTTGTTAAGCAGCAGTGTGTAACCAATATCTTCCCCATCACAGCGTAGTGGTTAACAACTGAACTCTGAAACTAGACTGTCTGGACTTAAATCCTGGTTAGGCTACTTTGAGGCTGTGTGACCTTGAGCATGTAACTTAATCTTTCTGTGCCTCAGCTTCCTCAGTTATAAAATGGGGGATACCACTGTTACCTACCTCATAAGGTTGTGAGGATTAAATACAGACATAAAAAGGGCTTAGCAAGGTGCCTGGCATATAATTAGCAGTCGGTAAGTGTCAGTTGCTATTTTGGTTGGTACGATTCTGGCTGATGCAGAGACAGTGTGGGGATGAAGTGAGGCAAACACCTGCCAGTAGCACCACGATCATGACCTCCAGAGAAGTAAGGGGGGATGAGTATTTGCAAATCCTGAAACAGGCCCCCGTGGTTTTGCCTCCAAGTAGAGCATAACCGGGCTCTGCGTATTGCAGGTGGGACCACGCTGCCTGGGTGA
Source organism: Pseudorca crassidens (assembly GCF_039906515.1). Classification (NCBI taxonomy): domain Eukaryota; kingdom Metazoa; phylum Chordata; class Mammalia; order Artiodactyla; family Delphinidae; genus Pseudorca; species Pseudorca crassidens. The sequence continues at coordinate 97,118,814 of NC_090317.1, forward strand.
GGAGAGGCAGCCTTCAGGATGGTTCCGTGGATGCCAGGGCCTCAGGTCATGCCCATCCCTGGGTGATGCAGCCACGATTCTGAGCATGCGTCCCTGGATTGTAACATCCCTGCTCTGGAAGATGGTCAGAGAACGCTTTAGAAAGCTTGGACTGCGGCTGAAACTGGAAATGCTGGAATTTCTGGTTTCCAGTATGCAGGAAGTATGAGTTTCCCTTTTCCCAAAGGAAAAAACATTTGATTCCAATTGATTTGTAGGCCTGGAATAAGCTTTTTTCCTCAACTGGAAGGTATTATGGACTGTGTACGCTAAAGGAGAGAAGGGTTAGGAAAATGTAAGCAAGAAACTTTTACCATAAAAGTAAAATACATTACTAAGTGAAAGAAACCAGTCTGAAAAGGCTTACATACTGCATGATTCCAACTATATGATATTCTGGAAAGCACAAAACTACGGACACAGTAAAAGGATCAGTGGTTTCTGGAGGTGGGGGAGGGATGAATAGGATACGTGTCATTATACATCTGTCCAAACCCATACAACACCAAGAGTGAGCCATAATGTAAACTATGGACTTTGGGTGATGATGATGTCAGTGTAGGTTCATCAGTTGCAACAAACGTACCACTCTATGGGGCATGTTGATTACGGAGGAGGCTCTGCCTATGTCGGGGCAGGGGCCATATGAGAAATCTCTGCACCTTCTTCTCAAGTTTGCTGTGAACCCAAAACTGTTCTAGAAAAGAAAATCTATTTGTTTAAAAAGTAAAGTGAGAAAGAGCATTTGATTTGAGGGCATATTATTTAGAACTCCGTTGAGTACCAGTACCAGAAGTTTCAAGCTTACTGAACCTCCGAAGAAGGTTATAGGTCATAGGTGTCTGATGAATCGGAAGACAGAGATTTTTGCTCTGGAAGATGAGAGGGTGCTGCAGTGGGCCTCAGAAAGGCCTGGAAGGCAGCAGGGAATCCACGTAGAGGGAGAACTGCTGTGGCGTGCTCCTCTCTATTCCAGCATCTCTTTATTCTCTCTCCCTCTCTCCTCCTCAGCCTTTTGTCCCCCCACAGAGCTTGCTTCTCAGGCCTACAGCATCCCACAGCCCCCCTACTTACACAGAATGGCTTTCTGGCTCTTCATAAACACTGTTTTCTTTTTCTCCATCCCAATCCCAAATTCCTGGGGAAGGGGACGCTTGGTGGCCCAGTACCTTGGGGCCGATGTCTGCTCCCTGCTCCAGCAACTCTGGCCATGGGGCAGGGGTGGGAGCACCTTACAAAGGAAGCTGTCTGGAGCCCATCCCCGCAAAATAGCGAATGGGTGTACCAGGAGCTGTGCAGGGCTGGTGACTTTTAGCTGGGCCCAGTTCTGTGACCTGTGACAGTCGTCCCCCTGAAGCAGGCTATCATGTTAGCTGCTGGCAGAAATCTGCCCCACTTTCTGTGCTTGGCGGCTGGTGCCTGCTTTCCCTTTTGATTTAAGGCCGGTGCAGGGGCTTGGATTTGGAGCGTGGCATTGGAGGAACTCTTTAACGCCAACTAGCCTTAATTCCTCCTTCTTATATAACTAAATGGCAACTGAGAGGATATTTGGATTCCGCTTGCTTTTTTTTTTTCGTTGCAGTTCGGTTATTAATTAGTGTGCAAAAAAAAAAAGTAAGTAATAAAATATCCTTGTTTATGTTCTAGTCCGCGGGTCTGTGTGCTCATTAGTTTGCAGCCTGGCGTGGGGATCGGGAACGCTGGGCCCCCAGGGAGTGGGCCGGACCGAGGGTGTCAGCGTCTTCCGTTGCGGAGGCGATGGGCCAATGCAATTCGTTCCTCTTCCTCCCTCCCTCTCTCCCCCACCCCTCCTCCTCCCCTTCCTCCCTCCCTCTCTCCCCCACCCCTCCCCACACCTTCTTCCCTCCCCTTCCTCCCTCCCTCTCTCCCCCACCCCTCCCCCACCTTCCTCCCTCCCTCCCCCCTCACCACCTTGCTCCCTTCCCCCCCACCCTCCCTCGCCTCCCCGCGGGTTCTGGGCGTCCTTGCAAGGCAAGCGCTTCCTGAGAGGGTGGCTTGGAGGCCAGCGCAGTCATTCTTTAAGGAAGGGGGGATGGGATCAACAAGGCAGTTGAAACCCGGTTCTAGGCGGCCTCCGGTGGTGCCCCCCGCGGGGCCCAAGCCGCCCCACCTCCGCGACTGCCCGGAGCCCCGCTGCGGACTGTGCTGGCTGCCGCCACCCGGCCTTCCGTGATGCACCCCTTCACTTCGGGGTGGATCGGAGCCGGGGGATGCGGGGGCTCCCGGAGAGTGTGACTCAGAGGGGCAGACGTCCCCCAATTCTCGAAGCCTGCGAGCCCCAGGGCGACCCTTAGCTCCAGGACAGCGCGTTTGTCCCCTTGCAAAGATGGACTGCGGGGGTGGGGGTGGGGCCGATTGGTGAAGGGGGCTTCTGGCCCCCCCCCCGGAGGGCTTGGAGGGTTGTAATTCAGGCTGGCCCGCCTTTTCCAGCCCCTCTCAGCTCCATCCTCCCCTCCATCCCCAACCCCCCTCACCCCTAGCCGGCGCCCCAGCCGTCGGGCAGGTGCGGCAGGCTGTCCGGGGCAGTCTTGACCTGACGCGGCAGGAAGGAGGGAAGGAGGGCTGAGCAGCCTGGCCGGGAGGCCGCACTTCTTATCGCCCCCTCCCACCCGGGGCTGGGGGGCTGGGGGCTCCTGCCCCGCTGGAGCCGGGCCGGCTGAGGGCGCCAGCTGCCTTGGGAGCCGGTTTTGGAGGTGGGGTCAGGCCGGGCTCTTAGGCCTTGTTCACCTCATGACACACCCAGAAATTTTATATAATATCTCTAAGACATTCAGGGGAGAACTGCAGAGTATTTGGAGAGTGAAAATGTGGCCTGCTGGAAAAAAAAAAAGTATTTCTGTGTATTATGTAATCATTTCTGTGTATTATGTAAAAAAATTAAGTGTGTTGAATATCAAGTATGTATATATTTTTCTAATGAAATCTTTCCAACCCTCCCTTTTATTTTTTACTTTTACTATGGAAAATTTCAAACATATACAAAAATAGATGAGTAGCTAATCCCCAGCTTCAATAATTATCAAGGTAGGGCCAATTTTGTTTCCTCTCTACACCCACCCACTTCTTCCCCCTCCTATTATATCTTTTCAATTTTTAATGATAAGTTAAGCTTGCGTTTTAATTAGCCTTTGCTGTGTAACAAGCCACCCCGAGGAATAGTGGCTGAAAACAACAATATTTTGATTTGTCATGATTTGGTTGGCTGGGTACTTCCTCTTGCCAGTTTTGCCTGGACTCACTCAAGAGGGAGGATCAGCTGGGCTGGAAGGTTCCAGATGGCCTGACTCACATATCTAGCTGTGGACTAGGACTCCTCAGGTCTCCTCTCCTCCATGGCTTCTCGTGTTCTAGTAGGCTAAGTGGACTTCTTTATATGGCAACCAGAACCTTCTGGGAGAATCAAGGCAGAAGCCTCAAGCTTCCTGAGCTAACTGTGGGAGTCTCAAGTCACTTCCACCCACTTCTATTGGCCAAAGCAGGTCACAAGGCCAGTCCAGAGTCTGGGATGGGAGGGTAGAGAAATAGACCCACCCTCAGATGGGAGGAACAAAGTGCAGTGACGCATTGCAAAGTGAATGCTAGCATGTGAGGGATTGGTGGTCTTTAACCAATCTAGTACACAGTTAGCTTTTATCAACATAACTTTTTACATGAGCTTTTATGCTTGCAATGGCCACACACAATTCCTGATCTAGACTTTTTAATGATAAACAAAATGCTTGATAGTCACCATCAAGGAGAAACTTTGTTAGTACAGGTAAGCAATTGACATTTTTTTATCATCCATTTAAAGTTGTACAACAATTGAAATTATATTTAAAGAATCTGGCAGCTCTTCCTTTAGGGGGCAGATGAAAATTTGATATTTCTCATCGTAATGCAAATGAATGTTTGACTCCAGACATCTCTCCCTATAGACAGTTGAAAATGAAGATGAAGGTCTTATCTGAAGGAGGCATGTGTATTATGAGAGCAGTAGACCTGCAGTTGGCATGGACGCCATAAAATTACACATCAGCCACAAAAGGATAAAGGTGTGTGATACATGTGGAGATGGGGTTTCAGGGCACGCTGCGGGGACCCTGCTCTGCCAGCCTCATATTACACTGCCAAGGCTCGGTCCATGACAACCTCTGGTGGGGCAAGAACAGGCATGGCAATGAACTCCAAGTTAGGGGCTCCAATTAGATGTTGTTGTTGTTTTTTTAATTGAGGTATGGTTGATTTACAATGTTGTGTTAGTTTCTGCTGTAAAGTAATTCAGTTCTTTTCCATTATGGTTTATTACAGGATATTGAATATAGTTCCCTGTGATCCAATTAGTTTTTGAACAAGCCAAAGGAAAGGCTCTTCAGAGTTGTAGTTACTCTTAGCAGAACTGTCATAGTACTGAAGATTCTTCTTTTATGGAAGATGATGGATTTTGCCTTAACTTTCTTGTCCTTAATATCCACCTTGTTGCCACACAACATAATGAGGTTGTTTTCACATACTTGTACCAGATCTCTATGCCAGTTAGGCACATTCCTGTAAGCTCTCGATGTTACGTCAAACATTAAAATTCTACGTTGGGTTTGGATGTAATAACCATCTCTCCATCCACCAAATTTCTCCCGACCAGCTCAATATATCCCATACATTGACCTTAATAGGTCCTCTGCTGGTGTGGAACACAAAGGAATGGACCTCAACCTCAAACATGGCTACGTTCTTCTCCAGTCACCAGTCAGTGACGTTTCATGAATGTAGTTTTTCCATCACCAACCAATACAAGTTTGAACGGAGCTTGTGATTCTCCTTGGGCAGCCATCATGTTTCTTCCAGAAGCATCTCCGTGCTGAGGGTGCTATGACCATTATTCTTGCATTTACTATTAACATGTTAGCATGCCCCATCTGTGTACCGCCTTTGTAAAATTAGGCAACAGTCTTCAAGACTACTCTCACTTCTGACACCAACTGCAGAGTTCAGGGGTCCCCAAGATCACCCTCAGGTCTGATTATTTGCTAGAAAGACTCACAGAACTCACTGAATGCTTTTATACTCATGGTTACAGTTTATCACTGTGAAAGGATACGGATTGAAATCAGTCAAGGGAAGAGACACAGGGGGGCAGGGTCCGGAGAGGTCCAAACACGGAGCTTCCATTTGTCCTCTCCCAGTGGCGTCATGAATAGTGCTAACTCCTCCCAGCAACTATGCTGTGACAATATGCGTGGAGTATTGCCAACCAAGGAAACTCACTTGAGCCTTGGCGTACAGACTTTTTACTGGAGCTTAGTCGTGTAGACATGGTTGGTGGTCCACGCTCTGAAGGCTGAGCTGATACCGTGTGACCCAAAGCCCCTACTGTAAATCAAGTTGTTCTCCTATCTGGCGTGGCCTAAGGCCCCCAGGTAAACAAAGATACTCTTATCAGGCAAGACATTCTAAGGGTTTAGAGATCACCTTCCAGGAACCAAGGCAAAGGCCAGGCCTTTCTTTGGGCAAGGTTCATTCTTCACTGCACACCCTCATTCTGCTTTTTCTCTCTCTTCCTTTCTCCACATCTTTTCCCTTCCACCTCTCCTCTGTCCTAGGCTGGGAGGTCACGCTGTTATCATAGGGAGTTTGAAGGTCAATGAAAGGGATGTGACACCTCAGTAGTTCCCTCCCCAGTTCTCCACAGCTTTGTGTCCAGGGTGCTGTGTGGCAGAGGCCAGCCATGTTGCTGTCTGCCAGGAGAGCCCTGGGAGATGGCAGGTGGGTGTGGAGAGGGCAGTGGGTCTGGGCAGCTGGTTGAGCTCTTGATCCCCCACGACCTGGTCATCTGGGGCATGTTCAAGGCGTCATGTCTGCTCCCTGGAGTGTGAGGGAACTGACACCAAAGGGACAGAGAGAGGTGCCTGGGCAGGTCTGTGCTAAGTTGCCTGTGGCACTGATCACCACTCCCAAGTTCAAGCTGAACCCTGAACTTCAGGCAGAGGAAGACCTTCCACCACCACACCCTAGGAGACCAGGCGTCTTGGAGATTACATGTGATTCTGGGAAGGATAGCTATGCCCAGAATGTGGGACACCAGTGGATGATGAAGACTTTGGAGTCCCAGAAACCTACCTGTTCCTAAGAGTAGGCGGTGACAGATTGTTTGCAAAAATGGCCACGATTCCACTTATGTGAGATATCGAGAATAGTCAAATTCATAGAGACAGAAAGGAGAATAGAGGCTACCAGGGGCTGGGGAAGGGGGAAAAGGGCAATTATTGTTCAGTGGGTCCAGAGTTTCAGTTTGGGATGATGAAAAAGTTCTGGGGTTGACAGCACCTCATGCTGGCAAGGCGGCACAACAGGAACGCTCATTCATCGCCTGTGGGAATGCAGAATGGTTCAGCCACTTTGGAAAATCATTTGGTGTTTTCTTAGAAAACTAAACATACACTTACCATACGATCCACTACTTGTGCTTCTTGGTATTCACCCAAAGGAGTTGAAAACTTATTTCCACACAAAAACATGCATATAGATGTTTATAGCCACTTTATTCATAACTGCCAAAGCTTGGAAGCGACGAAGATGTCCTTCAGTAGGTGAGTGGATAAACTGTGGTCCATCCAGACAATGGAATATGATTCAATGCTAAAAAGAAGTGAGCTATCCAGCCATGAAAAGACATGGCGGAACCTTAAGTGCATATTACTAAGTGACAGAAGCCCATCAGAAAAGGCTGCAAACTGTATGATTCCAACTATATGACATCTGGAAAAGGCAAAACTACAGAGACACTAAAAAGATCAGGGGTTGCCAGGGGCTGGGGAGAGGGAGGCAGGAAAAGGAGGAGCACAGAGGATTTTTGAGTCACTGAAAAGAAATGGTCTTGTACTAACTGTAGAAATACTAAATGAGGGCTTCCCTGGTGGCGCAGTGGTTGAGAGTCTGCCTGCCGATGCAGGGGACGCGGGTTCGTGCCCCGGTCCAGGAAGATCCCACATGCCGCGGAGCTGCTGGGCCCGTGAGCCATGGTCGCTGAGCCTGCACATCCGGAGCCTGTGCTCTGCAACGGGAGAGGCCACAACAGTGAGAGGCTCGCGTACTGCCAAAAAAAAAAAAAAAAAGAAATACTAAATGAATGAAAGGTAGGATTTTTGAAAAAGTCTATTAAAAAACAGTGCCAGAAATGGATGGTGGTGAGGGTTGTACAACAATGGGAATGTATTCTTTTTCTCTTGGCTGTGCCGAGCGGCATGTGAGGTCTTAGTTCCCTGACCAGGGATCAAACCCATGCCCCCTGCAGTGGAAGCGCCGAGTCTTAACCACTAGACCCCCGGGGAAGTCCCACAATGTGAATGTATTTAATGCCACTGAACTGTACACCTGGTTAAAATGGTCAATTTTATGCGTGGATAAAGTCTCTTTCTAGACTTTCTCTGATCTATTCCACTGGTTTCTCTTCTATTCACGTACGAGTACTACACTGTTTTCATTCTAGAGGCTTTATAGTATTTTTAGTATCTGTTGGAAAAAATTATGAAATTTATGCCAACAAATTTGACAACTTAGGTGAAATGGAAAAAGTCCTTGAAAGACATAAACTATCAAAGCTCAATTAAGAAGAAAGAGATAACCTATTTAGCCTTATATCTATTAAAGAAATTGAATTTGTTGAAAACATTTCTACACAGAAAACTCCAGGCCCAGCTGGCTTCATGGGAGTATTCCAATAAATGTTTAAGGACAAAATGAGTCAATTCTCCACAAACTCTTCCAGGAAATTCAAGAGGAGAGACTATTTTCCAAATCATTCATGAGGTGGTCGGCATTACCCTATACCAAAATCAAACAAAAATATTATAAGAAAAGAAAACTATATACCAATGTATTTCAGGAACATTAATGCAAAAGTTCTTAACAAAATTTGCGCAAATCAAATCCAATAATACATAATAAGAAAAACACATCATATCTGAATGAGTTTTATCCTAAGAATGTCAGGCTGGTTCAATATTCAAAAATTGATCAGTGCAATTCACTATATCAATGACAAGATAAGGCATATGATCATGAATGGATAAAGAAGATGTGATATATATATATCACATCCATGTGACAACATGGATGGACCTTGAGGGTATTATGCTAAATGAAATAAGTCAGACGAAGAAAGACAGATACTGTATGATTTCACTCATATGTGGAATATAAAAAACAAAACAAAAACAAATGAACAAACCAAAGGAAACAAAAACAAACACGTAGATACAGAGGACAGAGTAGTGGCTACCTGTATGGCTCGTAGCATAACTGATGCCATCTTGGGCCCTTACAGTTCTCCCATCCTTTCACTGACCCTACCCAGGACTGTACTATGCAGTGAAGCACTTCTCTGTCATCAAGGGTTTTTGTAGTTAATAGATATTGTTTAATAATCATTAGGACCTGTTAGGCTCTATGCTCCGTTAGGCCCCAAACAATGATGAAAACCTTTTGTGACGTATTCCCAGCACCCCATGTGACTAGTTACCCATTCATAAATCTTAATTTAGGAACGCATGGCCCATTTCCAAGCAACTACACCCATACCCTAGATTAACTATAAAATTGTCCCAATGGTGCCTCAGTGGTACGGAGTGCAGCTACCAATGCTGCTGAAAGTCTGGTGGACTTGCTGTCCACCAGATCCAGATCCCATCCTGTGAGTAAGTTACCCTATAATAAACTGATCCATTGATTACATGGAGCTCTTGCCTTATTTTTGGTCTCAAGATGCCTTCTCAGTTTCATGGGCACTTTTCGTTCCCTCAGTCCCGCAATATTACCAGAGGGGAAGGAAGGAAGGGGAGGGCAAAATGGGTAAAGGGGATCAACTGTATGTTGATGGATGAAAACTAAATTTTTGGTGGTGAGCATGTTGTAGTGTATAAAGAAGTAGAAATATGGGAACTCCCTGGCAGTCCAGTGGTTAGGACTCCACGCTTTCACTGCCGAGGGCCCAGGTTCAATCCCTGGTCGGGGAACTAAGATCCCGCAAGCCGAAATAGAAATATAATGTTGTACACATGAAACTTACATAAACGAATGTTACCTTAATAAAAAAAATTAAAAAAAAAAAGAAAAAGTGGCCACAGTTATTATCCTCTCTGTACCTGCATCCATTTTGAACGCAGAGTAGCTGCTCCCATCAAGAGCTGAAGCCCTTGAACCCGGGCTGGTCTTGGGACTTGCTCTGACCAATTGAATACAAAACATTATTCCTGGTCCAGACCTATCTCAAGAGGCCGTGAGCATTTTTGCTGTTTCAGCATGCTCTCCTGCAACTCAGGCACCTCCCTGTGAACAAACCCAGGCTAGCCTGCTGGGATATGCAAGACCACACAGAAGAAAGACAAGCTGACCAGCAGAGGCCATCTCAGACCAGCCTATCCCCAGCCAACCTGGCAGCAGATATCACAGACGCGTGTGTGAGCCAAGTGCAGCAGTGGGGCTCAGCCCAGATCACCAGTCTGCAGGATCCAGAGCTAACTCAAGAGGTGCTGCCTTAAGGCACTAAGCTTTGTGGTTGGTTGTTTTGTAGCAACAGCTAACTGACTCAGAGTATGGCAATGGAGATAAATAAGGATTTTTTTTTGATGAGGAGCCTAACCGTCTCAGATGCTGGTTTCCCTTAAGTTGGAGAGTTTGAGGGACACCGTTTGGTAACGTAACCAAGCAGGACCCTATCGGGCCTTCCCAGGACAGACCACCCCCCAAGTCCTCCACCTGCCTCTTGTCTATAGGAAAACTTTAGCCTCCTAGGCCTTCCCTGAGTTCCAAAGAATATATTTAATCAGGGAAGTGAGAAAATGCAGAAACAAAGGAAAACAGTCAAACAAGACAAAATAATAGTTTGGCCATTAAACAAAGTCAGGACCTTTAGTTCCTCCTCGAGGGCTATAGATAATCTTCGGAGCCAAATCTTCGGAGCTGTTTTGCAGACACTGAAGCCCCCACCAGGTGGAAGAAGTTAACTGTCTGCTGCCCACAAGCACGCAGACCCCAGACATGCTGGAACCAGAAGGTTGATGTTGACTCCTGATTACCTCACCCCCAACCAATCAGAAGAATGTCCACCAGCTGATCACGTACCCAGCAACCCTCTCTCTCACCCCGTCTTTAAAAACCTTCCCCTGAAAGCCATCAGGAGTTCGGGCCTTTTGAGCATTAGGTGCGTGGACTCCTTGCTTGGGGCCCTGCAGTACACGCTGCACTTCCCTTCACCACGACCCAGTGTCAGTAGATTGGCTTTACTGCGCCGGTGAGGCGAGCCGGACCCAAGTTTGGTTCAGTAATACTAATGGTTTGGGGAAAACTTGGACGTGGCCGTTACCTTCAATAACGCTGAAGGAGACTAGGAATGCTTGGAGGTCACGTTTCCAGCCTTACCAGGTTCAAGTTTCCAGCCTTACCCGTTCTTGGACATCAGAATCCAATATGAAGGAGATGTGGGTGAGTCAGCACCTGGCTGAGGACTTTCAGTGCGGTGATGGTGGGGCATGGGAATAGGAAGGGATGGGGAGCCAGGCTGGCCCTCCAAGAAGCAGGCCCACCGGCTCCCCCATGTGCCTCCAGCATCCTTTGCAGGCAGCCCTGCAACACTCCCCCTGGCCCTCTCGCTCCCCCCACCCGCCCTCCTCCGCCCCTCCCCCGTCCCCCCTCCCCCACCCAAGGCTTGCAGGCCCACCCTGCTTCACCTGGTGGGAGGTTCATACAGGCTAAGATTAACCGTAAATGTGGAGGTTGTTACTCAGAGCTGGGTTTCACACCTTCTGGCATTCAGTGCTAGCCTAGTTTTTAATAAAAACAACACTATTTTGGTGCCGTAAACCTATTTTTCACCATCTGGCGTACCCTTATGCCTCTCTGTTTCTTCTAGTACAGCCTGACAGGAAAAAACCATCGTGGGACTAGAAGCTCTCGACCAAAGAGGATATTATTGTACATTCAAATGGATAAGGCACCTCTCTGCAGGTTGTAGCTGCTTAACTCTGAGCAACAGACTTTCAAAAAATCCTCTTTCTACAAATGTCAGTAGAACAAGATGAAAGAAGTTTACCTCATGAAACATTAAGGTAAAAAATGAAAGTTTGGTGGGGTTTTTGCATAACAGATGATGACAATCTTAAAATACCCAAGAGACTAACGAGGAAGAAAACCCATCCCTTCTGTCTCAGGGAATGGTGGCAGGATGGCCCCAAGCTGTCCTCTGCAGTTTCCTTGGGGGTGACACTAAAGGAATGGAAGGCTCTGGGGGAACCAACAGCAAAAGTAGCTTAACTGAGTAAAGTCATTCTCATTGGATCAAGCTTTTAATAACTCTGTGGTAATTTTGTGATTCTCTGAATTTTCTGGAATGGAAGTCAGCTGTTGCACTTATGTTCACCAGCACCTTTTTACTGATAAAAAGAGCTGCTCCAAAGCACACACATGTCTCTAGAAAAGGGGTCTTGTGCTTCTTTTTACTTAATGAGACTATAGTTCTTGATTCTCATGTATGTGATGAGTGGGTGTGCGTGGGTGTTCGTATGATGTGGCTTCAGGTTTTGTGGGTTTTTGAAGATTATATAATCTGGGGGGACTTAAAAAACCCAGAAAATTAGGAAGACAGAATTAGGAAAGGAATGTTCTTTAGAATCAGAAAGAAAACACAGTACATAACATTTTAAAAGCTGAGAAATACCTCAAATCTCACATAATTCAGAAAACTGACATAACGTTTTGTTAACAGCCTGACAAACCTCTATAACACTTTTTTCCCGACAATTTTTGTCTGCAGATGCTTTGCTTGCCTTTTCATATGACAACAATCTTGTAGTATCATTTTCTAGCAAGAGGATAGAAAGATAATTCATTGTGATTTTCTTTTAGCATGGTTGATGGAAATTTGGTTTTCATTATTGATACTGCAGAAAAATTTCAGCTTTGCAGTTTGTTATTAGTAATGCTGTGTACATTTTTAGGACTGCTGTCAAATTGGGGGAAACCTCTGTCAAGTTTCTTTCATATAAAAGCTGTAAATTTTCTGGGCATATCAAGGTTTCATGTTCAGAGACCCATCTTAAATACTCTGAATTGACAATACTCAGGCAACCTGACCTCAGTGTCTTGTAGAGATCTATTATGAGATTTGTGTTATTTTTGTCAATATCAGTATTTTGGTCAAGTCAGCAAGACATTTAATTTTTTTCCCAGTGTGTTCATATACTTTACTTCTTCTCATTAAGTATATTATGAATCCCCAAACCCATATATTGCCTCTTTTCGGATTTTATCTCTCTCTTTTGGTATAATCTGAAAAAAATTTTGTTACAATTTACTTCTCCATGCCAGAATCATTTCTGTTGGTTACAGATGGGCATACTTGAAAAATAATTTCATTTCATAGGGAGTTTGCAATTATATTCACTGCATTTTTTTTTCCACTGCATTATTGATGATACACTTAACAAGAGAAACTTCCGTTTTGAGCTGCTCATAAGTTTAGGCATTTGATGATTGGAAGAATTTCCCACAGATCAGCTTCCGGCTCTGTACATTTCAAACCTTGTTTCTCCTCCGCCTCCTCCCACATCCCAGCTGCTCTAGAGCTCAGTGTCATGATGCCAGGTGGGCAGTGGGATTATTCCTGGAAGTCATTCCTGCCCCAGGATGGTCAGTAATAACTATGTAAACAGATCCCATGAAGGTCACAGTGAAACGTGTCCCCAACTCAACTTCCTCTTAGGCAGCTTCTAATGCTTCAGGACCCGAGGGGAAGTGTGACAGAATCAGGGTGGGGAGAGAGCCATCTTAACCGATTACAATTCAATGCAGATCTTAAACTAATTTACAGTTCATTTCTGCAGATTGTACCAACACGTATGACCAGGTGAATCCATTTCTGAGGCCCCTGGCAAGAGTCTTCTGCAAATGAGGGGCCCTGCCGCTTAAGTTTCATCAGCTCTGTATAGGTATGAGCCTGTGAGGGGTTTTTGTTTGTTTCTTTGAATTGACAAGCGGCAGCGGAATACCAAAGGGCCGACTCCCTTTGGAAGGCTTGGATCTGCGTTTCCCCGTGACCTTGAACAGATCGTGCCCCTCTCTGTTCTCCTTGGTCCCTCACTTCCCAGCCTCCCACGCACGAAGGGCCCCCTAGCGCCCGCCCAGTCCGGGTCCCCCGCCGTGTCAGCACGCGGCCTCTAGAGGGCATCACACCCCCGTCCCGGAGCCGGGGTGGCCGCGGGACTGGGGGCTGGGTTGCCAAGGCGACGGCAGCGGCAGTCTAGCTGCTGCTGGCCAGTTTCCCAGGACTGTAGATACTTTGTGCGACAATCACGAATCGTGCTCCATGGGAAACGTCGACACCCACAGAAAAATGGTAAACCAGGCCGGGCCTTGTGCAGAACCTGCTTGGTTTTGAATGGCCGCTCGCGATGGGACAGGAGCCTCAGAGAGCTAGCTGGTTCCCTACTGATGGGCAAAGGGCCGTGACCCCTGCCGTGGCCTGGGAGGGGCCCTCCCTGCTACCAGGCCTCCCTTGGGGACTTTGCCATACCTCAGGCTCCTGAAGTGCATGGGACACTCCTTGATTTGAGGTGTCTGGGACGGGGAGGGGGTGTTCACTAAGTGATCTTAGGGTGCTTGTGACGGGCGGGACCACCAGCTAGAGAATAAGGCTCAGGGCCTCCCAGGCTGCTGCTCTTCCAGCTCCAGTCCTGGAAGGGCCTGTGTTGGTGACACTACCCTGGGCTGGGTGGCAGGATCTGATGGGGTCCGCAGAGCCCACTGGTCCCTGACCAATGCCAATCACCCTCTAAGGGGGCCACAGGGCAGGATGGGCTCCTCTCCTGCTGCATGGCCTGACCTCCAAATGGGGGCTCTGTGGACCCTATCAGATCAGCATGGGCTCGAACCCATGTCCCCTGCCTTGGTAGGTGGATTCTTTACCACTGCTCCACCAGGAAAGTCCTCCAAAAAATTTGAAAGCATACAATTCAGTCGCATTTAAAACATTCACAGCATTGTGCAACCGTCAACATTCTCTAGTTCCAGAACATTTTCATCATCTCAAAAAGAAACCCACACCCATTACCAGTCACTTCCTATTCCCCCCAGCCCCTGGCAACCAATAATCTACTCTCTGTCCCTGTGAATTTGCCTATTCTGGACATTTCACTTAGATGCAATCATACAACGTGTGGTCTTTGTGTCTGGCTTTCGCTCAGCACAATGTTTCTAAAGTTCATCCATGTTGTAGCAGGTATTTAGTACTTAATTCATTTTTATGGCCAAATAATATTCCATTGTGTTGATAGTCCGCATTTTGTGTATCCATTCAGCTGTCTATGAGCACGTGGGCTGTTCTCACATTTTGGTGATTGTGAACAGAAGCACGTGTACCTTGACGTCTGCATCTTGCTGTCATCTGTGGGCCCCTCTGAGGGCAGCTCTCTGCGAATGTTGGGCTGTGAGCAGGTCTTCCGGCATCTACCCCACCTCCCAACCCACCGCAGCCCAGGGAACCTTTGTGTGGTCTGGCGGGGGGCTTGGACTCATCAGTCACCACCTCAAACAGAGAGGGTCCACTGGAGTTATTTTGTTTCCTCTCAGGGGCTAGGCCTTTACAACTCAGACACCAGAATCTGCTCCTTTTTCTCTGTTTTCTGCTAATACATCCGTAAGGCAGAGAGCAAGACGAGCCAGGGAAAACGGAAGACACTAGAAGATGGGGGACATGAGGGAACAAAGGTGACAGTTCGAAAACATGAGCCTACCTACTTTCATTTTTACTTATTCTCTTGATGACAACTTGTACACATGATTGGAGGGTGGGACAAGGTGGGACATGGAAGCCACGGCCCAGGAAAATGCGGAGGGGAGATCGGGAGGGGCCCTCTTCCCCCTCATCAGGGCCAGTCTGCCCAGGCCCTGATATGAAGCAGGAAGGGGAGAGGCAGTGTGTGTGTATGTGGAGCAGGGGGGCAACCCCACTTAGACAAGCAGACCCAGGTGGTTCTTCTTTACCAAGGGAGATGGGCAAATTGTGATCGCCAGTTCTGGAAAAGGTAGCCAGTGGGCCTTGGCAGGGGAAATCTCTCCCCAAGTCCACAAAAATCCACATGCAGGGAATCCTCCATAAGCCTGTGGATCAACGAACAAACTACGTCAAGGTAGGATTTTAATGGCCTGGGATCCTTTGATCCATTGAGTCCTCTAGTTACGGAAAGGAAACCCTCTGCTCTCCTCTCTGATCCACCTGCCCTTTGCTAGAGTCTAAGTCGGCTGTTCCCGCGAACACAAGCAGCCCCACCCAACTCACCGCATTTGGGATTCAGTATTTACTGAGATGAAAAGATTTTTTTTTGATAAATTTATTTATTTATTTAGGCTGCATTGGGTCTTCTTTGCTGCGTGCGGGCTTTCTCTACTTGTGGTGAGCGGGGGCTATTCTTTGTTGTAGGTTGCAGAGCACAGGCTCTAGGCGCGCGGGCTTCAGTAGTTGTGGCTCACGGGCTTAGTTGCTCTGCGGCATGTGGGATCTTCCCGGACCAGGGCTCGAACCCGTGTCCCCTGCATTGGCAGGCGGATTCTCAACCACTGCGCCACCAGGGAAGTCCCTCACTTCTTTTTTTTTTTTTTTTTTTTTTGCGGTACGCGGGCCTCTCACTGTTGTGGCCTCTCCCGTTGCGGAGCACAGGCTCTGGACGCGCAGGCTCAGCGGCCATGGCTCACGGGCCCAGCCGCTCCGCGGCATGTGGGATCTTCCCGGACCGGGGCACGAACCCGTGTCCCCTGCATCGGCAGGCGGACTCTCAACCACTGCGCCACCAGGGAAGCACTTCTTTTATTTATTTATTTATTTATTTTATTTTAAAGGGGACCAACATTGGTTTCCCAAGTTTGTTTTGTTTTTTCTTCTTTAGATCCTTTTTTTTTTTAAAAAAAAATTGAAGTACAGTTGATTTATGATGTTGTGTTAGTTTCTGGTGTACAGCAAAGTGATTCAGTTATATATACATATATATGTATTTCTTTTTCAGATTCTTTTCCATATAGTTTATTATAAGATATTGAATATAGTTCCCTGTGCTATACAGTAGGACCTTGTTGTTTATCTATTTTATCAATATATATAGTAGTGTGTATATATTAATCCCAAACTCCTAATTTATCCCTCCCTCCTCCCCCTTCCCCCTTTGGTAACCATAAGTTTGTTTTCTCTGACTGTGGGTCTGTTTCTGTTTTGTAAATAAGTTCACTTGTATTATTTTTTAGATTCCACATATAAGTGATATATTTGTCTTACTTCACTTAGTATGATAATCTCTAGGTCCACCCATGTTTCTGCAAATGGCATTATTTCGTTCTTTCTTATGGCTGAATAGTCCATTGTATATATGTACCACATCTTCTTTACCCATTCATCTGTTGATGGACATTCAGGTTATTTCCATGTCTTGGCTATTGTAAATAGTGCTGGTATGAACATGGGTGCGTGTATTTTTTGAATTAGAGTTTTCTCCAGGTATTTGCCCAGGAGTGGGATTGCTGGATCATATGGTAAATCTATTTTTAGTTTTTTAAGGAACCTCCCTACTGTTTTCCATAGTGCCTGCACCAATTTACATTCCCACCAACAGTGTAGGAGGATTCCCTTTTCTCCATGCCCCCTCCAGCATTTATTTTTTGTAGACCTTTTTTTTTTAATATTTATGTATTTATTTGGTTGCCCTGGGTCTTAGTTATGGCACGTGGGCTCCTTAGTTGCAGCAGGCAGGCTCCTTAGTTGTGGCATGCGAACTCTTAGTTGCAGCATGCATGTGGGATCTAGTTCCCTGACCAGGGATCGAACCCGGGCCCCCTGCATTGGGAGCGCAGAGTCTTATCCACTGCACCACCAGGGAAGTCCCTGTAGACTTTTTTTTTTTTTATCTAACTAAAATGATGAACTGTTTTTTATCTTTTTTTTAATTGGAGTATAATTGCTTTACAATGTTGTGTTAGTTTCTGCTGTACAATGAAGTGAATCAGCTATATGTATACCTATACCCCCTCCCTCTTGGAAAGCCCTCCCACCCATCTAGGTCACACAGAGCACTGAGCTGAGCTCCCTGTGCTATACAGCAGGTTCCCACTAGCTATCTATTTTACACATGGTAGTATATTTATGTCAAACCTAATCTCCCTATTCGTCCCACACTCCCCTTCCCCCACTGTGTCCACATGTCCGTTCTCTACATCTACGTCTCTATTCCTGCCCTGCAGATAGGTTCATCTGTACCATTATTCTAGGTTCCACATATATGCGTTAATATACGATATTTGTTTTTCTCTTTCTGACTTACTTCAGTCTGTATGACAGACTCAACAAATGACCCAATTTTGTTCCTTTTTAATGGCTGAGTAATATTCCATTGTATATATGTACCACATCTTCTTTATCCATTCATCTGTTGTTGAACATTTAGGTTGTTTCCATGTTCTGGCTATTGTAAATAGTGCTGCAATGAACACTGGGGTACATGTGTCCTTTTGAATTATGGTTTTCTTTGGGTATACTCCCAGTAGTGGGATTGCTGGGTCATATGGGAGCTCTATTTTTAGCTTTTTAAGGAACCTCCATACTGTTCTCCGGAGTGGCTGTACCAATTTATATTCCCACCAACAGTGTAGGAGGGTCCCCTTTTCTCCACACCCTCTCCAGCATTTATTGTTTGTAGATTTTTTGATGATGGCCATTCTGACTGGTGTGAGGTGATACCTCATTGTAGTTTTGATTTGCATTTCTCTAATAGTGATGTTGAGCATCTTTTCATGTGCCTCTTGGCCATCTGTATGTCTTCTTTGGTGAGATGTCTATTTAGGTCTTCCTCCCAGTTTTTAATTGGGTTGTTTGTTTTTTTGATACTGAGCTCCATGAGCTGTTTGCATATTTTGGAGATTAATCCTTTGTCCGTTGCTTCGTTTGCAAATATTTTCTCCCATTCTGAGGGTTGCATTTTCGTCTTGTTTATGGATTCCTTTGCTGTGCAAAAGCTTTTAAGTTTAATTAGGTCCCATTTGTTTATTTTTGTTTTTATTTTCATTATTCTAGGATGTGGGTCAAAAAAGATCTTGCTGTGGTTTATGTCAAAGAGTGTTTTTCCTATGTTTTCCTCTAAGAGTTTTATAGTATCCGGTCTTACATTTAGGTCTTTTTTTTTTTTTTTAACATCTTTATTGGGGTATAATTGCTTTACAATGGTGTGTTAGTTTCTGCTTTATAACAAAGTGAATCAGTTATACATATACATATGTTCCCATATCTCTTCCCTCTTGCGTCTCCCTCCCTCCCACCCTCCCTATCCTACCCCTCCAGGCTGTCACAAAGCACCGAGCCAATATCCCTGTGCCATGCAGCTGCTTCCCACTAGCTATCTACCTTACTACGTTTGTTAGTGTGTATATGTCCATGACTCTCTCTCGCCCTGTCATAGCTCACCCTTCCCCCTCCCCATAACCTCAAGTCCGTTCTCTAGTAGGTCTGTGTCTTTATTCCTGCCTTACCCCTAGGTTCTTCATGACATTTTTTTTTCTTAAATTCCATATATATGTGTTAGCATACAGTATTTGTCTTTCTCTTTCTGAC
Source organism: Pseudorca crassidens (assembly GCF_039906515.1). Classification (NCBI taxonomy): domain Eukaryota; kingdom Metazoa; phylum Chordata; class Mammalia; order Artiodactyla; family Delphinidae; genus Pseudorca; species Pseudorca crassidens. Next base: position 97,137,490 of record NC_090317.1, read on the forward strand.
TTACTTCACTCTGTATGACAGACTCTAGGTCTATCCACCTCATTACAAATAGCTCAATTTCGTTTCATTTTATGGCTGAGTAATATTCCATTGTATATATGTGCCACATCTTCTTTATCCATTCATCCAATGATGGGCACTTAGGTTGTTTCCATCTCTGAGCTATTGTAAATAGAGCTGCAATGAACATTTTGGTACATGACTCTTTTTGAATTTTGGTTTTCTCAGGGTATACGCCCAGTAGTGGGATTGCTGGGTCATATGGTAGTTCTATTTGTAGTTTTTTAAGGAACCTCCATACTGTTCTCCATAGTGGCTGAACCAATTCACATTCCCACCAGCAGTGCAAGAGTGTTCCCTTTTCTCCACACCCTCTCCAGCATTTATTGTTTCTAGATTTTTTGATGATGGCCATTCTGACTGGTGTGAGATATCTCATTGTAGTTTTGATTTGCATTTCTCTAATGATTAATGATGTTGAGCATTCTTTCATGTGTTTGTTGGCAGTCTGTATATCTTCTTTGGAGAAATGTCTATTTAGGTCTTCTGCCCATTTTTGGATTGGGTTGTTTGTTTTTTTGTTATTGAGCTGCATGAGCTGCTTGTAAATTTTGGAGATTAATCCTTTGTTGGTTGCTTCATTTGCAAATATTTTCTCCCATTCTGAGGGCTGTCTTTTTGTCTTTTTATGGTTTCCTTTGCTGTGCAAAAGCTTTGAAGTTTCATTAGGTCCCATTTGTTAATTTTTGTTTTTCTTTCCATTTCTCTAGGAGGTGGGTCAGAAAGGATCTTGCTGTGATTTATGTCATAGAGTGTTCTGCCTATGTTTTCCTCTAGGAGTTTGATAGTTTCTGGCCTTACATTTAGGTCTTTAATCCATTTTGAGTTTATTTTTGTGTATGGTGTTGGAGAATGTTTTAGTTTCATTCTGTTAATATAGCTGTTCAGTTTTCCTAGCACCACTAGGTGGTGTATGTATGTTCCATTGTATGTTCTTGCCTCCTTTGTCATAAATTAGGTGACCATATGTGCGTGGGTTTATCTCTGAGCTTTCTATCCTGTACCTTTGATCTATCTTTCTGTTTTTGTGCCGGTACCATATTGTCTTGATTGTTGTAGCTTTGTAGTATACTATAAAGTCAGGGAACCTGATCCCTCCTGCTCCGTTTTTCTTTCTCAAGATTGCTTTGTCTATTTGGGGTTTTCTGTGTTTCCATACAAATTATAAAAAAATTTTTTCTAATTCTGTGAGGAATGCCATTGGTAATTTGATAGGGATTGTATTGAATCTGTATATTGCTTTGGACAGTATGGTCATTTTCACAATATTGATTCTTCCAATCCAAAAACATGGTATGTTTCTCCATCTGCTTATGTCATCTTTGATTTCTTTCATCAGTGTTTTATAGTTTTCTGAGTACAAGTCTTTTGCCTCCTTAGGTAGGTTTATTCCTAGGTATTTTATACTTTTTCTTGTGATGGTGAATGGGATTGTTTCCTTAATTTCACTTTCTGATTTTTCATTGTTAGTGTATAGGAATGCAAGAGATTTCTGTGCATTAATTTTGTATCCTGCTACTTTACCAAATTCATTGATTAGCTCTAGTAGTTTTCTGGTGGCATCTTTAGGATTTCCTATGTATAGTATCATGTCATCTGCAAACAGTGACAGTTTTACTTCTTTTCCAATTTGTATTCCTTTTCTTTCTTTTTCTGCTCTGATTGCCGTGGCTAGGACTTCCAAAACTATGTTGAATAAGAGTGTCGAAAGTGGACATCCTTTGTCTTGTTCCTGATCTTAGTGGAAATGCTTTCAGTTTTTCAGCATTGAGAATGATGTTTGCTGTGGGTTTGTCATATATGACCTTTATTATGTTGAGGTGGGTTCCCTCTATGCCCACTTTCTGGAGGGTTTTTATCATAAATGGGTGTTGAATTTTGTCAAAAGCTTTTTCTGCATCTATTGAGATCATCATATGGTTTTTATTCTTCAATTTGTTAATATGGTGTATCCATTGATTGATTTGCATATATTGAAGAATCCTTGCATCCCTGGGATAAATCCCACTTAATCATGGAGTGTGATCCTTTTAATGTCTTGTTGGATTCTGTTTGCTAGTGTTTTTTTTTTTTTTTTTTTTTTTTGCGGTACGTGGGCCTCTCACTGCTGTGGCCTCTCCCGTTGCGGAGCACAGGCTCCGGATGCGCAGGCTCAGCGGTCATGGCTCACAGGCCCAGCCACTCCGCGGCATGCGGGATCTTCCCGGACTGGAGCACGAACCCGTGTCCCCTGCATCGGCAGGCAGACTCTCAACCACTGCGCCACCAGGGAAGCCCTGTTTGCTAGTATTTTGTTGAGGATTTTCGCATCTATGTTAGTCAGTGATATTGGTTGGTAATTTTCTTTTTTTGTGATATCTTTGTCTGGTTTTGGTATCAGGGTGATGGTGGCCTCGTAGAATGAGTTTGGGAGTGTTCCTCCCTCTGCAATTTTTTGGAAGAGTTTGAGAAGGATAGGTGTTAGCTCTTCTCTAAATATTTGATAGAATTCGCTGGTGAAGCCATCTGGTCCTGGACTTTTATTAGTTGCAAGATATTTTTATTACAGTTTCAATTTCATTACTTGTGATAGGTCTGTTTATTTTTTTATTTTTTAAATTTATTTAATTTATTTTATTTTTGGCTGCGTTGGGTCTTCATTGTTGCGCATGGGCTTTCTCTAGTTGCTACGAGTGGGGGCTACTCTTCGTTGCAGTGTGTGGGCTTCTCATTGTGGTGGCTTCTCCTGTTGTGGAGCACGGGCTCTAGGCACGCGGCTTCAGTAGTTGTGGCGTGTGGACTTAGTTGCTCCACATCATGTGGGATCTTCCCAGACCAGGGATCGAACCCATGTCCCCTGCATTGGCAGGCGGATTCTTAACTACTGTGCCACCAGGGAAGTCCTCATAGGTCTGTTTATATTTTCTAATTCTTCCTCGTTCAGTCTTGGAAAGTTGTACCTTTCTAAGAATTTGTCCACTTCTTCCAGGTTGTCCATTTTATTGGCATAGAGTTGCTTGTAGTAGTCTCTTAGGGTGCTTTGTATTTCTGTGGTGTCCATTGTAACGTCTCTTTTTTCATTTCTAATTTTATTGATTTGAGTCCTCTCCCTCTTTTCCTTGATGAGTCTGGCTAATGGTTTATCTATTTTGTTTATCTTCTCAAAGAACCAGCTTTTAGTTTTATTGATCTTTGCTGTTGTTTTCTTTGTTTCTATTTCATTTGTTTCTGCTCTGATATTTATGATTTCTTTCCTTCTGCTAACTTTGGGTTTTATTTGTTCTTCTTTCTCTAGTTCCTTTAGGTGTAAGGTTAGATTGTTTGTTTGAGATGTTTGTTGTTTCTTGAGGTAGGATTGTATTGTGATAAACTTCCCTCTTAGAACTGCTTTTGCTGCATCCCATAGGTTTTGGATTGTCATGTTTTCATTGTCATTTGTCTCTAGGTATTTTTTTATTTCCTCTTTGATTTCTTCAGTGATCTCTTGGTTATTTAGTAACGTATTGTTTAGCCTCCATGTGTTTGTGTTTTTTACGTTTTTTTCCCTGTAATTCATTTCTAATCTCATAGTGTTGTGGTCAGAAAAAGATGCTTGATATGATTTCACTTTTCTTAAATTTACTGAGGCTTGATTTGTGACCCAAGATGTGATCTATCACGGAGAACGTTCCGTGCGCACTTGAGAAGAAAGTGTAATCTGCTGTTTTTGGAGGGAATGTCCTATAAATATCAATTAAATCTCTCTGGTCTATTGTGTCATTTAAAGCTTCTGTTTCCTTATTTATTTTCATTTTGGATGATCTGTCCATTGGTGTAAGTGAGGTGTTAAAGTCCCCCACTATTATTGTGTTACTGTCAATTTCCTCTTTTATAGCTGTTAGCAGTTGCCTTATGTATTGAGGTGCTCCTATGTTGGGTGCATATATATTTCTAATTGTCATATCTTTTTCTTTGATTGATCCGTTGATCATTATGTAGTGTCCTTCCTTGTCTCTTGTAACATTCTTTATTTTAAAGTCTATTTTATCTGATATGAGTAGTGCTACTCCAGCTATCTTTTGATTTCCATTTTCATGGAATATCTTTTTCCATCCCCTCACTTTCAGTCTGTATGTGTCTCTAGGTCTGAAGTGGGTCTCTTGTAGACAGCATATATATGGGTCTTTTTTTTTGTATCCATTCAGCAAGCCTGTGTCTTTTGGTTGGAGCATTTAATCCATTCACGTTTAAGGTAATTATCGATATGTATGTTCCTATTACCATTTTCTTAATTGTTCTGGGTTTCTTTTTGTAGGTCCTTTTCTTCTCTTGTGTTTCCCACTTAGAGAAGTTCCTCATTCTTCCTCAGTTTGACCAGAGAAGTGCTCAGAGTATGAGGTTTGGGGACCAGCCTAAGGTTTAGAAACCTCTTCCCTGACCTCCCCACCAGGACCCCTGGAATCTTCTCATCTGGTTATCTTGTTTCCTTCTTCAATTATGATTCCCAGTTTGCTTTTAAATTTTTTTATTTATCTTTTTAATTTAATTTTTGTTTTATATTGGAGTATAGTTGATTTACAATGTTGTGTTAGTTTCAGGTATACAGCAAAGTGATTCAGTTATGTATATACATATATTCATTCTTTTTCAGATTCTTTTCCCATATAGGTTATTAGAGAATATTGAGTAGAGTTCTCTGTGCTATACAGTAGGTCCTTGTTGATTATCTATTTTATATACAGTAGTGTGTATATGTTAATCCCAATCTCCTAATTTATCCTTTCCCCCACATTTCCCTTTTGGTAACCATAAATTTGTTTTCAAAGTCTGTGAGTCTATTTCTGTTTTGTAAATAAGTTCATTTGTACCTTTTTTTTTTCTTAGATTCCACATATAAGTGATACTATATGATATTTGTCTTTCTCTGTGTGACTTCACTTAGTATGATAATCTCTAGGTCCATCCATGTTGCTGCAAATGGTATTATTTCATTCTTTTTTGTGGCTGAGTGATATTCCATTGTATATGTGTACCACATCATTTTTTTTTTTTTTGGCTGTGCCCTCAGCAGTGAGAGCACAGAGTCCTAACCAGTGGACCACGAGGGAATTCCCTGTACCACATCTTTTGTATCCATTCCTCTGTTGATGGACATTCAAGTTGCTTTCATATCTTGGCTATTGTAAATAGTGCTGCTATGAACGTTGGGGTGCATGTATCTTTTCAAATTAGAGTTTTCTCCAGATATATGCCCAGGAGTCGGATATCTGGATCATATGGTAGCTTTGTTTGTGTTTTTTCCAGAGAATTTTTTTAGCAGTTTTTACATTTTTATGTATTTATTTATTTAAAAATTTTATGTAGTTTTGGCTTCGTCGGGTCTTCGCTGCAGCACACAGGTTCTATGTTGAGGCATGCGGGATCTTTTGTTGTGGCGCATGGGCTCTTCGTTGTGGTGCGTGGGCTTCTCTCTAGTTGTGGAGTGCAGATTTTCTCTTGTTGTGGCACACAGGCTCCAGGGTGCGTGGGCTCTGTAGTTGTGGTGCGCGGGTTCCAGAGCATGTGGACTCTGTAGTTTACAGCCTGTGAACTCAGTAGTTGTGGCACGTGGGCTTAGTTGTCCTGCAGCATGTGGGATCTTAGTTTCCTGACCAGGGATCAAACCCACGTCCCCTGCATTGTAAGGTGGATTCTTTACCACTGGACCACCAAGGAAGTCCCCATATGGTAGTTCTATTTTAGTTTTCTAAGGAACCTCCGTACTGTTCTCCACAGTGGTTGTATTAATTTACATTTCCACCAACAGTGAAGGAGGGTTCCCTTTTCTCCACATCCTCTCCAGAATTTATTGTTTGTAGATTTTGTGATGATGGCCATTCTGACTGGTGTGAGGTGATGTCTCATTGTAGGTTTTTTTTTTTTTTTTGCGGTACGCGGGCCTCTCACTGCTGTGGCCTCTCCTGTTGCAGAGCACAGGCTCCGGACACGCAGGCTCAGCGGCCATGGCTCACGGGCCTAGCCGTTCCGCGGCATGTGGGATCTTCCTGGACCGGGACATGATCCCGCGTCCCCTACATCGGCAGGCGGACTCTCAACCACTGCGCCACCAGGGAACCCCCTCATTGTAGTTTTGATTTGCATTTCTCTAATAATTAGTGATGTTGAGCATCTTTTCATGTGTCTTTTGGCCATCTGTATGTCTTCTTTGGAGAAATGTCTATTTTGATCTGCTCATTTTTTTTTTTTTTTTTTTTGCGATATGCGAGCCTCTCACTGTTGTGGCCTCTCCCATTGCGGAGCACAGGCTCCGGACACGCAGGCTCAGTGGCCATGGCTCAGGGCCCAGCCGCTCCGCGGCATGTGGGATCTTCCCGAACCAGGGCACGAACCTGTGTCCCCTGCATCGGCAGGCGGACTCTCAACCACTGCGCCACCAGGGAAGCCCTCTGCCCATTTTTTGATTGGGTTGTTTGTTTTTTTTGATATTGAGCTGCATGAGCTGTTTGTCTATTTTGGAGATTAATCTCTTGTCAGTTGCTTCATTTGCAAATGTTTTCTCCCATTCTGTGGGTTGTCTTTTCATCTTGTTTATGGTTTTCTTTGCTGTGCAAAAGCTTTTAAGTTTAATTAGGTTCCATTTTTTTACTTTCGTTTTTACTCTAGGAGGTGGATCCAAAAAGATATTGCTGCGATTTATGTCAAAGAGTGTTCTGCCTATGTTTGCTTCTAAGAGTTATATAGTATCCTGGCCTTACATTTAGGTCTTTAATCCATTTTGAGTTTATTTTTGTGTATGGTGTTAGAGAATGTTCTAATTTCATTCTTTTACATGTAGCTGTCTAGTTTTCCTAGCACCACTTATTGAAGAGACTGTCTTTCCTCCATTGTACATTCTTGCCTCCTTTGTCATAGATTAATTGACCATAGGTGCATGGGTTTATTTCTGGGCTTTCTATCCTGTTCCATTGATCTATATTTCTGTTTTTGTTCCAGTACCATACTGTTTTGATTACTGTAGCTTTGTAGTATAGTCTGAAGTCAGGGAGCCTGATTCCTCCAGCTCCGTTTTTCTTTCTTAGGATTGCTTTGGCTATTTCAGGGTCTTTTGTGTTTCCATACAAATTTAAAATTTTTTTGTTCTAGTTCTGTGAAAAATGCCATTGGTAATTTGATAGGGATTGCATTGAATCTGTACATTGCCTTGGTATTCCCAGTTTGCTTTTTTTCAAATTGAAGTATAGATGATTTCCAGTTTGCTTAAAAAAACTTTATTGAGGAATAATTGACAAATATAATTATATTTAAAGTGTACAACATGATTATTTGATATACATACACATTATAGAATGATTACCAAGATCAAGATAATTAACACATCCATCACCTCACATAGTTAACATAGTTAACTCTTTTTGGGTATGTGTGTGGTGAGAATACTTATAATCTACCCTCGCTGTCTTTCAAGTATCCAGTACTGTATTATTAGCTACAGTCAGCGTGCTGTACATTACAGCCTCAGAACTTATTCTTCTTGTAGCTACAAATTTGTACCCTTTGACCTACAGCACCCCTTACCCTCCTTCTGCCCATTTTTCTTTGTCAGGCATTCATAGGGTCTTCGGCTAATTAGAAATCATACTGCTCAAATTAGAACATCTTATAGCTTCTAGAAATCTCTACGTTAGTATATTAGTGTGAGCCACCTTTATTTTCCCCTGCAAGAGCCAATTTATGGGGAAAAATAATGCTCCGGGGCTGCCTGTATTTGCATTCCAAATGAAAATAACTTTGAGTCCTGTGGGGGGAATATGTATTTTCTTCCAGGGGAGTATGCCTGTGCAGTCAAGTAGATTTACGCTCATGAGCAACCGGTGCTACTTGCCAGTTACTAAAATGTTAATATCGGCAGAATTGAAAACTGGTCACATAGAGGCAGCTTTCTAATTTTTTTATCCTCAAATTATTTGATAGGCTGAAGGTCTAGATAAATAGAAGAACATAAAACCATTTATTACAAGCAGTAGGCTGCATCTCTCCCCCTTTGATCAATCAGTTGGATTTGTTTTGGTGCACTACAGGAAGCCAGCTTATTAAGAATTCTGCTTTTTGTTAGTACATTGCAAACTGTACATTTCAGTCAGAACTCAGATGGTTTCCACGGTGTAGCCATAAAGGCCAGTGCTCAAAACAGCTGCTGTCCCCAGGGAGTGAGGGCTTCCTAACAGGTCCTTAAGGGACCCCAGAGTGAATCTACTGGAATCATTCTTTTTGGGGGCTTTAAAAAAAATTACAAAAATAAGTGCTTATGTGTTATCAGGCAGATTTTTACATCCAGATCATAACTTAAATTACTGTGTGGTTGACACTTCTATTAACTAAATCACTCGTGTCCTAGATGACTAAAGCTATGATACAAAGAATTTGATTCCTTTGATTCTTAGGTGCCTGAGTTTGCATCTGGAGTCAAACTGCCCAGGTTGGAACCCCTGAGAAAGCACTGTTAACTAACAGTGGTAACTGTTAGTTACCACTGTGTTCTGGCTACTAGTACAGAGGGACTTACAGAAAGGACCAGAAGAGGGTAAGGGGGTTAGCAAGATGTCAAATATGGGAACTTATTAATGATTCGGCAGAGGAGGAACAGACACAGGGTACAGAAAACTTGGAGAAACCACATGATCTAGGAGATGCTTCAGAATTCATTCCCTTATGTTTGTCGTTTCAGGCGAGAATATTCCTTACCATAGCAAGACTAAGTACAATTGTCTGCCAGGGCTTAATTCTTAAATGGGTTTTCATTGTTAAAAAATGACAAAAAAGTCTAAGTGGCGCTTTCTGTGGAATCTGCAGCATTGCAGAGCCCATTTATCAGAGGCCATGAAAGCTACAGAAGTTCTCCTTATCTTATTTTCTGCATTTCTAGTTTTATGCAATTTCATTAGATTTTTCTGCTTTGGTAGTGAATTTAGAAGGGAGAAGAAAAAAAATCACATATTTAAAAATATAACCCTTACTACAATTTACTCGCCAATAATTAATAACTTTAATCCCTGCAGCGCAGTTTTTCTAACTGCAATATATTTAACACATTACATTGTGCAAATTTAAAGCTCAATTTTTCCTTTGTTTCCTTTGAAGATAGTGTAACCTGTTTCTGGACAAAAACATCTTCAATATTCTCTCCTCTGGGTATGTAGCATTAATCTTGTGGGGAGAGAACTGGTTAACAAATTGTATCTGGCACAGCCATGAAAACGCCAGTGATCTCTTCAAAGAAATAAAACCATGTATTTTTGTCCCCAGTTCTGCAGATGAAACATTTCATGGTTAAACGCTGACAGATTACGCAGTCAACAGTCATGACACAGGAGCCGCAGCCATCAGTACCGTTCATAAACCATGGAGTACGTTTGAAATGCTACCTCCTGTTTATTTATTTGAGCAATAGTTTAATACAAAGAAGGCAATTGCTCATTTTTCTCTCTCCCTGCTGAGCAACCCCAGGAAAGTCACTTAAGCTCTTTGAGCTGAAATTTCTTCATGTGTATGATGAGAATATTCTGTCTACCTCATATGATTATGAGGATTAGGGCTGTCCTGCTCGCTGAGGTTGAAATATCCAGTCTTCTCATGTCTTCCTATCCTGTAGAAGAGAGCAAATAAATATAATACTATCTTGTGATATCACTTAGCAAATCAACAGGGAAAAATCCCCACAGGATTTTATGCAAACATAGAACTGGATTTTATGTTTGTTATGCAGACATAGAGCAAAGCTAACTGCCATTAGTCCTCCATGAAAATCGTCCCCCAAGCGTTACCAAGAATCGCTTGGTGAACTAGTTAGGCCAATGTTCCAGAAGATCCTTTGTGCTAATTTCAGCAACAAAGCCAAATTTAAACATAAAAGCATACCCTCAAAGTTGTGACACCCCCATGTTTTCTTTGCTTTTCTTCAAAAAGGAGGGGTGCCTAAACAACACCAGAGCACACTGCATTTGTTGCTCGAAAGCAAATTACATGTTCTCAAAACACCTTGGCTAAATATAAATTAAGTTGTGTTTCTTTCTGAGATGGAAATTGCTTTTGGCTGCTTACCCAACCATGCTTTTTGCTAAACTCTGGGCTTTGTTTTTGCTTTTTATTGAAGCAGGTTTATAAACACCAGAGGCAAAATGCACCAACTCGAACAGATGGCTAAAGTGCTATTTCGTTCGTCATTATTTGTTCGGGGAATATTGCAAAGTCGGGCTGCTGGGATTGCAGCCTTACAGCTAGAGGAATTGTCTTGGGCAGAAACAAAGCCCCTAGTTGCAAAGCTTGGGCTCAGTACTTTCCTTTTCTAAAAAGGAACATTCAGCAAAGAAACCATCCTCTTCTTGCCCATGGGACTCTTCCCAAGGTGAGAAAAATCAGATGACTAGAAATCTTGTTTCTATGAATGGGGGAAGGCAGTGTTGACAAAAATAATCAATAAACAATCTATAATAGGAATAGAAAAGAGTTTTATTTGAGCCAAACTGAGGACTATAGCCCGGGAGACAGCCTCTCAGATAACTCCAGAGGAGCATGGTTTTCAGCATAGTTTTATATCTTGTCAGAACAAAGAACATTAAACGGGTCAGGGATACATTCCTTCAAGGTTTAAAAAAAAAAAAAAAACAGATCAGCACATACACAGCAAGTCAGTATGGCGTCAGCACATGGGAAGGGAGTCTTATCAACAAAGGAGTACCAGCATGAGCGTCCCAGGAAGGGTGGCCTTTAATCTTTACTTTTAACATGGACTTTGTTTACTTCTAGTCAATGTGCCCTTCTCTGTAATAATTAAAGCAGATGTACAATGTATGTTTCATAAGCCACAAACAGGCTGTTTTAGTTAGCATGAAATTCGAGTTAAATCGTGTATAAGCCAGAACGACTTCCCCATACCTCAATATGTGAAACCTTCTTCCATCAGCAGTCATGTCATATCCCACGTCCATGGAGAAGAAAACCATTTCTAACCCAGAACGCTGTGACCACTTCTGGAGAAACACTGTCAATTCCTTTGGGCCTCTGACACCTTTGCCTAGAAAATACTACACTATGGTCGTTTTGCTCACACGATGCGTTGTCGATGTTCCTGAATTTACCAAATCTTTTTCTTTTTTCATGGGTTTCTTTGAGTAAGATCCTCGTGCTCCTTCTCTGGAGAAACCCGACTTCCGCTCTTGCCTGTGAAATGCCCAGTGTCAGGTTGCTGTGGCTCCTGCACTGGCCACCTGGCAGCAGGGCTGGGCACCATCACAAACGGAGCCTGAAGGACGTGCCCTGAGTCACGACCGTGGTGGCTTCTGAAGCAGGGGACGGGAATGGGGCTGAGGATCGTGGGGAAACGGGGGCTTTATTGTAGTACCTGATTTCTTTTTATTTATTTATTTATTATTTTATATTTATTTTTGGTCGCGTTGGGTCTTCGTTGCTGCCGCACGGGCTCTCTCTAGTTGCGGCGAGCGGGGGCTACTCTTCGTTGCATTGCGCGGGCTTCTCATTGTGGTGGCTTCTCTTGTTGCGGAGCACGGGCTCTAGGCGCGCAGGCTTCAGTAGCTGTGGCTCGCGGGCTCTAGAGTGCAGGCTCAGTAGTTGTGGCGCACGGGCTTAGTTGCTCCGCGGCATGTGGGATCTTCCCGGACCAGGGCTCGAACCCACGTCTCTTGCACTGGCAGGTGGATTCTTAACCACTGCGCCACCAGGGAAGTCCAGTATCTGATTTCTTTTTTTTTTTTTTTTTTTTGCGGTACGCAGCCTCTCCCTGTTGTGGCCTCTCCCGTTGTGGAGCACAGGCTCCGGACGCGCAGGCTCAGCGGCCATGGCTCACGGGGCCAGCCGCTCCGCGGCATGTGGGATCTTCCCGGACCGGGGCACGAACCCGTGTCCCCTGCATCGGCAGGCGGACTCTCAACCACTGCGCCACCCAGGGAAGCCCTGGTATCTGATTTCTTTTAACGAAAATAATACTTGAAGCAAATATGCCAGTTCTGGGTAATAGGTACCTGGGTGTTTGTCTACTTCTCTATAAAGTTTGGCAAACCACCACCCCTCCTATTTTTAAGAATAGCAGTACACTATGGAAATGGTTTTCAAACCTGACTGCAGTTACATGTGGAACTTTAAAAAATGTTTCAGATTCCTGGGCCTGCCACACCTATACTCAGTTTCCAAGAGTGGGACCCAGAAACTGGGTTTCTTAAAAAGCTCCCTAGATGTTCCTCATTCAGCCAGTCCAGTGTTAGCCCTCAGCTTTGAAACACCACTAACTTGCAAAAGTCATTCTATGTATACTTATAAGTACTATAATACAATCCTATGGATAACCCCAAACTGTGTTAACTTACACTGCTGGGTTGTTGGATTTTTTTTAGTCTTTTTTGTGAAAACTGGGTCAAAACTCATTTGATAACATATAGACTAGGATCCTTGTGCAGTTTTAGAGCTAAAGTTTTAAACTTTTTTTTTTTTAATAATTTATTTTATTTATTTATTTTTGCTGTGTTGCGTCTTCGTTTCTGTGCGTGGGCTTTCTCTAGCTGTGGCGAGCGGGGGTCACTCTTCATCGCGGTATGTGGGCCTCTCACTATCGCGGCCTCTCCTGTTGCGGAGCACAGGCTCCAGACGCGCAGGCTCAGTAGCTGTGGCTCACGGGCCTAGCCTCTCCGTGGCATGTGGGATCCTCCCAGACCAGGGCTCGAACCCGTGTGCCCTGCATTAGCAGGCAGATTCTCAACCACTGCGCCACCAGGGAAGCCCAAGTTTTAAACTTTAATAGCTTAGATTACAACACAATCTGTAAATGGCCTTTCAATATAAACGGAATTTCCTTTTCGGTCTGTAGCTTTAATTCTGCCAGGTTTAGGCCAGTTCAACTCGACAATAGCATCTTTTTCATGGTAGGATTGGATATTATCGAATTGTACACAAGATTTCTTTTGATTGTCCTCGTTTTTAGCCGTTTCTTTTCCAATGTTCACTCAATTTAAAATTTTTATTTTATTAATTTTATTTATTTATTTTTTGGCTGCGCAGCTTGTGGGATCTTAGTTCCCTGACCAGGAATGAAACCCAGGCCTGCAGTAGAAGCACAGAGTCCTAACCCCTGGACCACAAGGGAATTCCCCCACATTCACTCAAAATGATTGTTTTGAAGGTAATGAGTTTAAGTCCACATATGCATACTTACATTTACATGTGCACAGTCACTCCTTGGCACTGATGCCCCAGTGGCACACGTGAAGTCCCTCACTTACTTCTTCTTCTTCTTATTACTACAATTATTTTGCCATTACCCCCATCCTCCATGAGATGGTAAGCAAACAAAATAAGGAAGTGAAATTAAATAGTTCTCTTTGTTATTTGACAGCAGCTTGGTAGCAGGTACCTAAACCTAATAAATCAAAACCAGGACAATTCTATGACCACCTATTGCTTTCTAGCAAGCATTTTTTTAAATTAACATCTTTATTGGAGTATAATTGCTTTATAATGGTGTGTTAGTTACTGCTTTATAACAAAGTGAATCAGCTAGACGCATACATATACCCCCCATAATCTTCTCCCTTTAGCAAGCATAGGTTATGGTTTGCTTCCATCATGACAGCTAAGACTAGGCTGTATTTTTCTCCTTCTTTTAAAATTTAAGATTGATTCTCTAACAGGTGAGAAGAACTTCCAGGTTGGAAGGGCCCTTCGGCCCCAGCTATCAGGACTGTGTTCGGGACGAGTGTGCCGGTGAGGCTGGCCCGCTTCAGGCTGGGCAGATTCTTTGCCCAACTCAGTAGGAATCATCAGGTACTCGTGGGACCCCTGTCACGTTCCAGTGTCCTACAGCCATGTTCCTGGGATACCTGTCACATGTCCAACAATGTCATACGTACATTTCAGTAAATAGCAAAAATTGAGAAGATTCCTCTCTTCTCAATGTAAAATTCTCTTATCCTCTGACTTGTTTATAGATTTACTGATATGGAAAGGCTTATTATAAGAGCAGAGCTGGAGACCTAGTGACCAGCTGTACTCATGTGAGGTGTCTCTGCTCTTTTTGGCTGGCTCCAGGCCTTTCTTAAGGGCCACTGCACAGCCCTTGCTGGTTCCTTGATTTTATAACATTAGAAAAAGGAAAGCAAGTTCAAGTCTATGGGAGCACTGGAATAGCAAAGAGTTCAATCTTTTCTTTCTTTCTTTCTTTTTTGTACTGCACCACGCGGCATGTGGGATCTTAGTTCCCCAATCAGGGATCAAACCTTGTACCCCCTGCAGTGGAAGCGTGGAGTTTTAACCACTGGACCACCAGGGAAATTCCTTAATCATTTTCACGGAAAATTAATACAAACAAATACAAAGAAAAGTAGACAAATTTGGACAAAATAATATTCCTTGAATGTGTTTATGTTCAAAATCTGAATAAGATATTAAAAAGTAAATACGAACAAGCAACTAAAAAGCCAACAATACAAACTATTTTGGGCCGTATCGAACCTATCCAGGTAACCAAGCTCAACGCAAGATTTTATTTACAGAAATCCTAAACTTACACTTTTTCGATTTTAATTTGAAGCTGAAAGATTTGACTGGTTGCCTTTCTTAAAACATGGAGGTTGCATTGTCTGTAAAGAAAACTGGCTTTTCTTATAAAAGACACAAATACATCTGAAAACCCCCAGCAAGGACATGCTGACCCTAGCATTTTTCTGGACCGAACACAAATGACTTTACACAGGGTTAAAGACTGTGCACTTAGTGACAGAGACCAGAGCTTTCCAGAGATGCAGTTGGGACTGAATCCCCCATATCAAGAGAGCAACTGAGACAATGCAATTTAAGGCATTATCGAAAGAGTTTGTGTCTGAGAGAGAAGTGTGCTTGACACGCAGAGCTTGTGCTCTGTTCGTTCTGATAACCGCCCTCACCTCCTTAATTGGCTACATTCATTTATTTCTTCGGGGCCCAAAACATGTTTGCTAAGTACTATTTCGGAATGACTGTTACAGTAAAATTAACTTCTGATGAAAACTCATTTTTTTAAACAAAATTTTATTTATTTATGGCTGTGTTGGGTCTTCATTTCTGTGCGTGGGCTTTCTCTAGTTGCGGCAAGTGGGGGCCACTCTTCATCGCGGTGCGCGGGCCTCTCACTGTCGCGCGCTCTCTTGTTGTGGAGCACAGGCTCCGGACGCGCAGGCTCCGGACGCGCAGGCTCAGCGGCCATGGCTCACGGGCCTAGTTGCTCCGCGGCATGTGGGATCTTCCCAGACCAGGGCTCGAACCCGTGTCCCCTGAATTGGCAGGCAGATTCTCAACCACTGTGCCACCAGGGAAGCCCATGATGGGAAACTCATTTTAACAAAGACCAGAGTGAAATGCAAATGAGAAAAATCCCTGGTCTGAGGCTACCCATGTGGAGTTTGAATTCAGACCATTCCAGAAAGGGTTATAAGGAGGTACGTCTTTAATCAAAATTACCATGGTTAGGTTTAATATGAATAAACAAGCTTTTTATTTTTTAATGGAGGAAAAATTCATAGTTGAGATCCAACTTAAAAACCATATGCAAAGACTGCTTTATTAGTTCTAGGCATTGCCATTTGGCTGGGCAAGAACACAGCTCACAGGCTACCTCTTCTGTTTGGTGTTGGACTGAAGTCACCCACTGGGGCCCATGACATCCATACTTTAGAGCTGCCGAGGACATGGCAGGGAGCGGTGCTGGGTCAGGATACATCCTGCTGTCACTTGGAAATATGAGTTGCCATTTTCTTTTCCCCAGGGACCTACGTTTTTTGAAGAGAACGTTAGCATCTTTTCTTCTCATTCCAAGAATTGGCTACAAGAAACCCCTCATCTGAGCTACCAGAAATGTGTGAGTATAGCTTTTCAAAGTGTACTTATTTTCAAATCAGAGCTAAGAAAAAGTAAAAGGCATATTTCAGTTCTCAAAGTTGTAACCCCACATCAAATTCTTAACTAAAGCTGTTCCTCAATGGGAGCTCACACTAAATGCATGGCAAAGGTCTACCTACAGTTAATGTAGAGAATAATTTAAAGTACAGGAGAGCTTCACTGGTGGCGCAGTGGTTGAGAGTCCGCCTGCCGATGCAGGGGACACGGGTTCGTGCCCCGGTCCGGGAAGATCCCACGTGCCGCGGAGGGGCTGGGCCCGTGAGCCATGGCCGCTGCGCCTGCGCATCCGGAGCCTGTGCCCCGCAATGGGAGAGGCCACAGCAGTTAGAGGCCCGTGTACCGCAAAAAAAAAAAAAAAAAAAAAAAAAAAAAGTTAAAAAGCATAGTCATTTTTTTAAAGTTGTAAATTAAGGCTGATTCTGTAAACAATACTAAAGAAACACTAAGCCTTTATCATTAAATAATTTTAATAAAATAAAAACATTTCCTTTCAAACAAAACCAAAAAAAAAAAAAGACTTAAATGTGAATTGCATATTGATAAGTTATCACTGCTGAAAAGCACCTGAAAATATAACTGCTGTTCTTGGTTACTTGGCATCATGCTTTTCTAAAGACAAAAACACAATGAGAGGGACATCCTGTAGCCATTTCTCGTTTATTATCATGAGTGTAAGGTTTTTCCAGCACTCACTACATTCTACTCTAGCCTGCACTCCTTCCAAAACAGTTTGTTGGCTTCTTTTCCCTGTAAGAATGGAGTATCTGCTAACCTCAGTGTAAGAAGCCTATCATCTCAAGTGTCTAATGCTGTGTGGGTAAGTGCTAAACAAAAACTCAACATCCAGTTTATCTAAGCACCGATATTACTAGTGACAGTTAAGTAAACCAAGCTTCAGTAAATTAGAAAGGTAAATCTGTTCATATTTTACTGCAAATCTGAATTTTTGGTTTTTAATTAAAAATCCCAACCTTGGGGCAATACAAAAGGCTACCTACAACCTAAGAGCTTGGTATTTAAAACTGACTTAGTAACTTAAGCTTTTAAGTCTCTTTAGTAAATTCACCGTCTTAGCCTTTGACCTAGTCAGACTTTCTAAGGAAGATATGGTTAACACAGCCTTACGGGAATCTGCATAAGGCCCATTTTGCTGAGAAAGGATTTATACTAAATGCTTAAGACATTCTGAAAGTAGACGGCTGAAAGAACTAACTACTAATACTACTGATTAATATTTCCAGTAAGGGAAGGTACTCACCAACTTTAAGCAGTCACCATTTAGATCTGATTTTAAACACACAAGCTTGAAAAAGCTGTTTCCCTGTTCACCCAACAGAACACAGTAATTTACATCCCCTTCAGGGACACATCCTAAACGTAGAGACCTTTGGAAAAAGGATTACGGAGGGCTCTTCCTCAACACACACTGAGCCCTAGGCATT
Source organism: Pseudorca crassidens (assembly GCF_039906515.1). Taxonomy (NCBI): domain Eukaryota; kingdom Metazoa; phylum Chordata; class Mammalia; order Artiodactyla; family Delphinidae; genus Pseudorca; species Pseudorca crassidens. The sequence goes on from NC_090317.1 coordinate 97,154,886, forward strand.
GACCTATTGCCTTGGCATCCCGCAGACACTCTTCCTTGGTGACAGTTGTGGTGCACGCGGTTAAGTAAGTCAGAAGGGAAAGACATTCCGAACCTTCACGATAGGAATACTTCCTTCTCCCCGGTCTCACCTAAAGCACCAGATTTAAGACTCCAAAGTATCTTTACTTCTGAATTCCAAAGAAGGTGCACCCAGTGTTTTAATGGGTGGAGAAGAATTAAATGGGAACTCTAAGAATACATTTCGAATCCTCACGCAGGTGAATCCCTCCGCAGGACTCATGGAAAAACTTTCGTGTCCAAAGCATCCGTTTTGAATATTTTTACATCTATGCAATTGAAGAGAAATAGAAAATGAATAACTCCCATCTTGCAGGGTGGCCCCCGCTACTATCTCTAAATAAATGTTGATGGAGCCCAACAAGACGACCTTGTTTTCAGATGACAACTAAAAGCATTTCCATTTTACTCTTGAGCTGTGTAATCTCAGTGGAATGTCTTTAAAACAATTAACTGATTTTTGTATGGGTCTGTAATTTGTTTTGTGGAGGAAAGTTTTAGTGTGGTTTAAGAACATTTCCCTTGAGACTTTACAACCTAAGAAAATTATTAAAACCTTTGCTATAACCCCAACTTTAAACTTTGAGGTATAAAAACTGTCAATTTTCTACCTACCTGTAAATTATCAGATTACAAGGAAGCAGTTCAAAATATTAGTGGCCATGTTTTCATTGTTGTGTTCATGTGGCTAAAAATACTTAAAATTCAAACAGTTTAATCCAACTGGAGTTTTCCAACTGCAGAACACTAGTTTATTAATCTCCTGGTTCTTAAAAAAATAATAAGAGTTTGAGGAAAATGAGATTATGTCTTTTTCTTTAGCAGTAATCCTTGCAGTAACCCAGCTGTAGGGAAGCACCAACAGGTTTCTATGGAAGTCATATTTCTTTGGAACATGGCAACAAATAATTACTTTTCAGATACCCAAAAGCAGAGCAGATGGAATTTGCTAGAGAATTAAATGAATTTTCACTTCTATCACTCCCGTCAAATACGTGACCTGCTTTATTTCTGATTTTAATGAACTTTGAAACACCAAAGTGTTTGACAAATCTTGGTCTTAGAATGAACAGTTAAGCCAGCAATTAGATCACAATCCCATTTCTGAAAGGCTTAGATGTGAATATAGAAAATAAGGGCTGAATTCCTCTACTTGTAAACATTTCCCCTTTAAAGTTCCCTTTAAATCGATTACACCTCTACTTTCCGTTTAGAAATCTTATTTTAATAAATAAAAGGGGAAACCGAAATTTAATTTATAAAGTTTTATTTTTGTATATGTGCTAAATCTTAGGAACTGTGGACAATCTTCAGTCAGTCTGTTGGCTTGTAAAAGGCTGAGAAGTATGTGATCTGGGTGGTGAAATTTCCTCTTGGGAATCTGGATTTCAAAATGAAAAAAAATTTTCACTCATTTGCAAGTTTAAAACATGGTGCACCTTTCCCCCTTTTTTTCTTACACCTATAAATTCGGAGGAAAAGGGCTACATTTCTGCAAATGTAAAATAATCTAAAATAATCGTAAATACAATCGGCAGCAAGTTCTTAATACATTTAGCACTTCTGTAGTGATTTACCACACCCAAAACCTTATTTTCAAACACTAAACACTCACATAGGCGCAGGACCAATTTTGGTTGAGCCCTGCTAGGAAACCAGTACTGAATGGTTTTTCTCAGTAACACAAGAACTGGGGGGAGGGGAGGGGTGTTTTACTTTCTCGGCAGTATGTAGTACCTTCAAACTAGAGACCAAAATTGGGCACTTATGAAAAGGCAATTAAAAAAAAAAATCCAGTTATAATTCTAAATAAGGCAGGATATATCCACCAAAGTAACCACAAAATTCAGCAAAGTAAGAGTTCACGGGAAAACATAAGCTGGAAAAATACTAAGAAAAAACGGAAAGGAACTATTTTGGAGTAGTCATCTGAGTATTCACAGACTTGCTTTCATTTACAAATGTAATTCAAATAAAAAAGGCTCCTCATCTTTTTAACCCACTACTAGGATTAAATACTTAAGTTGTTATCATTCACTAATAAAAGTTAATCATGAAAAAAATATAAAACATTTTAATTCTAAATTTGTACATATAACAGCTAAAAGAGACAAGGTTGGGAAATTATCATTGAGAGAAAAATGAACCAAGACAAAAACCCCAAATATGATTATGTTCTTATTTCTGCCTCTACAATGCTGAACATGAAAATTTGGTTGGTGGAGGGCTTAGAAACAGCAGCAATATGGTTCTTACCAAGTTGTGCACTGAAATACTTAGATCCAATAGGGCAAAGCCCCTGTTCACACAGATTAACAATGAAAATATCTTCAGTCTTTTTAACAGATTCTACTGTCTTCTATAAAGTAATCATGCCATTTAGAATTCCGGGGGTACTTCTTTGAAAGGAAGACTAGTGATTCCGCAACAAACATGTAAAGTAGGAAATATATATATGGCTCAAGAAATCAGCTGAGGGAGAATTAAATAATCTTTAGGCACTTTGAAGACTTGGAAGTTTAAAATGTGCCATTTATGTTCAGAAAAAGACCTCAAAATCCACCACTATGTTGCTCTTACAATAACATGCATCTTAAAATTTTCAGTTATACATTAATGCTTGCTTAAGAGTTAAATATAGAAAATAATTTGCACAAACAAACAAAAATAACACTCTCCATTCACCTCTCCTAGATCGTGGTCACAACACAGACCATTCTTCCTCAAATGGAGGGGGAAAGGATTCACAAGCCCTCACCTGGCACTAGGGGACTTGTAAATTCAAAGCAACGGAAAGTGGGATCTCCCTCCAAGGAGAAAAATTCACAGCCTTTTAAAATGTCAGGTTTTTCATGTCTAGGAAGTCATTCATTTTAAAATTAAGTATATTACATACTTTTGTTAAGGACCAGGAAACACAAAAATCATCTCAGATGGTTAGATGGTAATATTTAATGATAGCAAATTGTCCAAATAAATTTAGCCTATTCTGCTCATTGTTAAGGAGGCTTGGAATTGAGGAACTTCTAAATTAAAATTACCAACTGGAACTGCACACAGTGTGTATGACTCTGGCTCACACTTAACAAACTCAGATGTAATATACTTAAGGTAAAAACAGGATCTATCCGGTGTCAAAATTTCCTAATATTACAGAAAACCTAGAAGCACAGATTGACTACAGAGTACTGCAAATAAGATATCCAAAGCTTTATCTTAAATACCTGCCCCTTTTAATCACAAAATAACACAATTCTCAATTTTGTTTCTGCTTTGTTCAATTCCAACTATAGCCTTTTTGACAAAACATTTGCCTATTAACTGAATTGTAAAAAATACAACCAAGCTTGTGCTCATTAAATATACATGTATATAAAAAACATACAAAAAGTACAAGATTGATTATGTTAGGAAACTTTTACAGTGTCAACAATCCTGTTTTTCTCTAAGTCTTTCAGTAAAGGGCCAAAGGTCAAATCTTTCTGTGCACAAAAATTCAATGTGACTGAACTCCTGAATTCAGTGTCATGCCTAGGCATGCTATGCACAGAATTATTTTTAATATGCAGTCCTTAAAAAACAAACAAAAAAAGACAAAAAATTAACCAAAAAACCAAAACACACCACAGGACAAAAAGTTATTCTTAAATCAAATTCTATTTGTGAATTCAGCAAAATAATTTCTATAAAATAAAACAGCAAAATATTTAAATAGAATAGGGTGGACTGTATCTGTTTGCAGGGGTATTTGGTTTTTAGACAGGTTCCAAAAAATTACACACATTCAAGTTACCAATGCTCTATTAACTGATGAGTTCCTTATCTTTAATTAAATGCTTATTCTGAAATTATACCTCAATTATATTAACTAACCAGTTTCCTTTTTAATTAGACCCTGCTTCAAATGTTAAAATTTTTGGAATAATGGAAAAGGAGCTAGGACAATTCTTGCTTTCAAGTAAAACTGTGACTGAGCAGAAGCTCAGCCAGACATCTTGGTGCAGTGGTACTCCAAATATTGTAGGATTCTGACTTCCACTTCACTGGGATCCAGCAGAAGGAAAGTTTTAAAAGGTTCTCCTAATAAGCTCTACCAAAGAAACAGAACAAGCACACCAAATACAGTCTTCTATTATGCTCCAAGCATCCTGGCATAGCAAATTTTTGCATATTTGTTTTAAATCTTTTAAAATTCCCATTACTGATACTTAAGTTTCCTTATCCCACCCAGAGGTTGAACTGTCAAACAATAGATGTAAGCAACATATGTGTAACTGAAAACCACCTGTTTATCACATTTCTCTCCTTGTTTTATATTTTATATTCTAGGTGTAAGACGGAAAAGCTCTGAGCAATACAGCTGTCACACTGGGACAACTGCTGTCATTATGGTAATTTTTTCCTCATTGGCTACACTAACCTGGTGTGAAGCCATGCTACATGTTACAGCGTAACTATAGCTTCAAAGTGATTAACCTAACCTCAGAATAAAAAGGCAATGAAAAAGATCTAGAAACAATGTTACATCACCAAATTTTCCACATCAACCAAGTAATTTAAAGGTTACCAGCCTTTCACTGCTCATAATAAAACTGACTCCAGTGGCAAAGAATTAACATGAAACTATTGGTGTGGTTGAAATGGATGGGCTCTGGTTTGTTGCTGTTGGTTTATTTTGTTTTTGTAAAGGAGTTGATCCAACTGCCGTTAAGGCAGGCAACACTGGTTGCAGAGTGCAATGGGTATAACAAGGAAATAACTTTTGTAGGTTTTGTAGATCTGTGAGTCTCATCAAGAAAAAAGTTTCTTGCTTAAGAATTAACAGTCAAACATTAATATACTATATACACCTTTGCCATTTACACATTAGCATCAGGCCATTTATTACAAAACACTATACACTTTCCACTGCAGGCGGGTTATATATTGACAGCAAATTTCTGCAGGTAAGACAGTGAATAAACTTTCCACTCCATGTTGATTAGGAATAGTTTTTCTAGTTTTAAATATTAGCCAGACACAGAAAAAGGTTGGACTGTAAGGCCTGGGTGCACAGTCTTGATGGAACCAGTTAATCATGTGCATTTCACTGATCCTTCGTCTGAGGTGGGGATACTTCTTCACTGCCTTCATAATTTTCTTGTGCTCGTTGGCCAGTTCTCTGAGGGTTGTTCATGTGATGTGCTGCTGGGCCTGTATACGGCTGTCCATGCACATGGTTATTCTGGGAGGGGAGAAGAGATCTGCATGTTAAAACTTTTCATATATTTAACTTCAACTTTAAAGATCACAGGCTGAAGTTTGTAGAAATGTAAACATTTCTTTTATTCCTAGGACTTAAAAAGAGTAAATACACTTGGGCTAATGATGGAAAAGAAAAAAAAAAAAAAAAAAAGTGGTTTGAAAGAGAAAAGGTAGCCTAAATTCAAACCCCAAAGCCCCAAATAAAAGCAGTGTAGGTCTGTTTAATTCTTTGGCCAAAGTGATTTTAAGTGCCAAAAATTATTTAGATTCAAGTCTGACAAATAAGGGATAACACAGCCCATTATTGCTCGTGGTAAAAAATATTCATGAAAAGGGATCTGTGAGCTGGAACACCTCTATCCTCACTCTTCTGAGCATCTTGAAACTCCCATATGAGAAATCTGATTGAATGATCATATGAGGTCTGCATGAGCAACAACTCTGAACATAGGATGATGTTAATGAAAACAAAACAACACTGAAAATAATGGATTAACCGGGCATGATTAATATATGAGTTTTCTCACGGCCGAGGAAAGTAACTCTTCTCCTTGTGGATTTGGGTCCTTAACGTTTTAAACCCCTGAACTCATTTTTCTGTACGTTCCCACCAGTCAAGCCAAGAAGATCATAGGCTTTAACTTTCTGTAATTTCTATTACGAAAATTAATATGTTGAATATGCATTTTCCAGTCATATTCAACATTTCTAGTCAGCATGCTTCTATTTCCACCCTGAAATATAAGACAGAATGCTTAAATAATGGTTCTGAAAGCATGGTTCCTAGACCAGTAGCAGCAGCAGCAGCAGCAGCAGTTGGGAACTCGTTAGAAATGTAGTGAATGAGAAACGCTGGGGTGGGGCCTAGCACTCTGCTGCAACAGCCCACCAGGGATTCCCATGCTTGTGCAAGTTTAAGGACCACTGCCTCAAAAGATCTGAATTAGTCACATCTGGGGTTTAGAAAGAGACGCTCTCATTTAGAACGTTTCTTCATCTAAATTTATTTAGTTATTGATTTCACAGAAAAATTCATGGAAATCTGTCAAATCCCTGATTTTTTTCCAACAATTTTTACTGTCATTGAAGTCTTGGTTATGCTAAGTAATAAGCAAACACTTCTTCCTTCACTGTCATATCTTAGTGCCTTCAAAATCCACTCGCACACTTAGCCTAACAGGAAATGTCGTCTTAATCCATTATACTAAATATTGATTATCATTTTATATTGATGTGAATAATCATAGTTTTACAAACGTCATCTACTAGTACAAGAAGGGCACATATCTGACCAGGAAAACACCACAGGGGCAAGCTCAAACATGCCACATTGTGACCCCATGCTAACCATTCCTCTTTTGATCATGCCCCCAAAGCTAGTCTAGATGATCCCTCTATTACTTTACAGTCACAACAAAAAACGTAGCCATCCTTTGGGCTTCCCTGGTGGCACAGTGGTTCGTGCCCTGGTCCAGGAGGGTCCCACATACCGCGGAGCGGCTGGGCCCATGAGCCGTGGCCGCTGAGCCTGCGCGTCCGGAGCCTGTGCTCCATGGCGGGAGAAGCCACAGCAGTGAGAGGCCCGCGTACCGCAAAAAAACCAAAAAAAACCACTTAGCCATCCTTTAAATAAAGCATAAAGATTGGTTCTAGGGAATAAAAACACGAACCAAGCCCAATATACCTGCTGATACTGAGATCCAGGTGAATGGGGGTATAATGGGGCATCTTCAGGTGGAGGCGACTCATGCTCATCTGGGGCATCTTGGTCATCTGGCTCCTGATTTTAAATATTTAAAGATAAAGAATTATGTAGCCAAATTCAAGTTTAATTTTTTTTTTCTATTTGAAATAAAATCTTTAAAATCTAAAAAACTGACCCACTAACAACTTTTCTTTTACTACAGATAAACAAAGTAACTGAAAGGAACCTGATTTGGATTCTCTTAGAAATACTAGATTCAGGCAATTTCACAAATATTTCTCTAAAAGAAGGCTCCCTCATTAAGACCACATATAAACAAACTTCAACATAATTTGTTTTTACCATTATCATTAATACATAAACACTGGCCTATAAAGTGAAGAATTACTTTGCTTTCTTCCATTTCTATCTGCTGCACACTGGCGGCTTTTTTTACCTCCTCTGGACAGAGTTCACAAGCTTTTGCAAGTGTCATCCTAGCACTATGTGATCTCTCCAAGAAATAACCATTTGATGTTTCATTGCTTTGCACCGGAGGAGACCAATTGTTGTAAGTGTATTGAGGATTGCCAGTGTATGGTCGTCTTTCAAGTTCATCTCCAAGCCATTCCACTGCCCAGGTCCACTTTCTTTTAAGATCTCCATTGCCCTTCAAAAGAAAATAAAACTATATATGTAAAAGGTTTTGGAATGCTTTTCAAAGGTAACTTTAAACGACAACTCCAAATTCTCATAATTCTCTTCTTTTAAAATAGAATCCTTAATTCTGATTCAGATTTCTACAAAATTATATGTGTGTGTGTATATATATACACACACATATATATATATATATATATAGAGAGAGAGAGAGAGAGAGAGAGAGAGAGAGCGAGCGAGCGAGAGAGCAAGAGAGAGAGAGAGAGAGAGAGAGAGAGAGAGAGAGAGAGAGAGAGAAAGGGAGAGAGACCCTCACCTGCAGAATCTGGTAAGCAACAGGACAATTGCTAAAGAGAGCTACCATACATTTTATACACTGGTATGCTCTTTTTTGATAGTGATTCTTAGAGCGCTGGATTGTGTCAAAGAGCCCATCTCGGTCATCTGGGATTCCTTTAAGTGCATTATGAATTCTGAAAGAGAACCAGATAAATAAAAACTTCTAAAATCAAATAGCAGCTAACATTACTGAGTGCCTACTATGTGCCATTCAATAAATGTCTTTGATGTAGTTATGTAATCTAATGCTAGACAGTAAGTCCTCTTCTTAAACCCTTGAACACAGATAAGAAAAACAGAGAGGTTAAAAGGCTTGCAACCCAAGGTCATATGGCCGCCTAGTACCAACTTATTACCAATCCAAAATGACAAATATCATATGATTCCAGTTATACGAGGTATTTAGAGAATAGACAAAAATCAGAGAAAGCAAGAATAATGGGTACAGAGTTTCAGTTTGGGATGATGAAAGTTCTGGAGATGGATAGTGGTGATGGTTAACACAATATTGTGAATGTACTTAATTCCACCAAATTGTACACTTAAAAATGGTTAAAATGGTAAATTTTGTTATGAATATTTTACAATTTTTCAAAAAATATTTAAAAATTCACCTGCCTGCAATTCTACTCTAAGCTATATATCCAAGAGAATTGAAAACAGGTGTTTAAAAAGAAATACAAAACTTGTACATGATGTTCACAACAGTATTATTCACAGCAGCCAAAAGGTGGAAACAACCCAAATATCTACCAACAGATGAACGAATATACAAAATGTAATGTACCCATACAATGGAATATTATTCAGCCATAAAAAGCAATGAAGTACAGATATGTACTCTAACATGGATGAATGTGAAAACATTATGCCAAGTGAAAGAAGCCAGATACAAAAGAACACATTGTATGATTTCGTTCATATGAGATGTCCAGGCAAGTCCTGGATATTTTGCCTATGCACTGACAAATTCATAGAGATAGAAAGCAGATTAGTGGTTGTCAGGGGCTGGGGGATGGGAGGACTAGGGAGTGACTGCTTAATTGGGTTTGGATTTTCCTTTTGGAGTGATGAAAATGTTCTGGAATAAGACAGTGGTAATGGTTGCACAACATTGTGAATGTACTAAAAGCCACTGAATTGTATGCTTTAAAATGGTTAAAATAGTGAATTTTATGTTAAGTGAATTTTACCTCAATAAAGAAACAATACCTGAAAAACCTTCTGTATACCTTATATTTTACTTAATAGAACATTCCAAATCAAAATTCAAGTTTGTTTTGTTTTTTTGTATTACATGCATTTATAAAATCTGTTTTGTTTGGAAATCATGACTTTGTAATTTTGCAAAGTTTAATCATTTCAGACCACACAATCAACCATGTACAGGCTTCCTGCTATTTAATCTGAAACACTGCAGTGTATATTCTGTTTTTACCTTCAGTTTTGTCAAGTGATAATGAATCAACTGCTTTCAAATGCCGTTTTTATCAATATTACCTTTCCCTCCCTTGTTCCCCAATGCTTAACGGTGCCAGGCCCACGGGAGATGCTCCATAAATATACACTGCTTACTAAATGACCTAAAAAGCCCACTATGAGAAAATTATTTTCAAGCTTGGTGCCAGGGACTCATAACAACAATCTTATCATTACACAAAAGTCAAATTCCCATGTTTAATCCGGCACACATGCCTTTAGCATTATTACTTGCTCTAATGAAACAAGAGAACTAAGATGTGGCTAATTGGCTTAAAGCTATAAATGCTTACAATATTTTCAAAAGAAAATAATGAAAAGTTAGATTCCATTTCAACCAACTCTTAAGTTTCAGATCCTTTGATCATATTGAGAAGAATACTGGTAGTATGCAAAATAAGCAGCTATAGTTTTAGAACTACTAAATTTTGTGTTTAATGAAAATTGATTTCTGGTTTAATGCTATTTTTACAATATTAATTCAACTGTTGGAAATCTATGATGGTAATTCTGGTGAATAATTTGAAAATATTATTTCATGAATTCTGGCATTTGCAATCCCCACTAAGACTCAAGATTTTAATTTCTCTTTAAGCATTTTGTTGTTATAAAACTTGTAGGTATGTATGTATGAATGTATTTATTCATTTATTTTTTGTGTGGCCATGCTGTGCAGCATGTGGGATCTTAGTTCCCCGACCAAGGACTGAACCCTTGTCCCCTGTAATGGAACCACTGGACTGCCAGGGAAGTCCCAGGTTTCTGTTTTAATTATTACACTGACAGACAGGAGGCAGTCTGTTATATAGATTGTCAATTGTTTCCCAACATAAACTCTTACACTATTGTCCATGTAGGGAGGGAAGTTATAAAATCTGGCAAAGTTGCCAACTAATTCCACAGTTCATCATCATCTGTATTGCTCTTGGGATTAAGGATAATGTATTAAGCTTTTACGTAAAAAGAGGAATTCTGGAGGAAGCTTAAGGGACAGCTAAGTTGGATAACCTTAGTCCTAAATTAATAAATATTAAAAATAAAATTTAAAAATTAAATAATAAAATTAAAAATAAATAAAAAATTGCTAACTCCTAAACCTCACGTACGTATACTGAAAAACTAGTTATGGTTCATGCTCATTTATTCACGGATTCCATATCTGCAGTTTTGCCTACTTGCTAAACTTTATCTGTAATGGTAAAAATCAACTCTCTGCAATTGCAGTCACATGCAGAGTAGCAAAAACATCTGAGTTGCCCAACACACGTTCCCATCTGAAGTGGAACGAAGTGATATTCGGCCTTGTTTTAGCTCATACTGTAAACAAGTATCCTTTTTCCCATCTATTTCAGTGACAGCTTTTCACATTTTTGTGCTTTGTGTTGATCTCACTGTTTAGAAAGGGCCTCAAATGTTTAGTGCTGGGCTTCCCTGGTGGCACAGTGGTTGAGGGTCCGCCTGCCAATGCGGGGGACGCGGGTTCGTGCCCCGGTCTGGGAAGATCCCGCATGCTGTGGAGCAGCTGGGCCCGTGGGCCGTGGCCGCTGAGCCTGCGTGTCCGGAGCCTGTGCTCCGCAGCGGGAGGGGCCGCAGCGGTGAGAGGCCCGTGTACCACCAAAAAAAAAAAAAAAAAAAAAAAGTGTAGTGCTGAAGTGCTGTCTAATGTTCTCTAAGCCCAAGAAGGCTGTGATGTGCTTTGCAGAGAAAATATGTGTCAGATAAGCTTTGTTCAGACCCGATTTATTGTGAATTCAACGTTAATAAGTCAGCAATATATATTAAATAAGGTGTCTTTAAACAGAAACACACATTAAAAAAAGGTTATGTATTGATTGGTCGAAAAAAAAAAAAGTAACCAGGGCTTCCCTGGTGGCGCAGTGGTTGAGGGTCCGCCTGCCGATGCGGGGGACGCGGGTTCGTGCCCCAGTCCGGGAGGATCCCACATGCCGCGGAGCGGCGGGGCCCGTGAGCCATGGCCGCTGAGCCTGCACATCCGGAGCCCGCGTACCATAAAAAAAAAAAAAAAAGTAACCAGAGCCTGGCAAGAACCTAACCCTGTTTTTCCCCCAGGAGCAATGATTTAGTATTTGCTCATTCAGTGTTCACAGTGACTTTCAGACCGTAACTACCATGAATAACGGGAACTGACAGTACCTACTGAAGGTACTATATTTAGATAACCAAATGTTATCTCATGTAATTCTAAAACTAACGTAATCTAATCCTAAAATAACCCTAGAGCATCATTAATGAAATTGAAACATTTACAAAAAAATCCCCCCAAACATAAAACACAACAATTGAAAGAAAAAGGTTAGTATATTAAGTATGCAGCTTGGGCAATGAGAGCAAAAAGTAAAAAATGAAATAAAACTGTGAGGAAGGGGGGACCTTTTTATTCATTCTTGTCTTATGTTTTGTTTAAGATACATTTATTAGATATTCAAGAGGTAAAAAAAAAATATGTGCCGACTGGTAATTTCAGTTACTCTAAAAGCTGGGCAAGGAACAAAAAAGGGTATCTACCTGTGAGTCTGCCAGGAGTCCTCAATCAGTAAGATTTGCAAAAGCAGATCCAAATAGGGCCGGAGTTCATAAGTATAGGAATATGCAACCTTTAAAAACAGGTAAGACATGGTGAAGAACTTATTTTAAAGCAGCAACAGTGGTGATCCTTTTGTAATGTGTAATGTATAAAAATATCAAATCACTATGTTGCACACCTAAAACTAATATAATTGTAAAGTCAATTATATTAAAAAAACTATTAAAAAAATAAAAATATAAAATAAAGGAATAACAAATCAAATTATAGAGACATATGAATGTATATTTTCCTTTAACCTGCCAGAGAAGTTCACTGAGGACAGTAGATGAGAACTGAGGATTCTCCCAGCAGCAAAAACGAAGCAATTTGACGGTTTCCTCTGAGTTACTGCAGTCCTCAATGATTTTCTTCACATAACTTGTCCTCACAAATAAAATGTCTGCCACATTCTGCTGAATTGGCATTATAGGTTGTGATAAATTAGGATCACCAAAAGGATTGGGAAGAGGAGGATTACCTAGAATACAGATTTGTCATCAATGAAAAACTAATCGGCTTCTCTACAATAATACTCAGCTTTCACCACAGAAAATAGCTTATGAATTTTTTATTTTATGAAAATAATATTTTAAATCAAGTTTCCTGAGTACAACAAAGAAAGTAATATTAAGCATTATAATGATCACATATATCAAGATGATAAAATATAAAATTGAAATGCCAACACTGGCGTTTTCTTTATATAAAAGTTAATTCTTAAAACTACTTCATAAACAAGGTACCAACCTCAGTAGCAAGTAGACAGAAAGATTCCCTTTAAATATGAGAAAAAGGTGCAGGACTCAAAATATTATAAAATATTCCAAAGCATGGACTTTCAGACTCTCGTTTTATTTTTAAATATCTTTGGAATTACTTTGAATCAGGTACTATATATGGCCAGCAGTACTTTAAAACCAATGTAAAGAATGGAGTATTTGACTTTACCGTTGATTGAAGACTGCATTCTTGATGAGACATTGCAGCATCGGATTAGCTGTGACACTACTGAGTATAATTTGCCTAATTCAGCATACTGATACTTGATTGGAGGACCTGGACCTTCATCTAAAGACACAAGCATAAAGGTAGCAGGTACACTCAATTTCAGAAGCTGTGTCTTCTCCGCCACACCTACAATAAAGAAGGGAGAAGCAAGAAGAGAGGGGAAGAATTATATGAGAGGAAAGAACTGGGACGGAAGGGCTTCATAATAAAATATTTTTCTACAACTTTTATGATCAGAAGATCACTTTTACTTAGCATTCAGAGTATTATTTAATCAGAACCAAAAATCTACTGAGTTAGTGTAACTGGATTTAAGTACTGAAATGGTTAAACGGTGACTATGACATTCCAATCCTACTGGGCATAAGGAAGAGAAACACCTTCTATGGCCTGGGGAGTCTCGGGAACTGCCTAGTCTGCAATCCTCATCATTAGGTGAATGACGAAAACTGAGAAATAAGAATTCTTTTATGAACTGCCTTTCTTCCTCAGCCAAGCTTCTTGACGCCTAAACTTGTTCCCTCTACTTTCTCGTCTTCCCAGTCCTCAACCCATGCCTATTTGGCTTCTGCCCCCTTTTCTGGTTTAAAGCTAAGGAATAGTTCTCAAACCATAACCATTTCCTTTCTTGGGTTCCTGTCTTATTTTCCTTCTACCTCTTCTTCTTATTTGTGAGTCCTCCTTCCTGTCTTCAAAAGTGATGGTCCTCAAAGTTCCCACGTCAGGCTATCTTCTCACACCATATGCCTTCCCTGGACGATCAAACCCACTCTAATGGCTTCAAGTTCCAGCTATTTTCATTCAGCTGATCCCAAAATATTTCCAGACAAATAGATCACCGCTCTACTGGACATCTCTATTTGGGTGTCACAAAGACTCAAATTCCCTGTCCACGTTCTTCCTCCTGTGTTTCCCTTCTAAGTACATGGCACTACTTCCTGCTCAGTTTGTCAAGTTGGAATCCTGGGCATCATTCTTAACATCTCTTCCGTGTTCCCCTTCCCTGAATATCCAATCACCAAATCCTACTGTCCTTATCTCCAATAAAAAGCACCAGGATCTGACTACTTGTATCCCGCTCACTGCCAGTTCCTCAGTATAAGCCACAACGATTTTCTATCTATAAATTACTTTAACAATCTCTGGTCTTACTCCCCAATAATCCATTCCACACTGCAGCCTGGATCTTTCTAGAAGCCATGTCTATTCAAAACTCTACAATGGCTCATCAATGCTCTCAGGATAAAGTCCAGAATCTCTCACAAGGCTTGACAGAATAGCACAATTAGAAAATTCTGCTCACCACTCCTGCCATCCCCGTATTACATCAATTCTAGTCAGACTGAATAACTTTCATTTCCTCCAATGAGCCATGCTGAGTTTATTCCAAGTCTCTGCACCTGCTGTTCACTCTGGATGGAAAAACTCAACCGACCAATTCCCACATCTTCCCCACTAAGTCCCCCACACTCCCCCTATGATGTACTTCCATAGCACTTTGTATTTTCCCCATTATAGCCACAAACATATTTTATGGCAAGTACCTTTTAATTTGCTTCTATACTCCATTAGAAAATAGGTGTCTTATTTATTGCCATGTTCCAAGAAGTATAATAAATACAGGTCCGTCCACAAATCCCTTATCTGAAATCCTGAGATTCAAACAGCTCTTAACATCAATATAAACAAAGTTCATTCATAAACTTGCTGTGAAAATCTGGCCTGAACTGACAAGAGGCTATGCACAGTCTTCAATCATCCCCTCTCAGTGTGAATATTCACGTGTATGATTACAAAGTGCTGTTTCAGACCCTGCTCTAGGGATGTTACATAATTCAGGGCATATGGGCTATTTTACCTTTCTTAAAACCAAACAGTCTGAACCACAAAGCATATCTATCTGGTCCTAAGGATTTCGTATTAAAGTTTATAGACCCATGTTTGCTTTTAGCAGGGAAATTTTAATTAGATTAGATTATGGACCGACGATGCATGTTTTCTGAACAGGGAATACCTAAAAAGGGAGTTGAACAGAGTGAGATTTTTATAAATACCTAAGATTTGGCATTTCTAAGTGTGAAATACAGATTCCCCTTATGCTTGTTTGCGTAAATATTCTTTTCAACTACAAATATGCAAGCATCTCCAGTATGGGAAGGTAAGGGAAAAGACGACAAACGCAAAGTAGAATGTTGCTTATGTTAAAAGGGCCATGGATCAACTGGCGATTGGTAAGTTCATGCACAAAAAACCTGGAATGACAGGGATGTTTGGGTTTAGAACTTAACATAAATAACAGGTAATTTAAGTGAATATTTATATTATCCCCGATTTTAATTTAGTTTACGTCAACAAAAACTTACGTACAGACTAAGTCCTTTACCCAAACTTGGTGAGTATTACACATCCATCTGGGACCTTTTGAAAATGTGGATTCCTTGTGTTAGCTCTGAGAATTCTTATTCAGTTGGTTTGGGATGGGGCCTAGGCATCAGTATTTAAGAAAAAAAAAGGTCTAGCACCACTACTTTAGGAGATAAAAATATGATTAAGATACAGATTTTGACCTGTGTCTGGTGCAGAGATAAGACACATGCATAAATAATGATAAAGTACAAGGTGAAAAGTGCAGTGTAAAAAAAAAAGTTTCAAATAAAATTCACAATAGGTTTTATGGAACACTGTTTCTATTTTAGACCAGGTTATATTTCATCATGTGACTTACATGACTTCATTACTTAATACATTAAAAGAGAATTATGAAAACTTAAATTCTTACCTAAATTGGCATACATTACAAACAGGTTGAAATACTGCTGTAAATGACGCCCATGCTCTGAAACTTCTCTTCTCAGTAGATTTAGTACTGCTCTTAGTAAGTGATCACTCAGGCTTAAGTTGTCATAAGCCTGTAAAGGATAAAACATTGGTTGTTTTTCAGCAACAAGGTGCAGGTACGATATAATTCTCTTTGCATGAAAAAGGGACATGCACATATACATGTTAAATATAGGCAGAAATTTCTGGAAGGACTGATCACACAAGAAATGATTAAAAAGGGTTGCTTTTTAGGAAAGGGGATGAAGATCCAATGTAGATTTCATTATAGAGGCTTCATACTGTTCTAAGCTTTAACAAATGGAAGTCCATTTAAATTTATATACAATTTATGTAACAGTTAAGTGTATAACTAAGCCACTGAATGTAACTGAATTAACAGAAAATTCCGCTATGTTTTAAAGAGCCAATAGTCACTATTCACTGCTGGGAAGTACTTTTAATGGAACTCATATAAACACTGAGTTATCGGACTATCTGGTTATTACGTGCTCATGCACGTTTGTTAGGTAAATATATCAAACAGATGCACATATATTTGTGACTTCAACTTCCAGGAAACAGAACTTATTTCTGTTAACTGGGCAATTACCTGACTAGAAGGTCCTGGAGATGCAAAAGGTGAAGGACATGGCCCATCTTGCAAGGAAAAATGTGCAATAAAAACTATAAGTTTTGCAAATGCACCTCTCACTTCTGCACTAGGGCACTCCAGAAGGTATTCAGAGAAGCGATTTGAAACATTAAAAAGGACATTGTGAGCAAACCAAAAACGTACATTCTTGCTGTGACGAAGGAGAATACATAATGCATCATACCTAAGACAAAACCAAACAAAAATCTATGAATATCGATTCAGTAACATGTTTCCTATAGTATAGGGATGGGTCTCTAGGAACCAAACCAAAAAAAAAAAATCAAAGAACTTCTTTTACTACTGGAGGGAGAGAACCAGCAATGGTAGCTTCTAGTACTAATATTAAAAAGATAAATACTATGACTTGGTCTATTCTCACAGAGTGACAAAATAAATAGACGAAAACTTATACAGTCCTCTACAAATCCATGACCAAACTCTTCCTAGGTTCAATGACAAAACAATAATCCCCATTCCCTTAACATCTTACTACTAGAATAGTAAGTAAATATTGTTAAATCGAGGTATTATAATGGCCTCTAAATTTATACAATTAGAAACTTAAACTCATTTTAAGTTTCTACCTTTTTAATCTATGGCTGAATTTAATCTAGGGAAGCTAAAATGTTAATATTTTTGTGATTAGATAGCTTAGACTTTTAAGTATCACCCTGTAATGTTTTGTACAGAGATGTCAAAAATATGACACAAGGTAACAGAAGCAGAAGCCAACTTCTGAATAATAAAAGGTGGTATTTAATCTCAGTATTTTTTAAAATTTATTTTTTATACAGGTTCTTATTAGTTATCTATTTTATACATATTAATGTATATATGTCAATCCCAATCTCCCAATTCATCCCACCACTCAGTAATTATTTAAATATGATTTCTCTCACTATCGCTACCAAGATTTTTTAAATTCTGCATTCCAAATCTGAAATGAAATTATCATGGCTTGGGAAAAATAAAGCAGTATATTAAAGAACCAAACTAAATGCCAGTAATAATAGGAATGAAAATTCAAAGCAATGATACCAATCACTGGCAGAGCCACGGACTACTTTCTTGGTGTGAAATCCTGTGGTAAAGAGGAACCTAGCAGCAAGCTGAATACTAATCATAGTGATTTCTTCTGCTTCAGGCAACAGGTGATCTTGCCCTAAAAATAAAATGTAGATTAAAAAATAGTCAAACAAATTTCTGTGCTCAAACCCCATTTTCATTTTCAAAAAACAAATCTGCATTATCAACAATTTTCCAAGTACTATGTTAAAACCCCTGGGCTACTTATGAAATAATTCTTAGTAGTTCAGTAAAGCACCCTTCAACTAATGCTTGAGTAAAAAAACCAAACTGTTGTAGCAAACAAAAGCTCCTCTGTCTCTAAATGGCAAGACAATATATACCACTCAAAGGTAACAGTCATCTGAAACATGACTTTAGAACAACCAAAAAGAAAGAAAACAAACATGTTGATGCCTGCTAAGAAACCCTGCAAGTAAAAGAAGAGGTATGCTTTCTTACTAAGAAGCTAAATTCTTGATACTTACCTGGAGGAGGATTTAAGTAAACACCATTACATGTAAGCAGTTTTTTCATAAACTGAAAATATTCCATACTGTACTGCATTCGGTTATGCATGAACTGCACATTCTGTTTCCGCACACTTCTCTCAATGGCTGATGGCATAATAATCTGATGCGGTCTTGTGGTGATAGCAAGCTCTGATATATACCTTATCAACTCATCACCTTGGTCTATTGTGTCCAATCGTTCATAAAAAAGTATATAAGCATTCCACCACCTTTTCTGGCGCCTGTATGACATGCGCTTCATCATGTGATCAAATACTTCTCCCATGTACTCTCCACCAAAACACTGGTTTTTCATTTCTTCATCGTCATCCATTTTACATTCAGTTACATCTCCATCATCAAATTTATACCAGCGATTTCTCTCGCCATCTCCTCCGTTCCTTTGAATGATGTAAGAGTAGTAATGTCCCCCGCTCGCCTGACCACTGTGTACAAGCACCCCCACAAGTCTGTATTTCGTGCTTCCTGCTGGCTCACTGTCAGACTGCTCATTCTGTTGTATCAACTGACTCTCTGGGTTTACGTTATCTCCTTCCAGCTTTGCAACACCGGCAACTGTGTAAGGTTCCATGTCCAGTTCGCGAGGAAATTCAAAATAATCATTAAACTTGATTGCACATTCTCTTTCCCAGTCATAGTCGAATCGTTTTAGTTGGATAGCGAGAACAGGAGGTAATTTTTTAATAAGCAAGCGCTTTACAGTATCAACCTAAAATGAACAGAGCAAATTACTAGATGTTCTCTTATAATCCACTGCAAAAAACCCACAAAATTTAAAACTCTACTATTAAATTCTCAGGATTAATCTGAAATTTTAAGTATAAACAAATACATGATAATGAACATAATCAGAGCATTTCTGTCAGTTGATATTTTTAAAATGTTCACTAAAACTAATACGAAGTAGCTGATGCCTTTTGCTACAACTTGCAAAAATTAGTGATATAGACATTATTCGCTGTCTGATTTCTATATTGGAAGTGCTATCTAACCATTATTACTTGTTTGATATTTACTGTTATTTTAATGAAGTTTGCTGTGAGCAAACTACAGAAATATAATAGTAGCAGCTAATATTTATTGGGCAATTAGGTACCAAGTTATATGATGCTAAGTGCTGTCCAAGTAGTAACATGTTTAATCCTCCCAACGCTCCCAACCCTGAAACTTAAGGATGAGAATTAGGAGTAGTAAGAGATAACTTGCCTCAAGTCTTAGAGCTGTGAGCGGCAGGGAGTATGGCTTTACAGCTCATGATCTCAACCTCTAGATTTTAATACCTCTCTAAGTGGTATGTAACGTCAAAACAATACAGGTGACTTACAGGTGAGAGGGCTTGGGAGCCCAGAAAGATACACATTATTTACCATATGTATGCGTAAATTGTCTCTCCTAAAGAACTGTTAAATGCCCACAGGCAAAAACCAATCAAGTAAGTCTAAAAATCTGATCCAAGTGGTTTAAAAAACACAGGTGGTAGAAGAAATCTTTTGTGGCTAAAGTAATTAACGGTTTGGCTTCAGCAAACTTCTTGGTCTTGGGTAGCAACTCTGGACATGAGAGAAGTGTTTTCCTCTATGAGCTCTGTAGCTTCGAGGAGTTCAAGGGCAGGTTGGTTGAATATGGATGAAAAGTGCCTGTGTAACTCAGACAAGAGACTGATATTAAGCTACTATGACCTCTAAAGTGATTCACTCTTATCTTTACCTGTTTTCCCTAGCCCTTCTGGCACTATTTTCTCTCAATTGCCTTTACCTGACAGACCTTTCTCTCAATCATCTTTACCTGACAGACCTTTAAGTCAGTTATCTTAACTACCTCTCTGTTACCACTATAACAAAGCAGGGTAGGGAATAAAGAGGGTGAATTTTGAGAACAAACAAAAACAACCATTCTTCCAAACCCATTAAATGTAATCATAATTATTTTAAACAGAACTGGGCAATTCATACCTTTTTATTGCATTTTTCACAATGATAAGCATTTGCACCTTCTAATAAATCTCCTTTGACATATTGTTCCAAAGAATCAAGAAGATTTTGGTGATTTCTAATGTCTACATTCAAAGTCGTAAAAGATTCTTCACACTCGTATCTAAAGATATTATTTAAGAAATGATCAGAGAATTTATTCCTTAGTTTTCTAAACATCTTATTTAGTTATGGACTCAATGAAAACTACTTTTGCAATTTTTATAACATAACACAAAACCCATTAAGTCATAAAATGTTACCAATAAATAAATGAGTTACCATTTATGGGTCACTTATCCTCTGCTGGGCATACATTAGGTTGTTTACACACTACATACAACAGGTGCTTTGTCTTCATGACAAATATTTCTCTATCACCATCTCCACGTCAGAAATGAGGGAAGTGGGATTCAGAATGTGGATTTGGTCAAGATTACTAGGTGAAATGGTGTTTTCAAGCTAGGTCTGTCTGGTTTCACAGCTCAATCTCTTTATAGTCTACCATGCTGCTTCCACCATCATCTGTTTAGATCTATTAATGAGCTGAATTTTTAAATGTTTCTCCTCTTCTGTAATGGAAACCTTACTAAAGCACAAGTTTAAACACACAAATGAATACGAGATAAGCAATCTGAATAGGAGCCACAATCCCACCTTGTGGCAATTTTCTACCAAAGGAATTTTCAGATTTCTGGTGAGACATATTCATGCATTTAGAACATGGGATGTGAGGAATTCATTCTCAACCATTAAATTCATTCACTCAACAAATACACTGAGTGCCTACCATGTTTAAAGCCCTGTGGGATAGTCAATGTTTAAGACAGTTCCTCATATTTAGGGCTTTTCAATTTAGTTAGGGGAAAAAGGTACACAAATAAAGGCATTTATAAGTGACATGAATGGAATATGAAGTATTAAGCAAACTGTTACTATAACTGGGGAACAGCCCATAGAAGAGAAAAGAGAAATTAGATTTTATGATTCCAGTTAAAAACAAGGACATTTGAAGCTGAGAAGTCAGCAAAGTTTTTCTGTAAAAGGCCAGATAGTAAATATTACAGGCTTTTTGGGGCCATGAGGTCCCTATGGCAACTACTCAACTCTGCTGTTATAGTGAAAGCGGTCAGACAGTAAGTAAAGGAGTGGGTATGTTCCAATAAAACTTTACAAAAACAGATGCAGGGCTGGATTTGACCTATGGTCCATAGTTTGTTAACCCCTGCTCTTGATAAGTAAATACCCTAAAACAGATTGTCTCAGGACCCTTTATGTAACCTTCCAGCATATAACAAGACTAATTTAGTTGTGGAATAGGTATTTGAACTTTAGGGATTTTACTTAAGATCATGCTCTCTGGACATTTTCACTTGGCAAAGGAAATCAATAATTTCCAAATAATTTTGAAAACTGTCTAAAACAAACCAAGAAAAACTGACCAGAACAGATGACCAGAAAATTTAATTTTTATCAGTAATTAAAAACAGGAGGTGAAAATAACAATTTTATTGTCCACCTAATGCACAAGGTCTTTCAAAAGGATCAAAAGTTGCCCAGTCTCAAGACAGGAATAAAGACACAGACCTACTAGAGAATGGACTTGAGGACACGGGGAGGCGGAAGGGTAAGCTGGGACGAAGTGAGAGTGGCATGGACATATATACACTACCAAATGTAAAACAGATAGCTAGTGGGAAGCAGCCGCATAGCACAGGGAGATCAGCTCCGTGCTTTGTGACCACCTAGGGGGGTGGGATAGGGAAGGTGGGAGGGAGACGCAAGAGGGAGGGGATATGGGGATATATGTATACGTATAGCTGATTTACTTTGTTATACAGCAGAAACTAACACACCATTGTAAAGCAATTATACTCCAATAAAGACATTAAAAAAAAAAAAGTTGCCCAGTCTATGCAAACAATTTTATGGCCTTATCCAGAAAGAGTAGTTTAGCATTTACATATAGTATTAGCACTCCCTCAATCATTTTCCCTGTGTTCAAAAATAAAGCACATACACACACAACCTATGACTGTATATAATGCTGTTTAGACTTGCAGAAGATACTATCCTACTGTGATTGTCTGGTGAGAAGGGATTTCAAACCAACATTAATTGACAACATACAAGAGAAGTTCCAAAGTAAAACTTCCATACAATAGGCATAAACGTGTATCTATCAGTAATGAACTTTAATAGTTATTTAACTATTTTCAATAAGAGCCTTTAATCAACTTCCCCTTTAAGAAAACCAAAAACCAAAAAAAAACCGAAACCCAATTTGTTTAGTCAATTTTGCTATAAAGATTTTGTGTGGGAAACATACCTTAAAGACAATGACAGTAATCAATGCTATTTTCAAAAAGTCAGCATTTCATTTGTATAGGAAATAGTGCTCCATGCCTGTTATCTTCTAAACTTAACATATTTACAATATTGTAACTATTTTAATTCTAAGATAAAGGGCAAATTCATAAGTAATACCTGTAGCTATGCAAAATGCCATTTTATTTTCTTAGGCATGATCATACATAAGAACATGTAAGAGTATGAAATAGTAAGAGCTTAGGTGTAGTTAAAGGAACCAAATATTATTTGACAAAAACAAACAGACCCATAAAGTTCATGAGACTTTTCTGTACTCTTAAACTTCACTGTAATAAAATGAGAAAACAAACAAAACCCCCCCACAGTAGTAAGGTATGCGCAATATGTAATTCATCCAGCCTCAGGTATTTAGTAATCGGTAGCGTACTTCACTTTTGTACATAACTAATAGTAAAAATAAACAGTACAACATACACTTTAAGTATGAAATTAGCACTTACCTATGTGGGCAGCCTTGGCAAATCTTCTGATCAGCAAAGGAACCTCCTAAAACTTTACTTAGCATAGCTGGGTGTCCTAAGGCTTTCAAAGCTTCATCTAAACTATCCACCAATGAATTAAAAAATTCTAAAGCATCATGTTGTTCACGAAGATTAACAGGCTCACCCCAAAGCCTAAGAAATGAATGGAGTAAAATATATAATGTGCGACACTCCCAAAACAATATATACAATATATTTTTCAGGAAAAAAGCAATACAACCACAAATGACACCACAAAAACTGAGATTTTATTCCTCAACTACAGGAAGTAGAAAAAAACAAATGCCATTTATGTATCGATTGCTGTGGGGAAGAAAGTGAGATTCATAGTAAAAGTGGTACTTCAGTGGGGAAGAAATACCATGAAACTACTGGTGTGGCTGGATGCACAGTATAGCTCCAGGAAGGATGGTTTCTGTAGGTAATATAGTATAAGCATGCATTTTGAATCCAACTGAAGACGCTGTTAAAATTGGGTGGCTGATCTCACTCTTACGCAGATAATTACTACTTCATTTCTTTCATTTTGCTTAAATTTTGGGTTACAGATACAGTGCAAAGATAATATTTACTCTTAATTAAATTGACTTTTCTGATCGAAAAGAGAAAGGTTTGACTTGTTTTACAGTTCATCTCTTTTGAATAATCTGAGGATTTAAATTAGGTAAATCAATCCTGAGAAAAGAAAATATCAATTATGTGAATGATAAAATGAGAAGTGATACTAATAAAACCTAGGCACTGCTGGAAACTATGACATCTAATTTTGTATTTATAGCGTAATATACATTGAGAATATAAGTGAATTCATTCAAGCAACAGAGACGACAAATTTATTTTAAGTATGCAAGAGGAACTGTCTTTTAATAAATTCCTTTGTAACACTTTTACTATGTAGCAAATAATCTCACCCTAATTATATTTCAGCTGTTAAATTTGCATACAGCGAGTTAGAAATCAAATATATCACTTGTTAAAAGCTATTTTACAATGGAGAGATTTGTTAAGACACCAAGGGATCAAAGCTAACATCACCAATAATCAGATAAACTGATACCATGTGCCTCTGAATGCAATGAGAAGCATATAATAACATCACCTATGTAGTTTTCTTGCCAAAAAGTTTAACCTGAATCTAATCATGGGGAAATAATCATACAAATCAAGGAAGTACCATAAAGGTCATGACAAGTTAGGGAGATTATTTTAGAGAAGACTAAAGAGGTAACAACCAAATTCTTGTGATTCCTTCTAGGATACCAGTCTGGAATTGGAAAAAAAAAAAAAAAAAAGAAAGAATATTTTGGGGAAATGGAAATACATATTGCTGAATATCAGGCGTTACTAAATATTAAATTTCATGCATGTGATAACTGTATTAAACATTACATAGGAAAATGTCCTTATTCTTAGAGGATACATTTTGAAGCATGCAGGGGAGTTAAAGTGTCATATTTGCAACTATCAACTCGTTTAGAAAAAACAAACAAAAACCAAAACCCAAGTATACACATAAGCAAATATGGCAAAATGTTAACAATTGGTAAATCTGGGTAAAGAGTATATATCATAAAGGTGATTATTATACTACTTTACCTTTTCTGTTGGTTTGAAATTCTTCAATATAAAAAATCGGGGGTGGGAAATGTGGTTAACTAACCCACATATATATCTAGAGTATACTATGTATAGAGTATATTATGTGTCTAAAGTGTGGATAATCCAAAAGTGCTAGTCTAGACAAACTGCGAGCTCCACTAGCATAGGGAGTAATTAATTGAGAAGTCAAAAATGCAAGGGCACTATAAGATAAGCAATAACTATAACTGAATGACAAATTTTAAGACAAAAGCTCAAAAAGCTTGAGAGTAATCTGGAAGAGGAAGAACAGAAATGCTAAAAGCCTTATGGCAGAGACGAGACAAGCTAGAGAAAGAATGAGAACGGGAATAGTCAGAAAGGAAGATGAGAGGTGCTGAGAGGTGATGGGACCAAAAGAGCAAAAGCAGAGCTGGGAAGGAGGGTGGTGCATGCAAGCCAATAAGTATGGATTAAGTAGGGGGCCTAGTTAGAGGAATTTATACGGTGAGTCATTGTATTATAAAGCAGTGGTTTCAAAAGAAATCTAAGTAGTATCCTTGTAGGCAAAAGGGGAGCTGCTCTGATTGAAGCAGGGAAGGTGGACAAGAGCGGCAGTGTCAGGTGACCCTTTGCTTCCCCTGCTCTCAGCTGTCTGGGAGATACCTTGAAGGGATTCTAAGGAGTATTATTTAAGGGAATCTCCTGGTGGTCCAGTGGTTAGGACTCTGGGCTTTCACTGCAAAGGGCTCAGGTTCAATCCCTGGTTGGGGAACTAAGATCCCACAAGCGTGCAGTGTGGCCAAAAAACAGGAAAAAAAAAAAAAAAAAGTAGTAGTATTTAAAAAACCCAATGCTATGAAGGATTATAGCATTCTCATACACAGTACAGATATGTGGTTGTGCTACAGTATTTTAGCACAGTGCACGACATGATAGGTGATGATAAAAAAAAACAAATGAAATAAATGAAGCCAGAGAAATAAGATCAAGACATAATCGAAGATTTTTAAAAAATTAACAACAACAAAACCCAATGTATTTATCACACCTTTCCTATAAAATTGTACATTAGAATAGCCAAAGAGTTGCTATGGGGAAGTTTTCCTTTATAGATCTCCTCTAGCTAAAAAATGGAAGAATGATAAAATTAGAATGTTGCCATTTTGTAATCCTCATGAAATGCTGCATTTAGGCAATGATGATCAATGGCTGTTATAAGACAGAGACAGACAGACATTATGTACTTCTCACTGAGGTCATCGTTATCACCTATGAAGCAAGTCTTGTCTATCTGCTCCAAAAAAAAGAAAAATCACACCTGAATTTGATCAAGCCTCTAGATCTCACTACCTATTTATATGACATACAGGGGACTGAGGAAAACAGAAACCACCACAAGGATCCCATCAATAAAATCCAGATGGGAAAATTTACAGAGCTAACTACCTTTTTTTTTCTCCCCAACAAATAACTACAAGGGTGAAAAAAGATTAGAAGAGACTAAAGAGTCATGTCAACATCTGCAGCATACGGACTTCACTTGGATCATGATTTCAAAAAATTTATAGTAAAAAAGTTATGAGGTAATTGGGTAAAATCAGACATTGACAAGGATATTAAGGAATTTTTATAAGACATGGTAATAGTATCATGGTCATGTTATAAAAAAGACGTTAGAGATACACACTGACACATTTATGGATGAAATTATGTATTTGCTTCAAAACAATCTAAAAAGTAGATGGCAGTGTAGATTAAATAAGATTGGCCATGAGTTGACAACTGTTGAAGTTGAGTGATGAATACATAAGAGTTTATACTCTTCTCCCTACTTATGTAAATATTAGAAGCTTTCAAAATAAAAAATTATTAACATCTGAAGAGACTAAAGAATGCTGCCTCTTACTATGACACTTTCTACCTCCTTTGGGGACAATGAGAAAACAAACCTAACTACGAAGTAAAGTTTGATTATTACTACTGCTTAAATACTAAACATAAAAGTGCCTTCCAGTATAGGTTTTATAAGTTTAATGTTAGTGTCATGAGATAGTCATAAAGGTTTAAGCAGTATCCCAATTACTATTCATCCACAGTTTACCTGAACTGTTTCCAAAATCCTCTGGGCACATAGTACTGTAGTCGAGAAGCAGCTAAATGACCAAAGATGACTTGAAGGTGTCTTAGAACACCAATATTGTACTCTTTCCTATCTTCTGTTTTACTTAATGCTGGTTTCTCTTCAAACTGTTGAGGGTATCCAAATACATCATCTCTGGGATCAACATTGCTCTAGAAACCAAAAGTTATCATTAATGAGCTAACCTAACTTCAAAGTATAGTAAAAATATGTTGAGACAAATGCTATACGATTAGTGAACAAATCACCTGTACTTCTATTTATTTCCAAAGCACTTAACTTTCAATTTATAAATTTTAGTTTACAGTATCAGTGTTTATATCCCCACCCCTTTCACATAAGAGTTGTCATAAAGGAATAACCCTCACTAAGTATCGTAGAGGTAGGTAATATAGCAAAATACAGTAGAGTGATTAACTTAGACTGAACTGGATACAAATGCAGGCTTTGCTACTTATAAGCTAAGTAACTTTGAGCAATTAAGTGCCTCATGTGTAAATGGGTTAACACATTCTTCATGTAGCTGTTGTGAGAATTATATGAGACAATGTATATAGAGTGCTCAGACTTGTAAACATTCAATACAATATACATATTAAGATTAGTTGGAAAAACTAGATATCCATATGCAAAGGAATAAGGTTGGACTTTTCCCTAACACTATACACAAAAATTTACTCAATACAGATCAAAGATTTGAATGTAAGAGCTAAAACTATGAAACTCCTAAAACATAGAGCAAAAACTTCACGACACTGGATTTGACAATGATTTATCGGATATGACACCAAATGCACAGGCAACGAAAGAACAGAGACATACTGGACCTCGTGAAAATGAAAAAGTTCTGTGCAAAGAAATTGGAACCCTTGCACACTGTTGGTGGGAAATGTAAAATGGTGCAGCCACTGTAGAAAACAGTTCCTAAAAAAAATTAAAAATAAAACTATAAAATGATCCAGCAATTCCACTTCTGGGTAAAACACCCAAAAGAACTGCAAGAAAGGTCCTGAAGAGATATTTGTACACCCATGTTCAGAGCAGCATTATTCACAATTTTGAATTCCACCAAAAGGTGGAATCAGGGACTTCCCTGGCGGTCCAGTGGTTAAGACTCCATGCTCCCAATGCAAGGGAAGCGGGTTCGATCTCTGGTCGGGAACTAAGATCCCGCAGGCCACGCCGTGTGCACCACCGCCCACAAAAAGGTGGAAGCAACCCAAATGTCCACTGATGAATAAATGGATAAACAAAATGTGGTATATACATTCAAAGGAATGTTATTCAGCCTTTAAAAGAAAGGAAATTCTGACACATGCTATGAAATGGTCGTTACGTTAAATCAAACAAGCCAGTCACAAAAAAACAAATACGGTATGATTCCACTTATATGAGGTACCTAGAATAGTCAAATTTATAGAGATGGAAAGAGAATGGTGGCTGCAGAACTCTGTGTGGGACGCGGATGTAGAAATAGACAATGTCCAGTCCCTGCCCACGAGAAACTTAGTCTAGGGAAGGAAAAAAGCACACAGGCAAAAAACAGTGCAATGGGGTGCTGAGACAACACAGAGCAGAGGGTACCATGAGAGCAAAGCTGAGATACCTTATTTGAACTGTATCATACTTTGTCTGCTGGTACAATTAGCTATCTCTACTGTGCTTAACTCAACAACCTAGAGATGTGATGAATCACAGAACTAGAATCTGAACTCCAATTTTCACCCAGAGCAGTGGTTCTTAACCAGGTATATGGTGTGAGCAATGCCTATGAAACTTCTTAAAAAAGTAAAAATGCTCAGACCCCAAACCCTGGATGATGCAGTTCAGCAGACCTAGGGAAGAGTTGGGGTCTAGTGTATGTTTCAGAAGCCCTCCCTGTAAGTGATAAACTACCTCAGAGCAAATAGTTCGGTGACTGAAGAGAGGGAATGAGAAAAGAACCATTTAAGATATTTACTACAATCAGAGCATGCTCTGGCTTCTCTCTTCAGCTCTCACCAACACAACACCATGAGTAGGAAAAGGTCAAATAAAAACAAAGAAATACAGCGTGGACACAAACATGACCACAGCTTAAGTCTGGCCATAGTCTCTTCTTTAAAGAACGATGCCATAGTTATGTCAACTCTGATCCACCACTACAACCTAATTTTTTCACAGCTTTATTCTGCATTGGATACTTGGTAGGAGCCTAAATTTTGTCACAAGTAGAAGTTTGTTTCCTAAGCAAAAATAGTTATGATCTGGGAGAAATGCAAAAGTAATCTAAAAGTAAACACAGACAATGAAACTGGCATAGCACATATCTTGGCATAAATAAATGGAGATACATAATTAAAATATCAAATAGAAAAGTAAAAATATAATTTAGACTATTACTAAAAATGAAGATTCTTATCATTATACAAACTCTAAATTATACCAAACCCCCAAAAGTGAGTACATTAACTGTTGTGTTAAAACATATAAACTATCATAAACATTAACTGTAGTTGCAAGTCTGTTAGGTAGTGAGCACTATGTCGAGGTAGCAGTCTGTGCCAGGAGATTCTAGCTTTATTTTCAAATATTTGCCAACAGGTCCAGTGAAAAGTCTAACGCTTTCTAAGAGAGAACAACAGTATCTCGTATCAGAACTTCAAACACAGAAAACAAAAATGCTAAATAAAATTTACCTCGTTGTCCTGCTTCTCATCCCCAGACATATCATCATCTACATCGCTACCTGTGCCTTCAATTGCGAGAATACCATTCCTAATGGACGGAATCATGTAGAGTTGCTGAATCACAGAATTCATATAACAAGTAGCCCCAGCGTTTTTCAGCCCCACAAATCCTTTTGGTGGGCGGGGTCCAACAGGTGGCAGATATTCCCACTCAGTAAGTGCTTCACAAGCTGAGAGAAGACAAAAGATTCTTGCAGCACAAATAAAAACATTTTGCCCACTTTAGACTTTATTAAGCTGATAAATTAACATTACCAACAATTCCACTACTCCTATAGCCACCTGAAATAGTGCTCTAGGTATGCATTTCACCCTCAACAAATTGAAGATACACAGCAACACATACCACTATATAGATTCTTACCCCACCATCTATGAACCCATGCTTTATCTAATGTTGCTTCTATGGCAGTCTCACAAGATGATACAAGGCTAATTTCTACATGTTAACTTTACTTTTAACTTTATTATAATTTAGTCATTATGAACTGTAACTTCTTCTACTTTTATATGTTTTTTTCAAGTGCCTTCAAACTCCTTCTGGCATGAAATGTTATACAAATATATCAACATATGATAGCTTACTAAGTTTTAAATAATCCTAAGATATCACCTGGGTTCACATCCAGGTTCTGATGCTTACCAACTCTTTCATCTTCAGGCAAGCCTCTGTTTCCTTCTTAATAAATGTGGTAAGACGTGCTTTGCCTATAATCACCATGTTATTTTGAGGAGCAAACGAGATAGTGGATTTGAGTTCTGTGAGAACTGTAAATCACTGCCTATATCCCTCTACCTAGTATAAACCTGGAAACAATGTAAACATCATCACGTATAAGACCAATTAAATAAATTATATAGTATATTGAACTGAAAGGTAGAAAGGTATATAGCTAATAAACGGATTTAGATAAATATTTATGTGTTGATAGGAAATGATCACAGATATATTAAGGGGAAAACAAAGTGAAGAACACTGTGCACTCCACACCAATCTGTGGTTAAAAAACTAAACAAACAAAAAAAGATTTTGTATGTGGATTTTGCACACTCAGAGATTCTGGGAGGATAGACATGAACTGAAGATAACGGTTACAGCTATTGAAGGGGACCAGGGGAATGGAATGGGCAGGAAAAATGTTTTAGAATACATCCTTCTCTGGTAGTTGAAATTGTTACCACACAAATGTACTACTTAAAAACAAGCGGCCTTTCTCTTTCTGCCGTCTTGGAGCCTGTGGAGGAGCACTGGGAACAGGACTTCTAAAACAGCAAATAGGTCTGGAAGGCTGTGGTCCAAGGCTCTATTTTTGCTGGCTATAAGCAGGGTCCTGTGAAACCAGAGGGTTCCTCTTCTTAAAACTGAAGGTGTTTATGCCCAAGATGAAACTGAATTCTACTTGGGCAAGAGACATGCTCATGTGTACAAAGCAAAGAACAACAGTGACTCCTGGTGGCAAACTGAACAAAACCAGAAGAATCTGGGGAAAGGTAACTTGTGCTCATGGAAACAGTGGCTTGGGTTCCTGTCAAATTCCAAAGCAACCTTCCTGCTAAGGCCACTGGCCACAGAATCTGTGTGCTGCTGTACCCCCTTGAGGGTTTAAACTTATGAAAATTAAATAAATAAAACTGTGGATTTGTTTAAAAACAAACAAAACCCCCCACCCTACTATATACAAACTTGATAGAATAACTGTCTAACGTTTTAAGAACTTTAATCAGAATCTCCTAAAATGTTAAAAAGTCCTTATATTCTAAAATATATCAAAAAACAATTTGACATGTTCTTAAAAACTTACCATAATCAATTATATTCTTAAGCTTTGTAGATAAATGGTTTTCTCCTAAAACAGAAGAGCCTCCACTGTGGTCTGCTTTCTTATTTCTGCTGTCTCAGTCATTTTATATTGCCCTCATCCCTTTTGAGCTTCGGTTCTATATCAGTAAGATCTACAGTCTACAGTCTGTTTCATGGGCTTCATGTGAGCATTAGCTGAGGACCAAGGGCACTAAAATATTATCTTCTCACATTCTTCTCTTTAAAACCAGATTTTCTTAGAACTCATATGAAAATAACATTAAAGAGCTTCTAAAGTGAGGGCCTGAAAGGTTTTCCAATGCATGTAATTTGAATTTTTAAGTTTGAACTCTGAAATTTATTTTGACTGTTTATTATTCTGGAGTTTAGATTTCAGTCCAGATTTGACTGAAATGAAATTTATTTTGTTGCTCAATACTTGTACCACTTACAGGAAGACATTTAACAAACATCTGAAAACTTTTCTACATTAAGACTCATTGCTTGTAATGGTCTTAAACGTTATACTAGTTGCTGAAAGGAAAACATGAGTTGCAGATGTTTACTAGAAGGAAAACAGGGCTTCCCTGGTGGCGCAGTGGTTGAGAGTCCTCCTGCCGATGCAGGGGACACAGATTTGTGCCCTGGTCCGGGAAGATCCCACATGCCGTGGAGCGGCTGGGCCCGTGAGCCATGGCCGCTGAGCCTGTGCTCCGCAACGGGAGAGGCCACAACAGTGAGAGGCCCGTGTACTGGTACCACAAAAAAAAAAAAAAAAAAAAAAGGAAAACAGAATTTGAACACATTAGAGAACTGTCATCAGAACTTTGTATTTTAAAATACTTACTAGTTATTGCTGTGCCAATGTAATACATTTCAGTCAAAGAATCTACTATCTGTTTGAGGTTCCTCACACAGCCAACAGCTAATGCTACAAGTAACTCAAAGCCTGCATTAATGGTAGCTGGTGAACTACAGACTGGAATAGCCTGTTCAGCTGGCAGTTCTCCATTTCTCATATACCGTAGGTAAACATTGGATGCAGGGAAGATGAAATCATCAATTAATTCCTACAAAGGTGAAAAACGGATTATGTATTAGCAATGATACATATTTATATAAAAATACATGTAAAGTTTTATATGCGTATGTATTTTTTTTAAAGAAAGAAATGTCTCTTGGAAGGAAATAATGTTAAATTAATTGTCAGAATTCAAGATTTCATTACATTTCAGAAAACTTAGATTTTCTAATAAAAAGATCCCACTTCAAAACACTATTTACTACAATTAACAAACAAACCCAATTTCTCAGGTTAAAAACTCATCAAGAATGAGTTGACTGTAGCACTTAACAAAAATTCACATTAAGTAAATTTACTCTTTTAATCACATGTATACCAAAGCTCATCTTGAATAAAAATGAAATGTCCTAAAATGATACTTTTTGTTTCCTCGAGTTACCACGTTATGTGAAAAAACTCATCAAAGAAACATGGTAAATATGCACAGTCTTACATAATAGAAGTCTGTCTCATTCTGAATAGTCTGATGAAGTAAAAAGTTCAGATTTTCTAAACAGAAAAATTAAATAGTGCTTGCTTACTTCACACAGTACTGAAATTTTATTCATGTACAAAATTTAGAAACGATATTTTAAAAGTTACTGTTACCTCTATATTCTTTAAAAGTAGAAAAGAGAAATGATCAAGAAAACACACCCAAGACATGATACCATAAATTAACCAGACAGATTTGCTAATGAACATGTAGAATGTTAATGATACATAGCTTAGGACCAAGCCGACAGAAATTACCTTAATGAGATTAGCACCTCCTTTTTCACAACCAATATGATATTTTTTCTCAGGGGTTTGAAAGGCCAGTAACTCTTTTGTTACTCCAAGGTGGCCTTCCAAGATTGTCTCTTCAACACCCGTTTCACCTGTTCTTTTAACATCATCCTGCCAAAGAAAAATATCAAATGCCTAACTTACAAAAGGGCGGTGAGATGTCAGAACAAGACTGAGCTAGACAGAGGCAATTCCTTCAAACCTTTCCATTCTAAGAGATTTTTTCTCTTCAGAACTTTCTAGAAGTAGGCTTTACAAACTAGAAGAAATGCTAATCTGAAGGCTAAAAGATACCATTCTGGGCTTCCCTGGTGGCGCAGTGGTTGAGAGTCCGCCTGCTGATGCAGAGGACACAGGTTCATGCCCCGGTCCGGGAAGATCCCACATGCCGCAGAGCGGCTAGGCCCGTGAGCCATGGCCACTGGGCCTGTGCGTCCGGAGCCTGTGCTCCACAGCGGGAGAGGCCACAACAGTGAGAGGCCCGTGAACCGCAAAAAAAAAAAAAAAAAAAAAAAAGATACCAATGTCTTCAGAAATAAATTCTCGTACAACTCTAAGTAAAAAGTATCAGGTGTTAAGATCAAAAGTTAAATTAAGTGCTAGTCTATCAGACTCATTTTTTGATGAAAACAATCCAAGAATACTTTTTAAAATGAAAATTTGCAAAACGGGCCCATCTGAAAATGGAAGAAGCTGAATATCAGTGTCTCAAGTCTTAAAGCAAGGCATTTGACAAAACTACTTACGCATTCATTCTGGGAATCATGAGTTAGTAATATCCACCAACACAGAGTATATTCTTTGGTCCTTTTATTACTCTTTGTTGTTTTTCATTTAACCAAAATGCTCAAAACTATAAACTATTAATAAAATATCTTATTTATTGACGATAAACACAGTATTAAATGCAACTTACCCTAATTCTTTTAAGCCAATCAATTTCATTATTGAGAAGAACTTCAGCATTGGGTATATTAATATTACTATTGTAAGCATAATTAAGAAGGTGCCTTAAAAGAATAAAGTAGTCGCCTGAATGTTTAGCTCTCTCTCTGGCTGTGCTCTGAAACAATAAAGTAGAATAATATGAATTTACATGTCCATGTTCAGAATCCACTTTTTAAAAACCCAGAATTAACTAGAGTTAATAGACTAACATAGGATGGGAAATTACTAATATTTTTAAAATAAATATAGACTGCTCCAACTTTAATACAAGCTAAAACCATGAATTCTTGACTGTTCCATGTACAAGAATGAATCACAATGATAAGTATATTAAAAAATGTCTCACCCCCAAAACGGTGAAGAGCAGAGTAATGAAGAAGAGTAAAGGCCTGTGTCCCATGCAACATCTGGTGCACATTAAAAAGAACTGCTCCTGTGCCACCTGGCGAACAGTTCTGAAATAAAAATGTTTCACATTTAATATATTATCTTCATTTAGAAAAAGAAAAAAAAAGATTCCAATGCTGTCTCTCGGGGTGGGGGTGGGGTGTTAAGGGGT
Source organism: Pseudorca crassidens (assembly GCF_039906515.1). Classification (NCBI taxonomy): domain Eukaryota; kingdom Metazoa; phylum Chordata; class Mammalia; order Artiodactyla; family Delphinidae; genus Pseudorca; species Pseudorca crassidens. The sequence goes on from NC_090317.1 coordinate 97,189,472, forward strand.
AAGTAAATTAAAAGTAAAAATACAAGAATACGTAACACCCCTTTAAGCAGCAACGTTTAACAGATGAACTTAGGCTGTGTGTCAAGAACTAAAACCTCAAATCGTCACTGAAGAGTTTAAGGGATACCTTCTAACACCCCTTTCTTGGAACAGGCTGGAAATGTTCCTCTAGGTACAAGAGTTGTACAGTAAGCCTTAAGCATCTTTTGGGCATTCCATAGAATTATTCCATTGTGCTCTGGAGCGAACAACTCTGTAGAAATTCTGTTACAATTACACAATAAGGATGTTGCTGCAGATGTCCCTGATATTATACTAGTGATTCCCAAAGCATGTTACCCAGATCAGCAGCATCTGAGAACTTGTTAAAAATGCAATTTCTCAGGCCCCAGCAAACTGCGTTTTAATAAAGCCTTCAAGTGATTCTAACATGTGCTAAAGATTGAGAACCACCGTATTATACAATATTCTATGATTACCCATGGGAAAAACTTGTCTCTGGTCACAGTACTGGGAATTTTACCTGAGCATCATGGGTCTCTTAAAAAATATGTATACTATACAGATCTCACCAGAATAAATGCTCCAAGAGGGCAAAGACATCATCTAGTTTATTACTGTGCCTCCAGAATGAAAAATGATGTCTGGCATATAACAGGTGCTAAGAACCAGTTACCAGATGTATAAATACTGTTTGTTTACAAGATGGAGGTCTGTCTCCATTAGAAAGTAAGCTCTTTCAGGGCAGGGCTTTGCTTTGTTGAAGAACCTAGAACAACATCTGACATATGGAAGATGTTCAAAAAGTATCTGCTAACGAAGCATTTGTCTATCGTACAAACTACATTCGGTGAATAACTGTTTCTGGCAATGTGCTAGCTGATAGACAGCTTAGAAACAAATTTTTAGTTCAATGTAAGAACTTGACAGTATACATTCTGTGTACTAGCCTCCCTCCTGGATATGTTTTAGGTTTCTGAAACCTGTACATGGTCCTATAAACCATAGGGACCTTTAGAAGCTTTGTGGGTTAAGTTTGGTGGAATTCAAATAAACTGACATCAGGAGTACTTGGTTTTGTTGGGGAGAAGGTCCATAACTTTTACCAGATTTTCAGAGGTATATGTCATTCATACTGCCCTAGTTTATTTTTTAAAAAGTAAGGTATGCGGCCCAAATAGAGTGAGGGTCTATAAAGAGTTGATGCTTGTCAGTTCCTGATGAACCCTCCCCTCACACACGCAGACTTCGGTAATGCTTCAAAAGAAACACATCTACTAAAAAATCCTGTTGCCTGTATCTTCACAACATACTCAAAATCTGATCATTTCTCACCACTTCTACTATTGCCATACTTCCAGACTCTCTCATCTTTTATTTGGATTAATGAAATAGTCTAAGTGCCTTTCCTGCAAAGCAACCAGAATAAACTTAAAATGTTAACTCAGAGCATATCATTCTTCTGCTCAAAACCCTCCAATGGGGGACTTCCCTGGTGGTCGAGTAGTTAAGACTCCGTGCTCCCAATGCAGGGGACACAGGTTTGATCCCTGGTCAAGGAACTAAGATCCCGCATGCCGCAGCAAAAAAACCAAAAAAAAAAAAAAAAACAAACCCCAATGGATTCCCATCTCACTTAGGGTAAAAGTTAAGGTCTTTACAATGATCTATAAAATCCTTACAGGCTGCTTATTGCCTCTCTGGCCTCACCTCCTACAACTCCCCCACCTCTGCTGTTCTAGCCACACTCGGCTCCATGTTGTTCTTTACATGTCAGGCATGTTCCTGCCTTGGGACATTTGCATCTGTTGTTTCTTCTGCTTAAAACACACTTCCCCCCGGGGCGGGGGGGGGGGGGGGGGGAGGGGGGGCGCGGGCGGATAAAGTTGGAATTTGGATTAACAGACTACTACATATAAAATGGATGAACAACAAGGACCTACTATATAATATAGGAAATACAGTATTTCATAATAATCTATGATTGAAAAGAATCTAGAAAAAAAATATGTATAACTGAATCACTGTGCTGTACACCTGAAACACTGTAAAACAGCTATATATACCTCAATTAAAAAATAAAAATTAAAAAAATATATATTTGGTCATTCAGATGACCAAAATGTATTTCTCATATAAAAAATGAAATAAAATTTAAAATGAAATATGATGGAGGTGTTAGCTAACCTTAGGCTATGGTGGTAATCATACTGCAAGATATGACTATCAAATCAACACTTTGTACACCTTAAAGTTACACAGCTATATGCTGATTATATCTCAATAAAGCTGAACAAAATAAAAAATACAATTTAAAATGAAAAACAAAACAAAAAACCCCCACCCAAAAACCCAACACACTTCCCCCATTAACTGCATGGATCACTACCTCATTCTTTCAGAGCCCCAGAGACTTCAGGGAAGTCTTCTCTGACTATCCTACATAAAACTGAACTCCAATGACCCTGCCTCCCCACTCATCCCCATTCCTGATTTATTTCTCTTGATAGCATTTATTAATATAACATACTACATATTTTCCCATATGTCTTCTCTTCCCACTCCCCATCCCCTTTAGTACAGACTCCAAGAAGGCTGACATTTTGTCTGTTTTTTTTTCACTGCTATATTCCCAGTAGCTAGAACACTGCCTGGTGCATAATGGGTACTTGATAAATTATTCATCAGTGAGACTGCCTACAATATTAAAATCTAACACTACTTGGATCTCAGCATCAAAGGCCTTCTGTAAACCGACGCCTACTAATCTCCTTTTCTGCATTATCCCTTTCTCTTCTTCTACCAGAATACTCAGCTGTGCCTTGAAAGCACTATGCCAGGAGTGGCAAACTCAAATGCCTCCATGGATCATCAAGGTAACATAAAGGAGTTAAACAGGCAGAGTATAAAGCAACAGGTGCTGGAGGAGGCTTAAAAAAAAAAAAAAAATCCACTTAAAGGAATTCAAATCCAATTATGAGCAATTACAACAAAATATCAGTGTTGTTATGTGGAAGCAGACCTCTTTTAATAGCAACAGAGGTCTGGGAGACCTCTAGGGATAAAGAAAACTTACTGGAAAATGTGGCCCTGAAGTTGAAATTTTCGAGTGTGTAGAAGCAAGAGCCAAATTGTGGAGTGCTTATAAACCAAATTTAAATGTTTACACTTAATTCAAAGACAGTGGGAAGACATGGAAAGATTTTAAGCAGGAAAACAACACGATCATATTTTGCAAGATATACTCTGCAAGTATCGAAGCCCGGTACTCTGATATTTATAATATGATGATTTAAAACTGCAGGGCAGGGCTTCCCTGGTGGTGCAGTGGTTAAGAATCTGCCTACCAATGCAGGGGACACGGGTTCGAGCCCTGGTCCGGGAAGATCCCACAGGCCGCGGAGCAACTAAGCCCGTGCGCCCCAACTACTGAGCCTGTGCTCTAGAGCCCACGAGCCACAACTACTGAAGCCCGCGTGCCTAGAGCCCGTGCTCCACAACAAGAGAAGCCACCGTGATGAGAAGCCTGCTCATGCAACGAAGAACCAAAGCAGCCAAAAATAAATACATACATATATAACTAAAACTGCAGGGCAGGGTGAGAGTCAGTACTAGGGAAGAAAGTCAGATACCTAAAGCTCAAAAAAGATCTTAACCTTAGAAGACCCCCCTTGTTGTCAAAGACAAGATAACAGAGGCATGAGAAGAAGTGCTGTGTACGGTACTTTTTACTTCATCGTGCACAAGTTTCAGGAAGAAGAGGAGTCAAATGGTTCTAACTTCCTATAATGGGGATTTTCATAAAAGTAGAGGGCAGAAAACTTTTTAAACAAAGTTCCTTGATATTTAGTAGCAAAGAAAGTGACATAAGTTCCTAATTTAGTTTAAAATTTAAAAAAATCAGCATAGATTAAGAAATTTGTACCTCCAGGTCTGACTTCATCAAAACTCATGGCTAATCATCTTTCCTCTCCTCCAGACTTATTCAACCTATTTATCTTTCTTAACATACAGAGTTGTCCGACGATGATAAAGTTTTCTCAAAGAGATAGCAAGCTCAAGCTTATTTGGGTGGGGGGGATCCCATCAAAGAACACAGGCTGAACTAGATGTCTTCAAGGAAATTACCAAGGAACTTCTAAAATAATAGAGATTCCCACTGGAGACCACTAAATTACTTTACAGCACGCCCTGGAGTGAGTTGAACCTACTACTCCATCACACCACGTACACTTAAAAAAAACAAACAAACAAACAAAAAAGAAAAAAACTTTACCACTAGGCTTCATGTCAGCAAAGTGCTTATTCTGACTTTACACTAACTTTTCATCAGTGATTTCTGTCATTGTTGAATGGAATGTGAAAGAATAAACAAAGTGAACATTTCCTGTGTCTTTTTGCAAAATGTACACGAGATAGATTAATTACATATAACAGTGATACTGATTAGAGCTCAAGTTTAAAAAGTTACCTTATGAAGGTCAAGATTTAGACTGACATAAGAGGATGGAAAACCTAAATTTTCTACAAATTTGATTGACTTGCACAAAAAGAAGCCCAAAACAAAATTAATGTCATTGAATAAATGCTCTAAAAATGAAAAACTAGGACTTTATAATTGGTCTTTATTCTCAGTGTAAAATGCAAAAGTTCTTACCATAACCATGCCTTGTGAATTCCACACTGACTTAACAACTTCACTAAAAAAAAACACTTGGCCCTAGGTATCTAAGAAAGGAAGCTAAATGTCCTATTTAATTTAAATCTTGTAAGCCAGATTTTTTAAATGGGCTAAAACACACACCTCTTAGGTGAAACTAAATTCTGGAATTACAGAAAAATTAATTTTACTTCGAGAATTAATGTTCACATTTTGTAGACAGTAAGACCAAACAAATTCAGGTCTAGGCAAAACACAGTTAAATAAAAATTTCCTAAACATTAGTGTGCTATAGAGACAATAAATATTTGATTCCTGGGATAAATTCTGCCAACATAAATTCATTCATTTCTGCTTAAAAAAATAAGGTCAAATTTCTTACAATTAAAAAAGACACTTACTTGCTGTGACAGTGCAACAGTAAATCAATAATGAATGTCTGCCAAGCCTTTTCTTTACTAAGAGTATCTAAGGCTGTCGGAATCAAGGCAAAACATAACGTCATCACCTCCAATGCTTCACAGCAAACCTGTTCATCTTCCAAATCTGGCTCACTGCCTGCATTGGTCTGTAAAATTATAGTCAAGGACAAATTACCTAGAGATATATTTAAGAAAAATCTCATACAAACTTCAAGTTAGTGCTTAAAACTTACCTAGTCACTTAAACCACTTGGCCTCAGCTTCTTTACCTACAACTCTTGAGGCCCTTTTGAAATAGCATGGAAATGAGTATAAACAGATGATAAAAGTCTAATTCTATTCTTTTGCTACGTCCCAAGGATGGCTGAAGGAGCACACTGAGCATATTACCTGCTTCTTTGTCCCCCAAGCTCTTAGAGACCTTCTAAGTTGTGTACTTCTGCACCAACAATCATTCCTTCCTCAAGAACCACTCTGGCACTGCAGTCAGAGTACCCAACTTCTGACTAGTCCCATTATAGCTTACCTATAGTGCCATTTTATTCAAAAGCAATTGTCTCAGACAACCGTTCAGGAAAGGTCTGAAGGTTTTACGACCTAAAATATACTTGGGTAGGTAGCTAATAAATTCTAAACTGAAGTTATCAATAAGTAATATTTATAGTACATGCCTGAAAAAGAACAGGCGTTCAAATATTAGCTGAGTGAATAACCAACAGTATAGGACATCAACATATATCCCAGGCAAATCACGGTTATGTTGGCCATAAAAGGGAAGCTCCTATAACTTAATTTCCCCTTCTAAATATGCAGCAGTGGCTATCAGGGGCAGGTATATGTAACAGAAAATCAAAGAGTCAAACACAGTCTCTCTTCTGTAAATAATTTGATTAATCTAATGGAAGATCAAGGATGATACCTAATTGGCTGACACTCTTGAATGCTTTAAGAGTCAAAAATACTTAAATGCCATGATATCACAATTGACAGTTACCTAAACCAAAATACATAGGACAGAAAGATGATGAAAGAAGAATAAAGAGAATAGGAGAAAACAAATTCAGTATGAAATAATTATACTTGACTTTAGTGAGAAGTAGAAAAAGACAGTTTTATATTAAGATGGCAGACATAATAATTCAGCCTCATGCACAATTAAACATTTTCTTAAAGGTAATGTATTTCTGTGATAATTCTTACCTTCTCATAAATTTTAGTGATTTCTTCATTTGGGCTAAATACTAGCTGTAATGCCCCACATCCTGATGCCCAGATAATTTTTTGTATAGCTCTAATTACACAAATATCAGGCATATATCTTGAAGCCTGCAAGATAATGAGTAATCAAAACAGTTGACACAGTATCAGAGTGGAATAATCACTAGAAAAGCAAAAATGTTTCTCCCTGTAAAGGAAACAGGAATGGCTGTGAAGTAGTACCACTGTCTTTAGGTTCCCAAGTTGCCTTTGTCCCATTATTTCGTTTAACAGCAATACAACAAAGTATGTTCTCCAAGTTATTATCTGGCTCTACACTAACTTTCAGAAGAACCTTAAAAAGACTACAGAGGTGATCAAACCATTCCACTCCTAGTTTTTTACCCAAGAGAAATAAAAACTTAGGTCCACACAAACACTTGTACAGAATGTTCACAGAAGCTTTATTCACAGCTAAGAAAGAGAATGTCCTTTTCCAAGTATATGGATAAACACAATGTGGAATATTCATAATGGGATATTACTCAGCAATAAAAAGGAATGGACTAATGGTCCACACCACACAGAGAATTCTCAAAGTCATTATTCTGAGTGAAAGAAGCCAGACATAAAAGAACACACACTGTATGATTCCACTTGTGTAAAATTCTAGAAAATGAAAACTACTATATAGTAACAAAAGATCAGGGGTTATCTGAGGCCAGGGGTAGACAGGGAAGAAGAAGAGACTTCAAAGGGGCATACGGAAAGAGTGATGGAGACATTCTGTGTCTCGACTATGGTGGACGTGTGACACAAATATGTATTTGTCAAATTTCACTTAATTATATGCTTTAAAAGGATGCTGTTCATTGTACATAAAGGTGATTAAAACCAGAAAGCACTAATATTATCATTAGGTAAAATTCATGTTAAGGGAACTTTATCTAGACTGAGTCAGTGATTAAAGTGAGTGGGCCTAGGAAAATTAAGCCCCCAAATGTGATAAGGGTTATTTCTACATAAAGAGAGGGTCAAAAGTGAAAGAAACGAACCTTCCAGAATTCCAGCCTTACAAATTTAATACTAACCTCATCAGATATTTGCTGAGCAAGACGAATTGACACATTTCTAAGCATGCATTCAGATGACGGATTGGGAATGCTCTGAAGGGCACTTTGTAGCACCACTGCTTGATCATGAGTAACTTGGTTGACCTGAAAAAAGATAAATATTTTACTTTAATACTGCATACATAATCAAATCCAATCATTTGCTCCTCACTCATCATCACTCCCTCAGGATGACCTCCCTTCTGTATATATTCAGTACACTGTAGAACCTGTGTGACTTACACAAAAAGTTCTGTGCATTGCCAACAATGTGGGCTTCCTCTTTTTCTTGTGTAGTGGAGTGCCACATATCCCTCTGCAAACCCCCATTCTAGATTAATCCAACTTGTGTATCTACATCTGCATTCAGCACAACTTGCAGAGGTGAGTGATAAACTGCAGTCCTATCTAGAAACTCAGTAAAGTACTTCACATGCATGCTCCTGGGCAGACCCTGCTCCCCATTCACCCTGATCATCAAACTCTTTTGAGAAAAGAAAAATTAAGGAATATCAATAACAGAATAAAAATACTAATGTATAAAAGGTACCAGACCAAATTTTTAAGCCCATAAAGAAAAAAGATTACTTTTTTTTTTTTTTTTTTTGTGGTACGTGGGCCTCTCACTGTTGTGGCCTCTCCCGTTGCGGAGCACAGGCTCCGGACGCGCAGGCTCAGCAGCCATGGTTCACGGGCCCAGCCGCTCCGCGGCATGTGGGATCCTCCCAGACCGGGGCACGAACCCGTGTCCCCTGCATCGGCAGGCAGACTCTCAACCACTGCGCCACCAGGGAAGCCCAAGATTACTTTTAAGTTGTTATTAGCCAGGCAATTCTGACTGCCTTTCAAGTCCTAACTCTTCTCCATATTGTAAGTATTTCTACAACAGTATTTAAGACAAGTCTGTTTTTACTAATTTTTGCCTTTAGCGCCCTATTGACTGTGAGCTCCTTGAGATTAGAGGCTATTATGTACCTCTGTATACACAGTGGCACATTTTCTGAATAAAAGAGAAAAGTGAAAGAGGGGAGCATTTATATTTTGTGTTCTTCATTAAGCTCCTGTCAGGGATTACGATAATAATCTGTTTTTATCTTAAGAAGAACACCACTTTTAAAAAATCTGAGTAAGCGTGGTACCTTTAATGCAAAACAATTTAAGACTTGGGCCACTTTTTTTCATTACCCTTTTTAATGAAAATGGAGAGAAAAGGATTATGAATGCACATGTACCCACCGCCCAGCTTCAACAATTATGAACAAAGGACCAAGATTACTTTGTCTAACCACTCCCCTCACTTTCCATCCAGGCCCCACCCCAGGATTATTTTGAAGCAAATCCTAAATAAAATTTCATCTGTAAATACTTCAACATTTTTTTTTTTAAAAGAGGGGGCTCTTCCTTTTTTTTTCCCCCCCCGGTACGCAGGCCTCCCACCGCTGCGGCCTCTCCCGCTGCGGCGCACAGGCTCCGGACGCGCAGGCCCAGCGGCCATGGCTCATGGGCCCAGCCGCTCCGCGGCACGTGGGATCCTCCCGGACCGGGGCACGAACCCGTGTCCCCCGCATCGGCAGGTGGACTGTCAACCACTGTGCCACCAGGGAAGCCCCGGGGGTCTTCCTTTTAAACATAACCACAGTATCATCATCACACCTAAAACAATTATAAATGCTATTATCTCAATTATATGTGATTATTATAGTATCACATATCTAATCAATATTCTAATCTCAAGGCCTAAGCCATTCATTCTTAAAATAGAAAATCTATATTCTTGAAGCTTTTATCTTCTATTGGTAACTTAGTAAACCATCACTTATGATGCATATAAAACAAGTCAAATGTGTAGTTTGACTTCTCATAAATAGGCATTGAATTCTGGCATGTCTTGAGAACCTTTGGTAAAACGGATCAAGGTAAAAACAAGAGTCAAAATAAGTTCAGAATTGGAGGTTAAGACTGTCAAGGTGGGAAGAGAGGCTGGCAACAGGCTAAATCAACTACAGTTCATCCTTGAACGGCATGGGGGTTAAGAGGACAGACATTCTAGGAGTCGAAAATCTGCACATAACTTTACAGTCGGCCCTGGGTATCTGTGGTTCCAATCAATTTAGGATCATGTAGTACTGTAGTACTTATTGAAAAATCCATGTATAAGCAGACTCGAGCAATTCAAACCTGTGTTGTACAAGGGTCAACTGTACATCTTTTTTATTACCACCTGTGTGTGTGTGTGTCTGTGTGTGTATGTGTATGTATGTATATATATATATATGCCAAATACAAGCTAGGAAGAGATTCACATGGAGTTTTTAGTAGGTTTAAAATAAATGAAGGAAGGAATTCCCTGGTGGTCCAGTGGTTAGGACTCCGCGCTTTCATTGCCGAGGGCCTGGGTTCAATCCCTGGTTGGGGAACTAGGATCCCTCAAGCAGTGCAGTGAGGCCGAAAAATAAAATAGAATAATTGAAAGACTATTTGGGGTTTTTAGCGGTTCCATACAAATTTTAGGATTATTTGTTCTAGTTCTGTGAAAAATGTCACAAGTTTTGATAGCGATTGAATTAAATCTATACATTGCACTGGGTATGAACATTTTAACATTAACTCTTCCAATCCATGAACACAGGATAACTTTCCATTTCTTTGTATTGTATTACAATTTCCTTTTATCAACGTTTATAGTTTTCAGAGTATAGGTCTTTCACTTCCTTGGTTAAATTTATTGCTAGGTGTTTTTTTTTTGGATGTGATTGCTTCCTTCATTTCCCTGATAGCTCATTATTAGTGTATAGAAATGCAACAGAGTTCTGTATATCAATCTTGTGTCCTGCAGCTTTACTGAATTCACTTATTAGTTCTAATGGTTTTTTGGTGGAGTCTTTAGGGTTCTATACGTATAGAATAGTACCATGATCATCTGCAAACAATGATCCAGCAATTCTAGTCCTGGGTATATATCTGAAGAACATGAAAACACTAATTTGAAAAGATATATGCACCTCAGTGTTCACAGCAGCATTATTCACAACAGCCAAGATATGGAAGCAATGTAAGTGTTCATCAACAGATGAATGGATAAAAAAGATGTGGTGTGTGTGTATACAATGGAATATTATATTATTCAGCCATAAAAAGAATGAAATAAGTCCGACAAAGAAAAGACAAATACTGTATATTTTCATGTACACATGGAATCTAAAAAATAAAACAAACAAATATAACTAAACAGGAACAGAACCACAGATACAGAAAACAAACTAGTGGTTACCAGAGGGGAGAGAGGCAAAATAGGTGAAGGGGATTAAAAGGTACAAACTACTAGGTATAAAATAAGTGAGCTATAAGGATGTAAGGTGGGGACTTCCCTGGTGGCACAGTGGTTAAGAATCCGCCTACCAATGCAGGGGACACGGGTTTGAGTCCTGGTCCGGGAAGATCCCACATGCTGTGGAACCACTAAGCCCGTGCACCACAACTACTAAGCCTGCGCTCTAGAGCCTGTGAGCCACAACTACTGAAGCCCGTGCACCTAGAGCCCGTGCTCTGCAACAAGAAGCCCGCGCACCGCAACACAGAGTAGCCCCCGCTCGCGGCAACTAGAGAAAGTCCACGCGCAGCAACAAAGACCCAACACAGCCAAAAATAAATAAATAAACAAATTAAAAAAAAAAAAGGATGTAAGGTACAACACAGTGAATATAGCCAATATTTTATAATAACTATATGGAGTATAAGCTATAAAAATATCAAATCACTTTGTTGCACACCTGAAACTAATATAATATTGTAAGTCAACTACACGTCAAAAAAAAAAATTAAAAGTCAAACAGGATTTAAGGGAACAGGGAAGAACTGCCCTCTCAGAGTAGAGTCAGTGAAAAGCATTTGTAATTTTAATACAAATATAATTCAATAGAAGGAAACCATTAAAATGAGGAACCACTGGAAAGGAACTGAAAACATTCTGAATCAACTCTGAACTCTATAAGCAACTCTTAAGAGTTTCTAAGAAGTTTAACTTTAAAAGTTGCCATCTATTATTACAAAAAGATTTTTAAAAAGTCTGTATTACCGACGCCATGGGATTCACGCCTTCCACACCTGGCTGACAAGCTTCCGCCACAGCTCGTACGTGGCCATAGCCAATGGCAGTTAGCAACAGCTTGGCTATTTTAAGAGCATTGAGGTAGGCACCCCTTCGAGTTTCCATATCTGCATTTGGTAGGAAGTTATTTCTGGTTAGCATACTCAGGACAAGGGGTAGGCCACCACTTTTCAAGAAGTGAAATTGAAAATCAGAGGAATCATCAGCCAGAGGTGCACCAGCAGGCATTAACAAGGCATAGACTACCTGGAAAAAAGTAGAAGAACTGTATTAAAAGGTTTTAAGATAATTTCTTATTTTCCTCATCATCACTGGTTTAAAATTTTCCCATATTTTGAAATTCTTTCAAAAACATTTCATTACAATTTTATCCATGTTCTTCACATTATCATATAAAAGGTCAAATTTCAAGAACATGGAATAAATTCAAAAAGTAAAAACCAACCTCTGTTAGGTACAGCACTTGCGAGGCTGAAGGACCAAAGAAAAGCGAGTCAAGAGATGGACTAAGGCTGCTTTCTCCAAGTTTGGCGTGGTCTAAACAAATAGCTCTTAATTTTTCTATTGTTGTGCTATCTGTAAGAAAAAAAAGATACATAGTCTAAAATAAAACATAATTCATGCATTCATAGTATTTTACTTTTGATATTCCGAAGACTACTTTAGTATGGAATAAGAATCAATTCAGCTGAGTTACAGGCTCAAACTTCACAAGACATAACCAGATCTGGATTGGTTTAAAAAAAAAAAAAAGTCCCAATCAACCAGGGCTCTTTAATCACTCAACCCAAACACGAAGGAAGCAGTCTCCTCCTACACAGAGACCTCAAATCAACATGTCTTCCTCAGGCACTAGAGACCAAAAAACTACAACACACTTCAAAAGGAAGTAGTTCTTATTGAAAATAAAAAACCGGAAATATGACAAGCTCTTCCTTCCAACTTATGTTAGCTTCCATGACACTGTGTATTAACTCAACAGTCCCCAACCTTTTTGGCACCAGGCACCAGTTTCGTGGAAGACAATTTTTCCACAGACCGGGGTGGGGGGGATGGTTTTGGGATGATTCAAGCGCATTACACTCATTGTGCACTTTATTTCTATTATTATTACATTGTAACATATAATGAAATAATTATACAACTCACCATAATGCAGAATCAGTGGGAGCCCTGAGCTTGTTTTCACTTGTCACTCACTGATAGGGTTTTGATATGAGTCTGCAAGCAATTGATTTATTATGGTCTCTGTGCAGTCAAACCTCTCTGCTAATGATAATCTGTGTTTGCAGCCGCTCCCCACAGCACTAACATCACTGCCTCAGCTCCACCTCAGATCATCAGGCATTAGATTCTCCTAAGAAGCGTTCAACCCTAGATCCCTCGCATGTGCAGTTTACTGTAGAGTTCGGGCTCCTATGAGAATCTAGCTGCCGCTGATCTGACAGGAAGCAGAGCTCAGGCAGTAATGAGAGTGATGAGGAGCGGCTGTGAATACAGATGAAGCTTCCTTTGCTCACTGGTCCGGCCTGCTGCTCACCCCCTGCTGTGCGGCCAGGTTCCTAACAGACCACAGATCGGTAGCAGTCCGTGGCTTGGGGACCCCTGTATTAACTGGTTTGTTACAATGAAAGAAGCTTACTGGTATCCTTGGAAACTGAACCTTAAAAAGCAAACATTAAAAAAAAAGGGAACAGTGCCTAATGTGCACATCAAGTAAGAAGATTTTTTGGATAATATTAAAAGATGAGTTTCATTTAAATCACACTAAAAAGATACAGTAAAAAAGAAACAATCCCATTATTAGCTACCAAACACTCAAACTTGCTTCAGAAAGTACTTCAATAATCAAATTATTTCCAAGGTAAATGCCCTATGATTAAAATACCACTCGATAAATAAGATTTTCTTTTTAAGTAAAAGCTTTTCTTGAAGAATAAAGATAACTGAAAATTACTATAATTTCCTTAGGGTAAGCTAATTTTTACAGGCCTGGAAATATCAAAAAAACTTCAATTTGTGTTAAAATTGTTGGCTTTCCCTATTCTGAAGGGAGAGTGACATGTAACTAAATGAAATATTCAGTTTTAATAATAAAACATTTGTGAATATCTTCTCCTGTCATTAAATACCCATCCCCTATATCATTTTATATTGATGATTAAAATGACAAGTCCTGTTGCCAGTACACTAGTTTAATCTCTAACACTGGGTATTTAGGTTTTCTCATTTTTTTTTTTTAAACAATAAAGATCCAAGTTACTCTCTAAAAAGAAACCAATTCATATGCTGTATCTGAAAATATCTTGCTTAGTTTAAAAATATTCTGAGCGGGGCTTCCCTGGTGGCGCAGTGGTTGAGAGTCCGCCTGCCAATGTAGGGGACACGGGTTCGTGCCCCGGTCCGGGAAGATCCCACATGCCGTGGAACGGCTGGGCCCGTGGGTCATGGCCGCTGAACCTGCGCGTCCGGAGCCTGTGCTCCGCAACGGGAGAGGCCACAGCAGTGAGAGGCCCGCATACCGCAAAAAAAAAAATTCTGAGCGAAGGAGGGAGGGCAAAGGGAATAGGAGAAAAGAAACAAGAGCTCTAAGAAAAGGAAGCACTGAATTTTAAGCAAATCATTTAATGTTGTTGGATTATAGTTTATTCATTTGAGGGATCTGAACCAAATGATCACTAGTGGCCATTCCAGCTTTAGCATTCATGAACCTAAATAATCTTAGGTCCTCGATTATGCACATGCTCATTTAACAAAATATGGAAAATAGAGACAACAAATTTAAACTGCCCATAAATCCTGGATTTTAGTTTATTTCTTTCTAGTTTTTTGAAGAGATACCTAATAAGCCTAATCAATTAAATGATTATAGCAACACAGTATAAGAAAGTCTAGAAAACGTTGAGCAGTAACACACAGGTTAATAGTACAAACTTTGGAGCCCAACTGCATGCATTATCTTAGAACTGCCTTTAAGCTGTGTGTCTCTGGTCAAAAGGAACAATCTCTCGGTGCCTCAGTTTCCCCATCTTTAAAATAGAAGTAAAAATAGTAATTCCCTAGGAATGTTGTGAGGTTTAAATGAGTTAACAAGTGTGAAATGCTCATAACAGATTTTGCCATATCTTAAGATATGAGTTAGACCAAACTCCTGGGAAAAAGGAAGCTCTGAAGAGGAAAAGCAACTCATTCTGCTTAGTAAAGCAATATACATTTTAATTTCTCTGTATCAAGCAAGAACCTGTTTTCCTGATGCGTGTAAAGGTCACAAGAACTCCTGAGGAGTTTAAATTACAAGAGTTTAAATTACCTACAGAGACTACTGTAGAAGTTCTAAGTTTAACAGCAAATCATACTGGAGGCACTGGACTTTAGGCAAAGATTCAGAATAAACAAAAGTAAAGTCAATGACTAATAAAAAAGCTTCTAATTCCATCTTGTTTTTTCCTCCTTTTAAAATATGTGCACGTGTACACAAACACTAAATGATTACCCAAATGTTAGAAACAGAATTTATAACTACTTCCTTTTCTTAGAGCTCCTGCTTCCTATCTTAAAGAAGAATGTGCGCACCCATGTGTGTAACAACCACAGTGACAAAGAGTAGGTTAACATTTGTTGAATAGTGATTAAATACCCGTCACTAGGCTAGGGGTTTTCCATACATGACCCCATTTAATCCATGCAATTCTATGAAATAGTTATTAGTAGCTCAGTTTTACAGATAAGGAAGCTCTGAGAAACTAAGAAAACTCATGTTTAAGGCCATGGAGTAGCAACTTGAAGAAGCAGGACTTGAACTCAAGTCCATTTGAGTCCAAAGCCTATGATTTGTCTACTGTCATACAATCATTACTGGCATTTTCAAAGCTGGCTAGTTCAAATTTAGGTACTATACTTCGATTATATAAAATAAGATAAAAGCGCCCTCGTAAGCTTCCTGCTTGAGCTGCTCGGCAAGAGCTCCCTCTCGCCATCTAGTGGCACTATGCTCAAATCACAAGGTCAGGGATTATGAGATGGGTTTTCCTTTTCAAATGTTGAATCTGTGTACATAAAGCAACAACAGCTGTTACTCAGATACTAGTAAGTAAAACAATACAAATTCTAAACTACACAACAGATAAGGATCAAATTAAATCATTAAGAAAAGCCTTCTTAACAGAGCAAATAAAAACTCAATTAGAAAAAAAAAGAAAAGCCTTATTTAAGAATCTAATTAACATCTAAATCGATTCTGTACCACATGACTCAGAAAGTGAGATCGGATGGGAAAGGTCAGAGGTGTCTACTTTAGAAAAAGGAGATAATGTAAACACAACAGTTTAAAAAATTATCTGGGCCAATTATTGAACTGCATTTGTCAGCAATGCATCCATAAACCCCACTAAAATGAGAATAAATTAATATAAAATACATAAACTCAGAAGGATAAAGAAGTTAAAAGCTGAAGGAACATTAGAGATGTCAGCAAATTACTGAAGGTGTAGAGGGGATGGAAGATAGCTGGCTTAGCTGAACCCAAGAAGTGCTTCTTGGGGGGTAAGAGAAAGAGGGAGAGGGTACCTATAAATCAGCACTCCACCAAGTCCTGGAAAAGTTAAGGATATGAAAACAGAACATAATTGAGATGGTACAGATGAATCAAAGACTTAAAAACAGAGTGCCTGAAATCTGCCTAAGAGGCAAATTTCTACTCTACCTCCCTCCCCAATAGACTGATGAAGCTGGGAAGCAGATATCTCACTAATGTAGAGAATAGATACAAATACGGAATGCAAAAGACTAAAAAGCTGGATTAGTACCAGTATGAACCCATGTTTTTTTTGATATAAATGTGTTTACATACGTGTGTCTGTGTTTAAGTGTGTATTACTTCCTAAGTCCAATGAAAATGCCTAGACCACAAGAACACCCCAGTAGTAATGAGCACAATTTAGCCCTCACATTCTGGTTTCTAAATATCTTCCCTCACTAAAAGGAGAAATGTCTGATTCTAGGGCTGGAATAGAGAAAGTACTAGATGAACTTTAAATATCTTATGCCAGAAAGAAGTACTCAAAGGATGATGAAGCTATATTAAAAAAAGCACTGGGTTTATGTAAAAAAGAGAGTTGGGTACATACCCACTGACCATACCTGGGACAACTGAGCATCAAAATAAATAATGACTATAATGGCTATAACCCAATAGATAAAATAAGAATCCATGAGTAAACAGTGATAACACATAATTAATAGGGGAGAAGGCAAAGCTCTACTTTATAGTAGTATGCCAATATCCTTGCCTGTTGGAAATACACAATAAAGTATTTAAGGATGATGGGACATCAGACCAGCAGCAAATTACTCTCAAATGGTTCTTGAAGTCCTCAAATTGTACTTCAAACTTTTCTGTAAGGTTGTAAATGTTTCCAAAAAAACATTAAAAAAATTTTTTAAGTTGTATAGGATTGAATGATCTGATTGAATTCTCTCTTTCCACAAGCTCTGTTATTTTTAGTGCATAACTTTGTAGAATGTTAAGTTTTAGAGGAAAACACATATATTAGACTAGAAACACTGAAATGTGCTCATGAAAAAATCCTACGGAAAAGGATCACTTGGAGGAAGGTCTTGAAAATTTAACACTAGAATATCTGGGGACAAAAAGTCAACAGAAGAGCTGGAAAAAGTTAAGGATACCACCCAAAGCTGGAATAAAATTAATGAGAGGAGAAAGGAAAGGCAAGAAAATCAGATTTAGTAGATTCAACACCACAGTCAAAGACATCTCAAAGATCCACAAAAAGCAAAACACGGAGAAGTAAATTAGCAAAGAAAGAACAGAAATCTCTCACAAATTAGGAATCTCCAGGCCCACTGAAAAACCATCACAAAGCAGACCTATACCAAGCAAGGCATTTCATCAGGAAAGTTCTAAACTCAATGATAAAACCAAAACTTCCAGAAACAAAGATCAAAAGCAAAGGAATATCTTGCACTGTTGGTGGGAATGTAAACTGATATAGCCACTATGGAGAGCAGTATGGAGGTTCCTTAAAAAACTAAAAATAGAAGTACCATACCATCCAGCAATCCTACTACTGGGCATATACCCTGAGAAAACCATAATTCAAAAAGAGTCATGTACCACTATGTTCATTGCAGATCTATTTACAATAGCCAGGACATGGAAGTCTTCCATCTGTCGATGGAAGTGTCCATCGACAGATGAATGGATAAAGAAGATGTGGCACAAATATGCAATGGAATCTTACTCAGCCATAAAAAGAAATGAAACTGAGTTATTTGTAGTGAGGTGGATGGACCTAGAGTCTGTCATATAGACTGAAGTAAGTCAGAAAGAGAAAAACAAATACTGTATGCTAACACATATATATGGAATCTAAAAAAATGGCTCTGAAGAACCTAGGGGCAGGACAGGAATAAAGACGTAGATGTAGAGAATGGACTTGAGGACACAGGGAGGGGGAAGGGTAAGCTGGGATGAAGTGAGAGAGTGGCATGGACATATATACAGTACCAGATGTAAAATAGATAGCTAGTGGGAAGCAGCCACATGGCACAGGGAGATCAGCTCAGTGCTTTGTGACCACCTAGAGGGGTGGGATAGGGAGGGTGGGAGGGAGATGCAAGAGGGAGGAGATATGGGAATATATGTATATGTATAGCTGATTCACTTTGTTATAAAGCAGAAACTAACACACCATTGTAGAGCAATTATACTCCAATAAAGATGTTAAAAAAAAAGCATACGTAACTATTAAAAAAAAAAAGGCAAAGGAATAGAACTCAGGAGAGCTTTGGTCTTCACACAAGCAACATTACCAGCTAGACAGTTGAGTAAATTTTCAAGCTAGAATTCAATACCCAAACTACTAATCAAATGTGAAGGTTACGCATTCAGATTAGCAATGTTTCAGAAACGAATAACAAAACCACCTCCCACGTACCCTTTCTGAAATAAGTGCAGGAGGGTGTGCTTCAGCAAAATGACAGAGCCCCTCAAGAAAGGCTCAAGACATAGGAGCCAGTGAACAGGGATCCACCATAGGAAAGCTGAAGAAAGAAGTCCCCAAATGGTAGCTGTGTAGCGAACAACCAGATGAGAGGAGGCAGACGAAAAGTTCCAGGACAACAGTGGAGCCGACAGATTATATAATACACATAATAATGGAAAATTATTTTGAGAGGTTACTAGAGAATATGTGGAAAGAATTAGTAATAGGTGTATAGAAAATCAAGAAAATAAAAAGGGGAAATTATTAAACCCTGAAAAAAAAAGTTGCCATTAATCCAGCAAACTACTTTTCACACACTCTTGAAAAAACAAATGCTGAATATGAATTTAAGAAATAACTGGGGCTTCCCTGGTGGCACAGTGGTTGAGAGTCCGCCTGCCGATGCAGGGGACATGGGTTCGTGCCCCGGTCCGGGAAGATCCCACATGCCGCGGAGCGGCTGGGCCCGTGAGCCATGGCCGCTGAGCCTGCGTGTCCGGAGCCTGTGCTCCACAACAGGAGAGGCCACAACAGTGAGAGAGGCCTGCTTACCGCAAAAAAAAAAAAAAAAACTGGAAGAGGGACTTCCCTGGCAGCCCAGTTGTTAAGACTCCACGCTTCCACTGCAGGGGCTGCAGGCTTGATCCCTGGTTGGGGAAGTAAGATCCCACTTGCCACATGGTGTGGCAAAAAAAAGAAAAGAAAAAATTGGAAGAATGTGGAAGTAAGAGTTAAGTTTTCATTTACACAACAGAAAATCAGTAGGTATCTAAAACTGACAAACAGTTGTATGAGGGTATTATTTACAGATAGTATAGACATAGATAAGAATAAGAGCTACCAATTGAAAGTGGTTGTTTCCCAGGAATAAAAAAGGAACAATGCTATAGATGACACATGACCCAAAACACAGTCCAGGGGCCAGAAAATTTTTTCTGTAAGGGTCAGATAGTAAATACTTAAGGCTTTGCAGGCCATATGGTCTCTGCCACAACTGCTGCTGTGCTAAGACAAAAGCAGCTAAGACAGCGTGTACATGAATGGGCATGGCTTGTACACCAATAAAACTTTGTTTATGGACACCAAAATTTAAATTTCATATAATTTTCATAAGTCACAAAATATTATTCTTTTGATTTTTTCTTCAGCAATTAGAAATTGTAAAAACCATCCTTAACTCTTGGGCTGTACCAAAAACACACAGTGGGTTGGATGTAGCCAGTGAGCTATAGTTTGCCAACTCCTGTTATTTTCCATCTAGGAAGAGAATTTGCTAACATACCCCTTTACTGTCCAACATGTACTTTATCAACATTATCATTTAAAAAGAAATTTCTTACCTGGTGGCATAAGTTTCATAAGTACTCTTGCTCCATCTCTAAGAGGTGGCATATTTAGGCTGCTACCCAAGTCTGCAACTTGCCAAAGGAAAGAGATGTATCTGGGATGCAGTGACATTATCTAGAATACAAAATACACAAAATATTTACCTGTAAATTACACCTCCCCAAAAGAAGAGTCCCCAAATAAATGTGTTGGTTTATCTCCATAGTTTTGCTTATGTCATTTCTATCCTGAAATGGTCTGCCTACCCCATCATCTCACTTTTAGAAATCCTTCCTAATGTAGACTGAATACATTATCCAAGCCACCTCCTGTACTTTGTGTGTGACAGCTTTTTTACTGTTTTGTTAAACTATTCCTCTTGTACATACAAGTCAGACTCTGTATAAACAAACAGCTGCCATGCCCACCAACAGTTAAATTCCTAATGCAACTGTTGTAGAAAGCCAATCCTTCTGACACTGGAGTGGCTGGTATTATTGTAGCCATTAAAATTTTTGTGGGGAGGTAAGGAAGGAAGGAATCACTTTCTTTAGAAACAAGATGTGTTACTGACAATCTAAGAAAGACTGCAGATATTTTCCTACAGAAACAGTTCTGAAGAATTCATTTTTGTGGTACAAATACAAAATACAGTGGTTATTTTGCTCAATAAACTCAACAGTTGTAATTAAGTTGTATAACGGGCTAGTTTTATGTAAATACAACAACACTATATCTATACAAAATGTGGTTTTAAATTTCAACCAGGTTACAATCACCTTTCAAAGGGATCCATTCTCAAGTTATGGTTAAATGTACAGTTATTTGATATTCTGCCACATTAAATTGTAAGTTCAAGAAAAATGAACTATTCTGTATACTTTATTCTTAAATAACCTAGCAAAATGCCTTGCATACAATAGCTCAAAACTATCTACTCACCACCCCGGGCAAACAGCTTTCCACTTCTGGATTGGGACCATCACTGTAATGATTACCATGGTTTCCAGGAGATCCAGTTGAGGAATCAGAAGAACTATCAGGGCTTGAAGGCATATTGGAACTTATTTGTGTAAGTTTGGCTGTAATTAGCTGAAAATGATATACTATGTTAGTACCAAAGACAAGGAAAAATACACAAAACAGAAGTTAGTGACATACCAACAAAAAACAAAAAACTACACATTATATTTTTAGAAATGTAATTTATAACTGTTGTCTAACATAACCACTTAAATAGTTTTGTTTTCAGAAATCTTTTCCTCTACTATATTATAGGTACCATAATACCTGTCTTATTTAGTATTATAATTCAAACACCTAATACAGAAAATACAGAGCCTCACACATAACAGATGCTCCATTAACATTTACTGAGTGAAATGCTGACTACAAAAATGGAAGTCCCCAGTTTGCTTTTCTTGAAAAGTTTGGTAATTATAGATACTTACCGATTTATCCTTTAAGTTTAACTGTCCAATCAACTTTCTATCATCTGCAGGATCTATCAGTTCACCACCTACAAAGAGCTCAATTTTTGTATGAGCTACATTGGCTTTGATACGATTGAGAATACATCGTCGTACTGAACCGATTGTATCATTTGTATGAGACCATACGTCCAAGTCATCAACCTGTCTGCCCTGGTTTGGAAATCGAACTATAAAAGAAAGGTGTTTACCACGGAAAGCTCTGGGGGGAAAAAAAGGGAAACCATCATCATATTCAGCAGATTTTCAAATCTTCTTGCAAAGAAAATAAAGCTAGCAATTTAAAATTGAATATTTTCTTACTAAACAAGAGAAAGTGAGTTAAAGACACATTATTTTTAGGAACTTGAAAATATTTACTGCTCCTTTTAACTACAAATATTATAGTAATCTTCAAAACACAACAATCATATTTCACTGTTGTTACTCTTGGACCTATAGTTTACAGGTATCTAGTTATAAGACATTACAACAGACACGAGTAACATTTCATTTATTTTTAATGCTATAAAAGCCCAACTAATGTCAAGTCATCCCCAAAATGATATTTATGTTGGCATATTATCTTCCTGCAGGTAAGATACAAAAAAAACATATTCAAGGAGCAATTTTAATAATTTCATGGTTAAAAAGAGAACTCAAATACTAATGGCTCACATTCTATAAATATCTCTAAATTATACATATTATTTGAGTACACTAAATGGTGAAATCTTAAGAGAAACGTTAATAGACCCGAAGATGAGTGAATTAGGTAAGGGAAATTTTAAGAGGTACAAACTTCCAGTTAGAAAATAAATGAGTCATGGGATGACAGGTGGTAACTAATCATGGTGATCATTTTGTAATGTAAGGAAATATTCAGGCACTATGTTGTGTACCAGGAACTAACATAGTGTTGTAGGTCAGTTATACTTCAAAATCAAACAAACTCACAGAAAAAGAGATCAGATTTGTGATTATCGGGCTGGGGGGGCGGGACGGGGGAGGGAGAATTGGATGAAGGCAGTTAAAAGGTACAAACTTCCAGTTGTAAGATAACTGAGTATTAGAGATGTAATGCTCAACATGATTAATAAACACTGCTCTATGTTATATATGAAAGCTGGTAAGAGAATAAATCCTGAGTTCTTGTCACAAGGGAAAAGTATTTTTTCCTTTTTCTTTCTTTTGTATTTATATGAGATGATGGATGTTCACTAAACTTATTGTGGTAATCATTTCATGATGTACCAAGACAAATTATTATAAACTTATAAAGGCTGTATGTCAATTATATCTCAATAAAACTGGAAGAAAAAAAAGAGAGAAATGTTAGTAGACCATTTTCAAATATCTCTTGCTATACTGGCTATCTGTCAAAGCAGCTTTTAAGAGTTCTCTCCAATTACTCTGCAACCAGACTATACTATTATTTTTAACAGTGGAAATGAATGGCATCAAAGCACTTCAACGGCAAAATACCCCTGGCAACACTTAACAGGTAACAAAGTCAACGGCAAAAAAACTCCCAAACAAACAAAAAAAGACCAACCAGAATAAAAAGAAGAAACTAGAGGGCTTCCCTGGTGGCACAGTGGTTAAGAATCTGCTTGCCATTGTAGGGGACACGGGTTCGAGCCCTGGTCTGGGAAGATCCCACATGCTGCGGAGCAACTAAGCCCGTGCACCACAACTACTGAGCCTGTGCTCTAGAGCCCACGAGCCACAACTACTGAAGCCTGCATGCCTAGAGCCCGTGCTCCGCAACAAGAGAAGCCACTGCAGTAAGAAGCCCACGCACCGCAACGAAGAGCAGCCCCCGCTCACAACTAGAGAAAGCCCACGCACAGCAACGAAGACCCAACGCAGCCAAAAAAAGAAAGCCATTAAGTTAAAAAAAAAAAAAAGAACTAGATTTAATTGAGAATGCCCTAAACAAAAACAAGCAAAAAACAGATCCTGAAAACAAAACAAAAAAGGCCTACTATTAAAAAAAAAAAAATTCTGTAAGATACAAATACTGTTTTAAAGCAAGACACTAACGTTTTCAAAAAATGAAAAATTTCCTCTCTCCTTCTTCCTGTACATCATCACTTTTTAAAATCAAATGGCTAGGAAAATGTCAAATAATTAAGAAGTAGCACTAGTACATCAGTTATTCACAAACCTTGACATAGGAAGAATTGTTCTTTCCTCATGATAATCACTGTCACATTCATTTATATACTCCCGTAACACAGTTAATACTCGAACCATTCGAACAGCTTCCTGTCTTGCACAATTAATACTGTCTTTGTCACCATCCAAAACACACAGTGTGTCATAGGAGGCTTTCAAGCGATCAAAGCAAGACTGAATGAAGTCTTCATGGATTACCACCTACAAATAATGGGCCAAATAAAGACAGTTCAAGTTTTATATGTATATAGTGTTTCATATATATTAATAAAACATTAATCTAATTAAAGATGGCAACAATTTAAAGGTAGATCTCATTTAACCATGATCCTATTTAACGAGAGAATCTATATTGATAATTGATAATAAAATATGTTTGAGAACAGACTTGTGGCTGCCAAGGGGGAGAGAAGGTGGGGGAGGGATGGATTGGGAGTTTGGGATTAGCACATGCAAACTACTATATACAGAATGGATAAAAACAAGGTCCTACTGTATAGCACAGGTAACTATATTCAAGGTACTCTGATAAACCATAATGGAAAAGAAAATAAACAAAGAATGTATATATAACTGAATCACTTAGCTGTGCAGTAGAAATTAACACAACATTGTAAAATCTACTATACATCAATAAAATAGAAACAACAATAACAAACACACACTATGTTTTGTCAAAGGAAGCTAACATTATTTAAGTTAACAAGCATAAACTAGATACACAAAACATGAACTTCAGGATTAGGTGTCAGAATGGAAAGAAATTCGGCCGAAATCTCCTACCATAACTATACTCAAAATAATCACTTCAAGATAATTATATCAAGATGAAACTCATTTAGACAGCGTTTTGTAGGAGAGAAATGTAGACTAAATATTTTAGGTATGTTTTTATAATACGAATTGAAACAAAAACAATTTCTAGTTAATCTTGAAGTAAAGAAAAAAATTCTTATTAGCAACAGTTCTTCAATCAGAATTCAAATTCGTGTAAGTTTTAATACATGTCAATCCTCACCTGATTGACCTGTAGCCTTGGACCAAGGTTCGTGTATATCTCTTTAAGGAGATCTATAGCTCTGCTGGCAATATCATCATTACTCTGAATCACCACCTAGGTTCAAAAAGATTCAAGTGTAAATACCTTTCAAGAAATATTTTAGTTGGGCATTTCCATTCTAACCATACCTTCCGTTATTTTTAATACAGCATTCAATAATTTAAAAGGGAACATCGACTTTGATAATCAAGTAAAATTAAAGTGAGAAAACAGACCAAAAATATAACAAATGCAAAACTCAAGTCTTTGAATAAATCAAGTTAAGAAAGAAAGACACATTTTACTAAGAATAAAATATGCTGTCATTAGTATTATTTAACCCTGCAATTCAACACCCTGGTAACCAAGCAGTGAGATATTAAGGAAGGAATTCAAATTAATTAAAGGAAACAAAGATTATATGAAATACAGCTTACCATAAAAGGCTACCCACCCCTACCCCATTTGTATAGATCTTCATCACTCATCTAATCATATCAGTGGTTTTCAAACTATGTAGAGAACTCTAGGAGTGATGACGAGTTTTAGGGATGAACCCTATAATAGGCTTGGGAGGGGGAAGGGAGTGAAGCATAGGGAGACTGAGTCACAAGAAAAAATCACGCTTTCCTTTCTCACTTCAACTAGTTTTACATTTTGGAGTATTATCTAAATTTTGACTTTTAAAAAGGGTCTCTGCTGTTTAAAAATGTTGAAAACCACGTACTTAAAGTCTGAATACTCAAATACCAAAGTAAACAACTTGGTCTGTCTGCAGAAAAAT
This sequence comes from Pseudorca crassidens, assembly GCF_039906515.1. Taxonomy (NCBI): domain Eukaryota; kingdom Metazoa; phylum Chordata; class Mammalia; order Artiodactyla; family Delphinidae; genus Pseudorca; species Pseudorca crassidens. Next base: position 97,214,774 of record NC_090317.1, read on the forward strand.
ATTTCATATCCAGAAAACAATATAAACTGCTGTGATCAGATTTTTAAAGATAGGAATAATATATTAATACTATATTAGAACAACATGGATGGAACTTGAGGGCATTATGCTAAGTGCTAATAAGTCAGACGGAGAGAGATAAGTACTGTGTGATCTCACTTATATGTGCAATCTAAAAAAATAAAAAACACAAACAAAAAAATGAACTCATAGATACAGAGAACAGATTAATGGTTGCCATATGGTGAACGGGTTCAAAAGGTACAAACTTCCAGTTATAAAATAAGTAAGTCCTGGGGATGTAATGCAGAGCACAGTGACTATAGGTAATAATACTGTAACTGCATATTTGAAAGCGTGAATGGTAAGAGAGTAAATTTTTTTTTCGGCCAAGCCTCACAGCTTTTGGGATCTTAGTTCCCCAACCAGGGATTGAACCCAGGCCACAGCAGTGAAAGCACCGAGTCCTAACCACTGGACCACCAGGAAATTCTCGAGTAAATCTTAAAAGTTCTCATTACAAGAAAAAAAAAATGTAACTGTGTAGTGACAGATGTTAACTAGACTTATTGTGATCATTTTGCAATACGTACACATCAAATCATTATGCTGTATACCTGAAACTAATGTAGTGTTGTATGTCAATTATATCTCAACTAAAAAAAATATATATATATATATATAAATACTATAAAGGTGGAAAGGTGGAAAAATTAGTGGAAAAATTAGCCTTAAGTAGATAATATTTTACTCAGGTATCTAAAAATATCACAAGTTAAACAGTGCTGATAAAGTGAACATTCATAATCCTTTCTAAATAAAGTCTTTTTTTCTGTCCTCTATTTTAGCATTAAATGGGTAAGCTAAAATTAATGCTGAAGAAGAAAGAGGTCTACTTTAAATTAAAAAAGGGAAGAAAATAACTTTCATGGAGGGGCATGAAAGATCTGTATGGTCAGTGCATTCACTTCTAAACACATCTGGGACAGACAGATTCTAAGCCAAGACAAAAGGAACATCAGTGGCAGAAGGAGGGGGAGGGGGAGGGAGGGAGAAAAGTAAGATAAAGATGAACTATCACTACCTCCTGCGACAAGCATCAGAGCAGCATACATACATATAATTCATTTGTACAAATGTGATTTCTTACCTATTTGAAAAACTACATCAGATACACTGCTTACAAAGTTCCTACTTTTCACTTACCCTCCAAAGGTAGTCTAATCCTATTAATTCCAAATCATCCATCATATATGCTCTCCTTTTTGCTACTAGTTTTCCTTCTCGACAATTCACAGCTTTGAAGAATCGCTCAAAACATTTCATTCCATTTTCAGTCAGTAGAGAAGGATCAAGCTGAAGTACATTGCTTTCAAAGAAGTCCTTATTAATATCAGGATCCAAGTCTGGTTCATCACCCATCAACTTGGAATACCACTTAAAACAGGCTTCACGATCACAAAGGTAAACTGCGTTCTCTGCTAAGCATTTCCATATTTGTTTTGCCTGAGGAGCGCAGAGCCACAATTGGCCATCCTTCAATAAAAATCTTAAAAAACATAAAACATTAGCAATTAGATCTACATAATTTTTTATCCTGAAAGGCAATCTGTGTCTATATATGGGAAATAATCCATTTATCACAATTATATTTTAACTACAGGTAAAAAGATGTCAGTTTTTATCAACATCTTAAAATAACTTATTTCTTAATTTTTATCTATTACTAAAAAATACTAGATATTAATTCATTCAACAAGCACATATTAAGCACCTACAATGTGCCAGGAACTCTGCTACGTCACTGGACCTAAACTGAAAAAAAGATTTGTTCCCTCTACACGTGAAACACTGTAAATCAACTATACTTCAATAAAAATAAAATAAAAGGATACACATTGGGAGAAAAAAAGATTTGTTCCCTGAACTTAAACAGTTTCATCTTTGAAACAGCCATTCTGAAAGTATGTTTAATAGGTTACCTGAGATTTAGCATTGTGCTTATATGGTATCATTGGAGAAAGAGATATTCTATTATGTGACTTTATAGATAACCAACTTATCAACGCTGAAGAGTTAAAATTGCTTAAATTTTAATATTTGATGATGATCTAATATTCATCACTCAGTACTTGGCCACACTGAACAGAATAACTGACATATTTTAAACTTTTTAATGTCAAAACTCAACAGGATGCTTATTAATTATTCAGTGGCATTCTCGAGGGTCTTTTTAGTTTTGGGACTATAGGTTTAGTTCAAGTGAATTCTGTTTCAACTAGTTTCTTCAGTTAGCTTTCTTTTTCTTTTAGCATTCATCCACCCACCCTGTCTGCCACATCTCTGAATGACAAGAGAATAAACATCTCATTTTATTCTGAAGAACTTAACACAATCTTTAGCTAATGTAATGGTGGCTCCATTCCCAATTACATAGCAAGGTGAATGTATTTAAGGTTCCCTCTTCATTTCAAAGCATTTTGAGTTATCAATTCTAGTGTCTTTGATATTTTCATAGCATTGCTGAGCTTAAAGAGGGCTTCTAGCACCTGTCCCACCTAACCCTGTCACCTCTAATTTACAGATAGGAAACTGAGGTCCAATATGATAAAATACAGTTGTTTTCAGTTTTGAGTTGTATTTTGTTTTGTTTTGGTTTTTAAAAACAGCAGCAGAAAACTTTCTTCAAGCAAAAATTCCATTTGCAAGGCCAATGTATAAAAATAAAAGCAGAGATGTTTCAATTGTTGGGAAGAGGAGGAAAGAAGTGAGAAATGGGGATAAAACCTCTACTGCCTGTCCAGAAATCTTGGAGGAAGCTCCTCAGAAGCCCTAAGGCTCCAAGGTAGGTTTGAAAAATCACTGGTCTAATAGAAAGAGCATAGACTTAAGTCAGATACACCTACTTGAGTAGTGCAGCACTATGATATGCTGGTTGTGTGATTTCAAACAAGCTAATTTAAGCCATGCGAATCTCAGTTTTCTTATTAATCAAACTGGGATAATACCTGCCTCCCTGCACTGCTATGTAAAGCATTTAACACAAGCCAAATACATAGTCAAGTTCGGTTCCCATCCCTTGAGAGAATTGCTGTAGGTCATATAGATAGGTACTAATAGAGCAAGGACTAAAAACAAGTTCTCTGATCCCAAACTTTAATTTAGCAAAAGAGCTGATAACCACCCTTCTGTTCTAGGCAATCTAAGATACAACACACACCAATCAATAACAATGGCTCACTATGGCAATGATTCTCAATCTGGGGAGGAAGGTCCTTCCATCTAGATGGTTGAAAAACAAAACACACACAAAACCACTTCACTTTAAACAAATGCCAAATTTCTTAAAATCTGGTGTCTAGAGTTTTCCCTCAAGTTAAAATCTTAATGTACCTACTTATGTCAATGCTTCCAAGTAAGCACATAATTCAATAAATGTAAGCCTATAATTAATGTAGCCCAGGAGAAAATTCCCCAGTGTATCAAAATAATAAATGCAATAGATTTTCTGAGGCACTGATAATCTGGGCATTTCCTTCAGCATGCTTATGATCTGAATAAGCTCTTCTGCTATATGATGTGGTTTCTGAATTCACAAGAAACCTCTCATCATAAAAAATTTTAACAATTTCAAATCTACAAGTGTATAATCATTAAAAGCTAAACATCAATGAGTAAATCAAGCCTTGGACTACATTTAACTTTGGCTTAAGGGAATAAACCTCTTTTCTTCATCCCCATCAGAATAATGTTGTTAACGTATGACTCCAGACTGCCTTTGTCAGCCACTGTTAGGATAAATGAGGCACCAAAGAACTCAATCACTCTTTTAGGGTGCTGGTCCAACAGCCTTTTCTCCCCATTTCCTTACTGTCTATGATATCATAGACAATATGGTTCTCTACCTGGTTCTGTCAAAATATGGAAATCTCTTCTTTAAAAATAAATATAAACAAATATGAAGACCAGAAGTCTATATACAAAAGGTTTAAATGTGTTCTCTTCAAAATACTTCTTTGCAGTCAAAGAAGAAAAGTTAAAACTCAGCCAATAATTTAAAAATATTTAATAATGAACACATAGGGAAATGTCCTGTGACTTTCATGTAATGATTTCCACATGGGGAAATAAAATATGGCAAGAGCCACCTAACAAAGACCTAGTCATACAGCATATCAACTTGGTATTCTTTATTTGTCTTAAAAAGAGCAACACCAATTGTTTAAAACAAACCTAAGGAAGTTAAGCCGTTCTTGGACTTCTTGAACATGACTATATCTACTTCCCAGCCTCACAGTTTGTGGGTCATAGTCTTCATGGTCTGCAAATTAAGAAAAATCTTGCATTATACACATGGTTATCCATATCATTGCTGACTTTAATCAAAGGAAGTCAGTTAAAAAGTCGTTAATCCTTTATCACTAAAAGGCAACATGAAATTTACTAATTACTGGTAGTTTCTATCCATCTCCTTTTTCCCAACCAAAATAACCTTTCCTTTCACATAACCAAAAGAAAATAGTCTGTTAAATGTGCTGTCAAAAATAATTCTTCATACAACACCTTCGCCCAATTTTCATACATAATGAATTTCTGATTACAGCCTAAGACTGACCTGAGTGGCCTATGTTATAAAAAAATCATATTACCAACCTCTATCTAGGAAGTTAGAGTTAACGCAAGATGCTACTCTACATAATGAAGTTATCATACCATAATCACCACCAGCATGTTATGAAAGCCTTGAACATTCTCAGATAAATTTAAGAAAACCTACCCTTCTATCACAGCACGATGATGGGTATATATTGGTCACTAGGCCTAGCTTAATTTGGAAATTCCTTAAAAAAATTTTAATAAAATAAAGCTAGTAAACCCTTTGGTTTTACTTTCATTAGAGTATACCCTACAATGGAAGAAAAAAGTCTCACAGTGTTTGCAATGAAAGACCAGAGCAAAAAAAATCTTTAAAAGCACCTCCGGTCCTAAAAACACGTTGGACAGTGTTTTTTTGTTTTTATTTTATTGGAAAAAGCCATATATGATCTGGAAATGGTCAAGTTAATTTGTGGCTTAGAGCAGAAGAAAGCTGAAGCAAATGTTCTGAACACGTGCTTTCAACTACTTGGGAATCAGTGACATTTCTTCCAGAAAGTTGAGGCAAGTTATGCAGGAATAAGAAATTATGTAATTTTTTAAAAAGAAATTGTATAATTTAATTAGCATTAATTACTGGTATTTCCATACCCTGGATCTTATGGTATGTGTATGCTAGTGCCAAAGAATTCTGATTGTGTGTGACGCTTTAGACATAGTAATGGTAATGTCTTAATTTTTTTTTAAATTAATTTATTTTTGGCTGCATTGAGTCTTTGTTGCTGCACGTGGGCTTTCTCTAGTTGCGGTGAGCAGGGGTTACTCTTCCTTGCGGTGGCTTCTCTTGTTGCGGGGCATGGGCTCTAGGCGTGCAGGCTTCAGTAGTTGTAGCACTCAGCTCAGTAGCTGCAGCATGCAGGCCCTAGAGCGCAGGCTCAGTAGTTGTGGCGCACGGGCTTAGTTGCTCTGCGGTATATAGGATCTTCCTGGACCAGGGCTCGAACCCGTGCCCCCTGCATTGGCAGGCGGATTCTTAACCACTGTGCCACCAGGGAAGTCCAATAAATGCCTTCAAATACAGTGAGGTTTCTTCTCTGAACAAAATCTTAACATGTTGTAAAGATGGACCACTTACAATGTTTAGAAACATCTTTTGATGCTTTGGTGAAGAAAAGCAGCCCAATGTATTATGACTACCTGCTTTCTACTTCCACATAATACTGCTATCTACCCAAGTCCTAAACACATATTGTCTACTCCCCAAAAAAGTCAATTTCATTAGGGCTCAGGACTTGAAGCACTACTTCTCAAGAGGTTTTCTCAAGAAATTGAGTAGAATTCTATTCCACTATGTAGCAATTTTCTTTTTCAGAGCATCAGTCAAAGTACCTGAATAAATGATGGACTTTTTTCCTTAACAAGGAGTTTACACACAGTTTTGTTTGTCAGGTTCTTTTTTAGGGGAAATTTTAATAATTTCAAAAGTAAGTTTAAAAAATAATATAAGAAACACTTACGACCTTTACTCGCATCACCAGTTGTTTACATTTTGCCCCATTTGCTTAACTAATCATCACATATGTGTGTGTGTGTGTGTGTAATTTTTCTAAACCATTTGAGAGTAACTTGGCGACATGTCCTTTTATTCCTAAATACTGCAATGAACATTTCTGAATAACAAAGACATTCTCTTACATAACCACACACAATTATCAAATTAACACTGATACAATAGTATTGTATTATCTAACCCAAGGCTTCTCAACAGCACATTATTGACATTTGGGGCTGGATAATTCTTTGCTGTGTTGAACTGCCCTATGCAGCAGTGTAGGATATGTAGCAGCATCCCAGCCCTCTACCCACTAAATTCCAGGAGCATCCTTGCCCAACTGCCCCCCTCCCAAATTAAGATAACCAAAAAATATCTCCAATTTTACCAGTAATGTCCATTTATGCCTTCTTTACCCCAAATCCAAGATTAAGTACACACTGCTTTCAGCTGTCACGCTAATTCTTTAATCTGGAGAATTCAACATTCTTTTTATTTCTTGACCTTTTATAAAACTATGAGCCAATTTTGTTGCATGTTGCTTAATATGGGCTTCTCTGATGCTTCCACATGATTAGATTCAGGCTAGGCATTTTGGCAACAAAGAGTACCACAGAAGTAACCCTATATCCTCCTCAAAGAATCATTATCAGGAGGAACAGCGTATGTCATTCTGCGGCAGTATTCATGTCAACTTTGATCACCTGGTCGATGCGGTTTCCACCAGGTTTCTCCACTGTAAAGTTACTATTTTCCTTTTTAATTAATTTGTGGGGACATACTTTGAGACTATGTAAATAGCTTGTCTATCAAACTTTTACCCACTAGTTTTAGCATCCTCTCCCTTTTATTTAGGTGGCAGCACTTTATCAAGAGCTGGGACCCTGAACATAGGGAAGAGATTTGAAAACATTCAATGAAAGCCAAACAATAATCAAGAAAAGTCAAGAAGTAAGAAGATCCCTCTATGCTAAATAGGAATAGAGGAGCCCTACACTTCGCCACAGAGCAGTTTCCGGGCTTATAAAACATACAAGATGGTTGGTGGTTCTGCCCATAAACATTCAGCTCTAAATAAATAAAGAGATCAGTGAGCTTATGGCTAAGGCTAACATGAACTGGCTCGTCATTATTATTTTTTAAAATTTATTTATTTTTGGCTGCATTGGGTCTCTGTTGCTGCGTGTGGATTTTCTCTAGTTGTGGCGAGTGGGGGCTACTCTTCGTTGCGGTGCACAGTCTTCTCATTGCGGTGGCTTCTCTTTGTTGCAGATCATGGACTCTAGGCACACAGGCTTCAGTAGTTGTGGCATACGGGCTTAGCTGCTGTGGCATGTGGGATCTTCCCAGACCAGGGCTCAAACCCGTGTCCCCTGCATTGGCAGGCGGATTCTTAAGCACTGTGCCACCAGGGAAGTCCAGGAGCGTGGAGTCTTAACCACTGGACCACCAGGGAAGTTCCTGTATATTGATCTTAATTCCTGCAATCTAGGGGAACTCATTTATTAGTTTTAATAAATTTTAGCAGATTCTTTAGAATTTTCTGTATATGAGATGGTGTTATCTATTAGACATAATTTACAATTTCTTTTCCAATCTGGATGCTTTTTATTTCTTTTTCATGTCTAGTTGATCTCGCTAACATCTCCAGTAGAATGTTAAATAAAAGGGACTAGAGTGGACATCCTTGTCTCATTCCTAATCCTAAGAGGAAAGCAGCCAGTCTTTCACCATTAAGTATGATGTTAGCTGTAGGTTTTTTGAGATGCCCTTTATCAGGTTGAGGAAACTTCCTTCTATTCCTGGTTTCCTGAATGTTTTTATAATCAAAGGTGTTGGATTTTGTCAAATGCTTTTTCTGCATCTACTGAGATGATCTCATAGTTTGGGCCCTTTATTCTATTAATATGGTATATTACAATTGACTTGGGGTGTCAAATCAACATTGTGTTACAGGGATACATTCCATTTGGCCCTGGTGCATAATCCTTTTTATATGTTGCTGGATTCTGTTTGCTTGTTTTTTTTGATAACTTTTGACTATATCACAAGGTATACTGATCTGCAATTTTCTTTTGATGTCTTTGTATTATTTTGGTAGCAGGATAATAATGGCTTCATACTATGAGCCTGGAAGTATTCCTCTTTTTGAAAGAATATGTGAAGGACTGGTGTTAATTCTTCTTTAAATATTCAGTAAATTCAGTAATTCACTAATGAAATTCACTAAACCTGGTTCTGGGCTTTTCTTTGTGGGAAGTTTTTTGATTACTAATTCAATCTTTTTACTTGTTATACATCTATTCAAATTTTCAATTGCTTCTTGAGTCAATTTCAGTAATCTGGCATTCTCTTATTTTTTAAATTTTTGTTAAGGTTAGTGGTGATGGCCTCTCCTTTTTGACTTTCACAACTAAGCCTAACTAAAGGTTTGTAAATTTTGCTGATCTTTTCAAAGAACCAACTTTCAGTTTCATTGATTTTCTCTTCTCTATTTCACTTATTTCTGCTCTAATCTTTATTAATTCCTTTTTGTTTTCGGGCTAGTTTTCTCTATTCTACCTTTTGAAGGTGAAATGTTACTGATTTGCTGTCTTTCTTCTTTAATACAGGAATTCTGCAGTATAAATTTCCTCTAAGCACTGATTTCGGAACACTCTGTAAGTTGTGACATTTTGTTCTTTTTCATTCATCTCAGCATATTCTCATTTCACTTGGCATTTCATCTTTGACCCACTGGTTAGTAAAGAATGTATACTTTCCATACACCTATGAAATTCCCAAATTTACTTTTTAATTTATAATTTAATTCCACTGCGTACAAAAAACCTACTTGTATAATTGCAATGCTTTTAAAGTTAATAAGGCTTGCTTATAGCCTAGAGTATGGTCTATCCTGGAGGATATTCTGTGTATACATGAGAAGAACGTACATTCTGCTGTTTTCGGGTGGAGTATTCTACAGATATCTTTTAGGTACAGTTTATGGGTTTATACTGTTCAGGTATTCTATTCCCCCCTCCACCCCCCATGGCTTTGAATTACTGTCTGCTGTCAGTTGCTTTCAGCCTAATTACTTCCTTTAATATTTCTTCAAAGGCAAGTTGGCTAGCAACAAATTATCGCAACGTTTGAGAATGTCTTTACTTTGCCTTCATTTCTGAAAGACAGTTTTGCTGAATGTAAGGTCCTTAGTTGTCAAGTCCCTTCCCTGCTCCTGGCACTTTGAAAAGGTTGCCCTACTGCCTTCTGGCCTCCAATGTTCTGATAAATCAGTTGTTAATTTTATTGGGGTTTCCTTGTATATGAGGAGGTAATTGAAAGTGGCAGTCCTCAGAAGACAAAATGCAAAAATGTGATCTACAATAAAGACAAGTCCTCCAACTCTATCCAGAAACCAGGAAAAATGGTAAATAAAACTTTTATAAGTGTTCAAGCCAGTACAAAGTCTATCCTACCAATAAGGTAAACCTTAAGTGAAAACTGAGAGATGGTTTTATACTGTGTTGTATGCATATAAAAAAACTTTTAAAAAATGACTTGGTAAGCACCAATGCTTGAAGGCAATAAGAACACATGAGTAAATATTGAAGATAATTTTAGTAAGTTCATTACTTTATCTAAATAATGTTAAAACAGGAGGCAGAATCGGCTGACCATACTATTGAGGAAATGTCGCCACACACCCCACCCCACCCCGCCAAAGCTTAAGATACTAGTACAGATGAAACATTGGCAGGACAAATAATACTGGTGAAATACTTATCAGAAATTGAGAATATCAGTAAACTAGAAGCCTGATGTTATCCTGCTGAATAATGTCTCATACCTAATGGGATCCATGCAACACTTTCATTATATAGAGGCTAAAACGTAATTTATTTTTGAATTGCAAATTTGGAAATCGGTGGTTGATCGATTTCCAAATGGTGTGAAAAGTTTGTTTTAACAAGGAAAATTTTACTAGCTTTAAAAATTACTTTCTCCCCCATATTTAAGTATCTGGAGACTGATCAGTATTAATCAGAATATTACTACAATAGAGGAAGAAAAGGTATCAAAGATAGTTAGAAGGTATGGTGTCAATTAAGTCAGGGGAACATAACAGTAGCAACAAAAATTCAAGGGCTTACTATGTACCAGGCATTATTCTAGCATAAATAACTTGTTCAAGGTCATACACCTAATATGTTAGGTCATGTTTCAAATCTAGGCAATCTTACTATGCAGATTCACATCTCTTACTTTGTGAAGATACAGACAATATAAGAAGGGAAACTGGAAGCAATGACTCATGTAGAATTTGACTACAAAGGAAAAGAAAACCCTAGTGAGGCTGAACTGTACATGTATCATCTCCTGATAGCCTCGAGAGCAGGATTCTCAACCTCTGACAATGAAATTAAATGAAATACCACATGCAAATAAATTAAGTAAAAATTAGCAATGCAACACGTGTGGTTTATATTAAGGCTTCATTTGGGGGGAAGGCCTGCATTGGCATCTGTGAGGGCTTTGTACCATCAAGAAGAGGTGGCATCATAACAGAATGTGAGTTACATTAAACTGAGCCGAGATGTTTGAATGCTTGGGAGTACTACATGCAAACCTCTTTTGCCTCTCTCAGATTTTGTTTGCATTTGGTATATAACATAAATCATATGGTTGCATGCCTATGTTGCCCTGATTATTCTATCATGCTACTTAGATGGAACTTAGGACTGAAATGATAAAAGATTATTGCCTGGTGCCTATCAGTTGCCTGATGCTTAAACCGGCTATGCAATCTATTAACTAGGAGGACTCAGCTGGCCCAGAGTGGTAAATGGAAGAACAGAGTCAACAAAATCAGTTCAGGTATCTTGAGAGCTGCTTAGTTTTTCAATTATGTTTATCTGAGTTTTATATATGGGAATGTATGTATGTACCGTAAGTGTTAAGCAAAGCAAAAACCTTGTGATTTATAAGCACCTTGGTTGGGATTTTATTCAACAATGCCAAGAGTCTAACTCTTCAAATAATGAGTATTAGAAATATCCTCATTTTTAATACGTATATTGGCTTCTGCAGACTCTACTATAACATGTTAAAGGAGTGGTATGTTCAGTAACCATTATGTTCAATTCTATCTCTGTGGTAATATAAAGTTTTCTTTCTATGGCAATGTGAAGAAACTTAAACCTACAAGATAGTTCTGGGGTTTATTTTGGGGCCTATGAGTTTGGCATAAGACAGAGGAATATGTACTAAGAACCCATCTGTACCCTAGCACACAGACTCAGACACAACTGTCAGAGGGCAAAAGCACATTGAAACAGAGCTCCACATACAGCAGGCGCTTAAAAACGGACTGTTGACACCACAGAAATCTTTACCTTAACATGTTAAAACAAATCCACACTTTGAAACCAATGTAAACATGTGGATTCTAGTAGCCTCGGATCTCTTTCTTATAAACTTTTAATTCGTAAAGTCTGAAGAACTTATGAAACATGGACTTAGGATTACAAAAGAACTATAGTATTTGCAAGAACAGACTTAGACAAAAGTTTTCTTGAAAAGATAACGGTGGTGGTAGTAAGGAAACAAAGGATGAAAATGAGTCAGGTACATACCTAGGAAGGTAACAACCAATTGTAGTATAGGCAGGCAGAGCTCCCAGGCAGGGAAGAAAAATAAATCAACTTAAACAAGGAGAGTGGGTAAGGCAGGCACTTAGTAAAGAGCCTTGAAATGCTGGCCTGGAGTTTAGAGTGTGTAAGATTTGGGAGTAAAAGTGGATCACAAGTTCATAAAGGAACACAGTTTATAAAATCAACTACCTCGCATCTTTAAAAATACATTTGTTGTCACTTCTAAGGTAACTGATGAAAAAAAAACGCTGGTAAGGGAAACTGCTGTTATTTTTCATAGTTCATGTTAGCTTACAATACATACCTCTAGCATATAGTCTCATGCTTTCCATATAAGTTGCAAGGTTTTCTGCTACCAAAGTAACTAGGGCATGATTGTGCTGAAGTTGATTGATTAAGTCATGGCGATAGAATACATGGGGACTTCGCTGAGTTTGACTGAAACGAGAAGAACTTAACAATATAATTAGGCAATTAAACTCTGTTGTAATTGAAAGAGCTTATACAATCTAAATTCCAAGATACTAATTTAAACACTTAAAATGGTTTCCTTTATAAGAGAATTAACTTTGGGCCATTTATTTTCTTTAATGACAATATTAAGCTATTTAAAAGAAAATAATCAATGCCTCAAAAATAAGACATTAATTCCACTATTCTTCCTTCATACAAAAACTATGCATTAATATTCTCCAATTTCACACTATGGGAAAATCAATGACTGATTTCTTCTCCCATACTACAGTAGTACCAAAGCACTTACAAGTTTACATGATTATTTCCAGAATTGTAAAATAGAAACATTTCTTGTAACATTAGCACCACAAAGATTATGTTGTAAATGTAGTGGAGAATTTAATCAAAGAAAGTGCTTTTGTTAAAATTTTATTTATTAGGCATTCAAAGTACAGAATTATCTCTTATTTCCATCAAGTATGCCAGATAATTTCAGTGGCATGTGTTGTATCTATTAATCTCATTCCTCACTGCATTTTATCCTTCCTGCTTTGTTTCCCTTTTTGCCTGGATCTACCCTAATCCGTATTATATATTTCTTACAGACATTATATTTCCGTAATTGGTTTACTTTGCAATGTTTTAACGTTTTATTAACTTTGAAATGTCATACTACAGAAGTTTTCACAGTAAAATAAACCTATTGGCTTTTTAAATAGTTAGTTTTTAAAGTTAATTTCAAACACTAGATTTCAGGTATGTTCAAATGATGAAAGATGACAGGTATAGTTTAAAAATACTTCCTGATTTATTTTAGCTAAAGTTTGTTAAATAGCCGACTTTAAATATCTTACATGCCAAACTTTAGTTACTGGAATAATCTGTTCTTGTACTTTCTTGTTATAAGAGTTGGAAAAGATAACATGAAAGCAATATTATCATCTTTATTCTGATACTTAACACTAAATTGTGTCTTACTTCCTCTTCAATAAGGAGGTGGATATGATAAAGGAATCTTCTTTTGTTCAAATTTAATCCATGTGTAAGCGTCCTGTCACCCCACTGTAATTTTCTTTTTTAAAACTCGCTTTCACCAACTGACAATGTCGTTTCTTTTCAAGAAAATACATAAATAAAAATATTGAAATTTTCTGCTAAAAGCCTTACCTCAAATTTTGAGGTGCTTCGCCAAACAAACTACAAATTTCTCTTATTTGTTTCAGTGCAGGAATTACCCATTTGTCATTTGTACGAAGTTCTTCTATAAAGCGATCTATCCACTGGATCTTCTGTGTGTCACGGTCCTTAAAAAACAATTTCAATGTTTTATATAGGTCAATACTCAGGAGAATTCCACCTTCAAATTAGTTTGAGAATTACAAAATAGAGCTTTTAAGATTAGCATCATACATATTATGCTGTAACTGCAGTAAAGAATAAAAAGCTGCTTTTAAGTACATTTTTATTCCACATATACTACCAAAACTCCCACAAGTAAAACACTATTATAAAAACTCAACATGACACGGATTCAGATATATCTACAGAAAGGTATTAAGCACACTGAAAAGTTTGATTTTAAGTTGCCAGGAGGTAGACATTTAGCTTTAATCAATGTATTAGGAGAGTCTACCACATAATAAAATCCAGCAATAACGTGTAACTCCAATTGTTACTCTGTATGGGTTTGTTTTTAGCATAGTAAGGAACATTGAAAATTTATGTTTTACCAAGAAAATAGTATGGCAACTGAGTGAAAAAAATTCACCAAAAATAAATTCACACACAAGGAGAGAAAGAGACAGAAACAGGGATAAGCAATTAAAAATTAATGTTATAAAATCAAAATAACTTCAGATATATTTTACTTCTCATACTTTACTTTACTCCTTCCCTGAGTCAATAATAATCAGAAATGTAGGTTTGTGTACCTAACAATTTTAAGTACAGATTATTTTTATTTTGTGTTTGTGTCTCTCTTTAATGAAATAATTTAAACTCAAGGTTCTTATTACTATTTGGTATACTAAATACTTAATGAACTACTAGTATAAGTGCAGTAAAAAAAAAAAAAGAAAACACCTACGTGAGCTATTAGTTCTTATCTAAATTTCAGTTCATTAGTATAGGAAATAGTTTTAACAAGTAGGAAATTAGTTACTCAGCAATATTCATTTTACCATGAATTAAAAAGATACACATGCTAGAAGTTAGAATGTAGGGAAGCTGTTGATCTGCTCATAGGGAAGGCACTAAATGTTTTAGTGTTTAGGAAGTTCTACTAATTCTTCTTAACTTCCGTAAGAAGCAAAGAAAACCTAACTTCTCTTACCTCTAAAGTCCATAATCAACTTTAATATCTTATATGATCTACTGATATTTGAAACTGGTATTTCAGCACCATACATCTGACACTACCACCACTATATTACTTGTTTTGTTTATACCGTCTTTCTACTAAGAAGACTAAACTGCTTTTAGATGATGCACAAAACTTAGACATAGAGACCTAAGAGGAAGAGAGACCTACATGAACAAAGTATGTCAACTCTTGAAGATCACTTCAAAAATAACAATGTCAGAAAAATCTGGAACTATTCTATATCTAAGCCATCCTCATGGTGAACGAGAAGGGTCACAAAAAGTGAGCAAGGCAGCACAACCTCACCTGGGAGCAACTATAATCTAGTATTTTTATGTGGGCACTGAGAGCCAGGTCCATGATGTCTACAGGCACATCATCACTATGGGCCAGATTCCACAGGAGGTTCAACACTTTGTGTGCCATCACACCATCTTTATCATCTTCTGCAAGACGACGTATCAGCTCAAGTAGCTTTTCTCGCTGCTTTTTACTTGCATTTGTCCAACTGGCCTAGAAAAAATTTTTTAAATGATATGGAAACAACACATATTTATTGGTCACTGCTTAAAATTGTCACTGGATAAACTATATTCATCAGAAAAACAACACAGCTAAGCACAGCATTATTCAAGTGGTATCTGAGCGATAAGACAGGACAGGTTTAAATTCCAGGAAAAACAAAAGAATCTCCATTTACAGTTAAATACCGTAGATCACAGTTTCTCAACCATGAGTACTACAAACATTCTGGACTGGAAAACTCTTTTTCCAGTTTTGTGGGGGGCTGTCACGTGCACTGTAGGAAGTTTAAAATCACCCCTGGCCTCTACCCCACTAGAAGCCAGTAGCAACTCCTCCTCCTAGCTGTGACAACGAAAAATATCTCCAGATATTGCCAAGCATCTCTGGGAAGCAGAAAAGCCTCCTGTTGAAAACTACTGCCTTAGATTCAGTCTGTCATCTGCACCTTTAAAATTATATTAGAAGATGTTAAAGACGACTTGATATACAAACATTTTCATAATAAATGAAAAAAGCCTTTTATAGAGCAATGTGCATTACACGCATTTAAAAACAGAAGTCTATAACAAAGTCTGTTATTATCCAAGACTTACACAGAACAGAAATGATACAATGCTATTTCAATTTAGAAGACAGAATACTCATTTAAAAACTCTAAAATGGAAAAACAAAAAAACAAACCCTCTCTAAAATGGTACTTTTTAAATGCCCAGTTTATACAATGGGGTATGTGTGCAGGCTGGTGGCATCTGGTGGGTAGAGGTCAGGGATGTTGCTAAACAACATGAGAAAAGGTGTATGTATAAAGTTGATAATCAGTGTTTATTGGAAAATAAACTGAAATCAACCTAATGGCAAATAGCAGAAGGATGATTAAGTAAATTACAGAGGATCCTTTCAATGAAATTATTACTCAGACATTTACAATGTGATAAATACAGGGTATGTCATAAGTCAACTGGAGTGCATACTCCTAATTCCTCCTAGACCCCTTAAAATTATGAAAGGAATAAGAGAAAGCTGCTAGGAATATAAGACAAGACTGAAATATTAGACTGTATTACAATTAAGAACATTTTAAAGAGAGAGACCAGCAAACATTATGTGCCTCCTAAAGAAGAGCACATCACCACCTATGACATATTCTAGCAAAACAACAACAAAAAAGGCTCTGTATCATACTTTTGATATACAACAAAGCAATAATCAATCCAGTTTCCTCAACAAATAATTTACAAGGAAAAAGTAAAGACAAAGGGGGGAACTGTAGATTCAAAGAGACTTAAAAGACATATGCAACTGATTACAAACTATGGAGCCTAGCTCAAACAAACTCCAAAAATAAGGTATAATCTGAGGCAACTGAAGTTTCATCACTATTTGAGAATATTAAGGAATTATTAGTTTTTAGGTATGATAACGATATTGTTAAGTTTTTCTTCATGTACTTATCTCTAACAGACATATACCAGAGTCATTAAATATGAAAAGGAGAATCCATTAAGAACATTTGTTTAGGGCTTCCCTGGTGGCACAGTGGTTAAGAATCCACCTGCTAATAATGCAGGGGACACGGGTTCGAGCCCTCGTCCGGGAAGATCCCACATGCCATGGAGCAACTAAGCCCGTGCACCACAACTCCTGAGCCTGCGCTCTAGAGCCCGCGAGCCACAACTACTGAGCCCACGTGCCACAACTACTGAAGCCTGCACGCCTAGAGCCCATGCTCCACAAGAGAAGCCGCCACAATGAGAAGCCCGCACACCACAATGAAGAGTAGCCCCCACTTGCCACAACTAGAGAAAGCCCGCGCACAGCAACGAAGACCCAACGCAGCCAAATAAATAAATAAAAATTCCTTCCTTAAAAAAATAAACATTTGTTCATCCAAAGCCACCATAAGGTGAGTAAAAAAAAAAACAAAAAACAACCACAATTTGCAACACCTGAACTGATAAAGATGACTAGTGTTCAGAATGTCAAGAATTCCTAAGAACCAATAAGTACAAACAACTCAAAAGGGAAAAATTAGGCAAAAGACTTGAACAGGCTTTTCACACACACACATAAAAGGAGAATAGAAACATATGAAAAGATGTTCAACTTCATTAGTGATCAAGGACATAAAAACCAATACGACAATGAAGTAACATTTCATACCAAGCAGACTGTCAAAACTCCCAAATTCTGACAAAAACAAGTGCTGGCAAGGATGTGAAAATCTCAATGGGACTGTAAACTGGTATAACCACTTTGAAGAACGAAGACCTAATTAGAACTCAAACATTGAAAAACTAGACCAGCTAGACCAGGCAAGTACATAAGTCTAATCAATAAGCTTTGAAATCATTTGGTTGCACTCTATAAAGAACTGCAAAGTGACCTGGACTTCATGCTTCTTTTGAATCATCTTTAGTAGAAAGTTTCAAGACACACTCCATAAGAACGTTAGTTTTACCAACACCTCAAAAAACAGTGCTTGTTACCAAATAGTAAGCGCTCAATAAACATCTATTAATCCAAAGGGGGGGAGCATAGATGATGGAATTATTTTTATATTTAGACTATTATTGTATTTAGACCACTCTTAGAAGTGGTCTAAAGTGGAGGGTCCAGAGAATGTAATAACAATCAACCTCTTCTTTCTCCTCCCATCATGGCCATCACTGGTCATGTACCATCATTTCGTAAGTCATCTCAAAATTAAAAATGAATGGCAATTAACTTTAGAGTACCCCACTGTAACTGATTCTGTTATTTCCTTAGCTGCCTTTGTTGTACTTCAAACTTAATTTTTCCATAAGGCAGTGATTTACAACTTTAATGTACTTAAGATTCATCTGAGAATCTTGCTTAAAATACAGACTCCCAGGACCCATTCCTAGCAACTCAGAGTTAATTGGTCTTAGGTAGAAGCCAGTAATTGGTATTATTTTTTCTTCAATTGTGAAATACACATCAAGAAGGTACAAACATACACATTATACTACATAATGTAAACACCTATGTAACTATTACCCAGGTCAAATGTAATATGGTAAGCAGCACTCCAGAAGCTAGCTGGGTCTATTGCTGAAGTTTATGTTAATGCAATCAAGGTATATGAAATTCTTGTGTGCCTTCATTCCTTTCTTCAACCTTCTCTTTATTAGACTCACCCTTGTGGTTGAGCTGCTCAAATCTGCTCATTCTCATTGGTATGTTTCATTATATGAACATTCCACAATGTATCCATCTTACATAGCAATTTTTAGCTATTATAAATAATTCTGCCACAAATGTTGATTGTGTATACTGGTGTACATATGCATGAGTTTCTCTACAGTATATATTCAGAAGTCAAACCGATTAAGTCATGAAAATCTTACACTCTTCCAGAAACACCAAACTATTTTCCTAAGTGGTTGTAGGAACTTATGTTCCCACCAGCAGTCAGTATAACTGTTATAACTGTTATTTTTAACAAGATACCTTCGTGATCTAATGCCAGTTGTTAACAGAATGCCCCTATGTGAACACTGCCATAACATCTTGTGTTCTTAATCCACAAATTCACCAAACACTTGGCTTTTACAAACCCAGCACTAGTAACTGGAGAGAGACCACTACACAATATGGCTTTAAAAAGTGCATCATGGCACCAATGCAGATATGACTGTAGGAGCTCTTGGGCTACCTTTTGAATTACATTTCCATTAAGTCCATGAATTATATTTCCAATTCGCCTGTGCATATCACCCCAGACTATTAAGGTATTGGTAGTCCTTGCTGTTGATTCTTTATTTTTCATTGCAACCAATTAATCCTTCCCTGCAGTCCTACAGTTCACTTGAACCTATAATAAAAACACAAACTGCTAGGGGAAAGGAATCCAAATTGACAACTGAATTAAAAAAAAAAAATCCTTATTTATGAGGACTATTATTATAAAAATGAATATCAAGATCTCATTGAAAAAGAAAACAATGGTCAATTCCTTTACACTAGAAACCGTTTAATGATTTCCATTTAAGTACTTACTGGGTAAGAACCATTCATAGATTTAATGAATTAACTGTATTAAAAATGAAACTGTACTACTATGTTAACTATTACCTTAAAGCAATCAAAAAGATGATCAAGTTGCTCAGGAGAAAAATCCCATGCCAACTTTGCCAGTAGATCATGTACATTCTTCACAATGGCTTCATGCTTCCCCGCCTATTGAAAAACCAAAGAAAATCAGAGCATACTAAAATTTGAACAGCAATAAGTAGCATACACTGTCTGTGGAAAACTATTAATAAAGTATTCCCATCTCCGACTAACTGTGTAACCTAAGAAAATTCCTAATATTTTACATGTTTTAGAACTGCCATCTAAAACCTGACAACTCAATTTCTTGACATACATGGTTAATGTAGACTTTGGGAATTCATGTGAACTTTTATTACAGTTTACTGAATTTAACATGCCAGTTCTAACATTGCAAATAGGAGAATAAGGCCCACCAGTGGTACTGTTTCAAAATTGGAACCTTAAGCACTCAAACGCAAAACTGAATGCTTTCTTGGTTTCTACAGACTCAATGAACAAAGCTTTGTAATCTAGAACTCATCAATACTTCCTAAGTGATCCATGAATAGAAACTTGTCATTAAGATAATCAAAGGAATCACATAGTTTCTGTCTCTGAGACCAAAGATCACTTATCCTTCTAAAAGCTATTAATCTTTCGGATTATTATAGGATTTTATAAATAATCTAGTGATTTAACTTTCCTGACATCGGAGTTCTTTGTTTTCAGTATATGAAGAAACCAATTATAGATGTCTTATACTCTTTCAATAGACATTTCTTATTATTTTACGTTTGCCTCTTATTTAAAACCTACAAATTGCCAACCTTTACCAAATACATAGAGTAGATGTTGGAATATTTTTTATTTTAAAAATATTACTGGCCATCTCAAAAGGATTCTTGACAGGACTTCTGTAAACAATAAGCATTTACCTATACTAAAAGTCAAACAGTATAAGTCTTCATCCCTTTTAACTACAACTATTACCATTTCTTTAGTTTTTAGTACATTTCTTTTACAAACCAAAGAGCCACCATCTTAAATTCCTTACCTGCGCTGCCCAGATATTATCAAGATCTTGTAAGGTCAGGGCCTTTTCTTTGATGACAAAACGAAGAATCTTCTCTAGCTTTTCTACATACTGTGGTTGATGAAGACTATCTCGCAAGACTATGGATAAAATATTGTTCTGCTGTATCCACTCCTAAATAGAATTCAAACACTTGTTTCAAAGCTTCTAAAAATATATACATAAAGTATTGTTCACACTTTTAGCTTCCAGGGTTTTTTTTCTCTTTCTTTTTTTTTTTTTAGTTGCAGCATGCATGTGGGATTTAGTTCCCCAACCAGGGATCAAACCCGGGCCCCCCTGAATTGGGAGCGCAGTCTTGCCCAATGAACCACCAAGGAAGTCCCTGTTCACACTTTTAAACATTAGTAGGAATTTAAAAACTCAAAATATGGGCTTCCCTGGTGGCACAGTGGTTGAGAGTCCACCTGCTGATGCAGGGGACACGGGTTCGTGCCCTGGTCTGGAAAGATCCCACATGCCGCGGAGCGGCTAGGCCCCGTGAGCCATGGCCGCTGAGCCTGCGCGTCCGGAGCCTGTGCTCCGCTACGGGAGAGGCCACAACACTGAGAGGCCCGCGTACCGCAAAAAAACAAAAACAAAACAAAAAACAAACAAAACAAAACAACTCAAAATATAATGCACAATGGAACATGGTTATGTGTTCTTTTGATACAAAATTATGAAAAATCACAATAATTTCATGGAACTTAATTTTGCACATACAGAAATGTTTCCATGAATTAGAAACAGTGAAATCATTAAAAAGATTTTACTCCAGCATTTACTCAGAAAATTATTATTTAAATGTAGCAATCGGGCTTCCCTGGTGGCGCAGTGGTTAAGAATCCGCTTGCCAATGCAGGGGACACGGGTTTGCGCCCTGGTCTGGGAAGATCCCACATGCCGTGGAGCAACTAATAAGCCCGTGCGCCACAACTACTGAGCCTGCGCTCTAGAGCCCGCGAGCCACAAGTACTGAAGCCTGCGCACCTACAGCTGGTGCTCCGCAACAAGAGAAGCCACCGCAATGAGAAGCCCACGCATCGCAACAAAGAGTAGCCCCCGCTCGCCACAACTAGAGAAAGCCCGTGCACAGCAACGAAGACCCAACACAGCCAAAAATAAATAAATAAAATAATTTTTAAATAAATAAATAAATGTAGCAATCACCATGGTTTAGGTATGGTGGATTATAGGACTTATTTCAGGATCTTTAGATTTTTTTATACCAGTTTTGATTTGGGTGAAAAGGTACTTTTTACTTTTATTTATTAACCAATTACACTATTATTGCTTATCCATTAGCTTTTTAACCTTCTCAGCAATCGTAATGAGGGCTGTATTACCCTATTACAGAAAAGTAAACAGGCTCAGAAGTGTTGGAACCAGAATCTGAATCAAGGCTGAAAGCTACCGAAGTCTGTTTCTCTAACACTATGCTATATTGCTTGACAGGTACTTATTTAATATTTAAATCAACAAAAGAAAACTAACTCATGATACAATACAAAGGTAACAGTCCACACTGTATGATTTTACACTATTCAATTTAATGAGAATAAAAAGTATTTAGCCCCAAAATGTGCTAGAGAAAAGAAGTACACTTCTCAGCTGGTAAAGGCCCTTTTTTACTTCTAATCTATTACAGACAGATATTTTTGTAGAATACCATTAAAATGTGGCAATATGAAATTGCTACAGAAGTTTCTAAACACTCAATGCCATCTGCCATATTCATCTAGCCTTGGCAACAGCTCAAGGACCAGAACCAGACCTCAGACCACACTGAGTAGCTCTGTGCTCGACTTTCCACAAGGTGAACAGACAAATCAGATACACAAAACTACATGTCTACCACCTGACCCCCTAACACAGGGCCAATGTGTCTAGGCATCCTCCACATACCTTTTATCACATTCTAATCACTGTTTTCCTATTAAACTGAGGCCTCCTTGAGGTCAAGGACAGTTCTTTTACAGATGTCTCCTCAGTACTGTCAGACAGTATGCACTGAAGTTATTCAGTATTTAAGTAGCATTCTTATTCATTTTTAAACTATAATATATGCAAATTATCTAGGGTAAAGTTTCCTAAACTTTCAACATCAAAATGATGTAAGTGCTTAAGCGAAGTCCTTACAATGATGACAAACATTAACTCATGTGTATCTTATTCCAATAATTCTATTTCCTATTTTAAAATCTTTAAGTGGAATTCATCAAATGAATAGGCCACTTCATTCAATAGCTACCAGATACTACCCAATCTATTTCCCAAATCACCTTTATTTACTCAATTTCAACCCCCCACCCGACAAGCTAATAATTATTTCAGAAGACCTACATTCAGCAGTAAGCTTATCAAAGATGTGCTAAGCTACCCATTATCATCAAACAATTACATATCACCAAATATACCAAATAATAAACCATGTTATCACAAAAAGTTCTCAGGATTAACAGAGTTGTAGATCAATCCAAACACCTCCCAATTTCAAAAGTTTACTTTAAAATGTTAACATTACTAACTTTAAGTAGAGCTATTCTGATTTTTGCCTTAGATAGATTCTTATTCATGAAAGTAGAATCAAAGGACTTACTGCCATTCGTTCAGCTGTGAGCCATTCTTCCTCCTCAGGGTTACCATGCCGATGAGTGTAGTATGATACACTAGATATCACCTTATTAACTTCATTAAGTGCATTCATCTTTCCATTAAAAGAAGAAATCTGCAATAATCTGTAAGAGAAATTCAGTGTTAAATACGATTCTAAACATTCACATAAATAATTATTTCAAGAGGTAAATATCTTACCTAAGTATCATTTTTAACCTAAATATTTCTAAATTTTTAACAGTTTCTTCTTGTCCTGGAACCCTTGAAGCTAAATTTTTCAAAGATTTAATAATCATTGAAAGAGCATCATTTTTGGCTTCATTCTTTGCTTCTTTTTTCAGTTCTTCATCAGTTAAGTTTTCTAAAAACTGTGGAACCATTTCTATTACTGGAAGGAAGTACTTTTTCACCGTATGAAGAGTGAGAAACTCATAGCATTGTCCAAATGGTCTGAAACAAGAGAGACAAAAATCTCTTTTAATATTCAATTTCTTACAATTCAACTAGGACTGAACTCAGACTGTACCTATTACTTTAAAACAATCCGGGGACTTCCCTGGTGGTCCAGTGGTTAAGACTCCACACTCCCAATGCAGGGGGTGCGGGTTCAATCCCTGATTGGGGAACTAGATCCTGCATGCTGGAACTAAGAGCCCGCATGCTGCAACCAAAGATCCCGCGTGCCGCAACAAAGACCCGGCACAGCCAAATAAATTTTTTTTTTAATAATAATAAAAAATAAAAAAAACCAGAGTAATTTCCTTTAAAAAATAAAAAATCCAAGTTACCAGCTAAAGAGAAGAAACCACATTTGAAAAAAGCAACAATTTTTAATCAAGCAATTAAGTAGCAATTTCTATAATGCACTGAAGATTAATTTTAAAACATAACTTACTTAATAAGGGCTGCAATTATTTGAACATTTAATGCTGATCCATTAATAAAACGATCATGCAAAATCTGAAACCCATTTAAAGTGCCGAATTTGTTGAGAAGATCCACGAGCCAACCCTGCAACAATACAGTTAATAAAAAAGTTAACTTCCTGCTTTTGGGGGGGGGGGAATGCTATCTGAAGTAATTTCTTGATTGAAACGTACTAGAAACAGGAAATTCAATAAAATTATTATGTAAAACCATCTTTGAAAAAAGACACGGAATATTGCATATTGTTCACAGTAATCCTGTCTGTGAGAAAAGCATAAGTAGTAGTATAGATCACTAGGGCACAGTTGTTTGTTTGTTAACGATATAGCTGGTGAACAGGAATTAGAAGCCACGCTTCTATCTCAGAGACTCCACCACAGGAGAATACCTTATTATCTGAAGGTCTATTTTAAAAAATTTAAGGGGGTAAAAAGACTCTTTAAAAAAAAAAAAAAGATATTTGGTAACCTAAGATATTGTTTGAATTTATTTTTTGTTGTAGTTGTGAATAACTACAAACACCCTAAAACTACAATAATCTTAAAGCCAAAGAAAAACTAATCCCTGGTATTCTATTTTTTGTTCCTAACTAGAACATGCTGGTTGATGCTCTGTTTTGACTCATGTGAATACACCTAGTTCTCATCTTAGAGGTACCACAATACAATAGTAAGAATTAATCTTTCAACCTCTTCTCTAAGGGATAGCAAGTAACTCACAAGTACAGTGCAGCTGGGATAGGCAAATTAAAAAGGAATCAAAAGCTTATACAGATAAAAGAATCAAATGTATCTAAAAAGTCACGTACTTAAGACAACGTTTAATTCCTTGCCTTCTTCTAAAAGGCCACATTTTGCAAGTCACTGAGGGAAGAAAAACAAGAGGGGGAAAAAGGGGGCACTTTCTCTACTTAAGTCTTAAGCAAAAATAATTTCTACAGCTATTCAAAAACAAACAAAAAGCAGTGTTCAGGACAAAGGGAAAACGCTAAGTAAAAGGTAACTGCTTTAAAGAGACACTATGGTAGTTTTGATATGATTTTTATGAGACTCTAAATCAATTAAATTCTCAAATAAATCAACTACCATATATTTCTATGTAAGTTCATTATAATGTTTTCCCTTTTTTTTGGCCTTAAAAGGCTAAATCAAAACAATTAAAACTCTGATTCTTACAAAGAAATCTGTTGAGATAAAGTCAGATACAAAAGAATTTATGTCAATTTAATTTTCATAAGGTATTTTAAATAGACAAAACTAAACTACAGGGATTATGGACATGTGCTTGAGTCCAGCTATAAAGAAAAGCAAGGAAATGATTTTATTAGTTAGGACATTACTTAACGTTAGGAAGGCCAGAGGGGGCAATGATTGGGAGGGAGTGTGGAAGGGGGCCTCCAGGGAGTGACAAGGTACTATTTCTTGACCTGAGTGGGTTACATGGATGCTCATTTTGCAATAAATCATTAAGCTATGTAAAAAAAAAATTAAAAATCTGAGCATTTAATTCACCAAGTCCCTTTTAGCATTCAGCAATTCTAAGAAAGTACATACTTATTATGTAATGTATTTTTATTTCTCCAGTAACTGGAATGAGACAATTAGGCTGATATACTCAACAGTTATGTATATATAACACAGTATATATATGTGCACAAAGTAAAGAATCAGGCTAAAGCTAATCTCATATATTTTCAGCTGCATTGTACACTTATGCAATTAGGAATACTCAAAAATTAATAATACTCAAGAAAAGCTAGGCTTCAAAGAAAGATATTTAAAAATGCCTTCAACCAGAAGCCATCCTAAATCAACTTGTTCTCTTTGAGACTCTTATAGATTACTATTGACCTACAGAGCAAAAAATTAGGTAAAATTTTTAAAAAATACAGGTATATTTTAGAGATTGCCATTATTTAAATATTAATTTGATTTACTCAAACAAAAAAAGCCTGAAGTGGCAACAATAGGAACCTTGGGAAATACCAGAAACTCTCAGCTCGAAGTTCAATAAGTTTTGATGACTTCCACTTTTAACAGAATAAACCAAACAATATATATATATATGTTCAAATTTTCCTTTTTTAAAAAAATAAGGTCATCAATATTTAAGTCTTCCTAAATTCTAAAGTTTAAAAATTATATATGGTTAATTATTTAATTAAAAGAAGTACAGCTTAGGGATGCATTTTTTAATGTACATTCTGTTCATGCTGGCGTAGAAAATTTACATTGGAGAACTTTTACGTTTATGTATACTATATATATTTCATTGATATTTGTAAGTTTTGCTATTTTACTTTCATTTGTAATTTCTATAGTTCTATGACACATTAGCCAGGCCTTGGTCAAAGAAGTAATCTCCTACTCTACTCTTACTTAAAAGGAAAAATATGCTCTGTTTCATACCAACCCAAATTATGACTATTTCCCAAGAGGCTGGGCAGAAGACAATGGGGACTAACTACATGGAGAAAGCCAAAAATATTTTTAAATTAAAAAAAAAAAATTACAAAATAATGCAAAATCCCTTTAAGAGCAATGTGAAATTACCCTCCTCCATGTTAACAGTAGGTTCAGATCATTTAAAGTTCTATAGCAGAGCAAAACAACTGTAATATTTAACTTTGAAAATAACAAACCAACACACTTTTGGTGATCGAGGGTCTGGAGAACGAGCAAAGAGTTCATCTTCAGGCAACTGAACATTTGAGGAAACGGATTCACATGGACGTGTACCATTGTAGATATGGAATTTGCAATGAGGATTTAAGGCCATGGAGAGAAGTTCTAGAAGTGGAAACCAGTCTTGGGACAACTTGGCCACACATAGCTCCACCAGGCGATGAGTATTGTTGATAATACACCTCTGTTATATAAAGAATAATTAATGAGATCAAACCATTCCAAACAGAAATATCTTCTGATCTTGATTAATTATCTTTTTTTTTTTTTTTTTTTTGTACGTGGGCCTCTCACTGTTGTGGCCTCTCCTGTTGCAGAGCACAGGCTCCAGACGCGCAGGCTCAGCGGCCATGGCTCACGGGCCCAGCCGCTCCACGGCATGTGGGATCTTCCCGGACCGGGGCACGAACCCGTGTCCCCTGCATCGGCAGGCGGACTCTCAACCACTGCGCCACCAGGGAAGCCCTTGATTAATTATATCTTAATAATGACCTCTCAATTGTGCTATACCGATCATTTTTGAGTTATGTTTAATTTTACTAATATTGGGATCAAATTTATATATCAAAAAGAAATTAGCATTTACTTTATAATTTATATAGTACCTAATTTCAAAAGCTATTTGCAATGACTTACAAAATGAAGTAGGCACTGCTCTATGTCCCCAGACGATGCAAATTACCACTGCTTTCTCTATGCAATTTTCTGACTAGAGGCAACAATTCTAAAATCTAAACAATGTATCATCAAATATCCCAGGTGGAGTAGGTTTGCTATCTACGCCTCAATGCAAAAGTCTGATACCACTCCCAAACTTTCCATTCTATAGTTAAAAACTTACATGTTGAATTAGAAGATGTTGGTATCTTTATGCTATGGTTATATTTGAGAAATAGTTCACAGGGCATAAAAATATGCCCTGCTTCACAATTTATAACCATATTTCCATATTATAAACAAGAACAGAGACTTGGAGACGCAACAGGGAAGACATATGGGAACATATGTTTATGTATGACTGATTCACTTTGTTACAAAGCAGAAACTAATACACCATTGTAAAGCAATTATACCCCAATAAAGATGTTAAAAAAAAAAAAAAAGAACAGAGACTTGGAGTAATTATGGTACTTCAATCTAAAAATGCACATTTCTTATCACTTTTTAAGATCTCTGGAATCTGATTGTATCACATAATCAATGTATAGTGCATTTCCCTAGACTGAAGGTATTTGTAGAGATTTGTCTTGGTTTCTGCCAGTCATCTGGGGACACCACCAACCTGAGACCACTTTAAGTTCCCCATCTGATATTTTTTGTATCACAACTCTGATTTGAATTCAGGCTTCAAAACTGTTTGAATACTAGCTTGTGGTTTAAGTTTTTAAGAGATTTTTTCCCCCTCTACCAGGTGCCAAAGTTGAAATGTGCAGGTTTCTTTGGTGTTTCTTTCTGTATGTTAAATTTATTTCTCTGCATTGACGCTTTGTGTCTCAGATAACAGTTTCCCATCTTGGATGTTTTCCTTCCTCAGTGGTACATAAAGTGAGTGAGTGGTGCATTTCACAACTGTCATATTTTCAGTGAAATACGGTCACTTGTCAAAAGTCACAAGGCACTTGAGAACCAAGGAGACAGATTAAACCAATGTTTTCTAACTCTAAATCTCACTCATTCTAAATGATCATGCTTCTTTCAACAGAAATTATAACTAAGAAATTTTTAAAGTTTCTCATTTTAAAATCCTTTAATTAATGGATCAAATATATAACCAAATATACTATATAAGAAAACACACTCATCACTATATAAATCTGATTTTCAAAATTTAAATGAAAGACTCACATGAATTTCAAACTTCCAGCCACTCACTGCCTCGTCTGTAAGGATTTTAGTGAAAGATATTGTTAGCCCATCGCGAAAAAATCGCTGACATGCTTCACTTTTAACATCAAGGCCTAAGAAAAGGAGAGAAAAATTAATGTAAACAAAATATTTCTCTGGTTGTCTTACAATGTCCAATTATAAGATAAAAATAATTGTAAAATATTCAGTAACAGCTAACAAATGCCGACTAGATTTGGAACAAAACTCACAGCATTATGTATAAGAGGTCAAAAAGGTAACAGATTCAGAAACAAAAATAATCTTCAATGAATTTCAAAAATACTTAACTGTATAAGAGTACATTAATCCAAGTAATATTAAGATGAATCAAAACTATTTCAAATTATGACACTGGACCGACCTTAAATACAAAACGGTTATGAGTACCATGTGATAGGGGATTTAAATACTTCACAGTATTTTACTCTCTGACAACAAATCTTAAAATTTTTAAAATGACGTTTCTCGGGGACTTCCCTGGTGGCGCAGTGGTTAAGAATCCGCCTGCCAATGCTGGGGACACGGGTACAAGCCCTGGTCCGGGAAGATCCCACATGCCACAGAGCACCTAAGCTCGTGCGCCACAACTACTGAGCCCGCGCGCCTAGAGCCTGTGCTCCGCAACAAGAGGAGCCAACCCAATGAAGCCCACACACCGCAATGAAGAGTAGCCCCGGCTTGCCGCAACTAGAGAAAGCCCGCGTGCAGCAATGAAGACCCAACGCAGACAAAAATAAATAAAATAAATTTTTTTTAAAAAACGACGTTTCTTAACTATTTTTAAAATCTCATTTTGGTTGTACATTATCCATTTGACATCAAATACTATTCTACTATTCTACAGAAGAGTTTCACCGATTAAAGATAAATTATCATCTTCCGTATTAGTCTCTTCCACTGGCTCAACATCTATGCTTCTTTATATCTTTCTTTTAATTTCACCTGATTTCAGAAAGGCAACAGAGCTACATGCCCCCAGACACACAAAATAACCTTTAACTCTTGATGACAAAATGAAAAGCCATTCAGTTTGAACATACGAGTATTATTTGATTTTGGCTGTACAACAGACATGACATTTAAGCCCAGTACTGTAGTTTAAAAAATCTGAACCTTGCTTAAAATTAAAATAAACCACGGTCCCAAAGAAATATGGGGAGGAGGAGGGGATTGCATTTCCAATGAATGTCAATGATATTAAATGAAATACCATTGTGTGTTTTTACCTATCACTGTACAGTCAGGACCTAAAACATGTCTAGGACAGAAGCCTTCAAAAATCTGCTGAATTGATGAATAAATGTGTAAATGAACAAAAGAAATCTGAGTGGTGAAAACAATGGTTATCTGATAATGCATTTTCATAGCTCATTAGATTGGTTTTCTAAGATTAGTAAGGTGTAACGACACGTTCCTTAAATGAAGGAGGGTAATTACTCTAAGACAAAGGAAATTTTACCCTTGCCGTGGAATGAGACAGACTTAAGCAAGGTACTAAAGACAATAATTTTTACAACATATAATTTCAATTGTGATGATTCCTATTGATAATTAGAACACATCCCTGGCTACCCTATTTCAGAAATTGAAATGTTATTGCTGTTTATTTTAATCTCCAATGCCTTAAAAATGAGTAGATATTACAATAGTAGCCCTTTGCTAAGAGAATTCAATTGCACCTAAAGAAAACTAGTCACTGAAAAAAATAATGATTAATTCCAAAATTAAGCTTTTACTTCTAGACAAGAATAACAGCATGACTCCTTTTAATTGGGTTACTTTTTAAAAAAAACACAGGACCTCATCTTTCAGGTCTTTTTTTCTTTTAGAGAAAATCCAAACCTTTTCTGTGTATTAAAGAATAATCAACACATAAGCTAAACAGTTTAAATATGAATATATACAAATTTTACGTATAACTTCAGAGAGTTCACAAACATCCTTGAAGGCTGTCCGAAGGATATGAACCCTTGCTCTAGGGACAAATCATAAGCCATAGCAAGAAAACTTAGTTAAATGTTCTAGTCTAGGAATACACAGAAAAAGTCTTCAGGCATGAAGTGAAACTATTAGCTAGTAGCATACATTATGGAAAGCGTAAGACCATTTAAACTTACCTTTTTTACTAAGATCAATAGCAGCTTCTAAAAGCACTTCTAATTCCCCTTTCGGCAAAACTGGAACCACCCATCGAGGCCTAAGAGTTTTAATAATATGAAAAGATGTTTATTGGTTGAACACTGAACGAGACACTATAAATGAGTTACTAATTACAATTACTCACTTAGCGCACCATAAAAATATTAAAATGAAACTAAAATATTAAAACCACAAGGTTGGCAGAACATCTGCTTTGTGGGACTAAGCATCATCTGTTGTCTCTACGAACAAAATTTTTTTAAGGAACTGTCAAACAAAAGATATAGCAATGAGAGAAGGGAAAATAAAATTATTTTAATAACACAGAATATAAAACTACTATAATAATCAAGTATCACTTAAATGGATACCTATTGTTAGAGTTCATAGGAAAGTGCTCTTTCAGGATTCAGGTTAAAGGAGACATGATGAACCTCTTAGTTGTCCATCCACTTCCTCACAAAGAAGAAAAAATCTAGGTGGCAAATGACTAATTTCTGCCTCAACTTTTCCTGAAGGTTAAGTTAGACATAGGTCTCCAAGTCTTTATGCCTCCACAGGCACCCTCCTCCCTCAAACAACGATGCAGCATACACCCAGGTGGTGCTTTCTCTGCTCCCAGTGCCAGCGGCCCAACCATCTGGGAGTCCATCCTCTTCCTACCCCTTCATCCCTCACTACCACCCAACTTACCCAGTGCTCCAAAAAACCCCATTTTGATAAAAAGTGCTCCATGACCACATAATCTATTAGAAACCAACGTATACCACCCTTTCTCATTGTTTTTATTTACATAAAAAAACATCACTTGTGTTTCTCTCCCCCTGCAGATTTGCTAACATGCAACTTTGCCCTTGAGTGAGCGTAAGAAGTACACTTTATCATCAGCAACCACCAGTCAAAAATTGAAAAGTAACAGTACAACTTTTTGCTATGATAACTCTGCTACAAAGAATGGGCAGGGACATTACAACTTTATACAACTGTTTGTTTGTTTGACTAATTCATTATATACCATTACTACAGGCATCCGCCAAAAGAATCACATTTAATGTGTTCTTTCAAATATACATTTAAAAACAATGAGTTAAATATATATTAATAGGAAAAATATTTAAAATAAATGAAGTGAGGAAAACAAGTTATAAAATGATATTATAGTAAGAACTCCATATTTGTACAGAAAGCAGCACATATGATAATAAACACAAAGACAACCTGGAAGAATGTACACCTTATTGTTAGTAGCAACTTTTGGTTGGGAGGTGTGTATCTACAGAGGAAATTACAAAGAACATTATTGACATAATATATTTCTATGTTTAACAAGATGTACTTACATTATATTACTTATGTAATCAGAATGTTTTTTTAAAAATGCAAAGGGTTTCTATTTCCCCTGACATTATATATGTAATGGTGTTAACTGATTTTTAAAAAGTAAACTTACTAAGGCAAGTAAGTGCCTGTAAGTGTATTTTCCTTACTTTTCTTTTGGGGGGTTGGAGGGATGTGTCACACCTCCCTGGGACTCACTTGTTGAGCTCACAGCCTGGTGAAGACCACAGACATACAGGATGGTTCCCTGAAACGCTCTTCCCTTATCTTCTTTAAATCTTTTCCTTCCCATACACACAAGCTTAAACTTTCACACTCTCAGAGTCTTACTCCAAATAATCAAAGCATGGGGCGGGGAGGTGGGTGTGGGTGAGTGTTTGTACTATGAGTATGAAAATGTATACTCTGAACCACCCCCATGAGATGAAGATCAGGAGAAACAAATAGCTGAGATGGTTAAATGTCTCAAACTAATCAAGGGTTCACAAAGGGGCAGGCTCTGAGGAACTCAATCTTCTTATGACCTGGTTTACCTCAGGGCCATGCAAAAAGTATTAAAGTCATCCAGTAACCCACATGCTAATAAGAAAAAAAACGGGAAATCACACATACGGTTCTACTTCAGTAACACACCAGCTAGGGTGATCATCATTAAACTGAACACTTTATTGACACTGTTACTTCCTTTCATTTTTTAAATCCATTAAGAACCATGGGTTGCAAAGTACTTGGCAATGACTAAGATGTTAAGGCTATTTATGGAGGCAGTATGGTTACTGGGATATTCCTATCTACTCTTCCTCTTTTCTTAGTACTAATCACTGTGCTGAAATACTTTTGTTTTTCCTGTGTATGACACACATTAAAAAGCAAAACAAAATCAACTCACCTATTGATCATGTCATCCAACTTTGCCAGGTCAGTATGTGGAAATGCAGGTTCCTCATCTTCAAGCTGTGGTGGGGCATCAACTTGACCTTGTTCATCTGGGGGAGTTGCCGGGGAATTTTCATTGGAAGAATCAGGTGATGAAGTCTTAATTAAATTCAAACACCAACACAGATTAGGGGGAAATAATGTAAACTTTTAAAGAAGATATGATCATTGTAAGTTTATGATGTTTCAGGCAGTCTCTGTGCTACTATGCTTTAAAATAATTTCATTTAATCCTCAAGAGCCTAAGGAAGTATTCTTCTGCCACTTAACAGATGAAAAAAACAAACTCAGACAATAAGTAATTAGCCCTAGGTCACAGAGCTCCAATTCTGTGGTCAGGGTCTGAATCCAGGTCTAATTCTAAAGTTTGAGTTCTTATCCACAGTGTATACTGCTTCTCCGCCTACATTTCCCATTATATGAGCCCTTCATGATAGAAATTATTGTATACATTTTACAGATTAAAAAGTTTCTGATATAACATTTATTTTTCATTCTGAAGAGAAAAAATAAATTTTATTCCACAATGCCCCTAGTCTCCAACTATTATCCAAATAATTATTAAAACTTCACTGTGGTTTCTAAATAAGTCACACCATTTTCAACTAATAAGGCTAATTTTATTCTTTCATTCTTCATTCTTTGTGCTTCTTTTCCTTTCCCCCCATACTTTAGCTGTGTACAATATTTCCACAATTAAGTGAAAGAACTTTTATGACCCTTATTAATTTTGAAAGCAGATAGTATTTTTCTCTTTCAAATTGAGACTAATCTAAATTTTAAGCTGACTTTTACTCGTATATTCTTGAATTTTCTACCTACTGTAGGTTGATGGCCCTTTTAAAGAAGGCCCCTTTCCCTATCATTTTAGCATTTATTGAACAGATGCATAAATAAGTACTTGTATTGAAGACAGGTGGGTATACCACCATTAATATATTCTACTTACAAAGTTTATATATGAACTCATAGAGCCAATTTGCAAGTAAATAGCAAACTTTTACTTAAGATGGCGAACACTACGCAGGTGCTATAGGGCTAGTTTCAAGGCAAAAATCTATAGAACAGAATTCAAGTTTTTTCAGAAGCCCAATAAAAATATTTGCATTTCAAGTATGTAACTTCGGAAGTCTGCTTCATTACTTTTTAAAAAGGCCCATTTCCCCTGGTATATATGTATTATATACATGCTCACAGAAATCCTAAAGACAAAAATAACAATTAAGATACCCGCAATACCACACCAACAGATAAGCACCAATGACATTTTCAGTTATTTCCTTGCAGTTTTTCTTCTATGTGACCCCCCCAAAATCCTGTCTATATACATGTATAAATTTTCAATAAAATTGGGATTATACTTGCTTAAGTCTGTGTCCTTTTCCATTCAACATTTGAGTATTTTCCCACATCATAAACAATCTTTTTTAAAGAGCTGATTAATGGCCACATAGTATTAATTAAACAAAATTAAGGGACATTTAGCATTCTGCAATTTTTATTGCTAACATAAAACAAAACTATACTGAATCTTTTATATATAAATCTTTGTGTTGAACTTCAATTTTTCCTTAGGACAGAACCCTGGAAATATAATTACTACAACAGTATAAATTATTTCTTTTAGGGCTACTGACATATATTTTACTAAATTCCATTCCAGAAAGTCTGCACCCTCCCATGAACATCTCCCAAGATTGTTCATCCCATAGGGCCTTTGCCAAGGCTGTTTCATTTATCACTGGGCTTTACTATTATATATACTAGAGCCTAAAATTCTCTCCTATGGGAACACTCTTTTAAAAACTATTATAGATTAAGTGAAAAATCTGATTGGTTTTAGAAATTCCCTTTATGCCAATATGAAAAAGCATTTTCAAAGTAAGCCGTAAGTTGGGTAGTGATTAATGCTATGGTTGCTTCCTCTTGGTCCAGTAAGTGTCAAATCTTCTGAAATAACTAAAATCCTAACATTAAAAAGTAGAGAATAAGAAAGTGAAAGAGGGATTCTACAGATAGTTAAGAATGCAATTTGTGGGAATTCCCTGGCGGTCCAGTGGTTAGGACTCCGTGCTCTCACTGAGGGCCCGGGTTCATTCCCTGGTTGGGGAACTAAGTTCCCACAAGCCAAGTGGCGCCCCCCCCACCAAAAGAATGCAATTTGTTTGTTCCTTTTTTTCTTTTAATTATCATTCATCCTCAAAAATGTAAAGAGCTATTTAAAGGAAGAGGACATAATGCAGATACATAATATTAAGCTGAGTATCACAAATCTAAGAGCTCTTAGAATTATCAAGTACACCTTAAAAATAAAAGTAAGGTTAGAGGTTTAATTTCTTTCTAAAGCCATGCAAACCACAAACACTGCAGAAGATGTTAAAAGTCCATGCAAGATGCAGGTATGAAACAGAAGAGAGCAAGATACTGGAACTCAAGCTACAAGCTCCTGGTTTAAAAATATAAATCTCTGGCATCCAACACAAACTTTAGACTATGTTTAAAGAAACATGAGTACTGGCTAACAAATTTATGACACAGGAAAGACTTAACAACTCTGTCCAAGACTCGTGGCCATATACTTAAGTATTACATGTCCCAAAAGTGGGAACTGGAGAGGAAAAGGAATAAAGTTGACATTTATTTGGGGAAAAAAACCATTAAAACCTGACTTGCTCACTTCTCTAAAATGGCAGAGGGAGAGGATGAAAGGGGGGAAGGGCGGAGGGAGGGAAAGTGCACCAGCGCACGCGCGCGCACACACACACGCAGCTCTTTCCTATCATACCTGTAATAGAGAGAATACGTAATCTATAATAGCTGGACAATAAGAACTTAACCACAAATGACAAATGTAAGTACTCTACAATAACAGTACTTTTGCCTAAAAACTTATCCATACAGAATTCTACACAAACATGTACCAACTGTAAGCAGCAAATTTGTGATTCACATGCATGCACCTCAGCTACAAATTCACCTCTAAGTGCTGTTTGAGCCGCATATCACAAGTTTTAATGTTTGTCTTATGTGGTTTAATATGTCCCAGTATAAAATTACATACAATAGAAGGCTGAAAATTAATTATCTAAACTTACATTTCAAGAAATGAGAAAAACAGCAGCAATCCAAACCCAAAAGAAGTTAAGGGAACAAGAAATAAGAGTTAAAAGCATGTAAGTGGGGGCTTCCCTGGCGGCGCAGCGGTTGAGAGTCCGCCTGCTGATGCAGGGGACACGGGTTCGTGCCCCGGTCCGGGAAGATCCCACATGCCGCGGAGCGGCTGGGCCCGTGAGCCATGGCTGCTGAGCCTGCGTGTCCGGAGCCTGTGCTCCGCAACGGGAGACACCACAACAGTGAGAGGCCCGCGTACCACACACACACACACAAAAAGGCATGTAAGTGGGAAGGGCGAAGAGAGTTAAAGCCAAAAATTAGTTTGGGGGAAGGTTTGATGCAATTGATAAATCCTTTAGGAAAGAGTAATCAGTAGAGAGAACACAAATTAGCAGTATCAGAGATGAAAAAGGAGATGCTACCACAGGCCCTAAGACATTAAAAAGATAATAAAAAAGGATATTATAAAGTTTTACTCCAATAATTTGACAATCTAGATGAAGTGGACAAATTCCTTGAAAAACACATTACCAAAATCCACCAGAAAAACAAAAAAATCAGAAAATTCCCCTATTTAAAAAAAAAAAGTTGGATCTGCAATTACAACCGTTCCAAAAATAAAGCCCCAGGCCAGATGGTTTCACCAGTAAAATCTAAATAATTAATGAAGAAATAACTGAAGTCTTATACAAATTCATCCAGAGAATAGAAGAAGAAAGAATATTATGAATTTTGAGGCCAGCATAAAAATCTAGATACCAAAATCTATTTTAAGCTCTTTGCAAACATTATTTCATTTGATCCTCTTAATGATCCTATGAAGTAGTTATACTATTATTATTCTTATTTTATAGCTAAAAAACTGAGGTGTAAAGGTCATATAATTTACCCAAAGTCATAAAGCTAGCATGGTGTAAAGCTAAAATTTGAACACAAGCAATATGACTTGAATCCATACTCTAACCATAGGCTACATCAAATGATTTAATGCTTTGCTCTGGAACTGACACAGGGCTTCAATACTTGATTTTAATGATTACTGATAGTGTAAGACACCAGGAAAAAAAAAAAGCGGCGGGGGGGGGGGGGGGGGGGAGACCTGCATACCCAAGCATCACCATCTATAGCCCTTGAGTTTCTTGTTACTATGTAAGACCTATGTTTATATTTCTTAAAATAACAGTTTTATGGTTACTTCACAAATTATTCAGAACATGCTCCATTATTTAATATCCCATAATAGACACACCAATGTAGCTTTAACTAGTATCTTAAACATCCTACCTGATTCTGTTGGAGGGGGGGCTGAGACTGTCCATCAGGAGCCTGGCCCTGGCTGTCATTCCCTCCCACTGGAGAGCCACGAGTCGTGGCTGTCATACTCGACACAGGGCAGATCTTTGCAATTTTGTCTGCTTATGTAGTTGTCTTGAAAAAAGAAATTATAGTCCACTTATAGAAGATGAAGTACCAGCATTTGTCAGTCTTAAAAAGCTCCAATTCAAGAATAAACCATCTTGCAGAGACCATTGCATAACCTACAAGTAGAAGAAAAAAAGCACATTGTTTTAGACATAAAAAACATGAACTAAGGAATTGTTCGAACTTAATATTACCAGTGACTCTAGTCAGGAGAAAGTGGCTATATAAATGAGAGAGAGGACAAAGCTGAAAAGTTTCATCAATACTATATTTAACTTAATAAACTGATAATAGTACATCAGCAGTTATGTCAAGAAAACATACAAGTATAGCCTTATAATATTTCAGTTTCTTCCTGGGATTCCAAAGACATTATCAAGGTATTCACTTAGTTGTCATTTCAGTCCAATTATGGAGTGGCAAAACTGTCTTCAATTTGCCAATGCCTTGAATATACACATTCCTACAATGTATTTAAGACATAAACCAAGTAATAAAATCTGATTGTTAACTGTATACTACTCCTCCAATACGACCTATTTTGTCAAATGACCTTGACTCTCCCCTTTTGGGAAGGTTTTGGCCACAGGCACTCCCAGAGCCATGACAGGGCTACAGACCCAAACTGTTTAACAATGGAATTCCTCTTTGCAGAAATCTAGCAAAGGTGTATAGAGGAATACCACCAAACCCTCAATTCTATATTCTTAGCTGTGTAGTAAAATCATCCAAAGTGCTTTTAAAAACACTGACGTCCAAACCCCTCTCCAGATTGAATAAATTACAATATTCGGGAGTTAAGCCTAGGCATCAGTACTTTTCAAAAAATCTCCCCCATGACTGATTCTAATGTACCACGAGATTGAGAACCTCAGCTGACTGATTTATAGATCTTTGGTTATAAGGCAACCACACTTCCATTTAGTCCATGGTATTTACTTCAAGCTTAAATATAATCACTTAACCCAGAGATGGGGTTCTAACAAGATTTTGTTTCACTTATCAAATTGGCATAATAAAAAGCTTAAGACTGATAACATCGGGTACTGGGGAGGCTAAAAACAGAAAAATCTTTAATACATAAAGTGGAAAAACAATTAAAAGATAACATGGTTGAACACCCTCGCTTTCACTTTTGTTTTCCATTTTTATACAACCTACATACACTAACAAAAAATTTTATGTGAAGTAGACAATTTTAAAACCCAGAAAAACCCACCTATCAAAATCTTCAGCCACTTTCTGTTGGCTGGCAAATTGTTTAAATTTTTTTTTCTTACCACTCAAAGTATCAGCTAACCAATTCAACTTCATTCTCTCTACTTCAAATTTGCTCCAATCTCTTTCTTTTGATCCCACTGCTCATGATCCCCAATGAATGATGCTCCCTCAATCTTTTCCCGGAAACCTTGTTCTTAGCCTATAAATATGCTTGAATCTTTGTTACTGAAATGAAAAATCACCAACCTCTGTCCTTCCCTTTCCCCCCAAATCTTAAAAAGAATGCCTCTGCTTCTCCCTTCCCTTTCACTCCTTCCACTCTCTCATCATCTAGCTGTATCTAAACTATCAAAACTGTTTTAAGCCACTGGGTCTTAACTGAGGTCTATGGATGGGTTTGAGGATTAACTCCCCTAAAATTACATGCAAAGCTTTGTAAATATGTACATTTGGGGGTGGGGGAGGTCTGCTTCACAGATCATCAATGCTCTACTAATTGACAATTAACTGATAATCAAATGACTGCCCCTTGCCGTTCACCCTGTTTGCCCTCTTCTTAGCGTTAGCCACAACTGGCGGCCAGTACCCCCACCTCCCTTCTTGAAGCTCTGAGCTTTCTTGGCTTATACAATCCTGGACTCAAGTTTCCTTTCCTTTCTACTTCTTTTCAAAGAGGAGGGTAGAGAATAGTAGGTAGTAGTGATGTCAGTGACAAATACAGTTTTCAACACTGAAACAGAGGTGAAAACCTCCACTAGACGACTGACTCTGTAAGTCAGGAATTGAAAGAGAACTTGGGGGTCTTGAACAGAACGTTAATGTTCACAAGAGTGGGAGACGGATTCATTAGCATCATCTGGGAGCCCCCCGAATACACACCTCCTTCTGAAAGTGAGGGGGTCACAATCTTGGGGGGTGGGAAGAAATAGCATAATATATTCTCAAGTGTTGGGCAAGTTGGGGAGGGGGGACGAAACCCTGAGGCACACCAAAATTAAAGTGGTGTTTTTAAGGTAAATCCTTACACTTTACATAGAAAGTGGCATTTTCCTATAAATTAGAAAACCACAGCTCTAAGAGGTGACTTGACCAAAGCACAGATAGAAAGCAAGTCTAAAAAATTAATTCTATTACTTTGTCCACTAAACCAATCCTATCGCTCTTCAAAAATTATTTCCGGGAAGCAACCCAAGGATGAATGGATAAACAACATTTGGTATATACATACAATGTAATAGTATTTAGTGTTAAAAAGGAAGGAAATTCTGACTTGGATGAACCTTGAGGATGTAATGCTAAGTGAAATAAACCAGTCACAAAGGGGCAAATATTCCATGACTCCATTTATATGAGGTACCTACAGTCAGAGAAGGAAAGTAGAAGGGTGGTTACCAGGGGTTGGGAAGAGCAGGAAATGGGGAATTATTGTTTAATGGGTACAGAGTTGCAGTTTGGGAAGATGAAAAGTTCTGGAGATGGATGGTGGTGATGGTTGCACAATGTTAATGCACTTAATGCCACCGAACTATACCTAATAATGGTTAAAATTGAAAATTGTTTATATATTTTTCCCACAATAAAAAACATACATACACACACACGGCACTAACTGCTCTCTTGCTTTGCACTCTTTAACATTAGATTATTTGAGTTAAAACATCTTAAAGTCATATTCTCGTGTTGTTTTGTTTATGCTCAACATTGTTCCATCTATATGCATCCCAATAACTCTCCATCCATAGACAAATCAAAAATATCTGGCAAAAGTCAGAGGACAAATTATTCTAGACAAAAGCATTCTGTGGATAACTAAGGGACTGTCCCTTTCAACAAAATAACATTAAAGTAAATGGAAAAGGTGGCAGTCTGAATGAAACCTCTCCCCAAACAAAATACCTTTCTCTCAGACCACAGAACTAAATCACCTTCTGCTTCTTGCAAAGTATTCCATTGGCAAAGCCTCAAGCTGCTTGCCATCCATATCCCTTATATACTCTCACCTTTCTGTCTCTTGGTTTCTCAGTTTCTTCTACCTCTAAGTTCCCCATATTTCTAGATTTCCAACGCAGCTGGGAAGGTACAGCAGGTCTCAGGATAGCATACTCTGCTCTATTCTGCTGTTTTTAACAGTCATCTCTACCATCACATAAGAATTGGATACTTTTTCCTTAATGTGCTAGGCTGAGAGATTAAGAGCAAGACAGAGAATGGAGCAAGTAAAAATAACTTCTGGATTCAAACATAACTCTTGTTCAAAATCTCACCTCTGCCACTTACAAGCTGCCCTATCTTAAAGGCCAGTAACAACTACTCTAATTTTCCAGGTCTTTAAAACTGAAACAATGCTACCCACAAAAATGCCATGAGGGGACTTCCCTGGCAGTCCAGTGGTTAAGCCTCCAAGCTCCCAATGCAGGGGGCACGGGTTCGATCCCTTGCTGGGGAACTAAGATCCCACGTGCTGCACAGTGCAGCCAAAAAACAAAAACAGAAGTTAAACAGATAAATTTTACATTATGTACATTTTACCACCCAAAAAGGGGGAGAACAGATAACAAGTGTTGGCGAGGATGTGGAGAAAGTGGGTCCTTCATACACTGTTAGCAAGAATGCAAAATGGTACAGCACCTTTGAAAAACAGTTTGGCAATTTCTCAAAAAGTTAAACATAGAATTAACAAATGACCCAGTCATTCCACTCCTATGTATATATTCAAGAGAAATCACATACGTCCACACCAAAAACATGTACACAAATGTTTATAGCAGCATTAATCATACTAGCCAAAATGTGCAAACAACCCAAATGTCCATCAACCAATGAATGAACAAAATGTGGTGTATCCATACAAAAGAATATTTTTCAGTCATAAAAGAAATACAGTTCTGATACATGCTACAACATGGATAAGCCTTGAAAACACCATGCTAAGTGAATTAAACCAGATACAAAAGGACAAATACTGTATGGTTCCACTTATATGAATATCCAGAATAGGCAAATTCATAGACAGAAAGTAGAGGTTACCAGGGGCTGGGGGAAAAGGAAGATGAAGAATTACTGGATAACAGTTACAAAATTTCTGCTTGGGGTGATGAACAAGTTTTGGAAATAGTTGTGATGGTTGTACAACACTGTGAATGCAAATAATG
The DNA here is from genome assembly GCF_039906515.1 of Pseudorca crassidens. Classification (NCBI taxonomy): domain Eukaryota; kingdom Metazoa; phylum Chordata; class Mammalia; order Artiodactyla; family Delphinidae; genus Pseudorca; species Pseudorca crassidens. Next base: position 97,256,465 of record NC_090317.1, read on the forward strand.
CCACTAAATCGTACACTTAAAATGGTTAAAGTAGCAAGTTTTGTGATATATATATATTTCAACACAATTTAAAAAAATTATTGATAGGACAAAAACATTGAATTGTACACTTTAAATGGATGAATTGTATGGTATGTGAATGTCTCAATAAATCTGTTAAAAGAATATTAACAAAAAACACAGTGGAAAAAATGATTAAAAGGAATTAAAATACATTAGAAAACATTCACTTAAGGCAAAAGAAATCAGTAACGGAAGAAGAAAGGAAGAAAAAAGCCATGAGATATAGAAAACAAAGTAAAATGGCAAATGTAAATCCACCTATATCAATAATGACATTAAACGTGAATGGTTCATAAAATCCAATCAAAACACAGAGATAGACTGGATTTAAAAAGAAAGATCCAGGGACTTCCCTGGTGGTCTAGTGGGTAAGACTCTGCATTCCCAATCCAGGGGGGGCCTGGGTTCAACCCCTGGTGGGGGAACTAGATCCCACATGCATGCCACAACTAAGAGTCCACATGCCACAACTAAAAGAAGATCTCACATGTCACAATGAAGATCCCACGTGCCACAACTAAGACCCAGTGTAGCCGAAATAAATAAATTTTTTTTTTAAAGAAAAAAAGAAAGATCCAACCACATGCTGTCAACTGGAGACAGATTTTGGGTTCAAGGATATAAACTGGTTGAAAGTAAAAGGATGGAAAAATATCCATCATGCAAAACAGCAACCATAAGAAAGCTGGAGTGGCTATATGTTTATCAGAAAAAAAAGACTGTAAGACAAAAAAATATTACTAAAGGTAAAGAGGAACATTTTACAATAATAAAAGGGTCCATTCATGAAGAAAATATGACAATTTTATACACACACACACACACACACACACACACACACACACAACCTAACAGAGCCTCAAAACATATGAAGCAAAAAATGACAGAGGAGCGAGAAACAGACAATTCAACAATAATAGTTAAAAGATTTCAGGGCCTTCCCTGGCAGTCCAGTGGTTAAGACACTGCACTCCCACTGCAGGGGGCACGGGTTCGATCCCTGGTTGGGGAACTAAGATCCCACAGGCTGCACGGTGCGGGCCAAAAAAAAGAGAAGACTTCAACTCCCCACTTTCAATAATGGATAAAACTAAGCAGAAGATCACCAAGTAAACAGAAAACTTTAACAACTATACACCAACTAGATCATACAGACATCTATAGAACACTCTACCCAACAGCAAGAATATACAGTCTTCTTGAGTACACATGAACATCCTCCAGGACTGACCATATGCTAGGCTGCAAATTAAGTCTCAATAAACGTAAGGGATTGAAAGTTAAGTATATTCTTTGAACACAGTGGAATGAAATTAGAATTCATCCAAAGGAAATTTCACAAGCATGTGAAAATTAAATAGATATATTTTGCCATGGTAATCATTTAAATCACTTACTAGCTCCTCAGTTGATTTTCCTGGTAAAAAATCCTGCCATCTACAAATAATAAAAATTCTGAATTCTCCTTAAAGATAAAACTAAGGGGGGCTTCCCTGGTGGGGCAGTGGTTGAGAGTCTGCCTGCCGATGCAGGGGACATGGGTTCGTGCCCCGGTCTGGGAAGATCCCACGTGCCGTGGAGCGGCCGGGCCCGTGAGCCATGGCCACTGAGCCTGCGCATCCGGAGCCTGTGCTCCGCAACGGGAAAGGCCACAACACTGAGAGGCCCGCGTACCGCAAAAAAACAAAAACAAAAACAAAAACAAAAAAAAACTAAGGTAAGATGTTGTCACTGAAATATATCGTAACACTATTTCTTTTCTTGCTTAATGTTAAAAACTTCGGCACACAAAAAGGTCAGACTAAAATAGCTTCACAGCACTTACCTTAAGAAACAAAACAAGTCCTCACAATCACTATTTTTAAAAACTGTCCAGCCCTACAAACAACAGGCATCCAAACATATTCACCCAAAACATCAATGAAAACTTAGAAAGTGATGGAAACATCAATAGTCATAAGTACAAACTATATTTAATCTATTTCAAATCAATGATATGAAGAGATGGGGAGGGGAAGAGAGAAATGAGGAAAACGGTATAGAATTACAGTAGAAAAAGAACGAACCAAAAAGGAAATGAGAGAAGCAATTAGGAGTGACAAACAGTTAACATCTATTGAGCAGTCACCATGTGCCAGGTACCATTTAAAAGTTTTCATCTATTAACTCACTTAATACTCAATCTCAAAAGGTAAGTACTCATTATTACCATTTTACAGACAAAAAACTGAGGTACATAAAGATAATCTGACTAAAATGAAGTAACTAATAGGGGACAAAGCTAGCAAATCAAATTTCAAATCTAGATACCTTGGTACCAACCGTTCTGCTTATCCCCTTGCTATGCTACATTGCTCTTTCTATTTCAGTGCTATAGGAGGAGAGACCATAGAGGGGAGAAACAGAGGTACTTCATCAATCCTATTAAATGTGTTAGTCAACCACTCTTGTTAAAGATCTCAAACTTATTTTGCCAGATGCAGTGTGGTACACAAAACCAATTTTCTAACCAGAAATATATGAACTTAAATTTCTACTCTAGAACTTAACTGTGTGACCTTAGGCAAAGTTCCCAAACCTCTTTGGGACTTAGTCTCCTCACCTGAGGATACAAGGCTATGGTTGTTGATTAAATGAGGTAATGATTATCTTTAAATGTCAGACAGAGCTGTCCAGTTAAGTATTAGTTCTCTTTCCTCTCAAATAACATTCCACTGGAGGGGAGACACTTTAAAGACAACTATTTGTAATTTAGTACTGAGGATGGAACATGTGTGAGGGTTTTGGAGTGAAAAAAGACTTGGTAAATATGAAGTCTGTTCTGCTACAAAACATGTACAGGCATACCTTGGAGATACTGTGGGTTCAGTTCCAGACCACCACAATAAAGCAAATATCACAAAGCGAGTCACACGAAGTTTTTGGTTTCCCAGTACACATAAAAATTATGTTTACAGTATACTGTAGTCTATTAAGTGTGCAACAGCATCATGTCTAAAAACACAATGTACATACCTTAATTCAAAAATACTTTATTGCTAAAAATGCTAACCATCACCTTAGCCTTCAGCAAGTCAATCTTCTCGCAACAGTAACAAAGATCACTGATCACAGATGACCGTAACAAATATAATAATGAAAAAGCTTCAAATATTGTGAGAATTACCAAAATCTGGCAGAGACACAAAGTGAGCAAATGATGTTGGAAAAATGGCAACAGACTTGCTCGATGCAAGGTGTCCACAAACCTCCAATTTGCAAAAAACACATTATCTGCCAAGAGCATTAAGCGAAACGTGATAAAGTAAGGTATACCTGTAGTTTTGTAATGGTATTTAGCTCACTGGCAAACAAACAAAAAAATGGCTAGCTCACTGGCCAGTAAACACACCTGCAAATCATGTTACTTCATAAGCAATTTCCCCCTCAACACATGAATGTTTTGTACCAAGTAACAGCAGCTGAATGCAGCATGAGTGTTGGGGATAAAGGTCTGGACCAGATAGCCATCACCCTACATTTTTCTTGGCTCAGTCTGGCCGCATGCTCTGTCTTGTAAGTATGTATACTGTTCCTCCTGACCTTCGTGCATTTGAATTTTATTTCAGCCTTGTGTCCCTAACTCAGTAACCTCAACCATTCCCTATATGGAAGGGTTCTATTAGGTTACCTTAAAAAAGAAGAAGAAAAAAAAAGTCCTACATTTACCATAATTTGTCAGGAGTTTAGGATCTTTTAAACTGTGCTGTTTATTTTATTGAAATTCTTATTGTTTTTGTTAGTGCTCTAATTACAAAGTTACATAGCTTCTGAGTGATCAGTTTGCTCTCAATCCTGTTTCCCCCATAAGCCCTGTTACTTTTTGGTGCATGATTTTTGCAGAACATGAGGCTTTTCAGCCATTGAAATATAACAGATATACCTAAAACAGATCATATTTAATCTCCAAGTATCTTCTTCTCTCTTTCAAGGTGGCTAATACCTTCAGAGATTGCTGGGAAGCTTCAATGGAAGAATGTATGTGAAGTGCCATGTACACAGAACGCACACAACAAATAATAGATATTCTAACAAGTGCTGGTTTTTTCTCCCTTGAAATGCTAATTAGATCACTATGTACGCTCAACAATTCTTATTCCCAGGCGCCCTATGATCTCCAAATCAGTCCAGAGGAAAAGTATTCTCCCAATTATAAATTACCAGGATTCTATGCTCCTGACATACATATTATACTTGCACAGGTTGAACTTTAAAATGAATGAACAGCCTCAACAGTTATATTAATATAGCTGCTTTTATTATTCTGTTACATTAACACAGAATCCTACCATATCTCAAAAGTTTGCCCTACTTTTTAAAAACTTTCAACTCAAATCTTACCATCTGTAAGACAATTCACAGCACAGCGTTCGTATCAGAATTTGTGCTGGCTCTAAAGAAAACGTGACAATAGGAAGACTAAAGAAACCAGTAGGGACTTCCCTGGTGGCGCAGTGGTTAAGAATCCGCTTGCCAATGCAGGGGACACGGGTTCGAGCCCTGCTCCAGGAAGATCCCACATGCCGTGGAGCAACTAATAAGCCCGTGCACCACAATTATTGAGCCCGCGCTCCAGAGCCCGAGAGCCACAACTACTGAAGCCTGTGTGCCTAGAGCCCGTGCTCCGCAACAAGAGAAGCCACAGCAATGAGAAGCCCGCGCACCGCAACAAAGAGTAGCCCCCGCTCGCCGCAACTAGAGAAAGCCCGCACACAGCAACGAAGACCCAACACAGCCAAAAATTAATTTAAAAAATAAAAAGAAACCAGTAACAAAGAGACATCAAAATTATGCAGTGCTACACAGTAAGTAAACTAATTATCTGTTGAGTAAAAGAATGGACAAATGAACCACCCTTTTAGGTAGAAATATAAGTATATTTTTCATTCAATAAATAGGGAAATAACCTGGTAAATATGGAATTGGAGTCCTGGTTCCAGTCATCTGACTCCAAGCACCAGGTTTCTATCAACAGTATACTAAGCTGGCTCAAGTTTGCCAAACCTGGTTCTACCTTAACAGCATTTTAAAAACTTAAATTACTTTCTATTTTAATGCTGCTTAAATATGTGCATAAATGAAATCAGAATTCAACTCCTTATGCTTATTGCTCTTCTACAAATTTGCAAACTAAATACAAACAGAACTATTAATATTAATAATATGTGACAGATGGCAGCATACTGCTGACTGCTAAGGCATAGGTTCCTTTGAGTTTTGCACAGCTAACCTACTACTATCATGTACCATGTGGGAAACACAGCTTTCCTACTTGAATTACTACATCACTCTGTACACGTGGTTTGCCATGACATCATTTTTCCTTCACACCAACACATCATTTTTGTGTTAAGTCTGCTTCTGTTGCTCTCATCTGACAAATTAAATTGTACAACTGAGCATCAACGTGTTAAAAACACAAAGCTAACATCAGTGGTTGAAATGGTGTGGCGGTTCCTGATTATGAGACAATCATCCAGGTACTCAAAAGCACATGTACTAACGTTTAAGAATATCATAAAATTGAAAAGACTTGTTTTAAAAAGAAAATACTTGTTCTAACTTGAGCACAAAAAGGGCACCAAAGAGATACTTTGAAGGCTAGAATCTTGCAGGCAATCAGGGAGAGGTGTTCAAAGACTATTAAGATTTGGAAATTAACTGCTCCAATTATAGGAAATTCTACATTTAAATCTTCCCTTTAAAGGTTTTTGGTTACAACACTGTGAAGCTCATTGCTATCAGCAAGAAGGTCTTTTACTGAGTCTAAAGTCTATTTCCCTTGTCACTGATACCTATAGCTTATAGTTCTGCCCACAGAAACAAAAGTTAATATTCACCACTTTCTAAATTACAATCCTTCAAAATACTGAGATTTATAGTGTACACACACCCAGGTCACTTTTCAAGAAAAGATATACTTTTACTTAAATATTCCTTTATTTACTGAATCTTTACAAAGGGTGCAAGGTCTCAATAAATTCTAGTCCCTAAACAAAGCAACCTACTCATAAAATCGAGCAACACTGACTTAAAATATTAGACACAGTCACATACCAAATGTCACAGAAGGTATGCCTACTTATCAGTCTACTCTTTGTTAAAGGACAGATTAAGATAAACTCAGTTATTTATTAATAGCTCTTACCAATCTTTATCAAAGTTAGTTAACACTTTTAGAAGTTAACTAATCCAATCATGAAATGCTGATCCAACACATTGAAAAGAGAGACTTCATTTCATTTAGTCAATATTTTAAGCAAGGCAGACACATTATTGATAATTACCATTTTCAATGTGCATCCAGTAGGTACTCTTTTTGCCTGAAACTTCCACAATGAGATTGAATCACAAATGTAAAGAATTTGAAAAGGAAACCAAGAATTTGAAAGTCCTTCTAGTCGTTGAAGGAATGTTTGAAGTTACATATTATAGTTTTTAAACTATGTTTGAAGTTACATATTATAGTTTTAAAATAAGTCTTGAAATATAATTCACATACTATATAAAACACTCTAAGTGTACCATTCAACTGCTTTTAGTTTATTCAGAGTGGTACAGCTATCACCACCATCAATTTTAGAATATTTTCATCACCCCAAAAAGAAACCCCATGGTAGCACAGTGGTTCAAAGTCCGCCTGCCGATGCAGGGGACACAGGTTCGTGCCCTGGTCCGGGAAGATCCCACATGCCGCGGAGCGGCTGGGCCCGTGAGCCATGGCCGCTGAGCCTGCGCGTCCGGAGCCTGTGCTCCGCAACCAGAGAGGCCACAACAGTGAGAGGCCCGCGTACCGCAAAAAAAAAAAAAAAAAAGAAAGAAAAGAAACCCCATACCTATTAGCAGCAATCATTCCCCCTTCCCTCCTCCCTCACCCCCAGCCCCAAGCTAATCTACTTTTTGTCTTTATAGATTTGCCTATTCTGAACACTTCATATAAATGGTATCATACAACATGGAGTCTTTTATGACTGTCTTCTTTCACTTAGCATGACTATCTTCAAGGCTCATCCAAATTGTACCATGTATCAGTACACTTCATTTCTCTTTATAGTTGAAAAATATTCCATTGAATGGTACACATTTTATTTAGGCATTCATTAGTTGGACATTTACATTATTCTGCAATATGATTTTATATATGCAGACTCCATTAAGAGAAATGTATGAAAAAGAGCTATCCTTCCAACTCTGTATGTCTGTGTACAATTAATCCTAAAGGTTCAAAATAACACTACAGTATACCATGAAGGCTGATGCTCAAATCAAAAGTGAAAGCTATATGAAGTTACTGAAAATGAAAACATTAAAAACTTTGAATGTGGTATTATAGGGACTTCCCTGGTGACACAGTGGTTAAGAAACCGCCTGCCAAAGCAGGGGACACACGTTCGAGCCCTGGTCCGGGAAGATCCCACATGCTGTGGAGCAACTAAGCCCCTCACAACGAAAAGTAGCTCCCACTCACCAACGCAACTAGAGAAAGCCGCAACTAGAGAAAGCCGCAACTAGAGAAAGCCGGCGCAGCAACGAAGACTGGAGGGAGGGAGGGAGGGAGGGAGGGAGAGAGGGAAAGGAAATAAACTGTTTTTTTTAAAATGTGGTATACAAAATATAAAACTAAAACATTCTAATTCAATTATGGCACCCCCCTTAGTATATTGAGACACTACTAAAAAAAAAAAAGAGGCCAGACGTCAGCAGTATTTTTGACAGATCACAAATGAAATGAGAAGCAGAAGTGCTAAAGGCAAGGGAACCTCGTTTTTAAAATGGGAGAGCTGCACGCTAAGGTCCCTTTAGCTATGTTTTATGAAAAAGCAGTTAATGTCTACGTGCTGTTGGCAACTTGCAAGGCAAAAGAAGGCCGAATTAATAACAAGGGGAAAATACTAACAGAACTCATTTACTCAGACATTATACAGGGTAGTGGTTAATAAGAGTACAGAATGAAGATAAACTGCCTCAGTCTGAATTCCTGTTCTGCCACTTACTAGGTGTCCAAGCTGGACAAGTTCCTTAACATCTATATCTTGTTTTCCTTAAATATAAAATGAGGAAAACAGCAGCTACCTTTTCAAGACTGCTGTAAGAACATAAAGAATTTATGCATATATAATATATATAGGCACTGAGTATTAGCTATTGCTACGAGAGGTTTACAAAGTAGAATACAAGAATATCTAAGAACTAAATTAAAAACCTATAATTTACAACACAGAAGGGCAATGTGAGCACCAAGGAAAAACATCTAAATTAAACTGGAATATATTAAAATATTTAAGATGAAATCCTGCCTGGGATTTGCTTTAAAACGGAGGGGGTACATAAAAAGAAAAGCCATGAATTGAAGCCAGTTGATGGGAGTTTATCTACATCTATGTATGTTTGATTTTTCCTTAATAAAAAGTTTGGGAAGGTGGGAAAATAAATTAGTTGAGAGTAGAGAATATCTACAAAAGCTTCTTAGAAGAACGATATCTGAGCTGCATCTTACAGAATAAAGATGAGTAGTACGCCAAGTAAATGTGTGTAGGGATGGAGCAAAAAAGGCATAAGAAACAGTACGGAATAGCCTAATGCAGTCAATGTGACAGTAGTTCAAAATAACAGAAGACCAGCACCAATTACCAAGTAAGGTTGATGGTATGCATAACTGGGTGGCATCCATAACCTTGGTTCTCCCACCTCTGGTATTGTAATTATTTTTTTGGGGGGAGGGGGGTGCCGCACTGCATGTGGGATCTTAGACCTTAGTTCCCTGACCAGGGACTGAACCCGTGTCCCCTGGAGTGGAAGCAAGGAGTCTTAACCACTGGACGGCCAGGGAAGTCCCTAAGTGTAAAATTTTAACAAAGAAAATTTGGCCTAGGGGCTTCCCTGGTGGTGCAATGGTTGAGAATCTGCCTGCCAATGCAGGGGACACGGGTTTGAGCCCTGGTCCGGGAAGATCCCACATGTCGCGGAGCAACTGGGCCCGTGTGCCACAACTACTGAGCCTGTGCTCTAGAGCCTTCGAACCACAACTACTGAAGCCCGTGTGCCTAGAGCCCGTGCTCCACAACAAGAGAGGCCACTGCAATGAGAGGCCTGCGCACCACAACGAAGAGTAACCCCCCGTGGGCCGCAGCTAGAGAAAGCCCACGCGCAGCAACAAAGACCCAATGCAGCTAAAAATAAATAAATTTATAAATTTATACATACATATTAAAAAAATTGGCCTATACAAAAAGTTCACTGGTGGTAAAACATATGCAATCTTATTTAAACAAATCAGATATTCTTAAGGGTGTTCAATAGTTATCTCTATCCTTGCCCATCCCTTAAAGCATGTTTATATAGGTGAAATCTGGTTAAATAATTAAAGGTAGGGTAAAAAAAAAATCTATGCAAACCTGTTTATCTTGGTGACATTATAGAATACCGATTCTGCACCAGACCCTGAAGAGATAGAACAGTAAACAACACTGTTTCTGCCCTTAAGGAATTCACCTGTCTAGCCCCCTCACTACCAAAGGAACAGAATAGCAAGTATATTCTTTAAAATGTATTTCATAACCGTGAATTTCACACAAAAAAGAATGATAGCTAAGCTTAGAGACATTTGTTGGGATACATAAAAAAAGTCCTGGAGAGTGGAACGAATGTAGAATGGAATAAACTTCCTGGTTTATATCTTTTTTTTTTTTTGGTGGTATGCGGGCCTCTCACTGTCGTGGCCTCTCCCGTTGCGGAGCACAGGCTCCGGACGCGCAGGCTCAGCGGCCGTGGCTCACGGGCCCAGCCACTCCTGGGTCCCCTGCATCGGCAGGCGGACTCTCAACCACTGCGCCACCAGGGAAGCCCTGGTTTATATCTTTTTTGATAATGAACGTGTTACTTTTTTTTTTTTACCTTTTGACCCACTTCACCCATTTCTCCCACTCCACCCCCTACCTCTGTCAATCACCAATCTGTTCTCTGTATCTATGAGCTTGGGTTGGTTTGTTTAAGATTCCACATACAAGAGAGATCATATTTGTCTTTATGTCTATGAAGTCCATCCATGTTGTCGCAAATGGCAAAATTTCATTCTTTTTCATGGCCGAGTAACATATACACACATACCACAATCTCTTTATCCATTCATCTATCAATGGACACTTAGGTTGTTTTGGCTATTGTAAGTAATACTGCAATGAACATGGGCGTGCATATGTCTTTTCAAGTTAGTGTTTTCCCTTTCTTAGGACAAACACCAGAAGTGGAATTGATAGATCATACCAGTTTCTTTCTTTCTTTTTAAAACTTTATTTATTTTATTTATTTATTTTTGGCTGCGTTGGGTCTTCGTTGCTGCGTGTGGGCTTTCTCTAGTTGTGGCAAGCAGGCGCTACTCTTCGTTGTAGCGTGCAGGCTTCTCATTTCAGTGGCTTTTCTTGTTGCAGAGCATGGGCTCTAGGCACGCAGGCTTCAGTAGATGCGGCACGCGGACCCAGTAGTTGTGGCTTGCAGACTCTAGAGCGCAGGCTCAGTAGTTGTGGCACACGGGCTTAGTTGCTCCGCGGCATGTGGGATCTTCCCAGACCTGGGCTCAAACCCGTGTCCCCTGCATTGGCAGGCGGATTCTTAACCACTGTGCCATCAGGGAAGCCCTATAGCTTCTATTTTTAATTTGAGGAACCTCCATACTGCTTTCCACAGTGGCTGCACCAATTTACATCCCAGCAACACTGCACAAAGGTTCCCTTTTCTCCATACCCTCACCAACACTTGTTATATCTTGTCTTCTTGGTTTATTTCTAAAGGCCATATTTTAATTTGAAGTATTGAATCTCTCAAGTGCAAAGATCTTTCCAGATGTATTCACCAATAAGCATATGAAAAGGTTCTAACGGCATTAAACACAGGTAAATGGTTATTTAAGCCACAATTAAATATTCCTAAATCTCCACCCAAATGGCTAAACTTAAAAGGACCGACAATACTAAATGCTGCTAAGGAACAATGACATCAACTACAGGGCTGATCGGATTCTAAACTAATATAACCAACTACTCTGTGGGAAATCTGTTTGGCAGCATCTACTAAAGCTAAACACACATATACCCTATAACCCAGCAATTTCACTTCTGGGTGTATACCAAAGAGACCATCAAAAGACACATACTGGACCTCCCTGGAGGTCCAGTGGTTAAGACTCCAAGCTTCCAACACAGGAGGCACAGGTTTGAACCCTGGTCAGGGAACTAAGATCCCGCATGCCACACAGTGCGGCCAAAAATATAGTAATAATTAAAAAGAAGAGGGTTTCCCTGGTGGTGCAGTGGTCAAGAGTCTGCCTGCCGATGCAGCGGACACGGGTTCGTGCCCCGGTCCGGGAGGATCCCACATGCTGCGGAGCGGCTGGGCCCGTGAGCCATGGCCGCTGAGCCTGTGCATCTGGAGCCTGTGCTCCGCAACGGGAGAGGCCACAACAGTGAGAGGCCCGCGTACCGCAAAAAAAAAGAAGACACATACTAAAACAATCATGGCAACACTTTATAATTAGTGAAAACACTGTAAACAATCTGAATGTCCACCAACAGTAGAATGTATAGACAAATAATGGTATATTTCAAATAATGACATCCTAATGAAAAAGAAGAAATTAATCAATCATCTGTTGGGCAAAATAGCCAGAAGAAGAGTGCATATTGTATTATTCTGTTTATATGAAATTCAAAACCAGGCATGACTAATTCATTGAAAGATATGGGTCAAAATACTGGGGGGCAGGGGGTTGGAGGAGTAGACGCATAAGGGAGTCTTCTAGGATTCTGGAAATGTTCTATATGTTGATCTGAATGATAGTTATACAGATATATACATTTATAAAATTTTATCAAGTCACACACTTAAGATTTGTGGACTTAAACTGTATGCAAGTTATATCTCAATTAAAAACCAAAACTGGGGACTTCCCTGGTGATCCAGTGGTTAAAGACTCTGTGCTGCCAGTGCAGGGGGTACAGGTTCGAACTAAGTCGGGAAACTAAGATCCCGCATTCAGTACGGCCCAGCAAAAAAAAAAAAAAAAAAAGTGAAACTGTATAGTAGGTAAGCCACTCAAAAGATAATGTCAAACTTCCCTTGGGAGTCTGAGGCACTGGTTCTCAAAGTGTGGTCCATTAAGACCCTTTCAGCAGATCCCAGAGATTATGTTTTCATAATAATAAGACATTATTTGCCATTTTCACTGTCATTCTCTCTCAGGTATACAGTGGAGTTCTTCCAGAGGCTACATGATGTATTATATCACAACAGACTGAAGGAAGAAGGAGACAGAGAATCCACCTGTTTTTCATTAGGTCAGATAAAAGATATTTGCAAGAATGTAAAACAATGTCACTCTTCTCACTAACTTTTGTTTTGGAAGTTATTTTTCATAAAAGTATTATTTACATTAACTTGCAATGAGTTTTATTTTTAAATACACACATAAAAATTTTAAATGTCTGTTTTAGTTTCTAATATAGTAATATATATCAATGGATAGAACCCCACGTTAACAAAAGCTCTTTGAGGTCCTCAATAATTATAAAGAAGTCCTGAGACCAGTAAGTTTAAGAATGACTGGCCTACTGATACACAATAAAAATGATAGGCTTCTTTTGCTACTTCTCTTACAGTGATGAAAAACAAGGTTATCAACGTTTTCTCTGAAACCGTCTGTGCCAGACAAAAATCACTGCTACTCTATTTATCCGCATACTTTCATTCTCAATTCAGAAAAAAACAACCTCCCCTAAATTTTATTCCCCCTGCAGGCCACATCACTTAACAGCAGTACGTTCTTAAAGCTTAATCTAGACTTCAGATGAAAACTTAACCAAACTTTAAGCTGCTCTGCCAGCCAAGAAATTTTACCCCTGGCTACCAAGTCTGTAGTCCCTAAATTCACACTACAAGCTGTTGGGCAAACACAATTAACCCACAGGATACTAAATAAAATAAAGCCCTATACACACACACACACACACACACACACACACACACACACGAAAAACAAGGGAAACATTCAAATTACATTATCCCTCCCTTTACCTGTCAATCCAATACTAACTCCTAAGCCTATGAACCCTTTTTTAAAACCTTTCCTATGTTCCTTTACTTGAAAATGTCTCTTCTCTACACTCCAGTTTTTTCCACATCTTTAGGGATAAAGAGAAAATTTACTAACTTTAAAAGAAAAAAAAGGTACCTTAAGTCGTCTCTCATCCAACACCTTGGTTTTACAGGTAACTAATAACCTTTTGGGTCCTCACTGTTAAGTGACTTCACAGAGGGCAGGATTCTAAAACTAAAACACAGCCCTTCTGATTCCAAATTCAGTACACTTCCACTGACTATGTTATTTTCACTTCAAATATGAGCAGTTTTTTAAAACAAACAAAAAAACCCTCCAAAATAGAAGCCAATGGGATTACTGCAACTATTTAAACAATAACTTTATTCATCTATTTTTGTGTGTCAGTCTATTTCAAAAGCTGTAAAATATCACCTATACAAACCATGGCGAGCCTACAGTTGACACTCAACTGGATGCCAGATTGTAGTCCCCTACATGTTGGGGGAGGGGGGTGGTTAAAAAAAAAAGGCATGTGCTTTGATAATCCACTGTTTAAGTAGTGGAGCCACATTGGGAAAACAGTCATTCTATAACCCAGATTCCTTTCTCCTGATGACCTTTCAATAGATCTCAACAGACAGAAGCTCTCGGTGGGGAGAAAAGAGTTGAAGGGGAAGATAATAAAGGTGTCTAGCTTTTTAGTTAAGTATAACATTCAGTGACAGAGAAGCCGAAGTCAAATTAGCAGCACCATCCTCATACAAGTGGAGTCCCAGGTACCTCATTCCTTTACTCCATTCCCTAAACCATTCTCTTATCTTTCAGCGAAACCCTTACAAATACTGTCTCAATTCCCTTGCTACCCAACTTTCCAACATGTCCACCATGATGCCATCAGAATTATCTTTCAGAAATAAACAGCAGATCTAATTATCTCTACCTTTCACTTAAACTTGAAGGCCCATCTCATTACCCCCAAAACAAAAGTGCCCTAACGTGGCACTAAGGTCGTCCCTCGTGCTCTAGTCTTACTCAAATTACCTTTCTAGTGTCATATCCCCAAATCCCCCTCCCCTCCCAATATCTCCAGTATTTCTTCTACATTCTACTACCAGCTTTTCTGTAAAAACATTACACTTTCACACTTCCATTCCTCCATTTCAAGTAGTGGTGCTCAAATACTGCCCCCAGGGCACATTTGGCAATGTCTGGAGATACTTTTAGCTGTCACAGCTGAGGGGGTGGTATACTACAGGCATTACGTGGGTAGAGATGAGGGAGAACAGGAGAGCACCCCTACAACAAAGAATTATCTGGTCCAAGCTATCAACAGTGTTGAGGTTAAAAACCCTGATCTCAAGTTGCTTTCTCTGCCCAGAAGTCTCTGCTCTAATTCACAGGGCCACCAAAATAGTGCACCTTTGAAAACCAACAAACCTCACTCAACACCAAACTAGAATGATTTTTGTTTTTCTCTTATTTATTTCGGCCTGCCTTGGGTCTTCGTTGCTGCGTGCGGGCTTTCTCTAGTTGCGGCAAGCGGGGGCTACTCTTCGTTGCGGTGCGCGGGCTTCTCACTGCGGTGGCTTCTCTTGTTGCGGAGCACGGGCTCTAGGCGCGCGGGCTTCAGTAGTTGCAGCACGTGGGCTCAGTAGCTGTGGCACATGGGCTTAGTTGCTCTGCAGCATGTGTGATCTTCCCGGACCAGGGCTCAAACCCGTGTCCCCTGCACTGGCAGGCGGATTCTTAACCACTGAGCCACCAGGGAAGTCCCTCTTCATCTCTTTCACCATTCTATTTTCCACACCACTATTTAGTACAGCACTTATCACACTATATAGTCTGGCCCAACAGACGTTAGAGCCTAGGAGGTAAGGATTTATCTTTATATCCCCTTGTGCCAGAATACTATAAAATGAGTTCAATTCAATCGTTATAAGATAGCAGTCACCCAGTCCAAATCCTTCATTTTACAATTTCATCTAGGTTAAATAATTTGCTCACTAACTGGCAGTAGTTACAATCATAACCCAAGCCCTTTGACCGAGATTAGAGCTCTTTACTACCAACCACACTTTCTCAATCAGGCTGACAGAGGTTCTGACCACCTACAAAGGACAGTTCAGATTTAGACACTATCAACTGAGCCTCAGGAAACTTCTCAGAGCCACCTTCCCAGAGGCTGTTTTTGAAGAAACATAAAGAAACAAAAAAAGTGGAATGCTAAGGGGCTTCCCTGGTGGCGCAGTGGTTAAGAATCCACCTGCCAGTGCAGGGGACACGAGTTTCGAACCCTGGTCCGGGAAGATCCCTCATGCCACGGAGCAACTAAGCCTATGCGCCACAACTACCGAGCCTGCACTCTAGAGCCCGCAAGCCGCAACTACTGAGCCCGCGTGCCGCAATTACTGAAGCCCGCGTGCCCAGAGCCCATGCTCTGCAATGAGAAGCCACCGCAATGAGGAGCCCGTGCACCGCAACGAAGAGTAGCGCCTGCTCACCGCAACCAGAGAAAAGCCCGCACGCAGCAACGAAGACACAACGCAGCCAAATAAATAAATCAATTAAAAAATAAAAAGTGGAATGCCAAAAGAAAAGCATGGGGGGGGGGTGGTACATGCTACCAGAGTTCGGAGAAAATGACGACCACTTCCAACTGGAGAGAATCAGGAAACAGTTCATGAAGATGGCTAGGTGGCTAGCCACAAAAGGGAGACGGAGTTCCAAGAGTAAAGCCATGGGAATAGGAAAGACTGGAGCATCCACATCAACTATGGATAATTTGATTACATGAGAGAACAAGAAATAACCTCAGAAAAGTAAACCAGAATTACATCAAAATGACCTAGTCTGGGTAGAGCCGACATGGTAAGAGTTTTCAGCAGTATTTGGGAAGAGAGCAGGAAGAGAAATGGAGGTACTCGAAGAACCTGATTTTTGTGGTTGTGTAGATGAACAGAAGCCAAAGAATCCTTCCATTAGTCTCCTTTCACTGATGTGATTCTTCTTCCCATGATGCACTGAGGATAACTAAGGTAATCCTCAAGTAGGAGTAATTTGAGATAGCTGACATATGGCTCAGATAATGACATCCGTTATGAGACAAGAAATACACCTACAAGCACTCCATTAGGCTTCTCCAACCCTCAGTCTAGACCCACAATCCCTCTCACCCTAGTTCAGCATGCTCCAAGTCAAAAACTCTCTCAAGAATTTTGGATAACTATATTGTACACTTGATACTGATACTGTATATCAACTATAGTCAATAAAAAAAGAATGTTGGGTAACTAATTGCTATCTATGTACGATGAACACAGTAAACAGATATATACAGACAGATTAAATATAAGTAAATGAGACTTTCTGTAGTCATTTCCACAAGAGTCTAGGCAAACACTGTACATAGGCAGTACCCTCCTTTCATATATAACACATTCCTGAAAATGTGATAGAAGACAAATATTTCAAAGCCAAACGATAGATTCACATGTTTCTAGGGGTTTTTCCAACTCTCAGAGTCAGAGTGAAGGAAAGTATTGTAAAATCCCTAATTACACCTCACCTTTCACATACAAGCTTTATTACATACTCGCCATACTTAATTTCCTGTTTCGTTCTAATTATTTCACTCACCACTGAACAAAGTCAACCAACATAACCAATGAGCACAACCTAACCCTGTTAGGTTAAAGATTCATATCCCCAACCAGTCCCGTCTCAAAGATATTAGGTTTGAGCTCCCCAGCTGATGCACTTTTGTTTTCCCACTCACTTATAAAAGGGCAAAATACAACTGAACTTACAAATCAACACACAAGACAGTGCTGTACAAATACAGCAAAACTGCTGAAACAGAACAGTTCTCAGGCAGGCAATACCACCCTGCAATAAAAAGACACTTGCTTCATCAGCTAATGGACAGAAGTCTGAACTTGACTTAAAGAAGTCAAGTGTATGGGCTTCCCTGGTGGCACAGTGGTTGAGAGTCCGCCTGCCGATGCAGGGGACACGGGTTCGTGCCCTGGTCCGGGAAGATCCCACATGCCGCGGAGCAGCTGGGCCCATGAGCCATGGCCGCTGAGCCTGCGCACCCGGAGCCTGTGCTCCGCAACGGGAGAGGCCACAACGGTGAGAGGCCCGCGTACCACACACACACGCACACAAAAAGTTAAGTGTATTAAGTGTATTTATAGCATATTAAAGTATTGATTATACAAAAGTCAAATATATCACAGCTGAGGACTAACATGTTTCAAGTGGAAAAGGTACAGAAATAAGAATCAGAGCTCAAAGTTCTTGTTAAGAAATCCTTCCTCTTTATATAGACACAATTATAATATACAACTCTTACCTCCTTTCCCAGTCCACAGAACGTTTTTTGGGGGGTGGGGTGGGGAGGATTAGACTGGAACCACGACTCACAACAGTGAAAATAAAGATTACTGAGAAAATGAGATAGCTAAGAAAAAACAAAAACACAAAAACATTAATTCAAAAAAGTCTGTGGCCGGGACTTCCCTGGTGGTCCGGTGGTTAAGAATCCGTCTTCCAATTCAGGGGACGTGGGTTTGATCCCTGGTCGGGGAACATGTTTGATCCCACATGCCGCGGGGCAACTAAGCCCGCACACCACAACTAGAGAGAAGCCCTCTTGCCGCAATGAAGACTCGACGCAGCCAAATAAATGAATTAATTAATTAAAACAAGAAAAGTCTGGGGCCTTTTAGTATATATGTGAACCATCCTTAAACCTCAATAGCCACCAAAGAAGAAAAGCAACAAATGCATAAAATGAAACAGGTCAAAGAACAGTTAAATTATACTCTCGATGTTACTGCCACTGGCAAAGAACAGGAAGCCCCTTTGGAGATTGAAGAAACAAAGCAACAGAAGTGGGAAAGCATAGGAAGTGTATGGAGAATCCTGAGTCAAGTGAATGGAGAACAGGGGAAAAGAAAATTTTAAACGGTGGGAAAGTCGGAAAGTTATATTAAAAACAACTTCATGATGAGATTTTTGAGCAGTATTTACCAAAACAGTGTCTAAAAAAGGAACAGCGGAGTGAGGAAGGACCCCAAAACGGTGTCTTTAGGCAGGATGAACAAATGGCACACTCTGAAGTCCTGAAGCAGAAGTGGAGGCAGAGGACATGAGGAAACATGACTTAGTAAACTGATTAACTGGTAAGAACCTTTGATCTAACACACATCCAACATCGGTTACTTCTACATGATGGAATTATTAGAGGTGGGGTTTGTGTGTTTTGCTCTTTGCTTTTATTCCCTTATGCTACCCAAACTTTTTCTTAATCGAAGAGATTACAATAATCTCATAATCAGACAGAAGTTATAAAGAAAAAGTATATAACATCTTTAGAAAGCTTTCTATCAAATAATAAATTGGTTTAAGTATTTAATGAAATAGTTTGATAATGCCTCTTTCCAATTTAGCTTTCCTTTAACATGAGTATCAAACACCACTGCACTGCTTTCCAAATGGTGCTCTTTGTTCCCAGACTCTAGCTCTAAAGGGTTTGTGGAAATTAATTTTTAAACTCCTTCTAACCAGTATGTATGACAGGGACAATTGTGTTTTGCTCACCTTGTGTATCCCTGTTACCTGGTACAATACCTAGCACGTAACAGGCATTTAACAAGTAATTGTTGAATTTAAAACAAAGTACAAAATAAAGATTCAAGAAAAATTAAACAAAGTGATCAGCCTGATAAAAAATAGGATATGCTGGATTTCGTCTCTAAACCAGTAATTCTCCAAGGGTAGTTCCATGCTTGGGAGCTTGTTAGAAATGCACATTCTTGGGCCCCATTCCATACTTAATGAATCAAACTGGGGGCAAGAGCCAGCAATCTGTTTTAACAAGCCCTCCAGGTTTGAGAACCACTGCTCTAAACCAGGGCTGCCAAACTATGGTCACAGATTACATCTAGCCTCCTGTTTTTGTACAGCCCACAAAATTGAGAATGGATTTCACACAGCGTCACTTACAATCAACTTGATGACAGGGAATATGAACTTTAAACCCCAAATAGGCAAAATACTGTATTACTGGCCTCCCCCGCCATTCTCTTCTTCTCATTAGACCTAAATTACAATTAATTGTACTCAACTATCATTATATTTTGAATTTCATCAATGAAAAATTTACCTAACAGCCTCGATTTTGCCTCTTAAGAACGCAAAGCCTAAAGCCTATAATATTTACAATCTGGCCCTGTACAAGAAAAGTTTGCTGATCCCTGCTCTGAACCCTGACAGGGTTATCAAGGAGAGCAACCAAATCTTTCTACACTACCTTGATCAGGAATACTCTGTTAGGCAGAACATGGGTCTAACACCATATAATTTCCCTGTCCAAGTTAATCGAGTAGACTTATGTAGAAGTTCTAAGTAACCAGCTAAGAAAAAAGACCAGAAAAGAGAGATGTAACCAACAACCTAAACTTACAACTCTCAGTAACCACCAAAGTCAGTAGGAAGGAAATGAACACAATAGGACAGGAAAAAGAGGTTTCTCCTACTCCTTTTTCTCTTCCTAAATTTTCTTCTTCCCACTTCACAGGTAGGTAGCTGAAGATGGGATCCAAGACTTACCAGCTCAAAACCGTCCCAAGGAAAATAATTCCTTCGATAACGGTTGGCCAATATGGGTCTAAACTGTTCAAACCATACATGATTGATCAGTTACAGAAAGGATAAACAGAAAGGGGCTATAATATTATGATACAAGCCGTTATAGATATTAGAAATCGAACATTCCCCCACATTTTGCCTTTGAGGCTAAGTTATTGTTTACAATGTTATCGTGGGGTTTTTTTTGTTGTTGTTTTGGCCGCACCGCATGGCATGTGGGATCTTAGCTACGTGACCAGGGATGGAACCCATGCCCCCTGCAGTGTAAGCGTGGAGTCTTAGCCACTGGACCGCCAAGGAAGTCCCAATAAACAATGTTATTCTATGCTCTCTGTACTACATAAAGGTAAAGGACAGAATCCCTGACCTTATTTATCCATTATTAGGAAGAGATTTAAGTGTGAATTATATGAGTGACTACCAAGGTCATGGAATTCAAAGAATTTAATAATTAACGTGATTTGTTAGATACAGAAATAGCTTCACACAGAAGGTAGTCTATGTACACTATCTTAGTGAAGTTACTTCACCTCGTTGAGCCATGTTCCTCATCTGAAAAACAAGGAGTTTGACTAGATCTAAGATTCCTTCCAGGACTGCTCATCATAAAAGGATTATTAGGTCAAGTTAAGTGACTCCAAGTAATAAAGAGAATTAGAAAAAAAAAAACCAAAAGACATAGAGAAATCATACAAGAAAATGATGAACTGAACGTCCAACAAATAATTATTGAATGTCTATGTGCCAGGCACTTTCTAGGTGCTAGGGATATGTCAGTGATTTAGGATCTTGAGTCTGACCAGATGGATGCCACCAACCTAAAAGAATCTGGAGAACAAATTTAATCAAAGCATCTGAACAAAATAAGTAAAACAAACAGAAAAACACACAAGCAGTGCAGAGATAACTGACATAATCAATACAGAAAAGGAATGGCAGGAGGAACAGGTGACACCAGAGTATGTAGTTACCGGCCCAAAATTAAAAGCATCGTTAAGTATGGCTATTTCTAAAGCCAATACTAAAAGAATCCATTTCTACTGTACTTGACATTTGGGCTCACTAGAGAAGGCTGGCGTTCATAGGAAATTCTATTTAACTTATTTTAAAAAGATGAAAGGTAAAAGGAAAGTTCCATCAGCTTATACCAAAACTAGTATATTTCTTATAACAACTTAATTCAGTCCCCTTCTATGAAGCACAATAAGGAATGACAAAATTAGAGCTAGGAAGGACTTTATAGAGACCAGCTAGTCCAATGGCCCTCACTTCATATAACGTAAGCTTCTAGACAACAGTAATCTCTAGGACAGTGCCTGGCACAGGGTAGATACCCAATAAATATTTGATGAAAAGGAAACTAATGCCTTAACAGATATTAATAATGTTAGTATTAGAGCTGGAACCCTAACTCTAAGATGCTCAGTAAGAGATAATAAATAAATGTGTGTGTGTATAAACTCAGAATCTCAGATCTCTTTTTCTAAAATAAATTGCCAAAAAATAACCTAGCTGCTCATCAGAATATTTTTTTTTAATTAAATGCCCAGTTCCCACCCCAAACCTACTCAATTATAATCTCCCCAGAGTAAGACCTAAGCAAATACATTTTGAAAAAGCTGCACAGGTGATTCTGATACACAGCTGAACTAGAAAATTACTGTTAGACAGTGACTGAAAATAGAATTAGAAACCCACTTGCTATCAAATGCATGTAGAGTGTGAGAGCGTACTGAAGCCCAAAAGGTTAGCACAGGCACACTGAAGAATAAATTTAAGTGAGATATCTCGTCTTAATAGTATGCCTTTTCACACCGTATTCCTTAAAAGCATGTTACATTGATCATTACTTTCCACTCAACAGTAATAACTGAATGGTAAATTCAAACTCCAATATACATAAATATCAGGCATTTCATGACTTCTTTTTTCCTTATGACAGACTTTATAACATAGAAAATAGGACAGTGATCATTAATTTAACAGAAAGATCTCTGACAAATCTTGTGCCACATTAAGAATGCTCATAGATTCTACATTAGCAACCCCCCAATATAGAATTTAGCACAACAGACCAAGGAAATTAAGAGAAACAAACACCAAATAAAGATGTTATTACTATTTCATTCATTCCATAAAATTACCAACCAATATTGCAAAAATGCAAAATAAAACCTTTCATTTTGAAAACTTTTTGTGAAAATTACACTGATTTTAAACTAAACTAAATAAAACTCAGAATTCTCAAATTGAGATAATAAAAATTCACATGATACTAAATGTTCACTTATGGGATATGATTTAAATAGATCACTGGGAGAGAAATGCCTAGATTTTGCATCTTTTAGGAATGTTAAGTTGCCTGACATTATTTTAGTCATAAACAGACCCACCAATTAAACTATCAACCTGAACATGTTGGGAGACATATGGAAGGGGAAGAACCTGTTTGCTGCGAAGTTTTAGCATCTCCCTTGGTCAATCAAGATATTTCCCAAATTGCAGACTATTACCTTTTTATTAAAATTTTAATCTAAAGCCTCTCTGGTACAGGAAACAAAGCAAAAGTCCTCATTTTTTAAAAAAAATAGTAATCAGTGTCATTTCACTAACATGGCAGAGCAGTCGAAGCACCACTGGTTGAACCTGACAGACCTTAGTCCTTTATCTGTTTAATGGAAATAATATGATCCACATACAGTGGAGTGTTTAACATAGTGCTGGCACATAATTAAGTCACCAAATGACAATTGTAGTGATAACGGAAAACAGTTGAAGAAAAAAACCATCTTATTTATCCACTGGAAAGTTCAACAAGAACATGCTAACAGCAATAACAATAGTTTTCAACCCTGACTGCATGAGAATCACCCATAATCCTTTTATTTTTTAAATTAAAAAAAAATCTTTATTGGAGTATAATTGCTTTACAGTGTTGTGTTTTCTGCTGTATAACAAAGTGAAGCAGCTATATGTATACATATGTCCCCATATCCCCTCCTTCTTGCATCTCCCTCCCACCCTCCCTATCCCACCCCTCTAGGGGGTCACAAATCACCGAGCTGATCTCCCTGTGCTATGCAGCTGCTTCCCACTAGCTATCTATTTTTACATTTGGTAGTGTATATATGTCCATGCTACTCTCTCACTTCGTCCCAGCTTACCCTTCCCCCTCCCCGTGTCCTCAAATCCACTCTCTACATCTGCGTCTTTGTTCCTGTCCTGCCTCTAGGTTCGTCAGAGCCATTTTTTTTTTAGATTCATATATATGTGTTAGCATACGGTATTTGCTTTTCTCTTTCTGACTTACTTCACTCTGTATGACAGACTCTAGGTCCATCCACCTCACTTCAAGTAACTCACTTCGTTTCTTTTTATGGCTGAGTAATATTCCATTGTATGTATGTGCCACATCTTCTTTGTCCATTCATCTGTCAGTGGACACTTAGGTTGCTTCCATGTCCTGGCTACTGTAAAGAGTGCTGCAATGAACACTGTGGTACATAACTCTCATAATCCTTTTAAAATACACCGCTGCCCAGGGCCCATACCAGACCAATTAATAAGTCTCCGGGAATGGGACGCAGGCATCAGTATATACTTTTTTAACCCCCACCCCCGCCCAGTGATTCTAACATGCAGTCAGGGTTGAGGTCCAACACATTAACCCTTTCGCAAGTATTAATGTTAGACTCTATGTTAAAATTAGAAAAGAATTTAACAATAAATACGATACCTTTCAAAGATACAGATCCTCAAAGAACTAACTAAAACCCTGTTATCCAATTTTTTGGGAAAAAAATTTCAAGATTCAGAAAACATACCACCAATAGGGGAAATATAACCTGATTTAAACACAGTTTGGTTCAATATTAAAATTCTGAAACTTAAGTACAAAAACAATGTTTTAAAATTGACCTTATGAAACAAAAAATAAGCTAAAAGAATGCTTGCTGTGTCCAACTAATCAAGAACTTGATGACTAGCAAATTCACGAGAAACATCCATTTTCAAAAACTAAGCAGCGTTATTAATATCATATCAGAAAAATTATCTTTCAGGAGATATTCATAAAATCTCTCATCCTCTTGAGATGTCAGAAAATTTATTTCAAGAGTCTGGAAGAAAAAAGATCCAAAGTAAATCCTACTGAAGCATTCCACTGATAAAACAAGGAGACTATGAAACACCAAAAGATTCCAATAATTTGGTGAAAGGTAAAATCTGCCCTTCAAAGCTACTTTCTAAGGAATTTAGATTCTCACATGTACGGTTCTTGGTGTTATTTAATCCCTCCAGAAATTTTCCTTCTCAGAAACTACCAAGGTCAGCAAATAAAAGGAAGAAAAGGCATGAGAACATTAAAATAACACGTTAAGAATTGCAAATTAAGTGTTCATGCAAAAAATATTCAAAAAAGGCAGAAAAAATACATATAGTTCAAAAGTCTTATTTTTTAAATGAGAGAAAACAAAACATAACATGCTATCAGAAACATTTCGAGTTTGCCCTTGGTACACCAATCTCAAATATTTCTGGTTTTCACTCAAATCCAAACACTGTTACAAGTATGACAAAGCACATGGGTTATAAAATTGAGAAAACAAATGTTGACATCTCTGTGTATTTAACACGTAAATCTTTCAGAACTAGGAAGGCATTTGCTGAAACCAAAATGGCAGCCCACTGAATCAGTAGACCAATGAGATCTAAAAGAGTTTGTAGTCTCTATTTTTAAGTTCAAGTATACGGATTAAAAAAGCCAAGCTAGTCACGGTTAACGAATCCTTACCATATAACCACTAAGAATAGAGAATGAGCTCCAAGAGAGGTTAACTATCTGCTGAAAAGCTTCCTAATCTAAAAAACCCCGAATTCTTCCTCAGAAGTTAAGGTTTACAAACGTTATATAGACTTAGACTCATGGGTTTCCATGAAACTCATGGGTTTCATGGGGACTCATGGCTACAAATATATTTCCCTCCCCTCAAAATAAAGCATAAAAATTTAACCTAGAACTCGCTCAGTTAAATTCAAAGACTGTCTGTAGAAATTACACACACCTGTAAACTGTACGATGCAAAATCCAATTAACGTTATAACTATGGACTTTGCAAAAAAAATAACAAGCTTAATTTAAGCAGCTTCAGTTGAAGATCTTAAAAGTCACTGTGTAAGTTCCAGTCGCCCCAAAAATCCATACAAATATTGCAAAACACGTATACACCTGCTCCATAACTCTTTAACTTAATATTTCACAATGAATGAAAAATAAACCGTTTCTCAAACCCGAAGCGTCACATCACAAGAATCTGAAGGCTTTATCATTAACAAACTCGTACATACTAATATTCTTTGCAGAAACAGTTAAAAATAGAAAGGTGGTCGGTCCAAGCTCGCTTGGAAGCGATTTCTGCCTCAAAACATCTTTCGCGGCTTTGGCCCTCCGTAAATAAAAGAGGGCGAAGGAGGCCGATAACCCGGAACCCGGCTCCGGCTCCCAGACCACAGGGCCCAGGAGAAGCTGCGGGTTATCGCAGGAGGGCGGGGGGAGGCGGACAAGTCGTCGGGCCCGATAGCCAGGCGTAGCCGAGGCCTAGCTCTACGGCTCCAAATCACTCCACCTCAGTAATGGCGTTTGGTGTCAAGTAGAACGAGACCGGGAAGGAAACCGGCCGCGAGCCCGCCGAGCGCCGGGCTGCAAACCCCGGGACCTGGGGGCGACGAGCCCCCGGCGCCGACCCGGCCCCGGACTGCGGATGCGGGGGCTGCACGCCGCGCCCGGAGACTCCATCCTCCGACGCGGCCCCAGACAGGACGGGAAGGGGGAGGAGGAGGAGGGACGGAGCCGTCAGCCATTTTCCCTTACAGTCCAAAACACACAGACACGTTCCCGGGACGCCGGCTGGGCATGGAACGGAGCCCCGCGGCCCGCCCCGCGCCGCGCGCGCCCGCCCCGCCCGGGGCCCAGGCGGGAGAGCCGGGAAGCCCCCAGCCCGGCCCGCGGCCGCCGCGGGAGGAACCGCGCGTACGCACACCCCCCTCGCCCTCTTCCCTCCCCTCGATCCAGCTGTTGGCCCCGGAAAAGCGCGTAGTCCCGGCGTGGCTAGCTACCCACCGCACGACACAGGCGTCTTCTCTTCAGAAGCAGGACACACAGAAGCGGCAGCAAGGCTCAGTCCCGGGACAAGGCCGACCGTGGGTGCATCCCAGGCCCAAGGGTGACGGGCGACAAAGTGTGTCGAGAGGCTGCAGGCGTAGGGACCAGGGGGCTGCACAGCGACGCCGGAATTCGCTGCTCGCCGCGCCCGCCCTGCAGCAGCGGTGGCCGCGGCCGCCTCCTCCTCCTCCTCAGCCGGCGGCGGCCCTCTTCCCCCTTCTCGCCTCGGGCTGGGGCTCTCTCTGAGCGCAGACGGGCTCCGGGCGGTGCGTTTCTCCTGCGTCACCTCCTCCTGCTCCTCCTCCCGCAGTGGCGGCTTCACCTTCCACTGGTCGCCGCCTCTGTCCCCGCTCCGGGCCTGGTCGCTTTGCGGCGGCTTGCTCCTCGCTCCCGGCGCCGAGCAAAGCACCGGGCGCTGAGGCGGCCGCCTCCCGCGAGGCCTGTGAGCTGAACGGGGAGGGGCTCCGCGCGGCAGAGGCCCGGACGGGCCGGGTGCAGGGAGGTTGCGGCTCCGGCGACGGCGGAGACTAGCTTCCGCAGCCGCGGCTGCCCGTCCTCCTCAATATGGCGGATCCGGCAAACCAAAAAAAAAAAAAAAAAAAACAAAACCGCTCGGCCAGTGGCAGCGGCGGTAGCGGTAGCAGCAGCAGTGGCGGCGGTGGAGGCAGCAGCGAGACGGCGCAGACTCCCACCAGCCCCAGCACCGCCCAACGCCCTGAGGTTCCCCGCCCCCGTCGAGCCCCGCCCCGCACGAAGCCCGCCCGCTCTAGGCCCGCCCCGCACCAGGCCCGCCCCTCAGCCCTCCTCCTCCTTCTCCTCCACCCCACCCCCCTTTTCCCTCACCTGCTCCTTATGCTCCCTCTGGTCCCCCTCCACCCGGGGCCGTCTTCCGCCAGGGAGGAGTGGCGCGTGCGTCCGGGAAAGCCGGGCCAGGCGTGAGACGCTTGGAATTCGGGGAGCTGGGGTGGGGGAAGGGACGAAAATGCGGAAAAGATTTTTCAAGCAGTACTGTTTCTTTCGGCCGGCCCCTCCAGGGTCGCACTACGGCCAGGAACTGTGTTTCATACCCCTCGCCTCTGGAGCAATGTGAGGGCAGAGGCGGCACCAGGGCGGGCAGAAGTGGGGGAGGGGAGGCCCGAAAGGATCTGGCATACCACGCCGGGGAAGGAGCTGGGAGGTCGGGATTGGCAGGTTGCGTGGCCAAGATAGAGTTAATCGCGCGAGCCACAGTCGCGTCGCTCAGAGTTTGACTTGGACCGCCTGTTTTTGTTCCATTGTGTTCCGGCGCCCCGCCGCCGAGTGCCCGGATGATGACGTCACCAGCCTCCCCTTTTTCCGGGATTGTGGGGGGAGGGGTATCGGATCTCGATGCCACGCGCTGGGCGGTCGCACCTGCGGTGGCTGGGGGTCCCGGCGGCAGAGCTGACCCTCGTTACGTGTGCTGTGAGCCGGCCAGGCCCATGGGGCGGGTACCTTGGTGTGTGGGGGGGCAACGGTGCGAGGTGCCGAGGGCCGGCCACCTGCTCCTCGCCGATAGGGAGAAGGTGTGGCTCTCTCCTGCGGCGGGAGGGGGGAGTTGGGAGTGGGGGACCTTCTCCCTCTCCAAAGAAGCAGGTGCTCTGAGAAATTCATTCACGTGATTCTGCAGCACCCGTACCTGAAAGCACTTGGGTTCCTTCACAGCCTGTGACCGACCACCCTTTGGCCGTAAGAGCCTTAAAACACAGCAGCAAAGAAAAAATCATAAGGTGCCACTGATGGCATAGCCACTAGGCAGTACTAAATGTACCAAGATTAGCCTCTTTTTGCCAAATCATTAACACAATACAGTGTTAGAACCCGGAAGGGCTTTATGAACCCATGACATCCATTATGTCATGGACTATTTTCTACATGTTTATATTCCAACGTGAAGCCTATCAAGCTAATCTCAAATAAATGGAGTGCAAGGAACAATACAATCTCGGCTGCCCAAATGAAGAGAAAAGAAATGCAACTCCTAATTTAAGCACGGATATCCTTTTGACATAAAAATGCTTGTGGACACCAAATTGCATGCAAAATCATAGCAAAACCCTATAAAACATTTTGTGTGGAACAGAGTTGGATTTAGTTACGCTATAATTATGTTACTTTGTAGTACAAAGTTGTTAAAATGGAATCCAAACTAGGGTAACACTGGGAGAGCACAATGATACCAGTATCTTAAATTTTGAAACCACTTCCCTATATAGTAGTAGACTATACAAAGTTTTCACCATAAAAATCACCTAATAAGGTGTCCAAGACACAATTCATAGGCCTAATAATTCACACCACATTTTATCTTGTTTTTGTAATTATTTCCATGAATGGCTTGTCTTCTCCACTAGCTTATGAGCTCCTAAAGAGTAGACTACCATCCATGTACACTGTAAGTTTGCTAAGTGCATGGTTGTTTTATTTAATCCTCAGAACCTGCCCAGTGAGATAGCCAGAACATATATTACTATCACTGAGTCTAGATAACAGAAAGGGTAAATGATTTGCCCATGGTCACCAGACAGGATTGGTAAATGTTGAACATAGGTCTTTAAACCCTATCAAAAATGCACCTTTAAAAGGATGTCCCCTCTCACCAATTGTATTCAAGATTGTACTTGTGGCTCACATGAGGGAAAGAAAAAGAACTATAAGGCATTCAGGTAAGAAAGGAACGATTAAACTCCTTCTATTTGCAGATGACATGATCTTGTATATAGAAAATCCTGGGGAATCCAGTATAAAAAACTATTAGAGCTAATAAATGAGTTTAGCAAGGTTGCAGGATATAAGGTCAATATGTTAAAAATCAATTATATTTTTATGTACCAGCAATAAACAATCTGAAAATGAAATTAAGAAAACAATTCTACTTCCAATAGCATCAAAAAGAATAAAATACTAATGAATGAATTTAAGTGAAGGACAAGATCTGTATACTGAATACTACAAAACATCATTGAAAGAAATTAAAGACCAAAATAAATGGAAAAACAGCCCATGTTCAAGGATTAGAAGACTTAATGTTGTTAAGATAGGAGTACTCTCCAAATATATCTTCAGTCAGCCCAATCCCTACCAAAATCCCAGCTGGCTTTTTAGCAATAAGCACATGAAAAAATGATTTACATCGCTAGTCATTAGGGAAATGCAAATCAAAACCACGATGAGATGCCACTTCACACCCATTAGGATGGCTATTATCAAAAAATGGAAGGGGCTTCCCTAGTGGCGCAGTGGTTGAGAGCCCGCCTGCCGATGCAGGGGACACGGGTTTGTGCTCCCGTCCGGGAAGATCCTGCTTGCCGCGGAGCGGCTGGGCCCGTGAGCCATGGCCGCTGAGCCTGCAAGTCCGGAGCCTGTGCTCCGCAACGGGAGAGGCCACAACAGTGAGAGGCTCACGTACCGCAAAAAAAAAAAAAAGGAAAATAACAAGTGTTGGCAAGGATGTGGAGAAATTGGAACTCTTGTACACTGCTGGTGGTGAATGTAAAATGATGCAGCCACTGTGGAAAAGTTTGGCAGTTCCTCAAAGAACTAAACTTAAAATCATCATATGACCCAGCAATTCCACTCCAAAGTATATACCCACAAGAATTGAAAGCAGGGACTCAAACAGATACTTGTTCACCCACATTCTTAGCAGCATTGTTCACAATAGCCAAAATGTGGAAACAATCCAAATGTTCATCAACAGATGAGTGGAAAAACAAAATGTGGTATAAACATACAATGGACTCTTAGACTTAAAAAGGAATGAAATTCCGATACCTGCTACAACATGGATGGACCTTGAAAACATTATGCTAAGTGAAAGAAGCCAGACATAAAAGGTCACATATCGTATGATTCCACTTAATGAGGTACCTATAATAAACATTCATAGAGACAACAGGTAGGATAGAGGTTACCAGGGTTGGGGGGAGGAGAGAATGAAGAGTAATTGTTTAACAGGTACACTGTTTGTTTGGGGTGATGAAAAATTCTGGAAATGGAAAGTGGTGGTGGTTGCACAGCATTGTGAATGTACTTTAAGCCAATGAATGGTACACTGTAAAATTTCACGTTATATATATTTTACTACAATTTATTTTTACAGTGGGAAAAAATCAGTTTCATATGCTTTAGCCTATAAGCTATAACCCCACCAGTAGTTCTAGGGGGACTTAGTCTATCAAGTCAAGCTCACCAGCAACTCATTCCTTCCTACGCTCTGTGGAGCTACCCAGAGTGCACCGTGGCTCCCAGGGTGGGTGTGGCCTACAGGACTGCCCACTTTTGACACCTTCCACTCAGTTAATGGGATAGGAGATGAACAGTTCTAAGTTTAAAGAATAGGTTCAATGTCACAGTGCAGCTCCTCAAAATCCATATAGTCCAGGCCTTCCTTCTTATGTCTTTTGTTTTGGTTTCTCTTTTCTAACACCTGTTCTTTAGCTTTAAAACTAATTTTTTACTTCCTGGTTCTGACTCGGTAGAGCAAAGCCTTATTATATTACATTTCCTCATAAAATTTCCCAATGCACTCTTATTTTTCCCCCCAGAAAAGCTTGAAAGTATATTCATTTTTTACGAGTACACTTACCTTAAAAAATAGACAGAATTTCCTGGATAAGTTGTTATTATTTAATACTTTCAGGGCTACACATTTCAAAGTTCTGAAGACAAGTGTTAAATGCTTCATACCTGCAGAGACGTCTTCTGGGTTAATGGCTAAGCTAATATAAAAGAGGAGGGAGCTTTGATAATATGTCCCCTAGAGAAGGCTTTGTGGCTTGAATGGAATGAGGAAAGTCCACAATGACTATTTTTAACATAAAAATATGAGAACTAAGAATCTGAGGAGATGGTCCCATTTCATCTTCCTTCATGACAACAGGCAGAGGATGTAGCTAGGGAGAACAAGGTACAACATAAAAGATCTCAGCTGATAACATGCTAGTGCTCAAGGATATTCAATTGAATTTTAGACACCAGTGCCTAGAACAGACATGCTTAAAAATAGCCTGTCCATCCTGCTCTGAGAGGATCTCTCTGAAATGGACTTATTCCCAGCTAAGGACTTGGACACAGTCCAGGGTGTTATTTCACTTATTTTACTCCAGAGCTTTTCGATCTCTTGGGTTTTATTTAAATTTTGAAGCGTTCTATTTCATATATTTTATGTAAACCACCACAGTGCAAAATAATCTGATCCTTTTAATTTGTTTTTACTAGCACAGTCTTGCTTATTTCATCTAGACCAAAGAAGTACATATTTTCCCTGTTGGAGAGTAACAACCATGCCTCTGGAGAAGACAGGTGAATTGCTTTAGAGTGACTTAGGGCTGCTAATTATGCTTCACTCCTGCCCTTATGCTAGCTCTAATAAACTCAGAGCTCCTTAACAGTGGTATAGCTCAGCTCTGTCCACGTGTCTGTCCAGAAGATTCCAAATTTTCCAAGTCTTACTTAGCTAAAATATATGATTTAAATATGGACCTGCAAAGTCAGCCTGATTTTCTCAACCATTTTCACAATCAAAACTGCACTGCAGTCACCCAGCTCAACCATTTGGTAATTCAAGTCAGACAGCAAGTTAAATTCTCACTACATGCAGCCTGGTGAAGCTTCAGCTCCAGTCTTGCCTTCTGCCTTAGCACACCTTCCAAATCTCTCAGCCAGCCTGGAAGTTTTGTAAAAAGGCAAATTTTCAACCAACTCTTCCTTTTCCTTGTGTTTCTTCAAAGTCTACTCTAGTTTGGAAATATTATTGCTTATCCCAGAAAAAAGTCAACACTGTTAAGCTCTAAGGCTCTGATCACCAATTTCAACATGTATGGGGGTCGGGGGGAGGGTCTTTCCCCACATCACCAACTAACAGTTCTCCGACACCAACTGGGTGTCCTACCATTCAACCCAATTCTGACACTATCCATCCAGAGACAGCATCAGATCCCACAGGTTAAGGGCTCAGTCCCACAAGACTGCCCTCCACCTCAGATGCCAATTGCAAGTCCAGGTTGTCACCTGTGCTTCTTCTGACCAACCAGCTACAGACTGGAGGTTCCAACGACCCCCTCCTTGGGTTACAGGTTAAGGGCTCAGTCCTACAAGACTGTCTCCTCTCCCCACTTCAGAAGCCAATCAACAAATCCAGAATGTCACCTGTGCTTCTGAGGTAATGGCTATAAATCACAGAGGTTCCCACAACACCCTCCTTGGGTTTGATTAATTTGCTAGAGCAGCTCACAGAACTCAGAGAAACATTTTACTTATTATATCACTGGTTTATTATAAAAGCACAAAACTCAGGGACAGCCAGATGGAAGAGATGCTTAGGATAAGGTATGGGAAAGGAGCATGGCGCTTCTATGCCCTCTCCAAGCGTGCCATTCTCCCCGAATCTCTGCGTGTTCATCAACATGGAAACTCTGAACCCTCTTTTTCGGGGAGGATTCATACCATAGGCGTGATTGATTAGCTTAATGGCCATTGGCAGTCTATTCATTTCCAGTACCTCCCCATCTCTGGAGGTTAAAGGGTGGGACTGAAAGTTCCAATCCTCTAATCACATGGTTGGTTTCCCTGGCAGCCCCCATCTTTAGGTGCTTTCCAAAAGTCAGTCACCTCATTAACATAAACCCAGTTGTGGTGGAAAGGGGCTTGTTATGAATAACAAGACACCCATTTTACCTTTATGGCTCTGAAGCAATAAAGTTTCAGGAACTGAGGACAAGAGACCAAATATTATGGCAAAAGATGCTCCCATTGCTCTTATGGCTCAGGGAATCCCAAGGATTTTGAAAGCTGTGAGCCAGGAACCATGGACAACAACCAAACATATATAAGAGAAATATATTTTGGTCATCTGAACAACAAAATGTATATATTTCTTATAAATCACAATGTCACAAGCTTATAAACAAATATACTCATTTGCTACTAATTCATATACTACAGCATTATTAATCTGAATCTTACTAAATTAAAACATGGTATTCAGACAGAAACTGTCTAGAATTTTATGCTTGCCCTGTCATTGGAGGAATGAAAAAAAGGCATTAGTGACATCAACAGTATAAACAAAATTATGAGAGAATTATCTACAATCTAGTTTCTCACTACAGTTGTTCTGAACATGTTAGAAAATTCTGTTGAAATACTAAACTCCTAAATCATTCTTACTTATTAAAGTAGCTTCTCTAAGGCATTTGAAACCAGCATAGGAATGACTTGAATGTTCTGTTCCACACAGATCTTTCTAGAGTAAAGAATGAAAGGGCAAGTTAAAGAGGGGCCCCTGGGTGACTGTACTGCAAGCTACCAAAGTTTGAGATTCACTTCCTTTAGGACTTCTAAGACAGAATTCATCTGTTAAGAAAGATAATATATACTCTAGTATATAATTATATTATATTTAATATATAATAAAAATGTTATTTCTCTGAATATATTCTGCAAATCAAACTTTTCACAAACACACAAAGAGGCGTACTTTCAACCAAAATTGGTGAGGTTTTTAGCTTTGTTTTTGCTTATTTATTTTTGTATTTTAAACATTGTATTTTTTTTTTTTTTTTTTTTTTTTTTTTTTTGCGTTACGTGGGCCTCTCACTGTTGTGGCCTCTCCCGTTGCGGAGCACAGGCTCCGGACGCGCAGGCTCAGCAGCCATGGCTCATGGGCCCAGCCGCTCCGCGGCATGTGGGATCTTCCCGAACCGGGGCACGAACCCGTGTCCCCTGCATCGGCAGGCAGACTCTCAACCACTGCGCCACCAGGGAAGCCCCTTTCTCAATATTTTTAGGCTCATTTCAGGACCTCTTGCTTCCTTTTTAAAAATTAATTAATTTATTTATTTTTTATTTTTGGCTGCGTCGGGTCTTAGTCGCAGCACATGGGATCTTCGTTGAGGCATGTGGGATCTTTCACTGCGGCGTGCAGGCTCCGCATGGCGGTGCGCAGGCTTCTCTCTAGTTCTGGTGTGCGGGTTTTTCTCTCTCTAGTTGTGGCATGCAGGCTCCAGGGCGCGTGGGCTCTGTAGTTTGCTGCACAGAGGCTCTCTAGTTGAGGTGCGCGAGCTCAGTAGTTGTGGTGCGCGGGCTTAGTTGCCCTGCAGCATGTGGGATCTTACTTCCCTGACCAGGGATCAAACCCGTGTACCCTGCATTGTAAGGCGGATTCTTTACCACTGGACCACCAGGGAAACCTCTTCTTTTTTTAATTTTAATTAAAGTATAGTTGATTTATAATGTCGTGTTAAGTTTCAGGTGTACAGCATAGTGATTCAGTTATATATATATATAGAATCTGAAAAGATTCTTTTCCCTTATAGGTTATTATAAAATACTGAGTATAGTCCCCTGTGCCATACAGTAGGTTCTTGTTAATTATTTATTTTATATATAATAGTGTGTATATGTTAAGGACTTCTCGCTTCTTTCGGGGGTTGACCACATAGTGCAGAGGACACCACAGCTCTGGTCTTGGGATTGCAGACTCAAAATAACTGTTTGCGGCTGTGTTGCTCACTTAGTTTGCTCAAGGACTGGAGAGAAAAACTGCACTGTTTCCAAATCAGCCAGTCTTTTCTGCTTGGTCAAGTCCTTCAACAAACTTGGGATTGCATATCAAAATAGTGATTTATGATAGCTTTTAAACGCGTGCTAAAAATGGTAGTGTAATAGGTGGTATAACCAAAAGAAGCAGGCCTGGTCCGAGCATTGTTCTTTAAAAGGGCTTTTCACTTAGTTTACCTAATCTAGACACCAGAAGCTTAAACCAAACAAAACCTGCATGTGTGTCACAAACAACAAACATTACTGTAAATGTAATATGATGACATTACAAAATGTCTGACAAACGGGAGAAATTTGCCTTACTTCCATCACCAAAACCATTGACCACTATTATTTTTTAGTATTTCCTTCTAGATTTTTCTGTATGAAGTGTTTTTTTTTAATTATAGAAATAATGTAGCTAAATTAAAGGAGTTTAGAAAATTGAGAAACAAATAAAAATAAACCCCATAACGCTAAAATGTGATTGCTATAATTTTGGTGTATTTTCCACTAAACTTATTTTTTAATAAATTTATTTCTTTATTTTTGGCTGCATTGGGTCTTTGTTGCTGCGCACAGGCTCTCTCTAGTTGCAGTGAGCGGGGGCTACTCTTCGTTGCAGTGCGTGGGCTTCTCATTGCGGTGGCTTCTCTTGTTGTGGAGCACGGGCTCTAGGTGCACAGGCTTCAGTAGCTGTGGCACACGGGCTCAGTAGTTGCGGCTCGCGGGCTCTAGAGTGCAAGCTCAGTAGTTGTGGTTTACAAGCTTAGATGCTCTGCAGCATGTGGGATCTTCCTGGACCAGGGCTCGAACCCATATCCCCTGCATTGGCAGGTGGGTTCTTACCCACTGGGCCACCAGGAAAGTCCCTCCACTAATCTTTTAAAGTTGTATTTTCTTTATTTTAAATAGTAGGTGTGTATACATACACTTTTTTTAAAACTAACATTCTTTCACTGCAAAGAACATTCAGCAGATGCTAGCATGCTATTTCTTTTCTGCACCATGCATTTTTCACTTAAACTATCTGGCAGGTCTTTCCGTATTAAGACATCTAGAGCTGACTGTTTTGATTGCATAGTATTCCATTAGGTGGATGCAGCATAATTTGGATAGTCAGTCATTTACTGATGCATATTTGGCATGTTTTTCATCTTTTGCTCTTATAAGAAAATGCTGACTTCCAGTTTCCCATCCAACATGTAAGGAGCTTGGAATTCATTACTCCCATCCTCACAAGAAAAAAGGTGAATAGATTGAAAATCAACAACTCCTTTTAAATCCGTCAGAAAACTGAGATCACAGGGCTGACTGCTGCCCCCCAAACTGGAGAGACAGGCAAATACACAGAATCACAGTTTACCAGAGCAGAAGCCTTGGAACAGAAGCCCACAGCTTCTGTTTCCTGCCACAGAAGTGAGGTAGGAAAACTTAAACTGTAATCGATAAATCACTGGAGGTTCAGTGTGGAAAAGCTATTTAGAGACCTAAAAGTGCCAGGTTGGGGTGGGGAGGGTCCCATCTTAGGAGGGCCCCCATAATTTTGTAAGTTTTACCTCTAGGAGTTCCACCATGTTTTGTGCAGACTGAAGAAAAATCCCCTCCTGCCTCTCAGTAGGGGGAGGGAAAAGTAACCTTTATGAAATATGGCCAGAGTAGTCTGTTCTTCTTAACAAAGGCCTGCCCTCAAGGGAAACTCTTTTAACAGTGCCTAACTACCTTGGGTATTACTAGAGCCTAAATGATGCAGGCTGGGACATTGGTCCCTCTAGCCTTTTACAAGAGGGAAGATAAATACTCAACTCCAGTCCCCTCGAGCCTTCCTGTTTCACCTAAAGGGAGGGAGGGGGAAAGGATGAGGAGCACTTCTGAAGGTCACAGTTCAAGGGCCCAGGCTCACTAAAAGACTAAGATCTAATCATAGACTATAGAATGCTTCCCCTCCCCCACACTTTAACACCACATCACTAAAGGGCCAGTTACCACAGTTCCTTTTTCCCAGTACATCATGTCGAGCTTTCAACCAAAAGTTACAAGGCATACCAAAAGACAAAAACAGTTTCAAGAGATAGAGCAAGTACCAGAACAAAACTCAGATATGGAAGAGATGTTGGAATTATCAAACCAGGAATTTTCAAAAAAAATCTATGATTAATATGCTAAAACCTCTGGTGGGAAAAAAAAAAATTAAGAACAGACAAGTAATGTAAGCAAAGAGTTGGAAACTCTAAGAAAGAATCCAAAGGAAATGCTAGAAATAAAAAACACTATAACAGAAATGAAGAATGCCTTTGATGGGCTATCAGTAGACTGGACATGCCCAAGGAAAGAATAAGTGAGCTGGAATATATGTTAACAGAAACTTCTAAAACTGAAATGCAAAGAGGAAAAGAAGAATGAAGAAGACAGAACAGAATATCCAAGAACTGTGGGGGCAGTTATAAAAGGTATAGTGTACATGTAATGGGAATAACAGAAAGAGAAAAAGGAGCAGAAGAAATGTCTGAACTTACAATTGGTGAGTATTTTCCAATATTAATGACAGACGCCAAACCACAGATCCAGGAACCTCAGAGAATACCAAGCAGGATAAATAACAAAAAAATCTATACCTAGGCATATCATACTTAAATTGTAGAAAACGAAGGACAAAATCTTAAAAGAAGCCAGAGGGGGAAAAAAACCTTACCTATAGAGGAGCAAAAATAAGAATCACATTGGATTTCCCTTTAGAAACCAAGCAAACAAGAAGAGAGAAAGATTGAGTGAAATATTTAAGTGTTGAAAGAAAAAACCACCAACCTAGAATTTGATATCCAGCCAAATTATCCTTCAAATGTGAAGGAGTAATAAACACTTTCTCAGACAAAGAAAATTGAGAGGATTTGTTGCCAGTAGATCTGCATTGCAAGAAATGTTAAAATTAAGTTCTTCAGAAAGGAGGAAAATAACACAGTTTAGAAACTTGAAAGAAAGAAAGAAAGAGAGGGAGGGCATTAGAAAAGGAATAAATGGGGAATTCCCTGGTGGTCCAGTGATTAGGATTCTGTGCTTTCACTGATGAGGGCCTGGGTTCGATCCCTGGTCGGGGAACTAAGATCCTGCAAGCCGTGTGGAACAGCCAAAAAGAAAAAAAAGAAAAGGAATAAATGAAGGTAAAATAAGATATTTTATTTTTCTTATTCTTAACTGACCTAACAGATAACAGTTTGTTCAAAATAATAATAGTGACGTTAGCAGTAATAGCAATACTTAATACGTGTGATAGCTAAAGGATAAGTGAAATGAATGACAGCAATATTATAAGGAATGGGGCAGGGGGGAATTGGGAATACTCTATTATAAGGTACTTGCACTACTCATGAAGTAGTATAGTGTTATTTGAAAGTGAACTTGGACTAGTTGTAAATGTATATTGCAAACTCTAGGGCAACCACTAAAAAAAAAAGTATAACTGATATGCTGAGAGGAGAGAATATGGAGTCACATATAAAATGTTCAGTTAAAACCAGAGAAGGCAACACCCCCGTGTTCACTGCAGCATTATTTACAGTAGCCAAAATATGGAAACAACCTATGTGTCCATCAACAGAAGAATAGATAAAGAAAATGTGGTATATACATGTACAATGGACTATTCAGCCATAAAAAAGAATGAAATTTTGGCATTTGCACAAACATGGATGACCTTGAGGGTATTATGCTAAGTGAAATAAGTCAGACAAAGACAAATACAGTATGATCTCACTTATATGTGGAATCTTTAAAAAATAAAACCATGCTCGTAGATACAGGAACAGATTGGTGGTTGCCAGAGATGGTGGGGGCCAGTGGGGGGGTGGCTAGTGGTAGGTGGGCAAATGGGTGAAGGGCATCAAAAGGTACAAACTTCCAGTTATAAAATAAGTAAGTCATGGGGATGTAATATACAGCATGGTGACTATAGTTAATAATACTGTATTGCAATATTTGAAGCTTGCTGGGAGAGCAGATCTTAAAAGTCCTTATCACAAGAAAAAATTTTTTTCTGTAGCTATGTACGGTGACAGATGTTAACTAGACTTATTGTGGTGATGATTTTGCAATATATACAAATATCAAATCATGTTGCACACCTGAAACTAATATAATGTTATATGTCAGTTATATCTCATAAAAAGAAAAAAGGCAGAAAAAGAGAAGACAAAACACACACACACATACAGACACACACAAAACAAGGACAATGAGTAGAAAACGGGAATAAATAATATTAATCCAACCATATCAATAATCACTTTAAAACATCAGTGGTCTAAATACACCAAATAAGGGACTTCCCTGGTGGCTCAGTGGTTAAGAATCCACCTGCCAATGCAGGGGACACGAGTTCGAGCCCTGGTCTGGGAAGATCCCACATACCGTGGAGTAACTAAGCCTGTGCGCCACAACTACTGAGCCTGCACTCTAGAGCCCGCGTGCCACAACTACTGAAGTCTGTGCGCCTAGAGCTCGTGCTCCACAACAAGAGAAGCCACCGCAGTGAGAAGCCTGCGCACCACAACGAAGAGTATCCCCACTCGCCGCAACTAGGGAAAGCCCGTGCACAGCAATGAAGACCCAACGCAGCCAAAAAAAACCAAATGTATATATATGGATGGCAAAAAGGCACTTGAAAAGATGCTCAATATCATCATTACCATTAGGGAAATGCAAATTAGAACATGAGAAAACACTACATACCTTTTTTAAAAAAATATTTATTTGTTATTTATTTGGCTGCGCCAGGTCTTAGTTGTGGC
Source organism: Pseudorca crassidens (assembly GCF_039906515.1). Classification (NCBI taxonomy): domain Eukaryota; kingdom Metazoa; phylum Chordata; class Mammalia; order Artiodactyla; family Delphinidae; genus Pseudorca; species Pseudorca crassidens. Next base: position 97,295,814 of record NC_090317.1, read on the forward strand.
ACGCAGGATCTTTTAGTCACAGCATGTGGGATCTCTAGTTGCAGCATGCGAACTCTTAGTTGCAGCATGTGGGATCTAGTTCCCTGACCAGGGATCGAACCCGGGCCCCCTGTATTGGGAGTGCAGAGTCTTAACCACTGCGCCAGCAGGGAAGTCCCCCAACTGCTTTTTTAATGTCTCCAGGTGGATGTTTCACAGGCACCTAAGAAATCACATGCTTAAAACTGAGTTCTCAACAGTCTTTTACGGTAAATCTATTCTTCCGAATTATTCAAGCCAAAAACCTTGGGATCAACAAATTCTGATGCCTCTACCTTCAATATAAACCCAGAATTCAGCCACTTCTGACCACCCGCACTGCCAATACACTATTCCATAGCACCCTGTGGCAGAGATTGCTAGCTGCTCACCTAATCCAGGCTTTCCGCTTCTTCTTGGGGACACATTTCCCAGCCTCCCTTGCAGTTAGGTATGGCCAGACAATGAAATTATAAACAACGGAATGTAAGAACAAATTTCATGTTTCACTTTTAGCCTGACCATGTAAAACTCCCAAGCATACTTGTATATTCTTTCTCCCTTTCCAGCTTGCTACAATAGAGATTGCTCTCTACCTTACCCCTACGGATGACCTTGGTAGCCATGTGCTGAAGATAGCGAAGTCCTGTCAGCCTAGGTTTCTGAATGACTGCATGGAGAACTGTCCCAGTGACCTGTTCACCTACCCAGTACTCTAAAATGAGCAATAAAGAAATTTGTTTGTTTGAGCCAGTGGGCAATGGGAAACTGATATTGGAGGATGGAAAGATGGAGAGTCTTATTAAATGGCAGCAAAATGCTTGATTAAGGTAACACCTGTATTAAAAAGAAGTGCTGGGGGGCTTCCCTGGTGGTGCAGTGGTTAAGAATCCGCCTGCCAATGCAGGGGACACGGGTTTGATCCCTGGTCCGGGAAGATCCCACATGCCACGGAGCAACTAAGCCTGTGCGCCACAGCTACTGAGCCCGTGTGCCACAACTACTGAAACCTGCACGCCTAGAGCCTGTGCTCTGCAACAAGAGAAGCCACTGCAATGAGAAGTCCGCGCACCGCAATGAAGAGTAGCCTCCGCTCGCCACAACTAGAGAAAGCCCACACGCAGCAACAAAGACCCAATGTAGCCAAAAATAAATAAATTAAAAAAAAAAAAAAAAAGAAGTCAGGCCAAGTGCCTCCTGAGCCGATGGCTTTAGGGAAACAGGATGGAAAGCAATGTTAATAGTATGTATTGATGGTTACCTGCTGTGTTTAACAAGGTATTATTACAAGAAAAGGAAAAGCTCAGGCCAGAATTGGCGGATTCAAGGGCAAAAAGGAACAGAGATAAGAAATTGGGGAATACAGGGCTAGAAAAGCTCCTGTTTTTGAATCCCAAAAAACAAGAGAGAAGACCGAAAAAAGCTTTGTGTGACAGAGTGTAAAGGACAGGTGCTATTAGGACATGCTGGTGGTCTTGCACATCTCCATATAGGTCACATAAGCAAGGCCTGTGAGCAGTCTGACCGGACTTGGCAGAAGGCTCTGTGATTCCTCCTGGAACAGGGGGAGATAAGGACAGGAGGGGCTGCCGGGCAGTTTCTGCCCACTATCTTGTGGGAGACTGTCACAAGGCCATTTCTCACCCATCTCCCTGGTTCTGGGGAAGGCAACACTTTCTACCCTCCCCACTGTTCCGCTATGGTTCAGCTGCTGGCTTCCGTCGCTGTCTAGAAAACTGCTTGGCTGTAGTTTAGAATTGGCTTCTCCCCAGCGGAACGACTTAGCAGGCCGGTGGTCTGTCATTTGCTTCCTTGTATTTAGTGTTACGCTGTGGAACTAGGGACATGGGGAGCGGAGACCATGCTGATCTCGCTTATGTGGTCTCTGTTATATACAACCTAAATGCATTTGGCCTCATTATCTTTTACCAGCCTAACAGCTGCAATAGTATCAGCCACCAGGCCGCAGCTTAGGGACTGCTCGAGCACTTGACACAAAGGCACATTAAAACTTCTCACTTAAAAAAAAAAAAAAAAAAAGACTCCTCGATTAAACAGAGGGACTCTGCCCTGAAGCAAAAATCAGACTGAGTATAAAATAGATAACCAGGGCTTCCCTGGTGGCGCAGTGGTTGAGAGTCCACCTGCTGATGCAGGGGACACGGGTTCGTGCCCCGGTCCGGGAAGATCCCACATGCCGCGGAGCGGCTGGGCCCGTGAGCCATGGCCGCTGAGCCTGCTTGTCCGGAGCCTGTGCTCCACAACGGGAGAGGCCACAGCAGTGAGAGGCCCGCGTACCGCAAAAAAAAAAAAAAAAAAAAAAAAAAAAAACACTCAATGTTTTGTAATAACCTATAAAAAAATATATATATGTATAACTGAATCACTTTGCTCTACACCTGAAACTAACACAACATTGTAAATCAACTATATTTCAATTTTTAAAAATTCTTTTTTTAAATCAGATTAAGGGTGGTGGTGTCCCTCGTTCTTATCTGAGCCTGTTTTTTGAGACGGCAGCAAGATAGCCACCATTCATTTGAAAAGGGAAAAGCATGGATAGAAGGAGGCAAATACATAAAGCAGACTTAACTATGTCTAGGAAAGAACTTTGAATATGGTTACGGAACAGGAAGCTGCCTAGAAGCAAAAAGATCAGAGGCCTACCCAGGTTTGAGGGAATTGAATTGCCAAAGAAACCAAGAGCCCAGTCTGGAAAAGCTTGGAGGTTTAAAACAACCCTTGGGCAGGAGTGAGCTGGAAAGCTGATGTACTCTCCAATCTCCATCATTATCTCTGACCCCATATCCCACTTGCCCCCCTCACTCTGTATTCCAACCAACCAGCCTTCGGACCATTCCTTCAGCACAATAAGCATATTCTCACCTCAGATCTTAGGCCTTTGTTGTTTCCCCTGCCTGAAAAAAAATTTTTTTCCAGATATTGACATGGCCAAGTACACCGTGGATCCCAGCCCCAGGTATGCCTAGGGGTAATTGAAAGAAACCCCTAGGTCTAGCTTTTCTCCTGCAGATGCCACTCCCACTGGCACAGGGTCCATTGTTAGTGGCATAAAACAAAAGCTATGGGTAACCTAATCGCTCTGCCCCGGCATCAAGCAAGGACTTCAGAGCCCCCCAAACGTAACTACAGTAAGTCCCCTATATACAAACCTTTAAGTTGCGAACTTTCAAAGATGCAAACGTGCATTCGCATGCTAATTCACGTGTCTGGCGTACATTGTCACGTGCGTGCATCCTCTACAGGTGGTTGTGCTTTTGTGCACTTTACTGTACAGTACTGTATAGAGTACAGTAGTACAGTAGCTTTATTTCAAACCCAGGATGTCCAGAAGGAAGCATAAAGGCAGCGGTGATGTAGCTGATACTAAAAAGTGCCAGCTGTTTACTGTACTACTGTACTTTTCAAGGTACTGTACTGTAAGAGTAAAAATGTTTATTTTTTGCTTTTTATGTATTATTTGTGTAAAAACTATTATAAACCTATTACAGTACAGTCCTATATAGGCGATTGTGTTAGTTGGGTACCTAGGCTAACTTTGCTGCACTTACAAACGTGCTCTCGGAACAGAACTCGTTTGTATGTAGTGGACTTACTGTAATTATTTCCTGGAGTAGTTAGGGGCTGTCCCATAGGCCCAGGAACAAGCCCATATCAACAGTCTCTTTGAGACTACTCTCAGGGGACACCACAGACACTGCTGCCACTCTGAAGGCACCCCTTTGGTGTCTCCTGCGGCATTACAGTTAGTCCTGCCCTGGTAGCCCCATGGACAGTAGGGTGCAGAAGATGCCTGGTGGTTTGTGGGGTGTTTGGGGTGAACAGCTAGCTTTCTCCCCACTGGGTTATCCTCCGCTAAAGGGGCCCAGGGCAGTCCCAGATGGGAAATGTAGGCTAAGGCAGCTCTACTGAGTCCTGTAGTGAGAAGGGCATTGGCACCCTCCTAGTACTCTTGCCTTTTAGGTGCTCTGAGATCCAATTTCCAATGTGGGGAGGTTTCCCCAAACAAACAAGCAATTCTCGGACACTAGCAGGGTGTCCAAGAATGCAACTCAGGTCATCTCAGTTCTGACGCCATCTACCCAGAGACGGCATCAGATTCCACAGGTTGACGGTTCAGTCCTACAAGACTGCCTCCAACCCACCCCCACTTCAGATGCCGTCCCAAGCCCGGGCTGTTACCTGTGCTTCTGACAAACTGGCTATAGATTGGAGGTCCCAACCATGCCCTCCTTGGCAACTCAGTTCAGACACCAGTCCCAAGTCCAGGTTGTGACCTGTACTTCGGACCAACTGGCTTGGTTCTAACAACCCCCTCCTTGGGTTCGACTAATTTGCTAGGGCAGCTCGCAGAATTCAGAGGAACATTTTACTCACTAGATCACTGGTTTATTATAAAAGGCTACAACTCAGGAAGCCAGATGGAGGAGATGCATAGAGCAAGGTGTGGGGAAAGGGTGCAGAGCTTCCACGCCCTCCCTAGGCTCAGCACTCTCCCCATGTCTCCACATGTACACCAACCCGGAAGCTCTCTGAACCCTGTACTTTTAGATGTTTATGCAGGCTTCGTTACACAGGCACGATCGATTAAGTCACTGGCCACTGGTGACGGATTCAACTTCCAGGTTCCCTCTCCTCCCCTGATGTCAGGAAGTGGGACTGAAAGTTCCAACCCTCTGATCAAAGTTGGTCCCCCTGGCAACCAACCCCCATTCTTAGGTACAAAAGCCACATCATTAACATAATAAAAGACACCTTTGTGGCTCTCATCACTTAGGACGTTCCAAAGGTTTTAGTAACTGCCAGAATTGGGGACCAAAGATATCTATCCATCTTCAGATACGGATCCCTACAGCAAAACAATCATAAAAGTCAAAAGATACTGGCCCATTACTAGAATCCCATTCAGTCATTAATAAATATCCAAGCCAGCATCAGATCGTATGAAAATGTCTCACAGAGAGAGGCCACTCAGGTTTGCAATGTTCAATTTGATCTTGTCAGGTTCCAAAAGCAGGAGTGGTGTCAGCAGTATATGGCTTCATCCTTTCAGGCATCTGGTATGAGACAATATCACCTCTTGCTCTGAGCCTCTTTTGAGATGTTAACATAATATTGGATGTTCCTCATTACATAACCCATTTATTTAGTCATTCCCTTACCCTCAGCTACTATTTTTTCCTTCTCTCCATTTATATCTAAATTTTCCTACCTTTGGAAGGGACATTAGGTTCGGTCACAGTGCTTGTCTAGATCGCAGGCAGCAATACTAGTCTAGAAAGTGCCTCCCCCTCAGTGCACATCTAGTCAGATAAAGTTACACAGGCACAGAACTAGCGGGCTATCTTTACCTCCAGGCAATATAGCTGCATTCACTATTACTCCCAATTTTGTCAGATGGGGTGAAGGCACATCCTGCGCCATCAGGCCCTCAGGAATTCTGACACAGAGGTTAAAAACACAGTTACAGTTTCTTGCTCAGGAATCATCCCTGTTTCCAGCCCTGGTCCTGTGACCCCTACATCAAGTAGGGAGAAGAAAAAGCTGAAGTGATGTGGGGAGAAAAAATACCAGCACCTTCCCCTTCCCCCCAGATCCACCAGAAAAACAGAGAAATCTACCCAGTGAGGAAAGCCCCACTCATGTGAGTGGTGAAGGCGTGGAAGCCAGCCCTTCAGGCTTCTATCCCCCGTTATAGACCACCACTGTTCTAACTGCCCCTTTCGACTCTCTATCAAACTCTGAGGAGGATACCTCACTGTCCATCCTTGGACATTATGAGCTGGTGAAGTGTGCTCCTTGGTCTGAAGAAACGATGCTCGGATGTCCAAATTGGTGCGCTATCTTGTGTTCGGGTTCTTTCCTGACACCCTGAGCATTTGCATCTACCGCCGGGTATGCACAGCCCAGGCCAGAGTCAGCATCGTGCCTGTCAGGACCCGTTTGGAGCCCCCAGCACTTCCAGCCTCAGCCTCACTTGCCAGCTATGGTCAAGGCCTTCCCACCAGAATCTGCCACGCAGCCCTCCGCACTCTCTGTCTCTCTTGCTGACAGAACAGCTCTCATTGGCATCTTGGGCCTCTGAGGGAACAAGAAGACTTCATGGAGATCCAGACCATCTCTGTGTTGCTGCAGCGTCCCCATGTCCAGTCATCTCACAGACCCGGGTGGCCACCTCCAGCGAGCACACAGGGATGAATATCTGCTTGTTGATTCCAGTCACCTCCCAAACCTGGAAGGGGGTTCTTCCGACAAGCATCGACACGTCCTCCTTTAATGCACCCCTCAAATTCCCATAGTAATTTCCATAGGGGCATCCCTTTAATAGGCCAGGTTTCCGTTGCCCTCTGTCTGACTGTATGGCCAGGCCATTGGCCGGTGCCCATGAGGCAGTAAAAACCCAAAGACAATATTGTTCAATTCTTCCATCACTGCTTCCCACCGAACTGATTTGTTTTTACCTTCCTCGATCGAGGACGTTGTCCATTTACTGCGGAACTGCTGTCCACAAACCAGGCAGCTCTTTCTCTGTCAGTCAAGAGCTGTTTACAGGGCACTGTCCAAGTGATGACAGAATCCAGCAGCTCCTCACACAGTTCCAGAGTCAATCCTAAGAGAAGAGAGGCTTCCTGCTCCTATCTCCTCCTTGCATTCTCCCAATAACAACATCCTGTGTGACCCATTTCCATATTGTTCTGGAACTCTTCTGGGCATTCCATCCCCGTTAGAGTGTTTCTGACACGACCCGAGACATTGTGGGCATTTCCGGTTTCAAGATCATTTTATATCCTTCAGTCATAGGGGTAGCTTCAATTAATGCCTGATTGCGAGGTAGTAAATAGCCCTCAGACGGGAATTCTCTAGTTCCAAGTCCCTGCTGTTGCCGGGAGTGCTCACGCACTCTTGCCATAAGTCCCAGTCTACATTCCACTTAGGGCTGTGGCACAGAGGATTTGTCCCCACTGGCACTCCAGCTTCTATTCCACGCTGTGTGGGCTCAGGCAGCCTTACTGGTTCCCATTTAGCAGGTGCCGTTAATATTGCTCGAGGAGTGGAGTCACGTGCCTTCTGTTCTACAATCCTCGGTGGGAGGAGTATTCCCCAGTCAGATACAATGTCCGTCCCCATGACACAATCAGGTAAGAGAGACACCACCACTTCACATAAAGCCTGTTCCAAAATACCAATTCTCCTACAAACATTTACCTTAATTCCATCATCAATTATGTTCCTCAGTGTAGCCTCTCTTAGGACTTCATCTACAGGTTTGGAGTTTACAGCACTAGGGAGGGGAAGTGTTTCCCAGCCAGACATAATAGCCATTCCCACAAAACATTCAGGTAAAGCTGACACAACTTCTTGACATAATACCTGCTTACACATTTCAACTTTCAGGATTCTATCGACCATTACATTTTTACTTTCTCTCTATCTAATCATAGCCCGAGTAAGGGCTTCACTGATGGGTTCATGGGATTCTCATATCAATGAGTACTGGAAACTTCTCTTCTCCACCCCCTGACCATTTTATTCACTCTTGTGTAAAAGGCTTTAGGACCCCAGTGAGTGGTCGAGCCTAGGGCCCCTGACCCTTTTGTCAATCTTTATCTTGATTAATGGGCCTAAGTACTGCCCCAAGCAATTACTGGTCATGTTTCTCATTATGATGTTTGCTTTCCAGATTTGTTTTTTTAATTAATTAATTTATTTTTGGATGCCTTGGGTCTTGGTTGCTGCGCTGGGCTTTCTCTAGCTGCGGAAAGAGGGGGCTACACTTCGTTGCGGTGCGTGGGCTTCTCACTGCAGTGGCTTCTCTTGTTGCAGAGCATGGGCTCTAGAGTGCAGGCTCAGTAGTTGTGGCGCACAGGCTTAGTTGCTCTGCGGCATGTGGGATCTTCCTGGACCAGGGCTCGAACCCGTGTCCCCTGCATTGGCAGGAGGATTCTTAACCACTGTGCCACCAGGGAAGTCCTGCTTTCCAGATTTTTAAATTTCTCCAGACTGGGGTAAATAGAGCCGATTTGTTTGGGGCCCTTTAATATTGGGGGTAAGTAGGGGTCCTTTTGGCCCACCCAACCTTAGGTAGTGCTATGTTAAACCTTTGTTTTGGGGAGCTTGGTGGCCTACTGGTTAGGATTCTGGTCTTTCACTGCCGTGGCCCAGGTTCAATCCCTGGTCAGGGAAATGAGATCTTGCAAGCCACACGGAGCGGTCAAAATAAATAAATAAAATAAATCTTTGTTTTAACCCCATCAATGTCCATTTTATTCATCCCATTTCTTAATAACCATCTAAAGAGTCCCACCCTACTGGGACGAGTCCCCGAGGCTCTCCCTTTTTTTTCCTTAAAGCTATTATTTATTTAATTATTCCAGAATTTCCATCTATTTCTAGTGCTTTTTTTGGCCACGCCGCGTGACTTGCGGAATCTTAGTTTCCTGACCAGGGATCGAACCCATGCCCCCTGCAGTGGAAGCGCGGAGTCTTAACCACTGGCTCGCCAGGACTCTCCTTTGTGATTCCTCTTTGTTTCACCCCAGTCAATATTCACTTTATTTCTTAAGAACAATTTAAAAGTTTCCACCTAATAGGGAAGAAAAGTCTCCTCTCCTCTCAGCGTCTTCCCATTCTCTTGTTAATTAACCTAAAGTTTTTAATTAGCATCTGTAAGACCCTTGAGGGGAAGCAGAATAGCAAATTCCTTACGACTGCCCAAAACTAGTTCACAATTTTGTAACAACAAGGTTAGATGTACCTCCCCACCCCCATTCATCCTTTCTCTTCCCAAAACACAAGTTTCTATGAGACAGGGCCGTTCTAGCAAATCCCACTTCACTGACACCCATTCTTGGATTCCTGGACCCAATTTGAATGCATGTGGGTTTTTTGGTGGGAGCGGGGTGCTTCCCACACAACACCAAATAATTCCCGGACACCAGGAGAGTGTCCAATTCAACTCAATTCTGACACTACTTGGAGACAGCGTCAGATTCCACAGGTTAAGGGTTCAGTCCTACTAAACTGACCCTCACCCCCACCCCCCAACTTCTGAAACTAGTCGCAAGCCCAGGTTGTGACCTGTACTTCTGACCAACTGGCTAAGTTCCAATAACCCCCTCCTTGAATTCAATTAATTTGCTAGAGTAGCTCAAAGAACACAGAGAAACAATTTACTTACTAGATCACTGGTTTATTATAAAAGGATATAACTCGGGAACAGCCAGATGGAAGAGATCCTTAGGACAAGGTGTAGGGAAAGGATGAGCAGCGTCCAAGTCCTCTCCAGGAGCACCACTCTCCCCAGATAACCACGTGTTCACCAACCCAGAAGCTCTCTGAACCCTACCAGTTTGGGTTTTTAAGGAGGCTTCATTACTTAGTCAAAATTGATCAAATCATTGGCCATTGGCAACCGATTCAACCTCCAGCTCCCCTCCCCTCCCTCTCCTCCTCCAGGGTTAGAAGGTGGGACTGAAAGCGCCAACCCTCTAATCACAAGGTTGGTTCCCCTGGCAACCAGCCCCCATCCTTAGGTGCAGTTCTGGAGTCGCCTCATTAACATAACAAAGACACTTTTGTCGCTCTCATCACTTAGGAAATACCAAGCATTTTAAGAATTCTGCTAGAAATAAGGATGAAGACCAACTGTATATTTCTTTTTTTTTTTTTTTAATAAATTTACTTATTTATTTATTTTTGGCTGCGTTCGGTCTTCGTTGCTCTACGTGGGCTTTCTCTAGTTGCGGCGAGCGGGGGCTACTCTTCGTTGTGGTGCGTGGGCTCTTGTTCTCTTGTTGTGGAGCACAGGCTCTAGGCGCATAGGCTTCAGCAGTTGTGGCTCGCGGGCTCTAGAGTGCAGGCTCAGTAGTTGTGGCGCACAGGCTTAGTTGCTCCACGGCATGTGGGATCTGCCCGGACCAGGGTTCGAACCCGTGTCTCCTGCATTGGCAGGCGGATTCTTAACCACTGTGCCACCAGGGAATTCTTATACTTCTTATTATAAACCACAATATCACAGCTTGTAAATTGGAACTACATTTTGGAAGACATATTTTTAACATCTAATGCAAGTTTAAAAATATGCATTCTCCCTGACCCAGCATTTCTACCACTCTGTATCTAACTTAGAGAAACACTCCTAAACCGGTACAAAGACACAGAGACATGGATATTAATCATAGAATTTTGTTAATCGTGAACATAGACCGACAGTGAAATAAACAATGGCATATGCACACTAGGGAATATTATGCAGCAGTTAAAAAGAAATAGGTGGGTCTACGTGTCATAATATGGAATGACTTCCAAGACAAATTGTTTTGTGAATAAAGCAAATTGCAAGAAGACATGTATACTACGAAATAAAAAGAAAAACATACAAAATAATGTCATGTATGTTTTATATTCATATATATGTAGAAAAACACATGTATCAATAAATGATAATTGATAACAGTGGTTACCTCTAGGGAGGAAGGAAGAGAAGGGAATCAGGATGGGGGTTGGTGATTGAGAGGACTTTAGCCTTATGCTTAATGACTAAGTGTCTTTCAAAGATAATGAATGCTTATGTAATGAGAAATTAATTTTTTATAAAGGCGTTTGGCTGTGTAGCAAACATTGTCACACCCCACACCCCTCCCGCCCTTGTTCCCTCTCCGTTATCACTTTAGTGCACACTGGCCCAACTTCCAGTGCTAGCTCCTGGAGTACTTTGCCTGAGGGTTTTCTCTTGCCACTGGAGCCTGCCCTGCTGCAGGTGTCGACTTTGCCACCCCTGTGGCTGATAGGAAATGCTGGGAATGAACCTCCCTGGAAGCAGCCTTCAGCCAATGACTGATGTGTGTACCTTTCAGTCAGGGACCAGTCAGAAGGCAGAAGCCACATTAGTTATTTGAAGAGGCAGGATTTCAAATAAAAAATGTGAAGTAGTCATAAAGTTGTTAAGTAGGTAACTCAAATGGTGAAAAGAGCTCTAAGGTATCTTGGAGTTGAAAGCAGAAAGTTGCTACCACCCCCAGAGCTTGGGTACGAAGGAAAGAGAATGGAATTATTACAACTTAGAAGCTAAGAGGATGGGCTCCATGGGGCTGGGACCCAGACCTCATGCTGGTGTTTGTGATGGGGGTTTGATGAGTCTCGTTCTGTGAATGTTGGAAAACTGCAAACTGGATTGAGCTTGTAGACCTGAAAGGCGTTGCTGGTTTAGGGGTGAAGAAGTGCTCCTGGGGGGATGCTGACAGAGGCAGAAAGCTGGCAGGAAGGAACAAGGAAGAACAGAAAGGAGTTTAAGTTCCTTCATTCTTCTCCAGCCCTGCAGTCTCCCTCTATCACCCCACTATAGTCAGAATCTGAGGGGGAGCAGTTGGAAAAGCAGAAACGTGGATGGTAGAAATCCATCCCCAGAATCAAAAGGGATAGAAGGGTGAGTTTGAAGCTAAATAACTTAAGAGCTTAATAACATACACAAAAATAAAGAGACAAGTTTAAGGAGCCCCAGTTTATCTATCACTCAGCTTCAACAGTTATTACCCCTGTAGCTTTCTTTTTTTTTTTTTGGCGGTACGCGGGCCTCTCACTGTTGTGGCCTCTCCCGTTGCGGAGCACAGGCTCCGGACTTGCAGGCTCAGCGGCCATGGCTCACGGGCCCAGCCGCTCCGCGGCATGTGGGATCTTCCCAGACCGGGGCATGAACCCATGTCCCCTGCATCGGCAGGCGGACCCTCAACCACTGCGCCACCAGGGAAGCCCCCTGTAGCTTTCTTGAGTCGTTTATTCCCCTCCATATTTTTCCCCGACAGTATTTTAAAGCAAATCATATAATTTCACCCATAAAAACTTAAGTATCTACCACGATACAGACTTTAAGAACACAATACAACTATCACACCTAACAAACTTAACACTAATTCTTTAATATCATCCGTGTTCAAATGATTCTGAATGTCTCAAAACTGACTTTTTAGAATTGGTTTGTTTCAATCAAGACCCAAACAATATCTAGATATTGTTTTGGTTAATACATCTCTTAAGTCTCTTTTAATCTATGACCCTTCCTTCCCCTTTCTCTTTCCCTTTTATATCATTAATTCACCAAAGAAACCACATCTTTTGTCCTGTAGAATGTCCCATACCCTAAATTTGTCTTGTTGTACCCTCTTGGTATCATTTAACATGTTCCTCTGTCCTCTTTTTTATTTTTTCAATTAATTAATTTATTTTGTAGCTACATTGGGTCTTCATTGCTGCGTGCGGGCTTTCTCTAGTTGTGGTGAGCGGGGGCTACTCTTCATTGTGGTGCACGGGCTTCTCATTGCGGTGGCCTCTCTTGTTGCGGAGCACGGGCCCTAGGCGAGTGGGCTTCAGTAGTTGTGGCTCACGGGCTCCAGCACGCAGACTCGGTAGTTGCAGCGCACAGGCTTAATTGCTCCACCGCATGTGGGATCTTCCCAGACCAGGGATGGAACCCATGTCCCCTGCATTGGCAGGTGGATTCTTAACCACTGCACCACGAGGTAAGTCCCTCTGTCCTCTTTATTTTCTGTGAGATGTTAGTTACACCTGGAGCCCTGGTTAGATTCAGGTTCAGTTCTTTGCCAAGGATATTTCATAGGGTGCTGTGTACTTCCTATTACACCTCATTGGAAGGTATAATGGGGATTTTTTTTAAATTGAGGTAAAATTATTAAATTGAGGTATACTTGACATACAATAAAATACATAAAAATTAAGTGGACAGCTGGAAGAATATTTACGTATTATGCAACCATGAAACCACCACTTAGATCAAGATATTAAAGCATTTCCATAACCCAGACCATTCCTTCATGAGATGGTGATTTTCCAAATCTGACATTCTTTGAGAACTTGAATTCTTTTATAATGAAGAACTTTCCCATTAATCCTGGATGCTCTAAACACAGTTGGGCAGGAAAAATGTTTATTTTTTTCCATTCTTTGCCAATTTTATGATTAATAAGTTGGAGTCCTAGCAGCCTCCAAAAAGTGACCAGTGAGGTTTTATTTATTTTTTAGTATCATTATTAACTCATGGAGTTTTAAAATATTTGATGTATAAATACATATACTACTTTGCAGTCATTTTGCTTTTTGATGCTCAGATTATCCTATCTTCGGCCAGTGAGAATCCCTCAAAAGTTGGTTCCTTAGTCGTTTAATTTGACTCTTGTAGTTCTTAACTTCTAGTAAGACAGAATATTCCAGGTTCATCTTTTATATTTCCAGCGTCATAATAGAAATTAGCCATTTCCCTAAAGAAATCTGCATGTTTATTTGTGTTAAGTTATATTTAGTCACCACAAATATGTATTTGTTGCTGTGTATTTATTGCTATTATGTTGTTATTTCTTTTAGGTCTTTGAGTGCACAGAGCTAGGAAAGACATTTTTTTTAGAGAAAAAAAAATAATGAATTAATACTGCTATTTCCAATCCAAATTAAAGAGCAAAGGATTTTTATTTATTTCTTTGATTTTGTGTTTGTATCTTTTTTATCTCATGTATAAAATCTTGGTTCTTAATGATGTTAACATAACGACTTATTTGCTTTAATTCTACTATATAGATAGAATGGTATCATGGTAACAATACCAATATCATTGCTTACAATTAGACCACTGAATGTCATTTAAGATTTATTTGCAGTTCTTTTTGTCCTTAGGATCTATCCCACTAGGGATGTACGGTAAAAATACTGTTTGCAAGTTACTTGAAGTAATTATTGTCTGTGTAGTTTTGCCACCAGCTTGATAGTTAGGTTTATTTGTTTCCCTTTGTCTTGAATTTTTAAGGACTGCTTTTTTTCCCCTTTTATTTATATTCAGTTTTTTAATTATTTAAAACAACTTTATGGCTCCAACGTGTATTCATGATCTATTACTGCATAACAAATTAAACCAAACAGCAGTGTAACAAATATTCATTATCTCACAGTTTCTGAGGATCAGAAATCTAGGATGGCTTAGCTGGATGGTCCTAGCTCAGGGTATCTCATGAAATACAGTCTAGACGTCAGCCAGGGCTGCAGTCATCTCAAGGTTTAACTGGGGCTGAATGATCTGCTTCCAAGATGGTTCACCCATGTAGCTCTTGGCAGACCTCAGACCCTCACCCTATGGGACTGACTGTTAAACAGGGCAACTGCCTTCCCCCAGAACAAGTGATCTGAGAGAAAGAAAGAATAAAACGGAAGCCATATTGTCTTTTAGAACCTAATCTTGGAAGTTACATACCATCACTTCTGCCAAATTTTTTTGGCCACACAGAACAACCCTGGTACAATGTTGAGGGAACCTTATAAGCATATAATACCAGGAGGTGGGGATCCTTGGAGGCCATCTTTTACACAAAGCAAAAATATAAAACAAGATATATTCAAAGAGGTCTAGCTTCCATCTTTGTGCATTCCACATTCCTTTCCTCCCCCCTTAGGAAACCACTTTTATTGTATTAGTTTTTGCTTTATCTTTCCATTGCTTTGTTTTGAAAAATATCAGAAAATATGTACCTATATTTATACTCTCAAAACATATTCCCTACTATTCAGCTTTTCTGCACCTTGCTTTTCTTCAGTTAGCACCATCTCTTACAGAATCACCTAACAGCAACACACAGAGATCTTCCTTACTCCGTTTTAGAGCTTCATTAAACTCTGTTATATAGATACATTATAATTTAAATAACATTTTAATGGTTTCATCATTTATTAGTTCTTCTCCAACTTTTGGACATCTAAGTTGCTTGTAATTTTCACCATTACAAATAATGCTGCAACAAATATCTTTGTGTATACAGGTTTTTCTAGATGTGGAATTATTATCTTAGACTACTACAGACATGGATTTATTAATCAAAGGTATGAACAGTTTTTATGCTCTATTTATATATTGCTAAATTGGTTCACAGAAGAATTACACTGCATTACATTTAATCTGTATTCTCATCTGAATTGAGTAGTCTCTTTTTAATCTTTACTATTCCAACAATTTGTAATATCTATGTATATTCTTGTAGTGGCCATGTAATTTCACATCATGCTTTAGTACAGTTAGTTTATTACTCTGTATTTCAGAGATAACTCTTATTAATTTAGAAATTATATCAATTTTTTTTTACTATTTAAATTTATTTTTCTATATCTTTAAGTGCATGTGGACTTAAAGAATATTTTTCTGAGCCAGTAAATACTTAGTACTTACATGCACGACTATAATGTGTTCAAAAATTATAAAATGCAACAATGATTATACAAAAGTCATATAAAATACAATAAAAATTATTCCAGAAATTTTAGTACAATATATTCATATATTTAGAGATAATAAAATATTCAAGTTATTTTGTTGGATTTATAGCACTATGGTTTTATTTTTGCTCTAATAATAGAGGTTAGCCCTTTTTCACTAAGAAAATACAATCTGGAGTTAGAGATGTATTACTCATGAACTACATATTCAGTAAATGTTTTTAAAACAGTACTGCCGGACTTCCCTGGTGGTGCAGTGGTTAAGAATCTGCCTCCCAATGCAGGGAACACGGGTTTGAGCCCTGGTCTGGGAAGATCCCACATGCCGTGGAGCAACTAAGCCTGTGCGCTACAACTACTAAGCCTACGCGCCTAGAGCCCGTGCTCCGCAACAAGAGAAGCCACTGCAATGAGAAGCCCGTGCACCTCAATGAAGAGTAGCCCCTGCTCACCACAACTAGAGAAAGCCCGCGCACAGCAACGAAGACCCAATGCAGGCAAAAATAAATAAATAAACAAATAAATAAATAAACAAAAAAACGGCACTGCCATGTTTCCCAGTAAGATAGCTATGGCATATGTCTCTAAATTCACATGTCATTCCTCATTGGATTAATTAGCAAAATGAGTTTTTCTCCATCTTTTACCTTTCTGAGTGATATCTGAAAAATATTTTTTGCATTTATACAGAGTGCAATTTATAGGTCATAAAATGCCCTGAAATTCCTTGGACCCAAGGTTAAAAGGAAACATTGTTAATCAGTATGTTTCATGTCTTGACCAGCAAAACAACTCAGGCCTGCTGGAATTAACCCCCAGAGCATGACAGCAAAACACTGATTGTATCTCAACACTTTCCAGAAAGCTAAGACAGTCCAAAGCACAATTTTTAGACCACAGTGCAAAACTTAGCAAAAACGGTTACTAAAAATCAATACAAAATGCGAATTAAAACTGGGTACTTTTTAAAGAATATAAAACTGATGAAAATTAATGAGAATGTTAATATCCAGTGTCAGTAAGGTTAAGCTTCTTCTTCACTGCTCAAGCAAAACATAAATTTGTTGAGCCTTTCTCAGGTACATCCTGGCAGTCTGCATCAACCATTTTTGAATGGTACATTCCCTCTGCCTAGCAATTACATGTACAGCATTTCGTCCTGAAGAAATAAGTGAGCATATGGGCAAAATTACAAGGACATTTATTGTAGTACAGTGGATGATAGCAGGAAGCTGGAAACAACCAAATGTCCAGCAGTAGGGAGATCGTTTCAATAAGTTATACCCATATGCCATTATTCCAAAATAATTTTGTAGGGATCTATTTGTGGCAGGCCTTGTTAGCTGCGTGTCTAATATCCTTTCCCTTTTCTTCTATGCTAACAGAACCCAGAGGTTGTTCAGTTAGCAATGAATGTTCAGTGCTCCAGGCACAAAATCCTGACAATCCTGTTCCCACTTTCCCAGCTTCCTCTGCCCCTAAGGATGGACCTGTGATCCAGTTCTGGCCAATTAAATAGAAGGGGAAGTCTACTGGGGACTTCTAAGAAAGTTTTTGCTTTCCTGATAAAAAGGACAGATACTGTTGATGCCAGCAATCACTGACTGTAGACCTTCTGTTAAGTGAGACTGACTCCTGTTTATTTAGCAAGAGTTGGTCAGGTTTTCTGCTATTTGGAGTCAAAAGTGTCCCTAACCAAGGTGGATTCTGTGATGTGCTGCTCAGATACCCCTTCAGGACGCCCAGCTATTGGGAGTGCTACAGGCTGACAGCCTTCATCTGTCAGCTATCTTGAGGAATTGTATTCCATTGAAGTCAGCTGCCTAGCCCTGTATCATGCCCTGTTCCTGGGGTGGGGGCAGGCCACAGCTAACAACTCGGGAGTATAAAGGCCTAGCTGTCTTTCTTCAATTTCGGACAGCTTTACGGGACCCTCTAAGCTACAAAGTTGGAGCCCTTGTTGCTCCTGCACCATTGTCTAGCTTGCCCTCCTGTCTGATCCTGCCTCACTCCCTTCCCCCGTACATGCGGATCCTGAAAGCACTGCCTAATACACTTCTTGCACACAAATCTCTGTCTCTGGGGCTGTTTCTTTTTCATATGAAAAGATGTTCCAAATCTATTGCTAAATGACAAAACCACAGGCTATGAAACAGTATGCATGATGTCATCCTGTTTTCTTATTATCCAGATTATGTATCTGCAGAGAAAAAAAAATATCTGGAAAACTTTTTAGGAGGTAATATAAGAGAATATCTTGATGATCTTGCGATAGTAGAAAACTTCTTAAATAAGACAAAAAGTGCAAACCATAAAGAAAGGCGTATACATTTGAATATCCCTAAATTAAAATTTCTGTTAATCAAAGGACACTATAAAGAAAGCGAAACCATAAGCCACAAACTAGGAGGCAATATTTTTATATTTTCAGCATGATAACTGGCAAAGGATTATATCCAGAATATATAATCAATTAGAAAGAGTCAAACCTAATAGAGAAAAGGGCAAAGAATATGAAAAGGCAATTCACAAAAGAAAAACCATAAATGGCCAATAAAATATTGAGACTTACAACCTCACCAATACTCAGGAAAAAGCAAAACATTTTTCACCCATTGGACAGACGAAAATGAAAAAGATTGATAATGTTCAGTGTTGGCAAGAGTGTGGGGAATCAGGCATTGATATGAATATTTTAAAAAGACACTTATTATAGGTGATTTGGCCCAGCTTTTTAGGAGAGTAAGTTTTTAACAGCCAAAAAGTTTAAGCAACCTAAATTTCTGCTGGGGAATTGGTCAGCTATGGCACAGTCTATGGGGTATTAAAAAGCCATTAAAAAGAAAGAAACGGATGTATATGTGCTGACATAGAATGTTCTCCAAGACAAAATGTCAAGTGAATAAAGCAAATTACTCAGTATGTGAATAGTATAATCTCCTTTGTGTTTTAAAGAGATCACTCTATATTTCAACATATGCATATATGCAAATTCAAAGAAAATGATTCAGAATGATATATACCAAACTGTTAATAATAGTGGTTACTTCTGGAAAGGGGCAAAGGTTGAGGTGGGAAAAGGGGAACTTCTACTTTTTACAACGTATTTTTCTCTGTTCTTTTAATTTTTTCTCAACATTTTAATATTAAAATTTTCAAACATACAGCAAAGTTGAATTTTATAGTGAACATTGATATACCCCATCTAGATTTTACCATTAACATTTTATTAGATTGCTTTATGACAAATTTATTGATCCATTCCTCCATCCATTAATCTCTTATTTTTAATGCACTTTAAATTGTGGACATCAGTACATGTCCCCCTAAATACTTCAGCAGGCAGATAATTAACTAGAGTAGAACATTTTAGTTTTTTTTAATATATAAAATCTACCTATAATAAGAGACACAAATTTTAAGAGTACATTCGCTGAGTTTTGACAAATGACTAGTGATCTAAACCCCTATCAGGATATAGAACACTTCCATCACTCATGAAACTGTATCAGAGAAGAACAAACTAGACTCCGTATTGGGTCTATTCTTTTAGCTCTAATCCTTGTGCTCTGTTGCCTGTGCTTAGTCATGCTGGCTCTGCACCTTTGTAAAAGAATGTAGCCTGAAATATACGTGATAGCCCATTCTCAAGGCTCTGACTTTTAAGGGTATAATACTTTCCCACTCATATAGAGATAAAAAGTTGCAGAACAGAAAATAAAACGCCTTGTTGGAAGCTTATCGGAACATTGTGACCAGATCTACCCGGAAAGCTGCTAGAACAAAAGATTCTGGCACCAAGAAGTTTGCAGCCAATCTAAAAAGTATAAAAGAAGCCCGAATTCTAACTTGGATAAGATGGTTCTTTGGGACACTAGTCCACTATCTTCCCAGTCTTCTGACTTTCGGAATAAAGTTGCTATTCCAACAAGTCGTCTTTCAATTTATTGGCCTGTGTACTGCAAGAAGTACAGCAGTAGGAGTTTGGACTTGGTAACAAAAGTTTTCTTATGTTCCTTCTTATCATTATCCAACCCCATCTGCCAGAGGCAAAAAATGTTTTGACGTTTTCCACTGTAGATGAGTTTTGCTTATTCTAGGACTTCATATAAATGAAATCATAGAGTATGCATTCTTTTGTCTAAGGCTTCTTTCACTCAACAATACACTTTTCAGACTCTTCATGTTGTTGCATGTATCAGTTCACTCCTTCTGAGGAGTATTCTGTATGACTATACGAGAGCTTGTTTATCCATTCTCCTATTGACGGACACCTGGGATCATTGATTGTCCTATTGATATTTCCTCATCTTGGTTATTATGAATAAAGCTGCTATGAACATTCATGTACAAATCTTGTGTAGGCATATGTTTTCATTTCTTTTGGGTAAATATTTATCTAGGAATGGAATTGCTGGGTTACTGGGTACCAAACCTTTAGTTTTATAAGGCACTGCTGGATCTTTTTCCAAAGTTGTTATGCAATTTTACATTCTCACATACAGAGCTTGAGAGTTCCAGTTTCTCTACATTCTCACCAACATTTGGGGCTGTCAGTCATTTTAACTTAGCCATTGAAATAGGTGTATAGTGGTATTTCATTGTGGCTTTAATTTGTATTTCTCTAATTACCAATGATCTTGATCACTTTTTCATGTGATAATTGACCATTTGTTTCTTTTCTTTTGAGAAGTACTTGTTCAATTTTTTTATCCATTTTAATTGGTTGTTTGTCTTTTTATTACTGAGTTACAGTATAGAGTTCTTTTTATTTCTTGTACAGCAGTCCTTTTTCAGATATATGTTCTCTGCATATTTTTCCCAGTCTGTAGATTGTCTTTCAATATTCTTTTGTTTGTTTAATTTATTTTATTTAAGTGTAGTTGATTTACAATGTTGTGTTAATTTCTACTATACAGCAAAGTGATTCAGTTATATATATATACATACATTCTTTCTTTTAAAATATACCCTCATTTATTTATTTATTTTGGCTACGCTGGGTCTTAGTTGTGGCCTGTGGGATCTTTTAGTTGCAGCATGCGGACTTCTTAGTTGTGGCATGCATGTGGGATCTAGTTCCCCAACCAGGGATCGAACCCGGGCCCCCTGCATTGGGAGCACTGAGTCTTACCTACTGGACCATCAAGGAAGTCCCTACATACATTCTTTTTCATGTTCTTTCCCATTATGGTTTATCACAGGATATTGAATATAGTTCCCTGTGCTCTACAGTAGGACTTTGTTTTTTATTCACTCTATATATGATAGTTGCATCTGCTAATCCCAAACCATCCCTCCTCTACCACCCCCCACTTGGCAACCACAAGTTTGTTCTCTACATCTGTGAGTCTGTTTCTGTTTTATAGATAAGTTCCTTTGTGTCACATTTTACATTCCACATATAAGTAATATCGTATGGTATTTGTCTTCCTCTTTCTGACTCGCTTCATTTAGTATGATAATCTCTAGGTTTATCCATGTTGCTGCAAATTGCTTTATTTCATTCTTTTTCATGGCTGAGTAATATTCCATTGTATATATCTACCACATCTTCTTTACCCATTCGTCTGTCAATGGACACTTAGGTTGCTTCCATGTCTTGGCTATTGTGAATAGTGCTGCTATGAACATTGATGTGCATGTATCTTTTCGAATTAGTTTTCTCTGGATATATGCCCAGGAGTGGGATTGCAGGATCATATGACAATTCTATTGTGTGAAATCTTGTTTTTTGATTGAAGCTTCATCATCCTGGGTCCATGAGAAACTACAGTGACAGAATCTCTTACCCCATTGATCCATGTTGGTCATTCAACATGCTAGATAAACACTCTTTTGTTGTTATAAGCTGGTGAGATTTTGATTTTTTTGGGCACAACCTGGTTCACCCTAACAGGAGTTCTGCTCTCTGCTAAATGCTGTATTAGATGCAATAAACAAAACAGCCTCCACCCTAAAGATGCTAACACCTAATTAAAATGCCTAGTAGAAACTAAGCAAGAGATGTGGTGCAGTTGCCTTTCAATATTCTTAATGGTGTCTTTTTTTTTTTTTTTTTTGGCCATGCCACTCGGCTTGTGGGATCTTAGGCTCTCAGCAGTGAGAGCGTGGAGCCCTAACCACTGGACCACCAGGGAATTCCCTTTAATGGTGTCTTTTGATGAGCAGAGTTTTTGTTTTTTCATTCAACACAAATTTACTTATTGAGTACTTATTCTATAACAGGAACTGCCTGGTATAGGCACAGAGTTTTTTATTTTGATGAAATCTAATTTATCAATGTTTTCTTTTATGGTACTGATATCTGTGACCTGCTAGCCAAATTTACCTATCCCAAATCATGAAGATATTCTTCTAAGGTTTCCTTTTTAAAATATATGGTTTTACCACTTACATTTAGGTGTATGATCCATCTCAGATTAATTTTTGTGTGTGGTGTGATGTAGAGGTTGACATTAATATTTTTCCATATGGATAGCCAGTTATTATGGCATCATTTGTTGCATAAACTTTCCTTTCCTTATTGGATTGCCTTGGTGCTTTTGTAAAAAATCAAACAACTGTGTAAGTGTGGGTCTATTTCTAGCTCTCTATTCCCTCTATTTGTCAATTTATGTGCCATACTCTCTTAATGAGCGTAGCTTTACAATAAACCTTAAAGTCATGCAGTGTAAGTTCTCAAACTTTGTTCTTCTTTTTCACATTCTTTGGATGTTCTTGGTCCTTTATATTTCCATATAAACTTTAGAACTAGATTTTCAATATCTATAAAAATAACTGCTGTTATTTGGATACAGATTGCATTGACTCTATTGAACAATTTAGGGAGAAGTGACAGATTCACAATATTGTCTTCCAATTCATGAACATGATTTATCTCCCTATCTATTCAGTTTTTCTTTAATTTCTCTCAAAAATATTATGTAGTGTAGAGATCTTGCATATACTAAATTTATTCCTAAGTATTTTATGCTTTTTGATGCTATTATACATGAAATTCATTTTAAAGTTTAGTTTACAATTGTTTGCTAGTAGCATATAAAAATACAATTGCATTTTTAAAAATTAACTTTGTAATCTGTGCATTAAAAAATTAGGTAGTAGTTGTGTATATTCCTGAAGGTTTTCTAAATAAACAATCCTGTCAGTTGTAAAGAGGCAATTTTCCTTTTTCCTTTTTGGTCTGTATGCCTTTTATTTTTCTTGCCTGTTGCACTGGCTCAGGCTTCTAGTACCATGTTGAATAGAAGTGGTGAGAACGGCATCCTTACCTTGCTCCTGTTTTTAAGGAGAAAATGTTCAATATTTCGCTATTAACTCTAATGTTAGCTGTAGGCTTTTTTGTAGGTGCCCTTTATGATTTTGGAGAAGAAAAAAAATGGTGAGTTTCTAGACATAGTAATAGAAACTATCCAAATTTAAAAAAAATTAAAAGAGCATAAGTGAGATGTTTGATAACTTTAAGTGGTCTAGTATATGGTAACTGGAGCCTCTGAAAGGGGGGAAGGACAGAAAAAATATTTGAAGAAATAACAGACAGAACATTCCAAACTTCATGGAAATTATAAACCCACAGATCCTAGAAACTCAACAAACACAAGAAATGAGAAGAAAACTAGAATTCTATACCTGGGAAAAATATCTTTCATAAAGTGAAGCAATAAAAAGACATTTTCAGTCACCTGAGAACTGAAAGAATTCATCACCAGCACACATGCAGTACAAGAAATGTTAAAGGAAGTCCTTCAGGCAGAAGGAAAGTGATACCAGATGGAAATCTGGATCTACTCAAAAGAATGAAGAGCACCAGAAAAAGTTAACTACATAGGTAAATATGCAAGATTTTTTTCTTATTATGTAAATCTCTTTAAAGGACAATTGACTATTTAAACAAAACTAATCACAATGTATTATGGGATTTACAACATATATAAAAGTTAAGTGCAGGCCACAATAGCATAAAGGCCAAGAGAGAGAAATGGAAGGATACTATTGTAAGGTTCTTATACTATAAGTGAAGTGGTATAGTATCACTTAGACATAGACTAAGTTAAACACGTGTACTATAAACCCTAAGACAACCACTAAAATTTAAAAAATATCTGTAGTTATTTTCTGTTGCTGCGTAACAAATCACCACAAATTTGGCAGCTTAAGACAACACCTGTTTATTAGCTCATTGCAAACTAATTATGCTGTGTGAAAGAAGCCAGACAATAATGAGGATATACTGTATATATTCCATTTATACAAAATTCTAAAAAATGCAAAATAACCTATAGTGACTTAAAGCAGATCAGTGGTTGCTTGGGGCAAGGGTGGGGGGGAGGGGCTGGAGGGAGGAATTACAAAGGGGCACCAGGAAAATTTTGAGAGTAATAGGTATGCCCACTACATTGATTGTGGTGATGATTTCCTGGAGATATATATTAAATATAAAACTATATATATAGTTTTCAAATTGTGCAGTTTAAATATGTATATGTACAGATTTTTGTATATCAATTGTACCTCAATAAAAACATGCAAAGAAACTTGGGTTCATCACTGCCTCCCGCCTCCAACAGTGGATCTGTTATTTTACATAATCTTGACAGCAGGGAGACAGAAGAATTTTGGCAGGTACTCACTTTTTCAAGTTGTTTTTAATCCAATAATTCATTTTTTAAGACTGTTCCTCATTCACACATGGATTCTCATACAATAGAAAAGGCCCACCAAACCCAAATATAGAGCAATGGCACAATCACTTCCTGACTGTGGCTTAATATCAAAAGGCAACCTTTGTGGGAATTCCCTAGCGGTCCAGCGGTTGGGACTCCATGCTCTCACCGTGGAGGACCCGGGTTCAATGCCTGGTCGGGGAATTAAGATCCCACAAGCCGTGTGGCATGGCTTAAAAAAGAAAAGAAAAAGGCAACCTTTGAGACTTCTGCTTCTGGGAAGACAGAGTAAATGTACTTTTCTGCAGACTTCGTATGTAAAATAAGCATAAAAAGCCTCTAAAAGGTGGAGAGAAAAAGGTAGACTAGTTAGGGGCCTCAGAACCCAAGCAACAGCATGGTGGTAAATTCCCAGAGTTTTATTTTGTCTCACATCTCCCTGACTGGGTGCTGGAGAAGCCAGCATCCCAGAAACATCAGCAGGTGTAGACCAAAAAAAAAGAGAGATTCTAAGAAAAGCCTGCCCTTTCTAGCCAAAAGACCCGGAAAAGGACAGCCTAGCAAAACTTTTAGACAATTATCGCTCTACTCCAAGCAAACACCACAGAACAAAAACTGTGGCCCCAGCAAAGACCAAGTGGGGACCTCCACGTTTGCCATACTGTAAGAAACTGCCCCAAACCATCCATTCCTCCCACCCAGTTGGTATCAGAGAAGCCTGAATGGGAAGGTGGGACTTACATCACTGTTGGGTAACAAGGAGCCCCCTGCCCCTTGCTGCCAATGGAAACCACCTGGGAGCCTGAGCTTTCACCCCCTCCCCCCCAAGGCAGTAGCAAGGAACCCCTCTCCCTCTCTCCAGGATGGTGTCAGAGGACATCTAGTGCAGGATCAAGACTTTCACCACGGCTCAGATGTTATGATGCCACCCCCCACCACGGCGTCAGTGAGGGCAGTAATGAAGCACCTTTAACCCTCCCAGGCAGGGAGGTATCAGTAGAGACCTAGTGGGGAGCCTGAACTCCCACCTCTGCTCAGCAGTAACAAAGCCCGAGTGGAGAAACTGGACTTTCACCCCCACCTGGCAGTGCCTGGGCAGTGTCCACCCTTCCTCTGCCTGAGCAGCTTCAGAGGAGGTCTTCTAACATACAAGATTTAGATAATACTTGGAATCTTATAACGCTATGCTGCCCCAAATGTGCTGGTTTCAATCAAAAATCGCTGGTCATGGGCTTCCCTGGTGGCGCAGTGGTTGAGAGTCTGCCTGCCAGTGCAGGGGACACAGGTTCGAGCCCTGGTCTGGGAGGATCCCACATGCCACAGAGCAACTGGGCCCGTGAGCCAAAACTACTGACCCTGCGTGTCTGGAGCCTGTGCTCCGCAACGAGAGAGGCCGAGATAGTGAGAGGCCCGCGCACCACGATGAAGAGTGGCCCCCGCTCGCCGCAACTAGAGAAAGCCCTGGCACAGAAACGAAGACCCAACACAGCCAAAAATAAATAAAAATTAAAAAAAAAATCGCTGGTCATACCAAGAACCAGGAAGATCTCAATTTGCATGAGAAAAGACAACCAAGATGACAGAATTGTTAGAATGATCTGACAAGGATTTTATTTTATTTTTAATATTTATTTATTTTTTTGACTGTGCTGGGTCTTAGTTGCTGCACGCGGGATCTTTAGTTGTGGCATGTGGGATCTAGTTCCCTGACCAGGGATCAAACCCAGAGCCCCCAGCATTGGGAGCATGGAGTCTTAACCACTGGACCACCAGGGAAGTCTAATGACAAGGATTTTAAAGCAGCCATCATAAAAGTACTTCAATGAACAATTACAAACAGGCTTGAAAGAAATTTTTTAAAAAAATCTCGGAAAAGAAATTCAAGATATAAGGAAGAACTAAATGGAAATTTTAGACCTAAGAACTGCAATAACGGATATTTAAAAATCAATGTATAGACTCAACAGCAGAGTATAGAGGACAGAGGAAAGAGTCAGAGAATTTGAGGATGGAATAAAAATTACCCAATCTGAACAACAGAGAGAAAATAGACTGAAAAAAAAAAGAAAGAAAGAAAAGAAAAAAAGAACAGCACTTCAGGAACATATAGGACTGTAACAAAAAACTGATATTCAGATCATGGATGTCTCAGAAGGAGAGGAGTAAGAAGGTGGAGCTGAAAGAGTGTTTGAAGAAATAATGGTTAAAATTCCCCCAAATTTGGCAAAAGACATAAACCTACAGATTCAAGATGTTGAAACAAACCCCAAACAGGATAAACCTCAAGAAATCCATGCCAAGATACCTATGGGGGAAAACAATTTGAACGATAGTGGATTTCTTCTCATCAGAAACCATGGAGGATAGAAGGAAATGGCATAACATTTTTGAGGTGCTGAAAGAAAAGAACATTCTAAGCAGAATTGTATAGCTAGCAAATACATCCTTCAGGAATGAAGGGGAAATCAAGACATTCTCTGATGACAAAAAAACTAAGAGAATTTGTTGCCTGCAGACCTACCCTTATGAATGGCTAACAGAAGTTCTCTAAATAGACAGAAAATGATAAAAGAGGAAATCTTGGCCCATCAGAAAGTAAGAAAAACAGAGCAAAGATATGGGTAAATACAATAGACTTTCAATTTCTTTCTTGAGTTTTCTAAATTATGTTTGATGGTTGAAGCAAAAATTATAACACTGGCTTATGTAGTTCTCAGTGTATGTAGAGGAAAATAATTAAGACAATTATATTATGAATGGGGGAGGGTAAAGAGTCGTAAAAGGAAGTAAAGTTTCTGTACTTTACTCCAACTGATAAAATGTTAACACCAGTAGACTGATAAATTTTGTATATACATACTTAGAGCAACCACTAAAAATGCTGTACAAAGAGATATACCCAAAGAACACTATAGATAAGTCAAAATGGAATTCTAAAAAAATGGTCAAGCAACCCACAGGAAGGCAGGAAAAAGGTCATTCTGGTGGCAAATGAGAGGCTTCGGGGGGGGGGGTGAGGGGGCTGGGTGCAGGAGTGGTGGTATCTCCACCTCTACCTCACGGTTATTCCAGAACTAAACTAGACCCTGTTGATCAAAGATTCATAGTCCGTCCTACTGCCTTGCGGTGCATTGGGGGTGGGAACAGGGAAATGTACCTGCCAAGCTCTTCCATGAAGCTTTGCCTCGGGAGTTCTAGTGGGTTAGCAAACTGTTTATAGCGGTACTTAAGGAAGGCCCTTCTCCAGGCCAGCAGGCCAACCTGCCATCACACGGGAGGGGCTCCTTGCTAAGGCTTGGGCTCAGCTGACCTTCATCACCATAGGGGCTCCCTCCTGGAGCAGGATGGTACCTTTGCGTTCTGATTGCAAAAACCAAAAGCATCACTTTGTGGGTGACCTATACTCCTGGAAAAATGAAATTAAGAGGTCTTTGGAAAGGGCCTGATGCAACTTTGGCAAGGGGGAGAAACAAACGTTATACATTTGGAGCTCTGCCCTAAATGCTTAAGCAATATTTGGGTTCAAAATCAGCCAACCTTGGCAAACTCTCCCTGGCAGAATATAAAGACCTATTTTAACAAGCATTTTTAGTCATTGAACGATTAGAAAGAAAATGAATACTGAGTTCCAAAGCAGTTCAACTTCCCTTTCATTTTATTGGGAGTGTTCTGTATCCTTCTAGGTAGGTGGTGAGCCTCCAAGTCTTGTGGTAGATCACCTGCTAGGACCCTCTGGCCCTGTGTTTCTGGTCCCCCAGCCCTGAGTCTTCCAGAAGAGTGCCTCTTTCCATTACAGATGCAGACTTTCCATTATAGTTGTTTATACCTTTTATACTTTCCTCATCAGTTCACTCAGTCCCATGTAATTAATTTTTTTATCTCGATCCTTTGTTAGCACTTTTATGAATTCATCAGTTTTCCATTAGAGTTCTGAAAATGCTTATTCATTCAGTTCAGCAGTATAGTCAGTTACCAGAAACCTGTACTTGTCAGAGTCTTTTCCATGAATTCCTTGAGATGAAACGCTTTTATAGGAGCGTTTTTTGCGAAAGCATCAGACTACACCCAGAACTGTCTGTAAATGACAAAAGACTTAAAAATGACGACGGTTAAAGATTTGATGAAAGTTCATAATAATGCAATTGACAAGGAAATTTAGTTATTTCTGAGATATACATTTTAAAGTAATAACTAGAATTGTGACTTATAACATTATACCAAAACATATAAGATTTTTAGAAATTTCATGTAATGTCTGAAACATTTATATTAACATACTTCCATACAAATAACCCAAAGAAAGTTGAGTATTAGTTGTTTTTTGTTTGTTTGTTTGTTTTTTTATACTGCAGGTTCTTATTAGTCATTAATTTTATACACATCAGTGTATACGTGTTGATGTGGACCATTTTTAAAGTCTACTGAATTTGTTACAATATTGCTTCTGTTTTATGTTTTGGTTTTTTGGCCACGAGTCATGTGGGATCTTAGCTCCCCGAGCAGGGATCGAACCCGCACTCCCTGCACTGGAGGGCGAAGTCCCAACCACTGGGCTGCCAGGGAAGTCCAGGTAACTTTATTTTCAAAAATTTCTTTCTTTTTTTACTTGAAGTATAGTTGATTTATAATATTGTATTAGTGTCAGGTGTACAACACAGTGATTCAATATTTTTATAGGTAGTACTTCATTTAAAGTTATGACAAAACAAAGGCTATATTTCCCTGTGATATACAATATATCCTTGTTGCTTATCAGCACTGGTAACTTTAAATATTAAAATCAATGTTAGGAAAAAAGAAGGGCCAATCTGCTCTTATGAACGATACATAGCTGCTTAAGTTTAGCTGATTTGTGGAAAATTGCTAACTTTGCAATATTAAGTCTTCCAGTCCAGGTTTCCACACATTTCTATAAACACTATTAATAGTATTTTATAGCTTTCTCTGTAGAGTTCTTGCACAATTATGGTAGTTTTGTGTATTTAGTGTTTTTGACGCTAATATAAATGATTTCTCTTAAGGTGTCATTTCCTAATTATGCTTTTGATGGCATATAAAAATGCAACTCAGTGTGTATTTTAACAATTTCTGCTGCACCTTGCTGATCTTCCACACACACAACTTTCCACATACATAATCATACTGCTAACAGATAATGACAGTTTTCTTTCATCCTTGCTAGACACGATGCATTCTTATTTATTCTTTTTTGCTTTATTGTGCTGGCTACATTACAATGGTGATTAAATAGTAAGAGTAGACAACCTTGTCTTGTTCCCATTTTAAAGCTTTCAATATTTTATCATCGTGTATGATGTTTGCTATAGGGTTTTAGGAGGTGTCACTTTAAGGAAGCCCATTTTTTAAAAAATATTTATTTATTTATTTATTTATATGGCTGCGCTGGGTCTTAGTTGAGGCACATGAGATCTTTGTTGCGGCATGAAGGATTTTTAGTTGCGACATGAGGGATCTTTAGTTGCAGCATGTGGGATCTAGTTCCCTGACCAGGGATCGAACCTGGTCCCCCTGCATTGGGAGTGCACAGTCTCAGTCACTGGACCACCAGGGAAGTCCCAGAAACCCATTTCTATTTGGAGCTTTCTAAGGATTTTTTTTATCATGAATGAATGTTATATTAAATGCTTTTAATGTATTTTGAGATACTCATGATTTTGCTCCTTTATTCTGTTAATATGGTGAATAGCATTTACTTTCAAATTGCATACCAGTCCTGCATTTCTGAAATAAACATATCCCTTTTCATAAAAATAAAAGGCAGCCTTTGCCAGTTCTACCCAGACTGCGTCATGATGACTCATAATGGCAGCCCTCTGGAGCTTTGAATATTTTTGATGTTATGTGCTGGAATTTTGTGGAAAATTCATTCTCTAAGAGGTAATAACCCAAATGGGGAAAATCTTTAAAAAGATTTACTGGTTGGTTCCTTGTGTGAATATGTTTGTGTGTGTGTGTGTGTTTGCTTTAAAACCACATTCATAATTATCCATTTTTTTCTTATTAATGTAGGCTTTACCTATTTTGGTAATACATTGCTACTTAACAAAGCACCCCAAATTTAGTGGCAAAAACAGCTAGTATTTTATTACAGATGGATCAGGAATTCACAAAGGACATGGTGGGGTCAGCTTGTCTCTGCTCTGTGATGCCTGGGGCCTCAGCTGAGAGACTGAAATGTCTGGGGATGACTGGAACAACTGGGGGAAAGGATCACCGGGAGACTTCATTTATATGTCTGGTGCCTGGGATAGGATACTTTGGAGTCTGGGCTCAGCTGGGATTGTCTGCCAGAGTGCCTACATTTGGTTCTCCTTGTGGCTTGGCTGCCCACAGCACGGTAGCTCCGGGTGGTCGGACTTCTTACGTGGCAGGTCAGGGCTCAGAGAGTATTTTAGTGAGCAAGGTGGAAGCTGCATGGCATTTAATGGCTTAGCCCGGGGGTTAGCAAAATGTTCTGTAAAGGATCAGATAGTAAACAGTTTAGCTTTGTAGTCCATACAGTCTCTCTTGCCACTACTCAACTCTGCTGTTGTAGCCTGAAAATAGCCATAGACAGTACATAAACGAATAGGCATGGTTGTATTGGAATAGAGAATCAACTGCATTCCAATAACAGCTTATTTATGGACACTGAAATTTGAATTCCATATAATGTTCATGTGTTTCTTCTGCATTTTTTCAACCATCTAAGAAAAATGTAAAAGATGTTTTTTTGCTCACTGTACAAAAATAGACTACAGACCATACTTGGCCCGTGGAGGTGAAGTCTGTCAACCTTGTTTTTGTTGTTGTTGCACCACACGGCACATGGGATCTTAGCTCCCTGACCAGGGATCAAACCCACGTCCCTTGCATTGGAAACGCAGAGTCGTAACCACTGGACCACCAGGGAAGTCCTTGTCAACCTTTAATGTAGAATATTTCTAGCCCTTGGAAAAGTTCCCTTGTTCATCTTTCAGTCAATGTTTACTTTCACTCCTGGCCCGAGGCAACCACTGGCCTGTTCTCTATCACTATAGATTAGTTTTGCTCATTCTAGAATTTCACATGAGTGGAATCATATAGTACGTCTGGCTTTTATTACTCATTATAATGTTTTGAGATTCATCTGTGTTGTTTGTTCTTTTCTTATTGCCAAATAGTATTCCTTCATATGGATATACCATAATTTGTCTAACCATTTTTCTATTGATAGATTTTCATATTGTTCCCAATTTTTGGCTACTATGAACAAAGTTGCTATGCACAATTTGTGCACAAATCTTTGTACGTTTTATTATTATTTTAATAATAATTGAAAAAAAATTATTTTTTCCCTGCGTTGGGTCTTTGTTGCTGCGCGCAGGCTTTCTCTAGTTGCAGCGAGCCGGGGCTACTCTTCATTGCAGTGTGTGGGCTTCTCACTATGGTGGTTTCTCTTGTTGCGGAGCATGGGCTCTAGGAGCGTGAGCTTCAGTAGTTGTGGCACCCAGGCTCAGTAGTTGTGGCTTGCGGGCTCTAGAGCACAGGCTCAGTAGTTGCGGCGCATGGGCTTAGTTGCTCCGCAGCATGTGGGATCTTCCCGGACCAGGGACCGAACCCATGTCCCCTGCATTGGCAGGCGGATTCTTAACCACTGTGCCACCAGGGAAGTCCATGTATGGTTTCGTTTGTATGTTTTCATTTCTTTTGGATTGTATAGTAAGTATATGTTCAACTTTGAATCTGCAAAATTGTTCCCCAAAGCAGCTGTAGCATTTTTTATTCCCAATAATGAGGTATGGGAATTACAGTTGCTTCATATCCTTGTCAACTCTTAGTGGTGTTAACCTTTTTAATTTTAGCAATCTAGTGAGTGGTTTTAATTTACATTTTTTCATTAACTAGTGATATTGAACATCTTTTCATGTATTTATGGACCATTTGTATATCTTCTTTACTACAGTATCTGTTCAAGTTGTTTTCCTATACACTGGGGGATTGTCTCACTTTTTTTTTTTTTGCGGTACGTGGGCCTCTCACTGTTGTGGCCTCTCCCGTTGCGGAGCACAGGCTCTGGACGCACAGGCTCAGCGGCCATGGCTCACGGGCCCTGCCGCTCCACGGCACGTGGGATCCTCGCAGACCAGGGCACTAACCCGTGTCCCCTGCATTGGCAGGCGGACTCTCAACCACTGCGCCACCAGGGAAGCCCTGTCTTACTGTTTTAAGAGTTCTTTATGCATACAAATTTTTTGTCAGGTATATATATTATATATTGGGAATATTTTCTCTCAGTGCCTTGTTTTTAAATTTTCTTATTGCTTTTTAATGGGCAGTAGTTTTAAATTTTGATTAGATTCAGTGTATTAATTTTTTCTTATATAGTTCACATTTCTTGGGTCCTATCTAAGAAATTTCTTCTTGTTCCAAGATCACAAAAATTTTCTCCTATGTTTTCTTGTAAAAGTTTTCTATTTTAGGTTTTACATTTAGGTCTATGATCTGTTTTGAGCTCATTTTTGTGTATGGTGTAAGGCAAAGTAAAACTGCATTTTTTTTTTTCCCATATGGATATCCAGTGGTTTACTAAGTCTTGAAATCAGGCTATGTAAATCCTCCAATATTGTTCTTCTTTTTCAAAGTTGTTTAGGCTAATCTAGTTATTTTGCATTTCCACATAAAGTTTAGAAATAGCTTGTCAATTTCTTAAAAAAAAAAGACTGGTAGGATGTTTATTTGGATTGCATTGATTCTATAGATAAATTTGTGGAGAACGGATATCTTAACAATATTGAACCTTCTAATCCATGAATATGCTGTAACTCTCCATTTATTTAGGTCTTCTTTAATTTATGTAATATTTTGAAGTTTTCAGTGTCTAGGTCTTGAATATGTTTTGTTAAATTTATTCCTATTTCATGTATTTGGATGCTATTGTAAATGGTATTTTTCAAATGTCAATTTCCCACTGTTCATTACTTGTATATAGACATATAGTTGATTTTTGTATTTTTGTCTCATATCTCTTGCAAACTTGCTAAACTCACCTATTAGGTCTAGTGGCTTTTCTGTAGATTCCTTAGAATATTTTATGTACATGATCATGTCATCTGTGAATAAATACAATTTTACCTTTTACTTTCCAATCTAAATGACATTTATTTCTTTTCCCTGATTTATTGCACTGGCTAGTACAATATTAAGTAGAAATAGTGAAGACTGGCGTTTTGGTCCTGTTCCTTGTCTTACTGGGAAAACATTTATTCTTTAACATTAAATATGATGTTAGCTGTAGGTTTAACATAGATATTCTTTATCAGATTAAGGAAATTGTCTTTTATTCCTTCTGAGTGATTTTATAATGAATGAGTGTTGAACATTGTCAAATGTGGGGGTTTTTTGTATTGATATGATCATACAATTTTTTTTTCTTAGTTCCCTCACCAGGAATCGAACCCGGGCCCTGGCAGTGAAAGCACCAAATCCTAACCACTAGATCACCAGGGAATTTCCATACAATTTTTTTTAGTCTGTTAATATGGCCAATTTTATTGATTGATTTGCAAATTGTAAACCAACCTATATTCCTTAGATAAATACCACTTCATCAGGTGTAGTATCCTTTTATATATTGCTGGACTTGAGATGTTGATTTTTTTTTTTAATCATTTCTTTTTTTTTTTTTTAATTTTATTTATTTGGCTGCGTCGGGTCTTAGCTGTGGCACGCAGGCTCTCTAGTTGTGGCGAGCAGGCTCTAGAGTGCGTGGGCTTAGTTGCCCCGCGGCATGTGGGATCTTGATGCCCCAACCAGATATTCAACCCCTGTCCCCTGCTTTGGAAGTCGGATTCTTAACCACTGGACCACCAGGGAAGTCCCGAGTTGTTGATATTTTATTAAGGATTTTTGTGTCTATGTTTATGAGGAATACTAGTCTGTAGTTTTATTTTCTTGTAATCTCTTTAACCGGTTTGGGTATCAGGATAATGCTAGTCTCATAAAATGAGTTGGGAAGTGTTCCTTTCTCTTCTATTTTCTGAAAGATTTTAGTTGGATTAGCATTATATTTTCCTTATGTGTTTGGTAGAATTCAGTGAAGCCATCTGGGCCTAGAGCATTCTTTCTGGAAAGATTATTTGTGAATTCAATTTTTGTAATTGATATAGGGTTTTTCTTCTTTCCTATTTCTTTTTAAAAAATTTATTTTGTTTAATTTTGGCTGTATTGGGTCTTCGTTGCTGTGTGCAGGCTTTCTCTAGTTGTGGTAAGCGGGGGCTACTCTTGGTTGGGGTGCATGGGCTTCTCATTGCACTGGCTTCTCTTGTGGCAGAGCGTGGGCTCTAGGCACACGGGCTTCAGTAGTTGTGGCACGTGGGCTCAGTAGTTGTGGCTCATGGGCTCTAGAGCACAGGGTCAGTCGTTGTGGTGCACGGGCTTAGTTTGTCTGTGGCATGTGGGATCTTCCTGGACCAGGGCTTGAAACCCTGTCTCCTGCATTGGCAGGTGGATTCTTAACCACTGTGCCACCAGGGAAGTCCATTTTCTATTTTATTGATTTCTGTTCCTATTTTTACTGTTCCCTTTCTCCTAATTTCTTTGTGTCACATATGTTCTTTTTCTAGCTTCTTTTTTAAAAAATTGAATTAGAGTTGAGTTTTTGTTCTAGCTTCTTAAGGTAGAAACTTAGATCATTCATTTTAGACATTTCTTCTTTTATAATGTAAGTATTTAAAGTTATAATATTTCCTTGTGATTTTTGTGTTTAAGTAGCGTGTTGTGGTTAAGCAGCATGCTCTCTATGATTATAATCTTCTATAATTTATTGGCTTGTTTTATGGCTCAGCATATGGTCTGTTTTGGTGAATGATCCATGTACACTTGAAAAACACGTGTATTCTGTAGCTGTATGGAGTATTTTAAATTTTAAGTTAAATAGTAAATTTAATTTTAACTTTAATTAGGTCAAGTTGAGCGATTATGTTGTGTTCCTTACTCCTATCAATTTCCTGTTTGCTTTTCTATCATTACTATGGAAATTATGTTGAAATCTCCAATTATAATTTTGGCTTTCTCTTTTTCTTCTTTCACTTCTCCTCTGTTGGTTTTTGCTTCTTATAGACAGCATATAAGTAGGTTTTGCTTTTCTATTTTTTCAAACCCTGCCTGCTAATTTTGCCTTTTAATTGGAGCATTTAGACCATTTACATTTAATGTATCAATATGATTAACTTTAAATCTAACATATGCTCTTTGTTTTATTACTTGTTCATCTGTTCTTTATTCCCTTTTTCCTCTTTTCCTGTCTTCTTTTGGATTGGTTGAGTACTTCTGTATTCCTCTTTATGCCCACTCTTGGCTTATTCTCTACCTCTCTTTATTTGTTTGTTTTGAGGTATTTGCTCTAGGGTTTACAAAATGCTTCTTTATCTTATCACAATTTGTTTTCAGATAATATTATATCGCTTCACATATAGTGTAAGAACCCTACGACAGTGTACTTCCCTTTCTTCTCTCCTGGCCTTTGTATTAATTTCTGCATATGTTATAAACCCCACAGTACATCATAATTATTTTTGCTTTAAACAGTTATCTTGTAAAAGAATTAGAAAATTAGGAAAATGACTTTTATATTTAACCACATATTTACCACTTCAGCACTCTTCATTCCTTTGTGTAGATCTAAGTTTCTTTCTGGTATCATAGCCCTTGGAAGAACTTTGAACATTTCTTGTAGTGCAGGTGTGCTGGTGCCAAATCCTCTCAGTTTTTGTTAGTCTGAAAACTCTTTTATTCACCCTCATTTTTGAAGGAGATATATTTTCTGAGTAGAGAATTCTAAGTCAACATTTTTTTTCTTCCAGCTCTGTAAAGACCTGCTTTTATGCCTTTCATAGTTTCTAAAGAAAAATCTACAGCCATTTTTACATTTGTACATCTGTACATAATGTGCCTTTCTTCTCTGGCTGCTTTTAAGATTTTCTCTCTCTCTAATCTTAGGTGATACAAACAACTTTATTTAACACTTCATGAAGTGGAGAGTCTCCTTTCGGAGAACTGCTGAGATTTTTCTCTTGATCTCTGGTTTTTAATGATTTGATTTGGGTGTGTCTTGATGTGGTTTTCTTTGTGTTTATCATGTGTGGGGTTCCTTGAGCTATCTGGGTCTGTGAGTTTGTATGATGTTTTTTAAAAAAAAGATTACTTTTTTAAAAGCAGTTTTAGGTTTACAATAAAATTGAGAAGAATATACAGAGATTTCCCATATGCCCTTTGTTCCCATAAATGCATAGCCTCTCCCATTATCAACATCACTCACCAGAATGGTACAATTTTTTTTTTTTTTACCAAGGATGAACCTACAATTGATGCGTTATAATCACCCAAAGTCCATAGTTTACATTAGCGTTCACTATTGGCATTGTACATTCAGTGGGTTTGGATAAAAGTATAATAACATATATCCGTCCTTATAATAAATACAAAATATTTTCACCATCCTAAAAATTTTCTTTGCTCTACCTATTCTTCCCCATCCCCACACTGACCCCTGTCCCTGCCCGGCAACTGCTGATCTTTTCACTGTCTCCATGGTATTGCCTTTTCCAGAATGTCATATAGTTAGAATCAGGCAATATGTAGCATTCTCAGATTTCACTTAGTAATGTACATTTAAGATCCCTCCATATCTTTTCATGGCTCGATAACTCATTTCTTCTTAGCGCTGAATAATAGTTCATTGTCTGGATGTACCACAATTTATTTATTCATTCACCTACTGAAGTTTATTGGATTGTAAAAACCAATTTTGGAAAAAATTCTGGCCATTATTTCTTCAAATATTTTTGTGTTCCTTTTCTTTCTCCTCTCCTGGGATTCCAATTGTGTATATGTTAAACCACTTGATATTTTCCCATACATCATTGAGGCTCTGTGTGTTGTTTCTTAGCCATTTTTCTCTTTGTCTTTCATTTTGGATAGTTTCTATTGCTATGTCTTCAAGTCTTGTCTCTGGTCTTCTGTGGTTTCTAATCTGCTGTTAATCTCATCCAGCGAAATTGTAAATTCAAGTATTGTGTTTTCATATCTAGAATTTCCATTTGGCTCTTTTTTTCCCAAATCTTCCATATCTATTTTCATTCTGTTTATATTTTCTTTTTTAAAAATAAATTTATTTATTTTATTTATTTATTTTTGGCTGCATTGGGTCTTTGTTGCTGCATGCAGGCCCCCTCCAGTTGCGGCGAGCGGGGGCCACTCCTCGTCATGGTGCATGGGCCCCTCATTGCAGTGGCCTCTCTTGTGGTGGAGCATGGGTTCCAGGCATGTGGGCTTCAGTAGTTGTGGCATGTGGGCTCAGTAGTTGTGCCTCGCGGGCTCCAGAGCGCAGGCTCAGCAGTTGTGGCACATGGGCTTTGTTGCTCCGTGGCATGTCGTATCCTCCTGAACCAGGGCTTGAACCCATGTCTCCTGCATTGGCAGGCAGACTCCCAACCACTGCGCCACCAAGGAAGCTCTATATTTTCTTTTACTGTACTTCCTAATTTTAATTTACTATATTGGGAATACTTACAATAGCTGTTTTATCATTCTTGTCTGTTAACCCTATCATTCTGTAACTCCTGTTTCTGGTTCTATTGACTAATCTTCCTCCCTATGGGTTATATTTTCTATTTCTTTGCATGCTAGGTAATTTCTGATTGAATGTCAGGCATTATGAATTTTACACAGTTGAGTCCTAGAATTTGCCATATTACTTTAAATACTATTGGACTTGTTTTGGCAGGTAGTTATGTTATTTGTAGGTCAGTCTGATCACTTCAAGACTTTCTTTTAAGAATTTTTAGGGTGGGTCTATAATAGCCTTTTCTTTAGGGATAGATTAGCCATACTCCTCAGGTATGACATTTCTGGGACCAAAGTCTATCCACTCAGGCTGGTAAGAACTTGAAGATCCCTGGTCCTGTGTGAACTCTGGGAATTGATTGACTACAACTTCCTGGAAATTCTTTCTTCAGAAGTTGTTCTTTGCCCAACCATGTAGTATTTCATTCTGTGCATGTGGGACCTCAATGCAGATTTCTGCAGCTCCTAGAATTCTGTCTACTGCATTATGGTACATACCCACAAATTTTATTTTTTTTTGCAGCTTGGTGACCTGAACAACAGTGAGGGTGAAATTCCGTATATGTTCTAAATTATCTAATCTCTATTCCAATGGCTTATCCAGTAATAAAGCATTCTGTTTGTTTTGCAGTTTCATTTAAGTCTAATGTTCTAAGTATTACTAGATCCAATTATATAGTAAGATGAAAATATGAACACACACATGTAATTGGTATCACAATAGATCACTTTACTGGGAAAATTACCTTGAATAATTCAGAATCTCCATTTCACCAATGAACACACTTGTTACATTGGT
This sequence comes from Pseudorca crassidens, assembly GCF_039906515.1. NCBI lineage: Eukaryota > Metazoa > Chordata > Mammalia > Artiodactyla > Delphinidae > Pseudorca > Pseudorca crassidens. The sequence continues at coordinate 97,334,187 of NC_090317.1, forward strand.
TACTGATGCCCCCACTGTTGGAACGGAACAAAGCTTGCATGTACACAGAGAGCCGTCCTACCTATAGTTCACTGGTGTGTCAAGAGCATTTCTCAATGCTTTCTAATCTTGCTGGCTTTTCAGTCTAAATGATTCTGATGCCTTTGTTGGTAAAGTAAAGAGGCAAGGGCAGATTAATAATTGGCCATTTCTTAGCTGCAAGTATGAGGAAGTCAGTTGGAATTACATGTTATAAGATACATTATATATCAGTAGATAAAGGATTATCTTAAAACAAGTGATAATTATATTTTTTGTGTGTTATCTGCATGGATGACTCTTTTGGTCACATGTCAGTAAAATTTAGTGATACTTTAAAGATTTTTGCTCTGCGTTATGATAGTACCATAACTCTGGAACTTTTTATAGGGGAAGGAATTGTAGTTGACTTTTTAATCATGTAGTTGATAGAGTAAGTACCTGGCTAGACACATGATTTTAAGGGTAAGGACAATTGCTGACTTGTTTGCATTTCTTACTTCAAAATTTTCAAATGCATAAAGATTCCACTGTGAGAAATGCAGAAAAGGTCCCAAGGAACATTTTTAGTTTAACAGAATCATTGCTAATGAAATTATAGTTTTGCGCTAAACTGTTAAAAATTCAACTAGAAACAATTTAAATCATTTGTTATTTTGCTGAGTGGAGTAGAGGCTTCTCTGAAGTGCAACGTTGACAATCACTATCCGTGATTACCATATCAGATGCTCAATAAATATTTTTCTTCTAAATTGAAAATAATTAAAACTCTTGAGGAAACATGTTTAATGGTTAATAGCATTAGAGACTACCAGGCTCCTGAAAAAATAGATGTTGCCAAAAAATCAATGCATTTAATAGTGTTAAATCACAATATCCTTCAAAAATGATCATGTTTTGCTTTAGATTTTAAGTTTATGTTGTATTTTTTTGTTTGTTTTCACCAAAAAGACTACAATGAGGTAGTGATGGTGTGATGGTTCTAGAGTAAGAATACCTGGGTTCAAAATTCTGGTTCCACTACGCATTAGCTCTGGGACCTCGGGCAAGTCACATAATCCCTCTATACCTCAGTTTTCTCATCTTAACCTCTACACCTGGACCAGCAGCATTACCATCACCTGGGAACTCTTAAAAACTGCAAATTCTTGGTTCCACCCCAGGCATACTGAATCAGAACATCAGGAGGTGGGGCTCGCCCTCCTGATAAACACTAAAGTTTGAGAAGCAGTGTCCTAAGCCCCTGTAATGCCTTCCATGGCTTCTACTAATCTCTTGTGATGGTGAGCGATTATAGTTAATCTATTTCTTGGCATTGTCTTTAAAAGTTGAAATCTTAAGCCTCCATTAAATGTGTCTGTTGCCAATGAGTAACTGAGGGATTATAGACATTTAAACAAAACTTCAATCAGGCTAAATTTTAGAGGACGCACAGAAGACCCTCCAGTAAGGGATGTACATTTTTAACAGTGGAGTTGCTCCCGGTGTCCAGCTTGTATGGTATTGAGCAATGAGATGAGACAGCCTGGGAGGGGATGGGCTGCACCTTGGCCCTTGTGCCCTAGCTCCAGGCGCAAAGACAAAATTCATTCCAGCAGGTCAAACACAGCATGGAAGTAATAATGGTAACAATACTAAAGAGTTTGACAGGGAAAAACAAAGATGGTCAGCATGGGAGGACCAAACATGGGAACAGAGGTATGGGGTTTCTCAACCAGAGGGCAGACCTTGGGGACCAAGGTTCTAGGGGAAGGCAATGTTCCGAGACTGAGGCGGGAGGACAGGCAGGGAGTCTATTTAAGAGACATCTGCCAGCAGATGTCCCTGGAACCAGTACTGACAAAAGCCTGGCAGGACCCAGTCCTATAGAGGGCAAATTATCAACAGTGAGGGTTGGATACCCAGGACAAGGAAGGTGACCACATGTCAGGAACAATGTGGGTATCCCCTTACTGGTCCTCATATAAGAGTCAAATAACAGTGGGGTCAACTTGATGCTGGGTCCCAGCATGGCACTAGGGGTCTTCTATCACCTTCTTATCCAAGGAGGGGGGGTGTTTGATCCTAGGGCTGGGGTCAGGCTGAGCCTATAACTGGGCCAAAGTGGATGGAGCTGTGTGGGAAGAGGTGGGCTATCAGCTGGGTCGTGCATAACCCAGAGAAGTGACTCTGATGGAGAAATTTTCCAGCCATCAAGGAACAAAAGGGTGGCAACATGGCCAACTGGTCAGACTCCTCCACAATCTATAGGAAACTGTGCTTTAAAAGGAAATAGACAAGTACAGATGTATATATAGACTTTTTAAACATTTAAACATTTTGAATAAGTAATGAATTCATAGTTCTAAATTCAAAGTGTAGAAGGGTCTACAGTGAAAAGTCTCCTTTACATCTTTGCCCCCCAGTCATCTAGTTTTCCTCTCCACAGCAATATTATTTGCTTTTTGTGTATATATATTTTTCCTTTATGTATGCATATTTTCTCTTTTGTGTTTGTGTATGTACATATAATGTTCTCCTTTTACCTAAATGGTAGCATACTATATTGTTCTGCTCCTTGCTTTTTTCCATTAACAATATATCTTGGATATATTTCTAAATCACTATGAAGAAGGCTTCTTCCTATTTTTTTCACAGTTGCATGGTATTCTATGGATGTACCATAATTTATGTAACTAGTCTCCCATTGATGGGTATTTAGGTTGTTTTTAATCTTTGCTGTTCAAAATAACCTTGTACATACATTATTTCACACATGTGTAAATATTTCTGTAGGAATTCTAGAACTATTCCATGAAATAGTTCCTACGCGCATAGGTCACCAGCTGAGGCAAAGTCAGGCTGACTATGCCTTCCATGAAGTTGTGGAAAGCTGCTAATTTATTTAGGGAGGCTCATTAAGCAAGTAATCTTCCTTATTTGGAATATTAGTTTTCTTCATTATTTGGAATGATATGAAACGTGAACCATAATCCCACTACAATAACCAAAATAAAGTTGCTGCTTTATAGTTTATGAAGTGTTTTCCCACACACCTTTTTTAAACCTTTCTCTGAACCTAAAATCTACGTTTAAAATGATATACTAAAATTTAAGAACTTTGCTTCAGAAATACTACAAAAGTCAAAAGAGAACTAGAGCAAGAAATCATTTGTCAAATTGATACCAGCCTGTTCCTCATGTCCGCAGGCCCAGTTCTGGACTTCAAAGTGGTTATTTTTCTCTCTAATAGTGTTTGGAACTCTGGATGGCTCTTGAATCCAAGCTCATGTATTAAAAATGAATGACAGCACCATATTATCATGGCTGATTCCTGCTTTAATCATTCCTGTAAAACCTTTTTGCATTCCAAGACAATGAAAAATGCAAAAAGCTGTTATAAACAGCTGAGTCAAGATCTAATTCTCCAGTGTGTTCATTCTTATTGAGTAAATTGTACATAACCCATTGGCAAAGGAGATTGAATAACACATTCTGGCAGAAATGAAAATTACTGACAAACAGCTACATGGTGCTAGAAGCAGAGGCACGACAAGAATCTTTCTATGGAATCTTTTACCCACCCATTTAGTTAGCGTAGGTCACGTGACCATCTTTGCAGCTTGTGGGAGAGGAATAGAATTTGCTGGTGCAGTACAGCAAGACTTGAAGAGGTTTATTTTTTCCTCTGCAAAGTCCATGGTCATGAGAATTGTGAAAAGCTTAACAGCAGGAGACAGTGCTATTCATTTGGAAAATAACCAAAGCCCACTTTTCACTAGTATATTGTCCACAGATGTTTCATAAAATGATGAATTGATAAATCAGTGGAATAATCCTAGCACTGCAAAAGATATATTTTTAAAGACCATTTTAATAAAAGATTTCCATTTCTGTATTTAATAATATTCGTTGTCTAGATAGCCTTCCATTTATAGCCTTTGCTGGTGTTGGCTTCATTTCTTCACTGTTTTTCCTCAGCAGCTGTGGATAAGGGCTCACCAATAACTTCCAATTAAGAACCATTCATCCACCTCACCAGTTCTAGAAGAAAATGTGGGTGAAATTCTCTAGAACCGTGCCTCTCAAATTTGAATGTGCAAATTTACTACCTAGGAAGATCTTGTTAAAATGCAGAGTCTGATTCAATAGATCTGGAAGGAGCCAGAGATTCTGCATTTCTAACAGAATACAGGTGGCACATTTGTTACTGATCTGGGGATCACACTTAAAAGTAGTAATGCTGCCTTACAATCTGAGAGAGGGAAAAACTTTTACAACTATGACTCAAAATACAAAAGCCATAAAGAAAAAATAGATAAATGTGGCTACATTAATATAACTGTTGTTGACATAAAAGACAAATCTATGGTCACCAAAGGGGATGGGGGGCCGGTGGGGAGAGATAAATTAGGAGTTTGGGATTAACATATACACACTACTATATATAAAATAGGGAAACAACAGGGACCTACTGTATAGCACAGGGAACTATACTTAGTATCTTGTAATAAGCTACAATGGAAAAGAATCTGAAAAAGAATACATATATATGTATAACTGAATCACTCTGCTGCACACTTGAAACAAACACAACATTGTAAATTAACAATACTTCAATTAAAAAAAATAACTGTTGCATGCAAAACCAAACAACCAACCCCAAAACACCTTAGATAGAATAAAAAGATAAATGACAAAATGGGAAAAAAATATTTGCAACTTGTAATACAGATAAAGCGTTACTATCCCTAATATATAATACGATAAGCTTTTTAAAATAGGGAAGAAAAAAACTTAATTCTAGAAAACAGGCTAAAGATATAAGCGATCAATTTACCTTGTTCTTGCTCATAATAGAAATGCAAATTAAAACTACATTGAGGTACCTTTTTTCTCCTACCAGGTGAGCAAAAATCCAAAAGTTTGGCAACATTTTCTGCTGGTATTCCCTCTTATAGGAATCTATCCCAAGAGTATACTATAAAAAGATGAAAGCACAAATATTTATTGCAACAGTAATTATAGTAGCAAGAGACTGGAAACAACACAGATGCCTATTGGGGGCCTAGCTGAATAAATTTTGATACATCTATACAATGAATACTATTTAAATGCAAGGGAAAACAAAGAATATCTCTATGTACTGCTATAAAGTATTCTCCAGGATTTAATATTAAGTAAAAAAATAAAAAGCAAAGTGGAAAAATAAAAGGACATAGTTTACCACAGTTTATCTAAGAAGGGGGAAGGAGGCAAATATGTATGTACCTATATTTTTAAAAGACAATATAATGATAGATCATAAAATAAATAAAATGTTTTAAAAGACAATGTGATGATAGGTCATAAAATAAATAAAATGGAAGGAGGAAGGAAATAGAGTAGAGAGACAGAACCTAGAGTTTTTTCTGAAGATACTTTGAATTAGAGATGTAACTTTAGAACCATGCCAATGTCTTACATAATTATAAAACAAAATTAAACTTAAAAATTTAAAAAGCAATATCTAAAAATCAAAAGCAACATGAAATAAATGGATCTGTGTACTGAGTTAATGGCTTAATCACATGGAGACAAATGATTTCAAGTGAACTTCAAAAGAGAGTAAATTTGACTCTAAGTTTCTAATGGGAATGGGATATACCCTAAGGATAAAAAAAGGAAATACATTACAAAAAAAAAAAATCTTAAACTGAGAGTAATAGATTGTTTTTCTGATAATATTACATATTTATGTATTATAGTTATTAGATATAATTTAATTTAAATATTTTATATTTACTTATATATAACTATATAAATTATTAAATTTAAATATATAAAAATATATTTAGTAGGATAAGGCTTATAATTAATTGTTGCAATATCATTAGGAACCAAGATTTTCAGCATAGAAGAGAAAAAGTATATAATCAAGGTCTTTATTTTTAAATTATTTTTTAAAAGATATTACATAGTTATTGAGTATATTCCCCACAGTGTATATTTCATACCTGTGTCTCATTTATTTTGCAACTGGAAGTTTGTACCTCTTAAAGTCCCTTGCCTATTTCTTTCTTTCCCCCACCCTCCTCCCCTCTGGCAACCACCTGTTCTCTGTATCCATAACTTTGTTTCTGTTATGTTTATTCACTTGTTTTGTTTTTCAGATTCCCCCATAAGTGAAATCAACCAATGTTTGTCTTTTCCTGTCTGACTTATTTCACTTAGCATAATACCCCCTAGGTCTATCCATGTTGTCACAAATGGCAAGATTTTGTTCTTTTTTATGGTGGAGTAATATTCAATTGTGTGTATATACCACATCTTCTTTATCCATTCATCTGTTGCTTCCTATCTTGGCTATTGTAAATAATGCTGCAATGAACATAGGGATACAGCATTTCTTTTTTAAAAAGTTTATTTATTTATTTATTTTTGGCTGCATTGGGTCTTCATTGCTGTGCACGGGCTTTCTCTAGTTGCAGTGAGCAGGGGCTACTCTTTGTTGTGGTGCGTGGGCTTCTCACTGCAGTGGCTTCTCTTGTTGCGGAGCACAGGCTCTAAGTGTGCGGGCTTCAGTAGTTGTGGCATGCAGGCTCAGTAGTTGTGGCTCATAGGCTCTAGAGTGCAGGTGCAGTAGTTGTGGCACACGGGCTTTGTTGCTCTGTGGTATGTGGGATCTTTCTGGACCAGGGCTTGAACCCATGTTCCCTGTATTGGCAGGCAGATTCTTAACCACTGCACCATCAGGGAAGTCCCTATATGTAGGTCTTTAATCCATTTTGAGTTTGTTTTTTGTATATGGTATGACGAAATGTTCTAATTTCATTCTTTTACATGTAGCTGACCAGTTTTCCCAGCAATACTTATTGAAGCAAGTGTCTTTTCTCTGTTGTATATTCTTGCCTCCTTTGTTCTATATTAATTGACCATAACTGTGTGGGTTTATTTCTGGGTTCTCTATTCTGTTCCAATGATCTATGTGTCTGTTTTTGTGTCAGTACCATACTGTTTTGATTACTGTAGCTTTGTAGTATAGTCTGAAGACAGGGAGTGTGATACAACCAGGTTTGTTCTTCTTTCTCAAGATTTTCTTGGCTATTCAGGGTCTTTGTGTTTCCATACAAATTTTAGAATTATTTGTTCTTGTTCTGTGAAAAATGCCATTGATATTTTTATAGGGATTTCATTGAATCTGTAGATTGCCTTGGGTAGTATGGTCATTTAAGCAATATTAGTTCTTCTAATCCATGAACACAGTATGTTTCCAACTGTTTGTGTCTTCTTCAATTTCTTTCATCAGTGTCTTAGAGTCTTCTGAGTACAGGTCGTTTACCAACTTAGTTAGATTTATTCCTAGGTATTTAGTTATTTTTGAAGCAATTTAAATGAGATTATTTTCTTAATTTCTCTTTCTGATAGTTCATTGTTAGTGTATGGAAATGATATAGATTTCTGTATATTAATTTTGTATCCTGCAACTTTACCAAATTCATTGATGAGCTCTAGTAGTATTTTGGTGGCATCATGAAGATTTTCTATGTGGAAATCACTGATGCAGCACAGAAAAAAGAACAAAGAATAAAAAGAAATGAGGACAGTTTAAGAGACTTTTATTACAACATCAAATGTACTAACATTCCCATTATTGGGATCTCAGAAGAAGAAAGGGGCAGAGAATATATTTGAAGACATAATAGCTGAAAACCTCCTTAACCTGGGAAAAGAAACAGACATCCAGGTCCAGGAAGCACAGAATCACAAACAGGATTAACCCAAAGAGGACCACACCAAGGCACATTGTCATTAAAGTGGCAAAAATTAAAGATAGAGAATACTAAAAGCAGCAAGGGAAAAGCAACATGTTAAGTGCAAGGGAACTCCCATAAGGCTATCAGCTGACTTTTCAGTGGAAACTCTTCAGGCCAGAAGGGAGTGGCACAATATATTTAAAGTGATGAAAGAGGAAAGCCTACAACCAAGAAGTCTCTACCCACCAAGGTTTTCCTTCGGGTTTGATGAAGAGATCAAAAGATTTACAGACAAGCAAAAGCTAAAAGAGTTCAGCACCACCAAACCAGCTCTATAAGACATGTTAAAGGGACTTCTCTAAATCCCTTTCTTTTCGAAAAAGAAAAGGCCACAACTAGAGATATGAAATTATGAAAGGAAAAATCTCATTGGTAAAGGCAAATATACAGTAAAGGTAGTAAATCAACCATGTATAAAACTGGTAGGAAGGTTAAAAGACAAAAATAAAATCTATATCCACAATAAGTAGTTAAGGGGTATATAAAACAAAAAGATGTAAAATATGATGTCCAAAACAGTAAATGTGGGGGAGGGTGAGAAATAATGCAGGGTTGTTAAAATGTGTTTGAATTTAAGAGATCAGCAGCTTAAATATATATAAATTGCAATATATAAACAAAAATGGAGAAGGAATGATAGGATTAGAACAGTGATTCTCGAAGTGTGAACCCCTGAGTTCTTTCAGGGGTCCATGAAGTCAAAATAATTTTCATAATACTACTAAGATGTTATTTACCTTTTTCACTAGGTTGACATCGCATTGATGGTGGAAAAGCTAAAACTGCTGGTGCCTTAGCATGAGTTAAGGCAGTGGTACTCACTGTACTAGTGGTCACTTTATTCTTTGCTGCCGTGTTCGCAGTAAAAAAAAAGAAATGCCAGTTTTACTTAAGAATGTCCCTGTTGAAGCAGTAAAAATGATTAATTTTCTTAAATCAACTCTTGAGTACATGTCTTTATAATATTCTGTGCGATGAAATGGGAACTATGCAGCAGGCACCGCTGCTGCACGCTGAAGTATGTTGGCTGTCTCAAGGAAACGCGATTGTGCAATTATTTGAGTGGAGAGCTGAACTAGCCACTTTTTTTTGGTGGAAAGCTGTTTTTACTGACAGGCAAACTATGGACAGAGGTATTTGGCAGACATTTTCTTGAAATTAAGATGTGAACCTTGTCAGTTCAAGGAAAACAACTTGACAGTATTTATTGCCAATGATAAAATTCAAGCTTTCAAGTGAAAATTGGAATTTTGGAAACTTGTATCCAGCACTGTGAGTTTAATATCTTCTCAATATTTAAAGACTTTTCTGATGGGATGGCTGGTAATATTAACAAATGTGATTTGGGGGGATATTGTGTAATGAAATGTGTCAACATTTCTAATATTTGCATAACTCAGAGAACCAGTATTTTTGAAATGACTAATGCATGATGTTACAAAATCATGCATGGGTAAGAATCCATTCAAAGTACAAGATAGATTTTTAACAAAACAGATTATAAAAAGTACATTGGTGTGGTTTCAGATTCCACATCACAATTAACCTTGAAGAAACTACTGCTTCTTTCTAAAAAGAATGTCCACAGTTATCTGTAGAGGCTATTAAAATGCTCTTCCCTTTCTAACTACGGATCTGTATGAAGCTGGATGTTCTTCACATGCTTCAACCAAAGCAACATATTACAACAGATTGAATATAGAAGATGTGAGAATCCAGCTATCTTTTAGTAAGCCAGACATTAAAGCGATTTGCACAAGTGTACAGTGCCACTTTTCTCACTAATTGTCTTTGTTTTGGAAAATATGGTTATTTTTCATAAAATACGTTATTTATGCTATGCTTATTGCTGTTATATTTAAATGAACTGATACATACATTCTAAAATTTCTCAGTTTTAATATTGCCTATGGTAAATATCAATAGCTATAACCTACATAATCAAAAGCTCTTTGGGATCCTCAATAACTATTAAGAATTCTGAGTCTAAAATTTGAGAACTTTAAAAAAAAATTTTTATTGGAGTATAGTTGATTTACAATGTTGTGTTAGTTTCAGGTGTACAGCAAAGTGAATCAGTTATACATGTACATATATCCACTCTTTTTTAGATTCTATTCCCATATAGGTCATTACAGAGCATTGATTTCCCTGTGCTGTATAGTAGGTTCTTATTACTTATTTATTTTATATATAGTAGTGTGTTTATGTCAATCCCTAACTCCCAATTTATCCCACCCCCCCCCCAAAATTTGAGAACTTTTGAATATCATTGTTTTCCAAATAGTTAATAAAGTAATGGATCTGGTCATTGATCATCAATGGCCACCATATCACAAAAAAGGATATATTATGTACTTCCTGATGGAGACTTACAGCATCACCTATGAAGTATTCTTTCCAAAAAATCAAACCTGTCTCTGATAAAGCTTCTAGATTCCACCACCAGTTTATATAAAATACAGGGGCAAGATGAACCTGTTAAGGACACTCTGGGGATACAATAAGCAAAACCCAGCATAACAGTTCATTCCATAGGAGAAATGACTCCATTTCTTCAATGAATAAATTGCAAGGAAAAGAAAAAGAGGGAGGAGCAACCCATGGACTTCTGTTCCTATTGTTTGGAATGCTTTACCCTGCTTTTTCATTTGATGAACTCTTATTCATTGTTCTATTTATTTACTTATTTACTTATTTTTGGCTGCGTTGGGTCTTCATTGCTGCACGTGGGCTTTCTCTAGTTGCGGCGAGAGGGGGTCTACTCTTTGTTGCAGTGCGCGGGTTTTTTGCGGTGGCTTCTCTTGTTGCAGAGCACGGGCTCTGGGCGCGTGGGCTTCAGTAGTCGTGGCACAGGGGCTCAGTAGTTGTGGCTCTCGGGCTCTAGAGCGCAGGCTCAGTAGTTGTGGCGCACCGGCTTAGTTGCTCCGCGGCATGTGGGATCTTCCTGGACAGAGTTCGATCCCGTGTTCCCTGCGTTGGCAGATGGATTCTTAACCACTGCGCCACCAGGGAAGTCCCTTATTCATTGTTCTTTAAAAATTTTTTTTCTTCAGGTTTTATTGAGATATAATTGACACACAGCACTGTATAAGTTTAAGGTGTATAGCTAAATGATTTGACTTACGTACATCATAGAATGCTTACCACAATGAGTGTAGTGAACATCCATCCTTTCAAATAGATACAAAATTAAAGCGATAGAAAAAAATTTTTTTCTTGTAATGAGAATTCTTAGGATTTCCTCTCTTAACAACTTTCACATATAACATACAGCAGTGTTAATTATATTTATCATGTTGTGCATTACATCCCTGGTGCTTATTTATCTTGTACCTGGAAGTTTGTGCCTTTTGACTGCCTTCATCCAATTCCCCCTCCCCCCAGCCCCTGTCTCTGGTAACCACAAATCCTATCTCTTTTTCTATGAGTTTGTTTGTCTGTGTTTGTAGGATAATTGACCTTCAACACTATGTTAGTTCCTGTTACACAACATAGTGATCTGGTATTTCTATACATTTCAAAATGGTCACCACGATAAGTCTAGTTACAATATGAGTTTTACTCATTTTTCAAGTCAAAGTTACCTCCTCCGTGAAGCCTTTCCTGCCTTCCCAGATAGAACCCATTACTTCTTCTTTTGTACTCCAATGGCATTTTGTACAAAGCTCCAGTTTACTGCTCACCATACTTTATTATAGTGTCTGCTTATAAGTTTAATCTCTCCTTGAGTGCCAGCACCATCTTCTCTATGCTTACATAGAGAAGGTGTAGAGAAGGCTCAACACCATAACTTTGGTTCATAGTAGATAGTCAACAGATGTTTGTTAAATGAATGAATGGGATGGTGGTTGGGTCCATGCTCAAAGTCCATGAATTCATTCCTTTTCTAATGAATTCTACTACTGCTATGGACTGAATTGTATGCCCCCCAAATTCATATGTTGAAGCCCTAACCCCCAATGTGATGGTATTTGGAGATGGAGCCTTTGGGAGGTCATTAGGATTAGATGGGGTCATGAGGGTGGGGCCCTCATGATGGGATTGGTGCCCTTATAAGAGCAGAGGTGAAATCTTTCTCTCTCTCTGTCACTCCTTTTTTTTTTTTTTTTTAGAAGATGTTGCGGGTAGGAGTTTATTAACTTATTTATTTATTTTTGCCGTGTTGGGTCTTCGTTTCTGTGCCAGGGCTTTCTCTAGTTGTGGCAAGCGGGGGCCACTCTTCATCGCAGTGCACAGGCCTCTCACTATTGCAGCCTCTCTTGTTGTGGAGCACAGGCTCCGTAGTTGTGGCTCACGAGCCTAGTTGCTCCGTGGCATGTGGGATCCTCCCAGACCAGGGCTCGAACCCGTGTCCCCTGCATTAGCAGGCAGATTCTCAACCACTGCGCCACCAGGGAAGCCCTCTCTGTCACTCTTGCTCTCCGTCTCTGCCATGTGAGGACACAGTGAGAAAGCAGTCACCTGCAAGCCAGGGAGAGAGCTCTTACCAGAACCTGACCATATTGGCACCTTGATCTCAGACTTCCAGTTTCCAGAACTGTGAGAAAATAAATGTCTGTTGTTTAAGCTACTCAGTCTATGGTATTTTGTTATGGCAGCCCGAGTTGACTAATACATCTACCTTTGCTCCTCCTACATCTTCAGGTTCTTCACCATTTGCCTTTATCCAGGAAACCAGACTTGACACAAGGTCCTAAGGGTTCAATCAGGACTAATCTTGACAGAAGGCAAGTTTAACAATAAGCACAAATAGTTACCGAGTGCCTAGTCTATGGCAGCCGCTTCTCTGGGTGTAGGATGGTAGCAGGGTTAAGAAATCTGTGGCCTGCTGTTTTGAGCTTATAGCCTACTTGGGAGAGGGCCAATGATCAAGTGAATCCGTAAAAATAATTCCAGCTATGGTAAGTGTTGCGAAGAAAATAAACAGAACATTGTGATGTGGAATCAGAGTGTACGGAGTGGAGGTGGGGTGGGAGGGTGGGGGGGAGTGGAGGGTACTCTGACTAGGGTGGTAAGGGAAGAGGTGATATATAAGTTGAGATATAAGGGAGCTAGCTGTGTATGAAATAGGGGGAAAACTTGACTTATAGGCTTGGGAGACAGTAAGTGTAAAGGACCTGAAGCAGGGAAGAGCTTGGTGTGTTTTAATTGTTGGAAGGTGAAGGGGAGCAGAATTTGTCACCTCAAAACATGCCTCTTTGGCATAAGAGTTATTTTGACTTGGTTATTTTTAAGAAACAACAGGCAAAGGAAAAGCTGTGTAAATCTACTAGAAGTTACCCTTTTGTAAGAGACATTTACATTTATGAGGGAAATCTCCATTTGTAAGGGTGTCTCCCTCTCTGTACCAGGGAGAGGAGAATAACTAAACCTCTAGAAACTCTTAACAATGGAGATGGCAGTGATATGTCAGCATAACAACCATACCTCTGCTTTTCCTGACAACCTCCCATAAGTGGCCCCACCGCCCGCCCCCAGCATCTTCCTTTGTCTTTAGCTGGAGATGGGATTTAAGGTGATGGCTTGGGCCATTTTGGGGAGTAACCCAGTTTTCCTGAGTCTCTCTCATGTATACAAGAGGTATGCATGTTATTAAAGTTCATTTTTCTCCGGTCAATCTGTTTTTTTATTACGGGGGGTAGGGGGTGTCTTGTCCAAGAACCTAGAAGGGTAGAGGGAAAATTGTTTCCTCCCCTACAGAAGCTAAGATGACTGGAGAGTAGTGAGAGCAGGTGAAAGGAATGTGAGATGAAAGCAGAGGGGTGCAGAAGCTCTCAGTGCCCTGCACTCTGGGGCACGCTGGGGTAAGGGCTTTAGATCTCACTCATAGAGCAATGGGAACTCTTCCAAGGGCTTCAAGCCAGTAAATGACATGGCCTGACTGTAGGGTGGGCAAGAGCGGAGCCCTAGTCTCCGTAGACCCGGTAGTGTTACTGAACCAGGATCATTTTGCCCAGGTTTGCAGCGAAGAGAGGGTTTATTCTCAAGGCAGCCAAGCGAGGAGACGGGAGAACAAGGAACAAGGGCCTCAGGGTATTTATGGGATAAAGAATAAAGCAGCAGGGCATGGCTGAGGTGTGGGGAAAGGTGATTGGAAAAAGTTGCTGTAATCTTAGTTCTGCGCCTGTGTAACTAAGCTACAGGCCTCTGCTTGTTCAAAAATGGAGGCTCTTAACATGATCTGGGGGTGGAGTTTTCAGCCCTCTGCTGTCAAAAGGTCACTGAGCCGGACATTTCTGTTGGAGGGTCTCAGTGGTCCTAATAAAGTCTTTTTTTATTTTTAACAGGAAGAAAATCCAGCAAACATTTAATAATAGATACATGGGAGGGACTCAGGAAAACTAACTCTGGCCCTGTTCAGTCTTAACGAGCCCTGCTCAAACTAGACACAGCTGATTCCAAGTTCCTGGAAAACAACTCTGGCGAACACCTTATTGTTTAGCCTACTTGCTACTTGGAGGATTTGCAAGTCTTAAAACGACCTTAATTAGTGAAGGCAGGTGAAATGAATTTGACTAATGATTACCCAGGGGTTTCATTAGGAGGCTTTATAGGAGTCCAGGCAGGAGATGATGGCGGCAGCAAGGAGAGAGAAGGCGAGCTGCTGGACAGTTATTTGGAGGGTCAACAGAACTTGCTGTATGGGAGCGTGGTCTCCACCTACTGTAGTGCTGCTGCATCCTTGCAGCCCAGGCCTCCTAACCTGGGATCCGTGTGTCCCAGGAGATCCATGAATGCACTTCAGGAGTCCACAGCCCCTCTGAAAATGTACGAACGACTGTGTGAGCATTTTCTCGGCGGAGGTGGTGGCCCATGGTTTTCATCAGGTTCTCAAAGGTCATAGAAACACCGACAAACGTTAAAGGCAAGTGAAGCTGGGTGAGGGGCACCTCGGGGTTTTTCATGCTCTTTATTTTTGCGTTTGCTTGGAAATTTTCATAATAAACTGTTCAAAATATTGGTGGGCCAACTGTGCAGTAAAAGCAAAGAATGATTGTTGTGGCAGACCTCTTGAAAGCCACGTTGCTACCTTTTGTGCCTCGGTCGGTCTGTTGTCACTTAAGATCCTGAGGTGTTCTTGCCAGATTGGTACAGCACCTGCCCTCCCCTACGTGGCTTTAGTGGCCACTGTGTTTCTTCTCCAAGTGGACCGCCCTCCACTGAGTTTCATGTTCTGAATTTCACAAATACAGAGCATATTAAGGTCACTTGAAACAAAGAGCACAGGTGCTGGGGTCTGAGGGTCCTGCCTTGGAAACTCAGCTTCCTCAGTAACTGTGTGACCTTGCGAAACAACCTGAACTCTGAGCCTCGAATTCTTCTGTGTAAAAGAGGATTTGTATTTTCTCATCAGGTGACTGGTGTTTCAATAAGAAGATGTGTGTAAAACACATATCCCAGCCCTGCGGAAATAAACATGAGCCTGGCACTGCTCCCCTTTTCAAGTTGTGGGAAAATCAACACAAAATTGGCGAGCACGGTTTTCGCTTCCATCATCCAACTGGTTGAGGTAGGATTTTATTTTTTATTTTATCTTTAAAAAATTACTATTGAAATGTAGTCGATTTACAATGTTGTGTTATCTTCAAGTGTATAGCAAAGTGATTCAGTTATATATACATCTATTCTTTTTCCGATTCTTTTCCATTATAGGTTATTATAAGATATTGAGTAGAGTTCCCTGTGCTCTACAGTAGGTGCTTGTTGGTTATCTGTTTTATATATAGTAGTGTGTATATTTTAATCCCAAACTTTTAATTTGTCCCTCCCCCACCTGTCCCCTTTAGTAAGCATAAGTTTGTTTTCCATGTCTGTGAGTCAAAGTAGGATTTTAATGTCAGCTTAATGAGAGGATTGTGGAAAGCCATTTGTTACATTGAATCTCTCTCACCTCCAACTGGCAATGAGCTCTGCCATGGTCAAGCAGCTCTGTCGAGTTGGGCTGACCCCCCGAATCCCCTGACTCTGCTGAAATAACCGTGGGGTGTCTTTGAGATATAGTTATCTCACTTATTCAGTTCTGCTTTTGACGAAATCAGAGGTGTTCGCCTCCTGGCCCCGTGGGCAGCTTGCAGAGTCCGCACCTTGGCTGGCCTCCCCACCTCCGCCCTCTTCCCTCTGGTGACATCACACGCTACTCCTAGGGAATCCCCCTGCCTCTTCTCTGCTGCTCCAGACAGGTCAGCCTCCGGTACCTGGTTCTTCCCTTGTTCTCCGCTTGGCTTCTCTTTCCTCTCCTGCAGCTGCTCCCCCACCAAAGCCAAAAGATTAAATAAATAAAATTAAAAAACCCGGAAACATTTCTCTCCACTATGCAAGTGAGATCAGGGTTTCTACAGTCTCCTCTCTCTCTCGCTCTCTCTCATTTTTAATAAATTTATTTATTTATTTATGGCTGCGTTGGGTCTGTTGCTGCGCACGGGCTTTTCTCTAGTTGCGGCGAGCGGGGGCTACTTTTCGTTGTGGTGCGTGGACTTCTCATTGCGGTGGCTTCTCTTGTTGCGGAGCACGGGCTCTAGGCGCACGGGTTTCAGTAGTTGCGGCTCGCGGGCTCTAGAACACAGGCTTAGTAGTTGTGGCGCTCGGGCTTAGTTGCTCTGCGGCATGTGGGATCTTCCCAGACCAGGGCTCAAACCCGTGTCCCCTGCATTGGCAGGCAGATTCTTAACCACTGTGCCACCAGGGCAGCCCACCACATTGGATTTTGATTTGGGTCAAGTCAGATGGGAAGTCATTAGAAAGCTTTAAATTGGAGCATGACTCTTGCTGGCTTAAATATTGAAGGGATATTAATGCAGAATAAATTATAGATGAGCAAGAGTGGAAACAGATCATGTATGATCTGTTGCAGTGGTCCATAAAGGAAGGAGGCTATCAGGAGACTGGGATCAGGGCAGGTTAGTGGTGGAGGTGAGAGGTAGTCAGAGCCAGCATACACTTTGAAGAAGGAGCTGACAGGATTTACTACCAGGTCAAATGTGAGGTGTTGATAGAAATACAAGGGTCAAGGGTGACTCCAGAGTTTTGGCCCGAGCAAGTGGATACATGGAGCTGCCATTTCCTGAGTTGGGACTACCAGGTGAGGAACAAGTTTGGAAGTAATGCAAAATTGAGCTTTGCAAAGATTAAGTTTGAGATGCATATTAACCATCCAATGAGTTGGGCACATGGGTCTGGAGGTCAGGGCAGAAGACATAAATTTGAGCGTCATTAGTGTAGAGATGGTACTTAAAGCCTTTAGAGTGGATGAGATCACCTAGGAGTATAAAGGTAGAAAGATAGGAAATAGGTCTAAAGTCTGGGTCCTGGGACACCTCAATGTTTAGAAGTCAGGAAGAGGACAGTGAACCAGTTATGGGGATGAGGAGTGACCACTGAGGATGGAAGAAGGCCAGGAGAATGTAGTGTGCTGGAAGCCAAATGAAGGAAATGTCTTGAGGAGGAAGTGGTTGCCTATGGTGTGGGAGGAATTCAATAATAAAGTAAAAAGCACTGGAAATTTTTAGGGCTACTGGAGTGAGGAGGTGAGGAGTTTAGGTACAGAGAAAGAGAAGACATGAAGTCAATGGAGACAGCTGAAGGTCCCAGGAACATGGCAGGACATCAAGGTCCACGAAGGAACATCATCAATGAGAAGTCCCCATGTGGTGGAGAATGGCCAGCACCTTCCTAGGGACAGTAATATCTGGTGTAAATTTGAAGTTACTTCCTGCTGTGGTGTGATTGGCTTTCCTTTCCTCTAAACATCAGTATAAGTCCGCTCTACGTGGCTGCCACACATTAGTGGCACTTTGCACAGATGAAGGAACAGAGACAGTCATGTTGAAAGGCTGCAGCTGGCCAAGAAGATGAAATGCTTAGAGAGATAAACAGGAAAACAGAGTGAGAGGTGACCAGGAGAAATGGAACCTCCCTGAGGCCCCTTGGAGACCTTGGGGGGAGGCGCTGGACTTCCCTTGGTTTGTGGGATGGAGTCATTAGCATTCTACTTAGATATTAAAGGAAAAGATGAACTGTGCATGCTGGAGGACGTGGGGTCACCTGAGTAGCAAATATAAACTGAAAAGCGTGTAAGGGTATATGTGCGGGCATGTCCTTAGCAGCATTTTTTTGTACTAACGAAGATTGGGAGACAGCTTGGATGTCTGACAGTGAGAGACTGACTAAGTGGATTAATAATGCTTCTTTTTAATGCAGCCGTTAGAAATGATGACAAGGGCACATATTTGTTGAATGAGAGAAGCAGGTTTCAAAATAGCATGTTTAGTGGGATCCTAGTTTTGTAGGTAATATGTGCATATCTATGTGTGTGCAAGGAGAAACGTTAAAACCATATTAATGGGTTTCCCTGGTGGCACAGTGGTTAAGAATCTGCCTGTCAGTGCAGGGGACACGGGTTTGTGCCCTGGTCTGGGAAGATCCCACATGCCGCGGAGCGGCTGGGCCCGTGAGCCATGGCCGCTGAGCCTGCGCGTCTGGAGCCTGTGCTCCGCAACGGGAGAGGCCACAACAGTGAGAGGCCCGCGTACCGCAAAAAACAAAACAAAATAAAAACCATATTAACCAATATATTTGAAATGGTCCCTGAGTGGTGGAATTATGGGTGACTTTTTTTCTCCTTTGTACTTTTCTGTATTTTCTAAGATTTTTTTTACAGTGAATATTACTTTTATGATTAGAGAAAGTAATAAACGTTTAAGGAAGAATTCATTGATTTATGACTTAGCTATTCATGAGCACTCTCCCTACTTTTCTTGATTATACATTAGTTAACAGCAAAGAGATTTAAAAAGCTTCTAGGGGGCTTCCCCGGTGGCGCAGTGGTTAAGAATCCATCTGCCAATGCAGGGGACACGGGTTCAAGCTGTGGTCTGGGAAGATCCCACATGCCACGGAGCAACTAAGCCCATGTGCCACAACTCCTGAGCCTGCGTGATACAACTACTGAAGCCCACATACCTAGAGCCCGCGCTCCACAAGAGAAAACACTGCAATGAGAAGTCCGCGCACTGCAACTAGAGAAAGCCCACGCGCAGCAACGAAGACCCAATGCAGCCAAAAAACCCCAAAAATAAATAAAATAAATTAAAAGCTTCTAGGTTCAAAATTTACCTGTGGATAATACAGACATGTGTAACTGAGATGATTCTGGGACAGTTGGATGTGTTCCGAGCTCTTGTGGTAGATCTGTTCTAGGAGAAAAACTGATTGCCAGGGCAGAGATATTAGTCTCCAGGTTGCCATTTACTATTCTCTGGTCTCGATCTAAGATCAAAAGACTGTAGGAGACTTGCTGGCTTCACTATGGAGCTTGGAGAAGGCAGATGCACAGTCGTCTTGATGGTAGATGGCACGCTTCAGAGATGGATTTTCCTGCTTCCTTCATCTCCTCACAGAGCCCAGCTGGACAGCTGTTTCCCTTTAGGTGCATATCATCAATCCTGATGTTTGTGCAAAGCAATCCTGACAAGCTGGTACAGCATGGTTCATTGCTCCAGGTGTACACAACGAAATCATCAATCATTAACATATAAAACCTACGTTCCCAGGTGCTGGGCAATGCTTGATCATGGTTCTAGGTTCCCTTGGAGACATGCAAGGAGTGAGCAACCAGACATACTGTGTTAATCCTTTTATTTAAAAATTTATTTATTTTTGGCTACGTTGGGTCTTCGTTGCTATGTGTAGGCTTCCTCTAGTTGTGGCGAGCAGGGGCTACTCTTCCTTGTGGTGCACGGGCTTCTCATTGCAGTGGCTTTTCTTGTTGTGGAGCATGGGCTCTAGGCATGCTGGCTTCAGTAGTTGTGGCACAGGGGCTCAGTAGTTGTGGCTTGTGGGCTCTAGAGTGCAGGCTCAGTAGTTGTGGTGCATGGGCTTAGTTGCTCCCCAGCATGTGGAATCTTCTGGACCAGGACTCAAACCTGTGTCCCCTGCATTGGCAGGCAGATTCTTAACCACTGAGCCACCAGGGAAGTCCCTGTGTTACTCTTTCCTACCCTATTTTCCAGGTTTGCACCAGAGAAGGGCAGCAACTTAGTCTCTTAGATTCCCAAGTTCAGTACTCCCAGGGAAAGGCTCTGATTCATCCATCTTGTGTTGGGTGCTCACTTCTGGGCCAATCAAGTGATAGTATGTGTGCATGTGCGAATCTCTGAGGAGTTGAAATGAAAGCTGCCTGTTGGAGGTTGGCTCCAGGGAGCTGATTCTGAGATGGAGTTTAGTGTGTAGGATGTTAATTAAGAAGTGCTCTTGGCAATTAGGCAAGCAAAAGAAATAAAAGGTATCCAAAACAAAAAGGAAGATATAAAGTTGTCTTTGTGTGCAGATGATATTATCTTATATATAGAAAATCCTAAAGACTCCACAAAAAAACTGCTGGCACTAATCAACAGATTCAGGAAAGTTGCAGGATACAAAGTTGACACACAGAAAACAGTTGGGTATTTATATACTAACAACAAAACATCTGAAAATGGAAAAAAAAAATCCTGTTCATAATAGCATCAAAAACTGTAAAATACTTAGGAATAAATTTAACCAAGGGGTTGAAATATCTGTATACTGAAATCTATAAGACTTTGATGAAAGAAATTGAAGAAGACACAAATAAATAGAAAGATTCTGTGCTCATGGATTGGAAGAATTAATATTGTTAAAATGTCCATACTACCCAAAGCAATCTATAGATTCAGAGCAATCTCTATCAAAATTCCAATGGCATTTTTCACAGAAATAGAAAAAACAATCCTGGGACTTCCCTGGCAGTCCAGTGGTGAAGACTGTATGCTTTCAATGCAGGGGGTGTGGGTTTGATTCCTGGTGGGGGAACTAAGATCACACATGCCGTGTGGCATGGCCAAAAAAAAAAAAAAAAAAAAATCCTAAAATTTGTATGAAAGACGGAGCCACAAAAGATCCCCAATAGCCAAAGCAATTCTGAGAGAGAAGAACAAAGTTGGAGGTATCGTATTCCCTGATTTCAAACTATACTATAAAGCTATAGTAATCAAAGCAGTATCGTACTGCTGTAAAAATAGACACATAGACCAATGCAACAGAATTGAGAGCCTGGAAATAAACTCACACATGTATGGTCAACTAATACTTGGCAAGGGAGCCAAGAGTACTCTATGGGGAAAGAATAGTTTTTCAACAAATGGTATTGGGAAAACTGGATAACCACATGTAGGAGAATGAAATTGGATCCCCGTCTTACACCACTAACAAAAATTAACTCAAAATGGACTAAAGACTTAAACATAAGACCTAAAACTGTAAAACTCCTGGAGGAAAACGTAGGGAAAAAGCTCCTTGACATTGGTCTTGGCAGTGATTTCCTGGATATGATACCAAAAGCTCAAGCAACAAAATAAAAAGTAAACAAGTGGGACTACAGCAAGCTAAAAAGCTTCTACACAGCCAAGAAACAATCAACAAAAGGAAAAGGCAACCTACGGAATGGAAGAAAATATTTGCAAATCATAGATCTGATAGGGGTTAATATCAAAAATATATAAAGAACTCACACAACGCAGTAGCAAAAACCAAAGAAGTCCAATTAAAAAATGGGCAAAGGACCTGAATAGACATTTTTTGAAAGAAGACATAAAAAAGGCCAACAGACATATGAAAAGGTGCTTGACATCATTAATTATCAGGGAAATGTAAATCAAAATCACAGTGAGATAACCCCCTCATACCCATTAGAATGGCTTTTATCAAGAAAACAAGAGATAATGGACACTTAGGTTGTTTCCATCTCCTGGCTATTGTAAATAGAGCTGCAGTGAACATTTTGGCAGATAAGAGTTGGTGGGAATGTAAATTGGTATAGCCATTTTGAAAAGCAGTATGGAGGTTCTTCAAAAAACTAAAAATAGAACTACCATATGAACCAGCAATCCTACTTCTGCATATATCCCCTAAGGAGATGAAATCCATATCTCAAAAAGATATCTGCACTCCTATGTTCATTGCAGTGTTATTCACATTAGCCAAGATATGGAAACAACCGAAGTATCCCTTAATGGATGAATGGATAAAGATGTGATACACGCACATATTCTTCAGCCATGAGAAAGAAGGAAATCCTGTCATTTGTGAAACTTGGATTAACCTTGAGGGCATTATGCTAAGTGAAATAAGTCAGACAGAGAAAGACAAATACTGTGTGATATCACTTATCTGTGGAATCTAAGAAAGCTGAAGAGACGCAAGAGGGAAGAGATGTGGGGACATATGTATATGTATAACTGATTCACTTTGTTATAAAGCAGAAACTAACACACCATTGTAAAGCAATTATACTCCAATAAAGACGTTTAAAAAAAAAAAAAAGCTGAACTCAGAGAGACAGAGAGTAGAATGGTGGTTACCAGGGGCTGGGGATGGGAGAAATGGGGAGGTGTTAGTCAAAGGGTATAAACTTCCAGTTATAAGATTAACAAGTTCTGGGGATCTAATGTATAGCATGATGATTAGAGCTAATAATACTGTATTATATATTTGAATGTTGCTAGGAGAGTAGATCTTAAATGTTTTCACCACAACAAAGAAGTAGTAATTATGTGATAGATTGGAGGTGTTGGCTAATGCTAAAATGCTAAAATATGCATTTTTCAATATTCAAATATATCAAGTCAACATATTGTACACCTTCAATTACACAATGTTATATGTCAGTTATATCTCAGTAAAGCTGGGAAAAGTGCTCTTGAAATCAACACTTGTGGAGGGGAGGGGAAGAAAGCAGGACTGGGAAGAGGGAGAAGTTAAGCTTTGATGCAAGCCTGGTGACAGACTTGGCTGACCCTACAGGGAGTGCTGGAGTTAGAATAGCCCTGCAAAGTTGTCCAGAGCTGGGTGGATATGGCCAGATCTTTATACCCCTGCATTGATCAGTCATTGGATGTGGGCTGCCCTGGTGGTTCTCTGCAGCTGAGGCAGACCCTGGAGGGCTGATATATAAGGGCTGTCTGCTGACCATACTCTTGAAGTTGGACAAGAAGAAGAAAGATCTAGGTGGTGCATCACAGTATCCACCACGATGCCCACTTGGAGGGATAAATAAAAATAAAGTTCTAGGGCATTTGGAACATAATACCATATTGTACTCTAGAAAGGTGGTTATTGATTATATTCAATTTCAACCCAGAATAAAGAGCTCTTACAACTCAATTTTTTTAATAAGTTTATTTATTTACTTATTTATTTTTAGCTGCGTTGGGTCTTTGTTGCTGCGCGAGGGCTTGTCTAGTTGCGGTGAGCGGGGGCTACTCTTTGCTGTGGTGTGCGGGCTTCTCATTGTGGCGGCTTCTCTTGTGGAGCACAGGCTCTAGGTGCGTGGGCTTCAGTAGTTGTGGCATGTGGGCTTAGTTGCTCCACAGCATGTGGGATCTTCCTGGACCAGGGCTCGAACCCATGTCCCCTGCATTGGCAGGCGGATTCTTAACCACTGCACCACCAGGGAAGCCCACAACTCAGTTTTAAAAAGATGAACAACCCAATTAAAAACGAGCAAAGGATTTGAATAGATATTTCACCAAAGACAATGTACAAATGGCTAATTAAGCACATGAAAAGATGCTTAACATCATTGTTATGACGGAAATGCGAATCAAAACCATGAGATACAATTTCACGCCCACTAGGATGGCTAGAATAAAAATGACAGATGGTAACAAATGCTGGCAAGAATGTGGTGGAGAAATAGGAACCCTACTGTGGGTAGGTAAGAAAAAATGGTACAATAACTTTGGAAAATTGTTTGGTAGTTTCTTAAAAAGTTAAATATAAATTTACCATATGACCCAGCCATTCCACTCTTAGGTATCTACACAAGAGAAATGAAAGCTTATGTCCACACAAAGACTTGCATGTAGATATTCACAGCAGTATTATTCATAATAGCTCGAAGGTGGAAACAACCCAAACGTCCATCCACTGATGAATAGATAAACAAAATGTGGTATATCCATACAGTAGAATATTATTCTGCTATAAAAAATAATGAAGTATCGATGCATGCTATAACATGCGTGAACCTTGACAGCGTCATGCTAAGTGAAAGAAGCCGGACTCAAAAGAACATATATTGTGTAATTCCATTTATATGAAAAGTCCAGAAAAGGGAAATCTGTAGAGGCAGTGGTTGCCTGGGGCTGGGATGATACAAATATTCTAAAACGGTAGGTGGATGGCTGCACAACTCAGTAAATTTACTACAGATCACTGCATTGCACATTTAAAAATAGGGTGAACTTTATGGTAGTAAGTTATGACTCAATAAAGTTATTTAAAAAATTTCAACTGGATCTAGAATACTTAATAAAATCCAATAAAACTACAATCAAAGGGAAATCTAAAATTAATTTAAAAGATAGGTAATTCAACCAAGTTCTACTTATTTTTTATATATACATGTAACATCTTTATTGGAGTATAATTGCTTTACAATGTTGTGTTAGTTTCTGCCGTACAACAAAGTGAATCAGCTATATGTATACATATATCCCCATATCCCCTCCCTCTTGCGTCTCCCTCCCTCCCACCCTCCCTATCCCACCCCTCTAGGTGGTCACAGAGCACCGAGCTGATCTCCCTGTGCTATGTGGCCGCTTCCCACTAGCCATCCATTTTACATTCAACCAAGGTCTACTTTTAAAACATGTTAGACATTTCATACTCTAACTCAGAACGCTTTCTGAGCACAGGAGAGGTACACACAGTAGATAATTTTCTTTTAGGGCAATGAAGTAGGATCTAAAATTAATCAGTGTCAGTAGATAAAAATGGTGCTGAATTTAAAAATTCAGTAGGTAATATGCAGAAATGTTTGCTTTCATTAGCCATTTAATAATTCTTATGTGAAGAATTAATTTCCTGTTACCAACACAAAATTAATACAGTGCATCATTATACGGAGTGAGAACAGCTATGTGAATCCAGTCATTCTCAGATTTGTGAGCAAAATATTTTATTGGTTTTAGGTCACCATTTTTGGGTGGTTTGTTACACATCAATTGATAACCTGAACATGCCCCCAGCTCCTCAACCAGAGGAGCCCCCAGGGAGAGTCATCTTCTCTCTCCCAATCGCTTCATTTCTCTCAGTGGCTTCACCATCCTCCTGGATGCCTAGGTTTAAAACTACAGAGTCATTCTCTGCATACTTTCCCTCATCCCCAGGACCGGTCACTTGCCAAGTCTTGTCAGTTCCGTATTGCTTGCCTCTGTTTCTTCCTTTCAGGCTCACTGTCATTATCCTGTTTTCCCTCTTGCCTAAATGGTCACAGTAGTCTCCTAAATTCTCTCTCTGCCTCTAGGCTCTCTCATTCCAGTCCTGTGGCCTCTAAACCTTTAGAAGTTCCCACAGCCTAATCTCTAGCATTCAAGGTCTTACTGACCTCCAGGCTCACTATCATTATCCTGTTTTCCCTCTTGCCTAGATGGTCACAGTAGTCTCCTAAGTTCTCTCTCTGCCTCTAGGCTCTCATTCCAGTCCTCTGGCCTCTAAACCTTTAGAAGTTCCCACAGCCTAAACTCTGGCAGTCAAGGTCTTTCCTCAGCTGGCCCATACCTTCCTGTGATGGTTCACTGTACATGTCAACTTGGCTGGTCCATGGGGTGCCAAGATCTTTGGTCAAACTATCCTGAGTGTTTCTGTAAGGATGTTTTTGGATAAGGTTAACATTTAAATTGGTAGACTTTGAGTAAAGCAGATTGCCCTCTCTAATTTGGTGGGCCTCATCTAATCACTAGAAGGCATGAATAGAACAACAAAACCAGCCTCCCCCAAGCAACAGGATTCTCTAGTAGACTGCTTTCAGACTTCACCTGCAACATTGGTCTTCCTGGCTCTACAGTAGCTGGTCTTGAGACTAGAACTGCACTACCAGCTCTCCTGGGTCTCTAGCCTACTGGCCTTTGGACTTGAACTGCAGCATCAGCTCTCCTGGGTCTCCAGCCTGCCAGCCCACCCTGTAGATTTTGGACTTGCCAGCCTCCATAATCATGTGAGCCAACTCCTTGTACCAAATCTCTTTCAATACATATACATATCCTATTGGTTCTGTTTCTCAGGAGAACCCTGGTTAATACACTTCCTAACCTTGTGTCCTTCTAAGCCCCTTTGTGCACCTGACCTCCATTCAAACTGAACTGCCCACTGCTCCCTGTGTTTGCTCTGAGTGTTTTATCTTCAGGCCTAGCTCACGTTGCTCTGCCTCTGCTCCCATCTTCACTGATCACATTAAAAAAATGTCACCTTTGCCAGGAAATCTCTCCTGACCATCTCTGAACCCCTCTAGTACGTCATCTGTAATCTTATGTAATATAATACCTCATATTACGGATTTTTTTGGAGCACGTGTCTTCTTGATTATATCATGAACAGCTTGAGGGAAAAAAATCTATTCTTTTTCTCATATATACAACTGCCTGCTTGACATTTCTTAGATATGGCAAAGTTGCTTCAAAGGGAACATGTCCAAATCTGAACTCATGACTCTTCCCCAGTACCCGATCCTGCCTTTTTCTCTGTTTCAGGGAATGACAGTGTCACAGTTCGGGTACGGCAGGAAACAGACTTTTGAGACTATGATTCACATGCAGGAAACTTACTGGGAAGTTCTGTAGAAATCAATACCTTTGGAGAGTGAGTGAAGCCTGATTGGGCAGAGGGAAAAGTTGGGTTTGGATGTGGTTGTAACAAAGGCCTCAGTGGATCCCATGGGGAGCTGTGGAGTGGGGATAAGCCTATCGTTATGCCCTGAACTGGGGCAAGTGGGCTGGGTCTTTATACTCCCCACAAAGACTAGTCACTGGATGTGGAGCTTACATTCTAGCGAGGGGACGAGGTAGTAAGCCAAAAATATAATAAGTAAATTCTAGGGTATTTTAGAAGGTAAAAGGTAAAATAGAAAAAGTGAGAAAGTATGGTACAAAGGATTAGGAGTTGAGGGTTGTGGATTGCAATTTATAATAGGGTGGTCAGGATAGGCCTTGCTGACTCGGTGACATTTGAATGAAGACTTAAAGGTGAGAAGTTAGTTTTGCAGATACATGGGGGAAGAGAGGCCCTGGCAGCACTGTTTGTGTTTTACAATGAGCGTTTATTGCTTTTGTTAATAACACCACATCCAAGAGGTAATCATTATTTTGACTTCTATCACAATCCCTTAGTTTTGCCTGTTCTTGAACCTCATATAGATGGAATCATACAGTATGTACTGTTTTGTGTCTGGCTTCTTTCATTCATCATGATATCTGTGATATTCACCCATGTTATTGTGTATCTTAGTCATTGTTCTTTTTCGTGGCTGTGTATTATTCTATTGTATGAATATACCACCAATGTATTTATCCATTCCCCTGTTGATGGACGTTTTCGTTGTTGCCAATGTTGACCAGTATGAATAGTGCTGCTATGAATGTTCTTATACATGTATTTTGGTGAACATATGCACTCATTTCTCTTGGGTATATACTCAGGAGTGGAATTGCTGGTAAGAATATGTTTAACTTTAGTACATATTGTAAAACTATTTTCCAGAGTGGTTGTATCAATTTATATTCCCACCAATTATATATATATAAATTTATTTATTGAGATATATTTGACATATAACATTGTGTAAGTTCAAGGTATACAATATATATATTGATATATTTATATTGTGGTATGATTGCCATTGTAGCATTAGTTAACACCTCTAACATGGCACATAAGTATCATTTCTTCTAGTATTGGGAACAATTAAGATCTAGTCTCTTAGCAAGTTTAATGTTTATAATACAATTTTGGTATCTATAATCACTGTACTGTGTATAGTGTCCAGGACTTATTTATCTACTAGTTGCAAGTTTGTACCCTTAAACAACATCTCTCCCATTCCTCCACCCCCAGCTCCTGGTAAGCGCCATTCTACCCTCTACAAGTTTTTTTTTTTTTTTCCAGATTCCACATATAAGTGAAAATCAACTTTAGGACTAGTGTACTTTATATACTTTATGTATGCTATACCTCAATTTAAAAAGTTCAGAAAAGTGGGGTTCTGAATGTGAAGGAGCCTCAGGAATACCTTCAACTTATTTTGTAATATAATTTTCCTTTTTATGTATATCCAAAGTGATAGATGATAAAAACAAACATCTAAGTCCAAAAGAACTCTTTCAATATATTTGAAATAAAAATTCTCAGTGCTCAAAAACACATATCTGTGTCCACACATATTCAAATTCAGGGGGACTGCCCATGATCCTTCATTTCCCAATAAGACAGAAAAATGCCCAACCAACTCATTGAAATCCATCCCAGAGAGTATAATGCTGAAGCTTCATCTGCGGGGCCTTTAAGGCACTGCCCAGAGAGTGGCTGGCAGGTAGATGGCTGGGCCTGTAAAGGCTGACCAAGGTCACTGACAAGTGCTTGGTGAAGGTCAGTGGTCAAGTTACCTTGCCAGTTCCTAACCTAGTTTATTTCTAGGCTTCAGGCTCCTGGCTCCACCCTGGAAGAGCTTCTGTTGTGACTTTATGACAATGTCCAGCTTGACCTTACCCCCTGCCAGTGCCCCACCCCCAGGATCTGGGGTAGCCCAGTGCTCTGTCTCACCTTCTCACCACCAACCAAGGCCAGCCCCCCGTATCTCTTTCTGCCGTGTTGTTTCTTCAAGAATCAGATACCTCAGCAAACTCTCAAAAACCCCTAAAGCATTGACCATATTGCACAAACTCAGGGCCCAGTGTGTAAAGTCACTATTTGGTCAGAATCTGATAAGGGAGTCTTACCTCAAAGTCTTACCCAGAGACAGGGCATTGGATGTGGAGTTCAATCCCAATTGGTGCCGCAATCCTATGACTGGATTGTGGAGATTTAAGCTTAATTTGATCAGCCATTCTTTGTATATTTAAAAAATCAAGAATAATATTCATTTAGTTTTACATAAGCACTAGGGGCCTTTCCTGAATTTTAATCCAATTCTCAGAACTGTCATTAGGATTTAAATTGGATTCACAGATACGATGTTTGGAGAATTTTTTTCTCCCTGAGATTTAGTATATTATTTATTCCTGACCCATGTGATTCCCAGGTATTTAAAATGTATAAATTATTTATGGTCCAGATGGTGATCTGATCCTGCTCTGCATCTCAAAATGTTCTGAGCTTTTGCTGCATGCACAGGCATTCCATTACAAAATTCAGGTTGGTCTTTAGGTACCAGTGTGATAGTCCAAGTCATTTTTGGTTACAAATAAATACTCCAGTTTTCAGCAACCTTTTTCCCCTTGGTTTTCATTGCTTAGAATTAAAAACTATTCTGTGGGAGCTACCAAGTTAAGGAAGAGAAAAGGGAGGAAAATTCCACTTTCGTCTCTTGTCAGAGAGGGAAATTTTTTTTAAGCCCAATTAAAAATTTCCAAGTTTCAGAATGGGAGACTGCTAATTTTTCCCTAATAGCCTTTTTGTCTTTTTTTTTTTTTTTTTGGTAGTAATGGAAACCTGACTTTAATAAGGTAAAATGGCTTCCCAGAATAGAGACTACATTACTTAGCTTCCTTTATAGCTAAGTATGGTCATGTGACTGCATTCTGGCCAACGATATGTGAGGAGAAGTGATATATGCAATTTGCGGGTCATGTCCTTAAAAGGGCAGAGTTTGCTACTCCCTATCTTTTCCCTCTTCTTTTTGGCCGGAAGACGGAAGAGGGATGTGCTAATGAGCCATCTTGGACCATGTGGAAAAGCTCCACTAGGGCATGGCAATTCCATAAGACAGAGGAGCCTGGGAAACACCATGGTACTGAGAGGGCACTCCTGGACCACATGTGCCCAGATGTTAACACGAAGGAGAAATGAACTGCTTTCTATTGTGTAAGACATTATTATTTTGGCTCTCCAAGACAACAGCTAAAACTATATTCTCATGAAAAACACTGACACAAACAAATTTGTAGAAAATTTTTATTAAAAGACTAGGAAAATGACCAACAAAAGTCTCTATTTTCCATTTGCAATTGAGGGTTGGAAAAAGTATTGATGAGTTTTTCTTGATATATGGTCATAGACATTTCTTGACTAGATGCTTAAAGAAAGGTTCTTTCAGGTCTGAGGCTAACGGTCTTTTTGCCTCTTCTTAAGACTGCACCAGGGATTGATTCAGCACTCAGGAAGGGTCTCAATATCATCAGAAAGAAAGGGCCTTAAAGATGTCAGGCAGGGGAGGAGATTCAAGATGTCGGAAGAGTAAGACGTGGAGATCACCTTCCTCCCCACAAATACATCAGAAATACATCTACATGTGGAACAACTCCTACAGAACACCTAGTGAACGCTGGCAGAAGACCTTAGACCTCCCAAAAGGCAAGAAACTCCCCACGTACCTGGGTAGGGCAAAAGAAAAAAGAAAAAAAACAGAGACAAAAGAATAGGGACAGGACCTGCACCAGTGGGAGGGAGCCGTGAAGGAGGAAAGGTTTCCACACACTAGGAAGCCCCTTCGCGGGCAGAGACTGTGGGTGGCGGAGGGGGGAAGCTTCGGAGCCGTGGAGGAGAGCGGAGGAGACCGCAGCCACAGGGGTGTGGAGGGCAAAGCGGAGAGATTCCCACACAGAGGGTCGGTGCAGACCAGCACTCCATCAGCCCGAGTGGCTTGTCTGCTCGCCCGCCGGGGTGGGCCGGGCTGGGAGCTGAGGCTCAGGCTTCAGTCGGATCCCAGGGAGAGGACTGGGGTTGGCGGCGTGAACACAGCCTGAAGAGGCTAGTGCGCCATGGCTAGCCAGGAGGGAGTCTGGGAAGAAGGCTGGAGCTGCTGAAGAGGCAAGAGACTATTGTTTCAGTGTGCACGAGGAGAGGGGACTCAGAGCACCACCTAAATGAGCTCCAGAGATGGGTGCGAGCCACGGCTATCAGCTTGGACCCCAGAGACAGGCATGAAATGTTAATGCTGGGAGTTGGGAGCTGAGGCTCCAGCTTTGGTCGGATCGCAGGGAGAGGACTGGGGTTGGCTGCGTGAACACAGCCTTAAGGGGGCTAGTGCGCCACCACTAGCTGGGAGGGAGTCCAGGAAAAACTATGATAGTGGACTCATCTACTTCTCTTTGCAATTTTATTAGTTTTGGCCTTACATAGTTTGACACTCTGTTGTTAGGCACATACACATTTGGGATTGTTATGTCTTTTTGGAGAATTGACCCCTTTATCATTGTGTAATACCCTTCTTTATCCTTGATAATGTTCCTTGGTTTGAAGTTTGCTCTGTCTGAAATTAAAGTAATGATTCCTGCTTTCTTTTGATTAGTGTTAGTATGGTATATTTTCTTCCATCCATTTACTTTTAATCTATATGTGTCTTTATAGTTAAAGTGGGTTTCATGTAGACAACATATAGTTGGGTCTTGGTTTTTGATCCACTCTGACATTCTTTGTCTTCTAATTGGTGCATTTAGACCATTGACATTCAAAGTGATTATTGATGTAGTTGGATTAACATCTACCATATTCATTACTATTTTCTATTTGTGGCTCTTGTTCTTTGTTCCTATTTTTGTCTTCCACTTTTTTCTTCCCTTTTCGGTTTTAATTGAGCATTTTTTATAATTTCATTTTCTTTCCTTTCACAACATATCAGTCACAATTCTTTTTAAACTTTTTTAGTGGTTGCCCTAGAGTTTGCAATATACAATTATAGTTAAACCAAGTCCTTTCAAATAGCACTGTACCATTTCATGGGTAGTGTGAGGTTATAGTAACAAAATAATAGTAATTCCTTCCTCCCATCCCTTGTATCATTGCTGTCATTCATTTCACTAATATCTAAGCATACATAAGCATATATCTATATATATGATATATACATTAAGCATATATAATCAAATACATTGGTATTATTTTGAACAAACTGTTGTCAGATCAATTAAGTATAAGAAAAAGAAAAGTTTTAATTTTACCTTCACTTATTCCTTCTTTGATATTTTTCCTTACTTTATGTAGATTGAGTTTCTGCCCTATATTATTTTCCTTCTCTCAAAAGAACATCCTTTAACATTTCTTGCAAGGCAGGTCTATGGGCAACAAATTCTCTCAATTTTTGTTTGTCTGAGAAAGTCTATTTCTCCTTCACCTTTCAAGGTTAATTTTGCAGGATACAGAATTCTAGGTTGATGTTTTTTTCCTCTCAACACTTTAAATGTTTCATTTCATTCTCTTCTTGTTTGCATGGTTTCTGAGGAGTAGTTAGATGTAATTCTTATCTTTGCTCCTCTATAGGTAAGGTGTTGTGGGTTTTTGTTGTTTTTCTTTGTTTTTTTTTTAACCTCTGACTTCTTTCAGGTTTTTTCTTTATCTTTGATTTTCTGTAGTTTGAAAATGATATGCCTAGGTGTAGTTTTATTGTAATTTATCCTGCTTTGCATTCTCTGAGCTTCCTGTATCTGTGGTTTGGTGTTTGACATTGATTTGGGGGAAATTCTCAGTCATTATTGTTTGAAATATTTCTTCTATTCCTTTTTCTCTTTCTTCTCCTTATGGTGTTCTCATTATGCCTATGTTATACTTTTTTTTAGTTGCCCCACAGACCTTGGATATTCTTTTCTTTCTTTCTTTTTTTTTTTTGGACTTTGTTCTCTTTGCTTTCAGGTTTTGAGGATTCTATTGATGTATCCTCTAGCTCAGAGATTCTTTACTCAGCCATGTCCAGTATACTAATAAGCCCATCAAAGGCATTCTTCATTTCTGTTACAGTGTTTTTAATCTCTAGAATTTCTTCATGGCTCTTTCTTAGGATTCTTATCTCTCTGCTTACATTGCCCATCTGTTTTTACATGCTGTCTACTTTATCTATTGGTGCACTTAGTATTTTAATCATAGTTGTTTTCAATTCCTGGTCTGATAATTCCAACATTCCTTCCATGTCTGGTTCTGAGGCTTACTCTCACTTCAAAGTGTGTTTTTTGCCTTTTGATATGCCTTGTAATTTTTTCTTAATAGCCAGACATGGTGTACTGGGTAAAAGAAACTGCTGTAAACAGGCCTTAGTATTGTGGTGGTGAGGTGTCGGGGGAAGGGAAGCACTGTACTGTCCTGTGATTAGATCTCAGTCTTTTAGTGACACTGTGCCTCTGGACTGTGAACTTCATAAGAGTTTCTGGTTTTTTCTTCTCCCATAGTTGGGGCAGGATGGCTAGAATGGGCTGTAGTTTGTTATTTCCCTTCCCCCTAGGTCAGCTAGGCTCTGATAATACTGCAGCAGGTTAGGCTCTGGTTAACTAGTTTCTCATGAGGGCAGACCTTGTTAAGAAGAATGGAGTGTGGTAGTGTATTTCAAAATGCTTCCTTTCCTCTCCCCCTCCCCACAAGCATGAAGGGATTTTTCTCTGATATTAACTGTGGGAAATTGGTTGAGTCCTGGAGGTAAATCTCACAATATCTTGGAGGCCCCCTTAATTGGGTCCCCCTGGAGTTTTTAGCTTTCAGAGTTGCACACTGAGCCTCCAGCAATTTGTCAATTATAGTTCAGGTTTTTCTACCCTTGCAGTGGTTCCTATGGTTGTTTCCACTTGCGAGTCTCTGTTCAAGTAAGCTGTGACTCCCTGTGTTCACTTGTCTATCTCGTCAATCTCTGGGGCAGTGATTTGCTCTATGTTCTCCCCTCTTACAGATCCAAGAAGAGCTGTTGCTTTTTCAGTCTGTTCAGCTTTTCACTTGCTTTTAGGACAGAGTGGCAACGTCCAAACTTCTTACATGTAGAACCAGAAACCAAAAGTCTCAGTTATTGTATTTCCAACTCCAGAATTTGCATTTTACTATTTTTTAATATATAACTTCTATCTCTTTATTGCTATTCCCTACTTGATAAGACATGGTTATTCTCTTAGTTGATTAGGGCTGCTATAACAAAAATACCACAGACTGGGTGGCTTAAACAACAAACATTTATTTCTCACAGTTCTGGAGGCTGGGAAGTCCAAGATCAAGGTGGTGGCATATTTGGTAAGGGCCTGCTTCCTTGTTCATAGACAGCTATGTTTTCATTGTTTCCTCACAAGGCAGAAGGGGCAAGGGATCTGGGGTCTCTCTCTCTCTTTTTTTTTTTTTTTAAAAAAAAACATCTTTATTGGAGTATAATTGCTTTACAATCGTGTGTTAGTTTCTGCTTTATAACTGGGGTCTCTTTTATAAGGACAGTAATCCCATTCTTTTTTTTTTTTGCGGTACGCGGGCCTCTCACTGTTGTGGCCTCTCCCGTTGCGGAGCACAGGCTCCGGACACGCGGGCTCAGCGGCCATGGCTCACGGGCCCAGCCGCTCCGCGGCATGTGGGATCTTCCCGGACTGGGGCACGAACCCGTGTCCCCTGCATCGGCAGGCGGACTCTCAACCACTGCGCCACCAGGGAAGCCCACTAATCCCATTCTTAAGGGCTCCACCCTCATGATCTAATTATCTCCCAAAGGCTCTGCCTCCAAATACCATAACATCGGGGATTAGATTTCAATATATGATTTTTGAGGGGAACCAAACATTCAGTCTGTCACAGTCATCATACCTTCCTTTCCTTCTTTAAGCAAGATTTCCTTTAGTTCTTTGAATATATTTATAATGGCTACTTTGATGTCTTGGTTCTATTAAATCTGACATCTGATTGCTCTAACGGGCAGTTTCTGTTGCCTGATTTTTTCCCTGTGTATGAATCATACGTTCCTGTTTATTTTCATGTCTTGTAATTTTTTGTTGAAAACTGGACATTTTATATAATGTGTTATAGCAACTCTGGGCACTGATTCCCTTGCCCCAGGGGCTAGTTATTGTTGTTTGTTTGTTTATTTGCTTAGTGAGTGGCTGGATTATTTTAGTGAAGTCGATTTCCCCTTCAGTGTTAAACCTCTGATATTGCTCCTCAGAGGGCAAAGTCTTGGGCATGAGCAATCAGCCTGGGATGAAAGTGGTTTTAGCAGGGCTCTCTTGACTCTCTTTCCCTGATCACACCCAGCTGTTAAACTCCACTAATTGCTGGCTGATTGCTCTATTGCTTTCAACAATGCCCTGGGGCATAAATTGCCCCACAGAATGAACTCTTTAAATTCAGACTACTTTGGAGGGGTAGTGTTTGAGGTCAGTGTTTGAGGGCTTTTCTGACCCTAAGAGGGCTATTCTAGCTGTCACATTCCCTGGTTCTCCCCGTAAACTAGCTGGCCTGTGATATAGTTTATACCTCTAATGAAAGATCAGTCTCCTCCTAATTGCTTTCCATCTTTCCTCCATTGTTTTTGATAGTATCCTTAGGCTTGACCTTCCCTACATTATGTTGCAAATAAAGTTCCTTTGGAAAGAGCTCCAGAGCACTGTTTTATGCCCTGCCTCTCCCTTTGGGCAAAATTTCTAAGCCATGGCTCATAGCTGGGGCAGGAACAGTGGCAGCTGCCTTCTAAGTGATACACCTGCTTTAGGAGCTGGGCACTGAGGAGGGGGTGGTAGCCTCTGGTCTTCTCAGTTTGCCTCTTCCTTCATGAAACCTCTGCCCCATGAACAAGCTGGGAAAAGAGTGAACAATGCCACAGTATTCTCAGTGTACTGCACCTGAAGTAGATCTTCCACCCAAGGAGTGGGGACTGTGTGGAAGACAGGAGCCATGCTCACCTGGAACTTAGCCTCTGCAACAGGTACCTAGAGGGTGGAATGATAAATACTGAAGTTCTGTCCCTCCTGGGAAAATTCACAAGTATGTGGAAATTAAACAACACACTCTTGAACAACCAGTGAGTCAAAGAAGAAATCAAAAGGGAAATTTAAAAAAATCTTGAAACAAACAAAAATGGAAGCACAACATGCCAAATCTCATGGGATGCAACAAAAGAAATTCGAAGCGGGAAGTTTATAAAGACCTACATTAAGGAAACAGAAAGATCTCACATAAACAACCCAATTTTACACCTCAACTAGAAGAAGAAGAGCAAGCTAGCCCAAAGTTAGCAGAAGGAAGGAAAAAACAAAGACCAGAAAAGGAACAAGTGAAATAGAGACCAGAAAAAAAATAGAAAAGATCAACAAAACTAAGAGCTGTTTTTTAAAATTAATTAATTATTTTTTTGGCTGCTTTGGGTCTTTGTTGCTTTCTCTAGTTGTGGAGAGCAGGGGCTACTCTTCATTGCGGTGCGCGTGCTTCTCATTGTGATGGCTTCTCTTGTTGCGAAGCATGGGTTCTAGGTGCCCGGCCTTCAGTAGTTGTGGCACACAGGCCCAGTAGTTGTGGCTCGTGGGCTCTAGAGTGCAGGCTCAGTAGTTGTGGTACACGGGCTTAGTTTCTCCGTGGCATGTGGGATCTTCCCAGACCAGGGCACGAACCCGTGTCCCCTGCGTTGGCAGGCAGATTCTTAACCACTGCACCACCAGGGAAATCCCTAAGAGCTGGTTTTTTGAAAAGATAAACAAAATTGACAAACCTTTAGCTAGACTAACCAAGCAAAAATGAAGACTCAAATAAGTAAAGTCAGAAATAGAAGATTATACAACTAATATCACAAAAATACAAAGGAAAATAAGGACTATTATGAACAATTATACAGTAAAAAATTGGATGACCTAGAAGAAATGGAAAAATTCCTAGAAACATAGAACCTATCAAGACCGGGTAGTGAAGAAATATAAAATATGAACAGACCAATAATGAGCGAGGAGATTGAATCAGTAATCAAAAACCACCCAACCTTGTGACCACCTGGAGGGGTGGGATAGGGAGGGTGGGAGGGAGGGAGACGCAAGAGGGAAGAGATATGGGAGCATATGTATATGTATAACTGATTCACTTTGTTATAAAGCAGAAACGAACACACCATTGTAAAGCAATTATACTCCAATAAAGATGTGAAAAAAAACCCCACCCAACCAAGAAAAGCCCAGGACCAGATGGTTTCATTGGTGAATTCTATCAAATATTTAAAGAAGAATTGATACCAATCCTTCTTAAACTCTTCCAAAAAATTGAAGAGGAGCAAACATCTCCAAACTCATTTTATGAGGCCAGCATTACCCTCATACCAAGCCAGATAAGGATACTACAAGAAAAGAAAACTACAGGCAAATATCCGTGGTGAATATAGATGCAAAAGTTCTCAACAAAGTACTAGCAAACTGAATTCAGCAGCACAGGAAAATTATCATACATCATGGTCAAGTGGGATTTATCCCTGGGATGCAAGTATGGTTTAACGTACACAAATCAATTAATATGATATACCACGTTGATAGAATGAAGGATAAAAATCATATGAACATCTCAGTAGATGCAGAAAAAGCATTTGATAACAATTCAACATCCTTTCATGATAAAACTCTCAATAAATTATGTATAGAAGGAATGTACTTCAACATAATAAAGGACATACATGACAAGCCCACAGCTAACATCATAATCAGTGGTGAGAGGTTGAAAACTTTCCTTTTATGATCAGGAACAAGACAAGAGTGCCCACTCTTGCCACTTTTATTCAACATAGTATTGGAAATCCTAGCCACAGCAATTAGGCAAGCAGAAATAAAAGGCATCCAAATCAAAAAGGAAGAATTAAAACTGTTACTATTTGTAGGTGACAGGATACTATATATAGAAAAACCCTAAAGACTACCAAAAAACTGTTAGAACTAAGGAGTGAATTAAGCAAAGTCACAGGTTACAAAACATACAGAAATCTATGGCATTTCTATCAGAAAGAGGAATTAAGAAAACAATCACATTTACAATTGCAACAAAAAGAATAAAATACCTAGGGATAAATTTACCAAGGTGAAAGACCGGTACACTGAAAACTATAAGACACTGATGAAAGAAATTGAAGAAGACAGAAATAAATGGAAATATATTCTGTGCTCATGTATTGGAAGAATGACTATCATTAAAAGGTCAGT
This sequence comes from Pseudorca crassidens, assembly GCF_039906515.1. NCBI lineage: Eukaryota > Metazoa > Chordata > Mammalia > Artiodactyla > Delphinidae > Pseudorca > Pseudorca crassidens. The sequence continues at coordinate 97,371,880 of NC_090317.1, forward strand.
ATTACCCAAAACAATCCACAGATTTAGTGCAATCCCTATCAAAATTCCAGTGGCATATTTCACAGAACTAGAACAAATAATTCTAAAATTTGTATGGAATCACGAAAGATTGTGAGTAGCTAAAACAACCTTGAGAAAGAAGAATGAAGCTGGAGGTATCATGGCCCCTGATTTCAAACTATACTATAAAGCTATAGTAATCAAAACAGTTGGTACTGGCACAAAAGCAGACACACAGATCAATGGAACAGAATTGAAAGCCCAGAAATAAACCCACACATGTATGGACAATTAGTTTATGACAAAAGAGCAAAGAACATATGGTGGAGAAAGGAAAGTCTCTTCAATAAATGGTGCTGGGGGACTTCCCTGGTGGTGCAGTGGATAGGACTCTGTGCTCCCAATGCAGGGGGCCCAGGTTTGATCCCTGGTCAGGGAACTAGATCCCACATGCATGCCACAACTAAGAGTTTGCGTTCGCATGCTGCAACTAAGGAGCCCACATGCTGCAACTGTGGGGCTGGTGAGCCACAACTAAGGAGCCCACCTGCCGCAACTAAGACCTGGCACAAACAAATAAATATTTTTTTAAAAATGGTGCTGGGAAAACTGAACAGCCACATGTAAAAGAATGAATCTAGCCCACTTTCCTACACAATACACAAATGTGAACACAAAGTGGATTAAAGACATGCATGTAGGACCTGAAACCATAAAATTCCTAGAAGAAAACATAGGCAATAACCTCACTGACATTGGTCTTAGTGATGTTTTTGTGGATTTGACTCCAAAGGCAAAGGAAACAAATACAAAAATAAACAAATGGGACTATGTCAAACTACAAACCTTTTGCACAGTGAAGGAAACTATTATCAAAACAAAAAGGCAACCTACTGAATGGGAGACGATATTTGCAAATCCAATAAGGGGTTACTAGCAATATATAAATAACTCAAACAACTGAACAGCAAAAAATAATTCAATTAAAAAATGGGCAGATATATGAATAGACATTTTTCTATAGAAGATATACAGATGGCCAACAGGCACATGAAAAGATGTTCAGCATCACTAATTATTAGGGAAATGCACATCAAAACCACAATAAGATATCACCCCTCACCTATTAGAATGGTTATTATCAATAAGACAAGAAATAACAAGTGTTGGAGAGCATGTGGAGAAAAGGGAACCCTTGTACACTGTTGAGGGGGGATTGTAACTTGGTGCAGCCAATATGGAAAACTGTATGGAGAGTTTTCAAAAAATTAAGAATAGAACTATGGAACTACCATATGATCCAGCTATTCCACTTCTGGGTACTTATCTCAAGAATATGAAAACACTAATTTGAAAAGATATAGGCACCCCTGTGTTCATTGCAGCATTATTTACAATAGCCAAGATATGGAAACAACATAAGTGTCCATTGACAGAAGAATGGATAAAGAAGATGGGGTGTGTATATACAATAGAATACTACTCAGCCATAAAAAAGAATATGTTGCCATTTGTGACAACATGGATGGACCTTGATGGTATTATGCTAAGTGAAATAAGTCAGAAGGAAAAAGACCAATACATATGATTTCACTTATATGTGGAATCTAAACAAAACAAAACAAAGGCAAGCTCACAGATACAGAGAACAGGTTGGTGGTTACCACAAAGGAAGGGTGTTGGGGGTGGGTGAAAAAGTTGAAGGGAGTCAATTACATGGGGATGGATAGTTACTAGACTTTTGGGGTTGATCACTTTGTAGTGTATATTATAATATACACCTGAAACTTACATATAAACAAAAAGAAATAAAATTGTTTTTGTTTGCAGATGATATGATCTTATACATAGAAAATCCTAAAGACTCCACCAAAAAACTGCTGGAACTAATCAATAGATTCAGAAAAATTGTAGTATACAAAATCAACATACAAAAATCAGTTGCGTTTCTATACGCTAACAATGAAATATCTGAAAAAGAAAACAATCCCATTAATAATAGCACTAAAAATAATAGGAAAAATTAGGCAGAATTTTAACCAAGGAAGTGAAAGATGTGTATAGTGAAAATTATAAGACTTTGATGAAAGAAATTGAAATGACACAAATAAATGGAAAGATATCCTGTGTTCATGGATTGGAAGAATTAATATTATTAAGATGTCCACACTACCCAAAGCCATCTATATATTCAGTGCAATCTCTATCAAAATTCCAATGGCATTTTTCACAGAAATAGGAAAACAATCCTAAAATTCATGTGGAAGTACAAAAGGCTGTGAATAGCCAAAGCACTTTTGAGAAAGAAGCACAAAGGTGGAGGCATCACACTTCCTGATTTCAAAGTATACTACAAAGCTATAGTTATAAAAACAGTATACTAGTGGCATCAAAGCAGACACACAGACCAATGGAACAGAACTGAGAGCCCAGAAATAAAACCATGCACATACTGTCAACTAATATTTGACAAGGGGGCCAAGAATACTCAATGGGGAAAGGATAGTTTTTTCAATAAATAGTATTGGGAAAACTGGATATTCACATGTAAGATAATGGAATGGATCCCTATGTTACATCACTCACAAAAATTAACTTGAAATTGATTAAAGACTTAAATATAAGACCTGAACCTCTAAAATCCCCAGAGGAAAACATAGGGGAAAAATTCCTTAGCATTAGTGTTGGCAATGATTTTTTTATATAACACCAAAAGCACACACCACAAAAGCAAAAATAAATGAGTGGGACTACAGCAACCTAAAAAGCTTCTACACAGCAAAAGAAACAATAAACAAAATGAAAAGACAACCTATGGAATGAGAGAAAATATTTGCAGACCTTATATCTGATGATAGGCTAATATCCAAAATATATAAGGCACTCATACAACTCAATACCAAAAAGTCCCCCAAATATTCCAATTAAAAATGGTTAAAGGGCCTGAAAAGGCATTTTCCTAAAGACATACAAATGGCCAACAGGTCATGAAAAGGTGCTCAATATCACTAATCATCAGGGAAATGCAGATCAAAACCACAGTGTCATCAGGGAAATGCAGATCAAAACCACAGTGAGCTGTCACCTCATACTTGTTAGAGTGGCCATAATCAAAAAGATAAGCAATAACAAGTGTTGGGACTTCCCTGGTGGTGCAGTGGATAAGGCTCTGTGCTCCCAATGCAGGGGGCCCTGGTTTGATCCCTGGTCAGGGAACTAGATCCCATGCATGCCGCAACTAAGAGTTCACATGCCGCAACTAAGGAGCCTGTGTGCTGCAACAAAGGAGCCCATGAGCCACAACTAAGGAGCCCATGTGCTGCAGCTAAGGAGCCCACCTGCTGCAATTAAGACCCCATGCAACCAAATAAAAATAAATAAATATTTTTTAAAAAAGAGATAAGTCTTGGCAAGGATGTAGAAAAAAGAGCACTGTTACATTGTTTGGGATGTAAATTGGTACAGCCATTTGGAAAACAAAAAATTAAAAATTTTAATTAAAATCAAAAAATTAAAAATAGAATTATCATATGATCTAGCAATCCCATTTCTGGGTATATATCCAAAGGAAATGAAATCAGGATCTGAAATAGATATCTGCATCTCCATGTTCAATGCAACATTATTAACAACAGCCAATACATGGAAATAACCTAAATGCCCATTGGCTGATGAATGGGTGAAGAAAATGTGATGCATACACACACACACAGGAATATTATTCAGCCATAAAAAGGCAGGAAATCCTCCCATTTGTGACAACCTGGATGGACCTTGAGGGCATTATGCTAAGTGAAATAAGTCAAATAAAGACAAATGCTGAATGATCTCACTTATATATGGAATCTAACAAGGCTGAACTCATAGAAACAGAGAGTAGAATGGTGGTTGCCAGGGGCTGCTGTGGGGGGGATGGTGATGGTGTTGGAAGAAATGGGATATGTTGGTCAAAGGGTATAAGCTTACAAGTTATAAGATGAATAAGTTCTGGGGATCTAATGTATAGCATGGTGAATATGTTTAAGAACAGTTTACTATATACTTGAAAGTTGCTGTGAGAGTAAATCTTGAATGTTCTCACCACACACCGAGAAAACGTAATTATGTCAGGTAATGGAGGTGTTAACTAACCTTATTGTGGTAATCATTTCACAATATACATGTGTATCAAATAGTCACATAGTACACCTTAAAGTTACACAATGTTATATGTCAAGTATATCTCAATAAAGCTGAAGAAAAATAAAACCATGTATAATCTTAAAAAAAAACCACATCAGGAAAGGTCTCCATGTCTTCATGTCTCAAACATGTTCTTAAAGGTCTTAAAAAGTCAGAACAGGTCTTAAATACATCAAGAATTATCTCAAAATTGAAAGTCATCAGGAAGAGTTTTTTGTTTTTGTAACAGAGTTTCTTGTTGATATATAATTCACATACAGTAAAATTCACCATGTTGAAGTATATAATTTAGTGGCTTTTAGTGTGTACACAAGGTTGTGCAACCATCACCACTATCTAATTCCAGAATTTTCATCACTCTAAAAACAAACCCTATACCCATTAGCAGTCCCTCACTGTTCCTCCCTACCCCCAGCCAGTGACAATGACAAATCTACTTTCTGTCTCTATGTATTTTCCTATTTTGACATTTCATATAACTGGAATCATATAACATGTGACCTTTTTTTCTGTTTTCTTTCCCTTAGTGTAATATTTTCAAGATCCGTCTGTGCTGTAGTATGTATCAGTACTTCATTCCCTTTTATGGCTGAATAATATTCCACTGTATGGATATATCACATTTTATTTATTCATCAGTTGATAGATATTTGGGTTGTTTCTCCTTTTTGGCTATTATGAATAATGATCCTATGAACATTTGAGTACAAGTTTTGTATGAACATCAGTTCTTATTCTGCAGGGAATGTATACCTAGGAGTGGAATTGCTGGGTCATATGGTAAGGAAGAGTTTTAATTGCCTCAGGAAGGGTCATAGACAAGACAAGAAGGGTCTCAATCATATAGGAACGGTTTAAATACATCAGGAAATGTGGCAAATGTATCATAAATGCTCTCAGAGAGAGAGGAGGTGTCTCAAATACATCAGAAATCATCTCAAACAAGTCAGTAATGGTCTCAACGTAGTCAGGAAGATTTCAAAATATGTCAGTAAGGGCTTCAAACTGAGATAAACATCTTAAATACATCACAAAAGGTCTCAAACCCGAAGGAAGGGTGTCATATAATCAAGAAAGGTATCAAATCTGTTAAGAAGGTTCTCAAAAAGTGAGTAAGGATCTTAAAATTTTATGAGAAAGGTCTCAAGTAGTTAGGAAAGGTAACAATAAGTTAGGAAGGGTCTCAAATATATCAGGAGTCATCTTACCCAGGCAGGAAGAGACTCAAATAGTCAAGAGGAATATCTAACACAGTAGTCAACTCAAACAAGTCAGGAAGGGTCTGACGCTGGTAAGGAAGGGTCTCAAATTTGTCAGGCAGAGTGTAAAATATGTCTCTAATGGTCCTAAACAGGCCAGCAAATTAGGAAGAGAATCATACATTAGGAAGAGTCTCAAATCTGTCAGGAAGAGTCTCAAACACATCAGAAAGGGTCACATTAGAGAGACAATGTCTCAACCATCACAAATCATCTCAAACAAGTAAAGAACACTTTCAAAGTCATTAGGAAGAGTTTCAAATTGGTCAGTAAGTGTCTCAAACTGAGAGCAACAGTCTCCAATAGTTGGGAAAGGTCACAGTATGTCAAGAAGTCTCAAACTTGTCAGGAAGAGTCTCAAATAAATAAATATAGGTCTCAAACATGTCATGAAGAGTCTCAGGAAAGTCAGGAAGAGTCTCGGGAAAGTCAGAAAGAGTCTCAAACAGTCAGGAAGAGCCTCAACTTTGTAAGGGTTTCAAACATAGCAGGCACATCTCAAATGGTCAGGAAGAGTCTCATCATATCAAGATGTGTTTCAAACATGACAAGAAGTGTCACAAAGAGAGGAAGGATCTGAAATATATCACAAATCCTCTTAAACCAGACTGGAAGATTCTCCAAGTAGTAAGGAAGTGTTATGAATAAGTCAGTAAGAGTCTCAAACAGAAATGGAGTGTCTCTGATACAAACCAGAGAATCAACATATCAGGAAGTGTCTCAAATGAATTAGGAAGAATCTCAGATACATCAGGAAGAGTAGCACACATGTCAGGAAGTTTCTCAAACATATTAGGAGTGTCGCAAGCAGAGAGGAAAGGTCTCACATGCATCAGGAATCTTCTCAAACAAGTCAAACAAGTACATAAAGGTCTCAGACAGAGAGAGAGATCTAAATACCTCCAGAAGGGTCTCAAACTTGTCAGGAAAGGTTTCAAGCAAGTAGAAAAAATGTTCCTAATATATCAGGAAGAGTCTCGAAGAAATCATGGATGCTCTAAAACATGTCAGGAAGGGATTTAAATATGTCAGGAAGGTTCTCAAATATGTGAGGAAGAGCCTCACACATGACAGGAAGAGTCTTAAACTTCTCAGAAACAGTCCAGAACAGAGAGGAAAAGTCTCAAATACATAAGGAAACATCTCAAATAAGTGAGGAATGTTCTCAAGGTGGTAAGGATGGACTGTAAATAAGCCAGTAATGTTTACTGAACCGAAGGAAGTGTCTCAAATTCATTTGTGAGTCTTAAGCATGTCAGGAAGATTCTTAAACAAGTTGGGAAGAGTCTCAAGCAAGTTAGAAAAGATTTCATAAATGTCAGGAAGGGTTTCAAAAATGTTATGAAGAATCTCAAATACATCAGGAAGAATCTCAAATAGGGAAGGAACGTTCTCAGATCTGTCAGGAATGATTACAAAAGGACAGGAAGAGTCTCAAATATGTCATGAATGGTCTCAAACAGTCAGGAAATGTCTCAAAGACAGCAAGAAGATTTTCAAATATATCAGAAAGAATAGCAAGTGTGTCAGGAACAGTCTCCAACATATGAGGAAGAGTCTCAAACAAGTCCGGAAATCTCAGACATCTCAGGAAGCATCTCCAACAAGCCAGGATGTGTCTCAGAGAGGAAGAGTCTCAAATACTTCACATACCTGTTAGGAAGGGAGGGTCCCAAGTACATGAAAAGGAGTCATGCATGTCAGAAAGGGTTTCAAATACATCAGGGGGCGGGGGACGCTCACTATCATCAGGAAGAGTCTCAAACATGACAAGATGTGTCTCGAACATGACAGGAAGTGTCAAGAGAGAGGAAGGAGCTGAAATGCATCCTGAATCCTCTCAAACCAGACTGGAAGGATCTCAAAGTAGTCGTGAAGAACATTACATTTGTCAGTGAGCGTCAATAAGTGTCTTGAATACTTCTGGAAGGGTCTTAAACATTTCACTAAGGGATTCTGAGTTGGGAAGCATGTCAACCAAATCATACGTGTAAGGAAGAGTCTCACATACATTATGAAGGGTCTTAAACATGGGAGAAAGAGTCTTAAATAAGTACAGAAGGTTCTCAAATCCATTAGGAATGGTCTCAAAGAGACAAGAAGAATCTCAAAGCTGTCAAAAACAGTCTCAAATTCAAGGAATGTCTCAAATACATCAGGAAGAGGAGTAAATATGTCAGGAGTGGTCTCAAACATGTCAGGAAAGGTCTCAAAGAGTCAGGAAGAGTTGCAAGCAAGTCAGAGAAGGCTTTAAATATTTCAGGATGTGTCAAAAATCAGGAAGGGTCTCATATAAGTCAGGGAGAGTCTCAACCTTGTCAGGAAGGGTCTCAAATTCATTAGGAGGGGCATCAAACATGTCAGGAAGTGTCTCAAACAAGTCAGGAGGGGTCACAGACAGAGAGGAAATGTCTCAAACACATCAAGAATCATCTTAAGTTAGAAACAGTTTCAAAGTAATCTCACACATGGCGGGAAGTGTCTTCAAGTCAAAATGGGTCTCAAACAGACAGGAAACGTCTCAAATACTCTACGAATAGCTTCATACATGTCAGAAAGGGTCTCAAACAATTCAACAGAGTCATTTGCAGATCAGAAAGTGTTTCAGATACATCAGGTAGGGCCTCAAAATCATTAGGAGGAATATCAAAAACCTTTGGAAGAGTTTCAAACATGTCGGCAAAAAATCACAGGAAGAGTCTCAAATACCAGGAAGTGTCTCAAACACGATGGGAAGTGTTGCAGAGAGAGAGAGAGGAAGCATTTGAAATACGTTGCAAATCCTCTTGAACCTGTCTGGAAGGATCACAAAGCTGTCAAGAAGAGCTTTTGTTAGTAAGGGTGTCAAACAGAGAGAAGACTCTCAAATAAACCTGGAAGGGTCTCAAACATTTCAGAAGGAGACTCAAACAATTCGAGAAGCATCTCAAGCATGTCAGAAAAGGTCTCAAATATACCAGAGTCTCAAGCCATGAAGGCTCCCAAACACGTCTAGAAGAGTCTTACATACATGAGAAATGTTCTCAGATACGGCAAGGAAGGTCTGGAACACATGAGAAGCCGTCTCAAACATGTCAGGAAGGGCTTTAAATATGTCAAGAAGTTTCTAGAACAGAGAGGAAGATTCTCAGATACATGTGGAAGCATCTTAAACAAGTCAGAAACATTCTAAAAGTAGTTAAGAAGAGTTATAGATAAGTCAGTAAGGGTCTCAAACAGAAAGGAAGTGTCTCAGATACAACTGAGAGGGTGAAGAATGTCAAGTATATCAGGAGGAATCTAATCATCAGGTAGAGTAGCAAGCATGTCAGGAAGTGTTGCAAACAGAGGGAAAGAGTCTCAAATAATACATCAGAAATCTACTCAAGTCTGGAAGGTTCTCAAAGTAGTCAAGAAGAACTTGTAAAACAAGTCAGTAAACATCTCAAACTGAGAGAAAGAGAAAGAAACCCAAATACCTCCAGAAGGATCTCAAACATGTCAGGTAAAGTTTCAAATAAGTTGAGAAGGGTCTTAAGCAAGGTGTCTAATATGTCGTGGAGAATCTTAAACAAGTCTTGAAGGCTCTCAAGTATGTCAGGAAATCTTAAATACATGAGGGTAGGTTCTCGAATATAGCAAGAAGTGTCTCAAATACTCCAGGAAGACTCTCAAACTTGTCAGGAAGTAGCCAGAACAGAGAAGAAGTGTCTCAGATACATCAGGAAGCATCTCAAATAAGTCAGGAAGGTTCTCAAAATAGCAAGGACAAACTAGAAATAAGTCAGTAAGGTGTTTCAAAGAGCAGGAAGTGTCTCAAATACATCTCACATGTTTTGAACATGTCAGGAAAGGTCTCAGCCAAGTTGAGGAGGGACTGAAGAACGTCAGAAAAAATCTCATATACATCTGGAAGAGTCTCAAAAAATTCATGAAGTCTTCTCAAACATGTCAGAAAGAGTGTTAAATAGGTAGGAAGCTTCTTAAATCCATCAGGAATACTCTCAAAGAGACAGAAGACTCAAATATGCCAGGTACACTCTCAGGAAATATCTCAAATAAATTGGGAAGATTCACAAATATGTCAACAAGAGTAGTAGATATGGCAGGAACAATCTCAGACATGTTAGGAAGAGTCTCAAACAGGAAGACTTTCAAGCAAGTTAGAAAGGGCTTCAAATACATTAGAAAAATTCTCAAAAAATCAGGAAGCATCTCAAACAAGTTAGGAAGTGTCTCAAATTCATCCGACAGTTTGCAATATGTCTTGAAGGGTCTCAAACAGTTGGGAAGAATCTCAAATATGTTTGTAGGTGCACCTGTGTTGAATGATGCACCCCCCCCCCATTCATGTACACCTGGAACCTCAGGATGTGACCTTATTTGGAAATAGAGTCTTTGCAGATGTAATTAGTTAAGACGAGGCCATACTGGATTAGGATGGGCCCTAAATTCAATAATTGCTGTCCTTATAGGAAGGCCATGTGAAGACACATAGGAAAGTGAATGCCATATGAAGGCGGAGGCAGAGATTGGAGTGATATGTCCACAAGCCAAGGAATGCCAAGAAATACCAACAACCACCAGAAGCTAGGAGAGAGGCATGGGACAGATTCTCCCTCAGAACCTCCAGAAGAAATCAATCCTGCTGATACCTTGATTTCAGACCTCTGGCCTGAACCATGAGGGAATTACTTTCTGTTATTTTAAGACACCCAGTTTGTGGGGGGGGGGTTGCCTTTTTTTTTTACAGCAGCCCTAGGAAACTAAATACAGTAGAGATATCAAATACATCAGGACGAGTCTCAAGGTTTTTAGGATGTGTCTCAGACAAGACAGGAAGTGTTGCCAAGGAAGAGGAAAAGTCTGAAACACATCAGTTCTCTCAAATTGGACCACAAGTATTCAAAGTAGTGAGGAAGAGCTTTAATCTTGTCAGAAAGGGTCTCAGACAAAAAGGAAGGGTCTCAAGCACATCCAGAAGGGCTCAAAGATTTCAATAAGGGTCTCAATAGGAGAAGTGTCTCAAGCACGTCAGAGAAGTTCTCAAATATGTCATGAAGAATCTTAAACAAGTCATGGTGACTCTCAAACTTTTCAGGAGGAGTCTTAAACACACAAGGAAGGTTCTTTTTTTAATTTATAAATTTATTTATTTTTGGCTGTGTTGGATCTTCACTGTGGCGAGCGGGGGCTACTCTTCGTTGTGTGTGGGCTTCTTATTGTAGTGGCTTCTCGTTGTGAAGCATGGGCTCTAGGCATGCGGGCTTCAGTAGTTGTGGCATGCAGGCTCAGTAGTTGTGGCATGTGGGCTTAGTTGCTCCACGGCATGTGGGATCTTCCTGGACCAGGGCTCGAACCCATGTCCCCTGCATTGGCAGGTGGATTCTTAACCACTATGCCACCAGGGAAGCCCAAGGAAGGTTCTTAAATACAGCATGAAGGGTCTCAAACACGTATGGAGGAGTCTTAAACTTGTCAGGAAGTATTTGAAGCAGAGAGGAAGAGTCTCAAGTATATGACAAAATATCTCAAACCAGTCAAGAAGTTTCTCAATGTAGTTAAGGAGAGTTATTAATAATCCAGTAAAGGTTGCAAACAGAAAAGAAGTGTGTCAGATACAAGCAAGTGTCACCGTGTTAGGAACGGTCTCAAAAGTCAAGAAGGGCCTCAGATACATCAGGAAGAATCCCAACTACATCAGGAGGAGTAAGAAACATATTAAGAAGGGACTCAAACATGTCAGGAAGTATCACAAACAGAAAAAAAGTCTCAAATACATCAGGAATCTTCTCAAACAATTCTGGAAGCATCTCAAAGTCATTAGGAAGAGGTTTAAAGACATCAATGAGGGTTTTAACAGAGATAAAGGGTCTCAAAAACAACAATAAGGGTCTCAAACATGTCTGTACATTTCTCAAGCAAGTCATGAAGTGCCTCAGACATTTCAGCAAGAGTTTTAAGTAGGTCAGAAAGGTTCTTAAGTGTGTCAGGACCGGTCTCAAACAGAGAGAAGAGTCTCAAATACACCAGGAAGCTCTGACGCAACTCAGTAAGGGTCTTGAATATATTAGGAAGTATCTTACCCTGAGAAGAAGAATCTCAAATACAAGGAGAATCTCTACCACCTCAGGAAGAGTCTCCAGCAGGTGGGGAGGGGTCTCAAACATGACGGTAACATCTTAAGCTAGTCCCAAAGGATCACACTGTCTGGAAAAGTCTTAAATATGTAAGGAATTTTCTCAGGAAACATCTCAACGATATCAGAAGGGTCTCAATCTGTCAGAAATGCTGTCGAACAAATCAAGAGAGGTCTCATCCGGTCAAGAAGGCTCACGTAGTAAGGTAGAGTCTCAAACTTGTGAGAGAGTGTCTTTTTTAAAATAACACTTTAAAATTTATTTATTTATTTATTTATTTTTGGCTGTGGCGGGTCTTAGTTGTGGCACGTGGGCTCTTCGTTGCAGTGCGTAGGCTTCTCTCTAGTTGTGGCACGTGGGCTCCAGAGTGTGTGGGCTCAAGAGCACACGGGCTCAGTAGTTGCGGCGTGCAGGCTTAGTTGTCCTGTGGCATGTGGGATCTTAGTTCCTGGACCAGGGATCGAACCCATGTCCCCTGCATTGGAAGGTGGATTCTTAACCACTGGACCAACAGGGAAGTCGCCGTGAGTGTCTTAAACAGACAAGAAGAGTCTATCTGAAGGTAGTTAGGAAGAGTTTTACATTCACCAGGAAGGGTCTCAGAGACAGGAAGAATCTCAAATACTTCAGGAATGGTCTCAAACGATTAAGAAAGGATTTTAAAATGGTCAGGAAGGGGAATTCCCTGGCAGTCCAGTGGTTAGGACTCAGTGGTTTCACTGCCGGGGCCTGGGTCCAATACCTGGCTGGGGAACTAAGATCCCACAAGCCACGAAGCGTGGCCAAAAAAAAAAAAGACAAAAAAACTTGTCAGGAAGGGTCTCAAATGAATCAGGATGAATTTCAAGTATCTCAGGAAGGGTTTAAAATACATCAAGAAGTTTCTCAGTACTTTGAGAAGAGTCTCAAATATGTTAGGAAGGATTTTTTTTTTCATTATTGTTTTTTTTGGCCATGCCACACAGCTTGTGGGATCTTAGTTCCCTGACCAGGGATTGAACCCTGGCCCCTGGCAATGGACGCTTGGAGTCCTAATCACCGGACCACCAGGGAATCCCCAGGAAGGATTGTAAATAAGGCTGGAAATGCCTCCAATATCTCAGCAAGGGTCTCCACCATACAAGAATGGTTCCAATACATCACTAAAGAGCTCAAACACTCAGGAAGATTTTAAAACATGTTTCAAAGCCATTAGGAAGGGTCTCAAATACATCAGGCTCAAACAAGTCTGGACAGTGTTAAATAGACAGCATCTCAAACTCAGAGGGAGTCTCAAATGTATCAGGAAAAGTCTCACACAGGTTAGTAATAGTCTTAAATATGTCAGGAAAATTCTCATATACCTCAGCAAGGATCGCAACTAGTCAGGAAGGGTCTCACACATGTCTGGGAGGCTTTCCAAGGGTCAGAAAGGCTGTGAGACAAGCGAAGAAGGGTGCCAAAGTCATCAGAAAGAGTCTCCAACAGTCCAAAAGGGTCTCAGAAATGTCAAGCAGGGCCTCTTACTTGTAAGGGTGTTTCTCAAACAGGCAGGCAGGGTCTCAAATATGTTGGAAAGTTGTTTCCCCAAAAGTCAGTATCTGATTGTAATCAGGAAGAGTTTTAAGTACATTAGTAAGGATCTCAGAACCAGGAAGAGTCTCAGGTACTTTGGGAATGGTCTCAAACAGCTCAGCAAGAGTTTCAAACAAGTCAGAAATGTTTTCAAATATATCAGGAAGAGTCTCAGAAAAATAGGGAAGGGTCTTAAACTGGTCAGAAAGGGTCTCAGATTCCTCAGGTAGAGTTTAAAATACATACAAAATGGTCTCCAATAGACAGTCTCAAAAATGTCGAAAAGAATTTCAAACAAGTTAGGATGAGTCTCAAATGTGTCAGGAAGGGTTTCAAATAAATCAAGGAGTCTTTCAAGACATCAGGAAAAGTCTCAAGTAGCTTAGGAAGTGTCTCACATATGTCATAAAAGGTCTCAACCATGCAGGAATTGTTCACATACATCAGAAGGGTCTCAAGCATGACAGGAAGTGGCTCAAACAGTCAAGAAGAGTTTCAAACATGTTAGGAAGGGGCTCAGATATGTCAGGAAGTAGCTCAAAACAAGTCAGGAACAGTCTTAAAGTAGTCAGGAAGGGTCTCAAACACACCAGGAGAAGTAGGAAACATTTCAGGAATAGTCCTAAATACATCTGGAAGCATCTCAAAAGGCAGAGTCTCAACTAGAAAAGTTCTCAAACCTCTTAGGAAGCATCTCATTAAGTCAGATAGGGTCTCAAACATGTCGGAAATGGTCTCAAATAAGTCAAGAAGGGTCTCAAATATGTCAGGAAGGATCTCATACTCAGTTAGGCATTGACAGTAAGTCATGAAGAGTCTCAAATAGACAAGAAGAATCTAATACACATCAGAAAGAAACTAAAACAACTTAGGAGTGCTGCCACATAGTCATAAAGACTGTCAAAACAAGTCAGGAAGGGTCTCAAATACTGTAGGTACAATCTCAAACAAGTTATCTCTGACACCTCAAAAAGTGTCTCAAAAATGTCAAGAAGAGATTCAAACAGTCAGAAACGGTTTCAAGCAAGCCAGGAAGGGGTCAGATATATGCAAGGGTCTCAAATGTGTCATGAATGTTCTCAAACAAGCCAGGAAGAGTCTCAAACATGGCAGGAAGATCTCAGGAAGCGTTTTCATTACCTCAGGAAGGGTCTCAGTCAGGAAGAGTCTCAACAAGTCAAGAAGTGTCTCAGGGTTTCCCTGGTGGCACAGTGGTTGAGAGTCCGCCTGCCGATGCAGGGAACACGGGTTCGTGCCCCGGTCCGGGAAGATCCCACATGCCGCGGAGCGGCTGGGCCCGTGAGCCATGGCCGCTGAGCCTGCGCGTCCGGAGCCTGTGCTCCGCAACGGGAGAGGCCACAGCAGTGAGAGGCCCACGTACCGCAAAAAAAAAAAAGTGTCTCAAATATTTTTGGAAGGGTCACAAACAGAAAGAGAGAGTTTCAAATAATCAACCTAGTTCTCTAAAATGTCAGGAAGCCTCCAACAAGTAGCGAAGGATCTGAAACATGTCCGGAAGAGGATGAAATACATGAGGAATTTTCTCAAATCAGTCAGGGGCTCAGACATCTTAGGAAGAGTCTCAAGCATGTCAAGAAGTTTCTCACATAGTGACAAAGGCTGTCAAACAAGTCATGAAGGGTCACAAACACGTCAGTAGGGTCTGAAATATGTCAGATGGGGTCTCCAACATGGCAGGTATCATCTCAAACAAGTTAGGAAGCATCTAAAATTGTCCAGAAGAGTTTTAAATATGTGAGTCTAAAACAGAGAGGAAGAATCTCAACACATCAGGAATGGTCTTAAACACACCAGGAAAGTTCTCGAACAAGTCTGGAAGAGTCTCAAATCAGCATGGGTCTCCAAGTTGTCAAAGTTTTAGATATATTGGGAAGGATCTCAGACAGACAGGAAGAGTCTTAAATATGTTGGGGATTGTCTCAAATGTATCAGGAAGCATGTCAAAGTCCTCAGGACTAGTCTCAAATACATCAGGATGGGTCTCAAGTCCATCAGGAGGTATCCCAATCAAATCAGGAACGATCTCAAATATGTCAGAAAGCTCTGACATGAAAAGATAGGTCTGAAACAAGTTAGGGATGGTCTCAAACATGTCGGGAAGAGTCTTGAACAAGTTAGGAAGGGTCCCATACAAATCAGGAAGGGTATCTAATTCATCAGACAGAGTCTGAAACAAGTCAGGAAGGGCTTAAATAAGTCAGAAAGAGTCTTAAAAAGTCAGACATCTTCTCAGATATGTCAGCAAGGGTCTTAGCTTAGACAAAGACAGTTCATTTCTAAGGAAATGATTTCACCCACTTGTGTATCATCACGATGATTCTGAGCCTCTAGCTGTATGCTCTGATGTGCTCAGAACTTCAGATAGGGCCAGAAACATGTGGCCATTCCATCCTCTCCATCCCCTCCCTCCCATATTTGCTTTATGGCCAGTTGATACAATGCCAGACTCTTCTGACATAACTTCCAGGTCATGGTCTAAGAGCCAGTATTTATTTCCTTCTCCATACATTTATATCACAGCTGTCAGCTGGGATCTTTTCAACAGCAAAATGACTCCAAGCTTAGAAGCACCTAAGGGTTTTTTTTTTTTTAAGGCCTTTTGGTTTGTTTGTTTGGTCATTTGTTTTTTGATAAGCTATGCTAAAATTAATAGCACTTAACAATTCTGCACAAAGAAATTTAGTGAGCAAAAACTGCCATCAGTTTTTTGCTTTATAGGAAGCCAGGAGGGGGTCTTGTATAGAAATTAAACGGTGGCGTGCTTGTGATTGCAGTTTACATCCTCTTCCAGTGGAAAATAAACACAGTGTTCAGCATGGCTGGATTCCCCGCTTCCTTGTTTATAGAGGTGACTGGGTGTCTTTATCAATCATTTGTTTACTGTAATTGTTCCAATTAGAAGCAAAGCTCTTTAGGTAAACTTCACATTGCCCAAGCTTGCCCCTAACTTTGCATTTATTAGCTCTAGGAAATATTTCTTACCCAAACTTTGTGTTTGTATAATGTGCAGTAAATGAAAACAAACAATCACCTCTCCTGGACAGTGTTTTAGCTAATATCAGAGAATACATGAGAGTCAGCAGTTGTTGGTCAAAGGATAAGAGAAGAAATATGTGGAAAGCTGTTATGCCTTGGAACTAAAGAATTAAGGAAAGAATACCTTGGAAGGGAATGCTAATATTTCCTCAAGTCTCCAGAATTATTGCCTGGGAGAACAGTATTGAATTACAATTTGTCAAATTAATAACCATAAAAATTAAAAATAGATGACCTAATTTGGTCTCATAAATTATTTTTGAGAACCACTGACTCATGCCAAGGTGTTTCTGCAGTGAAGACTTGGTCCTGCCCTGGTTTCTCCTCTCACTGGTGAGGGGCTAGCGGCTGCCTAGCCCCTCCGATTCCCCAGGCCCTGTCTTAGTCTGCAGAGAAGCAAGGAAAGTATCAGCCAGTGTGGTCCAATTACCTTCTAGAGACATATATGAGTACATTTTTTGGTGTGATTCTTGGAATCTATATTTTTATCTATGGACCAAGTACTGAGGAAACAGGAACACTTGGTGGTGGATTAAAGAGGGCTGCAAATTCTTTGCCCCTGTCCGCATTGAGAGGTAGAGTTTATTTCCCCTACCATTGTGTCTGAACAGGGCTTGCCACTCTTTAACCAACAGAATGTGGCAGAAGTGACCCTGTGCCAGTTGCACGCCCTGAGAACTGGCAGCTTCCTCTTCGCTCTTGGGCACTTCCTCCACCATCAAGTGAGAAGCCCGAGTGACATGGAGAGGCCATGCATAGATGCTGTGGACAACAGCCCTAGCTGAGCTTTCAGCCAACGGTTGACATCAACTGCTGGCCGTCTGTGTGAGTCGTCTTGGTTGTTCCAGCCCAGTTCAACCACCAGATGACTGTAGTCCCAGCTGACAGCAGACAGAGTAGAAGAAGCTCCCAGCTGATCCAAGTGAACCCACAACAGATAACTGAAACAATTAAGCATTAGCTGCCTCTGATATCTATGGAGCACGGCCAGCCACTGTGCCAAGTGCTGAGTGCTTTGTATTCTCTATCTTATTTAATCCCCCAAGCGACCCCAGGTGAGAGCTATTATTATGATGCCTGCTTGACCAGTGAAGAAATTGAGCTTTGAGCTTCAGAAATGTTAAGTATCTGACAAAGTTAGTGAATACTGGTGCTAGAACTCAAACTCAGGCTTGCAATAAACCGTAATGGAAAAGAATACGAAAATGAATATGTACACACACACACACCCCCCGAATCACTTTGCTGTATACCAGAAACACAACACAACATTGTAAATCAACTATACTTCAATTAAAAAAAACAAACAAACCGCAGACCCAATTTCAAAGCGTGCCTCTCTGCCGTCCAAATGATCTGCTTTAGTCAGATTAGGCAAGAAGGAATTCCCATAAACTTTACTAGGCAAAAAACATACGGATTTATATGGAAAAAACATACTCAAGCCTCAACTCAATGCTCCAAAGAACACTTAAAAAACCCCTTTTTACTCTGGAACATTTCCAAACATATATACTAGTACGACAGTGTATGAACCACCATGTACCCATCACGTGGTTTCAACAGTTACGAACAGATGACCAATCTTGTTTCATCTACATTCCCAACTACGTTTTTCACCCCACCATGACATTATCTTAAAGCAAATCCCAGACATTATGTCTTCTCGTCTGTAAATATTTAAGTATGTATCTCTAAAGATAAAAACTTTTTCCCCCAAGCATAACCCTTATCACAGCTAAAAAATATTGACAGTTTAAAAATATCATTTATATCCAGTCAGTGTTCAAAATCTTCCACATTATCTCATAGTTATTTGTTTTAATAGTTGGTTTCTTCAAACGAGGAACCAGACAGCGTCCCTCATTGCATGTGGTTAATGTATCTCAGGTCTTTTTGATAGGTTACTCCTTCCTCTTATATTGTTGCTATTTGTTTGCAGAAAAAAATGGACACATCTGCTCTGGCAAATTTCCCACAGTCAGTATTTGGCCGATTGTATCCATGTCTCCAGTGTCATTTAATATGTTCCTTTAAACCCTGTGTTTCCTATAAAGTGGCAGTTAGGTTTACAGGCTTGATCAAATTCAGGTTTGATTTTACTGGCAAGAATACTTCATAGTATCCAGTCTTATATTTAGGTCTTTAATCCATTTTGAGTTTATTTTTTTGTATGGTGTTAGAGAATGTTCTAATAAATGAACTTATATACAAAACAGAAATAGACCCACAGACATAGGAAACAAACTTATGGTTACCAAAGGGGAAAGGGTGAGGGAGGGATAAATTAGGAGTTTGGGATTAGCATATGCACACTACTATGTATAAAATAGGTAACCAAAAAGGACTTACTGTACAGCACAGGAAACTACACTCAATATTTTGTAATAACCGATAAGGAAAACAAATCTGGAAAAAAAATATGTGAATCACTTTGCTGTACACCTGAAACACACAACATTGTAAATCAACTATATTTCAGTTAAAAAATATATTTTGTAAGTAGTACTGTGTACTTCCTTTTGCACCATATCAGGAGGCCTGTGACGTCTGGCTGTCCCATTTTTAGTGATGCTAAGATTAATCATCAGATTCTGGTGCTGTTAGTCCCTCTTTTAAAGTTTCCATCAGCCTTTCACCTGATGGAAAACATTGCCTTGATCCATTATTTCATTAGGGCTTACAAATTTGTGAGCTTCTAATTGTCATTTCTTCTGCCTTTATTAGTGGGAATTTTTCTATAATAAAGAACTTTCTTTTATCAACTGTTTGGATACCCTGAAGTACAGTTCATATAAGAAAGGCAGAATAATTCGTTATTCGTTACCTTTATTCACCAATATTGTCTAAAGATGACCAAAGAGCTTTTTAGAAAAATCATTACGAGCCTATGGATTTTTAGCATATGTCATGTATTTCAATTCATTACATTCATTTTTTAATTCCTCACTTTTAACCATTTCATTGAGATTATAATTCACATACCATACAATTCACCCATTTAAAATGCACAATTCAATGGTTTTTAGTGTATTCACAGAGTTGTGCAATCATTACCATAATACAATTTTAGAACATTTTCATTCTGCCAAAAAAGAAACCCTATACCCGTTAGCAGTTGCTCCCCAGCCTGCCTAAGGCTGCAACAACCCTACGCAACCACTGATCTACTTTCTGTTTCTATTGATTTGCCTATTCTCGACATTTCCTTTAAATGGAATTGCACCACATGTAGCCTTTGGCTTCCTTCCCTGAGTATAATGTTTTCAAGGTTAATCCATGCTGTCACATGTGTCAGTACATTTTAGCACCAAAATATATTCCATTGTATGGATGAACCACATTTGTTTACTCGTCATCAGTTGATGGACCTTTGGGTTTGTAGAGGGTTGAATGGTGGCCTCCAAAAAGATATGGCCATCTCTTAACCCCTGAAACCTGTGAACATGACCTTATTTGGAAAAAGCTTCTTTGCAGATGTAATTAAGTTAGGGATCTCAAGATGAGATCATCCTAGTGTGCCCTAAATCCAGTGACAAATATCCTTATAAGAGACACATAGAGGAGAGAGAGAGAGAGAGAGAGAAGGAGGAGACATGTAAAGATCAAGGCAGAGATTGGATTGATGGGGTCACAATAAGCCAAGGAACCACTGGAGACACCAACAGCTGAAAGAGGCAAGGAAGGATTCTGCCCTAGAAACTTCAGAGGGAGCACAGCCCTACCAGCACTTTGATTTCAGACTTCTGGCTTCTAGAACTGTGAGAGAATAAATTTCTGTTGTTTTTAGCTGCCCTGCAGCCTTAGGAAACAAATACAAGGTTATTTTCACTTTTTGGCTATTATGAATAATGTTGCAATGAACATTCACATACAAGTTTTTGTGCAGACGTATGTTTTCATTTCTCTTGGGTATATACCTAGGAGTGGAATTGCTGGATCATATGGTAACTGTATGTTTAACATTTTGAGCAACTACCAAATTGTTTTCCAAAGCAGCTGCACCATTTTACATTCCCACCAACAACATATAAGGGTCTCAATTTCTCCACATCATCACCAACACTTATTATCATGTGTATTTTTGATTATAGCTAGCCTGTTGGGTGGAAAGTGGTATCTCATTGTGGTTTTGATTTGCATTTTTCTAATGACTAATGATATTGAGCATCTTTTCACGTTCTTCCCCCACCCCAGTTTTGAGGTATCTTTTCACATTTTTAGTGGCGTGTACATCTTCTTTTGAGAAATGTCTACTCAGATCCTCTAGAGTTTGGACATTTCTGGCCACCACTGGCTTCGATATGGCTGCCCCCAGGGAAAGGCGAGGCTAGTGTGAAAGTGCAGACCCTAACTCCCTCCTTGCACGGATAGTAGTGCAGCGTTCAAGAGATGGAAGGTGCAAGTGTCTGAGCAAAGTGGGCCTCAGCTGGAAAGGCAGTGTGGACGAGGATGTGGTAGAGCTTGTGCAGCCCTTGACTGGGCGAGAACAGTTTTTCACTGCCAGTTCCTGCGCTGGCTGCATCATCCTCCTAGACGGGGGTATAAATGGTTTTGAGGTTCAGAAACAAAACCGTTGCTGGCTACTGGTTACACACAAACTGTACGTGAAAGATGACGTGATTGTAGCCCTAAAGAAAGCGAATGGTGGTGCCGTTTTGAAATTTGAACCACTTGTTCTTCATGTGCAGCGTCAACAGTTGCAGGATGCACAGATTCTGGTAAAATTTTGTGATTGTACTTGAATTTATAGCATTCAGTGGCAATAGATTCTGCTTTCAGGAACTCTGGCATAATAGTGGGAAAGAGAGGAAAGACTGTGTTGGCTGTCCAGAGCACACATGGCTTAGAAGTTCCATTAAGCCATAAAGGAAAACTGATGGTGACAGAGGAATATACTGACTTCCTGTTAAAGATAAGCAAATCAAAAAATGGAGGAAAGCAAGAAGAGAATTGAAAGGTTTTCTGCCTATAACATGCTTTGTAAAAAGAAACTATTTCTACTACCTCACATCCCAAAGAGAAAATCAAAGAGAAAAATAACTCATCATATACTCATAAGAAAAAAAGAAACCCAGAAAAAGCACATGGCAAATGTATTACTGAAGGAAGTGATAAATAACTTGAAAATGATGAGCACAATGATCCAGGAATCAGGGTGTAACTGTCTTCCCTGAAGACTGCTGAGATTTGGTTCCAAAGTGTCTTGGTAGAATAATGTTTCTAATAGATTTTATAAAGTTGCTCTATATAAGAGTATTTTAGTCTGTTGAGTGTATCAGCCTGTCAGAAAAGCAAGATTTAATTTTTTCCTATATTTTAGAGAAACCCTTAGCTTTAAAAAATACCTGTGTATAATATTTGCTCTTAAATACCATCTTTTTTAGTCACATAGTCATTGAAAACATAAAATTATGATTTTTAATGCCAAAAAAAAAGATCCTCTGCTCATTTTTAGGTTGGGTTGTCTTTTTATTATTGAGTTTTAAGAGTTTCTTTTTTTTTAAAAACATATTCTGGATATAAGTCCCTTCTTAAGGATATATTTGCAAAATTTCCTTCTGTCCTTTGTCTTCTCACTTTCTTGATAGTATTGTTTGCAGCACAAAAGATTTTAGTTTTGGTATTGTTTAATTTCTCTCTTCTGTTGTTGTTGCTTGTGCTTTTGGTGTTGTATCTAAGAATCCATTGCCTAACCCTAGGTCATGAAGATTTACTCCTATATTTTCTTCTAAGAGTTTTACAGATTAAACTCTTACATTTAGGTCTTTAATCCATTTTCAATTAATTTTTGGTGTATGTTGTGAGGTAAGTGTCCAACTTCATCCTTTTGCAAGTGGATATCTAGATGTCCCAGCACCGCTTCTTTTTTAAAAATTTTTTAAAAATTTTATTGAAGTATAGTTGATTTACAATGTTTCAGGTGCACAGCAAAGTGATTCAGATATATATATTCTTTTTCAGATTCTTTTCCATTATAGGTTATTATAAGATATTGAATGTAGTTCCCTGTTGTTTCCAGATATTGAGTACAGTTCCCTGCTGTTTATCTATTTTATATATCTGTAAATCCCAAATTCAAAATTTATCCCTCCCCCCTTTCCTCATTGGTAGCCATAAGTTTGTTTTCTATGTTATGAGTCTATTTCTGTTTTGTAAATAAGTTCATTAGTATCATTTTTTAACATTCCACATATAAGTGATTTCATATGGTATTTGTCTTTGACTTACTTCACTTAGTATGATAACCTCTAGGGCCATCCATGTTGCAGCAAATGGCATTATTTCATTCTTTTTTGTAGCTGAGTAATATTCCACTCTATATATGTATCACATCTTCTTTATCCATTCTTCTGTCAATGGACATTTAGGTTGCTTCCATGTCTTTGCTATTGTAAATAGTACTGCTATGAACACGGGGGCCAGCACCATTTCTTGAAAAGACTCTTCATTTCCCATTAAATAGTCTTGGCATGCTTGTTGAAAATTATTTGACTGTAAGTGAATGGGTTTATTTCTGGATTCTCAGTTCTATTGCATTGATCTATATGTCTGTCTTTATTCCAGTGTCACACTGTCTTGATTATAAGTTTTGTAGTAAGTTTTGAAATCAGGAAATGTGAGTCTTCCAACTTTGTTCTTCTTTTTCAAGGTTTTGGCTATTGTGGGTCTCTTGCATTTCCATATGAATTTTAGGATTAGCTTGTCAATTACTGCAAAAAAGCAAGCTGGGATTTTGATAGGTATCGCACTGGATCTGTAGATCACTTTGGGAAGTATTACTACCTTAACCATAAACATGTGATAAGTTTTCATTTATTTAAATCTTTAATCTTTCAACAATGTTGTGTAATTTTCAGTGTATAAGTTTTACACTTCTTTTGTTAAATTTATTCCTAAGTATTATTTGATGCTGTCATAAATGGAATTGTTTATTTTCAGAGTGTTTATTGCTAGTGTATAGACGTACGGTTGGTTTTTGTTTATTGATCTTGTATCCTGCAATCTTGCTGAACTATTAGTTCTAATAGTTTTTTAGGGGATTTCTGAGGATTTTCTATTTACGAGATCATGTCATGTGCAAATAGAGATATTTTTACTTTTTCCTTTCCTGGCTCTTATTTCTTTTTCTTGCCAAATTGTCCTGGATAGAACCTCCAGTACAATGTTGAATGGAAGTGTTAGGAGCAGACCTTCTTATCTTATTCCTGACTTTAGGATCATTGTTCTTTTTAATGTTCAAATTGTTCCATCTTTAGCAAGTAGAACCCCTTAAAATTGATTACTGTGCCCTTTTGACATCAATAATATTTGATAGCTTCCATGTTTTCTGTTTTAATAGCTTATCTTGTATATATCCTGGTCCAGGGAGTCCTAGTTATTTTTACTGGGTAAAGTATATATATCATACACACTAATAGTTTCAAAAAAGCAATAGTAGAATCATCACTAAAGGTTTAAGATTTTCTAAAATTTCTTTTGTCTGGAGGATATATCCCACAAGAGATGTACAGTCAACACTATATATTTTAAATTATTTGACATAATTTAAAAAATTTAATTGAGGTATAATTGACATATAACATTATATATGTTTCAGATGTACAGATTTGATATTTGTATGTATTGTGAAATGACCATCACAATAAGTCTCGTTAACATCTGCCACCATACATAGTTACAAACATTTTTTTTCTTGTGATGAGGGCTTTTAAGATCTGCTCTCTTGGCAACTTTCAAACATGCTATACAGTATTATTAACTGTAGTCACCATGTTTTACGTTACATCCCCATGATTTAATTATTTTATAGCTGGAAGTTTGTACCTTTTGACACCCTTCACGCACTTCTCTCACCCCTAGCCTCCATCCCCCACCTCTGGCAATCACCAATCTCTTATCTGTATTTATGAGCTTGGTTTGTTGTTGTGTTGTTTCTAAATTCCACATGTAAGTGAGATCATACGGTGTTCGGCTTTCTCTGTCTGATTTATTTCACTTAGTATAATGCCCTCTAGGTCCATCCATATTGTTGCAAATAGCAGGATTTCGTTCTCTTTTTATGGCTAAATAGTATTCCATTTTGTGTGTGTGTGTGTGTGTGTGTGTGTGTGTGTGTGATCAACACACATACAACATTAACTTCTGATCAACTGGCTATTCATCAGAGATTCCCATGACCCGCTCCTTAGGTTTGATTAATTTGTTAGAACAGCTCACAGAACTCAGGAAACCTGTTCACTCACTAGATTACAGGTTTACTACAAAGGATATTAAAGGATATGAATCAACAGTCAGATAAAGAAATACACAGGACGAGGTCCTGACCAAGGGAGCTTCTGTCCTCGTGGAGTTTGGGGCCCAGCGCGGGGCACATGGAAGCATTCTGGTTGCCCAACCTGGAAGCTCTCCAAACCCCCTCCTTTTGGGGTTTTTTTGGAAGCTTCATTAGATATGCATGATTGATTAACGCATTGGCTATTGGCAGTTGAGTCAGCATCCAGCCCCTCTCCCCTGCCCGGAAATCAGGTGGTGGGACTGAAAGTTCCACCCCCTCTATTCTTGGTTGGCTTCCCTAGTAGCCCCCATCTTTAGGTGCTCTCCAAAGTCACCTCATTAACATGAACCCAGTTGTGGTAGAAAGGGGCTTGTTGTGAATAACAAGACACCCATTGCACCTTAATGTCTCTGAAGGAAACTGAGGGCAAGAGAATGAATATTTTAATGAAAGATGTTCCTATTGTTCTTATTGCTCAGGAAATTCCAAGGGTTTGGGTAACTATGAGCGAGGAACTGTGGATGAAGACCAAATGTATGTGAGAAATGTATTTTGGTCATCTGAATGACCAAATTGCTATATTTCTTCTAAATCATAATATTGTAGAAACCAACATCAAGTCTAAACTCTTCAAGATGGTCTGTGTGCTCCCTCACCAAAGCCATAGCATAGCAAAGGTACAGCAGCACATAACCCAGCACCACAAATTTGCTCACGCGGACTTTTCCTTTGTCAAAAAATACAACGATTGGGGCTTCCGTGGTGGCGCAGTGGTTGAGAGTCCACCTGCTGATGCAGGGGACGCGGGTTCGTGTCCTGGTCTGGGAGGATCCCACATGCTGCGGAGCGACTGGGCTCATGAGCCATGGCCACTGGACCTGCGCGTCCCAAGCCTGTGCTCCTCAACGGGAGAGGCCACAACAGTGAGAGGCCCGCGTACCGCAAAAAAGAAAAAATACAGAACAAAACAAAAACAAACAAAAACTACAACGATTGGCTGAATTAAAGTTCCTCTTTTCCTTATATATCGGTCAATGATTTCAGATTTAAGTGGCTTAATCATTACCTTAGGAAACCTAACATTTCTGGCATTTTTCTTTAGGATAATTCATACGTAAAATTTAAACTTTCCCTTCCTTGGTCAATGTATCAGTTAGGATTAGATTCCACAGCATGTAATAGAAACCCAGAATACAGTGGCTTAAACATGATAGGGGTTTATTTTTTTTTCTCCCATGAAGGGAGTTCCGGAGTAGGCATCCAGGGCTGATATGGCAGCTCTACACACATCTAGGACCCAGGACCCTTCTTTCTGCTCCCCTATATTTGGTGCATGGCTCCCAACATCAAGATTGCTTCACAGTCCCTGATGGCTGTTGCAACTCAGCCATTATATATACACATTCAAGGCCATAGGCAGGAGGAAAGGGCAAGGGCAAAAGGTTAAATCACTTGCATTAGTCAGTTTTCTTTACAAAGCTTTCTCAGAAGTCTCACGCAATGACTTTTGCTTTCACCCTATCAGCCATCAATATCTGCAGGGAAAGCTGGAAAAGTATTGTTTTAAAGCTAAGCGCATTGCCACCCCCAATAATATAGGGTTTCTGTTCATAACAAAGAAAGGGAGAATGAACAGTGGATAGGTAACTAGCAATCTGTGTCACAGTCTGTCAACCTCAAGAACTGTAATTTTGTGAATTGCTTGTAGCACATTCTGAACACTGCCACTTTAAGACAACAGGACCCTTCCATAGGGTCCCATCACAGGGGAGGACTTTCCACAGCACTTTGTCCAAAGCCATCCTGGTTGCATCCTATTTTCTGCTACCTTGCTTCTTGCCGGCGCTGTGACCCT
The DNA here is from genome assembly GCF_039906515.1 of Pseudorca crassidens. Lineage (NCBI taxonomy): Eukaryota > Metazoa > Chordata > Mammalia > Artiodactyla > Delphinidae > Pseudorca > Pseudorca crassidens. The sequence continues at coordinate 97,398,184 of NC_090317.1, forward strand.
ACTGCCTCTTCTCTTGCTTGGATTTGGTGACTCACACACTGATGCCACTCTGGGCTCCTGCTTGTGCCACTCAGCCTGCTGACCCTCCCCTCATTTCTGATCTTAACTCCTATCCCATTTCCAATTTTACCATTCCCAGGTGGTCCCTGACCCCTTCAAACATCCAGCCTTTCATAAGGAATAAGTTCCAGTCCTAATGGCTGACAGTTACCATATCCATCTATGTGTTTATCTATGAAATCGTAGCCCCCAAATGTTGTGGAATTTTTAATAGCTAAGGGTAAATTGCTTCGTGGAAAGAGCACCAAACTAGCAGGCAGGAAACTTGGGTTCTACACCTTCATTCTTAATTCTTCAACCAATAGTTTTTTGAGCAATTACTTTGTGTTAGTCACCGACCCAGCTCTGCTACTAATTCAGTGTGAGGGCTGGGGGATGTCACTTCACCTCTTTTTTTCTTTCCTGGACTAAATGAACTTGAAGGCTCTTTTAGCTTGTGCTCTTCTAGAAGCGGACCCTGAGACGAGGATTTAGAGGAGTTGTGGTCAGATGTTTTGTAGCACGTCCTCCAATGGGGATGTGTTTGGTGTTTTTTCTCATGATTAGACTGGAGTTACAGGTTTTGGGGACAAAGACCATAGAGGTAAAGTGCAGTTCTCATTACATCATATCACGTGTACAAACTATCAACATGACATCACTCTTAGTGTTGACCTTGACCACAAGGCTGATATAGTGTTTGTCAGATTTCTCTACCATAAAGCTGCTCCTTCCTCCCGCCCTGCCCTGCCTTTCCATACTCTTCTCTTTGTAAGGACATTACTATATACCGCCGACACTTCAGGAGTTGGGAGATACACTCTACCTCCTAAAGGGCGGAGTATCTACATAAATTACTTGGAATTCTTCTGCACAGGGACATTTGTCTCTTCTTCCCCACTTACCTATTTATCTATTCAATCATTTATATCATGAGTATGAACTCATGAATATATGGGTTATAATCCAATAGTACTTTATTTTGTTACTCGAATTGTTCTAGCTTTGGCTACTGGGAGCTCTTTCAGTTCTTAGTTCCTTGACCAGGGATCAAACCTGTGCCCCTGCAGTGGAAGCACAGTCTTAACCGCTGGACTGCCAGGGAAGTCCCTGACTCCTTGTCCTTTAGCCATACCCCTTGTGTGTGTGTGTGTGTGTGTGTGTGTGTGTGTGTGTGTGTGTGTGTGTTCAGCGCTACCTTACCTTCTGGCACTACAAGATGCTCTAGGCTTATTTTGTATATCCCCTGCCCCAGCTCTAGAATCAGCCATTTCTGCAAAGAGCCTGGGTGCCTTCTTTTTTTTTTAAATTAGAAAATGGTATTAGAAACCAATATCTAGGCACTAGGTGTGTTCATTGTTACTAGTTCATCATTGCTTCTTAGCATTCTCAGCTGATGGCGTACGGAAACGTGTGTATACTAACCAATGTATATCTACATATCTATAAATAGTTCTATATGTATTCATCTATATCGATATTAAGCTAAACATATCTCCATACTGATGTCTCCAAGTTTAATCCAGTACCAAAAGGATTATTCTAGCCTTCTTCTCTTGCTTGTCTGGAACCTTCCCCTCTAACGGCGAGAAACCTGGCTTCCAGGATCTACCATCTATTTGCTTAATTGCTCATGTCCAGGATACACGTACAGCAGCATTAGAATTGTTAACCTCTACCCTCCATGGGAAAACACTTTATCAACCAGAATGTGCTGCTTATACACAGTTTCTTTTGTTTTTAGTCTTATAGTATCTACTCCTTTCCAAAGTTACTTAGGAACTTACCTTTTTTCCCACCCCCCTCAGTGCAGTTATTTCATACATTTGTAATGTAGTTAGATTCTTTTGTCACAGTCTGTATTCCATCTAGGGATCCCTAGACCTCCTAAATGACTTTTTTTTTTTTTTTACATCTTTATTGGAGTATAATTGCTTTACAATGGTGTGTCAGTTTCTGCTTTATAAAAAAGTGAATCAGTTATACATATATACATGTTCCCATATTTCTTCCCTCTTGTGTCTCCCTCCCTCCCACCCCTCCAGGCGGTCACAAAGCACTGAGCTGATCTCCCTGTGCTATGCGGCTGCTTCCCACTAGCTATCTACCTTACGTTTGGTAGTGTATAGATGTCCATGCCTCTCTCTCACTTTGTCACAGCTTACCCTTCCCCCTCCCCATATCCTCAAGTCCATTCTCTAGTAGGTCTGTGTCTTTATTCCTGTCTTACCCCTAGGTTCTTCATGACATTTTTTTCCCTTAAATTCCATATATATGTGTTAGCATACGGTATTTGTCTTTCTCTTTCTGACTTACTTCACTCTGTATGACAGACTCTAGGTCTATCCACCTCATTACAAATAGCTCAATTTCGTTTCTTTTTATGACTGAGTAATATTCCGTTGTATATATGTGCCACATCTTCTTTATCCATTCATCCGATGATGCACACTTAGGTTGTTTCCATCTCCGGGCTATTGTAAATAGAGCTGCAATGAACATTTTGGTACATGACTCTTTTGGAATTATGGTTTTCTCAGGGTATATGCCCAGTAGTGGGATTGCTGGGTCATATGGTAGTTCTATTTGTAGTTTTTTAAGGAACTTCCATACTGTTCTCCATAGTGGCTGTACCAATTTACATTCCCACCAGCAGTGCAAGAGTGTTCCCTTTTCTCCACACCCTCTCCAGCATTTATTGTTTCTAGATTTTTTGATGGCCATTCTGACAGGTGTGAGATGATATCTCATTGTAGTTTTGATTTGCATTTCTCTAATGATTAATGAAGTTGAGCATTCTTTCATGTGTTTGTTGGCAGTCTGTATATCTTCTTTGGAGAAATGTCTGTTTAGATCTTCTGCCCATTTTGGGATTGGGTTGTTTGTTTTTCTGTTATTGAGCTGCTTATAAATTTTGGAGATTAATCCTTTGTCAGTTGCTTCATTTGCAAATATTTTCTCCCATTCTGAGGGTTGTCTTTTCGTCTTGTTTATGGTTTCCTTTGCTGTGCAAAAGCTTTGAAGTTTCATTAGGTCTCATTTGTTTATTTTTGTTTTTATTTCCATTTCTCTAGGAGGTGGATCAAAAAGGATCTTGCTGTGATTTATGTCATAGAGTATTCTGCCTATGTTTTCCTCTAAGAGATTGATAGTTTCTGGCCTTACATTTAGGTCTTTAATCCATTTTGAGCTTATTTTTGTGTATGCTGTTAGGGAGTGATCTAATCTCATACTTTTACATGTACCTGTCCAGTTTTCTCAGCACCACTTATTGAAGAGGCTGTCCTTTCTCCCCTGTACATTCCTGCCTCCTTTATCAAAGATAAGGTGACCATATGTGTGTGGGTTTATCTCTGGGCTTTCTATCCTGTTCCATTGATCTATCTTTCTGTTTTTGTGCCAGTACCGTACTGTCTTGATTACTGTGGCTTTGTAGTATAGTCTGAAGTCAGGGAGCCTGATTCCTCCAGCTCCGTTTTTCGTTCTCAAGATTGCTTTGGCTATTCGGGGTCTTTTGTGTTTCCATACAAATTGTGAAATATTATGTTCTAGTTCTGTGAAAAATGCCAGTGGTAGTTTGATAGGGATTGCATTGAATCTGTAGATTGCTTTGGGTAGTAGAGTCATTTTCACAATGTTGATTCTTCTAATCCAAGAACATGGTATATCTCTCCATCTATTTGTATCATCTTTAATTTCTTTCATCAGTGTCTTATAATTTTCTGCATACAGGTCTTTTGTCTCCTTAGGTAGGTTTATTCCTAGATATTTTATTCTTTTTGTTGCAATGGTAAATGGGAGTGTTTTCTTGATTTCACTTTCAGATTTTTCATCATTAGTGTATAGGAATGCCAGAGATTTCTGTGCATTAATTTTGTATCCTGCTACTTTACCAAATTCATTGATTAGCTCTAGTAGTTTTCTGGTAGCATCTTTAGGATTCTCTATGTATAGTATCATGTCATTTGCAAACAGTGACAGCTTTACTTCTTCTTTTCCGATTTGTATTCCTTTTATTTCCTTTTCTTCTCTGATTGCTGTGGCTAAAACTTCCAAAACTATGTCGAATAAGAGTGGTGAGAGTGGGCAACCTTGTCTTGTTCTGATCTTAGTGGAAATGGTTTCAGTTTTTCACCATTGAGGATGATGTTGGCTGTGGGTTTGTCACATATGGCCTTTATTATGTTGAGGAAAGTTCCCCCTATGCCTCCTTTCTGCAGGGTATTTATCATAAATTGGTGTTGAATTTTTTCGAAAGCTTTCTCTGCATCTATTGAGATAAGCTCCCTCTGTAAGCTGTAAAGTTCTATGGGTTTTTTTTTTTTTGAGAATTTGTCATAAGATTTATTTACCCAGATGGGAAATGTTTTTACAGAGGTATTCATCATAATCTTGTTTGTAAGAGCAAAACATTATTGAAAAAAATATCCAGTAATAGCAAAACAGATTTTGATGCATTTATGTAATGGAAAATTATGCAGATAAATATATGGAACGCTTCACAAATTTGCGTGTCATTCTTGCACAGGGGCCATGATAATCTTCTCTGTATCGTTCCAATTTTAGTATATGTGCTGCCGAAGCAAGCACAGTTCTATTGGTTTTGACAAATGCATAGCACCATGTATCTGCCAGTATACTATCACACAGAATAGTTTCACTGACGTAAAAATCCCCTGTACTTCACTTGTTCAACCCTCCCCCTTCCTCAAACCCCTGGCAACTGCTGATCTACTTACTATCTCTACAGTTTTGCCTTCTCCAGAATGTTATATAAATGGAACCATACAGTATGTAGCCTTTTCAGACTGGGTACTTGAACTTAGCAATATGCATTTAAGATTCATCCATATTTTTTGCGTGGTTTGATAGCACATTCCTTTTTATCACTGAAGGACCTCTTGGTTGCCCCACTTTTTGGTGATTATAAATAAAGCTGCTATTAACATTCGCATGCAGGTTTTTGTGGTTTTTTTTGCGGTACGCGGGCCTCTCACTGTTGTGGCCTCTCCCGTTGCGGAGCACAGGCTCCGGACGCTCAGGCTCAGTGGCCATGGCTCACGGGCCCAGCTGCTCCGCGGCATGTGGGATCTTCCCGGACCCGGGCACGAACCCGCGTCCCCTGCATCGGCAGGCAGACTCTCAACCACTGCACCACCAGGGAAGCCCCGCATGCAGGTTTTTATGTGGACGTAACTTTTAAATCAGTTGGGTAAATACCTAGAAGCACAATTGCTGTATTGTGTGGTAAGACTACATTTAGCTCTATAAGAAATTGCCCAATAGTCTTCCAAAGTGGCTAGAATTTCTGTTGTTCCACATCCTTGCCAGCAATTGGTGTTGACATGTTTGTGGATTTTAGGATTCTGATAGGTGTTTATTGGTATCCTACTTTTAAATATAATCTTTGGTAGATTCTTTGGCATTATTTCTCCTACTCTGACATTTTATATTACCTTCCCCTTGGGGACTTACATCTGGGCTTTTTGGTATCGTTTATGTCATAAGCTCCTCACTTTCTCCACATTTCTCGGTAGAAAAAGAGCTAGCTGCAGCCTTGGAGACAGCTTTAAGTGCATTGCTGATACGGATGCTGTATCATTGCTCGGTAATGAATTGAGGTGTCTAAAACTAGTACTTCCTCACTCACATCCTTCAGACAGCACAGTTCTGAAGGTGTAATTCCAAGTTTTTGCTGGTAATTGACTGGCCTGAGCTATGATGACCAGAGAACAGAATTGCTCCAGGAACTAAAATACGGTTGGCGTAAAACAACTTCTGAGCCCTTTCCTCTTCATTTCTGCCAGGAATTGAAAACTCTGTCTTGACCCAAATTCATGATACAAGTCAATAGCCCCCTGCCCACATGTAGCTGGGCAAACGCTTGGTGCGTAGGCGAACTCTGAGGCCTCACCACTTCTCCTGTCGTCTTTCTTTCTGACCAGCTGTCCACATCCACATGGCAGTCTGGGTACCACTTAGTTATATTTTTATTTTAAGATAAAACACAGAAATGCACACAAAACCAATGTATAGATTAGTGACTTATTATAAGGTCACACCTTCATAACTACCATCCAGGTGAAGAAGTAGTACTTTGCCAGCCGCTCCATGCCCACGATCCTGATTTTTATAGTAATACTTTCCTCACGCTTCTTTATGGCTTCATTATGCAAGTGTGCATCCTTAGACATTCTAGTTTAGACTTGCTCATTTAAAAATTATTGATTCATCTTTTAAACCTCTTTTAACCTACAGGTCCCTTCTTCATCGCTTTCTTTTCCTTATGTGTTACCTATTGAAGAACATGGACAATTTGACCTATAGAGTTTCCCACAATTTGAATTTTGTTGATGACACATTCATGGTGCATTTCAACATGTATCCTGTCCCCAACTTTTCTTAAAAATAGTCCTGGATTCAGAGGTTTGACCAGACTTAAACTGGATTTCTTTTGCAAGACTATAAGCAGTGCTGAGGTCTTTCATCAGGAGATACACAGCTTCTGATCGTGTCTCTTTTTGCAACATTAGCACCTGTTGATTCTCATTGTCTGAATCAGTTACTTCATTGAGAGTTGCAAAATAGTGATAATCTAATTCTGTCATTTTATTTGCATTTATTAGTTGGTTGGAATAACTTTACAAAGAAATGCTTCCATGATGTACTGTTTGGTTACCTAGTGGTACAGTTTCTATAGGAAAAGCAGGATATACATTTGATTCTTTCCCTTTATTTTTCAGATGATTTTTAAATTTCATTTTTAGTTTCCAGATGGTGAATTTATTCCCTGATATCCTCCAAAGAGGCTAGTTTTAAAATATCACTATAAATTAAAATATTTAAACATACTTTATGGGTTTTAATCCATTACATTAAAAAAAATGTGGTCAAGTACACATAACATAAAATTTACCATTTTAGCCATGGTTAAGTGTACAGTTCTGTGACATTAAGTCTCCATTGCATTCTTCTACTTATTGAAGCTCAAACTGTCTCATCTGTTCCATTAAAAAAAAAACCAAAACTTTATTTCTTAGTCCAGAGGCTTTTTTTTTTTCACACAGAGCCTTTTGAATGAAATTAGGAGAACCCTATTCTCAAATTTGCTTTCCTCTTACATCCCTACTTTCCAATCAGCCCAAGCAAACATGAGCTAAAGTGAGAAGTGAAACACCCCACTGCACAGATGCTGTCTGCAGTGTCACAAGTTATGACTCACGTTTAGCCTGGAGATTGTCACCAGAGTCAGCAGGAGGAGACAGGCTAAGTGTGCCAAGGTTGAGGTTTTAAAATTAATGCAGTTTAAATATTGATGATGTTTAAATCTGAGCTGAATCTCCCCTATCCTGCATATATGCTTTATTAAAATTCATCACTGGATTTTTAACGTATGAAAGTGTTTGAGTTGCAAATACTTGAACATTTTTTTAAATTGGAAAATATGTGCACATAGAGCTTTCCCTTTTGAACTTTAACCCAGACTTCAGCAGCTGAACAGACAGCTGCAGAAAACTTGCACAATACAGTTGAATGGACAAGTTGTCCTAACCTTTATCCATTTCTCCCCTTTTGAGTCAATTGATTCCCTATTTTTATTTCCCCCTATTTTCCTTCTGGGTTTGCCCACTCGGTTGGACAAATAGTTGGGAATCCAACCTATAAGTGTACAGGGAAGCATTACGAGTTTCTTTTCTAAAGTCTACAGGAAGAATTTCCATAAAGAAATCAGAGCTCATAATGAAATGAATTTCAGAAAAATAAGAGCCCTTGTATAACTGTGCTGGGTATAAGGAAACACTGCATCAGGCACCATCCCAAAATGCTCTAAAAATTACAATACACCCAAATACCCCAATGCTGTGAAACCACTGTCTTAAGAAGTACTGGGCAGTGACAGGAGATTGATGACCATGTCAAGTAAAATGGTATTTCCAAGACTATTTATTAAAAACAAAGGATAAATAAAAATGAATAATTCATTCATTTGACAAGTATTTCTGAAGTGCCAATTAAATAAAAGCCCTGTGCCCAGCACTGGGAATATGACTGTGAAAGATCCTCATGGATCCAATGGTTGCAAGGCAGAAGCTACTGATGTCAAGAATTGTGAAGGTTCTAAAATGAATAAAGCAAATGTGGTGTGTATATATATATATATATATATATATATATATATATACACACACACACACACACATACATACACAAGGGGATACTATTCAGCCATAAAAAAGAAGGAAATCTCGCCATTTGTGACAACATGGATGGACCTTGAGGGCATTATGCTAAGTGAAATAAGTCAGAGAAAGACAAATAATGTATGATATCACTTATATGTAGAATCTAAACAATAACAACAACGACAGCAACAACAAACCCCACAAAAAAACCCCAAACTCATAGAAAAAGAGATCAGATTTTGGTTGCCAGAGACATGGGTGGGGGCAGGGGGAATTAGATGAAAGTGGTCAAAAGGTACAAACTTCCAGTTATAAGATAAATAAGTACTAGGGATGTAATGTACAACATGATGACTACAGTTAACACTGCTGTACGGTATATTTCTAAGTTGCTAAGAGAGTAGATCTTAAATGTTCTCATCACAAAGGAAAATTTGTTTCTGTAATTATGTAAGGTGATAGATGATAACTAAACTTATTGTGGTAATCATTTCACAGTATATGCAAGTCATTATGCTGTACACTGTAAACTTACATAGCACTGTATGTCAATTACATCTCAATAAAACTGAAAAAGAATAAACACTTTTATTTTTAAAATAAACTGAAGGATCTTGAGATTCTACCCCATTAACTTGCCACAGTTTCCTTGTTGCTGGCAAGAGACATGTGACTTCTGGGTCAAAGGTAAAGGATTTCATTACTCATGGTGCAGCAAGCAGACTTGCTCCCCAAGTCTGATGAAGCTGATGTGGATGGGCTCAGATGGATGCCTGCACACACAGTGGACGGCGGTTACAGGAGAATAACTCTAAGGTTAGGGAACGTGAATCTTTTATAATAGATGGTAAGTAAACATGCTTGCCCTTTGCTGTGGAGGGAGATACCATCTCTATCTTCCAAGCCTCTTAGCTATACAAACATCCATGAAAAGACAGTCCGGAACAAGCCAAGGCCAGTCTAGATCAGCCAACAGGCAATTACTCACAGACGTGTGGATGAGCCTTGCCAAGACCTGCAGGATTGCCTAGCTGGCCTCTGGCTGACCCCAGACATGTGAGCAATGAACACTGTTGTATATCACTGAGGTTCTGTGGTTCCTTGTTAAACAGCATTATTGTAGCAATAAACAACTGATACCATCACCAATGGCTTCTTATTTCCAAAATCTAATTAATGTTTCCCACTGTAGCCAGAGCTCTCCTTCTAAAATACAGATCCTATTAGAGCACTTTCCTGTCGAAAAGCTTTCAACTACCAACTGCAACCCAGATATGGAATCCAAAGTCCTTGCTTGTCTGGTTCCCATTTTCATTTCCAGTTTCATCCTTCACCTCTCTTCCCCCTGCCATCCTCCTTCTTGCTTTTGGCATTCCACTCACATAGACCACAAAATGTCTCTGCACTTAAAAAAAAGTTCTTTAGAGTACTTTTTAAGATTATAAAAGTTAGTTACTCATTTTAGTAAACCTGAGAAGTACAGAAAAGTACAAAGAGCAACCTTCCCCCCAGGACTTTTTGCATATATGGTGTATGCTAATATCAGACAATTTAACAAAATTGTCACTAGACGCGAAGGTATTTTCTATTTAGAAAATTTGGAGAAATTAAAAAAAGAACAAAGAAAACACTGCCACCAGCATTAATAATATTAAAAGACAAATGAAACTTAAGTAATTACAGTATCTCTGATAGGCAATGGGTTAATATATTTACCACATAAATAATTCGAACAAATCAATTAGAAAGTGTATATACATTAATAAAAATGGTAAAAAACAGGCACAGGCAATTCCTGAATAACTACGAATGGCCAAAACCCAAACCAAAACAAAAGAAAAACATGTTCAACTTTAAAAGGTACAAATTAAAACAACAATGATCCACAATTTTTTGCTTATAAGTTTAGCCAAGTTAAAAATAATCTGATTGCTAGCAAGTATATAACTCTCATATACTGCTGGTGTATGTGTAAATTGTTATAATCTTTCTAGAGGGCAATATAGCACTGTTTCACCAAAGACTATAAGATTCTGACTCTTTGATCCTACAATTCTACTTCTAGGAATTTATCTTAAAGAACTAATCAGATATGTGTGTGTAGAAGTATGGTCACTTCCAGGCTGGGTAATAGAAAGCAAGTAGAAACAGTATGGTATTGGCATAAAAACAGACACATAGACCAATGGAACAGAATCAAGAGCCCAGAAATGAACCCAAGCATATACGGACAACTAATTTTTGACAAGGGTGCCAAGAATATACAATGAGAAAGGATAGTCTCTTCAATAAATGGTGTTGGGAAAACTGAATATCTACATGCAAAATAATGAAATTGGACCCCTATCTTACAACATACGCAATAATCAACTCAAAATGGATTAAAAACTTAAACATAAGACTTGAAACTGTAAAACTTCTAGAAGAAAACGTAGGGAGAAAGCTCCTTGATATTGGCCTTGGCAGTGATTTTTTGGATATGACGTTAAAAGTTCAGGCAACAAAAGCAAAAGTAAACAAGTGGGACTACATCAAACTAAAAATCTTCCTCACAGCAAAGGAAATAACCAACCAAATGGAAAGGCAACCTACAGATTGGAAGAGAATACTCACCAACCATATATCTGATAATGAGTTAATATCCAAAAAAAAAAAAAAAGGAACTCATACAATTCAACCACAAAAAACCAATCTGATTAAAAAAATGAGCAAAGGACCTGAATAGACATTTTCCCAAAGAAGACATACAAATGGCCAACAAGTACGTGAAAAGGTGCTTACCATCATTAATCATCAGGGAAATGCAAATCAAAACCATAATGAGCTATATCACCTCACACCTGTTAGGTTGGCTATTATCAAAAAGATAAGGGAGGGCTTCCCTGCTGGCGCAGTGGTTGGGAGTCCGCCTGCCGATGCAGGGGACATGGGTTCGTGCCCCGGTCCGGGAGGGTCCAGCGTGCCGCGGAGCGGTTGGGCCCGTGAGCCGTGGCTGCTGAGCCTGCGCGTCTGGAGCCTGTGCTCCACAACGGGAGAGGCCACGGCAGTGGGAGGCCCCTGTACCGCAAAAAAAAAAAGAGGTAACAAGTGTTGGCGAGGATGTGGAGAAAAAAGAACACTTACTTGCACACTGTTGGTGGGAATGTAAACTGGTACAGCCACCATAAAAACAGTATGCAGGTTCTTCAAAAAATTAAAAAGAGAACTACCATACAATCCAGTAATCCCATTACTGGGTATATAGCCAAAGGCAATGAAATCAGTATCTTATAGAGCTATCTGCACTCTCATGTTCATTGCAGCATTATTCACAATAGCCAAGATATGGAAACAACATAAGTGTCCACTGATTGATGAATGGATAAAGAAGATGTAGTATATATATTGATATATATATACAATGGATTATCATTCAGCCTTCAAAAAGGAGATCCTGCCATTTTGAAAACAAGGGTGAACCTGGAAAACATAATGCTAAGTGAAATAAGCCAGACACAGAACAAAAAATACTGCATGATCTCACTTATGTGGAATCTAAAAAAAGTTGAATTCATAGAAGGAGATAATACAATGGTGGTTACCAGGGGCAGAAAGTTGAGGGAAATGGGGAGATGTTGGTCAAAGGCTACCAAGGAGCAGTTATGTAGGATGAATAAGTTCTAGAGATCTACTGTACAGCAATGGGGACTGTAGTTAATGATACTGTATTGTATAGTGGAAATTTGCTAAGAGAGTAGATATCAGGTGCTTTCTCCACACACACCACATATAACGCACACACATAACATGCACACACAAATGGAAATTATGTGAGGAGATGGAAATGTTAATTCGTTTGGCTGTGGTAATCATTTCACTATTTATATGTGTATCAAACATCATGTTGTAGATCTTAATATGTACAATTTTTATTAAAAAACAAAGCAACTAGAAATGACAAAATTCCAAATAATAGGAAATTGACTAAATTATGGTATATTCAAGCAATGGGTTGCTATATGACAATTAAAATAGTAAAGTACAGCTATATTTATTTATTGACATGGAAAGATGTATAGATATGTTGTTAAATGAGAAAAGTAGGATACAGAATTGAATGTTTCATATGGTCCCCTGTCTATATATCCAGGTGAATACAATATTTCTTTATTGTATATTATAATTTATTATATATATCATTAATATGTATAATTTCTTTAAAGAATACACCAAGATATTATGAGTGGTTATCTCTGGGTGGTGGGATTTTGTTAATTTTTTTCTTTTTAAAACTTTTTACTTTTTAATTTATCTAAAATGAAATATGGATTACTTGTATATTTAATTAGGAAATAATAGAGGATTGAGTAGTGTTTTCTTTTAGTTACTTTAAATTATATTTTCTTACATTTATTGTATATACTTGTAGCCAACACAGTAGGAAATAAGTTCAAAATGCTGTTGGTTGTGCTTTTCATGGGCTCCATGCATCAGGCCACTTCATAATTACTCTCAGGTTGAAAATCTTTAGCCCTTCCTTCACTGGGTCCTTGGATGGCAGCCTGGTCAGGGAGCCCTGGATCTCTATGAGGGGCTTTCAAGGCTCCCAAGTATGGCGCCTTTTCAGAGATTCTTAATTTGACTTGGATCAAGCATAGTTCATTTGACAATATTTTAGAATGACGAGTTTGCTTGTTGGGGGGAGGATTTCAACATAAAATGGCATGGATGCCAAAGGCTTAAATAAACAGGATTTGCCATGGGAAAATTCTTTTTTTTTCAGTTTCTTTTCTTTAATTTTAATTTTATTGGCGTATAGTTGATTTACAATGTTGTGTTAGTTTCAGGTGTACAGCAAAGTGATTCAGTTATACATGTACGTATACTCATTCTTTTTCAGATTCTTTTCCCATATAGGTTATTACAGAGCACTGAGTATAGTTCCCTGTGCTATACAGTAGGTCCTTGTTGGTTATCTATTTTATATATAGTAGTGCGTGTATGTTAATCCCAACCTCCTGATTTATCACCCCCCACCCCCACGTTTCCCCTTTGGTGACCATAAGTTTGTTTTTGATATCTGTAAGACTGTTTCTGTTTTGTAAGTAAGTTCATTTGTATCATTTTTAAAATTAGATTCCACATATAAGTGATATCATATGATATTTGTCTTTCTCTAACTCACTTCACCTAGTATGATAATCTCTAAGTCCATCCATGTTGCTGCAAATGGCATTATTTCATTCCTTTTTATGGCTGAGTAATATTCCATTGTATGTATGTACCACCTCTTCTTTATCCATTCCTCTGTCGATGGACATTTAGGTTGCTTCTATGTTTTGGCTATTGTAAATAGTGCTGCAGTGAACACTGGGGTGCAGGTATCTTTTTGGATTATGGTTCTCTCAGGATATATGCCCAGGAGTGGGATTGCTGGATCATATGGTAGTTCTATTTTTAGTTTTTTAAGGAACCTCCATACTGTTCTCCATAGTGTTTGTACCAATTTATATTCCCACCAACAGTGTAGGAGTTCACCATGGTCCTTCTTAGAAACCATACTCTTTACCTTCTTATAGTTCCTGTATTATTTTATCTATTACTACATAACAAATTATTCTAAAACGTAGTGGCTTAAAACAACAATCATTATTTATCATCTCTTATGGTTTTTGTGGGTCAGGGATTCAGACAGGGGACAGCAGAGACAGTTTGTCTCTGCTTCACAGTGTGTAGGCCTCAGCTGGGAAGACTCCATGACTGGGAGCTGGAAACATCCGAAGGCTCACTTACTCACATATCTAGTGGCTGATGATGGCTGCCAGCCAAAATACCTACACTTCGCCTCCTCAGATGGCTCACATAGCATGGTGGCTGGATTCCAAGAGCGAGTATCCAGAAAGAGAGAGAGTGCAGAGCCAAAGCTGTATCCTTTTTATGACCTAGGCTTGGAAGTCACATTAGCACCATTTCCACCATATTCCATTGGTTGGATCGGTCATGAACCATCACCTAGATTCCAGAGGAGGGAACAGAGACCCCACTTCTTGGTGGGACGGGTGTCAAAGTCACATTGAAAAAAGAGCATGTGGGACGGGATACATCAATTGATGCAGCCATATTGGCCACATACAATCTGTCACACTTCCCAAATTTCTACAGGAACTCTCTTGGATGTACATTTGTAAAAAAGAAATCCAAACCTCAGAGGACTTTCTTTTCTCTTCTTTCCCTTCCACTCTCCCTCCCTCCCTCCCTCCCTTTTGTCCTTCCATCCTCTCAGTTATAAACAGCACAACCATCAGTGAGTTATTGTTTCACAGTATGATATCTTGCCAGCAGGGTCATTTTGATGGTCTGTCTGGCGCTCCCTAAAGAATTGTATTTTTGCTATGTTTACATTTTATTTTCCACATTGCCAGAAGAAGGCTGTCTTTCCAGTCTTTTGATATATCTTATCCAATTATTTTTCAAGAAAGACTGTATAACATTAAGACCATTAGAATTGGATCAATGGTTTTATTTACCAAGTATTTTAACATACTCACTATGTGTCAGGCACTGTTCCAAGCAGGCCCTTTACAATATTACCTTGCTTAATCCTCATAACATGATTCTCAACTTGTAGATAAGAAAACTGAGGCACAGAGAAGTTAAGTAACTTGCCACAAAGCTAAACGTGGCAGGGCTTCCCTGGTGGCGCAGCGGTTGAGAGTCTGCCTGCCGATGCAGGGGACACGGGTTCGTGCCCCGGTCCGGGAAGATCCCACATGCCGCGGAGTGGCTGGGCCCGTGAGCCACGGCCGCTGAGCCTGCGCGTCCGGAGCCTGTGCTCCGCAACGGGAGAGGCCACAACAGTGAGAGGCCCACGTACCGCAAAAAAAAAAAAAAAAAAAAAAAAATGCTAAACATGGCAGAGCCAGGTGTCGAAACCAGGGCACCTGCCTTCCAAATCTATATTCTTTTTTAAAAAATTTTTTATTGAAGTATAGTTGATTTACAATGTTGTGTTAATTTCTGCTGTACAGCAAAGTTATACGGTTATACATATATTTACATCTTTTAAAAAAATATTATTTTCCATTATGGTTTATCATAGGATATTGAAATAGTTCTCTGTGCTATACAGTAGGACCTTGTTGTTTATCCATTCTATATATAATAGTTTGCAGCTGCTAACCTCCCACTCCATCCTTCCGCGAACCGCCAACCCCTGGGCAACCACATGTCTGTTCTCTATGTCCGTGCAAATCTATATTCTCAACCACCGTGTTATACTGCCTCTCCATCATCATTTTACTCCATCGGCCCTTGTTAACTTGAACCATAAGGAATAGATAGTCTCAAGAAAAAAAATATGAACTCTCAGATGTACAAAATACTGGAAAGCTAAGGAAATATGCCTGGAACGGTATACCCCACAGGCTACCCCCTGGCTAGCCTTACCACCCTGAACAGTTCTCTGCCTCAGAGTGCCTGACTGGGACAAAGAAAAGTAGTTTGCTAGATCTGCTGTGGTGAAATATACAAGACGTGCAAAGCATTGTTTAGAGGGACTTCCTCACATCCCACAGTCAAAGGACTTCTGAGAAGTGAACAAAATTCTGCAGACATCAGGCCTCTGACTTTTACCGTTGCAAAGTAATCTCCCCCGAACAGCCTCTCCCAACAATATCAGGTTTCCTCAGCTGAGTATTTAGGAGACTGCCGGCAAGTCTAATCACCTGGGACATCTTAACAACCGAAGTCACATTTGATGGAAAAACTCATGAAGAAGCTGTGGGTGACGGAGGGCATCTTGTCAGAAGTCTGGCTCCAAATACGCGTGATGCCACATGTTTGGAATTCTGCGAGGAGAATGCAGAAATAGTTCAAGAAAAGTAGCAGAGAGGTTTATCTGGTTCTTTGAATACAATGTTTTCAAAGGAGAAACAAGTTCTCCATGAGCTGAAAAGCACCATCTATTCAACATAGTAAGTGAAGTATTTGTTATTGGTATAAACAAAGATATAAAATAGACCCTCTGGCAGATGTTCGGGGGGAAAAACCAGGGGCAAAAGGGAGCAAAGAAAAAAGAACCGAAAGAGAGAGAAAGCTTAGACAAATAAGCAGTTTTGTCTTGAACATTGGCCAGGGAAAGCTGGGTAATGAAGGATTAAAAACAAAACAAAAAGGGAACCGGATAAGAAAAGTACTACGAGGAATAAATGGCTGGTGACGTGGTCCATAGAAATGAAAAGATCCACATCTTGTTGGGGGTGGTGTTGGGGGTGGTGTTGGGGTCATGGCATGGGGACAGCCGGCCGGGGTCAAACTCGGGGTTAAAAAAAAAAAAATTGCAAGTAAATGAGTCGAAGGGAAAAGATGAATAAGGAGCAAGAATAGAAAGAGGAAAGGAAGCACATTTAACAGGAAACCAACCGAAATAGACAAGTACAGACAGTGTCACCGGAAGGGCGAGGGGGACAAGGGGCCATTAGCACTAGGCAAGCAGAAAATTCGGGGAGAGACGGGTTTTAAATATTCAAAAATGCAGGCCTTTCAAATTACCTGCCAATTCTATCTCTGTGAATTACAGAGGAAGGAAGCTCTGGATGTCGTCACAGGAATGATTAGCTCCTATGATTTTCCATCCCAGAAGTCAGCTGTTTTTCAAGGCCACTGGGCAGGATCATGATGCCCAGTTTTTTAAGTGCTCCAAAAGCTTAGGGTGGCAGTGGGGCAGGGAGAGGAGGGGATATGCGAGGCCCTGAGGAAGGTATTGGGAAGGATGGCTGGGCTCCTTGCCAAGAACCGCTGACCACCTGGCTACAAATATCACAGTAGGGGGCCAAGTCTTGCCTGGTCTCAGCGAACTTCCTCCCCTACTGCTAGGGCTGCTCGATGACCATCTGTTTGTGCAGCCTTCCCAAAGCTTGAGGACAAATTCTGGCCTTAACCTGGGCTATCTCAGGAGCCCTGGCCCCATGTGCTGGGACCCAGAAACAGGGCAGCCTTGCTGTTAATGTCATCTGGATCTTTTTGTCTCCCTAACTGGAAGCCACAGTTCTACTCTCTCCTGGTCTTGGATTTGTGCTCTGTATTTAAGGCCGTGCCTTGGACACCCGTCTGGTTCCTAAAAGCCTTTCAGGCTGGGGGCCTTGCTGTAGCCTTGATTGGCTAATCACAGAATCCAGAGTAGTGCCCAAATCACTTCCCAGGGACCGGCCCCAGTGGAGGCAGCTGATGACTGTCACCCGCTGCCCGTCTGTCCTCTTGGCTCTCTAAGCATCACCTATGCCTGATTCCCATCACTTGCTCTGAGCACCTTCAGGGACATTTTGTTCACCCAGGTGTGTCCTTCCTAATGCTGCCAAGATCACAGTCAGCTGTGCTTTGCCATGGCTGTCAGAGGCCACGGGCTTTCTGCTATATTGGACTGTTCTCCTCCTAGAAGCTGGGTCGTGGCCCATGTCCCTGCAGCTGAGACTGTCCCCACTGGCCTCTGTGCCATTCCAGGGAGGGAGGGGGTAGTTTGAGATGTCAGTCCTTCCCAGCCTTCCCTCATCTTACTGCAGCCAACCTGGTCATTCCCAGACGGCTTCTTAAAAAACAAAAAGAGAAAAAAAATATATTAGAATATACATAGTAAATAAATAAATAAATAGTTCATTTCAGCATCCTCAAAAATATTTTACTAATAGGGTTTTTAAAATAAATAAATTTATTTATTTATTTTTGGCTGCGTTGGGTCTTTGTTGCTGCACGCGGGCTTTCTCTAGTTGCGGCGAGCGGGGGCTGCTCTTCGTTGTGGTGCGCGGGCTTCTCATTGCGGTGGCTTCTTTTGTTGCAGAGCACAGGCTCTAGGCGCGTGGGCTTCAGTAGTTGTGGCATGCCGGCTCAGTAGTTGTGGCTCATGGGCTTAGTTGCTCTGCGGCATGTGGGATCTTCCTGGACCAGGGATCGAACCTGTGTCCCTTGCATTGGCAGGTGGATTCTTAACCACTGCACCACCAGCGAAGTCCCACTAATAGGGTTTTACATTTACCTACACGAGAGCCAAGAAGAGACTAGGAAAAGCACGTTTATTTATTTCAATCAATATTTTTAATTGAAGTATAATTGATTTACAATGTTGTGTTAATTTCTGCTATACAGCAAAGTGATTCAGTTATATATATATGTGTGTGTGTGTATATATATATACACACACACACACACACGCATTCTTTTTAAAATATTCTTTTCCATCATGGTTTATCATAAGATATTGAATATAGTTCCCTGTGCCATACAGTAGGATCTTGTTGTTTAATCCTTTCTATATGTAAGAGTTTACGTCTACTAACCCCAGACTCCCAGTCCATCCCTCCCTCACGCCTCCTCCCCCTTGGCAACCATAGGTTTGTTCTCTATGTCTGTGAGTGTATTTCCGTTTTGTAGGTAGGTTCATTTGTGTCATAGTTTAGATTCCACATGTAAGTGATATCATATGGTATTTGTCTTTCTCTTTCAGACTGACTTCACTTAGTATGATAATCTCTGTTGCATCCATGTTGCTGCAAATGGCATTTTTTCGGAAAAACATGCTTAGAATCCAGCGATGTGGCGGATGCTGTCAGTGCCCTATTCACAGCCCCTTGGCGCTCACTTTTCCAGTATGAGACTCAGGCTCCCTCCAGCGAGCACCTGTGACTGAGCCTGTGCACGTTCTCTCAGCCTTGGGCAGGGCAGGGCAGGGCAGGCAGGAAATGCCAGAGCGTTAACACCCCTGCGAGCAGCCCTCAGCCAGAGATGGAGTTGAGGATAAATACTCTGGCCTCTTTTCTTCATTGTATGGCGGTAACTAGACACCCCCAAAGTGTGTCCTGCGCTGTCTTCCCAGAGTTCCCCAGTGGGACGGAGGCTCAGTTGCCCATAACTGTAACCCGCTCACCAACTCACACTTTTTGTCTCCCTTCTCTTCCCCAAGTTACTTTCTCACTCTCCTACTGATGTTTCCTGAGATCACCTTCCCCCCCGCTCCCCAAATTTGTGCTCAAATTCTTGTCTTGGGGTCTGCTTCTGGGGGAGCCCAAACTAAGGCAAGAGATTGCATATTCAAGGTTAAAGATTTAAGTGTTTTCCTGACAAGGCATACCTGATTTGAACACTAGCATAATAATGTATAATAATATACTTTCTATAATGTATTATTAGAGGACAAAATACCAAAGTCCCCTGTGCACAGCACTTCTTCCTACCTGGGTTGCATGAACTCTGCTGGACTTTGAGAGGCTAATAGGTGTTATGAGATTCGGGGGTCAAATATGCTTGGGTTAGACAAAATTAAGTAAGCTTCTTCACTTCAGTACTCTTGTAGTCTTTAGGAAATTAATGGGCTTTGTCAACTCCCAAATGTGCAGGCTATAGGCTTTCCAAATTCAATTGACCTTAGAATCCCTTTTCCTTAAGAAGCCCTGTTAACACCTTGCAGGAGGCTGGCATCTCAGGGAATACAGTTTAGGAAAGGCCTTGGTGCTTAGCTACAGAATTAAAACATAATATTGAGAAATACACGAGGCAAGTTTTTCTGGTGGTGCGAATGCTGCATTTCAGAGCACCTGTGTTTTCTTTCACGTCTCAGCCAACTAGAAGGACAGTCATCTATGGACTGAGATCAGATGTCAATATTTCTTTTGCACAGAAAACGAATTATTTAATTTTTTTTGATTTGAAAATTCACTGAGAGGCAGAGAAACTTGTTCCTCAAAGTGTGGTCTGTAGACCAGCAGCATCAGCATAACCTAGAAGCTGGTTACGAATTAAATCCCAAGTCTCATAACATAGGTTTCAACAGAAAATTATTCATCATACCAAGAGCCATGGAGATCTTATTTGGGTGTAAATGTATGTAAAGGAAATATTTAAGACAATTATATTATAAATTGGGGAGGGTAAAGGCTTACAAAAGGAGATAAAGTTTCTAGACTTCACTAAAACTGGTAAAATGGTGACACTGGTAGACAGGAATAATAGGTATGTGTTCATATACATTAGTATAAGTATTACCTAGAAGAACCAATAAGAAAGCTATACAAGGAGATATACTCAAAAACACTACACATAAAACACAATTCTAAAAAATATTCTAGAAACCCAGAGGAAGGCAGAAAAAGAAATGAAAAGCAGAGAATAACCAGGAAACAGAAAATAAAAAGGCAGACGTAAGATTTTACATATAAATAATTACATTTAAATGGCCTAAGTATACCAATTATAAGACAGAGTGGCAGAATGGATTTTAAAAATGACTCAGTTATATTCTGTCTATAAAAAATACACTTCAAATATGATATGGGTTGATTGAAAGTAGAAATATGGGAGAGCTATATAATTCAAACATTAATCAAAATAAAGCAGGAGTGGCTATATCAATAGAAGATAAAGTAGACTACAGAAAAAAGAAAATTACCAGGAACAGAGAATGATACGACATAATGATAAAAGAGTAAATACACCAAGAAGACATAGCATTCCTAAATGTGTATGTACCAAACCACAGAACAGCTAAATACGTGAATCAAAAACTGATAGAACTGGGCTTCCCTGGTGGCGCAGTAGTTGAGAGTCTGCCTGCCGATGCAGGGGACACGGGTTCGTGCCCCGGTCCGGGAAGATCCCACATGCCGCGGAGCGGCTGGGCCTGTGCGCCATGGCCGCTGAGCCTGCATGTCCGGAGCCTGTGCTCCACAACGGGAGAGGCCACAACAGTGAGAGGCCCGCGTACCGCAAAAAAAAACAAACAAAAAACAAAAACTGATAGAACTGAAAGGAGAAATAGACAAATCCACAATTATAGTTGGAGACTTCAACATTCCTCTCTCAACAATTAATAGCTGGACAGAAAATTGGAAAAGATATAGAAGAACGCAACACTACCATCAACCAATAGGATCTAAATCAACATTTATAAAGCACTCCACCTAACAAAAGAAGAATACACATTCTTTTCAAGTGCCCATGGAACATATACCAAGATAGAGCATATCCTGGGCCATAAAACAAACCTCAAGAAATTTAAAAGATTTGAAATCATATAGTTGTTTTCTGACTACAGTGTAATCAAACTAGAAATCAGTACATGAAAGATAACAGGAAAATCTCTAAAAACTTGGAAATGAAACAGAACACTTCCAAATAATCCATGTGCCAAAGAGGAAGTCTCAAGTGAAATTTTAAAAAAATATTGAGGGGCTTCCCTGCTGGTCCAGTGGCTAAGACTCTGCACTCCCAACGCAGGGGGCCCGGGTTCCATCCCTGGTCTGGGAACTAGATCCCATGCGCTGCAACTAAAAGATCCCATGTGCCGCAACTAAGACTTGACGCAGTCGAATAAATAAAATAAATGTTAAATAAATAAATATTGAACTGAATGAAAATTAAAATGAAAACACATTTTATCAAAATTTGCGGGACACAGCTAAAGCAGTGCTGAGAGGAAAATTTATAAACACTAAATGCTTACATTAGAAAAGAGGAGGACGAGGGGAAGATGGCAGAAGAGTAAGACGCGGAGATCACCTTCCTCCCCACAGATACACCAGAAATACATCTACACGTGGAATAACTCCTACAGAACACCTACTGAACGCTGGCAGAAGACCTCAGACCTCCCAAAAGGCAAGAAAGTCCCCATGTACCTGGGTAGGGCAAAGGAAAAAAGAAAAAAACAGAGACAAAAGGATAGGGACGGGACCTGCACCAGTGGGAGGGAGCCGTGAAGGAGGAAACGTTTCCACACACTAGAAGTCCCTTCGCGGGCGGAGACTGTGGGGGGGCGGAGGGGGAAGCATTGTAGCCACAGACGAGAGTGCAGCAACGCAGATGCGGATGGCAAAGTGGAGTGATGCCTGCACAGAGGATCGGTACCGACCAGCACTCACCAGCCCGAGAGGCTTGTCTGCTCTCCCACAGCTGAGGAGCTGAGGCTCGGTCTTCCGTCAGATCCCAGGAAGAGGACTGGGGTTGGCGGACTGAACATAGCCTGAAGGGGTTAGTGCACCATGGCTAGCCAGGAGGGAGTCCGGGGAAAAGTCTGGACCTGCCGAAGAGGCAAGAGACTTTTTCTTCCCTCTTTGTTTCCTGGTGCGTGAGGAGAGGGGATTAAGAACGCTGCTTAAAGGAGCTCCAGAGACAGGCGCGACCCCAGAGACGTGCATGAGACGCTAAGGCTGCCGCTGCCGCCACCAAGAAGCCTGTGTGCGAGCACAGATCACTATCCACACCCCTCTTCCGGGGAGCCTGTGCAGCCCGCCACTGCCAGGGTCCCGGGATCCAGGGACAACTCTCCCGGGAGAACGCACGGCACGCCTCAGGCTGGCAACGTCATGTCGGCCTCTGCCGCCGCAGGCCCGCCCCGCACTCCGTGACCCTCCCTCCCTCCCACCGGCCAGAGTGAGCCAGAGCCTCCGAATCAGCGGCTCCTTTAACCCCGTCCTGTCTGAGCGAAGAACAGACGCCCTCCGGCGGCCTACACACAGAGGCGGGGCCAAATCCAAAGCTGAGCCCCTGGGAGCTGTGAGAACAAAGAAGAGAAGGGGAAATCTCTCCCAGCAGCCTCAGGAGCAGCGGATTAAAGCACCACAATCAACTTGATGTACCCTGCATCTGTGGAATACATGAATACACAACGAATCATCCCAAACTGAGGAGGTGGACTTCGAGAGCAAGATTTATGATTTTTTCCCCTTTTCCTTTTTTTGTGAGTGTGTATGTGTATGCTCCTGTGTGAGATTTTGCCTTCTGTATAGCTTTGCTTCCACCATTTGTCCTACGGTTCTATCCGTCCATTTTTTTTTTCTTTAAAATTTTTTTTTTCTTAATGATTATTTTATATTTTAATAACTTTATTTTTGTTATCTTTATTTTATTTTATTTTATTTTATTTCTTTCTTTCTCTCCTTCCTTCCCTCCTTCATTCCTTCCTCCCTCCCTCCCTCCCTTCTTTCTTTCTCTCTTCCTTTCTTTCTTTCTTTCTTTCTTCCTTCCTTCCTTCCTTCCTTCCTTCCCTTTCTTTCTTTCTTTCTTTCTTTCTACTTTTTCTCCCTTTTATTCTGAGCCATGTGGATGAAAGGCTCTTGGTGCTGCAGCCAGGAGTCAGTGCTGTGCCTCTGAGGTGGGAGAGCCAACTTCAGGACACTGGTCCACAAGAGACCTCCCAGCTTCACATAATATCAAATGGCGAAAATCTCCCAGAGATCTCCATCTCAACACCAGCACCCAGCTTCACTCAATGACCAGCAAGCTACAGTGCTGGACACCCTATGCCAAACAACTAGCAAGACAGGAACACAACCCCACCCATTAGCAGAGAGGCTGCCTAAAATCATAATAAGCCCACAGACACCCCAAAACACACCACCAGATGTGGACCTGCCCACCAGAAAGACAAGATCCAGCCTCATCCACCAGAACACAGGTACTAGTCCCCTCCACCAGGAAGCCTACACAACCCACTGAACCAACTTTAGCCACTGGGGACAGGCACCAAAAACAACGGGAACTACGAACCTGCAGCCTGCACAAAGGAGACCCCAAACACAGTAAGATAAGCAAAATGAGAATACAGAAAAACACACAGCAGATGAAGGAGCAAGATAAAAACCCACCAGACCTAACAAATGAAGAGGAAATAGGCAGTCTACCTGAAAAAGAATTCAGAATAATGATAGTAAAGATGATCCAAAATCTTGGAAATAGAATAGACAAAATGCAAGAAAATTTAAGAAGGACCTAGAAGAACTAAAGATGAAACAAGCAACGATGAACAACACAATAAATGAAATGAAAAATACTCTAGATGGGATCAATAGCAGAATAACTGAGGCAGAAGAACAGATAAGTGACCTGGAAGATAAAATAGTGGAAATAACTACTGCAGAGCAGAATAAAGAAAGAAGAATGAAAAGAATTGAGGACAGTCTCAGAGACCTCTGGGACAACAAGGAATGCAACAACATTCGAATTATAGGGGTTCCAGAAGAAGAAGAGAAAAAGAAAGGGACTGAGAAAATATTTGAAGAGATTATAGTTGAAAACTTCCCTAATATGGGAAAGGAAATAGTTAATCAAGTCCAGGAAGCACAGAGAGTCCCGTACAGGGTAAATCCAAGGAGAAATACGCCAAGACACATATTAATCAAACTGTCAAAAATTAAATACAAAGAAAGCATATTAAAAGCAGCAAGGGGAAAACAACACAAAACACACAAGGGAATCCCCATAAGGTTAACAGCTGATCTTTCAGCAGAAACTTTGCAAGCCATAAGGGAGTGGTAGGACATATTTAAAGTGATGAAGGAAAAAACCTGCAACCAAGATTACTCCACCCAGCAAGGATCTCATTCAGATTTGATGGAGAAATTAAAACCTTTACAGACAAGCAAAAGCTGAGAGAGTTCAGCACCACCAAACCAGCTTTACAACAACTGCTAAAGGAACTTCTCTAGGCAAGAAACACAAGAGAAGGAAAAGACCTACAATAACGAACCCAAAACAATTTAGAAAATGGGAATAGGAACATACATATCGATAATTACCTTAAATGTAAATGGACTAAATGCTCCCACCAGAAGACACAGATTGGCTGAATGGATACAAAACCAAGACCCATATATATGCTGTCTGCAAAAGACCCACTTCAGACCTAGAGACACATACAGACTGAAAGTAAGGGGATGGAAAAAGATATTCCATGCAAATGGAAACCAAAAGAAAGCTGGAGTAGCAACTCTCATATCAGACAAAATAGACTTTAAAATAAAGACTATTAGAAGAGACAACGAGGGACACTACATAATGATCAAGGGATCAATCCAAGAAGAAGATATAACAATTGTAAATATTTATGTACCCAGCATAGGAGCACCTCAATACATAAGGCAAGTACTAACAGCCATGAAAGGGGAAATCGACAGTAACACATTCATAGTAGAGGACTTTAACACCCCCCTTGTTTGTCTTATAGCTCTTTTGTCCCTCTCTTTTCTTGCTGTCTTCCTTTGAGTTTCATTGATTTTTTTTTTTTAATCGTGACGTGCTTTGATTCTTTTCTTATTTTCTTTGTGTATCTTCTATAGGCATTTTCTTGGTGGTTACCATGGGACTTAAAATGAAACATCTTATAGTTATAACAATCTATTTTAAGCTGATAACAATTCAATCACATATAAAAACTCTACACTTCTACTTCTCACCCCTCCACTTTATGTTATTTATGTCAGAAATTACATCTTTTATATTGTGTATCCATTAACATATTTTTAAAGCTTTTTTTAAAAATTAATTTATTTTTTGTCTGTGTTGGGTCTTCATTTTTGTGCAAGGGCTTTCTCTAGTTGCGGCAAGTGGGGGCCACTCTTCATCACGGTGTGCGGGCCTCTCACTGTTGCAGCCTCTGTTGTTGCGGAGCACAGGCTCCAGACGTGCAGGCTCGGTAGTTGTGGCTCATGGGCCTAGTTGCTCCGTGGCATGTGGGATCTTCCCGGACCAGGGCTCGAACCCGTGTCCCCTGCATCGGCAGGCAGATTCTCAACCACTGCACCACCAGGGAAGCCCCCATTAACATATTTTTATAGTTATTTTTATTCTTTTGTATCTTAACTTTATACCACAATTAAAAGTGATTCATCCATCATAGTTTCAGTATGACAGTATTCTGTATTTACCTGTATATATATCCTTACTAGTGAGCTTTATGCTTTTTTTTTTTTTTTTTTTGGCTGCACCGTGCGGCATGGGGGATCTTAGTTCCCTGACCAGGGGATTGAACCTGCACCCCATGCAGTGGAATCGCAAAATCTTAACCACTGGACTGATAGGGAAGCCCTATACTTTCATATGTTTTTGTGTTGCTGTTTAGTGTGTTTTCATTTCAATCTAAAGGACTCACTTTAGGATTTCTTGTAAGACTAGTCTACTGGTCATTAACTCTTTCAGCATTTGCTTATCTGGGAAAATCTCTACATCATTTCTGATGGATAGTTTTGGTGGATATAGTATTCTTGGTTAGCAGGTTTTTGTTTTGTTTTGTTTTTCCAGTACTTTGAGTAATATTCCTTCTGGCCTGCATGGTTTCTGCTGAAAAATTCACTTATAGTCTCACAGGAGTTCCTTTGAATGTGATGAGTCACCCTTTGAATGTGATGAGTCACTTTTCTCTTGCTGGTTTGAAAATTCTCTCTTTGTCTTTGACTTTTGACAGATTCTTGCATCTGGATGCTACTTTCTTCCCCAGATTTGGAAAGTTTTCAGCTACTGTTTATTTAAATAAGCTTTCTCCTCCTTTCTCTCTCTTCTTCTTCTGGGATTGCCATAACGCCTATGTTGATCTGCTCAGTGATGTCCCATAAATCCCCTAGGCTTTCTTCATCCTTTTTCATGTTGCTTCTTTGATTGGATAATTTCAAAATGAACTGTTGAGTTTGCTGATTCTCTTTTCTGCTGATCAAGTCTGATATTGAACCCCTCTAGTGAATTTTTCATTTCAGTTATTACATTCTTCATCTCCAAAATTCTATCTGGTTCTCTTTTACATTCTCTATCTTTTTGTTGAACTCATTTTGTTCATGTATCATTTTTCTGATCTCATTGTGCACCTTTATGGTGGTTATTGTGAATTCTTTGTTAGGTAATTCATATACCTCCATTTCTTTAGGGTCAGTTTTTAGAGATTTATTTTGTCCCTTTGTTTTTATTTTTATTAATTTTTTTATTAATTGATACTGGAGTATAGTTGCTTTACAATGTTGTGTTAGTTTCTGCTGTACAGCGAAGTGAATCTGTATATATTCTGTATATATTTATATATATATATAAAATGTCTCCACTCTTTTTTAGATTCCCTTCCCATCTAGGTCACCACAGAGCACTGAGTAGAGTTCCCTGTACAGTAGGTTCTCATTAGTTATCTATTTTATATATAATAGTGTATATTTGTCAATCCCAGTCTCCCAATTCATCCCATCCCCTCTCCCCCCTTGGTAACCATAAGTTTGTTTTCTACATCTGTGGTTCTATTTCTGCTTTGCAAATAAGTTCATCTGTACCATTTTTCTAGATTCCACGTATAAGTGATATTATACGATATTTGTTTTTCTCTTTCTGACTTACTTCACTCTGTATGACAATCTCTAGGTCCATCCATGTTGCTGCAAATGGCATTATTTCATTCCTTTTTATGGCTGAGTAATATTCCATTGCATATATGTACCACATCTTCTTTATCCATTCCTCTGTTGATGGACATTTAGGTTGCTTCCATGTCATGGCTATTGTAAATAGTGTTTTGTCCCTTTGATTGGGCCATTTTCCCCTGTTTCTGGATGTTCCTTATAACTTTGTGTTGATAGCTGTTGATACTGAAAAAACAGCCATCTCCCTCAATCTTTAGGACTGGCTTTGTACAAGGGAAGGCCTTCACCAATCAACTTGGCTAGAGATTCTGGGGGCCTCTCACACCTTTTCTGTGGATGTGTCTTCTCTGGACTTGTGCATGTAGATTTCTCATGAAAGAGACTTGCTTGTTTTTTCATTCAGGAGCTCATAATCTCTTGCTTACTCTGGCGTCTATCTGCTCTACTGTGCATCCTTTGAAGCAGCAGCATGCCACCTGGCAGGTTTTTTTTTTCAGTGGCCCCCAGGCATCTAGAGTATATCACATCCTGTCAGCACCCCAAGTTGCGCTAGACAGAAATCAGTCCCGTGGGCAGCCCCCTGCAAAATTAGAACATTCGACATATGCTCCACTCTTCCCTTTCTGCTTGAGGGAGAGGCTCCTTGAGAGAGAGGCCTCTGTCTGCTGTACTGAAGGTTCTCAGGAGCAGCAGCATGCTGCCCAGGTCTTTGTGTGTATGTGTGTCTGCGTTCTCAGTGGCCCCCAGGCATTTAAAGTATGCTGGGTCCTGTCAGCACTCTGAGACAGGTGAGACAGAAGCCAGTCCCTCGGGTAACCCCTCCTGAAAAGTCAGAACGTTGGATGTATCGTCAAGTCTTCTCTTTCCCTCCCTGTGGAGAAGCCAGGAGCTGAGAGTTTCCTCATGATCTTATGGCACTGTGCCGGGGGAGGGACTATGGTGAGAGGATGCCACAAAATTTCCTGTTGGCTTTGATATAGCTGGTTTCATGCTTGCCTCGTGTACAGGAGCCTTTTAATTGGTTTCTGGATTTCTCATAAAGGGATTTCTCATCCGTGTACTGTTGAATTGGGTGTCTCCATGGGAGGAAAGAAGGTCCTCTTCTGCCATTTTGCTGACATCACTATGCCTCAGCTTTCGAGCCAAGGCCATTCTCTTCCTTGGTAGCTCCTACACAATGTCTGAGTATGGTGGGGGTACTAAGCCCTTGCCATGACTGCGCAGCATGGAACTCCCGTAACAAGTAATCTTCACTTTGGAGCTCCCCGTTGTATTGGCTAAGACTGTCAGGTCTGCGTTGCATTCTGAAGCTGGCCCTGCCCAGCCGGCATTCTCTCCCCTTTATCTTTCACAAGCATTACCTACCAGTAAACCTCCTCACTCCTAACTCTGTCTTAACATCTGTTCCTGGAAGACTCAACTAATAAACAAGTCTGAGATCACAGTCTTGTGGCTCTGCCTCAAAGTCTTCATTCTTGGCTGACATCGATCACTCAGTGAATACCCTCTGGGGAAAGTTGTCCAAGTGGTCTCTCTTCAATTCATCCTCCATCACCACCAATATGCTTGTGGCAAAGACTGGCTGGCTGTTTACCAAACCGCTTAATTCTTCTTGGGAACATTGCTAGACTCCATTTGCCACCCTCCCTTGCAGTTAGGTGGATATCAAAGAAAATACATTTATTTTCTTCTCTTGGTACTTGTAGTGGTTCAGGTATGTTGGAGAGAGCGTATGATAGAGATGTATGATCAGTGTTTCCTTTTTCTTGGTTCTCTCATCTAGAAGGAATCATATTTCAACTAACTGAAAAATGGACTCTGAAAGACTAGATGAAGAGATACGTCCTTGGATGGCAAAGAAAGACAATATCATATTGGTTTGCAAAACCTGACTAGGAGCTCTTTAATTGGATGAACAGGGATTAGAGTTATTGTTCATCACTGCCACCATCTGGAGGTAATGTTAGCGTGTTCATTACCACAGGGCTCCAATAACAGAAGTACCTGCCCATGAGAGGCTCACCCCAGAGAAACCCAACTCCCTGTGGTGCCTGCCTGTGAATGCTGAACAAGTTATTGTTCTGCAGAGACATATTAGGCATTGGTTATGAAAGTTGAAAATACTATTTGTCCTTTCTGGGAATGACTTGTAGTCCACTGTTCTAATCTGGGCCAAATTCTCAATGACACCTTAAATGTCTTAATTAGTAATGCTATTCCAGAGGCATTGATATTGCAGAACACTGTTTGTGGCACATCTAATGATCCTCCATCTGCCCCAGATCCATGACATTTACCATCTAGCCACTGCAGCCTCTCCTTACTGGCATAGGCAATATTCCATAGAACAATCTCTATAGTAATGGTTGACAACATGACAGAGGTTAATAACCTATCTAAACTTGGAATGGCACCAACATACTTGCCTTTGTTTTGCTATCATTACCACTGTTAGCTCAATTTAAAATTGTATTTTCTTTCATGAGCCACTTTAAAATAAGTTACACATTGGCAAATGTTTAGCCACTTTGAATTTTTTCATCTTTTCCCCTTTTTAAATGATCATACAGTAAAACAGACTTTTTACTTTGGTGTACAATGCTATGAATTTGAAACCATATATAGATTTGTGTAACTACCACCACAATCAGGATACTGAATAGTTCTATCACCCCCCACACTCCCTCATGCTGCCCCTTTATAGTTATATCTTCTCACCCTAAACATCATTGATCTGTTTTCTTTTTCTTTTCTTTTTTTTTGCTGTACGCGGACCTCTCACTGTTGTGGCCCCTCCCGTTGCGGAGCACAGGCTCCGGACGCACAGGCTCAGTGGCCATGGCTCACGGGCCCAGCCGCTCTGCAGCATGCGGGATCTTCCCAGACCGGGGCACGAACCCGCATCCCCTGCATCGGCAGGCGGACTCTCAACCACTGCGCCACAAGGGAAGCCCTGTTTCCTGTCTCTATAATTTTATTTTTTTGAGAATGTCATATAAGTGGAATTGTATATGACCTTTTGAGACTGACTTCTTTCAGTTAGCATAATACCTTTGAGATTCATCTAGGTTGTTCTGTGTAATAATAGTTTATTCCTTTTTATTGCTGAGTAAAATTTCATTATTATGGATGTATCACATACAGTTTATTAATCCATTCACCAGTGGAAGGAAATTTGGGTTGCTTCCAGTTTGGGGCAAAGGGAAGAGAGGGGCCATAAAAGTTAATGTGCAGGTTTTTGTGTGAACATAAGCTTTTGTTTATCTAGGGCATAGGTGGACAAACATTTTCTGTAAAGGGCCAGATAGTAAATACCTTAGGCTTTATGGGCCATATATAGTAACATATTCTTTAAGAAAAAAAAAAAAAGAAAACCCAACTCTTTAAAGTTGTAAAAAGCACTCTTAGCCTATAGGCCTTGCAAAAGCAGATCCTTGGCTTGATGTGAACTGCTTGCCTTAGTTTGGTGACCTCTGTTCTAGGACAAATACCTAGAAGTGGGATTGTTGGAACATCTGGTAAAGATATGTTTAACTTTGTAAGAAACTGCTACACTGTTTTCCAGAGTGGCTGTACCATTTTGCCTTCCAGCCAGCAGTGTATGATAGTTCCAGTTGCTCTACATCCTTGGCAGCATCTGCTATTGTCAGTATTTGTTTTGTTTTGTATAGCTAGTCTAACAGGTGTGTGGTAGTCTCTCACTGGGATTTTATTTTGCATTTCCCTAACAGCTAATGATGATGAGCATCTTTTCATGTGCTTATTTGCCATCTGTATATCTTCTTTGGTGAAAGCCTATGTATATCTTTTGCCCATTTTCTGATTGTTTTGTTACTGTTGAATTTCAAGAATTCTTTATATATTCTGGATACAAATCCTTGGTCAGATTTGTGGTTTGCAAATTCTTTCTCCCAGGCTATAGCTTGACTTTCCACCCTCTTAACAGGGTCTCTTACAGAGACAAAGTTTTCATTTTGATGACATCCAGTTGACCAGTTTTGCCTTTTAGGGATCGTGCTTTTGGTGTCAAGTTTAAGAATTCTTTGCCTAGCCCTACGTCCTAAAGATTTTCTTCTACTTTTTCCTAAATGTTTTATAGTTTTATGTTTCGCATTTAAGTTCATGTTCCATTTTTAGTTAATTTTTGTACAAGATGTGAGGTTTAGGTTGAGATTTTTTCCCCCTAAGGATGTACAGTTGTTCCAGCACCATGTTGAAAAGGCAATTTTTCCTCTGTTGGATTGCTTTTGCACCTTTATTGAGAATCAGTTGTACACCTTTCTGTAGGTCTTTTTCTCATTTCTCTCTTCTTTTCTATTGATCTATGTGTCTATTAATCTATGTGTCTATCCTCCTGCAAAATACCACATCGTTTTGATTACTGTAGTTCTACAGTAAGTCTTAAAATCAGGTAGTGTGTTTCCTCCAACTTAATTCTTCTTTCTCAAAATTGTTTTAGCTCTTCTAGGTCCTTTACTTTTCTGTATAAATTTTAGAATCATCTTGTTTATATCTAAAAAGATTATGCTGAGAATTTGATTGAAATTGTGTTACATTTACAGATCAATTGGGGGGAATTGACATCTTTTCTGTGTTCAGTCTTCCAATTCATGAAGACAGTATGTCACTCCATTTATTTACGTCTTTGATTTCTTCCATCAGCTTATAATAGTTTTAGTATACAGATCCTGTACATGATTTGTTACATTTATACCTTGATATTTCATTTTGTGGAGCTATGGTATTTAAAAATGGTATTTAAAAATGGTATTTAAAAATATTTTGGTTTCCAAATTTATTTAAAATATTTTAAATGGTATTTAAAATATTTAAATGGTATTTAAAAATATTTTGGTTTCCAAATTACTAGTATATAGGAACATGATTGCCAAATTGTTAATATACCAAAATATTGTGTGTTGACCTTGTATCCTGTGACCTTGGTTAACTCCCTTATTAGTTCTAGAAAAAATGTTTGCAGACTTCTTGGGATTTTCTCCATACACAATCATGTTGCTTGTAAAGAAGGCCAGTTTTATTTCTTCCTTTTCAATATGTATACCTTTAATTTCTATTTCTTACCTTATTGTACTGGCTAGGACTTCTACTATGAAACTGAATAGGAGTGGTGAGAGTGTATTTCCTTGCCTTGTTTGCAGTCTTAGAAGGAAAGTGTTCAACCTTTCATCATTAACCATGTTGTTTGCTATAGGTTTTTTGGAAAATGCCTTTCAACAGGCTGAGAAAGTTTCTTTCTATTCTTAGTTTGCTGAGACTTTTTGTTTTTTTCATGAATGGATGTTGACTCTTGTCAAATACCTTTTCTGCATTATTTGATATGATCATGTAGTTTTTCTTGAATAGCCTGTTGATATGAAGGATTACATTGATTTTTGCACATTAAATGAGCCTTGCATTCCTGGTATAAACTCCACTTGGTTACAGGGTATTATTCTTTTTATGTATTCCTAGATTTGATTTACTAATGTTTTTCATGGTGTCTTTGTCTATGTTCATAAGGGATATTAATATGTTGTTTTCTTTCCTTGTAATGTCTTTATCTGGTGTTGGTATCACAGTAATGCTGCCCTCATAAAATGAATTGGGATGTGTTCTTTTCTATTTTCTGAAAGAGATTGTTTGCAAGTGGTGTTATTTATTCTTTAAATGTTTGGTAGAATTTGCCAGTAAAACTATCTGGACCTAGAGCTTTCCTTTTTGAAAGGTATTTAAGCATGAATTCAATTTCTTTAATAGTTATTGGACTATTCAGGTTATCCATTTCACCTTGAGTGATTTTTGGTAGATTTTGCTTTTTGGGGAATTGGTCCATTTAATTTGCCAAATTTTTGTATGTAGAACAATTCATAATATTCCCTTATTATTCTTTTAATGTCTACAATGTCTATAGTGATACTCTCTTTCATTCTTGATATTGGTAATTTGTGTCTTCTCTCTTTTTTTTTTTTTTTTTTGCGGTACGTGGGCCTCTCACTGTTGTGGCCTCTCCTGTTGTGGAGCACAGGCTCCGGACGCACAGGCTCAGCGGCCATGGCTCACGGGCCCAGCTGCTCCGTGGCATGTGGGATCTTCTCGGACTGTGGCACGAACCCGTGTCCCCTGCATTGGCAGGTGGACTCTCAACCACTGTGCCACCAGGGAAGCCCACAAATAGTTTTTTAAAGTATAAAAGGATTAAAGAGAAAATGACATATATAGAGAACAAAGAAGATCTACCACATGTATGATTGGTGTTTCTCAATAAGAGAATGGATTAAATGGAACAGCAACATCAACAAAAATGTTCAAACATAATTCAAGAGTGCTTCCAGAAATAAGACTTGAATTTTAGCTTGAAAGAACAAAACTGTCCCAGGTAAAATGGATATAGCATAACTAACTTCAACACATATCCTGATGAAGTTAATAGACTTGAGATATAAAGAAACAATCCTATGAGAATCCTTGCAAATAAAACCAAATCACTTGTGAATGGGAAAAAAATTGTCTAGCTTCCAGCCTTTCTATAATAGCATCCAACATTAGAAGACGGAGGAGTAATGTCTACCAAGTCCTCAGGGAAAGAGAATATGTGCCAAGTCAGATGCCATCCAAGTATAATGGCACAAACAGATGCCTTTATAGTTCCCAAGAGCCTTTCTTGAAGGCACAACTGCCTGATAACTTTCTACCAACAGATATAATAGTCAAAATGACTGGTAGTGATCAGTGAGTCTATTAAAGGCTAAAGCAACTATAGAAAAAGAATATCATATGAATGTTATGTATACTGTAGTGCTATAGATAGAAATCATAATATAGCCAACCAACTTCTGGAGATCCTGGAGGGGGAACATATGGAGGTAGTGTAAGTATGCCAGTTTCTTTATCTTTTGAGAATTATTTAAGTTCAATAATAGAGACATAAGTATTTTTCTCTGAAGGTATAAGTTCACTTTAAGAAAGTTGTTATCTGTAGAGATTAAAGAACATTTATTTATTTTTAACATTTCATTTATAAATAATTTTAGATTTACAGAAGAGTTACAAAGATAGTACAGAGTATTCCTGTATAGTCTTCACCGAGTTTTCTCTAATGTTAGCATCTTACATAACCATTGCTCTGGTATGAATGTCTGTGTCCCCTCAGAATTCATACACTGAAATCCTAATCCCCAAAGGGGATGGTATTTGGAGGTGGGGACTTTAGGAGGTGCTTAAGGCATGACTGTGGAACTCTCATGAATGGGATTAGTGCCATATAAAAGAGGCTCTAGAGAGGTCCCTACCTCCTTCCACCATGTGAGGACATAATGAGAAGACACGTAGTATAAACCTGGAAGAGGGCCCTCACCTGACAATTATGGCACCTTGATCTTAGATTTCCAGCCTCCAGAACTGCGAGAAATAAATATCTGTTCTTTATAAACTAGCCAGTCTGTGGTATTTTGTTATAGCAGCCTGAATGGACTAAGGCAACCTTAGTTGGTACATTTATCAAAACTAAGAAATTAATATTGGTACAATACTTTTAATTAGACTACAGACATTATTTGGATTTCCCCCTTTCTCTTTCAAGATCTGATCCAGGACACCACATTGCATTTAGTCTTTTATGTTGCTTTAGTCTCCTACAATCTGTGACAATTTCTTAGTCTTTCTTGGTCTTTAAGGAACATTTATTTTAAAAAACTTTTTATTATGGAAAACTTTAAAGTTATATATATATAACATATATAATATTATGTGTTGTATACTATTATAATATATATGTAATTTCATCCATACATTTCAGTAAACACCTCTACCTAATAAGGACATTGAAAATATAAGTACCATGCCACTATTACACCTTAGAAAATGAACAGTAATTCCTTAGTATCATATCATCCCAGGTTATAGTCAAAGTCCCCCAGTTCTCACAGATGATTTTCAGTTTGTTCACATCAGGATTCAAGCAAGTTTCATATATTGTATTTGGTTATCATAGCTCTTAAATTTCTTTTATTCTGTAACAGCCCCCACCTCCTTTTCCTCCATACCATTGATCTATTGGAAAAACTGGGATCCTTTATTCTATAGGATGTATTATATTCTGGATTTGGTTGATTGCTTCTGTGGTGTGTCATGCATCTCATTCTCTGTGCCCTGTGTTTCCTGATAATTGGTAGTTAGACATAGAGGATTGATTAGATGAAGGGATTTTTTTATAGGCAAAAATATTTAATAGGTGATGCTGTGTACTTTCCATCATATCACATCCATCAAGAGGCAGATAATGTGTGTTGTCTCTCTTATAGTGACGGTAAAATTGGTGAGTGGGATTGGGTGGCGTCAGCCTGACTCATCCATTGTAAAGTTTCCTACCAATCTTTTTCCTAATGGTTTTAGCAGCCTTTGATGATCATCACTAACATCCATTATTTTATTATGACCTGAAAAATTATAATACTCTTATTTTATCATTATTCTGCATACTAGCTAAAATCCTTCTAAAAAGAACATTCTTTGTCAACGATTTGGCTACCTAGAAGTTCAGTTTAGGGACTTTCCTGGCAGTCCAGTGGTTGGGACTCCATGCTTCCATGGCAGGGGGTGCAGGTTCCATCCCTGGTGGGGGAACTAGGATCCCGCATGCCATGTGGCACAAAAAAAGAAAAAAAAAAAAAATTCAGTTCATATACAGGAAAGGAAGGATAAATGATTGATTTTTTTCCTCTTTTTTAAAAAAAACAATTTTCAGAACAATGAATTGGCGCTCTAGCAACCTCCAGTGATGACAAATGAGCTTTCTGGGGTTTTGTTTCATTCTTAAAGTATCATTGTGATCTCATAAATTAAAATAATTGATGTTTATCAATTGCAATACTTATTCATTTTGATGCTCAAATGATCCCATCTTAAACAAGTGGATGCACCTTTAAGTTGTGTCCTTTTGACACAACCCCAGTAGTCATTGATAGCTTCTTTGCTTATTTTATACACTTCCTACCTTTGAGTGGAATCAGCCATTTCACTAAGGATCCCTGTTTCCTTTAGGTGAAAATGGTATTCAGAGGCCACCATTTTGGTACGTGTGCTCACCACTATTTAGTCGCTGTTGTATCTAAACCTTTTCAGTGTACAAAGATAAGAGATGCAATTTTTTTGGAAAAAAAAATCACGAGTTTTTAGTGATACTTCCAATTTGAATTTTTTTACAATTCAGTGGTATTTATTACATTCACAGAATCACCGCAATCAATTTTAGAACGTTTTCACCGCCCCCCAAAAAACCCTATACTCATTATGGTCATTCTCCATTTCTCCCCAATTCCCCTCCCTCCAGCTCCTGGCAACAACTAATCTACTTTTTGCATCTATGGCTTTGCCTATTCTGGACATTTTATATAAATGGAGTCATACAATATGCAGTCCTTTGTAACTGGCTTCTGTCACTTAGCATTAAGTTTTTAAGTTTCATTCACGTTGTAGCATGTATCAGTACTTCATTTCTTTTTACGACCAAATAAAATATACTGTATTTCATTATTGTTTCATCTATTGGTGGACACTTGGGTTTTTCCACTTTGAGGCTATTATGAATAATGCTGCTATAAACATTTGTGTACAAGTTCTTGTGTGGACATAAGTTTTCATTTTGGGGGGGATATATACCTAGGAGTAGAATTGCTGGTCCATGTGGTAACTCCATGTTTAACCTTTTGAGCAATTGCAGACTGTTTTATATTTCTGCCCACAGTGGCTACACTATTTTATATTTCTACTCAGTGTATTTGTGATTAAAGGGCTTATACTTAATTTATTTGATTTTATACTAGCATTTCTCTTTTATCTTTTGTGGAAAATCTTGGTTCCTAGCAACATTAACATAATTATTAATTAGGCTTATGGTGTGTGTGTGTGTGTGTGTGTGTGTGTGTGTGTGTGTGGAAATAGCAATACTAATGTTACTAGCTAAGATTGCTGAAAGCAGTTTAAGATGTTTTTAGAGTGCTTTGTCCTTGGGGTATATTCCACTAGGTTTGTGTAGTCAAAACACTGTATTTTAAAGCAATTTGAAAAAATTATTTTTCAGTGTGAGAGCATGCCACCATCTGATGCATGAGTGCCTCTAACTGGCATAACCCAAACCCAAACCATAATCCAAAACCCCGGCTGCAAAGGAGCCTTTTATCTTTCCAGACTCTACACACTAAAATGTGTCTTGAACAAGTCAGTCTGCTGAATGTACCTCTACAAGGTTATAGGTAAGGGATTCAAGGTCATCTGCTAAAAAGTTAGTTGGGGGGCTTCCCTGGTGGCACAGTGGTTGAGAGTCTGCCTGCCGATGCAGGGGACACAGGTTCGTGCCTCGGTCCGGGAAGATCCCACATGCCGCGGAGCGGCTGGGCCCGTGAGCCATGGCCGCTGAGCCTGCGCGTCCGGAGCCTGTGCTCCGCAACGGGAGAGGCCACAGCAGTGAGAGGCCCGCGTACCGAAAAAAAAAAAAAAAAAAAAAAGTTAGTTGGGTAGAGGATCAGAAAATGTGGTGACAACTTAGAATCCCTGCTTTGGGGAGGTGAGGGGAAATGGACTCAAAGACACATCAGTTTCTAATTAGTGGTCAGAACCCATCTGAGAAAAGAGGGCCTAGATTCCTAATGGCATTATTTGCACCATTGCATCTGGAGCCCAGGTAAGAGATGAGGAGAGTTGACTTTGTACAGGTGGGAGTGTAAAAGAGCTGGTGACTCAGGATGCTGGGGTGCTGGCAATAGAGGAATAGATGTGATATACCATGAAGCTCTAGGCTGGAAGAGAGAGGAAGTTCAACTAGACAGAAAAATAATGATAAGCACTTGCAATGAGCCAGACACTGTCCGAAGTACTTTACATCTGTTAACTCAATCTTTACAACATGTTAAATCATCCTCATTCTACAGATAAGGAGACTGAGATCCTGAGAGGTTAATTTGACCAAGGTACACATCTAGTCAGAATTTAAGAGTCAGAATTTAAACCCAGCAGTCTGGCTTCAGAGACAGAAGCAATGAGACATTATTTTATAGTCATAATCTGGCAAAAAAAAAATTATAAAAGCTATAACATCTCTAGCTTGTGGGGATATGGATGAAAAGAGTACTGTTGCACATTGCTGGTGGACGTTGAAGTATTACAGCCAATTTAGAAAGTAATCTGGTAACATCTGTTAATATTAAAAGAATTAATTTCCCCAGCATCCCCACTCCTGGGAATCTACTCCATAGGAATGAAAGTACTAGTAAGTAAGGACATATGTAAAAGGATGTTTTATTGCAGCATTGCTCATAGTTGCAAAAACACTGGACGCCAAGAAAAAGCCTGTCAATAGGATAATGGTTGAATAAACGATAGTACCTTCAGACCACAAAAATGATGCAGCCATTGCAAAGGACGCATTAGGGCTATAGCAGGTGGCATGGGGGAGTTCCGTGAGGTATTATGAACTGAAAAAAAACCCAAACCAAGATGAAAAATTGCTAACATAAGAAAGGGAATATATTTGAATATCATCATTTTATAATCTCCAATGAATTCATGGATCTAGGTATAATCACCATAGCTACTAACATCACAAAAATTCCCAACCAGACTTTTTGTGCTTCCTGAAGGAAGAATACATCACCATCTATGAAGTAGTAATAAAAATCGGAGCTGCATCTGATTAAGCCTCTAGAGCCAACTATAAACTTACAAGAAGCCCAGAGGAAAGAGCATCTTAAACTCGACCATGGGAATATAATCACCAAAATCTAGACTGTGGGAAATGCTGCAGGAGAAATGTCTTATTTTCTTCAACAAATAAATTGCAAGAAAAAGAAAAGTGATGGAGGGGGAAGCTATAGATTTAAAAGAGACTCAAAGGACATACCAACCGATTGCAAGCATTAGCCCTCATCTGGATCTTGATTTAAGCAAACGAATTGTTTTTTCAAAAGCCATGTTCAGTATTTATTGGACAGTTGGAAATTTGACACTGAGTGGATATTCAGTGGTATTAATTATTTTATTTATTTATTTTTGCTAATGGTTTTGTGGTTTAAAAAGAACCCTTATCTGTTACAGATGCATATGAATTATTGACAAATGAAATGATATGATGTCTGGCATTTGCTGTAAAACAATAAGGGGACAGAATGAGCGGGGATATAGAGAAAGTAAGATTGGCTCTAAGTTGATAATTGTTGAAGCGGGATGATGGGTACGTTGGGTGCATTATGCTGTTCTCTCTACGTTTTTTTAATGTTTGAAAATTTTCCACGATAAAGCTTTTCGAAAATGTTATGGGAGGGGTCCTAGATATATGTCCCTCCAGATCCACTCTCCACTCTTCCCCACCATGCTCTGTGCTGGGAAGCTGACCTCTATGGATAGAAGCGGTAGGCTCCTGTGCCCTCTGTTGGGTTTGGAAAATGGGATACCTGTAGAGGATGAAAGGAAGGAAGGACAGTGAGGTTGGGTTTTTAATTTCCCACGCTCTCTCCCTGATGCGTCTTAGTGAGCTGGCTGCTTTCTCTAATCAACCACAAGCCTCAGCTCCTGCCAGGGCCGTCTCCATCCATCCCTGCTGGCCCCTCCTCTTGCCCCAGGGTACCGCCCTATCTGTAGTGATTTCCTTATACCCTGCCCACACTTTCATAAATAACCCGTTATTAAACTCTTCTCAAATTACCCCATTTGAGTGTGCCATCTGTTCCTTGCTGCAAAGGCAGAATCAGGGGAAGAAGCCCGGGGTAGTGGGGAGGTGGCAGTAGGGGGGATTGAAGTGAGATGAGAAGCAGCTGAGGGCAGAGGTGATAGCCAAAATATTTAACAACTGGTAGACCACAAGCACTGCACAATCAGAATGGATTCCAGGTCTAAACAACTACTACTGCTACTAGCACTGATCCATCCCAGCTGAATCTCAGCGCTGCTTGTGTTGAATTCAGATCTGCAGGACAGGACTGGTTGGATTATTTGAACTCAAGTTTTCCCAGATGGTTGGGGTTTGGTGGTTAGCGGGACTCTCAGGTTCTCACGTCCCAGGGGAATCTCAGCTGCCACCAGGGGCCCTGATGAAGCTGCAAAGCCTTGGTGGCCTCTGGGAAAAAAGCCCTTAAATTCTCCCCAGGGAGCTGAAGTTGGAAAGGTAAGTGGTGCTTCTGTTAAAGGACAGTGTTCAGGCTGCAAAATCCAAACCTGGG
Source organism: Pseudorca crassidens (assembly GCF_039906515.1). Classification (NCBI taxonomy): domain Eukaryota; kingdom Metazoa; phylum Chordata; class Mammalia; order Artiodactyla; family Delphinidae; genus Pseudorca; species Pseudorca crassidens. Next base: position 97,438,747 of record NC_090317.1, read on the forward strand.
GCCAGGGGAAGAGTCTCCTTCCTATGCTGACATCCTGGTCCCACACGACCAAGGAAACTCTGTGTGTGTGTGTGTGTGTGTGTGTGTGTGTGTTGCTGGGGATAATGCTATACAGTTCATGTGTCTCTCTAACTCTATGGAACCTAAGCCTCTTTTAAAATGTTTTAGTTTTAAAATACATGCATTTAACATTTTATGTAGCTGATAGTTCAAAATGGTTCAGAAATTAAAAAGTATAACCAGACGCACAGCGAAAGGTCTCCCTCTAATGCCTGCCCCCATCTGCCTAGTCTCCATCCTCCCGAACTAGGCAGCTACTGTAACCTTCCAGAGATTTTTAAAAATGCAGGTACGAGCAAATGTGAATATACATCCTCACTCTCCTCCTTTTAACATGATGTATGCTCTGTTCTGCTTTTTCCCTTAAAAACGTATTGGAGATCTGTATTGGTACATACAAACCTTCCTGGCTCCTTTCTTCCAGCTCGGGGGTATTCCATTGTACAGTAATGATCCCTATTGATAAAAATTTAGTTTGTTTCCAATCTCTTGCTGTTGCTAACAATGTACATGTGTCGAATGAATGAATGAGTGAGCAGGTGAATGTTCAAATGGATAACTTTTTAAAAAATATTTATTTATTTGGCTGCTCTGGGTCTTAGTTGTGGCATGTGAAATCTTTTAGTTGCAGCATGCAGGATCTAGGTCCCTGACCAGGGATCGAACCCAGGCCCCCTGCATTGGAAGCGTGGAGTCTTAACCACTGGACCACCAGGAAAGTCCCCGGATAACATTTTTTTAAATTTAAATTTAAATTTTTAAAAATTTTATTGGAGTGGAGTTGATTTACAATGTTGTGTTAATTTCAGGTGTACAGCAAAGTGATTCAGTTCTCATATATGTTATCACAGAATATTGAGTAGAGTTCCCAGTGCTATACAATAGGTCCTTGTCGGTTATCTATCTTACATGTTGTAGTGTGTGCATGTTAAATCCAAGCTCCTGATTTATTTCTTCTCCCATGTTTCTCCTTTGGTAACCATAAGTTTGTTTTCAATATCTGTAAGTCTGTTTCTGTAAATAAGTTCATTTACATCATTTTTTAAAAATTAGATTCCAGGGCTTCCCTGGTGGCGCAGTGGTTGAGAGTCCGCCTGCCGATGCAGGGGACGCGGGTTCGTGCCCCGGTCCGGGAGGATCCCACATGCCGTGGAGCGGCTGGGCCCGTGAGCCATGGCCGCTGAGCCTGCACGTCCGGAGGCTGTGCTCCGCAACGGGCGAGGCCACAGCAGTGAGAGGCCTGCGTACCGCAAAAAAAAAAAAAAAAAAAAAAAAAAAAATTAGATTCCACATATGAGTGATATCATATGATATTTGTCTTTATCTGTCTGACATACTTCACTTAGTATGATAATCTCTAGGACCATCCATGTTGCTGTGAATGGCATTATTTCATTCTTTTTTATGGCTGAGTAGTATTCCATTGTATATACGTACCACATCTTCTTTATCTGTTCCTTGGTCAATGGACATTTAGGTTGCTTCCATGTCTTAGCTACTATAAATAGTGCTGCAGTGAACATTGGGGTGCATGTATCATTTCACATTATGGTTTTCTCTGGATATATGCCCAGGAGTGGGCTTGTCAAATGGATAACTTTGTACATGGATTATTTCCCATGTCTGCTAATATGTCTGTGGGGTAAATTCCTGGGTCAAAAATCATATGCTCTTGTAATTTTGACACGTATTGCTAAATTGACTTTCATGGATGTTGGGCCAATTTACACTCCTGCCCAGCAATGTCTGAGAGTGGCCAAGGCCCCTTAAAGACAGCTGTGGAAGGGCTGGAGTGTCCTCTATGGTTGCCTCGTTTGAAGCTAGTGCCCTGTGGGATCCATCTACCCAGCTGGGCACTGTCACCAGCTCTCTTCGATCACAACATTGCTGAATGTAAGCCAGACCTTCTAGATTAGTTCTCTATGGCTGTGTAACAAATTCCCACACACTCAGTGACTTAAAGCAACATGAATTTATTACTCACAGTTTCATGGGTCAGGAATCCTGGCACAGGTTAGCTGGGTCCTCTGCTCAGGGTCTCACCAGGCTGAAATCAAGGCGTCAGCCAGATGGGGGTGTGATCTCATCTGAGGCTCAGGGTCCTCTTCAAAATTCATTTAAATTGTTGGCAGAATTCATTCTCTTAAAGTTGTAGGATTGAGATTTCCACCTTCTTGCCGGCTGTTGGCAGGAGATCTCTCTCAGCATCTACAGACTGCCCCTGGGTCCTCGCCATGTGGCCCTCTCATACCATGGCAGCTACATCTGCAAAGGCAGCAGGAGAATCTCCTTCTAGTCTGCTATGGCAGAATCTTGTATGATATAACCTAATCCACAGAATGATTATCCTACCATATTCACAAATCCTGCCCACACTCAAGGGAAGGGGATGATACAGAGCATGTACACTGGGGGGCGGGACTCTTGGGGGCCATCTTAGAATGGCCACACCTTCATTTGTTCTTCATCCCAGCTTTGCTCAGCCGTTAGATTCAGCCTGAATTTTGGTTCCTGCTGATCTGGCTGCTGTCCCTGATTCAGGGCTCCACATCACCCCCTCTTCAACCTTGTGTGCACCAGAGCCCTTGCTGTTTGATCCTTGCTTGGACCATGCCTCAGTCTCCTGGTTGCTGGCTGCATATCCATACTCTTTTAAAGACCAAATCATTTTACCAGGTGGCTCTCAGCTGCCTACCTCCAGTCCCTGCCTCAGCCAACCCATGAAGGTTGGGCAGCCCTTCTAGGATAGGATTTGGAACCTGCAGATAACATGGGCCAAATGCTAAGCCCATGGCCAAAAACCACGCCAGTCACCTCCTCGCCACTCCTCTCTTCTTCCTCTGAATGCTCGATCTTGAAGATGGTCCACACTGATACATTAATGCCACTATCTTCATGGTCATGTCTTTTATTTTTTTAATATTTATTTATTTGGCTGTGTTGGGTCTTCGTTGTGGCATGTGGAATCTTTCCTTGCAGCGCTCATTGGTGCACGTGGGTTCTTTTTTGCGGCGCGCGGGCTTCTCTCTAGTTGTGGCGCGCAGGTTCCAGAGCACGTGGGCTCTGTAGTTTGTGGCATGGGAGCTCTCTAGTTGAGGTGTGCGAGCTCAGTAGTTGTGGAGTGTCGGCCAGCTGCCCCGTGGCATATGTGGGATCCTAGTTCCCCGACCAGGGATTGAACCCGCGTCCCCTGCGTTGGAAGGTGGATTTTTCACCACTGGACCACCAGGGAAGTCCCCATGGTCATGTCTTTAAGATGAATTTCTCCTGTATCCTTTGGTTCTCACAGAGTCCTCTTTAGAATCGGAATGATTCAATTATTAGTACAATTCCTTCTTATCTTAAGACATATTTCCTGAACTTCTTAGGCTTACCCAAAAGAGGTATTAGTTCCAAGAGTCTCTCTTTAAGAATCTCTCCTATCCATCTCCACCCCTCTGGCTCCCACTTTTCTACCAACCTACCTACCAGGGCACCACAGCAGGAGTTACACAGCCCTGGAAAAACCTCTGGACTTGACAAATTTGCCTCTAGTTTTTGCAACCCTATTGGTAATGCTAGAAGTATTTTTCCTCCCAAAGAAATATTTTATGAGTCATCAGGAGACCATATGCCTGTAACCACATCTGAGACCAGGACTGTTTTCTCTGTAGGAAAATTGAGATATTTTGAAAATTTACCTAGATAGGACTGAGATGTTTTCAGCTGCAAATTCCTCTTTGGTGAAGATTACAAATGTGTTCATCTTTTTTATGTAAATCACTATAGTTAAATTACATAAACACACAGAGCACCAAGTAAGATTTTTAAGTCTTTTATGTCTAGGGCTAAGAATACCAGATAGACATGAAACACAAAATCTTGTCTTGCCTTTATTGATGACTCCAAATTTTATAAAGGGTAATGTATGAAGAATCATCCTTACATTATCCATATGTAAATATTAGTATCTCTCTATATTAGGTGCCAGGGTTGACTTTAATGAAAATGGCAAAGGGTGCATCTATCTCCCTCTTCTACTGATTTGCCAGCATGCCTGAAGTCATACCATTAGATGCTTTTCCTCTTAGTCTTAAAGGCTTTCTGTTCTTCAGGAGACTCTCTATCTCATTTCTTTTTTAACTAAATATTTTATTTTGAAATAATTATAAACGCAGTTGTAAGAAATAATAGAGATTCTATGTATCTTTTGTTTGTTTGTTTTTGGGTTTTTGTTTGTTTGTTTTTTGTGGTACACGGGCCTCTCACTGTTGTGGCCTCTCTGGTTGCGGAGCACAGGCTCCGGATGCGCAGGCTCAGCGGCCATGGCTCACGGGCCCAGCCGCTCCGTGGCATGTGGGATCTTCCCGGACCGGGGCACGAACCCGTGTCCCCTGCATCGGCAGGCGGACTCTCAACCACTGCGCCACCAGGGAAGCCCTCTATGTGTCTTTTATCCATTTCCCCCCAAAGGGAAAACTGTAGCACAATATCACAGTGTAATATAGCACAATATCACAATGCAAAACTATAGCACAATAATACCACAACTAGGATATTGACACTGATACAGTCAAGGTACACAACAGTTCCAGCATCACAAGGATCCCTCATATTGCCCTTTTATGGCCACACCCACTTCCTTCCCATGCCACCCCTCCTTGGCCCCTGGCAGCCACTAATCTGTTCTCCATTTTTATGATTTTGTCAAGAAAGTTACATAAATGCAATCATACATTATGTAGCCTTCTGAGATTAGCTTTATCCACTCAACATAATTTTCTGGAGATCCATGCAGGTTGTCATGTGTATCGACAGCTTATTCCTTTTTATTTCTGAGTGGTATTTCATGGTATGGAGGTACCACAGTTTGTTTAACCAGCCACCTGTTGAAGGACATCTGGGTTGTTTCCAGTTTGGGGCTATTATGAATAAAGCTGCTATAAACATTTATGCACAGTTTTTTTGTGTGAACGTAAGTTTTCATTTCTCTCATAGGAGTACCAGTGCTGGGTCATATGGTAAGTGTATATTTAGTTTTTTAGGAAACTGTCAAACTATTTTCCAGGGTGGCTGTATCATTTTGCACCTCCCCCCCACCATCACCCTGGAAGGATAAGCGATCTAGTTTCTATGTATCTTCACCAGCATTTGATGTTGTCACTATTTTTTATTTTAGCTGTTCTGATGGGTTTGCATTTCCCTAAAGGCTAAATTTAGTTTTTTAGGAAGCTGCCAAACTATTTTCCAGGCTGGTTTATTATTTTACATGCTCCCCCACCCCGAGCAAGTTATGAGCGATCTAGTTTCTCTGTATCCTTGCCAGCATTTGATGTTGTCACTGGTTTTTATTTTAGCCATCTGATGGGCCTGCATTTCCCTATAGGCTAAGGATGCTTTACATTTTTGTGTGTGTATTTATTTGCCATCTGTATATCCTCTTCAGTGAAATGTCTCTTCATTGTTTTAATCCATATTCTAAGTGGATTATTTGTTTTGTTTTGTTTTTTAACTATTGAGCTTTGAGAGTTCTTTGTATATTCTAGATAGAAGTCCTTTGCCAGATATGTGGTTTACAAATATTTTCTCCCAGTTTGTAGCTTGTTTTGTTCATTCTCTTAGCAGGATCTTTCCCAGAGCAAACGTTTTTTATTTTGTTGAGGTCTAATTGATCAATTTTCCCTTTATTGCTTGTGCTTTGGGTGTCAAGTCTAGGTCCTGAAAATTTGGGTGTCAGCCCTAGGTCCTGAAAATTTTCTGTGCTTTTTTCTAAAGGTTTTATAGATTTATATGTTACATTTAAGTTGGTGATGCACTTGAGTTAATTTTGTGTAAGGAGTGAGACTTAGGTCAAGTTTCATCTTTTACCTGTGGATGCCCAACTGCTCCAGCACCATTTATTGAAAAGGCTGTATTTCCTTCATTTAATTGCTTTTGCACCTTGTCAAAAATAATTTCACCATACTTGTGTGGGTCTATTTCTGGTTTCTGTATTCTATTCCATTGATCTGTGTGTCTGTCCCTCCACCAATACTGCACAGTCCTGATTACTGTACCTATATGATAAGTCTTGAAATTGGGTAGAGTGATTCCTCCCATTTTATTCTTCAAATTTTGTTTTAGGTATTCTAGTTCCTTTGCCTTTCCGTATAAAATTTACAATAATCTTACCTATATCTACAAAAACTCTGTTGTCATTTTGATAGTAATTATGTTAAACATGTGTATCAATTTCTGGAGAATTGGTCATACTTACTATGTTTAATCTTCCAATCCATGAACATGGTATGTTTCCCCATTTATTTAAAAAGACTGTTTTTTTCATCAACGTGTTGTAGTTTTCACCATACAAGTCCTATATATCTTTTGTTTTGAACAATTATAATAGTTTTTTAATTTTGATATCTACATGTTCATTGCTAGTATATAGAAATATGATTGTTTTTTTGGTGTGTGTGTGTGTGTGGTACGTGGGCCTCTCACTATTGTAGCCTCTCCTGTTGTGGAGCACAGGCTCCAGACACACAGGCTCAGTGGCCATGGCTCACGGGCCCAGCCGCTCTGCAGCATGTGGGATCTTCCTGGACCGGGGCACGAACCCGTGTCCCCTGCATCGGCAGGTGGACTCTCAACCACTGCGCCACCAGGGAAGCCTGTGATTGACTTTTATATGTTGTTCTTGAATACTACAATTTTAATGAACTCACTTATTAATTCTAGGAGAGATTTTTTAGGATTTTCTTACATGATTACATAGGTAATCATGTCATTAGCAAATAGGCACAATTTTATTTCTTCCTTTCCAATTTGTTTGTATGCCTTTTATTTCTTTTTCTTGCCCTATTGTGCTGGCTAAGACTTCCAGTCCTATATCAAATAAAAGTAGTGGGAGCAGGTATCCTTAGCTTGTTCCTGATCTTAAGGGGAAAGTATTCAGTCTTTTACCATTAAGTATTATGTTTGTCATAAAGTTTTTATAGTTGCTCTTTATCAAGTTGAAGAAGTTCCCCTTTATTCCTAGTTTGCTGAGAGTTTTCTCATTGTCATAAATGGATATTGAATTTTGTCAAATGCCTTTTCTTCATCAATTGATATGATCATATGATTTTTCTTCTTTAGCCTGTTAATATGATGGATTGCATTGAATGATTTTAGAGAACTGAACCAGTTTTACATCCCTAGAATAAATCCTATTTTGTCATGGTGTACAATTATTTTTATATATTTTTGAATTTTATTTGCTAATGTTTTGTTACGAATTTTTGCATGTATATTCATGAGGCATATTAGTATGTAGTCTCTTTTTGTACTGTCTTTGTCTAGTTTTCTTATCAAGGTAATAATATGTTCATAAAGTAAATTGGGAACAGTTTCCTTCTCTACTATTTTCTAGAAGAGATTGTGTAGAATTGGTATTAATTCTTCTTTAAATATTTGATAGAATTCTCCAGTGGAACCATCTGACTTCAAATATTTCTTTTGGGGGAGTTTTTAAAATACAAATTCAATATCCTTAGTAGTTATATTTCATATTGAGTGAGTTGTTGTAGCTTGTGTTTTTTGTGTAATTGAACTGTTTCTTCTAGCTTGTCAAATTTATGTGTATAGAGTTGTTCCTAGTATTCCTTTATTATCCTTTTTATGTCTGCAGGGTCTGTAGTGACATCTTCTGCTTCATTGGTAATTGGTATCTTTTCTCTTTCTTTGTCAACCATACTAGAGGTTTTTCAATTTTATTGATGATTTCAAAGAAAAGGCTCTGTGTTTCATTGGTTTTTGCTACTGTTTTACTGTTTTCAATTTCATTGATTTCCACTCTTATCGTTATTATTGCCTTCCTCTTGCTTGTTTTAGGTTTATTTTTCCCTTCTTTTTCTAGATTCTTGAGGTATATTCTGCTGCTGTTGGGTAGAGTGTTCTATAAATATTGGCTAGATTCTGTTGGATGAAGGTATTGTTCAGTTTTTCTATATCCTTGCTGATTTTTCATCTAGTTGTTCTATCAATTGTTGAGAGAGGGGTGTTAAAATTTCCAACTACAATTTTGAATTTGTCTACTTCTCCTTTTAGCTCTAGTAGGTTTTAATTCACATATTTTGTGGCTCTGTTGCTTGGTGCATATACATTTAGGAGTGCTATGTCCTCTTTGGTGTATTGACCTTTTAAATCATTATATAATGTTCTTCTCTGTCTCTGGTAATTTTCTTTTCTCTGCAGTCTACTTTATCTGATATTAATATAATGATTCCTACTTTATTTTGATTAAAGTTTGCATTATATATCTTTTTCCATCCTTTTACTTTCAGTCTGCCTTTATCATTATATTTGAAATGAACTTCTTGTAGACAGCATGTAGTTGAGTCCTGGTTTTTCATCCACCCTGCCAATCTCTGTCTTTTGATTGGTATATTTAGACTATTTACATTTAGTATAATTAAATCTGCCATTTAATTTCTTGTTTGTTCGCTCTCTTTTTCATTTTCTATTTTATTTTTTCTGCCCTCCTGGGAGTTCCTTGAACATTTTTTAAAAATCCATTTATTTATCTGAAGTGTTTTTGAGTGTATCTCTTTGTGTTGTTTTCTTATTGGTTTCTCTAAAAATTACATTATATACACATAACCTATGACACTCTACTTGTGTCATCACTTTACCAGTTTGAGTGAAATATAGATACCTCTCCTCTTTTTGTATCTATTTACCCTCCCCCATTTATAATATAATTGTCTTGAATATTTCCTCTACAAGCATTTTAAACCACATCAGACACTGTTATAATTTTTGCTTCAACTATCAAACATAATTTATAAAACCCAAGAGGAGAAGGAAAGTCTATTGTATTTACCTATTTTTGCTTACCATATTCTCTTTTCCTTCCTCATGTTCCAAGGTGCCTTCTCTTATCATTTCCTTTCTGTTTAGTGAACTTCCTTTAGTCATTCTTTAGGGTAGATCTGCCAGAAACAAATTCTTAGTTTCCCTATATCTGGGAATGTCTTATTTCCTCTTCATTCCTGAAGAATATTTTCACTGGATGTAAGAGTCTGGATTGAGAGTTATTTTCTTTTAGTACTTGAAAGATACTGTGCCACTTCCTTTTAGCTTTGTTTCCTGATGAGAAATCCTCTGTTAACTCAAATTGTTTTTCTCCTGTCATATGGTGTCATTTCTCTTATTTTTTAAAACTTTTTATTTTATATTGGTGTATAGCCAATTATCAATGTTGTGATAGTTTCACAGCAAAGCAACTCAGCCATACATATACATGTATCCATTCTCCCCCAAACTCCCTCCTATCCAGGTTGCCACATAACATTGGACAGAGTTCCCTGTGCTCTACAGTAGGTCCTTGTTGGTTATCCATCTTAAATATAGTAGTGTGTACATGTCAATCCCAAACTCCCTAACTATCCCTTCCCCCCTGGTAACCATAAGTTCATTCTCTAAGTCTATGAGTCTGTTTCTGTTTTGTAAATGAGTTCATTTGTATCATTTCTTTTTACATTCTGCATGTAAGGGATATCACACCATATTTCTCTTTCTCTGTCTGATTTACTTCACTCAGTATGACAATCTCTAGGTCCATCCATGTTGCTGCAAATGGCATTTTTTCATTCTTTTTATTTTTATTTATTTATTTATTTTGGGCTGCATCGGGTCTTCATTGCTACATGTGGGCTTTCTCTAGTTGCGGTGAGTGGGGGCTACTCTTTGTTGCAGTGTGCGGGCTTCTCGTTGTGGTGGCTTCTCTTGTCACAGAGCACAGGCTCCAGACGCACAGGCCCAGTGGCCATGGCCCATGGGCCCAGCCACTCCACGGCACGTGGGATCCTCCCGGACCAGGGCACGAACCCGCGTCCCCGGCATCGGCAGGTGGACTCCCAACCACTGCGCCACCAGGGAAGCCCTATTTTTAGTTTTTTAAGGAACCTCCATACTGTTCTCTATAGTGGCAGTACCAATTTACATTCCCACCAACAGTGTAGGAGGGTTCCCTTCTCTCCACACCCTCTCCAGCATTTATTGTTTGTGGATTTTTTGATGATAGCCATTTTGACTGGTGTGAGGTGATATCTCATTTGTAGTTTTGATTTACATTTCTCAAATAATTAGAGGTGTTGAACATCTTTTCATGTGCCTCTTGGCCATCTGTATGTCTTCTTTGGAGAAATGTCTACTTAGGTCTTCTGCCCATTTTTTGATTGGGTTTGGTTTTTGTTTTTTTGGATGATATTAAGCCTCCTGAGCTGTTTGTAAATTTTGGAGGCTAATCCCTTGTCAGTCACATCATTTGCAAATATTTTCTCCCAGTCTGTGGGTTGTCTTTTCATTTTGTTTATGGTTTCCTTTGCGGTTCAAAAGCTTTTGAGTTTAATTAGGTCCCATTTGTTTATTTTTGTTTTTATTTCCATTATTTTGGGAGATGGATCAAAAGAAATATTGCTGCAATTTATGTCAGAAAGTGTTCTGCCTATGTTTTCCTCTAGGAGTTTTATAGTGTCCAGTCTCACATTTAGGTCTTTAATCCATTTTGAGCTTATTTTTGTGTATGGTGTTAAAGAACTACTGCTGTCGGTGCCCTTGCCCCACAGTGAGCCACAGCCACTCCCCACTTCTGCAGGAGACCCTCCAACACTAGCAGGTACGTCTGGTTCAGTCTCCTATGGGGTCAGTGCTCCTTTCCCCTGGGTCCTGGCACGCACTAGACTTTGTGCGTGCCCTCCAAGAGTGGAGTCTCTGTTTCCCCCAGTCCTGTGGAAGTCCTGCAATCAAATCCCTCTGGCCTTCAAAGTCAGATTCTCTGGGGATTCCTGTTCCCATTGCTGGACCCCCAGGCTGGGGAGCCTGATGTGGGGCTCAGACCTTCACTCCAGTGGGAGAACTTCTGTGGTATAATTGTTCTCCAGTTTGTGGGTTGCCTACCCGGCGGTTATGGGATTTGATTTTATCATGATTGTGCCCCTCCTACCATCTCATTGTGGCTTTTCCTTTGTCTTTGGATGTGGGGTATCTTTTTTGATAGGTTGCAGTGTCTTCCTGTCAATGGGTTTTCAGCAATTAGTTGTGATTTCAGTGCTCTCACAAGAAGAGGTGAGCTCACGTCCTTCCACTCCGCCATCTTGAACCAATCTCTGCATACCAGTTTAAAAGATGAGTTCAGTGCGTTTGACCTTTTTTGAGGCACCAGGAGGCCATTTGGGGTCCAGAGTTAGGTCAGGCTGGTTAGGTCCACTCTCCCTCAGTGGCTGAGCCTGGCTTGGTATCAAGGAAGTGGCATTCAGACACGAATTATGAGGCAAAGGGTAGGTAAGACTGCCTACCCTGTGACTGCCCAGGAGCCTCCTGATGCTGTGCCTCATTTCTTTTATTGCTTTCAAGATTTTTCTTTGTCTTTGGTTTTCAAAAATTTCATCGTATGTCTTCGTTTGGGTTTCTTTTGGTTTATCCTGTTTGAGGTTCACTGAGCTTCTTGAGTCTTAGGTTTATGTCTTTTGCCAAATATGGGATATTTTCAACCATTATTTCTTTGAATACTTTTTTTAGCCCTACCCTCTTTCTCCTCTCCTTTTGAGACTACAGTAATACCAATACTAAATCTTTTGTTGAAGTCCTACGTGTCCCCGAGGCTCTGTTATTTATTTGTTTATTTATTTATTCATTTATGTATGTATGTATGTATGTATAGTCTACTTTCTCAGATTGGGTAATTTCTATTGTCCTACCTTTCAGTTCACTGATTCTTTCCTCTGTCTCTTCTATTCTTCTGTTGAGCTCATCTGTTGAGTTTTAAAATTTTGGTTACTGTATTTTTTAGTCTAAAATTTCCATTTGGTTCTTTATGTCTTCTATTTCTTTATCGAGACTTTCAATATTTTAATTTGTGTCAAGTGTGTTTGTAATTGCTCATGAATTAGTTTCATAAAGCCTGCTTTAAAATCTTTGTCATATAATTTTAACATGTGTTTTATCTCAGTGTTTGCACCTGTTTTCATTTACTTTGAGATGTTACTCATTCCTAGTATCACAAGTGATTTTTGATTGAAACCTAGACATTTGGAGTGTTATGTTATGACTCTGTATCTTATTTAAATCTTTTGTTTTAGCTGTTTTTTTTTTTTTTTTTTTTTGACACAGCTCCAGCAAGAGAGGGGTGGTGTCCCTCCCATTACTACCAGGTCAGCATAGAAGTCTACTCAGCTTCTGTTGACATCTTTTGGAGGGGATCCCCTTATTACTGCTGGGTGGGATGGGAGTTCAGGCTCCCCACTAGGTCTCCACTGACACACCAGGTAGAGAGAGGGTGGCCTCAATATTGCTGAGCAATGGTGAAAGTCCTGACTCTCTGCTAGGTTTCTTCTGATACCACCTCAGCAGAAGGGACACAGGGTGGAAGAACAGATTCCCCATGTGGTTTCCTCATTACCACCCAGCAGGGATGAAAGAGCTGGCTCCAAACTTGGCCTTCTCTGATGCCATCCTGGCAGGTGGGTTGAGGTACCTAGTTTCAGCCTGGCAAGGGTGAAATTCTAGGCTCCTCATTCGGCCTTGCTGGCATGAGTGGAGGTGGGGCCACAGTTTTTTTCTGTGGTGTTTAGCTCGAGTAGAGCAGTTACTGTCTAAAAATTTTCTCTTCCTATATGGTTTCTTTCATGGTCCTTTGGCTCTAAAGAACAGGCTTTTTGGGCTTTTTTTATCCACACTTGTTTGCATTTATGGGTGCCAGCTTCCTCGGGTACAAATCTGGGATGTATGAGTCAAAAAGAAAATCCAGACCACTCAGTACCATGTTGTTCCTTGGATGCTGAGGTCCTTAGCAGGTCTTCCTTCCTTCTCCACTTTCAGAGTTTTCTTATGTTCGTTTCATATATAGTGTCTGGAGTTTTTAGTTGAACTTAGTGGGAGGAGTAAGGAAAAGTATGTCTGTTCCATCTTCTTGGAAACAGATGTCCTCAAGTTTTAAAAACTTTTTATTAAAACATGACATACATACAGAAAAGGGCACATATCTTAAGCATACAGGCCGATGAATGTTCACTAACAATACACCTATGTAAACAGAACTCGGGTCAAGAAACAGAACAACGCCCCTTAGAAGCCCCCTCATGCCCCCTCTCATCACTAGCCTCACTTGCAATGTTAACCACTATCTAACTTCTGACAATATAGATTACTGCAGCCTGTTTTTATACTTTATATAATGGGTCCCTTTAAAAACTGGAAATATCCCTGGGAGATTTAATGCCTTAAGATGTCATTGACCAACACCTTATAATGGATTAGTTTATCCTATAATTGTATTTATGTTCAATAAGAATAAATTTATTAATAGTAATATTATAAAATACTTTAAAGTTTATAATAGCCTTTCTCATGATTTATATCATTTGATCCTCACATATTTTTATGATATATAATATAATATTGATATAATTATGAGGTGGATTATATTATTAGCTTCATTTAAAGTGAGAAAATTGAGGCTCCAGAGAAGTTAAATGATTTGTCTAAGGTCACCCAGGTAATAGGCAGAAAGATTTAGTAGCTCCAGGAGAAAGACCTTCATTGTCCCCTTGTCCGTATATCAATTTTAGAAAAGGTTCTGATTGGCTCTGCTTTGGTCACGTGACTACAAAATGCCTCTCAAAGAGGGGCAGGGCACTATGATTGACTGGCCCACCAGGGTCATGTGAAATAGAGGAAGGGATCTTAAAGTGACCCATACAAAGAAATGAAAAACCATGCTGGACAGACAGAACTTCAGTTACCACAGTCCACAGTGGGACACAACCAGTTCTACCTATTTCTCTATTTTTATAGAAATGTGAAAATAATCAAAATCTCTCTCTCTTTCTGTATCCACATTTTTATGACTCATTTTAACAGTTTAGAATTACATTTCATAAAATCTGGAATGGACTGTAGAGACCATTTATCTCATTACATAGATGAGGAAGAGGAGGCTGAAAAGAAAATACCTTGTCCAATTTCGTATAAATACTTGCTTTGTGTTTTTTCTCCATTTTTATTTATTATAAGAATAATTTAATGAGATAAACAATTTTTTAAAAATAATTTTATTTATTTATTTATGGCTGTGTTGGGTCTTCGTTGCTGTGCACAGGCTTTCTCTAGTTGTGGCGAGTGGGGGCTACTCTTCGTTGTGGTGCCGTGGGCTTCTTATTGCTGTGGCTTCGCTTGTTGCAGAGCACGGGCTCTAGGTGCACAGGCTTCAGTAGATGCAGCATGTGAGCTCAGTAGTTGTGGCTCACGGGCTCTAGAGCTCAGGCTCAGTAGTTGTGGCACACGGGCTTAGTTGTTCCACAGCATGTGGGATCTTCCCGGACCAGGGCTCGAACCTGTGTCCCCTGAATTGGCAGGCGGATTCTTAACCACTGCACCGCCAGGGAAGTTGCGAGATTAACCATTTTTAATGAAGAAATATGCAAAATGAAGAAATTCGAGAGATCTGCTGTCAAACATATACTTACAGTTAAATATGTTAAGGATAGACCTCATATTAAATGTTCTTTCCAAAAAAAACCCCCAAAACAAAAAACACCACAAAAGAACACAAGGAAGTTTTTTAAGGTGATGGATATGTTTAGTACTTTGTGGTGATACTATCACAGTTGTATGCATATGTTAAAACCCATCAAGATGTATACGTTAAACATATGCAATTTTTGTATATCAATTATACCTCAGTAAAGCTTAAAAAAGGAAAATTCCACAACATCAGCACTCAATACAATAAATACTTTCATGTGTATTCCAGACATTATCAAGATATGTATATATTTAGACATAGTTGTAATCATGGTATACATTGGCTTTCAAAAAAATGAAAGGCCACATATACATGTTTTTCTAATAACAGCGTATTTCTATACTGCAAAATTTGCAGGTAACTGGCTTATATCTGTCATTTGGTGAGAGGTGAAAACCCTCCTGCACGGTGGTGGGAGCTCTTGTTTTTCTCTTGATTCTCTCAAGCTGGATTAGCACCTCCTCCTGACCCAGAACTTTGGCCTTGAGCAAAGCTGTGGGATAGGTGGAGGTCTCTGGAGCTCTCCATTTCTCCCTGTGAGGGTATATTCTTCCTCCAGTGCTGTTCCAGATCCTCACCTCCTCAGTCCCTTCCTCTTCCTGGGGCCTTTTCTAGCTCTCAGAGTGTTGACATCTAATTCCTACTCAAGGACTCACTGTTTTGATCTTGGCAGAAACTCATTCAAAGTACAACCTCTCAGGGACATCATTCTTTGAGAAAGGGATCCTTCTAAGACAGAGCAGTGTTCCTAAACTGAAAAAAGAGAGGAAACCTGTTTTTAGAGGGCCCCCTACAAGAAAATTGGCCCTGTCGTAGTGCTGGGGCTGCAAAGACGATAAGGCACAGTCTCTGCCTCCAAAGAGTTCAAATTCCCAGCTTCATTCCAGGTGCCTGTAGTAACCTCCAGCTATCTGCAGGCTGCCCCGCCTCTGCCTAAAACAGTAAGGGGTCCTTGGACTCTCCATCAGTAGGCCCTGTCAGACAAGCCATCTGTATCATTCCAGATCCTGGCAGGAAACAGATAGCACCCTCAGATTGGGTAAATTGAGGCGAGTTTAATAGATGATTTACAAAGGCCTATTAGGGTGTAGGGAAACCACAGGCCAGAAGGAACAGAAGGAGGGAGTAGTTATTGGAACCTCGCGAGAGAATTCTGTAAAGAAGGCATCTTGACAGGTGCAATGACTTGTGGTTCAGAGATGTAACCAGCCAGCCCTCAGAGACCCAGCAAGGACGCATTTAAGGGAAATAGATACCCTGATCTCTCTCCTCCCAGCCTCCTGTCTCCTAGTGGTGGCCAAAGGCAACTGGAAGGCAGAGGGCATAGGAGCCCATTGCTGGAGTCCATTGAGGTCTGTTGTAGGGTCCAGGGTGGATGGAGAAGGATGGAGCGGATCAGGAGGGGAACAGGAAGCCATCTGACACACCCTCTGAGTTTGGAAATACTCTGCTGTGGTTCTGCCCAGGGTGGTTTCTACCAGCGCTCCCGAGGCTTGGGGTGGAGGTGAGGGGGCTTGGGGAGGTCCCCCTCCCTGAGTAGTTCTAGCAGGAGGTGAGACAGCTGAAATGATCCCCTTCTGCCTGGGGCTCTTGAGTTTCCTCTCTGTTTATCCTCCAGTTTCCAGAGAAGGCAGTGTTGCCCAGTAAGGAGAGGAGGCCGAAGAGGTGAACAGGAGCTGGATGTTGGAGGGCTTTGAATGCTACCTGACGGCTTGACCCTTATTCTGGGGCCAGTGTCTCCTGAGTGTTGGTCTGGGCCAGGCTACATGAGAATCACCTGGCACCTGATAAAAATACCACCCGGATAGAGCGCCCAGCTACAGGGGATTAAATATCTACTTTTTCCACTTTCCTTTTGCATCAGAATTTGTCCTTTCGGGCACTAGAGAGGGCTAGAAAATCCGCTAAAGGAGATTTTTTTTTTTTTTGAAGAGTTACTTGACTTGTCTCCCTTCACTGTGTAGTATAGTGCTACGAGGCCCCATCGCTCTGGGAAAAGGTTTTCTGGGTTGTTGTTTGTTTTGTTTTGTTTTTTGATGGTTAAAGAGGTTTTTGTTTTGTTTTAGGCCAGGCAAAAAAGAAGGGCCCTGTTCATGGTTTTTCCCGCAACAGTTGAGCTGTGGGAGCTCCACTGTCCCTCTAACGGAGTGGGGATACTTGGGGCCATCTTCTTCTCAAAGGACTACAGCAGTCGGCTCATTTGAGCCTCCAGAGTGGCAGGAGAATTAGAGATTGCAGTCCTTCCTGCTTCCCTACCTGACATCCAGAAATTTCAAGGAACGAGCTTCCCTCCAATGTGCCTGGGCTTCCTGACCCTCCTCACTCCAGAATCCAGATCTCTGCCATCCTGACCTTGTGAGGCCTGACCCTAGAATGAGTCCCATCCCACTCCACTGGGGGTGGGAGTGGGGCAAGCACTTGATGGGCTTGGCTAGATGAGGGCCAGGAAAGAGTTGAGGCCCAAGGGCCCTGGCCTAAGATGAAGAAAGAGTAGTCTCTGCGGGTGGGGCCACCATCAGAAGTGGAGGGTAGCTGCATAACCAACACAAAACATGAAACACGTTGGTAGGATTTCTCCTCTCCAGCACTTAGAAAAGCAGCTTATAAAGTTGAGAGAGTGTATGTGGAGAGACCATTTTCATATATATTTGTCTTTATGACGGTCTCTTAAAATAAGATTTATAAAATCATAAGTGAGCTCAGATTTGCAAATGGAAAGAGTTAGGATCCCTCCAAAATCAGGTAACAGATGTGTCGAAGTTTGAGCGCAGAGGATTTAGATGGGGATTCAGACGGGGCACGGGGAGCTGAGGAGCTGTGAGATCGCAGAAGAGCTCCCAGGTTGGCAGTTGTGCGAGGGAGAGGGGGAGTCTGGGACACAGAGGAGCAGCCTGGTCTTGATATGTGCATTACGGAGAAAAGTGACCACTGGATGACACAGTAAGAGATGGCCCAGGAAGAGGGTGTAGTGTAAGAAGAGAGGGGAAAACCAGCATTTAAGGTGCAGGCAGAGAAAGAAAAGTCCCTGGACAACAAGAAAGAATGATTTATCATATTTTTTTTTAAAGAAGAAGTGAATGGTATCAAAAATAACTGAACTAACATTGACTCTGTACTCTGTGCCAAGCATGATGCTAAATTCTTTATATATAAGGATTCATTTTCCAGAGAAATCCTCAGTGGTAACCTGTCGCCGGTGCTCTTGGTGCCCCTCCACCTCAGTGTACTCCAACTGCCTGTATCTGCCTCAGGGCTTCGGCCCAGAGAATGGCAGGCTGGAAGTGCCGGGGGTTCTGACAACCCTGTGAGCAGCCCTCAACAAAAGACTATGGCTGGGGCCTTCCCTGGTGGCGCAGTGGTTGAGCGTCCGCCTGCAGATGCTGGGGACACGGGTTCGTGCCCCGGTCCGGGAGGATCCCACATGCCGCGGAGCGGCTGGGCCCGTGAGCCATGGCCGCTGGGCCTGCGCGTCCGGAGCCTGTGCTCCGCAACGGGAGAAGCCGCAACAGTGAGAGGCCCGCGTACCGCAAAAAAAAAAAAAAAAGACTATGGCTTGTTAGTGTATAAATACCCCAGCTCCCTCACTTACAATGTGGGATGACTCTGAGGTTCATGTTCTACACCATTTCCCAGAGTTCCCCAGTGGGATTAGGCCCCAGTCGTCTGCAGTTATCTCGCTGGATAATCCACCCTTTAATGCCTTCCCTCCGTGGCCTCACTTCCCTGCACCCCTATGCATGTTTTCCTTCACCTCCCCAGTAAACTACTGTACTTGCTCTTGAATGCTTTTCTCACAGTTAGCTTCTGGAGGAATCTAAACTAAAGGAAGACCATTGAATAATCTGAGAGTGAAAGATTAGAAGACTGTAAACATCTAAATGTAAATGAAAAACAATCCCTAGGATATAATGGTTGTTAATTACCAACTCCCCAAGCTTGACAAGAATGTTTATTTATTTAGTTATTTATTTAATTGAAGTATAGTTGATTTACAATGTTGTGTTAATTACTGCTCTACAGCAAAGTGGTTCAGTCATACACATATATACATCCTTTTTTTAATTTTTCCACTATGGTTTATCATAGGATATTGAATATAGTTCCCTGTGCTATACAGTAGGACCTTGTTGTGTATCCATCCTATATATATAAACTTACATCTGCTAACCCCAACCTCCCACTCCATCCCTCCCCCAACCCCCTCCCCCTTGGCAACCACCAGTCTGTCTTCTACATCCGTGATTCTGTTTCTGTTTCATAGAGAGGTTCATTTGTGTCCTATTTTAGATTCCACATATAAGTGATAGCATATGGTATTTGTCTTTCTCTTTCTGACTTACTTCACTTAGTATGATAATGTATAGTTGCATCCATGTTGCTGCAAATGGCATTATTTCCTTCTTTTTTAAGGCTGAGTAATATTCCATTGTATATATGTACCACATCTTCTTTATCCATTCATCTGTTGATGGTTGTTTCCATGTCTTGGCTATTGTGAATAGTGCTGCTATGAACATAGGGGTGCGTGTATCTTTTTGAATTGCAGTTTTGTCTGGATATATGCCCAGGAGTGAGATTGCTGGATCATATGGTAAAGAATGTATATCTATACTTACATTGAATCTTTTAAGAGGCAAAGCTCTTCCAGGATCATAAACACCACTCAGGGATTTCTCACCTTTGCCAAGCATCAAAGCTCCCCCCTTTTATTCTAGACGGGAAAACCCCCTCCAAATGTCTACCTGAAAAATACTAGCTTAAAAAGAGCCTGGACTTCCCTGGTGGCACAATGGTTAAGAATCTGCCTGCCAGTGCAGGGGACATGGGTTCAAGCCCTGGTCCGGGAAGATGCCACATGCTGTAGAGCAACTAAGCCCATGCACCACAACTACTGAGCCTGCGCTCTAGAGCCCATGAGCCACAACTACTGAGCCCTCATGCCACAACTACTGAGCCCACATGCCGCAACTACTGAAGCCTGTGTGCCTAGAACCTGTGCTCCACAGCAAGAGAAGCCACCGCAATGAGAAGCCCGCACACCGCAACAAGAGTAGCCCCACTTGCTGCAACTAGGGAAAGCCCATGCACAGCAACGAAGACCCAATGCAGCCAAAAATAGATAAATAAATTTACAAAAACAAAAGCAAAACAGAAAACAAAAAGAGCCCAACTTTGCTTTTCTAAATCCTCTACGCTAAAACTCAGACACATCTGTTATCTGATTTTGGAGAAATCCTCTCTTTCCATTTGCAAATCTGAGCTCACTAGAAAATATTTTATAAATCATATGTTACGGGACAATAATACAGACAAAAATGTATTAAAATGATCTCTCCACATACACTCTCTCAATAAGCTGCTTTTATAAGCACTGGAGAGTAGAGATCCTACTAATATGTTTTAGGTTTTGTGTTAATTATGCTAATGAAACTTTAATAAAACTTTGGCTATGTTGTCATTTTAAAAATGTATCAGAATATACCACCAGTCAGCAAAAATCATGTCAAGTAAAAGACAGTGTATTGAATTTTTGAAACTATGACAATATGGCAGGATAAATAGGGGGGAAATTAATGAGATGACTAATTGAAATTTTGTTGGTACTTCCTCATTGTTTCCATCAATGGCCATTAATTTGCTTAAAAGGGCTTTTGTGACTCACACATACGTTAAAATTTCATAAGTCTTGCATTTCATACAAGGGAACCTGGTTGAATCAACATTTCCAATTACCAACTACATTGTAGGCTTTACTAAACAAATAAATACTCTTGAGAATAAATAAACAGAAACATAAGTTACATATTTGCTTGTTGATTCCACCCCGTTAGGGTAAAATGTGCGGCCCAAGATTCTTAACTGATAAATGTTGCTAATAAAGCTGCCCCTGCTGTCCTGCATGAAGATGTGTATGTTTACAAAATTATGAAACAAGCTATCTTTAAAAAATTTTTAATTATTTTAACATCTTTATTGGAGTATAATTGCTTTACAATCGTATGTTAGTTTCTGCTTCATAACAAAGTGAATCAGTTACACATATACATATGTTCCCATATCTCTTCCCTCCTGCGTCTCCCTCCCTCCCACCCTCCCTATCCCACCCCTCCAGGCGGTCACAAAGCACCGAGCCGATCTCCCTGTGCCATGCGGCTGCTTCCCACTAGCTATCTATTTCACGTTTGGTAGTGTATATATGTCCATGCCTCTCTCTCGCTTTGTCACAGCTCACCCTTCCCCCTCCCCATATCCTCAAGTCCATTCTCTAGTAGGTCTGTGTCTTTATTCCTGTCTTAACCCTAGCTTCTTCGTGACATTTTTTTCCCTTAAATTCCATATATATGTGTTAGCGTACGGTATTTGTCTTTCTCTTTCTGACTTACTTCACTCTGTATGACAGAGTCTAGGTCTATCCACCTCATTACAAATAGCTCAATTTCATTTCTTTTTATGGCTGAGTAATATTCCATTGAATATATGTGCCACGTCTTCTTTATCCATTCATCCGATGATGGACACTGAGGTTGTTTCCATCTCCGGGCTATTGTAAATAGAGCTGCAATGAACATTTTGGTACACAACTCTTTTTGAATTATGGTTTTCTCACGGTATATGCCCAGTAGTGGGATTGCTGGGTGGTATGGTAGTTCTGTTTGTAATTTTTTTTATTTTTTTATTATTTTAACATCTTTATTGGAGTATAATTGCTTTACAATGGTGTGTCACTTTCTGCTTTATAACAAAGTGAATCAGTTATACATATACATATGTTCCCATATCTCTTCCCTCTTGCGTCTCCCTCTCTCCCACCCTCCCTATCCCACCCCTCCAGGCGGTCACAAAGCACTGAGCTGATCTCCCTGTGCCATGCGGCTGCTTCCCACTAGCAATCTACCTTACGTTTGGTAGTGTGTATGTGTCCATGACTCTCTCTCGCCCTGTCACAGATCACCCTTCCCCCTCCCCATATCCTCAAGTCCGTTCTCCAGTAGGTCTGTGTCTTTATTCCTGTCTTACCCCTAGGTTCTTCATGACATTTTTTTTTCTTCTTAAATTCCATATATATGTGTTAGCATACGGTATTTCTCTCACTCTTTCTGACTTACTTCACTCTGTATGACAGACTCTAGGTCTATCCACCTCATTACAAGTAGCTCAATTTCGTTTCTTTTTATGGCTGAGTAATATTCCATTGTATACATGTGCCACATCTTCTTTATCCATTCATCCGATGATGCACACTTAGGTTGTTTCCATCTCCGGGCTATTGTAAATAGAGCTGCAATGAACATTTTGGTACATGACTCTTTTGGAATTATGGTTTTCTCAGGGTATATGACCAGTAGTGGGATTGCTGGGTCATATGGTAGTTCTATTTGTAGTTTTTTAAGGAACCTCCATACTGTTCTCCATAGTGGCTGTACCAATTCACATTCCCACCAGCAGTGCAAGAGTGTTCCCTTTTATCCACACCTTCTCCAGCATTTATTGTTTCTAGATTTTTTGATGGCCATTCTGACAGGTGTGAGATGATATCTCATTGTAGTTTTGATTTGCATTTCTCTAATGATTAATGAAGTTGAGCATTCTTTTATGTGTTTGTTGGCAGTCTGTATATCTTCTTTGGAGAAATGTCTGTTTAGGTCTTCTGCCCATTTTGGGATTGGGTTCTTTGTTTTTCTGTTATTGAGCTGCTTATAAATTTTGGAGATTAATCCTTTGTCACTTGCTTCATTGGCAAATATTTTCTCCCATTCTGAGGGTTGTCTTTTCGTCTTGTTTATGGTTTCCTTTGCTGTGCAAAAGCTTTGAAGTTTCATTAGGTCCCATTTGTTTATTTTTGTTTTTATCTCCATTTCTCTAGGAGGTGGGTCAAAAAGGATCTTGCTCTGATTTATGTCATAGAGTGTTCTGCCTATGTTTTCCTCTAAGAGTTTGATAGTTTCTGGCTTTACATTTAGG
Source organism: Pseudorca crassidens (assembly GCF_039906515.1). Classification (NCBI taxonomy): domain Eukaryota; kingdom Metazoa; phylum Chordata; class Mammalia; order Artiodactyla; family Delphinidae; genus Pseudorca; species Pseudorca crassidens. Next base: position 97,461,296 of record NC_090317.1, read on the forward strand.
TCTTTAATCCATTTTGAGCTTATTTTTGTGTATGGTGTTAGGGAGTGATCTAATCTCATACTTTTACATGTACCTGTCCAGTTTTCTCAGCACCACTTATTGAAGAGGCTGTCCTTTCTCCCCTGTACATTCTTGCCTCCTTTATCAAAGATAAGGTGACCATATGTGCGGGGGTTTATCTCTGGGCTTTCTATCCTGTTCCATTGATCTATCTTTCTGTTTTTGTGCCAGTACCGTACTGTCTTGATTACTGTGGCTTTGTAGTATAGTCTGAAGTCAGGGAGCCTGATTCCCCAGCTCCGTTTTTCGTTCTAAAGATTGCTTTGGCTACTCGGGGTCTTTTGTGTTTCCATGCAAATTGTGAAATTTTTTGTTCTAGTTCTGTGAAAAATGCCAGTGGTAGTTTGATAGGGATTGCATTGAATCTGTAGATTGCTTTGGGTAGTAGAGTCATTTTCACAATGTTGATTCTTCCAATCCAAGAACATGGTATATCTCTCCCTCTATTTGTATCATCTTTAATTTCTTTCATCAGTGTCTTATAATTTTCTGCATACAGGTCTTTTGTCTCCTTAGGTAGGTTTATGCCAAGATATTTTATTCTTTTTGTGCAATGGTAAATGGGAGTGTTTTCTTGATTTCACTTTCAGATTTTTCATCATTAGTGTACAGGAATGCCAGAGATTTCTGTGCATTAATTTTGTATCCTGCTACTTTACCAAATTCATTGATTAGCTCTAGTAGTTTTCTGGTAGCATCTTTAGGATTCTCTATGTATAGTATCATGTCATCTGCAAACAGTGACAGCTTTACTTCTTTTCCAATTTGGATTCCTTTCATTTCCTTTCTTCTCTGATTGCTGTGGCTAAAGCTTCCAAAACTATGTCGAATAAGAGTGGTGAGAGTGGGCAACCTTGTCTTGTTCCTGATCTTAGTGGAAATGCTTTCAGTTTTTCACCATTGAGGACCATGTTGGCTGTGGCTTTTTCATATATGGCCTTTATTATGTTGAGGAAAGTTCCCTCTATGCCTACTTTCTGCAGGGTTTTTTATCATAAATGGGTGTTGAATATTCTCGAAAGCTTTCTCTGCATCTATTGAGATGATCATATGGATTTTCTCCTTCAATTTGTTAATATGGTGTATCACGTTGATTGATTTGCGTATATTGAAGAATCCTTGCATTCCTGGAATAAACCCCACTTGATCATGATGTATGATCCGTTTAATGTGCTGTTGGATTCTGTTTGCTAGTATTTTGTTGAGGATTTTTGCATCTATGTTCATCAGTGATATTGGCCTGTAGTTTTCTTTCTTTGTGACATCTTTGTCTGGTTTTGGTAACAGGGTGATGGTGGCCTCGTAGAATGAGTTTGGGAGTGTTCCTCCCTCTGCTATATTTTGCAAGAGTTTGAGAAGGATAGGTGTTAGCTCTTCTCTAAATGTTTGATAGAATTCGCCTGTGAGGCCATCTGTTCCTGGGCTTTTGTTTGTTGGAAGATTTTTAATCACAGTTTCAATTTCAGTGCTTGTGATTGGTCTGTTCATATTTTCTATTTCTTCCTGATTCAGTCTTGGCAGGTTGTGTATTTCTAAGAATTTGTCCATTTCTTCCAGGTTGTCCATTTTATTGGCATAGAGTTGCTTCTAGTAACCTCTCATGATATTTTGCATTTCTGCAGTGTCAGTTGTTACTTCTCCTTTTTCATTTCTAATTCTATTGATTTGAGTCTTCTCCCTTTTTTTCTTCATGAGTTTGGCTAATGGCTTATCAGTTTTGTTTATCTTCTCAAAGAACCAGCTTTTAGTTTTATTGATCTTTGCTATCGTTTCTTTCATTTCTTTTTCATTTATTTCTGATCTGATCTTTATGATTTCTTTCCTTCTGCTAACTTTGGGATTTTTCTGTTCTTCTTTCTCTAATTGCTTTAGGTGCAAGGTTAGGTTGTTTATTCACGATGTTTCCTGTTTCTTAAGGTAGGATTGTATTGCTATAAACTTCCCTCTTAGAACTGCTTTTGCTGCATCCCATAGTTTTTGGGTCATCGTGTCTCCATTGTCATTTGTTTCTAGGTATTTTTTTATTTCCTCTTTGATTTCTTCAGTGATCACTGCGTTACTAAGTAGTGTATTGTTTAGCCTCCATGTGTTTGTATTTTTTACAGATCTTTTCCTGTAATTGATATCTAGTCTCATAGCGTTGTGGTCGGAAAAGATACTTGATACGATTTCAATTTTCTTAAATGTACCAAGGCTTGATTTGTGACCCAAGATATGATCTATCCTGGAGAATGTTCCATGAGCACTTGAGAAAAATGTGTATTCTGTTGTTTTTGGATGGAATGTCCTATAAATATCAATTAAGTCCATCTTGTTTAATGTATCATTTAAAGCTTGTGGTTCCTTATATATTTTCATTTTGGATGATCTGTCCATTGGTGAAAGTGGGGTGTTAAAGTCCTCTACTATGACTATGTTACTGTCGATTTCCCCTTTTTTGGCTGTTAGTAGTTCCCTTATGTATTGAGGTGCTCCTATGTTGGGTGCATAAATATTTACAATTGTTATATCTTCTTGGATCGATCCCTTGATCATTATGCAGTGTCCTTCTTTGTCTGTTCTAATAGTCTTTATTTTAAAGTCTATTTTGTCTGATATGAGAATTGCTACTCCAGCTTTCTTTTGGTTTCCATTTGCATGAAATATCTTTTTCCATCCCCTTACTTTCAGTCTGTATGTGTCTCTAGGTCTGAAGTGGGTCTCTTGTAGACAGCAAATATATGGGTCTTGTTTTTGTATCCATTCAGCCAATCTGTGTCTTTTGGTGGGAGCATTTAGTCCATTTACATTTAAGGTAATTATCGATATGTATGTTCCTATTCCCATTTTCTTAATTGTTTTGTGTTTGTTATTGTAGGTCTTTTCCTTCTCTTGTGTTTCTTGCCTAGAGAAGCTCCTTTAGCAGTTGTTGTAGAGCTGGTTTGGTGGTGCTGAACTCTCTCAGCTTTTGCTTGTCTGTAAAGGTTTTAATTTCTCCATCAAATCTGAATGAGATCCTTGCTGGGTAGAGTAATCTTGGTTGCAGGTTTTTCTCCTTCATCACTTTAAATATGTCCTGCCAGTCCCTTCTGGCTTGCAGAATTTCTGCTGAAAGATCAGCTGTTAACCTTATGGGGATCCCTTGTGTGTTATTTGTTGTTTTTCCCTTGCTGCTTTTAATATGTTTTCTTTGTATTTAATTTTTGACAGTTTGATTAATATGTGTCTTGGCGTGTTTCTCCTTACATTTATCCTGTATGGGACTCTTGGCACTTCCTGGATTTGATTGACTATTTCCTTTCACATATTAGGGAAGTTTTCAAGTACAATCTCTTCAAATATTTTCTCAGTCCCTTTCTTTTTCTCTTCTTCTTCTGGAACCCGTATAATTCGAATGTTGGTGTGTTTAATGTTGTCCCAGAGGTCTCTGAGACTGTCCTCAGTTCTTTTCATTCTTTTTTCTTTATTCTGCTCTGCAGTAGTTATTTCCACTATTTTATCTTCCAGGTCACTTATCCGTTTTTTTGCCTCAGGTATTCTGCTATTGATCCCATCTAGAGTATTTTTCATTTCATTTATTGTGTTGTTCATCACAGTTTGTTTCATCTTTAGTTCTTCTAGGTCCTTGTTAAATGTTTCTTGCATTTTGTCTGTTCTGTTTCCAAGATTTTGGATCATCTTTACTATCATTATTCTGAATTCTTTTTCAGGTAGACTGCCTATTTCCTCTTCATCTGTTATGTCTGGTGGGTTTTTATCTTGCTTCTTCATCTGCTGTGTGTTTTTCTGTATTCTCATTTTGCTTATCTTACTGTGTTTGAGGTCTCCTTTTTGCAGGCTGCAGGTTCGTAGTTCCCATTGTTTTTGGTGTCTGTCCCCAGTGGCTAAGGTTGGTTCAGTGGGTTGTGTAGGCTTCCTGGTGGAGGGGACTAGTGCCTGTTTTCTGGTGGATGAGGCTGGATCTTGTGTTTCTGGTGGGCAGGTCCACCTCTGGTGCTGTGTTTTGGGGTGTCTGTGGACTTATGATTTTAGGCAGCCTCTCTGCTAATGGGTGGGGTTGTGTTCCTGTCTTGCTAGTTGTTTGGCATAGGATGTCCAGCAGTGTAGCTTGCTGGTCGTTGAGTGAAGCTGGCCTTGAGATGGAGATCTTTGGGAGATTTTCGCCATTTGATATTATGTGAAGCTGGGAGGTCTCTTGTGGACCAGTGTCCTGAAGTTGGCTCTCCCACCTCAGAGGCACAGCACTGACTACTGGCTGCAGCACCAAGAGCCCTTCATCCACATGGCTCAGAATAAAAGGGAGAATAAGTAGAAAGAAAGAATTAGTAGAAGTAGAAAGAAAGAAAGAAAGATAGAAAGGAAGGAAGGAAGGAGGGAGGGAGGGAGGGAGGCAGGAAGGTAGGAGGGAGGGAAGAAAAAAAGAAAGAAGATAAAGTAAAGTAAAATAAAGTAAGATAAAATATAATAAAGTTATTAAAATAAAAAAATAATTATTAAGACAAAAAAAGAAAAAAATTAAAAAGAAAACCAGACAGATAGAACCCTAGGACAAATGGTGGAAGCAAAGCTATACAGACAAAATCTCACACAGAAGCATACACATACGCACTCACAAAAAGAGGAAAGGGGGAAAAAATCATAAATCTTGCTCTCAAAGTCCACCTCCTCAATTTGGGATGATTGGTTGTCTATTCACATATTCCACAGATGCAGGGTATATCAAGTTGATTGTGGAGCTTTAATCCGCTGCTTCTGAGGCTGCTGGGAGAGATTTCCCTTTCTCTTCTTTGTTCTCACAGCTCATAGGGGCTCAGCTTTGGATTTGGCCCCGCCTCTGCGTGTAGGTCGCCGGAGGGCGTCTGTTCTTCGCTCAGACAGGACGGGGTTAAAGGAGCCGCTGATTCGGGGGCTCTGGCTCACTCAGGCCGGGGGGGGGGAGGGGCACGCAGTGCAGGGCGAGCCTGCGGCGGCAGAGGCTAGCGTGACGTTGCACCAGCCTGAGGCGTGCCGTGCGTTCTCCCGGGGTAGTTGTTCCTGGATCCCGGGACCCTGGCAGTGGCGGGCTGCACAGGCTCCCCGGAAGGGGGGTGTGGATAGTGACCTGTGCTCGCACACAGGCTTCTTGGTGGCGGCAGTGGCAGCCTTACGTCTCATGCACGTCTCTGGGGTCGTGCCCGTCTCTGGAGCTCCTTTAAGCAGCGCTCTTAATCCCCTCTCCTCGCGCACCAGGAAACAAAGAGGGAAGAAAAAGTCTCTTGCCTCTTCGGCAGGTCCAGACTTTTCCCCGGACTCCCTCCCGGCTAGCCGTGGCGCACTAACTCCCTGCAGGCTGTGTTCACACCACCAACCCCAGTCCTCTCCCTGCACTCCATCGGAAGCCCGAGCCTCAGCTCCCAGCCCCCGCCCGCCACAGCAGGTGAGCAGACAAGCCTCTCGGGCTGCTGAGTGCTGGTCAGCACCCATCCTCTGTGCAGGAATCTCTTCGCTTTGCCCTCCGCACCCCTGTTGCTGCGCTCTATTCCATAGCTCTGAAGCTTTCCCCCCCGCCCACCTCTGGTCTCCGCCCATGAAGGGGCTTCCTAGTGTGTGGAAACCTTTCCTTCTTCACAGCTCTCTCCCACTGGTGCAGGTCCCGTCCCTATCCTTTTGTCTCTGTTTATTCTTTTTTCTTTTGCCCTACCCAGGTACATGGGAGGTTTCTTGCCTTTTGGGAGGTCTGAGGTCTCTGCCAGCGTTCAGTGGGTGTTCTGTAGGAGTTGTTCCACGTGTAGATGTATTTCTGGTGTATCTGTCGGGAGGAAGGTGATCTCCACGTCTTACTCTTCCGCCATCTTCCCGGAAGCCGAAAGAAGCTATCTTAAGCCTGGAAGATAGACGCTACATCTTGAGGTCTGTAAAAGCCTTTTACATGGAGAAAAATTATTCCATTGTGTTTGAATCATTGTTATGACATACAAACAACAACAAAGTCACTTAATTTACTTGAGGTCTATTTGACACTATGACTTTGGGCTTTTATCTTTCATTCAACTCAACAAACTTAAGTGTCTACATTCAACTTTTGTAGATAGTCACTGGTAAACTCACTTCATCTCTTTTTAAAGGCCCCTTTAATATAGTTTGGCTCATATACACTGTATTTGCCTAAGAAGAATGAGCTAGAATGGCATGGGAACTGTAATAACAACAATTATGAAAGCAACAACAAGGGCTAATGTTTATTCAGTGCTTACTGTGTGCTGAGTATCCTTTATACACACTGTCTCATTTTAGCCTTATAACAACTCCATGAGATAAGTCTCATTATCATCCCTATTTTAGAGATGAGAAACTAGGTACAGAAAGCAAAGAACTTGCCCAAGGTCACACCACTAGGGATGGCAGAGCAAGACCCAAACCCAGCATCCTAGATAAGCCCTTGGTGCTAGCTTGTTGTTAGCCATAGCTGAGCTGGCAAAAATCAGTTTTCTGAAGTAACTAACTACTGAACAAATACGGAACACCAAACTTCAGTCTGTAGTTGTCAAGAGATGTTCTTAACTAACAACCTTTGTTTTACTTTCCAAATGGTTTTACTTGTGTCGGCTTTGAAGCCAGCATCATGTCAAAGGGATTACTTCATCACTCTAAGAACTAAGTCTGGGGACAGATTAGCTTTGCCAGATTCTGAGGATGCCTGAGGTTGGTTGAGGTGATTTAGGAGAGGACCCGACTGCATAATTTATTGGCTCCAGTCTTGGCTGGTTCTTCCAGTCCTATCTTCTACAGCCTTCATCTACCACCATTGTAGGCTGAATAATGTCCCCCAAAGATATCAGGTCCTAAGCCCTAGAACTGTGAATGTTACCTAATTTTGAAAAAGGGTCTTTGCAGATGTGATTAAGTTAAGGATCTTTTTAAAAAAATTAATTAAGTTTTAAATTGAGGTATAGTTGATGTACAATATTATACAAGTTTCAGGTGTACGCATAGTGAGTCACAATTTTAAAGGTTATACTCCGTTTATATTATTATAAAATATTGGCTATATTCTCCGTGTTGTACAATATATCCTTGTAGCTTATTTTACACCTAATAGTTTGTACCTCTTAATCCCCTACCCCTATATTGCTCCCCCCCTCCCCTCTCCCCACTGGTAACTAGTAGTTTGTTCTCTATATCTGTGAGCCTGCTTCTTTTTTGTTATAGTCACTAGTTTGTTGTGTTTTTTAGATTCCACATATAAGTGATATCATAGAGTATTTGTCTTTTCCGTCTGACTTATTTCACTAAGAATAATGCTCTTCAAGTCCATCCATGTTGCTGCAAATGGCAAAACTTTGTTCTTTTTCATGGCTGAGTAGTATTCCATTATATATATATGTGTGCGTGTGTGTGTGTGTATATACCACATCTTCTTTACCCATTCATCTGTTTATGGGCACTTAAGTTGCTTCCATATCTTGGCAATTGTACATAATGCTGCTATGAACATGGGGGTGCATGTATATTTTCAAATTAGTGTTTTTGTTGTTTTGGATATATACCCAGGAATGGAATTGCTGGATCATATGGTAGTTCTAGTTTCAGTTTTTTGAGAAACCTCCATACTATTTTCCACAGTGGCTGCACCAATTTACATTCCTACTAACTGTGTATGAGGGTTCCCTTTTCTCCACATCCTTACCAACATTTGTTATTTGCGGCCTTTGTGATGATAGCCATTCTGACAGGTGTGAGTGATATCTCATTGTGGTTTTAATTTGCGTTTCTCTGATGATTAACGATGTTGAGCATCGTTTTATGTGCCTGTTGGCCATCTGTATGCCTTCTTTGCAAAAATGTCTTTTCAGGTCTTCTGTCCATTTTTTAACTGGGATTTTTTTTTTGATGTTTAGTTATATGAGCTGTTTATATATTTTGGATATTAACTCCTTATTGGTCATATCATTTGCAAATATTTTCTCCCATTCAGTAGGTTGTCTTTTCATTTTGTTAATGGTTTCCTTTGCTGTGCATAAGCTAAATTAAGGATCTTGAGATGAAGAGATTGTCCTAGATTATCCAGGTGGGACCTAAATGCAATCGTATTTATCCTTATAAGGGGGTGGGGCAAAGGGCGATTACACACACACACACACACACACACACACACACACACACACACACACGCTGATGTGAAGATGGAGGCAGAAATTGTAGTGATGTGGCCGCAAGCCAAGGAACACTGGCAGCCACAGAAGCTGGAAGAGACAAGGAATGGGCTCTCCTCTAGAGGCTCTGGAGGGAGAGTGGGCCTGCCTACGTCTTGATTTTGGCCCAGTGATAGTGATTTCAGACTTCTGGCTTCCAGAACTATAGGAGAATAAATGTGTGTTGTTTTAAGGCATCAAGTATGCGGTCGTTTGTTACAGCAGCCACAGGAAACTAATACAGCTGCTAATCCTTGCTGAGACATTATGTTCCAGCTTTGAAGAGGAAACCCAAGTCCTGTTTTAGTGTGTGGTTTATCAGGCAAATGAACAACTGAACTTCAATCCAGAATTTCCCTCCGTGACACACACAGAACATCACTGGTGGTATGTGTGTGTCAGGAGGCCCTTCCTAAGCCATGTGTCTCTCTTTAGCTCTTGCTCGCTGCTGTTGCTGCTGTCTTGGGTTACCCCACCAGCACAAGCATCCCATGACCTTGGAAGATCAAGAAGAGTGTTACTGTGCTCTTCTAATGGATGGGAAATGCCAGATTTCAAATGTCACCGAGGCAGTGTGTAGAGAGGTCAACAACGTGGGACTAGAACTCTGTACATTCTGCCTTAGGCTCACTTAACAAATGAACATTTTTTTCCATGCCTTTTGGCAGCCTGGCACCTCTTCACACCCTCCCTATGTTAGGAGGACTTTGTATATTTTGCCTCCCAAGGCAGAAACTTGCTTTCTCAGACTGACTTGCAGCCAGGGTGTGGGTATACAACGGTGCTCCCATGAGAGCCCGTGATTTGGAAAAGGGTGAAGGCAGAGGCACGGCACGGAATCCATTCTATTGAGGATGGCAGAACCTGAAGGAGAAGTTCCGGCCTTCAGGGCAGCAATGACAGAGGTCCTAGTGGGAGAGTCCCATGCCCAGCACTGGCCACGTGAGCAGTGGTGCTCAGGTCCAGCAGCGGGAGCAGTCTGATGGCATACTTCCTGCTTACAAGCCTGATTCTCTCACTGCCCTAGAGATCCTGTGAGCTCCCCGAATATCCTTCAATACATTCCTTTTTGTTTAACCAATCAGAATGGATGTTTTTGCAACTAAGGACCTGCCTGATACGCCTGCTGTGTGGTTCTGTGTTGCCATCTTGCTGCCTGGTTGCTTCAGCAGAAGATGGGCCCTGTGGGCTATCTGTGGGACTTGGTTTTCCTGATCCCCACTTCTTGTAATCCAGCTTTCTAGAGCTTAGCAGGAGGTAAATGAGAGCTTAAAGCAGACAGGCATCTGGGATGTTGAGATCCTGAGCAGATCAGTTGTAAGGTTGGTGGGTTTTAGCACTGGGCTCAAAAGTGCATGTTGGCCCTTAGGTTCACTTGATGGCCTGGTCATCAAGTCTTCACTTGATGGCCTGGTCTCATCATGTAGAAAATGAGAGAGCCTTGCTCTATTCAACAGCCCACTCACAGTGGGCAGGACTTCTCCAAACAAGCCATAGAATGGCACCAGCGACACAGATCTCTTTAGCTGAACTTACTTCTCAGTCCATACCACTTAGCTCTTTATCAGATGCCATCTGATATCATGCTCAGGTTGTCTCATGAGGACCCAGCAAGACTGAAAACTCCTTGAGAGCAGACCACCATCTCCTTCTTTGGGCTCTTTCTGGCACCTGGCTCAGAGGTGAATACACAGGAATCATGCAGTACATGCTGCTGGACGTAAGGGCATGAGGAGTGGGGAAGCAGCCTTCATTTCATCCTTTTCAGTTCATTATCACGCTCTGAGGAAAGAGGAACTGATGGCTTTGGTGAGCACAATCTTCCTGCTGCTTCTATATTCTCAGGTGGAGGGGTGATGTTTTCCTGAGACCAGGGCTCTGGGGACAACCCCTCAGACTCCCTTTTACCCTCACACTGTCACACAGACCTGAATATACCATTGGATTAAAAAGCTGTTCTGTAAGGGCCAACTTTTAATTGATGAGCCATTCACAACTAGTTGTTACAGTAAAAAATAGACTTGAAAGCATTTGTCAGGGTTTATTCTCATGATTAAAAATTTTGCACTTGTCATTTGTGTTTAGAACTCTGAAGAACTCAAACATATGGACATTCTGGTGCATAGGAATTATTGGGTTTTTAGTGCCACTTGTTATTCGCTTTACACAAGTTGGTGGAAAAACTGTGGTTTAGTTCTTCATTTTCCTCTAAATGTATATATTCATATAAATACACAAATTATAGAATAAATATAGTTGGAATGCCATAATTATATAGAGTTTCAACTAAATATGATAAATATGGTACCTTCATGAAGATTTAATCTCAACCCACTTCTTTCCTAGATTGAAAACAGTACACTTTTTCAATTTATTTCACCAGTCTGGACCTCATTTTCCACCTCTCTAACAAAAGGAGAGTTAAATGTTTATTCCTCTGAGATGGTGTTTTTGTTTTTGTAGTCCACTCTGGGAATTCTGTTAGCTTAAGCCTTGAATCACCGGGCTGGTAGTTTAAGCATCAGTTAATTGCAAATAGGTCTGGATTTCCACCCCATTTCCTACTGTAATGGATGTGATTTTTATTCTTGCTTGATACGTTATTGTGGTGTTCCCCCAGCCCCATCCTGAACAATTATATTTCTTTGTAGGTGGTGGCTTCCACGGTAAAGCAATATATCGTTCCAACAGAGAGGCTCTGAATTTATTTCTTTATTAGCTGTTGAGCCAAGAACATTAGAACGCACAGGGTAAATAAAATAAGAGCTGCATGTGAAACTATTCACCTGGCAGGGCCTCCCACAAGTGCAGTGAATATTACTCCTGACAGCCATTCAAAATGTAACTGCGTCCACAGAGAATAATATAGCCCTTTAACCCTATTTGGTTAGGTTATTTACTTCTCTGCCCTGTCTTCAGCCACCAATCTTTTTAGAATAGTGACTTTCAAGCTTTTCTGAGCCCAGCTCAAATACATTTTACATCACACACACACACACACACAGAAATATAAAACTGAACAGCTTAACAAATCCATATCTACTCTCACCACTTGTGAAAAATCCTGATAATTTCTACTCTCTTCTAATTAATAAAATTGATACTAAATCGATTTCAAATCCTGCCAATGGGTTCTCAAACCACAGTCCAAAAAACACAATTTTGAAAGCTATTCCTCAGGTATTCAAATAAGAAATCAGAAAGATCTTAATTTCCTCAACTCTGTTTTTGCGATTTCTTCCGAGATTGACTTCCATATTTCTAAATAGTATGAATACACTCCTGTTTCTTTATTTTTTTTTGCTTTTGGATATAATCCATTTTCTTCTTGCGGGAAATGAGGATTTAGCTCCCTTCCACGCACCTTCTTCAAATATGCATGTATTTCCCCTCCTTACCTCCTAAAATATCATGAGTTTTTTTTATTAAGTCAGTATTCATTGTTTATATTATCATGGTTGTATGTATTAGGCTCCTAGCAAGAAACAGATGGCAAACTCAAATTGGGTCATTTGAAAAGAGTTTAATAAAGGACGATTTAAAATTTTTTTCTTAATTATTTACTTTTGTTAGGCACTTATTATTTTTTTAATTGAAGTATAGTTGATTTACAATGTTGTGTTAGTTCCAGGTGTACAGCAAAGTGATTCAGATATATAGGGGGCTGGCCAAAAAGTTTGTTCAGATTTTCCATAACCCGGACGAACTTTTTGGCCAACCCTTATGTATATTCTTTTTCAGATTCTTTTCCCTTATAGGTTATTACAAAATATTGAATATAGTTCCCTGTGCTATACAGTAGGTCCTTGTTGATTATTTTGTATGTAGTAGTGTGTATACGTTAATCTCAAACTCCTAATTTATCCCTCCTCCCCTCTTTTCCCTTTAATAAGGGACCATTTGTAAAAGTGTGGGCATGGTATAGGGAAACAACTAGGCACAGGGCTGGTAAAACTGGGGGGGGGGGTGTCCCATGATCACTCCTAGGCCCCAAAGAACCTGGGGACCAAGGGCTAAATAGACAGAGCTGCCTGATCGCAGCTGTAGCCATTGTGAAAGCATGCAGCCAGCCTGAGATGGCCACGTTAGGAAGACAGCCAGGAATGACATACCCCCAACCCGTCCTCCTCCCTCCCTCTGCTGTCTTGCTGGGGCTCTCCAGGGGCAAAACCTTCCTGGAAGCCAGAGGGCACGGGAGCCTGTTGGTGGACTCCACAGAGGTCCGTCTCCTGGGCACAGAGCAGGTGGAGAAGGGTAGGTGGATCTGGAAGGCGAAGAGAATATAGTTGGCACATTATGTCATTAGTATTCACAGCTGAGCACATTTTGTGTTCTTTCCTTTCTTAAATAACTCTTATTTGCCTTGGAGTTAATAATTGGCTTCTTTTTTTCTTTTTTAATTTATTTATTTCTTTATTTTTGACTGCATTAGGTTTTCGTTGCTGCACGCGGGCTTTCTTTAGTTGCCTCAAGCGGGGGCTACTCTTCGTTGCAGTGCGTGGGCTTCTCATTGCGGTGGCTTCTCTTGTTGTGCAGCACGGGCTCTAGGCACGTGGGCTTCAGTAGTTGTGGCACGTGGGCTCAGTAGTTGTGGCAAGAGGGCTCTAGAGTGCAGGCTCAGTAGTTGTGGCACACGGGCTTAGTTGCTCTGCGGCATGTGGGATCTTCCTGGACCTGGGCTTGAACCCGTGTCCCCTGAATTGGCAGGCGGATTCTTAACCACTGCACCACCAGGGAAGCCCCTTGGCTTCTTTTCTTAAAAAAAAAAATTGGGAGGGGGTTTCTTATGTTTTAAATCTAATCTTTACTTTTACTAAAGTTATTCAAACTCCTAAACAGTAAATCAGTCCTACAAGGCTAATGATGAAAAAAGAACAGTCCTCTGCTCCCCATCACCTCCATTTTTCACTCCCCAAAGGCAACCATTTGCTTCTCTCATAACTGTTTCTTTTGGTATTTCCCTTCATATCCCTAAATAACATGCTTATGTTGATGACTCTTGCTTTGTACAGTGTAAGCATTATCTATTGATGTTTCCATTTGAAAAATAAAGATTTTTGCTCTTTCACGAACTCAGCCCTCCTTGTTTACCACATCCAGCTACACTTTCCATTCTTCAAGCCTCCCAGTATAGATGTATCATGATTTGGCTGAACCCATATTCATTCTTTACATTATTATAATATGTAAATGTAATTCATGGCTAAGCTATGTAGTACCCCATGATTACTTGTCCTTGCTTGCTCAACATTTTCTTCCTCCTGGAATTAATAGTTGTCTGGTTTTCTCACCTGTGTTGTTCCCTACATACTTATGATGAATTCATCCCCCCAGTCTTCCTTTATTATCTATATCTCCTTTCAATATGTTCAAATTCATCAAGTATTCCATCAGTTTCATCTTCTTGAAGAACTCTTTCCTGGAGATATTTGACTCACTCTAATCTATATTGATCGTCCTCTACTCCTGGGGCTTAGCCGCTGTCCTGGTGTTTCCTTTCACTATCATCCTGGGAGCTCCCATCACCTCTCTCTTGAGTTACATCCCCTGTTTCCTGGTCCCCGTGTCTTTCTCTTCCTTTGTTTTGATGAAGCAGTTCCAGTAGTTTCTGAGAATTGGGTGCATGGGAAGTAAATTTTTTGAGACTTTGCGTATCTGAAAATATCTTTAATTTATCCCCACATTAATTGATTGTTTTGCAGGTATAGAATTCTAGGTTAGATTAATTTTCCTTAGAATTTTGAAGTTTCCATTGTCTTCTAGGTTCCAAATGTTGCTGTTGAGAAGTTCAGACTCATTCTGATACATGATCCAATGTAACTATTTTTTTCCCTGAATTAATAAGGAAAATGTATTATTTCACATAACAAGAAGTCCAAAAGTAGGAATGTTTCAGGATTGGTTAAGTTCTTTCCAGCCTTATACTCTTCCATCATGAGCTTGCAGGCTTTCCTAGCCTGTCTCCCCTCATGGTCATAAAATGGCTGCCATAGGTCCACATGTTGCCTCCAGAGAATACCATATTCAGCAGCAGAAGAGAGTCATCTCTTTCTTTTGTGTTTTATTAAAAATGAGAAAACCTTTCCCAGAAATTCCTCTCTGACTTTCCTTCCCACATCTTTGGCCAGAGCTGGGTCAAAGCCTGCCTTTAATTCAATCACTGACAAAGGGGAATAGGATCACTCTGATTGATTTACACAATCCTGCTGGAGGTAAAGTCCCTTTTCCTGAGGAAGAGATATCTGAACAAAATAAGGATTCTGTTAGCAGGTAAGGGAGGGGGGGGATGGCTGTTGGCTAGGCAACCAACAGTGTCTGTTACAGCATGGAGTCTGGCACATAGTAAGCATTAAATATATGTTAGCTATTGTTACTAACTCTTAATAGCTGTGGGAACTTATTCAAGCCAGATACCTCCTAGAATTCCAATTTCCTCATCTTTAAAATGGGGATAGGATTATCTCATTTGTTGGATGGTTATAAAATTAAAAGAGATGACATATATAAAGTCTTTGGTCTTTATCATTATTAATAAATGATAGCTATTTATTATAGTTGCATATAATTATTGCCAGAGTACCAAGTTTACTGAGGTTGACCCCAGCCTGGTGTGACTAATTTTTCCCCTGCAGCTCAGAACATTTTCTTTGTCTCCTGTGTTCTGAAATTTCATTATTATGTGTCATGGTATAGTTGGTGTTTTTTCCTCAGCTCACACACATCCTGGAAACATATCCTTCAAGTCAGAGAAGTTTTTTTGAATTATTTCTTTGATGGTTTCTACTCTTCCATTTTCCATGTGTTCTCACCCCGGAACTCATATTTTTCATATGTTGGACTTCTTGACTGACTCAAAGATTTTTTTTAATCTTTTATCTCCTATTTTCCATCTGTCGTTTTGCTCCACATTCTGGGAGATTTCCTCAACTTTAGCTTCCAATCCTATTGAGTTTTTCATTTCTCTTATCCAATTTTTAATTTCTTTTCTATTCTCTTAATGTTTTCTTTTTATTTGGCCACATTATCTTCTCTTATTTTCAGAAAATAATAGATATCAAAGATGATACCTTTCAGCATAGTCTCGGTTTCCTCCAAATTCTTTTTTCTCAATGTCTTGCACCTTAGAGTTTCATGAGATGTCTGGCGGTCCTAGGCTATCTTCTCACATTTAAGATTATAACCTAAAAACCTGATTGGATGAGAACTTGGTTGGGGTTGTTGATTATAGATTTCACTGTAATCTAGATATCAGGATAGTTAGGTCTTTTGTCTTGGGCTGTCAGATTTTCAGAGAAGAAGCTTCCAATCTCCTGCCTGGAGAATATATATCTGACTTTCAGTGGAAGTCATGTGGGAGAAGAGTGATGAGGTCCTGATGTTCAGTAAGCTTTTGCTTAGTTCCTGTTTTCAATGTAGGGTACCACGCTCAACAGTGCTTAATGTCCCCCAGTCCAGAGACCCTTTCCCCTCCAGAGAATATACCTCAGTATTCAGCTGGAGTGGAAGGAGCTGCAGTTCCTTTGCTGAGCTTGAAGATCTGGGTATAAACTTGCTTCTAATACCAACACTGCCAGTTATTATGTTACTGTCTCCCAGCTCTAAGCCCAACTCTTCTGTACTCAGTTTTGTAACAGCTGGGGTTGGGACTCTGCAAACCACAGTCATTTTGCCAGCTGTTCCTTGTTAGGCTCTTCCCATAGAGGACAACAGAGGGAAACTAGAAGGCTGGGGAAAAAAAGAAGGAACAAGCTACTTCTGGTTGTCTTCCTACTGCTGTGAGCAGCACCCAGCAATGCTTCTTCACTTCAGCAGCAGTTCCTCCAGCAATAGGAAGTTGGTTTGCAGTTTTTCTAACACTCACAGAAGCAGCTTCATCATGGCCCCACACCAGAGACACCAGCACCAGCTGAGCAGCAACACCTTCCCAGGGGTCTGGGTCACAACCCCGTGGGCCCTTCCTCCAAGCTTCTAGGTTCTAATAACACCATCCTTTTTCCTTTTTTTGCCTCCAGCCCTGGGAGTGGTAGCTGCTTCCTATAGTTACTGCCTCCGTGATACCTTAGAGTTCTCTTTTTACCCTTTCAGTTACCTAGTTAATAACTTTATGCCTAGTTAACAATTCTTTGTATTAAATTCCTTCTGTTCAAATAACTGGTGTGGTTTCTGTCTCCTGACTGATAACAGCCATTTTCAACGAAACCTCTTGTTTTCTAGCCGCACTTACAACCCACTTTCAGAGGTATGGGTTGCCTCCACATCCCAAATAGTTCTGGAGTTTCACAGCAGAAATGAGGTTGCTTCTTGGTCTTCCTAATCTCCTTTAGAAACTTAAGAGTCAGCCTCTTCTGGTCTGCTGGGTCAGTAACTACTTGTCCATCTGCTTTCTTGCTTCTAAAACTTTGTTGTTTCCTTTCCCAATCTGTCCCTGTAGAGTTTTGCTTTTTAGAAAATCTTGATTATTGTCATAATGGACTTTGGGGGAGGGAACTCATTTACTTTAAAAGAAAATAGAACAAGAGACTAATTTTTTAAAAGGAATAACAATGACCTTGGAAAAATACCTCCACAACAAGTCTGGGTGGTTGTCTCCTCTGGGGGAGGAGAGTGGAGCAGGATCCAGGAGAAAACAAGGGGAAATTTCTTTTACTCTATTTCTAAATTCTATATATGCGTTTCAATTGTTCTATGCATGATAAATTTCATGATTTTTGAAAAGGTTAACTTCAACATGAAACTATGTCAGTTACCATGTATTCAGCTGCATAGAATACAAACTTGACCGCAGAGGTTCAACCAAAGAGGAGTATCTTTTTCTCCCATAATGAAGAAGTTTAGGAGAAGGCAGTCCAGGATTAGTACAATATCTCCATAGTGTCATGGGCACCCAGGCTCCTCCTAGCTTTGGGTGCGATCATGCTTGGCTTTTTGTCTTCCTGCTTCTTAGATGGCTGTTTCATCTCTGATGATCACATCCATATTTTAGGAAGAATGGTGAAGGACAAAGGGCAAAAAGCCAAAGAGAAAAGCTAGCTGAGTTGGCCTCCCTTTAAAAAGCTTTCCTTGTACACCTGAAGCTACTATAACGTTATTTGTCAGTTATATTTCAATTTGAAAAAAATAAATAATGTTTTTTGAAAAAAAGTGAAACCAGGCCCTCGTATGTTTAAATTATGATTAAAATTGGTTTATGATCAAATAAAAAGTAAGAACTGACATCTGGGGAAAAGCATGTGAAAAAGATGAAACCATGCTGTGCTTAATTAAAGAAGTTTACATTTGTGGATGATTAAACTGGCATAGCAGCCCCCTGGCACTATTTCCAAAATGTCCTTGCTCTCAGGTTGTTTACTGTAAAGTGTCCACATTATAAAATGAAATATGTGTGTAATTGTCTCACAAACCATGCCTGGCCCTGTGTCTTGGCTCTGTGTTGTAAATACAGAAGGGCAAGGACGCTGTTTTGACAAGTATTAAGTCGCCTGTGGGTAGAATTGTTTTCTTTAAAAAAAAATTAATTTATTTTTAATTGAAGTATAGTTAATTTACAATGTTGTGTTAGTTTGTGGTGTACAGCAAAGTGATTCAGTTATTCATATGTATTTTTTTAATATTATTTTCCATTATAGTTTATTATAAGATATTGAATATAGTTCCCTATGTTATACAGTAGGACCTTGTTTATCTATTTTATATATATAGTAGTTTGTATCTGCTAATCCAAAACTCCTAATTTATCTCCCCCATCCCCCTCTATTCCATCTGGTAACCATAAGTTTGTTTTCTATATCTGTGAGTCTGTTTCTGTTTTGTAAATAAGTTGATTTATATCATTTGTTTAGATTCCACATATAAGTGATATCATATGATATTTGTCTTTCCCTGTCTGACTTACTTCACTTACTATGATCATCTCTCGGTCCATCCATGTTGTTGCAAATGGCATTAGTTCATTCTTCTTTATGGCTGAGTAATATTCCATTGTATATATGTACCACATCTTCTTTATCCAGTCATCTGTTGATGGACACTTAGGTTGCTTTCATGTCTTGGCCATTGTAAGTAGTGCTGCTATGAACATTGGGGTGCATGTATATTTTCAAATTAGAGTTTTCTCCAGATATATGACCAGGAGTGGGATTTCTGGATCATATGGCAACTCTATTTTTAGTTTTTTAAGGAACCTCCATACTGTTCTCCATAGTGACTGCACCAGAATTTGATCTGACCTATTTATTGTCAGATTTTTAAATTATTGTCATATTTAAAAACACTTGCAAAATCTGCATATATAAGTCTGCCTATGCAGATGCCCATGAAAATTGGGTCATGGAGTTCCAAACAGTCCAATTTTTTCTTATAAACCCAAATCTATGTAGTGCATACCCTCTCTATGGACATTACTAGGAGGCAAATACAAACTTTATATACATATTTTGATGCTCCTTTGAAAAAACTTTTTAAGAGAATGCTTCCCTGAATGGCCCAAGCAGCAGCCTTGCTTACCTCTCATTGTGTAAGACTCTAGTCACAGGCGTCCCTGAACAAAGAAGTCTGGAAAAGTGATATGTTTTACCTGGGCACATTGTCTGAACAAAACCAGAGCCTCATGAGGAAGGAGGATTTGTGAAGGAAATTCTTTGGAGAGGGCTATTGCCATGCTATGAGTATCCCCTCCCCTGTCCAGGGGGAGGGAGGGGAGCTGCCTTCTCACCCAAGCATCATGAGAGGTACAGGAAGAAGGGCAAAATGGATATTACCTAGGCAACTAATGGTATCTGCTACAGTTGCCATAAGGATTAAAATAGACTATTTTAATAAGGATTAAAATAGTCTATATTAATAGAGACAATATTTACAGAGCCCCTAGCAGTGTGTCACAGTGATCATCCAGTAAATCTAAACCTCTTTAAAAACTATTCATCCCAACCTATCTTGTTCATTAAAGAGAAAAAAAAAAAAAAAAAGGAAAAGAGAACCAAACAGGTAATTTCAGTAATACTAAATATAAGAAACATTGTTGATTGTTCTTTAATGCTCAGGTTTTTTTTTTTTTTCTAGTTTGACTTTTGCACGTTGAAAGAGTATAACTTCTGCTGTGGAGAAAGTCTAATGCATAGAATGTACATTCAACTTGGTATGTGAAGGGAAACGTATTGCACATGACTAACTTTGCTGTAGCATCCTTATAGCTTTCTTTTAGCTCCTTCTCCAATCTGGTGAAGAGAATTCCCTCTATGTTTCCACCCTTTTTTTGTCACCTATTCACTTTATTTCTAGCACCTCATTTGTCTTTTCTTGCACTAGGACCCTGTGTTCTCTCTCCTCTGATTGCTATCTGTTGGCTATATCATCTAATAAATGAGTATTAATCACATTGTAAAGAACAATATGGTACTAAACTGTTTGCTCTTTTGGTTAGAATGCTTTTGGTAGCAAGGAGAAAACACTTGGCTAAAATTGGCTTTAAAATGATGGCATTTATTAACTCATATAATATGTCTGGAGGCAGGTGGTTCCAGAGTCGTCTAATTCAGTGGTAGAACATTATCAAGGACTCAGTTTTTTTTTCTTACTGTTTCCCTATCTTTTTTATGTTGGGTTTTAGCTTCACATTTGTGTCTCATGATCACAAGATGGCTGCAGCAGCTTCAGGCATCACATCCTCACAAAATAGCTTTGAGTGGGGTAGCAAAAAAGGGAGGTATTTCCCATCTTGTGTTCCTTTCGAAGACTGAGCAAAACTTTCCCAGAATTCTCCCCAGCAGACCTCCCCTCAGATTTCATTGGCCAAGTTTGGATCATATACCCATGCCTGAACCCACTACAGACAAAAGAAATGAAATCACCCTAATTGTCTGGGAGTGGGTATGGGTGGGGAATACTTTCCGTGAGTACATGGCCATAGAAGGTGATTCCAGAAGCAGAAATGGATTTGGGTAGATAACCAACAGTGTCTGCTATATTTGGTAATTCTGAACTACTGCAAATACAAAACAATGCTGGAAAGGCTTAAAAAGAGGTGAAGGTGGGGAGAATCTGTTGGCTAGTTTTCCTGATTCCGTCATAGAATAATTATCAACTTCTGACATGAAAAGCCTTATCTGTGGTTTCAAGTTCTTTCAATTTACCTACTTCCCTTACTCCAAACACCTGGCTACTGGGTACTAGAACTTGGACTGCAGCCTAGTTTTGCAGTTTGGGTTAAATTGTTTGTTCCAAATACTAAACAGTGTTATGGAGGAATAAATTCTGCCCTGACTTAATGAGGGACCACATGTTATAGTCTCACTCTGTCCAGTGCACCACCATGATCCATAACAGCTATGCAGAACCTTCCTCTATTTTTCCCTTTTTTTAAAAAATTGAGTTATAGTTGATTTACAGTGTTATGTTAAATTTCAGGTGTACAACATAATAATTCACAAGTTTTAAACAGTAAACTCCATTGATAGTTACTGTAAGATATTGGCTATATTCCCTGTCTTGTACAATATATCCTTATAGCTTGTTTATTTTATACACAGTAGTTTGTACCTCCTAATGCCCTATCCCTGTCTTGCCCCTCTCCCCCTCCCCCCCCCGTAACCACTAGTTTGTTCTCTATATCTGTGAGTCAGTTTTTTTTGTTGTTGTTATATTCACTTGTTTGTTTTATTTTTTAGATTCTACATATATCATATAGTATTTGTCTTTCTCTTTCTGACTTACTTAGCTTAGTATGATAATCTCTCATGTTGCTGCAAATGGCATTATTTCATTCTTTTTTATGGCTAATATTCCATTGTATATATATATACTACATCTTCTTTATCCATTCGTCTGTTGATGGACACTTAGGTTGCTTCCGTATCTTGGCAATTGCAAATAATACTGCTATGAACATTGGGGTGCATGTATCTTTTCAAATTAGTGTTTTTGTTTTCTTTGGATATATGCTCAGGAGTGGAATAAGAAAACATAGGCAGGGGCTGCCCTGGTGGCACAGTGATTAAGAATCCACCTACCAATGCAGGGGACATGGGTTCGAACCCTGGTCTGGGAAGATCCCATATACCGCGGAGCAACTAAGCCCATGCGCCACAACTACTGAGCCTGCGCTCTACAGCCCGCAAGCCACAACTACTGAAGCCCGCATGCCACAACTACTGAAGCCTGTGCACCTAGAGCCCGTGCTCCTCAACAAGAGAAGCCACCACAATGAGAAGCCCACACACCGCAACAAACAGTAGCCCCTGCTCGTCGCAACTAGAGAAAGCCCGCACGCAGCAATGAAGATCCAACACAGCCAAAAATAGATAAATAAAATTTTTTTAAAAAATAAAGAAAACATAGGCAGAACACTCTTTGACATAAATAGCAGCAACGTTTTTATTTTTTTGGATTTGTTTCCTAAGGCAAAGGAAACAAAACCAAAAATAAACAAATGGGGCCTCATTAAACTTAAAAACTTTTGCACAGCAAAGGAAACCACTGACAAAACAAAAAGATGACCTATCGAATGGGAGAAAATATTTGCAAATGATATGACCAATAAGGGGTTAATATCCAAAATATATAAATAGTTCATACAACTCAACATCAAAACATCGAGCAACCTGATTAAAAAATGGGCAACCTGAATAGACATTTTTCAAAAGAAGATATACAGATGACCAACAGGCACATGGAAAGATGCTCAACATCATTAATCATCAGAGGCAAATCATCATATGGTAAATTAAAACCACATTGAGATATTACCTCACATCTGTCAGAATGGCTATCATCAAAAAGACCACAAATAGCAAATGTTGGTGAGGATGTAGAGAAAAGGGAACCCTAGTACACTGTTGGTGGGAATGTAAATTTGTGCCACCACTGTGGAAAGTAGTATGGAGGTTTCTCAAGAAACTAAAAAGGTAGAACTACCATATGATCCAGCAATCCCACTCTTTTGTTAATGTTTATCATCCCTCCCCATGTATTCTTCCTTAGACTGGAGAACTTTGTTCAAAAGGAGAAGGAAACCAATACCCTTTAACAGACTTGTGCTAGGTATTTTGCACAGGAACCATCAGAAGTAGATTCTATCATCCAAGGTCCAGAGAGGTGAAATAACCTAACTTAAATTGCGTAGTAGGTTTGCCATTCAAACCCAAACCTGTCCCTTCCAAAGTTCACGTTCTAGAACAGCGGGTAGACGTTTCCCAGATTTTTCTCTCTCTGCTTTGGTACATTGCCTCCTTGGCCTTCCCTTGATGGGGGGAAAGAGAACAAATCTGGAGTCAGAATACCTAGCCTGGGATCCCAGTGTCCTAATGTAGTACCTGTGTGACCTCAGGCAGGACAAGTCACCTCACCAAATCTACTACTTGATTTGACATTAGGTTATTTTGCCTCTCTGGACCTTGGATGATAATATCTACTTCTGATGGTTCTTGCAAAAATCAAATAAAAGAGCCATGTGAAATGCCCAGCACAAGGCTTTAAAAGGATATATGCTCTCACTTGTAACATGAAAGATAATGAAGACATCTACCTCATAGTGTTGCTGTGAAAATTAAGCAAGGTAGTAGATCCTTTTTTTTTTTTTTTGGCCAGGCCACGTGGCTTGTGGGATCTTAGTTCTCAGACCAGACCCTCTGCAGTGAGAACGCTGAGTCCTAACCACTGAACCACCAGGGAATTCCCAAGATAAGAGATCTGAATCATCTTTATAAACAACAAGCACTATATGAATTCAGTGAGTCATTACTGTGGATGGATTTATTATTTACCTACACAACAAGATATTAAAATGGGACCTTTCTGATGCTATTTTGCACCAATATGGAAGACATTGTAATCCAAAACGAGTGTGGACAGGCACACAGAGGCAGACTTTACAAAAGGCATGCTTTAAGAATCTCAAACGCCCTCAATAATTTTGATTATAAAGGCATCAAGAAAGGGGAGAGGGAAGGAGGGTTTGTGAAGAGGATTCTTTGGGGAAGACTGTTGCCATGCTACGAGTATCCCTCCCCCCACCACCGGGGATGGGGGAGGGGGAGAGCTGCCCTCTAACTTCTGGCTTCATGAGGGGGTGCATTAAGGGGACCCCTTAAAGAGGTTGCAGTGTGTTCCCTGTGGTTGGACTGAAGCCTGAGTTAAAGACAGCCTGTGGCCGGGAGAGAGACGGGCTGTACTGGACTCAGCCAGCACTCCCGCATAGGGGAGCTATGGTGGATAAAGAATCAGGCTGGAGCCGTCTTTCCTTAACCTTTCTGGAAATATAAGACCCATATTCAAATAAATAAGGAAACACAAGCTTTAAATGATACATTAAACAAGATGGACTTAATTGATATTTATAGGACATTTCATCCAAAAACAACAGAATACACATTTTTCTCAAGTGCTCATGGAACATCCTCCAGGATAGATCATATCTTGGGTCACAAATCAAGCCTTGGTACATTTAAGAAAATTGAAATCGTATCAAGTATCTTTTCCGACCACAACGCTATGAGACTAGATATGAATTACAGGAAAAGATCTGTAAAAAGTACAAACACATGGAGGCTAAACAATACACTACTTAATAACAAAGTGATCACTGAAGAAATCAAAGAGGAAGTCAAAAAATACCTAGAAACAAATGACAATGGAGACACGATGACCCAAAACCTATGGGCTGCAGCAAAAGCAGTTCTAAGAGGGAAGTTTATAGCAATACAATCCTACCTTAATAAACAGGAAACATCTCAAATAAACAACCTAACCTTGCACCTAAAGCATTAGAGAAAGAAGAACAAAAAAACCCCAAAGTTAGCAGAAGGAAAGAAATCATAAAGATCAGATCAGAAATAAATGAAAAAGAAATGAAGGAAACGATAGCAAAGATCAATAAAACTAAAAGCTTGTTCTTTGAGAAGATAAACAAAACTGATAAACCATTAGCCAGACTCATCAAGAAAAAAAGGGAGAAGACTCAAATCAATAGAATTAGAAATGAAAAAGGAAAAGTAACAACTGACACTGCAGAAATGCAAAAGATCATGAGAGATTACTACAAGCAACTCTATGCCAATAAAATGGACAACCTGGAAGAAATGGACAAATTCTTAGAAATGCACAACCTGCCAAGACTAAATCAGGAAGAAATAGAAAATATGAACAGATCAATCACAAGCACTGAAATTGAAACTGTGATTTAAAATCTTCCAACAAACAGAAGCCCAGGACCAGATGGCTTCACAGGCGAATTCTATCAAACATTTAGAGAAGAGCTAACATCTATCCTTCTCAAACTCTTCCAAAATATAGCAGAGGGAGGAACATTCCCAAACTCATTCTACGAGGCCACCATCACCCTGATACCAAAACCAGACAAAGATGTCACAAAGAAAGAAAACTACAGGCCAATATCACTGATGAACATAGATGCAAAAATCCTCAACAAAATACTAGCAAACAGAATCCAACAGCACATTAAAAGGATCATACACCATGATCAAGTGGGGTATATACCAGGAATGCAAGTATTCTTCAGTATACGCAAATCAATCAACGTGATACACCATATTAACAAATTGAAGGAGGAAATCCATATGATCATCTCAATAGATGCAGAGAAAGCTTTTGACAAAATTCAACACCCATTTATGATAAAAACCCTGCAGAAAGTAGGCATAGAGGGAACTTTCCTCAACTTAATAAAGGCCATATATGACAAACCCACAGCCAACATCGTCTTCAATGGTGAAAAACTGAAAGCATTTCCACTAAGATCAGGAACAAGACAAGGTTGCCCACTCTCACCACAATTAGTCAACATAGTTTTGGAAGTCTTAGCCACAGCAATCAGAGAAGAAAAGGAAATAAAAGGAATCCAAATTGGAAAAGAAGAAGGAAAGCTGTCACTGTTTGCAGATGACATGATACTATACATAGAGAATCCTAAAGATGCTACCAGAAAACTACTAGAGCTAATCAATGAATTTGGTAACGTTGCAGGATACAAAATTAATGCACAGAAATCTCTGGCATTCCTATACACTAGTGATGAAAAACATGAAAGTGAAATCAAGAAAACACTCCCATTTACCACTGCAACAAAAAGAATAAAATATCTTGGCATAAACCTACCTAAGGAGACAAAAGACCTGTATGCAGAAAATTATAAGACACTGATGAAAGAAATTAAAGGTGATACAAATAGATGGAGAGATATACCATGTTCTTGGATTGGAAGGATCAACATTGTGAAAATGACTCTACTACCCAAAGCAATCTACAGATTCAATGCAATCCCTATCAAACTACCACTGGCATTTTTCACAGAACTAGAACAAAACATTGCACAATTTGTGTGGAAACACAAAACACCTCGAATAGCCAAAGCAATCTTGAGAATGAAAAATGGAGCTGGAGGAATCAGGCTCCCTGCCTTCAGACTATACTACAAAGCTACAGTAATCAAGACAGTATGGTACTGGCACAAAAACAGAAAGATAGATCAATGGAACAGGATAGAAAGCCCAGAGATAAACCCATGCACATATGGTCACCTTATCTTTCATAAAGGAGGCAAGAATATACAATGGAGAAAAGACAGCCTTTTCAGTAAGTGGTGCTGGAAAAACTGGACAGGTACATGTAAAAGTATGAGATTAGAACACTCCCTAACACCATACACAAAAATAAGCTCAAAATGGATTAAAGACCTAAATGTAAGGCCAGAAACTATCAAACTCTTAGAGGAAAACATAGGCAGAACACTCTGTGACATAAATCACAGCAAGATCCTTTTTGACCCACCTCCTAGGGAAATGGAAATAAAAACAAAAATAAACAAATGGGACCTAATGAAACTTCAAAGCTTTTGCACAGCAAAGGAAACCATAAACAAGACCAAAAGACAACCCTCAGAATGGGAGAAAGTATTTGCAAATGAAGTAACTGACAAAGGATTAATCTCCAAAATTTACAAGCAGCTCATGCAGCTCAATAACAAAAAACAACCCAATCCAAAAATGGGAAGACCTAAATAGACATTTCTCCATAGAAGATATACGGATTGCCAACAAACACATGAAGGAATGCTCAACATCATTAATCATTAGAGAAATGCAAATCAAAACTACAATGAGATATCATCTCACACCGGTCAGAATGGCCATCATCAAAAAAGCTAGAAACAATAAATGCTGGAGAGGGTGTGGAGAAAAGGGAACCCTCTTGCACTGTTGGTGGGAATGTGAATTGGTACAGCCACTGTAGAGAACAGTATGGAGGTTCCTTAAAAAACTACAAATAGAACTACCATACGACCCAGCAATCCCACTACTGGGCATATACCCTGAGCAAACCATAATTCAAAAAGAGTCATGTACCAATATGTTCATTGAAGTTCTATTTACAGTAGCCAGGACATGGAAGCAACCTAAGTGTCCATCAACAGATGAATGGATAAGGAAGATGTGGCACATATATACAATGGAATGTTACTCAGCCATAAAAAGAAACGAAATTGAGTTATTTGTAGTGAGGTGGATGAATCTAGAGTCTGTCATACAGAGTGAAGTAAATTGGAAAGAGAAAAACAAACACCGTATGCTAACGCATATATATGGAGTCTAAGAAAAAAGAAAAAAGAAAGGTCATGAAGAACCTAGGAGTAAGATGGGAATAAAGACACAGATCTACTAGAGAATGGACTAGAGGACATGGGGAGGGGGAAGGGTAAGCTGTGACACAGTGAGAGAGTGGCATGGACATATATACACTACCAATCGTAAAATAGATAGCTAGTGGGAAGCAGCCGCATAGCACAGGGAGATCAGCTCAGTGGTTTGTGACCACCTAGAGGGGTGGGATAGGGAGGGTGGGAGGGAGGGAGACGCAAGAGGGAAGAGATATGGGAACATATGTATATGTATAACTGATTCACTTTGTTATAAAGCAGAAACTAACACACCATTGTAAAGCAATTATACTCCAATAAAGATGTTAAAAAAAGATCCATATTCAAATGTGCACAAATAGGTTTACAACTTGATGAATTTTCACAAACTGAACATCCCCATGAAACCAGAACATTAAATTACCAGCCTCCCATGAGGACCCTTGTACCCCATCTTAGTCACTACCATTACCCGCCAAGGAAAACCACTTTCCTGATCTCCAAGAGCATAGATTAGTTTCGCCTCTTTCTGTTCTTTATATAAATGGAATCATATAGTATGTACCCTTTACTGCCTGGCTTTACTTGCTCAACATTATATTTATGAGAGTCATCATACTGTTGTATGTAGTTGCAGATAGTTTATTCTCACTGCTGTAAAGCATCCCATTGCTTAGATATTCCACAACTTATGTATCCATTCTACAGTCAGTAGGCATTTGAGTCGTTTCTAATTTGGGGCTATTATGAACAGATATGGACATGCAGATATGCCCAGGAGTGGGGTTTCAGGGTCATGGGGGGTGGTATTTGTCAAATCTGGAGCAGTTTGATGTCTTGCCCAAGAAGACTTCTTGGAGAGAGAGTGGCATCAACACTGAGAGTCTAGACAGAGCATCCCCCCCCTCACCTCCATCCCAGAGTCCAGGGCCAAAAAGGGAGCGGCAGTTGGAGAAACAGTGTATGGTCCACATCAGAAGAGCTGCAATCAGAGGGACCCAGCAAAGGCATCTCCCATGAATCCCATGGAGAAAGGCACGTGCCGGGGAACACTGTCAGCCTACAGAAACATTGGAACCTAGCACAGTGTTGGGCCTCTCTCCACGTGGCTGTTGTGAAGGGCTAGTGCTGAAGAGGGAGAATCGGGGCTCTGGTTCTGGACACCAGGTTTTCATCTGACCAATTCCATTCCATGACTCTGTAACCATGGGAAGGCCATTTTCCCTCTCTGGGCCTCCCTTTTCTCGTCTCTCTGATGTGTGGCTCCTTTCCACTCTGAACTACTAAGAACTGCCCGTCATCTAAACTCCTTGAGAACAGGGACCACATCTTCTCTTTCTTCTGTATTCCTGAAGCTCTACACACCTATGTGTACAATACGTCACTGGATAAGAAATGTCTTGCAATTTCACCTTCTTAAAGAAAAAGCTACTTTTATAAGTCCGGCGATGCACAGAACAAAAATTAAATTGGGGCATTAAAATTAACAGCATGGTGTGTGTGCCTGTCCAAATACAGATGTTATATAGCATCCCAGCTTTATGGAAAAATCCATTTCCATTCTTGTCACACAACTGATCTTCTCCAAAGGAGCAGAGCAAAGACTGTCTGTGCGTTGTAAATTTATTGACTCATTATCTTATCCAAGGACATTGGGTAGTTAGAAGATTCCAGCACAGACGCAAAGAATTCTCTTCATTTGGGAACATGTTTTATCACTTGCTACTGCCTCATTCCTAATGCTTAGCATTTAAAGGTTATATTGGGGGGAAAAAAAGACTCCAGACATGATGTAGTCACTGTCTGGATCAGCATTATATTTCAACAGGATATTATCACTCAGGCAAAGAGAAATCATTTTTACTGGGTAAGAAATTATTCCACTGTGCGGTATCATTCAAGCAATTAGAAATCACATTGTGCGGCGAATTATCAGATCTTCTCACTGGAGTTTGTTATTGTGCCATTCGTGTTTAAAATGTGGGGCAGTGGAGAGAAAAAGGCTTTTTTTTTTTTTTTTTTGGTAGAAGCATGGATACTCTGAAGAATTCAGGCAGCTGGGCAGGTGAGCCATGATGTCATTTTGTTTCCAAGGAAATTCTTTTGGAGTTCCCCTGAAGTTCCCCTGTCTTACTTCACCCATCAGCAACCTCGGTTCCTTGGAGTCGTTCCCTTTAGCAAAGGAAAACTTAGCTTGGCCCCCTAGGGCTTTGTAGGGAACTGACAACTTAAAAATTGATGTTGTTCCAAAAGTTTGTTGGCAAATCTGTCTTAGAATTCAGAACAGATTGTCCTCAGCACATTACGAACGACTTTGGTTCCCAAGCAGACCACTGGAGCCCACGTCACCTATAACGAAGTGGGACTCTAGTATTAATGATGATCAGGAAACCATTTATTGGGTAGTGTTATTTCCTTGTGAAAATCCACTCTAATTTCCAACTTGGGAGAACAGAAGTGCAGCTGCCTTCTTTCCTCCCTCTGCAGTCAGAAATGGGGCTTCCTACAGCTTGGGGGATTGCAGCACGCAGGACAAGAAAAGGAGTTGGATGATGTCCAGAAGCAGAGGCAGGGGCTTCCCAGCAGTGACAGAAGGAAGAAGGGAAAGGAGCGGGGGTGGGCCCAGCAGTGATGCAGTGGCAGAAGTGAGAGTATTTATAGCTTCAGCTGCAGTCAAGAGGAAAGTCCCTGGACCCAGCAGTGATTTTGTTCATGGGACACTGGTAACTTGGCCGGTCATAATTGAGGGATTGTCCCAATCAATATACAAGTCAGTGGTTTAACTTTATTCTCAAGCCCCCTGAAACCTAAGCTTTCTTTCTGCTTTTAAAAAATCATCATGGGGCTTCCCTCGTGGCGCAGTGGTTGAGAGTCCGCCTGCTGATGCAGGGGACACGGGTTCGTGCCCCAGTCCGGGAAGATCCCACATGCCGCGGAGCAGCTGGGCCTGTGAGCCATGGCCGCTGGGCCTGCGCGTCCGGAGCCTGTGCTCCACAACGGGAGAGGCCACAACAGTGAGAGGCCCGCGTACCGGAAAAAAAAAAAAAAAAATCATCATGGCCAACAATTCCACTTCTGGGTATATAACCGAAAGCAGGGTCTCAAGGAGATATCTGTATACACATGTTCATTTTGTTCATTTGTACACTCATTACTCACAATAGCCAAAAGATAGGAACCAAGTGTCTACTGATAAGTGAATGGATAAACAAAATGTGATATAGCCATACAATGGAATATTATTCAGGTTTTAAAAGGAAGGGAATCTGACACACACTATAACATGGATGAACCTTGAGGACATTATGCTAAATGAAAATTTAAGCCAGTCACAAAAACACAAATCCTGTATAATTTCAATTGTATTAGGTACCTAGAGTAGCCAAATTCTTAGATACAGAAAATGGAATGGTGGTTGCTATGGGTTGGGGGAGGGGAGATTGGGGAGTTGTTATTTAATGGGTATAGGGTTTCAGTTTTGCAAGATGAAAATAGTTTGGGGGATTGGTTGAACTACACACTTAAAAATGGTTAAGATGTAAATTTTTTTTAAAAGATAGTAAATTTTATACCTGTGCATTTTACCACAACTAAGGTTAAAAAAAAATCATGGAATATTTCAGATGTACAAAAGGTATACAGAACAATATAACAAACACACAGCTTAAGGTATAAAACATTTCAGATATGGTTGGAGCCTTCTGTGTACCCCTTCTCACTCTCAGCCTCTCTACCCCCAAGACAACCACAAATTTAAAGTTATCATTTCCATGTGTACTTTTATTACATATATATCACATATATATATACTATAAATCCTATATGTTATATCCTATTATAAATCATTAGGGATATATATATTTAAACTAAATAATTTATATATTTTTGCATGTTAACATTTTATAAATGGGAGCACACTCTATGTATCCTTCTGCAACTAGCTTTTTCCCTTCAAAATTATGTTTTAAAAATGAGTCCAGGGCTTCCCTTGTGGCACAGTGGTTAAGAATCTGCCTGCCAATGAAGGGCACACAGGTTCGAGCCCTGGTCTGGGAAGATCCCACAGGCCGCGGAGCAACTAAGCCCCTGCGCCACAACTACTGAGCCCGCATGCCACAACTACTGAAGCCCGCATGCCTAGAGCCCATGTTCCACAACAAGAGAAGCCACCACAATGAGAAGCCCGTGTACCACAACAAAGAGTAGCCCCCGCTCTCCACAACTAGAGAAAAGCCCACGTGCAGCAACGAAGACCCAATGCAGCCAAAAATAAATAAATAAATAAATTTATTTTAAAAAATGAGTCCATGTTGATAGTGTGGCTCTGGGTCATCCGTTTACATTGCTATATAGTATTCCATCCTATGAATAGACATACCTTTCCTACCAGTCAAACTCAGAACCCAGCTATGTACTCACTCCCCTTTCCTGCCTTCTTTCCACACAGGATGTTGGATTTTTAATTCACAACCAGAGCAACACCCCTTTATAAGAGCCAAATTGTGCAGACCCCCTCATCCAAGCCCTCCTTCCCGGGCCTCAGGAGAAGCTTTGTTGGAAATGGTGGCTGCCTGGTGAGTACGGATTCAGAGCATTATCTGACCTTGAGAGAGAGTTTGTCCTTGCCCTGGGATGAGGACTGAAGGACCACCTCCACCCTGGGTGGCAGGATGGTTCATGTACATGGAGTTCCCTGGCTCTTTCCCCTGGAGGGAGTCCAAATCATGCTGTCAGAGTGTCACTAGTTCACTCTTTAAAAGGGAAAAGGAATCCTCAGAATTTAGAATAACAGAATCATACAGTGTGAGAGCTAGGAGAGTTACTTATCACTCCCTCCTTCCCTGACATCTCGGTGTGGGCCCAGAGGTATTTGGGCACCAGCCAAGCCAGTCGTCTGAGGAGGTTTCGAGACAGCAGTTACTTGAGATCTTTCTAGAAGGGGCAAGAGGGTGAAGCCTTGACAAGAATAAGCAGCAGCAGAGTGCTGGAATGACTGAGCATCAGCCTTGGTGATTAATCAGTGGCATTTAGAGCTCGCTCGCTCGCTCGCTCTCTCTCTCTCTCAACTCAACAAGGCAGGGAACCTCCTGGTAAAAGGCTCTGTTCCAGGATTTCTGGCACTTGCTGTATCGAGCATTTCTTGAGAACTGTCTGGCCAGTCCCTTGCTGGTGCCCGCCACGGTGTTCTCAGCAGGATCTTTGAAGTAGGAAAAGGGCTTCTTCGCGTTCTAACCAATGACTTTGACTGCATGGAGACAGCTAATTCACCCTAGTTGGCTGCTTTCCCCATCACCCCTCTATCCTACAGGCAGGACCTGAGAAGGAAGCCCAGAGGTTAGAGCTGACGTGACCCATAGAGATGTTTCAGCTCAACACCTGATTCATCAAGTAGTTTATTTAATTAATATTTAATAAACGGGTGCCAAGTCCCTAGGGTGGGTCAGACTCTGTCCTGGGAATACAGTGATGACTAAAATCAGACGTGGCCTCTGCCCTCCTGAAGATCACGTTATAGTGGGTCAGGCGGGGGTAGGGGGGAGAGGCGATCAATATTAATTAAGCCATCACAGAAAGGTAAAATATGCCATGCTATGAGCCAGACTTAGGGAAGTCAGAGAGGGCTTCCTTGAAGAGGTGCTGCTTGGGCTGAGGTGTGAAGCATGAGTAGCTGTTAATAAGACAGAGAGGGGAGGAAGAGCTTCACAGGGAAAAGGAACAGAAGGGGTAAAATGGCACATAGCAAATAAAGGAGGCCTTGTGGTCTTTTATAGCAAATACAGAGAGCGGAGTCAAATACTCTGCTCTTTATCCTAAAAGCAATGGGAAGCCATCTGTGGTCTTCAACTGGGGCATGGGACATGATTGAAATGGAATTTTCAAAAAGAACTTTTTGACTGCTGTATGGAGAACCAACTAGAGAGGGGCTAATTGGGAGGTTCTTTTTATTTTACTTGTTTATTTTTATTAGATCTTTACAATCAATTCTTCTATATGAAAAGAAAACTCAGATGACATTTTTATTGAGATCCTATTAAATAAATATATTACATTAGAGAGAATTAACATCTTTATAATGCTATATCTCCTTTGCCCTCCCAGTTTTATTGACGTATAATTGACATACAGCACTCTATACGTTTAAGGTGTACAGCATAATAATTTGACTTAGTGCGGCATGAAATGATTACTGCAGTAAGTTTAGT
This sequence comes from Pseudorca crassidens, assembly GCF_039906515.1. NCBI lineage: Eukaryota > Metazoa > Chordata > Mammalia > Artiodactyla > Delphinidae > Pseudorca > Pseudorca crassidens. The sequence continues at coordinate 97,494,352 of NC_090317.1, forward strand.
GAACATCCGTCATTTCATACAGATACAAAATAAATGGAAAGGAAAAAAATATGTTTTCCTTGTGATGAGAACTCTTAGTATTTCCTCTCAACTACTTTCATATATAACACACAGCAGTGTTCATTATGTTAATCATGTTGTACATTACATCCCTAGTACGTACTTACAACTGCAAGTTTATTACCTTTTGACTGCCTTCATCTAATCTCCCCTCCCCCCATTCCCCACCTCTGGTAACCACAGTTCTGATCTCTTTTTCTCTGAGTTTGTTTGTGTTTGAACTATAATTGACCTACAACACTATGTTAGTTGCTGGTGAACAATATCATGATTCAATATTTCTATACATTTCAAAAACATTGCCACAGTAAGTCTAGTTACCATCTGTCACCATACAAAGCTATTACATAATTATTGATTATATTCCCCACACTGTACATTTTATCCCTGAGACTCATTTATTTTGTAACTGGAAGCTTTTACCTCGTAATCTCCCTCACTTGTTTCTCTCTTTCCCCCACCGCCCTCCCCTCTGGCAACCACCTGTTCTCTTTATCTATTGCTCTGTTTCTGTTTTGTTTTGTTTGTTCATTTGATTATTTTTTTAGATTCCACATATAGGTGAAGTCATACAGTATTTATCTTTCTCTGTCTGACTTATTTCACTTAGCGTTAATACCCTCTAGGTCCATCCATGTTGTTGCAAATGGCAAGATTTCATTCATTTTTTGTGGCTGAGTAATATTCCACGTGAGATATATATCACATCTTCTTTATCCATTCATCTATTGATGGGCACTTAATAGCCAAGATTCGGAAGGTTATTTTAGATAAGAGATATTGGTGGTTTAGCCTAGGGTAGTGCTGCTGGTTGTGGTAAAGAGAAGCAAACAGATTTGAGAGATATTTAAGGGGTTAAATTAATATGACTTGGTGATGGTTTGAGTACAGCGGTGACAGGGAGGTGGGTGTCCAGGAGAGTACCCAGGTTTCTTCAATGGGTGGTGCTGCTGAGTGAAATGGAGGACCAGGTTCGTGATAGAGGAGTGAGTGCTGAGTTTCAGGTGCCTTTTTGATAACTAAGAGGAGATATGGAGCACACCACTGACTCTATATCGGTCTGGGACCGAGAAGAGAGGTCTGAACTGGAGATCTGTACAGCTTTGAGTCATCTGCAAAAAGGCAGTGATTCAGTCAGGGTTCTAAAAGGAAACAGATGGCACAGTCAAATTAGGGTAATTCAATGAGAATTAATAAAAGGAGTATATTAGGTTTCTGCTGCATAACAAACAGCACCATAACCTCAGTGGCTTAATAGAGCAAACATTTTATTTCTTGCTCACAGGTCTGTGGGTGGGTTGTACTTCAGCTGATTTAGGCTGGGCTCAGCTGGGTCAGGCTGACACCGGACTTCACGTCCCGTTCATGTCTGCTCCCACAAGCCTGGACCCCTCAGAGAATGGCGCTATATCAAAGACTCACAGTTGGCCTCTGCTGTCTGTGTTGTGGATGCTATGACGCTGAGTTCACAAGATCATTGAGTAAGCAGCAGGGTAGCTGGAGGAAGAGGCTGGCTGACATCCAGGGATGGGTCATCCAGTCCATCTAATTACTGAGAGCCTCCTCTGCAGTAGATGCTGTCTGGTGGGCATTTACGTGGATATGGTAACTTTCCTATTTTGGGCTTAGTCCCAGAGGTCCATCCACATACCTGCCCTCAAGACAGCCTTGTCACCAATTTTCCAATCTTGTTCCTTCCTAGTCCTTGACTAATAGGATAACCCAGTTGTCATTGCCCACGAGCCAGTGTGGATCCAGTCATCTGGCCGTCTTGGTCCCAACAAATAAACAACCAAACGTTCTACCTCCTGGGAGGATTTGCCTTCATCATCATTTTCAGGGCCACTCCTGAATGGGGGTGTAGTATAGCAGTCAACCACTTCTGGCTGGTGCCAGCAGATCCATTTGGGAAGTGGACCCAACAGGTCATCGGGGATGGAGGCCATGAGGCCACAGGTGTAACTGAATGAGAGGCACAGTAGCAGTAAGAGAAGGTACCATGGGAGTCCAAGCCACCTGCTTGGACAGTTTTCTCTTGCTTTCCTGACATATTAGAGCCTGGTTTTACATATTCCACTTCTGTTTTATAATTGAAAACTGCAATGCATGTCCAAGTTTATGGTTTGGTAGATCAGATAACATCTAGGTCGTAAAAAAAAACATTGAGTCGATGTTGAATTTTATTGAATGCTGTTGCATGATTTACAAAAATAGGCATGCGAATTTTTCTTTGGCTCTATTAATATCTCGTATCATAGTAATACATTCTTGCACACTGAACCACCCTTGTATTCTTAGTATAAACCCCATTTGGTGGTAGTAATTTATTCTTTTAATATGATGCTGGGTTTTATTTGCCAATATTTTATTTTGGATTTTTATATTGATATTCATGAGTGAGAAGGGTCTGCAGTTTTCTTTTGTGTGTAATTTTTGCTAGGTTTGATTTCGATGTTATCTTGGCTTCATAGAATTGTATTTCCTTCTTTGTCTATGGTCTGGAACTCTAAAAACATTAGAATTCTCTGTTCCTTAGAGATTCGCTAGAATTCACTCCTGAAACCGTCTGGCCCTGCTGTTTTGTGAAACTTTCCCATCACCTACCAGTTCTGCTGAGTCTCTTTGGGTCAGTCCATCCCTTGGTCAGGAAAGCTTTCTTTAACAGACCAAACTACCGGCAGGCAAGACCTTTGGATCAGTGTTTCTCAGAGTATAGCCTGGAATCACCTGAGATACCAGTTAAAAGGCCTTTGACCTTTTGAATTAAACTTTCTTAGGGGAGGGGCCAAGTTTGCATTTCGAATGGGCTCCCTGGGTAATTCTCCTGTACACTCTAGTTTGAATTCCCTGCATTATCGAGAAGCTTCCAGTTTCTCTGTGTTAAAGCAGAGACTATTCTGTCTTTAGGCCTCCCCACTCCTGGTTAGGTGCCTGTAAGCCAGGCAAAGCCAGAGCACTCGTTTTCCTTCCTTTGCCCCAGTATCTATTGATGCCTCAAGGAGGATTATGTGCCCAGCAATTCCCTTCTCCTTTCCCAAGAGCATCCTCTGGTCCTGTTTGCCCCACTTTACCAATGGTGCCTATTTGGTTGGAAAAGCTACATGACTGTGGCCAGAACTTCACTGGCCAGAAGGTCAGGGATGGGTAGTGTGACTAACCATCCCGATTTACCCAGACTTTCCTATTTTAGCACTGAAAGCTCCAGGTCCTGGGAAACCCCTGAGATGCAGGCAAACAAGGATAGTTGGTCGTCCTATATCCTGCATCAGAACTGGTATTATCATGTAGTCCATCCACCTTTCACCACATTAGCTGTCCACAGATTATTTCTGGGAAGTCTGGCTGGATGAGTAGGAAGGAACATCCTTCCCGCCACCATCACCACTGCCCTAAACTACACTTAACGCCCTAAATTGTGGACCCCGCTCCAAACCTAAACAAGATTCACATGCACATTAAAGTTGAAGAAGCATTGCCCCAGAGCACTTGTTCTCAAACCTGGCTGCACAGCGGAATCACCTGGGGAGTTTTAAAAAATACTGATACCTGGGTCTCACCTCCAGTGATACTGTTAACTTGGTCAGGGTGTGGCCTGGGTGTCTGAATTTTTTCCAGGTTTATTGAGATATAATTGACAATGACATCGTATAAGTTTAGGGTGTTCAAGGTAATGATTTGTTCTAAGTATATATCGTGAAGTGATTACCACATTAAGGTTAGTTAACAAATCCATCACCTCATAATTTAAAAAATTTTTAAGATCTACTCTCCTGGCAAATTTCAAGTACACAATACAGTATTGTTAACTTTAGTCACTATGCTGTACTTTAGATCCCCAGAACTTACTCATCTTACAGTTGAAAATGTGTACACTTTGACGGACATCTCCCCATTTCCCCCACACCCCAGCCCCTCGTAACCACCATTCTACTCTGTTTCTATGAGTTTGAGTTTTTCAGATTCCACATATAAGTGAGATATGCAGTATTTGTCTTTCTCTGTCTGACTTATTTTACTTAGCATAATGCTCTCAAGTTTCATCCATGTTGTTGCAGATGGCAGGCTTCCCTCCTTTTCTATAGCTGAATAATATTCTATTGTATATATGGTATCTGGATTTTTTTAAAGCTCTCCAAGTGATTCTAACGTGCAACCAAGGTTGAGAACCACTGCTCTAGAGAATAGAGTATGTTCAGCCCAGATGCTAGGGTAGACTTGGATGACCGTCCAAACCTAACAATCTTGCACCACATTGATTTTCTACCCCCTCCATCAGCCCTCTTCATAACCTTCAAAAAGGATAAAGGCTAGCACTTCAGTTGGCCCACACTTCTTCCCTTCTTATCTAATATCCCCTGATTCTATACCATACCATTCTGTACAATACCATACCATACGACTAAGTTACCAGCCACAGTCCTTGATGTTTCATTATTATTACAACAGTGATCAGGCCTAGTCCAACTCCAATTACGTCCATTAACTCCTCCCCAGCTCTTGCGCCTCTGGACTTCTGTTGCCTTTGTGATCAGTACCATGCAGTATAGCACCGTATATGGGTTGACTTTTATTGTTCTCTAGTTATTTGGTCTTTATTTTATTAACCAATGCTCTTTGGGTGGCAAGTGACAGAAGCCTCACTCAGCTTGGCTTCAATGAAAAGCCAGTATGTTGACTCATAAGAGCCAAATGCAGATGTACCGACTTCATTCAGGCATGGTTGGCTGCAGGTCCTCAGATGATGTCATCAGAAAGACGCCTTTCTCTCTTTCCCTTAACTCCAATGTCCTCTCTTTAGGCTTCATTCTCAGGCAGGATCTCTCCTCTTGGTAGTGAAAATGGCCAGTCTAAGGCACAGTAGGTTGAGGGTTTCTAATTCTCATCACACTTTGGAATCCCCATCAGATAATTTTTTTTTCACATTATGCCTGGAACCCCAGTCACTCTACTCAGCTGCATTTTACAGAAATTCAGCCCCAGGAAGGGCAAATACATACCAGAGAACACACACAAGCCCTGGGAACCCAGAAGATGGACACTAAAGACCTCATTCTGCTCTTTCACGAATGCCAGATGCCAGGCCAAGATGGACTGTGACAAGTCCAAGAGCATTTCACTCATTTATTAGACATTTACTCACCACCTACTATGTCTCAAGTTACAGTGCTGGGGACTTGGATGTATAAGACTCGATCCCTGTTTTGATGATCTCAGAGGGTAGCAGACAAGACAGACACACTAACAACCATAACGCAACATCGCAAGGGCTGCTGTGCAGGTGTGGGATGGGGGGGGTGTTTGGGGAACATACTAGAAGCATGTGCTGCCAATCTCTCTGGGCTCCAGGTTCCTCAGGTACAATATTTAAGAAAGATTGTGTTGAATGTTTTCTAAATTCTTTCCCAGCTTGAGTTTTCTGCTGTTTATTTCTTTCCTTCCATGGTAATGGGGACATTTATTTAGCTTGGTGGGGATGTGGGTGGGCTCTAGCTAAACACACTTATGGATCACCTTAGGGGTTCTTTTAACAACAGGAGAAATAGTTTCCAGAATGTCTGTTTAAAATGATTTATGTATGCTACAGAGGAGAATCACTTAGAATGGCAGAACAACAGAAGCAAAGGGTCGTGACTTGTAGGGAAAATGGAAAGTGGGTGTGTTTAATGAGGATGCTAAAAGGTCTGCAGACTTCCATCAACCTATGGGAAGGGGAAGGAGAAAGGACTATTACACAAGAAGAATTTCTTTTTTAATATAAATTTGTTTAGTTTTGGCTGCGTTGGGTCTTTGTTGCTGCGCGTGGGCTTTCTCCAGTTGTGGCAATCGGGGGGCTTCTCTTGTTGCGGAGCATGGGCTCTAGGTGCACGGCTTCAATAGTTGTGGCATACGGCCTCAGTAGTTGCGTCTCGTGGGCTCTAGAGCGCAGGCTCAGTAGTTGTGGCACATGGGCTTAGTTGCTCCGTGGCATGTGGGATCTTCCTGGACCAGGGCTCGAACCCGTGTCCCCTGCGTTGGCAGGCGGATTCTTAACAACTGCACCACCAGGGAAGTCCCCACAAGAAGAATTTCATTTGAATAGCCCATGTTCAAAATTTAGAGTGCAAATAGATGCTGAGACAAGGAAAGGGCTTTCGTTTCATTTTGGCCTTCAAGTGGAAACCTGAATGTGGCTGGAAGTTTTGTGCTAAACCTTAGGTATTGTTCCACATCAAAATTTGAAGTGTTTCTGTTCCTTTATTCTTTGTATGTTATGTTTTCTGTTCTTCCTATTAGCTGTTAGAAAGCTGTCAGTCTTTAGGAGGAAGTCTGTGCATAATAATAGCCACCAATTATACAGCACTTAACATATGCTACTGTGCTTTTCACCCTTCTCACGTTTTGCATACTCCACTTGCTTAATCCTCTTCCTCTGAGTGGTAGGTGGGTACTGTCATTATCCCCATGTTACACCTCTGAAAAGAAGATCTCAGAGAAGTTGAGATAACTTGCCCAGGGTCATGGAGCTAAGAGACACAGAGGCAAGACAGAGATTTCTGACTCCAGAGCTCATCTGATGGTAGATGATAGAGATAGATGGTTGGATGGATAGATGGATGGACAGACGGGCGGATGGACGGACAGACAGGTAGGTAGGTAGATAGATAGATAGATAGATAGATAGATAGATAGATAGATAGATAGATAGACTGATGAAGAAGTCCCTACTCTTAGCTCTCAGTGATTTAACTAGAATCACAGACTTAGAAGTGGTCTTAGGGAGGTGGTCAAGTTGGTTGCAAATTGAAGTCCCTACTCTTAGCTTTCAGTGGTTTAACTAGAATCACAGACTTAGAAGAGGTCTTAGGGAGGTGGTCAAGTTGGTCGCAAATTGAAACCTGGAATTCTCACATGGCTGCCCTCGCCCAGGGCACTGAGCCACCATAGAGAGGCCCGGGGGTTAGCCGGACTGTAGACCCTCCTTTAGCCCCCACCTTTCAGAGGAATATCTAGGCCTCTTGAGGCAACCAAGAGCATGCTTCCCAAGCCTTTTGAGTAAGAATCACCTGGGGCGGTTAAAAAATTCAGTGTTCCATGTTGAAATGATTACATGTTGAAATGATAGTATTTTGGATACACTGGGTTAAATAAAACATATTATTAAAATTTATTTCACCTGTTTCTTTTTACCTTTTAAAATGTGGCTGCAAAAACATTAAACATTACATACGTGGCTTGCATTATATTTTACGGACAGAGCTGCTCAAAGCGTGTGCCAACCAGAAGGGTAGTTCTGAAGGGACTGAAAGTAGGGAGGAGAGATTGGGCAGGAGGTCCGTGGAGCTGCTTTCTCCTCCCCATCCTTCCCTGCCCCCTTCACCTTCCTCAAAGCAAAAAGGGTAATTTATTTGGGGGTGTTCCATAGTACCCAAGGCCAGGAGACAGCAAGAGAAGGATTGGGGCGGAAATGCTTTCTGTCCCTTATTTCTGCCTTTCTCTCTTTCTTTGCATCTGTTCCATTTTCTTTCTCATGGCAAATCCACCATCCCCACTTCCTGGGCCACGTGGCAGAAAATGGCCTCCACCAAGGGCCCCCAAGCTTAGAGTTTTCGAGTTAGATACAGAAGCCAAAGTGAGTTTAAGTCTTAAGAGTCAGAATTCCCAGGGAAGGATTGTGATTGGCCCAGCTTGCATCTAGTCCCTTTCCAGGCTAATCAACTGTGCCCAGTGCGCCATGGGCACATTGTACTAAGTCAGCTGTCTGAGGATAAGAACCTCATTACTAGAGTGGGAGGGGCAGGGTGATTCTTGGAAAACCAGGGAGGTGAGGGGAATAGGAATATGCTAAGCAGACAAGCACATGGACTAATTGGCATTCACTCAGTGGAACTTCTGAAACCAGGCAGTGTTGGCACCTATGCCCACATGAAATGCTGGCCATGACAGGCAGCACAAATGGTCCAACACTCTGGGCCTGTGTTTGTTATAGAATGAATTGTATCATTCCCTCCAACCCTATCAAATTCATATGTTGAAGCTGTAACCCACAGTTTGACTATATATGAAGACAAGGCCTTTAGGGAGGTAATTAGGGTTAAATGAGGTCATAAGTGTGGGGCCCTAATCCAGTGGGACTGGTGTCCTTATAAGAAGAGGAAGAGATACCAGAGAGCTCTCTCTCTCTCCCACTTACACGGACACAAGGCTATGTGAAAACAGGGCAAGAAGGTGGCCGTCTACAAGCCAGGTAAAGAGGTCTCACCAGAAATAAATCCTGACAACACCTTGGTCTTGGCTTTCTAGCCTCCAGAACTGTGAGTAAATAAATTTCTGTTGTCTAAGCCACCTATTCTGTGGCATTTTGTTATGGCAGCCCGAGCACACTAATATAGTATTCTTATTCAATTCTAACTTACTGCCTGTTTTCCATTAAGCACCAGTTTGATTTCTCTGAAATTAGTAGCAGGCTTTTGTGGAATGCACTCATAGGAGAAGATCTTGGGGATCTAGGGCTAGGCAGAGTTCTTAGACTTGATGTCAAAAGCATTAACCATAAAAAGAAACATTGATTAATTGGACCTCAATAAGATTAAAAACTTTTGATCTGTGAAAAGTCTATGTGAAAAGGTTGAAAAGATAAGGTACAGCCTGGGAGAAAATATTTGCGTACCACATATCTAGGATATATATATTTTTTAATCTCTCAAAACCCAACAGTAAAGAAAACAAACAATCCAATTAGAAAATGGGCAAAAGACATAAAGAGACACTTCACTGAAGAGGACATACAGATGGCAAATAGACACATGAAAAGATGTAGAACATCATTAGCCATTAGGGAAATACAAATTAAGACCACAATGAGATATCACTACACACATACCTGAGTGGCTACAAATTGAAAATAGCGACAACACCTAATGCTGGAGAGGATACAGAGAAACTGGATCTCTCATACGCTGCTGGTGGGAGTGTACAATTGTACAGACACTCTGGAAAACAGTTTATCAGTTTCTCAAAAAATTAAACGTGGAACTACCATAAAACTCAGCAGTTACACTCCTGGGCATTATCCCAGAGAAAGGAAAACTTATGTCCATGCAAAAACCTGTATGTTCATAGCAGCTTTATTTGTAATAGCCTAAAACTAGAATCAGCCCAGCTGTTCTTCAACAGATGAATGGTAAACAGACTGTGTATTCCATACTATGAAATTTCACACCATCTAGTATTCCATACCATGGCTGAATCTCTATAGAGAATTATACTGAGTATAAAAAGCCAATCTCAAAAGGTTACATACTGTGTGATTGCATTTACGGAACATTTTTGAAATGACAAAATTTTAGAAATGTAGAACAAATGAATGGTGCAGGGAGTCAGGGACAGGAGTGGGAGAGAGGTGGGTGTGGTTATAAAAGGGCAATGGGAGGAGGGATCCTTGTGGTGTTGGGACTATTCAGTATCTTGACTGTGGTGGTGGATAGATAAGCCTACACAAGTGATAATACCGTATAGAACTTAACACACACACACACACAAGTACAAGTACAATTAGGGAAATCTGAATAATATCAGTGGATTATATCAATATCCTAGTTGTGATATTATTATACGGTTTTCCAAAATATTACCATTGGTGGAAACTGGGCAAAGCATACATGGGATCTCTCTGTGTTATTTCTTACAATTGCGTGAGGATCCACAATTACCTCAATAAAAACTTCAATTAAAAATATGTATTACTTACTGCAGGATGAGGCAATGGGTTTGAAAGCTACCACAGTTCTCTGTAAAGAACTTAAATGTCCATTCACCACACAAAATTTTTATTGTTTCTTCCTCTGAGCTTCCATTATAGTGCTTACCATACCGTTTATAATTACCTGTAGACTGTCTCCCTGACCGCACTGAGCTACTTAAAGTTGGGGCCATGATTTATTCTTTGTAACCTTAGTGCCAGCTGCATTTAAGCCTCAATATGCTTTGGTTGAATTGAATTATTCAGCTCTATATACACCATGGAGTTTTGCATGTAATAAATCTTCAATAAATTTTGTTGATTTGAACTGCACTGTAGTGTAGGGAATGAGATGGCTTTTTGCTTTGTTCCTTGGATAAAGGTAATGACAGTGAGGGCATTTCCATGGCATATCTTTCCTCCATTCTAAGATGCCATGTCATTAGTTGACCATCAATTTAATAAGAGCTTTTAAGGGGGGAGAAAAGAGTTAGGTAGTACGTTTGATTTCAGAAATGTTAAAACCTGAGGCCATTGTGCTCCTTTAACTCAAAGAATGATGGTAATAAAAGAAAAGTGACTTTACAGTCTGAAAAGCTACCTTTTTGTCCTGGGAGATGCTGGTTGGTTTCCTGAATTGGATACTGTATTGAAAAAAAAAAAAAAGAGAGACAGAGTGGGAGGAAGGGAGGTGGGGGAGAGGGGGAGAAAGAGAGAAAGAAAGAAAAGAAATTTCCCCAAGTGTAGGAGGTAACTATTGGAGAAAGGGGCATGTCTGAAGTAAGTTATACCATATGAACACAAAAAATCTGGAGTGTTTTTTTTAGCTAATATTACTCACTGAAACCAAAGGATGGAAGATTATGCGTTCCTGCTAGCTGATGCTGCTGACAGCATGCTGTTTGGACAGAATCCCAGGAACTGCAGGCAGAAGCATAATTTTGCTTTAACTGTTTAACTACTAGTACATTCACTCTCCTTGTGTTTTCCAAATTTCAGTCCCCTTAGGTCTCTGTTCAAGTCTTCAGAATAGTTCTTGTTGCTAGTTACAATAAAAATAAAATCATTTCCTTCTATGGTATGGTTTGGTATTTGCCCCCCTGAACAGTTTCTGGCCCCTTCAGAAAAATTCACCTCATTGGCCAGCAACAGATGCTTGGAATTCCTCCCTGGCAATAGGAATTCTCCTTTTCAGCCTTCACTTTTAAATGCAAATAATCTCAGAGTGGGGATACAATTTGCTGTAATGTAAATCAGTTTGTCAAGAGATTAGCAATGAGTTCTTGCTCACACAAATTCAATACAAAATGAAAAATTTATGAATAAAGGACCGTATTAGGGACTATGGTTTCTAGAGCTTGTTGACAGAGAATAATTTCTTTTGGACACTCATTTTCTGGAATCTGTCAAGCAAGGGTGAATTGCAGTAATTTTAAGGTAAAGTTCAATTCAGCACCTACTGTGTTTCAGGCACTGAACTAGGTACTGGAGATACAAAGTAATATTTCCTACACTTGAGGACATCAGGATGAAGTGCAGGGAATAAGATACGTGAAGGGCAATTATAATATAAATGCTAAGTGTTGAAGGATAGCAGAATATGCCACTCCAAAATATGCCACTGTGCCATAAGGATCCTTTTGAGTTGAAGGCAATTGAGAAGAAGCAGATACAAGAAAAGCTTTCTGCCCTCCCCCTATTTGCCTAAAAGCAGGATATAAATTTGTAAAGGTGCTCCCCCTCCCCTCTCTACCAAGAATGACAATAATTAATAACTGGGGACAACTCTAGACCCTCATCAGCTCAGAGACAGGGCCAAAGAAATCTATGTACCAAACCTTACTAAGTAGTCCTTAATTTCCATTAGTTCTCCCCAAGCATTTGCCCTCCCACAATTTTCCACCCTAGAAACTCAAAGTCCTTCTCCTTTGTCTTGTTACATCTCTAGAAATGTATTGTTCTTTTGTTCTGACACTATATAAGCCCAAGTTCTAACCTCCCCTTTGAGTTACTCATCTTTGAGTGCTCCCATGTATCATGTGTGCATGATACACAGGCTCGTAAACTTCTGCTTGTTTTTCTCTTGTTAATCTGTCTTTTATTAGTCTAATTTACAGGGCCCCAGATAATGAACCTAAGATGTATAGAGGGAAAAAAGATAGGTGGAAAAAGGTGAACCATGACCTTTAGTTAATATCATACACAAAAATTAACTTGAAATGGCTCAAAGGCCTTAACATAAAAGCTAAAACTATAAAATTTCTAGAAAAAGAATTGGAAAAAATGTTCTCAGTTTTAGGATAAGCAAAGATTTCTTAGATGGGAAATCAAAAACACCAACCATAATAGAAAAACATTTGACAAAATGAACTTTATCAAAATTAAAATGTCTACTCTTTATTTTATTTTATTTTTTTAAACATTAACTGTTTTTTTTTTTACATATTTATTTATTTGGCTGTGCTGGGTCTTAGTTGTGGCATGCGGGATCTTCGCTGTGGCATGTGGCATCTTTAGTTGCAGCATGTGGAATCTTTAGTTGAGGCATGTGGGATCTTTAGTTGCAGCATGTGGGATATAGTTCCCTGACCAGGGATTGAACCCGGGCCCCCTGCATTGGGAGCACAGAGTCTTAGCCACTGGTCCACCAGGGAAGTCCCTCTACTCTTTATTTTAAAAAATGAAAGAGGCCACAGACTGAGAGAAAATATTCACAATACATCTATCTAACAAACGTCTTGTATGTTGAATGTACATAAAAAATGCACACAGCTCAATAAGACAAACAATCCAATTAATAAATCAGCGAAAGATTTGAAAAAAGATTCACACATGAAAAAGATACATGAAATAGACCTAAAACTAGTAAGGGAATTGAATCAGTAATCAAAAATCTCCCAACAAAGAAAAGTCCTAGACCCAGTAGCCTCACTGGTGAATTCTACCAAAGAAGAACTCTCACCAATCCCTCTCAGACCTTTCCAAGAAATTGACAAGAACACTTCCTAACTCATTGTATGAGGCCAGCATTACCCTGATACCAAAGTCAGACGAAGCACCATAAGAAAACTACAGACCAACATCCCTTATGAACACTGAGGCAAAAATCCTCAACAAGATACTAGCAAACCTAATTCAGCAGCATATTAAAAAGATTAAATACCATGACCAAGTGGAATTTATTCCTGAAATGCAAAGGTAGTTCAACATCAAAAATTGGTCAATATTAATATGCCACACTAACAGAATGAAGGGAAAAACCCCACGTGATTATCTCAATTGATACAGAAAAAGCATTTAACAAAATCAACGCCCTTTCACGATAAAAACACTCAACAAACTGGGACTAGAAGGAAACTACCTCAATGTAATAAAAGCCATATATGAAGAAAACATAACAAACATCAAACTTAATGGTGAAAGACTGAAAGCTTTTCCGTTAAGACCAGGAACAAGGCAAGGATGCCTGCTTTCACCACTTCTACTCAACATAGTACTGAAAGTTCTAGCCAGAGCAATTAGGCAAGAAAAAGAAATAAAAGGCACCCAAATGGAAAGGAAGTAGTAAAATTGTCTTTGCAGATGGCATTTACAATAGCATCAAAAATATTTAAATACTTGGGAATAGCCAAGGAGATGAAAGAGTTGTACAATGAAAGATACAAAACATTTCTGAAAAAAATTAAAAGACATAAATAAATGGAAACACATCCCATGTTCATGGATTGGGAGACTTAATATCATTAAGATGTTAACACTACTCAAAGGAATCTACAGATTCAGTGCAATTGCTATCCAAATACCAATGTTTTTTTTTTTTTGCAGAAATAGACAAACGCATCCTAAAATTCATATGGTATTTCAAGGGACCACAAATAGCCAAAACAATCTTGAAAAAGAAGAACAAAGCTGGAGGCATCACACTTCCTGATTTCAAAATATATTACAAAGCTACGGTAATCAAAGCAGTACGCTTTCATGGTAAAGACTCTTAACAGATTAGGTATAGAAGGAATGTACCTCAACATAATGAAGACCATACATAAATGCTGACAGCTGACATCATACTCAGCAATGAAAAGTTGAAAGCTTTTTCTCTAAGATCAGGAACAAGAAAAGGGTGCCCTCTCTCACCACTTCTATTCAGTGTAGTACTGTAAGTCCTAGTCAGAGCAATCAAGCAAGAAAAATAAATAAAAGGCATACAACTCAGAAAAGAAGAAGTAAAACTGTCTGTCTTTGCAGATGACATGATCTTATATGTAGAAAATCCTAAAGACTCCACAAAAAAACTGTTAGAACTAATATATGAATTCAGTAAAGTTTCAGTTTATAAAATCAACATACAAAAATCAGTTGCACATCTATACACTAACCATGAACTATCCAAAAAGGAAGTTAAGAAAACAATCCCATTTAAAATAACATCAAAGGGACTTCCCTGGTGGCACAGTGGTTGAGAATCTGCCTGCCAATGCCGGGGACATGGGTTTGATCCCTGGTCCAGGAAGATCCCACATGCCACAGAGCAACTAAGCCCATGCACCACAACTACTGAGCCTGTGCTCTAGAGCCTGTGAGCCACAACTACTGAAGCCTGAGCACCTAGAGCCTGTGCTCTGCAACGAGAGAAGCCACCACAATAAGAACCCTGTGCACCACAATGAAGAGTAGCCCCCACTCGCCACAACTAGAGAAAGCCCGCACACAGCAATGAAGACCCAACACAGCCATAAATAAATAAATAAAAATAATAATAAAAAAATAAAATAGCATCAAAAATAAGAAAATACTCAGGAATAAACTTAACCAAGGAAGTGAAAGACTTATACACCAAAAACTACAAATCACTGATGAAAGAAATTAAAGAAGACACACACAAAAAATGGAAAACATCCCCATGTTCATGGATTGTGTAGGGAAGGAAAAATAATTTTCCTTCTACCTTTCTAGGTTCTTGGTTGAGACACGCCCCCCACCCCATAATTAAAGACAGATTAACAAGAGAAAAACAGAAGTTTAATAACGTTTACCTCTTGAATACCTGGCAGATACCCAGGAAAACTGAGTTACTCTCTGAAATGGCCCAAGACACCACCTTAAATATTATCTTCAGTTAAAGGCAAAAGAGAGATGTTGGAGGGCAAGGGAGCCAGTTATGGGAGGTTATCAGAAAAGGCACAGTAAACAAGGGTAAGGTTGTTATGCAGATTTAAGTAGGTGCCTTCTCCATTGATAAGCATTTCCTGTGATTTAGAGCTATTATTCTCTTCCTGGTACAGAGAGGGAGACACACAAATGGAAATTTCCTTTTCCTTTCCTAACTTCTACTTGTTTTTCAGAACTTCTGCTGTGCCTGCTGTTTCTTGAAAATAACCTGTCAAGATAATTCTTTTTTGCAAAGAGGCATATTTTGCAAAGAGGCATATTTTGGGGTCTCATATTATGCTCCACTTCAATTGGAAGACTTAATATTGTTAAAATGTCCATACTTCCCAAAGCAATCTACAGATTTAGTGTAATCCCTATCAAAATCCCAATAGCATTTTTCACAAAAATAGAAAAAATTCCTATGGAACTGCAAAAGGCACTGATTGGCAAAGGAATCCTGATAAAGAAGAACAAAGCTGGAGGCATCACACTTCCTGATTTCAAACTACGTTATAAAGCTACAGTAATTAAAACAGTATAGTACTGGCATAAAAACAGACACATAGACCAGTGGGACAAAACAGAGAAACCAGAAATAAACCCACACATATATGGTCAACTAATCTTTGCTAAGGGTACCAAGAATTAGTATTTAGTATTAGAATTAGTAATTAGTATTAGAATTAGATTAGTTTTTCTCATTCTCTTATTAAAAAAAATTTTTTTTCATGGTAAATATATACAATATAACAGCACTAAGATTTGTCCAAGGTGAGCAAAAGATTCTGTCCTCTTTCTCACAACAGTTGCAGAGATGTGTGAAAGGAAGGGAATTCATGAACATTATGGACAGAAACCAGACAAAGCATTAGAAGTTTGGCTGGTTCACTTGGAAGATGAGGGAGTGACACTAATAATGCTTTTCAAGGAAGAAGGCAAGAGCTGTGCTGTCCTCTGGCTCAGCCCCTCCAGCTGTCTATCATGTCTGCTTTAGATCCACTAGGAGAGGACAACGAAAGTCTCAGAGGTTTTTTGCAGTTGGTTCTGGCTCCTATAAGAGAGCTTTGGGCCTCCCAGGGAGGTTTCCCCAAGACAGAAAAACGGCCATGGGAAGCCACGGATGAGGCATTGACTAGTCTTCAGGCTCTTACTGCCTAAGGTTGGGTTTACAATTCTGGTGAAGATGACCCACTGGAGAATGAGAAATTGACCCAATCAAACCTAGGTACATTCTTACAGTCAACCCTGCTGCCCTGGAAAACTCCCCTCGTGTTGAAACCAGGTGAGAACATAAGAGATGTTATCTTGGGACTTCCCTGGTGGCACAGTGGTTAAGAATCTGCCTGCCAATGCAGGGGACACGGGTTCAAGCCCTGGTCTGGGAAGATCCCACATGCCGTGGAACAACTAAGCCCGCGAGCCACAACTACTGAAGCCCACGCACCTAGAGCCTGTGCTCCGCAACAAGAGAAGCCAACACAATGAGAAGCCCACCCACTACAACGAAGAGTAGCCCCTGCTCACCGCAACTAGAGAAAGCCCGTGCAAAGACCCAACGAAGACCCAACGCAGCCAAAAATAAACAAATAGATAAATAAGTTTATTTTTAAAAAAAGGGAGAGATGTTTATCTTGGTGATGGGGCAACAGATGCCCTGGGTTAAAGTGGAGTCCTCAAAGAAGGTTGCTGCTGTGCAAGCCAAGCCCGTGTCAGCCATGGAGTGCAAACCCAATACCTCCAGCCAGGAAGCCATGTAGCTATGACTAGAGTAAAGGGGTTCCCAAAGCTGAAATCAGTGGTGTCAGCCATAAGAACTTTGCTGCTTAATGTAAAGTGTTGGGTGGGTTAAAAACATTGGAAGTTTGTTTGGTTGCATCACGAGCTGCTGCCACATTGCTCAAATGCAAAGCCCTTTTTACTTAATAGCACACGGCCACTTTCTCCCTCCATGCCCCCAATCTCTCCCTCCTCTACCATAACCTTGGCCACTTTAAGAAAAAAGTGATTTAGAAATGGGGCCACGGTTTTACCGACCCCAAGCAGGATTGAAAACCTTATGCACCCATCCAAGGGGAGTTTGGGGGAAGTGAAGGATTCAAACATTGATGGCTCTGTTGGATACAGATGCCCAAGTCACTATCCTACCAGACCTGGGGAAGGAAAAGGCCCTCAGATCCAGCTAATAGTGCTTATGCATGGTTGACAGTGGGGAAGGAAATCTAATTGGTGGAGTCCATTAGGCCAATTTAATGTACTGTCATTGTTGCTTCCTCACCTGAATGTGTGGTAGGAATTAATGTGTTATATCCCCACCTCATAAGTGCCAGAGGCAATTTTTGACATTGGGAAGAATAGCATAGACAGAAACAGTCGGAAGTTGTCTTGGTTGGTTCAGGATCCTATAACAGAATAGCATAGACTGGGTGGTTTATAAACAACAAAAATTTATTTCTGATGGTTCTGGAGGCTGGGAAGTCCAAGATCAAGGTGCTAAAAGATTCATTTTCTGGTGATGACCTGCTTCCTAGTTCATAGATGATCATCTTCTTGCTGTGTCCTCACATGGCAGAAGGGGCAAGGAAGCTCTTTGGGGTCTCTTTATAATGGCACTAATCCCATTCATGAGGGCTCCACCCTCATGACCTAATCACCTCCCAAATGCCCTACCCTCTAAAACTCTCACCTTGGGGGTTAGGTTTCAACATATGAATTTTGGGAAAACACAAAAATTCAGTCTTTAGCAGAAGTATAAATAGCTTTTCAATCCACCTCCCTGTCTTCTCTTATGATTCACCAGAAGCTAAAGAA
Organism: Pseudorca crassidens; assembly: GCF_039906515.1. NCBI lineage: Eukaryota > Metazoa > Chordata > Mammalia > Artiodactyla > Delphinidae > Pseudorca > Pseudorca crassidens. The sequence goes on from NC_090317.1 coordinate 97,512,089, forward strand.
TCCCCAGGAAGAGAAGGGGAAATAACAGCCTTGATTAAAGGCTTAAACGCATCAGACGTGATAAGTGATGTAGTATCTCAAAATGACAGCCCTCAATGGTCAGTAAAAAAGACTAACAGGAGCTGAAGGCTTATAGCAGATTATTACCAACTGATTTCAATTGTTCCTCCCATAGCCCAGGCTGTTCCAGACATTGCGACTGCAACCGAATCCACTACACAGGCTGATGACAGGTGGTATGCAGTTCTTAGATGTCACTAACACTTCTGTGCCATCTTACTGACATTTGAGGATCAAGGTCAGTTTGCATTCAGGTAGTAAGGCCTCCTATATATGTTTATAGTATCCCCCAGGGGTACCTAAGCTCCCCTGCCATTTGCCACCATTTGGTGAGTCGGGATTTGGCACGAGTTCCTCTACCCGTCCATGTCCAAAGCCTTTACTATGTGGATGATGCTTTGTTGGCAAGTCAAAAGCCTAAGGCTCAATGACCTTGACGGTTAAGCTACCAAACCATGGAGGTAGCCAGGAAGAGTAGATGATAATCCCAACAAAATTCAGCGGCCTTATCACCAAGCAAAGTTTCTTGGGACTAAGTGAGTGGATTTGTAAAACTCAATCCCTGTGGCGGTTATGGAAAAACTGCTCTTTGGCCCTCCAAACCAAACAGGAAGCCCAGCACCTTATTGGACTCTGTGGGTACTGGAGATGGTATGTGGCTCACAAAGGCATACTGCTTGGTCTTTTATGTCAGCTGACCTGCTAATCAGCATCCTTTGAGTGCGGCTTATACTAACAGACCATGTTTGAAGCTGTCTTACAGGCTATGGCGTGCTCTCTACCTTTAGGGTCCCATAAATTGAATTATCATGATGGATGATTTGCTGATTAAAGTTTCTGGCAATGGGAGGCAGCCTCCACCCAGAAATGCCCCTTGGGGTTTTGGACTAATCACCTCCCTGACATGGCTGCTAGAAACAACCCTTTAGAAAAGTAGCTATTAGCTTGCTTCTAGGCTCTTGTCAAAACTGAACACCTGACCCATGGAGGCTTTGTGACTCTCTAACCTGATATCGCCATTTGGGAGTAAGCCAACTTGAACTCCGTGACGAACAAGGTGGGATGGGCCCAATAAGCTTCACTTGTCAAAAGGAGGTGGTATATTCAAGAAAGCAGCTGGCCTGGCCCACGTAGCATCTCAAAAGTGACGAGTGTCCCTTTGGGAGATAATTTATCCCCCACTCTCTTGCCTGAAACAAAGCTAATGGGACCCTTGATTCACAGAAGTTCCCCTAATGCCTGGGCCTGGTTCACTGATGGTTCAAACTGAAACCCAGTGGTGTCCACTGGGATGCTGCAGCTCTTCAACCTCACCACCAGCTATGCGGAACCAAAAATGAACATGGCGGCATTTAGTGGGCAGAATTCAAGGCCATTCTCATAGCACTGATCAATATTTCCTTTAATGAACCTTGTTGTATTTTCACTGACTTCTGGGCTATTGCCAATGGCCTAGTTGCTTGGTCTGCCACTTGAAAAATAATAAAGACATTCTTATTTGTGGCCGTATGCTGTGGAAGCAAAACATGACTTCTGATCAAACCGTCTGGGTCACTCATGTCAATGCCCGTGGAAAGGCCAATTCTCAGATGAGACCATCTGAAAATCAGGCTGCTGATCAAGGCTGCACTGCCCAGATTATCACCACTGCAGCTTAGATCAGACATGGCAACACATTCACCCTCACAGATTGGGTACAAAATAAAGAAACGTATGCTTTTATTGCAGAGGCTACCACTTCATGCCAGGCTTGTAACTCTTGCCAAAAGCTGACCCGTTTGTCTCACAATGAGGGAGGCCACATTACATGAGACACTGACTTCATCTGGTCCTGGAAGATGAACTACATTGGACCTTTGACCCCCTCTCAGGCCTATTAGTGGGGCCTCACTGCTGTTGACACTTTTTCAGGTTACTGTCCGGCTGTTCCAGTCTGATCAGCTGAGTCCAAACAAATCAGTGTGGCCCTTAAAGCTAATCTGTGTCATGTGATCAGCTTCCCAGACCATTTGCAGGCAGGACAATAATGTCCCTTTTGTGGAAAAAGCCACACACAATGGGCTGATTGTCAAGGTATTCAATCATCCTCCCATGCTCCTACCATCCACAGGCATCTGGTGTTGTGGGTTTTGATCAGCCTCCTCAAAAATCAACTTAAAAAGATTTCTGACTCTATTTTCCTCACCTCTTTCTGGTCTATATACCTTAGTAAGGCAGTTTGGTCACTGAATGAAGTTTTCCCCAAAAAGGAATCATCCCTTTTCAGCTACTTCTTAGGTAGCCAAGGACAAAAGAGATGGGGTTGTTAGAAACCTATTTTGAAAAGTTAGAACTTCATCCTGATCATTTCTAGGCATGGTACTTCTTTCTTTCCCTAATGGCAACCCCAAGCCAGCCTGGTTGATATACTCCTTGGATGGCAGCTTAGTCCAAAAAGGGCCAAGAGGATTGAAACAGTTCTGGTTCAGGTGTCTGGATTCTCTGTTGTACTGCCATGGTCTAGATCATAAGGATAATGATCACTTGGTTGAGTAAACTGCTCACTGAATCTCCCTACAATGACCTACATGGACCAAAGTTGGGGGACATAACAGGTCTAAGTTTTATTTAAAAAACCCTTGTCCCTCTTGCATCTGACCCTTGTGGACAAAAAGTCTGGGTATGAGCAATGGATGATTGGAAGAAGGTGAAGTTGTAGCTGCTGAAATGAGCCACACCAATTTTGTGGAGAGCAACACCAGCACATGGCGAGGGAGCACCTCAGATGCCAAGATGAGCAGAGGAAGGAGGGACACTAATGACTTTTTGTCTTTTAGAGCCATCCCTGGAGCCTTCTTCATGAAGGAAAAGGCCCTGGTGTGGCTCTCCATAACTGTTTTGCTTGTACACTTTATATTTTAACTGACTGCTGGGTTTGCTGCCCTCTGCCAGACAGCTCTGACCACAGTTTGATCACCATTACCCTCAATCTTACTGAGAAGTCTATCAGAAACAGCAGAGCGGGCCCTAGCTGCTAAACCTTCACACTAAACACCTGTCAGCGCCTCAGATATCCTTTCCCAACTTCATTTTCATAGCCATGACTCATTCCACAGGGTGGACAAATATCATTCAGCTGGTGGTGTGGACAAATGGAACAGATTGGATAACTGCCCTCAGACTGGCTTCCCAAAAATGGGCACTAGACTCAATTATTCAAACACAATTGAGAATCTAAGGTGTACCAGGTGTCTGGGAAGCCACACTGGAGACACTTAATCTCTGTTCTCCAGCTGATGTAAGTCCCACTTGGGAACCCTGACAATTGTCAGGCTTAGATTGACAAGTGTCCTCATGATGTCCCTTTGTTGGTGGGTAGAATAATAGTCCATCCTTTCACTGAGGGAGCTTTTTATCTCTCATCCCCGCCATGCTTCTTGTTTGCTGAGAACAATAGATCCTCCATCAGTGCAAGATTACCACTTTGGTTTTAGCTTTTTCTTTGTTCCTTCTTCCCTTCCCAGATTTAATTATCTTACCTCAGCTATGCATTTTAAAGGCTATTTGTTTGATTTTATCCAGAATTCCCATGTGTTTGTAGTTGAGAGTTTTTAAGATAACTAGGACGACTGGCATACCATACATGAAACAGAAATGCCCTCTCTGATTTACTTTTTTCCTCTATTCCGTATAGCTTAGCTCTACTCTCTACCCCTTAGCTTCTGCCAATGCACAGTTTCTGCTTCTTTGTAACCTGAGTTTTTTCTGCCCTGAATGGTCCCAGAACTAATTCGTGGGCTCTCTCTAGACATGGGCTCATCTTCAGCTTCCTCTGCCATTTGTTTCTGTGTCCCGCATTTCTTGGATTACAGGAAACAGCCTTCATTCAGCCTCCGTGACCTTCCCTGAGTTCCAATGGGCAGATTCAAGCAGCTGTTAATTAGGGAAGGGAGGGGATGCAAGACCAGGGAGAAACAAACAGTCAAGAGCAGCCTTGGGGCAAGGTCCTGTTTCCCCATCAACGGATACACACAACAATATCTTTGAGCTATTTTGCAGATATGAAACCCCCTCCAGGTGGGAGAAGTTAACGATTAACAATGATATGCTGCCTGCAATCCTGTAGAGCCCAGACCAGTTGGACCTGAAGGGTGATGATGCTGACCACCAACCCATCAGAAGAATGTCCATGAGCTAATCACACCCTCTTTGAACAATTACTATAAAACTTCTCACTGTCTTCTCCAAGTGGGGACACATAGTTTTTCGAGACAGGAGCCCGCTGTGTCCCCCTTTGCCTGGCAAAGTAATAAAGCTATCCTTTTCTACTTCACCCAAAACTCTGTCTCCAAGATTTGATTTGGCACCAGTGTACAGAGAAGCGGAGCTTTTAGCATCAGAGCCAGTTTGGTGTGTGGGGCCAGGCTACATCAGAGCATCAGAGGTTCCTGGCCTGTCTATGGATTGGCTCATTGGTCAAGTGCCCACCCTGGCTCAGTCAGTTATGACCATGACAGGGGTGGGGAAGTGGGGTGCACTGAGTCACATGGAACAAAATATGGGACAACTTTCACAACAGGAGCTGAAGGTAGGGGAGGTTCCCTTAGAAGAAACTATGGGTGGGGAAGGCATTTGATATATCTAGAGGTCGTAGAGGGTAGAGCAAGTGATTAATATATCTGCCTTTTCGGAACATACATCCCCTCGTTCTGGAGGTGGAGGGACCAAGAATACCATAGATTGGTGAGTTAGACTAGAAAGTGAAGAAACAGAGACCACCAAGTATGACCGATCCCAGGAGTCTTTAAACCTTTATCTTGGAATCCCTTCAAAGAAACTTAAAAACAAACAAACGAAACTGCTTAGCTTTTCACACATTTGGAAGTTATCTAATATTTTTCATTATAAGTTTAAACAGTTGTAAATTATTTTTATTAGTTATGGTTAAAGGCTGTGTGCTGTGGCAAAGAGATTCCCAACATTAGGAGCTTAAAGAATAAAGCAGTTGATTTCTTTCTTATATAATGGTTCCAAGTTTCAGGCTAGTTGGATACTCTGGCATCTTCAACCCATGGTTTCTAAGGTCACTCTAGTTACTATTCCAGCTAGCAGAGAGAAAGAGAAGAATCCCAGAGTCAGGGAATTTCTCTTAGGTAAGGGAAGCTGAAGTACTATCACTTCTACTCATATTCCATTGGTGAAATCTTTATCATATGACCATGGGTTCCTTTTCCTGTGAGGGAGACTGGGAAATGTAGTCCCATGCAGGCAGCCACATCATAGCTATGGCTTTACTGTTATGGAGAAAGGGAAAATAGAATTTAATGAGTGTGGCTCCCAATGGTCCGTATAAATATAAACAAAAAAAGTAATTGTCTGCTCTCTCCCTACCCAATATCCAATAGTGATATGGGAAGAAGATAACTATAATGAAACTCTTATTTGGATAAAGGAAGAATTAGTAACACTAACAGTCATTGATCCATAGTGATTGTTATGCCCACTTAGCAGGTAATGCAAAGACTCCTATCCCTGACAGTAGATTAAATTCCTTGACTAGCCTGACTGCCCCGATTCTACTGACAGGGAGAATCTCCATGTTTGTTATCCTCTAGGGAGCCTGGCCTTGCTCTCTGGGAGTTTCTTCTTTGTCCATTATTCCCCATGATCACATATGAAGAAGAAGTTGGGGAAGTACTCTTCTCGGGAGCTGTATCATTTTCACAACTTGGTTCTTGGTATTGCAAGTTTTCCCAAATATTACCATCCTTTTTGTCATCTAGAAAATTGGTAATGCTGCGTTAGTTAACATTCTACTATTGTTGCTGGGATTTCCCAAGCCATAGGCACCTGTTTTGCAAATTTTGATGCTGATACTTTTTGATCCCAACAGAGGAATTTGAACCTTCATTAATATCAAATCCATGCTTTGCTGCTCTGTGCCTTTTGCAAATACAGTAATTCTTCATTTCAATGGCAAATGATGGGATAATGTTTTGAAAATGTTTTAAATGGCAACTGAACTTAACAGATATAGTAGCAACAGTGCATATAGCCCAACCAAAGTGATGGCAATATGAATTACTATGGTTAAATTCCTGCATGTTTCAACAATTACATCAGGACAGATGCTTGACAAACAGATTGTGACTCACTATCAATTGTAAGACACTTCTGATTTCTGGAATGTTAAAATGTGAAAAAAAGGGTGTCTTAGGATTGATGAATGAGAGAGATACATGCACCTCAATGTTCATAGCAGCATTATTTATGACAGTCAAGACATGGAGACAACCTAACAATGAATAGAACAACAGATGAATACACAAAGAAGATGTGGTATATATATACAATGGAGTATTACTTGGCCATAAAAAGAAGGAAATCCTGCCATTTGTGACAACATGGATGAACCTTGAGGGCATTGTGCTAAGTGAAATAAGTCAGACAGAGAAAGACAAATACTGCATGATTTCACTTATATGTGGAATCTAAAACAAAACAAAACAAAACAAACAGAAGACCCAAACTCATAGAGAAAGAGATTAGATATGTGGTTATCAGAGGCATGGGGTGGAGTATGGGAAAATTGGATGAAGGTGGTCCAAAGGTACAAACTTCCAGTTGTAAGATAAATACTGAGGATGTAATGTACAAAATGATGACTGCAGTTAACACTGCTGTATTGTATATTCTGAAAGTTGCTAATAAAGTAAATCCTAAAAATTCTCATCACAAGAAAGAAAGTTTTTTTTTCTTTTCTTTCTATCTATATGAGATGATGGATGTTAACTAAATTTATTGTGGTAATCATTCATGATATATGTAAGTCAAATCATTATGCTGTACACTTTAAACTTATATAGGCTGTATGTCAATTACAGGCACACTTTGTAGATATTGTGGGTTCAACTCCAGACCACCACAGCAAACAAGTCACATGAATTTTTTGGTTTCCCAGTGCATATAAAAGTTATGTTCCCTGGCAGTCCAATGGTTAAGACTTCACGCTTCCACTGCAGGGGGCACGGGTTTGATCCCTGATCAGGGAACTAAGATCCTGCATGCTTCATGGTGCGGCAAAAAAAAAAAAAAAGTTATGTTTGTACTATATTGTCATCTCATAAGTGTGCAAAAGCATTATGTCTAAAAAGAACAGTGTACATACCTTAATTAAAAAACACTTTATTGGGTTTCCCTGGTGGCAAGGTTGTTAAGAATCTGCCTGCCAATGCAGGAGACAAAGGTTTGATCCCTGGTCCGGGAAGATCCCACATGCCGCAGAGCAACTAAGCCCATGCGCCACAACTACTGAGCCTGTGTTCTAGAGCCCATGAGCCACAACTACTGAGCCCGTGTGCCACAACTACCGAAGCCCATGCGCCTAGAGCCCATGCTCCGCAACAAGAGAAGCCACCGCAATGAGAAGCCCGCGCACCACAACGAAGAGTAGCCCCCGCTCTCTGCAACTAGAGAAAAGCCTGTGTGCAGCAACGAAGACCCAATGCAGCCAAATATAAATAAATAAATAAATAAATTAATTAATTAATTTTTAAAAACCACATTATTGCTAAAAAATGTGAACCATCATCTGAGCCTTCAGTGAGTCCTAACCTTTCTGCTGGTGGAGACTCTTGCCTCAATGCTGACGGCTGCTGACTGAGCAGGGTGGTGGTAGCCAAAGGTTGGGGTGTCCGTGGCGATTTCTTAAAATAAGACAGCAGTGAAGATTGACACATCAGTTGACTCTTCCTTTCATAAACAATTTCTCTGTAGCATATAATGCTGTTTGATAGCATTTTACCCACAGTAGAACTTCTTTCAAAATTGGAGTCAGTCCTCTCAAACCCTGCCGCTGCTTTGTCAACTAAGTTTATGTAATATTCTAAATCCTTTGTTGTCATTTCAATAATCTTCACAGCATCTCTGCCAGGAGTAATTTCCATGTCTAGAAACCACTTTCTTTGCTCACTCATAAGAAGCAACTCCTCATTTGTTAAAGTTTTATCATGAGATTGCAGCAATTCAGACACATCTTCAGGCTCCATTTCTAATTCTAGTTCTCTTGCTATTTCCACCACCTCTGCAGTTCCTTCCTCCACTGAAGTCTTGGACCCCTGAAAGTCATCCATGAGGACTGGAATCAACTTCTCCCAAATCCCTGTTAATGTGATATTTTGATCTTTTGTTCTTAATGGCATCTAGAGTAGTTTTCTGGAAGATTTTTTCAATTGACTTTGTCCAGATCCATCAGAAGAATCACTATCTATGGCAACTATAGCTTTATGAAATGTATTTCATAAATAATAAGACTTGAAAGTTGAATTGACTCCTTGATCCATGGGCGGCAGAGTGTACGTTGTGTTAGCAGGTATAAAAACAGCATTAATATTGTCGTACACCTCCATCAGAACTCTTGGGTGACCGGGTGCATTGTCAATGAGCAGTAACATTTTGAAAGGAATCTTTTTTTCTGAGCAGTAGGTCTCAACAGCGGGCTTCAAATATTCAGTAAACCGTGTTGTAAACAGATGTGCTGTAATCCAGGCTTTGTTGTTCCATTTATAGAGCAGAGGCAGAATATATTTAGCATAATTTTTAAAGGCCCTACAATTTCCAGAATGGTAAATGAGCATTGGCTTCAACTTAAAGTACCAGCTGCCTTAGCCCCTAACAAGAGAGTCAGCCTGTCCTTTGAGGATTTGAAGCCAGGCATGGACTTCTCTAGCTATGAGAGTCCTAGATGGCATCTTCTTCCAATAGAAGGCTGTTTCGCCTACACTGAAGATCTGTTGTTTGGTGTAACCACTTTCATTAATGGTCTTAGCTGGATCTTCTGGGTAACTTGCTGCAGCTCCTATATCAGCCCTTGCTGCTGCACCTTGCACTTTGATGTTCCGGAGACAGCTTCTCTCCTTCAGTCTCATGAACCAACCTCTGCTAGCTTCACACTTTTCTTCTGCAGCTTTCTCACCCCTCTCAGCCTTCACAGAATTGAAGAGAGTTAGGGCCTTGCTCTGGATTAGGCTTTGTCTCAAGGGAATATTGTGGCCGGTTTGATCTTCTATCCAGACCACTAAAACCTTCTCCAAACCAGCAGTAAGGCTGTTTCACTTTCTTATCATTTGTATGTTTATTGGAGTAGCACTTTAATTTTCTTCAAGAACTTTTCCTTTGCAATCACAACTTGCCTAAATGTTTGGCACAAGAGGCCTAGCTTTTGGCCTGTCTCAGTTTTCAACATGCCTTCCTCACTAAGCGTAATTATTTCTAGCTTTTGATTTAAAGTGAGAGACGTGCTACTCTTCCTTTCACATGAACACTTAGAGGACATTATAGGGTTGTTAATTGGTCTAATCTCAATATTGTTGTGAGTCGAATCGAGAGGCCCGAGGGGAGGGATGGAGACTGGAATGGCTAGTCAGTGGAGCAGTCAGAACATACAACATCTATTAAGTTCACCTTAATAAATGGGCATGGTTCGTAGCTCCCCAAAACAGTTATAATAGTAACATCAAAGATCACAGATCACCATGATAAATTTAATAATAATGAAAAAGTTTGAAATATTGTGAGAATTACCAAAATGTGACACAGAGACACAAAGTGAGCAAATGTTGTTGGAAAATGGTGCCGATAGATTTGCTTGATACAGGCAGGGTTGCCACAAAACTTCAATTTGTAAAAAATGCAGTATCTGCAAAGCACAGTAAAGTGAAGCTCATTAAAGTGAGGTATGCCTGTACACAGTTCGCCCTCTGTATCCAAGGGTTCCACATCCACAGATTCAACCAACTGAGGATCAAAAATATTCAGGGGTGTTCCCAGGTGGTCTAGTGCTTAAGATTCAGCATTTCACTCCTGTGGCCCGGGTTCAATCCCTGGTCAGGGAACTGAGATCCCACAAGCCGCACCGTGTGGCCAAAAAAAAAAAAAAAATCGGAAAAAAAATTCCAGAAATTTCCAAAAAGCAAAACTTGCATTTGCCACATGTAGGCTACTATTTACATAGCATTTACACTTATTTACATAGCATTTACATTGTATTCGGTATTATAAGTAATCTAGAGATGATTTAAAGTATGTGGGATATGTGTAGGTTACATGCAAATACTACACTGTTTTATAGAAGAGACTTAAGCCTCCACAGAACTTGCTATTCACAGGGGTTCTGGAACCAGTCCCTATGGATGCCAAGGGACTATTGTATCTCAATAAAACTGAAAGAAAAAAAAGGAATTGATGAAATATGAAAGTAGACATCTATTTAGTTTGCTTCCAATCACTTTCACATGCCAGTGTCTACAACCTAAGTAATTTTCTGGACGTAATTCTTAGGTCTGCTTTACTCTTTACTTCCTTATTGTCTCTGTGCCTCTTATCTCTTAAAGTATGCTAACTTGTTGCTAACTTGTTGCACCTGGAACAAAAGATTTGATGAGAGGAGGGGTGTTGACCATAATCTGATCCTTGCCTCCACACTGGGTCCATCGTTTGCCTTAATGTTTGACATAAAGGTCTTGATGAGTCTTTAAATAGGCTTTGATTACAAAACATATCTCGGGCTTCCCTGGTGGCACAGTGGTTGAGAGTCCGCCTGCCGATGCAGGGGACACGGGTTTGTGCCTCGGTCCGGGAGGATCCCACATGCTGTGGAGCGTCTGGGCCCGTGAGCCATGGCCGCTGAGCCTGCGCGTCCGGAGCCTGTGCTCCACAGTGGGAGAGGCCACAGCAGTGAGAGGCCCGCGTACCACAAAAAAAAAAGAGACATATCTCTTGGGTCCGGGAGCAGTTGGATTTTCCAATCCTGTGAGGCTTTTAATATAATGATTTTCTCTGTTCCCTTCTACCTCTGCTTGCAAACTGGCTGTTTCTTGTCTGAGTTCATCTGTTTCTTGTAATACCTCGCTAAAGCAGCAAGGAGAAGCCACTACGCGTTGGCATTCTGGCTTTTGCCCTCGAGCTACTGACTTGGTAGGTAGATGGTGTGCCTTTCGAGTTAACATAGGTAACAGTTGTGTTACCACACCAAAGTTGGGTCCTCTCGCCCACGCTCAGTAAAGCCAATCTGCTGACACCAGGTTGTGGTGAAGGAAAGTGCAGTGTTTATTGCAGGGTGCCAAGCAAGGAGTCCAGGGCAAAGCATTTTTAAAGGCCAGGTGAGGCATGGTTGCGGGGTATTTGATGGTGAGGTAACAGGGTGATGTCACAGGGGTTAATATTATCAATCCTTAGACGCCAGTGGGTCTGTGGGCTATGTGCTCATGATCATCAAGTAGTTAATTTCTTCCATTTGGTGGTGGTTTTATTTTATTTTATTTTATTATTTTTTTAATGCACCACACGGTTGCGGGATCTTAGTTCCCTATTCCCAAATAGGGCTGTCTTACACATATTTCTCCAACACTGCCATGATCTCCTTGGGTTCTATAGCCTATGGTTAAGGCTGGGGCCACAGGCAGAGATGAAAGGAAAAAGCACGTCTGCTTCCAGTGCTAGGGTGACCATACCTAGTCCTGCTGTCCCTGCCCCAACCTTAGCAAGAGAGAATTGATTCCACAAAGCCATGTCCATACAAGCAGTAGCAATGAAAGCCCTGACGGTTATCTGGAGACAACCAGACGGGATAATTTTGGTCAGTAAATTTGTGTGGGATCATATCTGGCTTTCTCCACAGCCCAGATTCACTCAATAACTGTCAACCTTCTCCATCTGAGAGATGGTAGAAAGGGGGCAAAGTAAAAAACCATGATGTCCAAATTCCTAAACGATTCGAACTTACACTCTCAGTAGGTTGGAGTTGCTGCACCTGCCGTGTTCCCATGTGTCACTTTCCTTTCTGTCTTTTAACTGAAGTAATTAACTTTGGAAGAAGGAGACGATGACTCACCTAGGGTCCCAGGCTTTCATGTAAGGGAGGCATCACTGACTGCTGACAGCAGCTCGACACTTCCTTCTTTAGACCCAGAGGTGGGACTGCTGCGAAATTCTGGTATGGGGATTAACTGCTCCCCTGCAGACTTTTCCCGCCGCACGGGGTGCTGTGAAATCAGCACTGGCCCTATCATCTATCCCAGATGTCTGTGGACCTTCAACTTTACACTTACCTTCCCTGTTACCACTGGGGCTGGAAGCCTACAAACCACATTTCCCAGATTCCCTTGACAGCTGAGTTCTGGTTGGGTTCCAATAACAGAAGGCGGTCACGACAGATTAGAAGGCAGTAAGAAGGTAGACGCCATTCTTTTTGTGGAGTAGCCATGGTAGTGGTGGTCCAGGTAATAGCAACAATAAGTACGGGATTGTGAGCTCCAGTCTCTGGGTGGTAGCAGCTTTCTGATATCCAGCCAACACCCTGTCCCCCTAGAATAGCAGCAGTTTCCTTGTCTCTGAGTCACACCAACACCGTTTACTCCTTTAACCCTTCCAACACCTTTGTAACCAATTCCCTGCATTAGAGCCCTCTCTGCTTTAAGTACCTCGAGTAGTTCATATGTCCTTGACCGGAAATTGACTGATACACTAGCTTTGGCATGATGCTCTTTTAACTGCTCTAAAACCTCTTCTGAAAAATGTGAACTCAACTAAATGAATGTTAATTGAGCACTTATTAAGTTCAGAGCAGAGTACTGCCTGATCATAAGACTTGACCTCTGACATTCTAAAAGAAATGATTAGAAATGTCCACAGATAACTAATGCCCATCAGAAAAACATAAATGTCATGAGATGAGCACACGTTTCTGAAACCACCAGATTTTTTTTCTGAACAGTCATAGGATACAACGACAGCAATAGTAATAGCGAGTTGCCAAGTGCCCGAAATAATTATCTCATGGCTATGAAAAGGCATTGGGAAATGTTTTGCTCTGAGGGAACCTGGAGAAAAGAAAGGTGAGGGGATTGAAATTCACACAGGTCTCAGCAAGAGTGGAAAGACACTGAGCTCAGCAGTGGGTTCTACAGTGTTAATTCTGGACACATGGAGTAAAGCCGCAGGGAGTTGTTTGTTTCTTAGGGACTTGAGATCCCTTCCACCCTATGATGCTCCCTCGCCTGGAGGGTGGTATTAATTGATCACAAATCTATAAGCTACACTGAGCTGTCTATCCTTTGATGTCGCTGGCTGGGAATTGTGGGAGAAGGGGGGCAGGGCCTCTCATCAGAGTGTTCTGGGATGAAGGAAGGATGGATCCCCTGTACTTTGGTCACGCCACGACCCAGCTATCTGAAACAAGGGAATTTTGTTTTCAGTCCAGTGATCTATCATTTAGGGAGAGGAGGAAGAGGAAAATGGACAAAATATAAACGTAGGAAGATTGTTGGATTCCCCAGAATCAAAGTGACTTAGTACAGAGCCAAGTCAGAGGGAATAGTAGGGAGGCTACAGGGAGGTCAAAGGGCTCTTCTTCCCTGGGAGGCTGCACTCAGAGCAGGGCATTGACCTTCCCGGTCCACCTGAGGATCATCCAGGAAATCCCGGCTTTAGTGAAGTGGGCATTTTCCCTCCAACCTATAGCCTCCTCCATTTGCCATCTGATATCTGAAGTCTCCCCAGATAGGGTGTTTATATCTTCAGCTTTAAAACCTCCATCCCAGTCCCATTGTTAAAATGACTGCTCCCAGCCATATCCTCCTTAGTACAGATGAAGACTTTACAAAGGCAGACTTCGCAGGCATTAAAAGTCCAAGATACATGAAGATGTGGACCCTTCTTCTCCTGGGGAAGATGGAGACAGTCGCCTTAGGGAAAGTCTGGAGAAGGGGAGGTTGGCAATCAAAGCCAACTCCACATTTTGATCAGGACTGGCTCTGGCAACTGGGTGCGGTGGAATGATTGGTGGGCCGGAAGTGCCACAGAGTTGATGCCCCCAGGAGCAGCCCCAGTCAATGGGGGATGGGAACTTGGTGATAAATACTGTACGTGCAGCATCCACCTGGACCATTCTCCTTTGCCCTGTGAGACATGGGGGCCGCCTGCTGTGCCACAAGCGATGCATTCCATTGCCTCTTACCCAGGAGTCTCCTGTCTCTGCCAGCCTCTGTGAATATGAATCTGTGGCCGGCTAACTTAATAGCCTGCAAGTAGGGCAAAACCTCAGACCCTTCACATTTCTTGACATTTATATCACTATATATTTTTTTCTGAAATTTCTTCAGGAAGCATTTATTATTTTAAACATTTGAAATGAATGAATGACCCTGATAACTTCTTGGCAATAACAGACCCTTTATTGGCTTCCTTCCCCTTCCTGTCTCACTTCTCCATTCCCACACTGGTATTTTCTAGGTTTACCTCCCAAATAAACAACTGGCACTCAAATTCTTGACTTGGGGTCTTCATCTTAGACGACAAGACCTAAGACAGTATGTTCCATAGATATTTGTACAAACCCCTGCCCCCCTGCCCACCTCAGTCTGCAAGAGAGATTAATGCAAGTTTGTACTACATTTAGTGGACTGAGAGACAGATAGGGAGGTAGAAGAAGGGAAAGCCTGAGGATTTGTATGTATTTCCTGCTTGTAGGGAAAGGTGTGCTCTGCCTAAGCCTCACTGCTATCTTCCTTCCCTCCTCACCACCTTTGCATGCCCTTCCCCTTTCTTCCCATTGATTTAATTCCCAAATAACATATTCATTTAATGACTGTGAAATGGTTTAGACCCCATGGATAACGGAGTGTAATGATTGATGTGGGATATGGTAATTTTTCTGAGCAGTGAATTACAATAATAAGCATTCATCAAGTACTGAATAGAAAATACTACAAAATATCTAGTTTAAAAAAGCATTCTGGGGCTTCCCTGGTGGCGCAGTGGTTGAGAGTCCGCCTGCCGATGCAGGGGACACGGGTTCATGCCCTGGTCCGGGAAGATCCCACATGCCGCGGAGCGGCTGGGCCCGTGAGCCATGGCCGCTGAGTCTGCGCGTCCGGAGCCTGTGCTGCGCAACGGGAGAGGCCACAACAGTGAGAGGCCCGCGTACCGGAAAAAAAAAAAAAAGCATTCTGGTAATAGGTGCAAGTAAATAAAAGACAGGATCAAATTAAAATGCAAAATAGCAACTAGACAAAAAACTATAAAGGATGGATCAGCGGGGGCCTTAAAGATAGCATTGAATTTGATTCAAAATGTTTTTCTCTCATATGTGTAATAAAACATGCTATTCACATTCAAGTATTCTGCAAAATGTAATGAGGAAAGCAAATCAAACTTTAAATAATGATGCTTTTGAAAGGCAGCTGGACAAAACAAGACAGTTGGACCTTTTTAAAAATACAAAGTAAAATCAATTACTTTGATTTGGGATGACCTTTTAAATTTTAACAGTCTTTTCCCTCCTACCTGTAAAGTCCTCTTTTTCTTCCTCAACGCTCTATTTAAACCCTACACAGCTTTCAAGGAACCAGCTTAACTGCCCTGTCCTCCGAGACCCCTCATGGTATTTATTATCCTTACTACTCGTTTTGGCACTTAATGATAATAGCTACCTTTTAGAGTGTGTTTATTATGTGCCAAGTCGTGAACTAAATCTCCTGGGGTGATTACCTCACTAAACACGACAGTCCTTAAAGTAGCTACTGTCATTATCCCAATTTACATGAAAGGAAATGGAGGCACTGAGATGCTGAGTAATTTGTTCAAGATCACAAAGTGAGTTGCAAAGTTAGGATTCCACTCTGGGTCTATTTCATTCAAAGAGCCACTATACTATACTGCCCCTGCCGTGCATCCTAGAGCATTTTGAATCAGTGATTGGCTCATGTGGCACCCCTCTCCTTGGACTGTATACTTCCCAGGATAGACATTCTGGAACACTTGCCTGTGGTGCTACTATAATTATGTGTCATATTTTACTTAACAGACTTTTTTCAGATAAATAATGTGACTCATTTTTTCTGCTTATAAATTTAAGAGTTGACAGTTATGTTAAAAATGATCGATAATATTACTGCAATTTATGTCAAAGAGTGTTCTATGTTTTCCTCTAGGAGTTTTATCGTATCTGGTCTTACATTTAGGTCTTTAATCCATTTTGAGTTTATTTTTGTATATCTGTGAAAAAATGTTCTAATTTCATTCTTTTACATGTAGCTATCCAGTTTTCCCAGAACCACTTATTGAAGAGACTGTCTTTTCCCCACTGTATATTCTTGCCTCCTTTGTCATAGACTAATTGACCATAAGTGTGTGGGTTTAGTTCTGGGCTCTCTATCCTGTTCCATTGATCTATGTGTCTGTTTTTGTGCCAGTACCATACTGTTTTGATTACTGTATCTTTGTAGTATAGTCTGAAGTCAGGGAGGGTGATAACTCCAGCTCTGTTCTTCTTTCTCAAGATTGTTTTGGCTATTCAGGGTCTTTTGTGTTTCCATACAAATTTTAAAATTATTTGTTCTAGTTCTGTGGAAAATGCCATTGGTATTTTTATAGGAATTGCTTTGCATCTGTAGATTGCCTTGGGTAGTATGGTCACTTTAACAATATTGACCCTTCCAATCCAAGAACACAGTATATCTTTCCATCTGTTTGTGTCATCTTCAATTTCTTTCCTCAGTGTCTTATAGTTTTCAGAGTACAGGTTTTTTGCCTCCTTAGGTAGGTTTATTCCTAGGTATTTTATTCTTTTTTGATGTGATAGTAAATGGAATTGTTTCCTTAATTTCTCTTTCTGATATTTTGTTGTTAGTGTATAGAAGTGCAACAGATTTCTGTATGTTAATTTTGTATCCTGCAACTTTACTGAATTCATTGATGAGCTTTAGTAGTTTTCTGGTGGTGTCTTTAGGATTTTCTCTGTATAATATCATATCATCTGAAAACAGTGACAGTTTTTTTTTTTTAAGTTTTATTTATTATTTATTTATTTATTTTTGTCTGCTTTGGATCTTAGTTGTGACACACAGGATCCTCACTGAGGCATGCAGGATCTTTCATTGAAGCACACAGGCTCTTCATTGTGGTGTGTGGGCTTCTCTCTAGTTGTGGCGTATGGGTTTCCTCTTCTCTAGTTGTGTTGCACAGGCTCCAGGGTGCATGGGCTCTCTAGTTTGTGGCACACAGGCTCTCTAGTTGAGGTGCATGAGCTCAGTAGTTGCAGCATGCAGGCTTAGTTGCCCCATGGCATGTGGGATCTTAGTTCCCTGACCAGGGGTTGAACCCATGTCCTCTGCATTGTAAGGTGGATTCTTTATCACTGGACCACCAGGGAAGTCCCACAGTGACAGTTTTACTTCTTCCTTTCCAATTTGGATTCCTTTTATTTCTTTTTCTTCTCTGATTGCTGTGACTAGGACTTCCAAGTCTCCGTTGAATAAAAGTGGCAAGAGTGGGCATCCTTGTCTTGTTCCTGATCTTAGAGGAAATGCTTTCAGCTTTTCACCATTGAGTATGATGTTAGCTGTGGGTTTGTCATATATGGCCTTTATTATGTTGAGATATGTTCTGTCTATGCCCACTTTCTGAAGAGTTTTTATCATAAATTGGTGTTGAATTTTATCAAAAGCTTTTTCTGCATCTATTGAGATAATCATATGGTTTTTATTCTTCAGTTTGTTAATGTGGTCCATCACATTGACTGATTTGTAGATATTGAAAAATCCTTGCATCCCTGGGATAAATCCCACTTGATCATGGTGTATGATCCTTTTAATGTATTGTTGGATTTGCTTTGCTAGTATTTTGTTGAGGACTTTTGCGTCTATGTTCATCAGTGAAATTAGCCTGTAATTTTCTTTTTTTGTGATATCTTTGTCTGGTTTTGGTATCAGGATGATGGTGGCCTCACAGAATGAGTTCAGAAGTATTCCTTCCTCTATAATTTTTTGGAATAGTTTCAGAAGGATAGGTGTTAACTCTTCTCTAAATGTTTGGTAGAATTCACCTGTGAAGCTTTCTGGTCTTGGACTTTTGTTTGTTGGGAGTCTTTTGATTACTGATTCAATTTCAGTACTGGTAATTGATATGTTCATATTTTCTACTTCTTTCTGGTTCAGTCTTGTGAGACTGTACCTTTCTAAGAATTTGTCCATTTCTTGTAGGTTGTCCATTTTATTGTTGTATATTTGTTCCTAGTGGTCTCTTATGATCCTTAGTATTTCTGTCATGTTGGTCGTAGCTTCTCGTTTTTCATTTCTGATTTTATTGCTTTGGGCCCTCACCGTTTTTCTCTTGATGAGTCTGGCTAAAATAGAACTTGATGGATATTTCCTCAATTATGATTTGATACACATGCACATGCACACACACACACACGCACACACACACACACACACACACACACACACATTTTCCCAAGGACAGCATCTTACAGAATTAGGAAATGATAGAGGATTTCATGCTAAAGTGAGGACCAAGACAAGGAGGCCCATTGTCTCCACTAGTTTGAAACATTGCATTGGAGGTATTAGCCAATGAAATTAGACAGGAAAAATCAAGTAGAGGCATAATATGGGAAAGGAAGAGGTAAAACTGGGGGGCAGCTGATATTATTATGTATCTAAAATATCCCCAAAGAGTGAAAAATACCACAAACAATAAGAAAATTTACTTAAATACCAGGATATTAAATTAGCAGGCCGAAATCAAAAGACTGTATATATTGGGTTGGCCAAAAAATTTGTTCAGGTTTTTCCATATGATGTTATAGAAAAACCCGAATGAACTTTTTGGCCAATGCAATATATAAGCAATCACCAGTTAGAGGAAACAATGGAAGAGATGACACCACTTACAATAGCAAAATAAAAGAAAGTAAAGTGCCTAGGCATAAACATAATGAGAAATGTGAAAAATCTTTATGAAGAAACTATAAAACACTCCTAAAATATCTGAAGAGTAGAAAGGCATAACATGTTCTTTGATAGGAAAACATAAGAGCATGAAGATGTCAATTCTTTATAAGCTAATCTATAAATTCAACACAATATCAATATAATTTCATCAGTCTTTTTTCCTACAGCCAGAAATGTTGATTATAAAGTTCATTTGGAAGAATAAACAAGCAGGAATAGATAGCCCTTAAAAAATAAAAGCAATGAAAAGAGCTAGCTCTAACAAATATGAAAACGTATCATAAAGTTTTTATAATTAAAACAGCATGGGGCTTCCCTGGTGGCGCAGTGGTTGAGAGTCCGCCTGCCGATGCAGGGGACACGGGTTCGTGCACCAGTCTGGGAAGATCCCACATGCCACAGAGCGGCGAGGCCCATGAGCCATGGCCGCTGAGCCTGCACGTCCGGAGCCTGTGCTCCACAACGGGAGAGGCCACAACAGTGAGAGGCCCGCATACCGCAAAAAAACAAAACAAAACAAACAAAAAAACCAGCATGATGTCAGCACATGAATGGACAAATGCAACAGAATATTAAAAAGCCAGAAATAGACTCACATGAATAATTAGTATATGATAAAGGCTTAGCTCAATCATAGGAAAAGAAACACTTTCTAATAAGTGGCATTGGAACAACTGAATAGCCATATGGGAAAAGATAACATTTGACTTATTCCTTATACTGGGTAAATTCCAGATAGATAAAAGTTCTCAATGTGAAAAAATGAAAGTATACAAATAAGAGAAAATGTGGGTGAATACCCTTATATTCGGAGAGTGGGAAAACTTTCCTGTGACTCAAATTTTAGAAGCAGTAAGAAAAAAGGTAGATAAATTTGATCAAATAAAAGTAAAAACGGTTTACATGGCAGAAAAAAAAAAAAACCACAAGAAAAGTGAAAAGACAAATGACAGATTGGGGAAAAAATTTGCAGCTTATGTCATAATCAAGGGGTAAACATTTTTAATATATAATGAGCTTAAAACTGAGAAGAAAAGAACAAGACCCAATAGAAAAATTGGTAAAATATAGGCACAGCTAACTCACAGAAAAAGAAAGGAAAATAGCCCTTAAACATACAAAAAAAAATCAACTTCCCTCATAGTAAGAGAAATGCAAATTAAAACTATACAGAGATAGAATTTCTCACCTACAAGATTGACAAAAATTCTAAAGTTTGACAACATATGCTGTTGGCTGCCTAATCTCCCTGAGCAATCGTCCATTTGGAGGGCTCAGCATTGCTTTCTGCTGCTGAAAGCTTGGACGTTCAGCAGTGGCAATAGTTAGATTGGCCATAGTGAAAGGAAGTTCATGTGATTGGGGCCATGGAGAGCCTCCACACTGCCACCGTGTCCACTCTGTTCATAGGCACTAGAGTGGTCGAGGAAAGAGGCTGGTGACATCCACAGGACCAATCATTCAATGCATGTAATTGATGCTCTGTGGTGGGCATTAATGCAAGACACAAAAATTCACACTCTGTGCCCCTCTCATACTTTTACCTAGATACCTCTTCCCCAGAACAGTGTGTATATTTTTAGCAACCTTCTTCTAGCCTGATGTTTACAATTTTCTCAGTCAAGGTTCTTAGTTATAGACAACAGTTTCATTCTAGTTAGTTTAAGCAGAAAGAGTTTGGATAAGACTCAGTCAGAAATAATGCAGCCAGGACAATGTAGCCAGTAAAAATATACAAACACCCCATGGGAAAACTATGCCTGAAACACCACCAACCTTGGAATTGGTGTTAAGTGACCCAACTTACAGTATTTGCCCAACCAACATAGTCACTATTTCTTTTTCAGCCCATTTAAAGAGCATAATTAACTATATAAGTTCCACTAATGTTTCTAAATTCAAGTATCATAATTATCAACTACCCATATACAAGTTTTAATACCGTCAATGTGATATCCAGTGTCTTTAATATGATATCCTGGCACTTAGTATGCACTTAATGAATACTTGTTGAAAGACTGAATACATGTCACTGAGTCCAAGCTCACTCTGCTCGCAGGACAACAGGCCAGTAAATCGAGAGATGAGGTGTTGAGGCAAGGAATAGCGACTTTATACGGAAAGCCGGCAGAGTAGAGTCCCCAAAAAACCATCTTATCAGGGTCTGGATGCCAGTTTCTTTTATAGAACAGAGGGAGGAGGAGGTGAGGAAGTAGAGTTAAAAGGCCACTTATCTTGCAAAACATCTCCTCGAATGGCCTGCATCAGGGAGGGGGTGTGTTAATTTCTTCTTTTCTGCAGCCATTCACAGGTAGACAGGGTCAGAATGTCTCTCTGTGAGCTGAACAAAGGCCCTTTAGTTTAAGAGTCAGGCAGAGGGGCAGGGTTCCCTTTTACAGGCCATTATGTATGCTTACAGCTATGGGCAGTGATTATAATAGCAAAAGCAATGAAAAGCAAAGTTTAAATTAAAAGAAACATCCAACACAGAGTCAGAATTGGCTCTTCCCTGTTACATACAGACCCTTCAAGAAAAACATTTTTTTTTTTCCTGAAAACCTGCCTAGGAATTTTTCCACTCAAACACAGAGGATGGGTGACACAGGTGGGACCAATTCCTAGAGAGCTGCCCAAATTCTACACCTAATCTCAATGAGAGAGAATGGCATCATTTCACAGTAATCTTGAATTCATTCTTACTCATACTTAATAAAGGAAATTGTTCATAAATTTCAATATTTTTTACATACTTCCTGACTGATCTCAGTGTCTCAGGGTAAGGGAGAAACTCTGGTCTAGGCAGAAGTTGTGAGCTCTGGCCTTTAGAGAGGTAGCTAGCGTTGTAGACAAGTTTCTTTGTGGTCGCCTTCATTTAGATTCCTCCAAAAGTGGACCCTGAGACAAAGATTTGGAGACAAGTAGTTTATTTGGCAGGTGATCCCGGGAAGCAGAGTGAGAGAGTGAGGAAGTGAGATAAGGAGAGGAGGGAAGCCAATAAACGGTGTGTCAATGAGCAGGCAACTGGGGCTCAATCCAGCTGGAGCCCCACTGACACTGAGTACAACATACTTCAGAACCTCTCTGCTGAGGGGCAAGGAAGCTGGAGTATTTATCTATTCTCATCCCTCATTATGTAGTTAGTTGAAGTCCCAAGGGTTGCCCTGGGGTTGTTCATTCCCAGACATTTTCAGCACGCTTCTTGGTTCAGAAAGCACAGAGATGCAGGAAGCCATCAGTGTGCATAAGGAGTGGCCGTAGTGACCTCCGGAGTGGAAAATGGGCATTAGGTATGGGGCCTGATAGCATCTGCTTACAGTAGGCAAGCTGAGAAGGTTAACTAACTAGATGTCGGGAGGTGGGGAAACTAAGACTACATTGGAAAAGTACCTCTTCCTGCTTGAGCTGTACTCTGGGACGTGGTACCTTGGAATTTTCTTTCTTTTCTGGCTTCAACCCTTGTGGCAAAAGGAAGCAACTGTCAAGCAGTAGAGAGAGTGAAGACTCCTGCCCGCCCAGTGATTAACTGCAACTATTCATCCAAAAAGAAACAAGCATTTGAGGCAGAGGAAGGAGAGGCCAGTAGCCCAAGACAGCTTTTACTCGGAACAACATGCTGAAGACAAACTTCTAGAAAAGGCTTTTAACTTCACTTTGGGGGTTTGGAGTTGGTTAATAAAAGTAAAGCTTGACATTGGTGACAAAGTTGCCATATGCAACTTAGATGTCTAATGCTTTCAACGTCTTACTTTATATAGTAAATATAAAGTTTGGAAGCATATGAATCAACTGATAATAGTTGTCATGGTTAGGGCATGGAGTGTATATTATATATATTTAATATATTTAGTAGATGGATATGCAATATACATATTTGAGATATTTTTATAATTTATATATAATATATAGCATCCTATATTCTTTATACCTAATATATATTTAATTTATAGTAGATGTATATACATGTATATGTATTTATTTATTTTTTTATTTATTTATTTTTTTTTATGTATAACTGATTCACTCCGTTACAAAGCAGAAACCAACACACCATTGCAAAGCAACCACACTCCAACAAAGATGTAAAAAAAGATTAAAAAAACAAAAAAAACACATAGTTTAAAGACTAGCATGTAAAAGAAATCAACAGATAAGCGAACACAATATACCTTAGAAATATACACAATATATAAAACATTACAGTAAAAATTAAAGGTGTATCTTGTCACCAGAACCTTCCAAACCTATCAATTCTGCTACCTTCCCCCTCTCTATATAAAAAATTATATATAGAAAATTCTTGTTCTCATCCCTGGATACACCTGCCCCATTCTCCCAACACCTACAGGTAACCACTTTTATATAATCTGTTATTTTTTTTAACATAAGTGAACATTGTCCATTTCACTTTTTCACTTAACAATATATCACTGCAGAGACTGCTTCCTCATGTGTTTTTACAGCAACCTAGTATTCCACACTCATGGGCTCCTGGGTTGTTTCCAATCTTTTACTATTATAAAACTGTCTGCAATGTTACATATGCAATTTGTTTCACATGTGCAGATACACAGGATCACTGGATCAAAGAATAAAGGCAATTATAGTTTTGATAAATATCTCCAAAGTGCCCTCCATAAGTATTATACTATTTTGTACTCTAACAAACATTCTATAAATGCCAGTTTTCCCATAGTCCTTCCAGCAAAGTTCTCAAGTATTAACTTTCTCTGTAGTTTTGTTTTGCATTTCTTACATGTATATGTATTTAATATGTACCTACTTAAATCATTAAACTTAAAATTTTATTTATTGAGAATATATTTTATAAAGTGTATTAGTCAGGAGAGGCTGGTTATAAGGAGTGAGGTAACAAACATACCCCAAATCTCAGTAGGTTAGTACAACAAAAGTCTCTTTCTCACAGCCACCCAGGTACCCAGGCTGCCAGAGCTTCAGCATGTTGTAGCTACACTGCCTGCAACATGCAGCCTCCTCAGTCGCCCTAGCAGAGGAACATAGATAGGAGAATCTCCCTGAACTTTTCACCACCTCAGCCCAGGAGTGACTCCTCCCCTCACAGCCCACTGGCTAGAACTAATCACATGGCTCTGCCTGGCTGCAAGGGGGCTAAGAAATGTAGGGCAGAAAATGGAATATTTGGTGAACATTATTAGCTCACAAAGCCTGCTTTTTAATTAGATAGGTAGATGGTAGATAGATAGATGAAAATTCACTGCAGCATTTCCTGCCATTGTATCTAATCTGCCAAATTGGTTTACTCAGAGATGATTAATAATTTGGAGACTGAATCTACAAACTGAGAGAGGCAACAGTAATACAACTCACAGCAGGGTTTCTGCAGAGTGAATGTCAAGCTACCGAATATCTAGAATCTTACCTATGTAGGTAAAGCACAGTGTTGTATGTTGGGCTCCTTAGGAAGCAAATTCTGAGCTGGAGTTTATTGGATAGGCTGTTTATTAAGAAGTGTCCTTGGGGGCTTCCCTGGTGGCGCAGTGGTTGAGAGTCCGCCTGCCGGTGCAGGGGACACGGGTTCGTGCCCCGGTCCGGGAGGATCCCACATGCCGCGGAGCTGCTGGGCCTGTGAGCCACGGCCGCTGAGCCTGCGCGTCCGGAGCCTGTGCTCCGCAACGGGAGAGGCCACAGCAGTGAGAGGCCCGCGTACCGCAAAACAAACAAACAAAAAGAAGTGTCCTTGGGACTGATACCGAGCAGGGCCCTGTGGGGCTCCTGGGCACAAAGACTTTCTGTGTCCCCCATTTCTTGGATTACAGGAAACAGCCTTCATTCAACCTCCATGACTTCCCCTGAGTTCCAATGGGCAGATCCAAGCAGTTGTTAATTAGGGAAGGGAGGGGATGCAAGGCCAGGGAGAAACAGCCAAGTGCAGCCTTGGGGTAAGGTCCTGTTTCCCCATCAACAATACCCACAACAATATCTTTGAGCTATTTTGCAGATGTTGAAACCCCCTCCAGGTGGGAAAAGTTAACAATTAACGTTGGTATGCTGCCCACAAACAAGTAGACCCCAGACCAGTTGGACCTGAAGGTTGATGATGCCGACTCCTACTTACCTGACCACCAACCCATCAGAAGAATGCGAGACTGTTACTGCTTTGATGCTTATCACATACGCCTGACCACGAGCCCCGACTATAAGACCTCTCCCTATTCCCCAGGTAGTGGGGCACAGTTCTTTAGGCGCTAGCTGACTGTGTTCCCCCTTTGCCTGGCAAAGTAATAAAGCTATCCCTTTCTACTTCACCCAAAACTCTGTCTCCGAGATTTGATTCAGCACTAGTGTACAGAGAAGCTGAGCTTTCGGCATGAGAACTAACACCTGGAAGCATGCTGGTGTGGGGCAGAAAGTTGAGCTGTACCACAGGCCTGATGAAGACCTCAGCCAACCCAAGTGGAGCTCAAGAGCTAAAATGGTCCTTCAGAATTGTCTCCCCATGAAATGAGGTGGCCAGGCCTTCATACCTCTTCATCTATTGGTCGTTGGATGTGGACTGTCCAGGGGATTAGATATATTAAAAAATATACATAAAAATATATGTGTACACACACGCACACAACACTCTTGGCAGCTGGGGCAACAGGTCCTTCACTGAACAGGAATCTAGACAGCTTATCACAGTGTCCTCCACACATTATAAAATCCATCTGGTTAATATTGCTCTCCCAATACGCATAAGCATTATGTGGCTTTTAGAAGTAATTATTATTACTTGTTTTCTTGCTTTTCTTTTTTTATTATTTATTTTTTTATACAGCAGGTTCTTATTAGTCATCCATTTTATACACATCAGTGTATACATGTCAATCCCAATCTCCCAATTCATCACACCGCCACCCCCACCTGCCGCTGCTTTCCCCCCTTAGTGTCCATACGTTTGTTCTCTACATATGTGTTTCAATTTCTGCCCTGCAAACCGGTTCATCTGTACCATTTTTCTAGGTTCCACATATATGCATTAATATACAATATTTGTTTTTCTCTTTCTGACTTACTTCACTCTGTATGACAGTCTCTAGATTCATCCACGTTTCTACAAATGACCCAATTTTGTTCCTTTTTATGGCTGAGTAATATTCCATTGTATATATGTACCACATCTTCTTTATCCATGCGTCTGGCAATGGGCATTTAGGTTGCTTCCGTGACCTGGCTATTGTAAATAGAGCTGCAATGAACATTTTGGTACATGACTCTTTTTGAATTATGGTTTTCTCAGGGTATATGCCCAGTAGTGGGATTGCTGGGTCGTATGGTAGTTCTATTTTTAGTTTTTTAAGGAGCCTCCATACTGTTCTCCATAGTGGTTGCATCAATTTATATTCCCACCAAGAGTGCAAGAGGGTTCCTTTTTCTCCACACCCTCTCCAGCATTTGTTGTTTGTAGATTTTCTGATGATGCCCATTCTACCTGGTGTGAGGTGATACCTCATTGTACTTTTGATTTGCATTTCTCTAATAATTAATGATGTTGAGCAGCTTTTCATGTGCCTCTTGGCCATCTGTATGTCTTCTTTGGAGAAATGTCTATTTAGATCTTCTGCCCATTTTTTGATTATGTTGTTTGTTTTTTTAATATTGAGCTGCATGAGTTGTTTATATATTTTGGAGATTAATCCTTTGTCCGTTGATTCGTTTGCAAACATTTTCTCCCATTCTGAGGGTTGTTTTTTTGTCTTGTTTGTAGTTTCCTTTGTTGTGCAAAAGCTTTTAAGTTTCATTAGGTCCCATTTGTTTATTTTTGTTTTTATTTCCATTACTCTAGGAGGTGGATCAAAAAAGATCTTGCTGTGATTTATGTCAAAGAGTGTTCTTCCTGTTTTCCTCTAAGAGTTTTATAGTGTCCAGTCTTACATTTAGGTCTCTAATCCATTTGGAGTTTATTTTGTGTATGGTGTTAGGGAGTGTTCTAATTTCATTGTTTTACATGTAGCTGTCCAGTTTTCCAAGCACCACTTATTGAAGAGACTGTCTTTTCTCCATTGTATATCCTTGCCTCCTTTGTCATAGATTAGTTGACCATAGGTGCGTGAGTTTATCTCTGGGCTTTCTATCCTGTTCCATTGATCTATATTTCTGTTTTTATGCCAGTACCATATTGTCTTGATTACTGTAGCTTTGTAGTATAGCCTGAAGTCAGGGAGTCTGATTCCTCCAGCTCTGTTTTTCTCCTTCAAGACTGCTTTGGCTATTCGGGGTCCTTTGTGTCTT
Organism: Pseudorca crassidens; assembly: GCF_039906515.1. Taxonomy (NCBI): domain Eukaryota; kingdom Metazoa; phylum Chordata; class Mammalia; order Artiodactyla; family Delphinidae; genus Pseudorca; species Pseudorca crassidens. The sequence continues at coordinate 97,539,169 of NC_090317.1, forward strand.
CATACAAATTTTAAGATTCTTTGCTCTAGTTCTGTAAAAAATGCCATTGGTAATTTGATAGGGATTGCATTGAATCTGTAGAATGCTTTGGGTAGTAGAGTCATTTTCACAATATTGATTCTTCCAATCCAAGAACATGGTATAGCTCTCCATGTGTTGGTATCATCTTTAATTTCTTTCAACAGTGTCTCCCCTCTGCCAGCAATAGCACTTTTGCCCCAAAGGGGAGCAGCACTGAAACAAGAGGGGCTGGAGCGGGCACCAGGTGTGGGCCGGGGTGCATGCTGGGACGGTCCTGGCATGCCAGTCATAGTTTGAGACAACTCCTAATCCACCACCTCTGCAAGTGCCAGTGTTACCCAAAAACTGGGTTCACCTCTTGGTGGGTGTCAAGCCAAAAGACCAACCGAGCCAAAGATCAGGAGGATGAAGGATTTATTATTACTTGTAGCAAGTAAGGAGAGCACCAGAGATCTTTCCCAAAGCAGTGTCTCCCCAAACAGCAAAATTGGGGAAGTTTCAACCTAAGGGTACATACATATTCATGAAAGGGCTTGGGTGGTCGACAGAGTCTAAGCTTTAGTTGATTGAAGTCACAAGGGTCAGAAAAGGTCAACATCATTATCTATTAGGTTCCAGTTGATCTGGTGCTTGAGTGCTTCAGGCTAATATTTGCCACTGAAACAGAACTGAGAGTCTTTACAACTGATATATTATCTTTGCTATTGTTAATTCTCTTAGCCTGATAATAGGCAATGTTTCTGCATTCTTTTTTTCCCTTAAAAATTAAGCCTTAAACAACCAGGCAAACTTTCTATATAGATTAGAATGAAGTGGGGTTGCCCTTAGGATCCTGAAATATAAGAATGGGAATTGCAGTTGTTATTTATTCTTCCTGGGTAGGTACCTCCATAGAAAGATACAGTAATGTTTGGCAGATCTTGCTTTAAAACACTGATCACAAATATAAAAAAAAATCTTTTTCATAGGAAGGAAAAGCAATTCCTTGGGAGGTACCAGAAAGTCAAGCTTCCATGGGGGTTTTCAAAGCACCCCCCCTGGAATACTTACTTTTGTACATCTAATACTTGATACAAAATATAGAATAAGATTTTCACTTTTGTCCTGCATTAAATAAGGCACATGTTGGCAGCTGCACTAAATTATAACTAATATGTAACGAATATATATGAGTGGGGAGAAACATTTTAACATCAGAGAATTATCCATGACCTAACCCACTTCCCTGTCCAATAAGAAGCTAGGTTCCAGGCTTGAGTAATTGGTGAAGGGGACAAGTTAGAGGTACTTGAATAAGCTTAATTGATTTATACCAAAAAGGGCAGAGGGTACTAGCAGAAGAGATATGAGTAGAGCTGGAAGGTGTTAAAAGAGGCAGAAAAAGACAAAAGCAACCTCTAAATGAGTTTGAGAGAGGATGGAGGATTTTGGAGGGAGACCCTTTGGGGTCTCTGTCATGTATGTGTGATGTTGAGGTTGGGGGATGGAAAGAGAAGGAGAAATGAGGAAAAATATTTTTTAAAGTTTTCCCATGTAGAATAAAGAAAGAGCCCCCAAATAAATCCATGCACCTACGGTCCCCTGATCTTCAACAAGGGTGCCAAGAACACACAATGGTAAAAGGATAATCTCTTAATAAATGGTTCTGTGAAAACTGGATATCCACATGCAGAAGAAAGAAATTGGACACTTATCTCACACCATATACAAAAATTGACTCAAAATGGATTAAACTTAAATGTAAGACCTGAAACCGTAAAACTACTGGGAGAAAGCATAGTGAAAAAGCTTCTACACATTGGTCTGGGCTATGATTTTTTGGTTATGACACTGGAAACACAGGCAGTAAAAGCAAATATAGACAAGTGGGATTATATAAGACTAAAAAGCTTCTTCACAGCAAAGGAAACAATGAACAGAGTGAAAAGGCAACCTATAGATTGGGAGAAAATATTTGCAAACCACATCTTTGATAAGAAGTTAATATTCAAAATATATAAGGAACTCATACAACTCAATAACAAAACAAAACCATCACCCCAATTTAAAAATGGGCAAAGGACATGAACAGACATTTCTCAAAAGAAGACAGGCAAATGGTCAACAGTACATTAAAAGGTGCTCAGCATCACTAATCACCAGGGAAATGCAAATCAGAATGATAGTAAGGTATCACCTCACACCTATTAGGATGGCAATTATCGAAAACCCCCGAAGATAGGAAGTGTTGGCAATAATGTGAAGAAGAGGGAACCCTTGTGCACTGTTGGTGGAAATGTAAATTAGTATAGCTATTATGGAAAACAGTATGGAGGTTTCTCAAAAAATTAAATAAAGAACTATTTTATGGTTCAGCAAGCCCACTTTGGGGTATAAACCGAAAGGAAATGAAATCAGTTATCTTGAAGTGATATCTGTATCCCCCCATGTTCATTGCAGCGTTATTCACAATAGCCAAGACATGAAAACAACCTATGTCAATCAATGGATGAATGGATAAAGAAGATATGTGTGTGTGTATGTGTGTGTGTGTGTGTATAAAATATGCAATATTATTCAGTTTTTAAAAAGAAGGAAATCCTGCCATTTGTATCAACATGGATGAACCTGGAGGACATTATGCTGAGTGAAATATTCCAGACACAGAAAGACAAATACTGCATGATCTCACTTATATGAGGAATCTAAAATAGTTGAATTCATAGAAGCAGGAAGTAGAATGGTGATTGCCAGGGGCTGTATGGAGAGGGCCGTGGGGAAATGTTGGTCAAGGGGTACAAAGTTTCTGGATGAATAAGTTCTGATGCTCTAATGCACAGCAATGTGAATTACAGACAACAATACCATATTGTATACTTGAAATTTGCTAAGAGGGTAGATCTTAAGTTTTCTCAACACACACAGACACACACAGAGAAAAAAAGGTAATTATGGGAGGTGATAGATATGTTCGTTAACTTGATTGTGGTTATTATTTTATAATGTATATGTATGTCAAAACATCAAATCAGACACCTAAATATATACAATTTTTTGTCAGTTATACCTCAATAAAGACGGGGAGAAAGTTTTCTTGTATAATAGGAATAGAACCCCTCTTGGAATTTTAAAAATTATTTTATTAAAAAATTAAATTGCTTTTGAAATTGTTTCTTGAATGTTGAACTGACATTTCTTTGAAAAGAGCACTGTGTTAAGACTGGAACATGGTATAGCTCAGCTTTATGTGTGTTATATATACAACCACTATTTATTTTAAAATAATTTATGAAAGCTCCTACTTTGCTCAGTTCTAGAGGGAGTGGGAAGTATTGCATAGTTGTTAATAGCTTGTGTCACACAGAAACCCTGAGAATTAAAGAAATCCCCTTATAAACCTATGCTTTATGCCAAGACTCATTCAGATGATAAATTCAACTACCAGAAATCCAGTGATTTTCTCTAATTGAAGCACTCTGTGGTTCCTTTTTCTTTCTTCATTCATCTTTTTTCCCCCCTCCTCAAATAAAATCTGAATATAGTTGTAAGTACAAATGAGGTTGAGAACTTAGGCAGAAAATTTTACTGTAAATATAAATTTGGAGCTTAAAATCTACATTAAATGATGCAAATCACTTTCTAGATTATATGTGGAAAATATGTATTACCGTGTTGATGAGGGCATGTTCAGTGTAGCTTTTTGGAATTTCTCTGAGCTTCAATTTTGACATTACTAGGTGTCATGCACTTAGATTATCTTACACAAATAAAAATCATTATTGGAATTATTACCTACCTTCTAAAATATTCTTAATTTTTTTACATTCTTGTCTCATTCATCCTTACAGAGTCCATCTGAAATTATCGTTTTCAATGATATTTCTTTTTTCTTTTTTTATAACCATTTTAAAATTGAAGTATAGTTAATTCACAATGTTATGTTAGTTTCAGGTATACAGCAAAATGATTCAGTCATATATATATATATATATATATATATATATATATATATATATATATTCTTTTTCAGATTCTTCCCATTATAGGTTATTATAAGATATTAAGTAGAGTTCCCTGTGCTATTACAATAGGTCCTTGTTGTTTACCTCTTTTATATATAGTAGTGTGTATATGTTAATCCCAAACTCCTAATTTATCTCTCCCCCCACCCCCTGCTATCCCCTTTGGTAATCATAAGTTTTTTTCTATGTCTGTGAGTCTATTTCTGTTTTGTAAATAAGTTCATTTGTATCATTATTTTTAAGATTCCACATATAAGTGATATCATATGATATTTGTCATTCTCTGTCTGACTTACTTCACTTAGTATGATAATCTCTAGGTCCATCCATGTTGCTGCAAATGGCATTATTTCATCCTCTATTATGGCCGAGTAATATTCCATTGTGTATATGTACCACATCTTTTTTTTTTTTTTTTGGAGGGGGGTACGTGGGCCTCTCACTGCTGCGGCCTCTCCTGCCGCGGAGCACAGGCTCCGGACGCGCAGGCCCAGCGGCCATGGCTCACGGGCCCAGCCGCTCTGTGGCACGTGGGATCCTCCCGGACCGGGGCACGAACCCATGTCCCCTGCATCGGCAGGCGGACTCCCAACCACTGTGCCACCAGGGAAGCCCTACCACATCTTTTTTATCCATTCATCTGTCAGTGGGCACTTAGGTTTCTTCCATGTCTTGGCTATTGTAAATAGTGCTGCTAGGAACATTGGGGTGCATGTACCTTTTCAAATTAGAGTTTTCTCCAGATATATGCCCAAGAGTGGGATTGCATGATCATATGGTAACTCTATTTTTAGTTTTATAAGGAACCTCTAGACTATTTTCCTTAGTGGTCACACCAATTTACATTCCCACCAACAGTACAGGAGGGTTTCCTTTTCTCCATACCCTCTCTAGCATTTATTATGTGTAGACTTTTTAATGATGGCCATTCTGACTGGTGTGAGGGCAATGGTATTTCTTTTCTGTTTAAAATATCTGTGGCTAATACTTCAACAGTAATAAGCACAACTAGGTTCCCAGATCTTCTTTTGTAGAAATTATATCCCATTAAAAAGAACCAGGGCTCTTTGGAGAAGTGGATGACTCTAGGTTGGAATAGGTGAGTTATAAGAGTGACTTGGAATATCTTGTGCCAGGAAATATGGAAGCAGTACTCAAAAACTGATGAGGTCATGTAAAAGGAAGACAGAAGCTAGCTTGAAAGGGCTCCCACTTGCTAAACATGCGACAATTTGTGTATCAAAATGAATAACGACTAAAATAGATTATAACACATTGAATTAAAAAATAATTCATGCCAACACTACTCATTAAAAATATTAAGGATGAGGGGGGTGGGTGAAGGGAAAGTTGTTTAGAGAAGAATGCCAGCTGATAAATGTAGGATTGTCAGAATTAGAAAACTAACATTTTGCAATCACTACTGTAGTAATTGATTCAGGCAAGAATCATCAGTAGATGATTAAATCTACTGATGATTTAGATGGTTAAATCATTGAGTGAGACGTTGTTAGGGAAGGATATAGTCACACAGTCTCAAAGTACCACTAGTTACGATTATTAATTACACAGAGAAAAAAATGATACTTTTGTAAATGGTCTGGTGGATACCACTTGAACCAAATGAGCAAAGTTAACGTCACCAAAATGGGAAAAATCGACATCAGGCTTTCTGTGATGTGATGCGTTGAGGACAAACATCATGCATGCCGTATTCCTGTTTAAAAAAAAAAGATTCTCACAGAATACTAAGGTCACGTGAAACCTCTAAACGCATCCATCTCACTTCCTTCCGAGAGAATTATTCATAAATCTGGATAATTAGGTGCACTCCTAATGCATTCGTAGACGAGTGATTGTAATATTTTACTACCACCAAGAAAAGTATTAACAATGAAACTATGGTACACTCTTGACTGTAAGATGGATTTCTTAATAAACCGTGGGTTTTTGTTTAAAAAAAGATTCTAATCATAAGGAAATGATCAGACAAACCAAATTCAGGAACATTATGCAAAATAGCTGACCTGGACTCTTCAAAAATGTCAATGTCACGAAAGATAAAAAAGTTCAGGAAATATCTTTAAAAGAAGGTAAAGAGACATGGCAACTAAATACAATGTGTGATCTTTAATGGGATCGTGGATATTAAAAATGCAGTATAGGGCTTCCCTGGTGGCGCAGTGGTTGAGAGTCCGCCTGCCAATGCAGGGGACACGGGTTCGTGCCCCGGTCCGGGAAGATCCCACATGCCGCGGAGCGGCTGCGCCCATGAGCCATGGCCGCTGAGCCTGCGCGTCCGGAGCCTGTGCTCCGAAACGGGAGAGGCCATAACAGTGAGAGGCCCGTGTACCACAAAAAAAAAAAAAAAAAAAAATGCAGTATAAAGGACATTATTGTTACTGGGACAATTGAAGAAATAGGAATACAGAATACATATTAGATAACAGGCATATCGATGTTAGATTTCCTGAGTGTGATAGTTTTCCTAAGTGTGATAATTGTATTATAGTTATATAGAAGAATGTAATATTTCTTAATAAAAATATGCTTGAAGTATGTATGAGTGAAATGTCAAGATGTCTGAAACTTATGTTTAAATCTCTCGGATCATTCACAAAAAAAGAGTGCATGCGTGTGTGTGTGTGTGTGTGAACATTTACACAAAAACACACTTAAATAGAAAACGAGTATGGCAAAATGTTAACAACTCGTGAGTATAAGTGGAGGGTATGTGGATATTCACTGTACTATTTTTACAACTTTTCTGTAGGATTAAAAATTTTCAAAATAAAAAAGCTGGAAAAAGAAAATACCATGTAAAAAATAAAATTAAAAAAATATGCTGAACCAAGGATAAAATGCAAGAGACAAAATTGTGATGGGAAAGTTACAAGTATAGTGAGGACAAAAAGTCGGAATCTATGACTTTTTTTTTTTTTTTTCGGTACGCGGGCCTCTCACTGTTGTGGCCTCTCCCGTTGCGGAGCACAGGCTCCGGACGCACAGGCTCAGCGGCCATGGCTCACGGGCCCAGCCGCTCCGTGGCATGTGGGATCTTCCCGGACCGGGTCTTGAACCCACGTCCCCTGCATCGGCAGGCGGACTCCCAACCACTGCGCCACCAGGGAAGCCCTGAATCTATGACTTCTTATGGTTCTGTTCCTACAAGTCCACCCTACTGCCTCTGAATATTCTATCATATGCCACATAGTCTTCAAATTAGGAACCAAACACACTCCCATGATGTTAGGATCATAAACTCTTGACCTTGTGTCACAAGAAAAAGTTGTATGAGAAGTTCATTCTATGGCTTAAACTGCTTCCTGTCCTCTTTCCTAGAGACATGGTCTCCAGGACCTTCTTGTTTGAAGGGCTAACAGATTTTCTTTTCTTTGGCTGTAGGCTTGTCATAGGGATAACATAGTCCCCACAGTCTGGAAGGAGAGCCAGGTGCCAGCAATTCCAGGCAATTTAAAATGCATTTTTGAAAGTCAGAGAAAATTTATCTAGTTTGCAAGACTTCCTTCCTCTAATGTTTATTGTGAACCTTTTCTGGGCATATTCTGAATCTGCCTCTTCTCTCTTCCCTCACGGTTTTCCCCTGTCCTGGTAACCTGGAAGATCATCACTGTTGATTCTCTATGTGTGTCACCCATGTGCATGTGTGTGTATTCCCTCTTCCTTCCTTTGCTTATTATTTATTAATCCATGATAATTACTTATTTATGTAGGTCACTCTATTTTAAATGATAATTCTACAAATGTTTAAGCAGATGAGCATTTGTGCTCCAAAGGGCAGGAGAGATGAACAAGAGACATAAAATATACCACAGAGAGCTGGATTAGGAGATAAACATAGACCCGGAATCTCTTCTTCTACCTCTCTTGTCATCTGCCTTTTATCATTTTAGGAATTGTCCTGATCTCCTGTTTTTAAAGACCCTTTACTATTTTAAATATCCTCATGATTGTTTTGGATTCCACTACCTTGAAAGTGAAGCAAGGTTCGTTTGCTGTTTTCAAGCAGGATCCACGATGGCTATAGAACACGGCTAACCTGACCAAACTGGAGACTGGAGTCTGAGAGTTAGGGATCCAGACTAAACCAGGCCCCTGATTGGTCAATAAACTTTTACTGAGTACCTACTATTAGTCAGGCACAATGTTTGGAAGTAGAGGGAAAGACTGGCTGAGACACAACCCTAACTTAGTGGTCCACAGTATCTACGTCAAGTTCACACTGTTTTCACCTGAAGAAGAGGATGGGGGAGAAGATGGTGCTTACCACGTGGATACGAGTGCATCATTTAGGAATTGTGTTCATCTGCTAGTAACAGACACTCAATAAAGAATGGCTGAAATCAGGCTTCCCTGGTGGCGCAGTGGTTGAGAGTCCGCCTGCCGATGCAGGGGACACGGGTTTGTGCCCCGGTCCGGGAAGATCCCACATGCCGCAGAGCGGCTGCGCCCGTGAGCCATGGCCGCTGAGCCTGCGCGTCCGGAGCCTGTGCTCCGCAACGGGAGGGGCCACAACGGTGAGAGGCCCACGTACCACACACAAAAAAAAGAATGGCTGAAATAAATTGGGAGTTTATTTTTCTCTTTTGCAGGTAGAGGTAGGCAATGTAGTGGTGGCCTGGCAAGCCCATGAAGTCATCCAAGTCCCAGGTGTTGCCTATCTTGTTGCTTTGCCCTTCTTAGCATATAACTTCCACCCGAAAGTTTGCCTCATGGTTGCAAGATGGCCACTGCAACTCTAGCCATTGTGTCTACATTCCAGGCTGAAAGAGAGAGGAAAGGGAAAAGGGGCAAAAGACCACTTTCCAGGTGAGCCAACTTCCTTTTAAAAGAGCTTTCCCAGAATCCCCACCTATAACTTCTGCTTACATCTTATTAGCCAGAACTTAGTCACTTCCCAGTTGTATCTGTAAGGAAAAATTCAACCAAAAAAAAAAAAAATCAGAGTTCTGTGAGTTCTTACTCATTTGAAAGTACAAGCCCAGATACTTATTACGTTGGCTTGTCTTTTCAACTGGGCTCTAGTACTTTTTAAGTTAACTTTGCTGGTTCCTTTTCATCACACAATTCTCTAAATTTTTTTCTCATAAGAATACAAGTTAAGAAATTCACTTTAAATATAAAAATGTAAGTAGATTAAATATAAAATAATGGAAAAAGAGATATCATGCTAACACGAATCAAAAGAAAGCTTGAGCAGCTAGATTAATATCAGACAAAGTAGATTTCAGAGCAGAGAATACTATCAGGGAAAAAGGAGATCATTTCATACTGATAAAGGGGTCAATTCATTAGGAGGACATAATCCGAAACATTCATATACCTTATAACAGAGTTTCAAAATATATGAGGCAAAGTCTGAGAGAACTGAACAGAAAAGTAGGCAAATGCACAATTATAGTTTACTTCAATACCCCCTCTGAATAATTGATAGAGCAAACAGAAAGCAAAGCTGTAAAGCTGTAGAGGACTTGAACAAACAACACAATCAACCAATTTGACCTAAGTGACATTTTTAAAACATCCCATCTAACAACAGCAGAATACATATTCTTCTCAACTGCATATGGAACGTTTGCCAAGATAGACCACACTGGGAGCTATAAAATCAGTCTCATAAATTTAAAAAGATCTAAGTCATATAGAATACGTTCTCTAAGCACAATGGAATTTAAATTAAAAATCAACAACAAAAATATCTGAAAAATCCATAAACACTTGAAAGCTAGATAACACACATCTGAATAACCCATGGGTCAAAGAAGAAATCAGAAGGAAAATTAGGAAGTATTTTGAATTGAATGAAAATGAAAGCATAACATATCACAATTGTGGGATGCCACTAAAACAGTACCTAGGGCACATTTTATAGCACTGAAGACTTCTGTTGGAAAATAAGAAAGGTCTCAAATCAATTACATTAACTTCTACCTTAAGAAACTAGAAAAAGAAGCGCAAATTAAACCCAAACTAAGTAGAAGAAGGGAAATAATAAATATCAGAGCAGAAATCAGTGAAATAGACAACAGGAAAATGACAGAGAAAACAAAGGAAACCCAAAGCTGCTACTTTGAGAGCAATAAAATTGATTTTCTTGAGTTCACTGAAGAAAAAACAGAAAACTGAAAAAGTACTATATTAAATAAATTGAATTTTCAGTTAAAAACCTTCCTACAAAGAAAATACCAGGCCTAGATGTCATTACTGGTGAATTCTATGAAACATTTAAGGAAGAATTAATAGGAATTCTTTGCAACTCTTACAAAAAAACTGAAGAGAAAGAAATGCTTCTCAACTCATTCTATAAGTCTGGCACTACCTTGATACCAAAACCTAATAAGGACATTACAAGAAGGGAAAATTAAAGATCATATCCCTCACGAACATAGATGCAAAAATTCTAAACAAGGGGTGGGATAGGGAGGGTGGGAGGGAGGGAGACGCAAGAGGGAAGACATATGGGAACATATGTTTATGTATGACTGATTCACTTTGTTATAAAGCAGAAACTAACACACCATTGTAAAGCAATTATACCCCAATAAAGATGTTAAAAAAAAAATAAAAAATAAAAAAAATTCTAAACAAAATTTTAGCAAATTTAATCCAACAATATATTAAAGTATAATGTGTCATGACCAAGTGGGGTTTGTCCCAGGAATGGAAGTTTGGATCAATATACAAAAATCAATTATATGTTTATATACCATTAACAGTCAGAAATTAAAAATTTTAAATACCATTTAGAGTAGCATCAAAAAATAGTAAAAACTTAGCAGTAAATCTAACAAAACTGTGGAAAATCTGTATACTAAAAACTACAAAGCATTGCTGAAATTAAACAAGACCTAAATAAATGGAGAGATATATTCATGTGTCATAAGACTTATTATGTCAGTTCTCCCCAAATTAATCTGTAGATTAAATGCAATCCCAGTCAAAATTTCAGCAGGCTTTTTGGTAGAAGCTGACAAGATGGTCCTAAATTTCATAGAAATGCAAAGGACCTAGAATAGCCAAAATAACTCTGAAAAAGAGGAACAAAATTAAAAGATAAAACTAATTGATTTCAAAGTCTTATTATAAAGCTACAGTAATCAAGACACTGTGGGACTGACGTCATGATAGGTGATTAGATCAATGGAATGGAGTAGAGTCCAGAAATAAACATACACATATATGGACAACTGATTTTTGACAAAGGTACAAAAACAATTCAGTGGAGAAGGGATAGCCTTTTTAACAAATTATGCTGGAACAACTGGCTATCCATATGCAAAATTAAAATGTATTTGAATCTATACCTCACAACAAAAATGGATTCAAAAGAGATCAATGACCTAAATGTAAAAATTCTATAACGTCTAGAAGAAAACAGAAAACTGTGGTCTTGAGTTAAGCAAAAATTTCCTTGAAATAGCACCCAAAGCTCAATCCATGAAAAAAAAACTGATAAATTGGATTTCATTAAAATGTAAAAATTTTCCTCTTTAAAAGATACTGTTAAGAGAATGAAAAGATAAGCAACATACTGGGAGAAAATATTTGTAAATCATATATGTGATAAAGGGTTTGTATTGAGAATATGTAAAGAGCCCTCAAAGCTCAATAATAAGAAAACAAACAACCCAAAAACTAAAAGTGAGCAAAATATTTGTATAGATACTTCACCAAAGAAGATATATGGATGGCAAATAAGCACATGAAAAAATGTTCAAAATCACTAGTTATTTGGGAAATGGAAATTAAAACCACAATGAAGGGAATTCCCTGGTAGTCCAGTGGTTAGGGCTCTGTGCTCTTACTGCCGAGGACCCGGGTTTGATCCCTGGTCGGGGAACTAAGCTCCCTCAAGCCACACTGCATGGCATAAATAAATAAACAAATGAATGAATAAATAAATAACATTTGATTAACAGATTTGATCTATTGGTCATATATACAATCCCAAACCAATAATAAGATAAATACTTCTTACCAGACCAAAAAAGAAAAAAAATCACAATGAAATACTATCTCACACCTTTTAAAATGGCTAAAATGAAGACCGTGCCAAGAGTTGATATGGGTGTGAAAGAACTGTAATTTGTATACACTGCTGATTGGACTATAAAATGTACAACCACTTTGGAAGACAACTGGAAGTTGCTCAAGAGGTTGTATATACACCTACCATGTGATCCCGCTATTCCACTTCTAGGTATTTATCTAGGAGAAACGAAAGCATATGTCAATACAAGGACTTGTCCATGAATTTTCATAGAAGCTTTATTTAATAGCCAAGAACTTGAAACAATCACCCAACTAGCCATCAGTAGGTGAATGAATAAATAAATGGTATATCCATGCAATGGAAGTCAAAAGGGATAAACTGTTGACACACATGAACATGTTCATTATCCTAGGAAGGTGATATTTTAATAGATACATACACGTCAAAAGTTATCAAACTGTATACTTTAAGTATATGCAGTTTCTCATATATCAGTTACATCTCCATAAAGGTGTTAGAAAACAGATTTTTCGACGACTGGTCAATGTTCATTGCATGGTTGTACTTAGCCATGTTCTCTTCAATTATCTCTAAACTTTTAGTATTTGTTCATAAATATTTATTTATTTATTTATTTATTTATTTATTTATTTATTTATTTATTTATTTATTGCGGTTCGCGGGCCTCTCACTGCTGTGGCCTCTCCCGCTGCGGAGCACAGACTCCGGACGCGCAGGCTCAGCGGCCATGGCTCACGGGCCCAGCCGCTCCACGGCATGTGGGATCTTCCCGGACTGGGGCACGAACCCGTGTCCCCTGCATCGGCAGGCGGACTCTCAACCACTGCGCCACCAGGGAAGCCCCATAAATCTTTTTTTAAAGTTTAGTGTATCTATTTTATTGAAATGGTTATTTTCTAAACATCCACATCATTCCATCTGTACCTTCTTCCTACAAACATTTTTTCTTCTACCATTCAATTTTTTTTTTTGCTTTTTTTAAATTGAAGTATAGTTGAATTACAATGTTGTGTTAATTACTGCTGTACAGCAAAGTGACTCAGTTATACATATATATACATTCTTTTTCATATTGTTTTCCATTATGGTTTATCACAGGATATTGAATATAGTTCCCTGTGCTATACAGTAGGACCTTGTTGTTTATCTGTCCTATATATACCAGTTTGCATCTGCTAATCCCAAACTCCCAATCCATCCCTCTTCCATCCCCCCATAAATCTTTGAATGTATTTTAAGTATTTTCTTAGGATTATAAATTTCTGAAAGTGGAATTACTGGGTAAAAGATTCTTAGGGTTTAAAAGAAACTCTTGGTATACATTGACAACTTGCTTTCCATAAAGGTTATGTCAATTTACACTCCTATGAGCGCTCAATGATAGGCTTTGGTCATTTTAAAGAAATTTATGTTCAGAACTCATTGAACACTTTACAAAGTCAAAATAGCTTTCTGAGCAACCCTTACTATTGCCCTTCTCTAAAATTGTCTGAAACTACTTACTTTTTGCTCAGTTATCCTCAATTTTTGCTTGTTGCTATGTTCTGTCATTGCTTGATTTCACAAACATTTTTACTTCTTCAAAAAACAGTTTTTATAACAGCTTTGTTGAAATGCTATTCACATACCATACAGTTCATTTAAAGTGTACAACTCAATGTTTTTTAGTAATGTTAACAAAGTTCTGCAACTATCGCCACAATCACTTTTAGAACTTTATCCCCTCAAAAAGAAACCCTGTATCTATTATCAGTCAACTCCTCATTTCCTCCCAAACCCACCAGCCCTAGGCGACCAACAATCTACTTTCTGTCTCTATACATTTGCCTATTCTGGACATTTCATATAAATGGAATGAATACAATACATAGCCTTCTGTGACTGGCTTCTCTCACTTAGTTTAATGTTTTCAAGGTTCATTCCTATTGTAGCAAGTATCAGTACTTCATTCCTTTTCTAATTGCCAAATAACATTGCATCGTATGATATACCATACTGGGCAATTCAACGGAGAAGGAAAAGACTATTCAACAAATGGTATTAAAACCATTGAACACCCACATGCCAAAAAAAAGTGAACCTGGATCAAAGTCTCATACCTTGTCCCCAAATTAATTCAAAATGGATTCCATATCTAAATGTAAACCTTTTTGAATGAAAAGCAGGAGAAAATCGTCATTGTCAATGGTTAGGCAAAGATTCCTTAGACATGACACCGAAAATATGATCCATTTGAAAGAAAGACTTGTATCCAGTATGTATAAAGAACTCTCAAAACTACACAGTAAGAAAACAGACAGCTCAATTTCTTAAATGGACAAAATCTTAAAATACAACCCAGAAATCACACTCCTAAGCATTTAACCCAGAGATATGAAAATTTATGTCCACACAAACCTGTACACAAATGATCAGAGCAACATTATTTACAATAGCCAAAAACTCAAAACAACCAAAACGTTCTTCAGTAATGGAATGGTTAAACATACCATGGTACATCTATACCATGGAATAATTACTGTGCAATAAAAAGCAACAAACGCTTGATACATGCAACAACTTGGATGGATATTGAGAGTATCATGCTGAGTAAAATAAAGGCAATCTCAAACTGTTACAGACTATATGATTCCATTTATATAGCATTCTCAACGTGACAAAAGTATAGAGATGGAAAACAAATTACTGGGTGCCAGGGATTGGGATGACTGAGGGGAGGTTATGGCTGACTATGAAGGGGTAGCTCAAGGGAGATATTTGTGGTGATGGAGCAGCCCTGCATCTTACTTGCAGTGGTGGTTATACAAATCTACACAAATGACAATATGGCATAGAACTGTATACACACATCATACCAATGTCAGTTCCTGGTTTTGATATTGTTACTATAGTTATGTAAGATGTAACCATTGGGGGAACCTGGGTGAAGGGTACATGGGACCTCTCTGTACTATCTTTGTAATATCCTATGAATTTAGTTATTTCATAATAAAAAGGTTTTTTTTAAGATGAATTGGGAGATTGGGATTGACATATATACATTAATATGTATAAAATGGATAACTAATAAGAACCTGCTCTATAAAAAAATAAATAAAATTAAGTTAAAATTTTTTTTAAAAATAGCAAAAGACTTGAACAAATACTTCACCAAAGAGGATATATGGATGGCAAATAATCACATAAAAAGATATTAAACATCATTAGCCATTAGGGAAATGCAAATGAAAACCACAAGGAAATACCACTATATACCTATTAGAATGGCTACAATAAAAAATACTGACAAGGAAGCAGAGCAAGTGGAACTCTCATACTTTACTCGTTGGAATGCAAACTGGTACAGCCACTCTGAAAAACACTTTGGCAGTTTTTTATAAAGTTAAACATACGCTTACCATATGACCCAGCAATCCCACTCCTAGGTATTTCCCTAGAGAAATGAAAACTTATATTCACCCAAAAATCTATACATGAATGTTCATAACAGCTCCATTCATAGATGCCAAAAACTGGAAACAACCCAAATGTCCCTCAACAGGTAAATGAATAAACCAGTGGTGGTACATCCATACAATAGAATTCTACTCAGCAATGAAAAGGAAAGAACTATTGACAAATGCAACGTCATGGATGACTCTCAAAAGCGTTGTGCTCCGAAGTCTCAAAAGGCTGCATATTGTGTGATTCCATGTGTACGACATCTTTCAAAGATAAAACTTTAGTGACAAAAAACAGATTAATGGTTTCCAAGGGTTAGGGGCAGGGCAAGGGCATGACTATAAAATGTTTTCTGCAGAGGGACAGATAGTAAATACTTGAAGGCTTCGTGGGTCACATATGGTCTCTGTTGCATGTTCTTCTATATTTTTGTTTGGTACTTTTGTTCTTTTTGCAACGCTTAAAAATGTAAAAACCATTCTTAGCTTCTGGCCCTAAGAAATAGGCCACAGGCCAGATTTGACTCGGATGTGGTTTGCCAACCCCTGCTACAACAAGATAGCAAGAGGAAGTGGGGTGGGGTGTGTGATGTAGTTGTTCTCTGTCGTAACTGTGGTAGTGGTTACACAGATCTATAGATGTGTTAGAATTCATAGAAGCGTATATACACAAAAATGTCAATAATATTGTATGTTAATTATGAAGAAAACCCAGTAACCTATCAAATCAGGTCAGTTCATCTCTGGCACAAAAGATCAAAGATTCACTTTTCCCTAAAATATAGAGATCAAGAAATCTTTTAAAAGATATGACTTCTGTCTATTCTACTTACAAAATTGTTTACTGTAGTAATTCCCACAAATTAAAATGGCAGTCTTGTGTGAATGAGATAATGAATTCAGTTGTAACTTGCTAGGTTATGAGGACGACAACTGTTTCTTTGAGGACAGGAAAGGTACTTGATTATTTTCTGTTACAGAGAGATAAATGGATTTATCACTTACAATAATGTCCAGTTTCTTAGCTGAGCAATGAACACTGAAGCTCAAAGCAGTATGTGAGTTTCAGCCCTTAAACAGCAATTCAAGCTGAATTGTTTTCGAATAAGGTACCCTTATAAGTGTTAGAAATTATAACTTGTGTTCTAGAGAATATGCCCTTTCTTAACTTTTCCAAACCAGAGAAGAGAATCTGACATTTGCTTGAATACTCTGGACAAGAGGGTCAGTGTACCACAGCACAAGCTCTTTTTCCACAGGCCTTGATTACTGTCAGAGAGAATACCCAGCATATTATATAAAGAAAATTGGCAGAACTGAATTCTGTGGTCTGGCCAAATGAATCCATTTTTAATGCTTCCCTAAAATTAGTCTTTAAGAAAATAAAAATATTTAATCTTTAGTAATGACTCTTGCAGTGGTTGGTGTGTGTACCTCAGGGTTGGGGATGTTTTAGGAAATTATATGGCCTAATGCCAGAATCATTGGCCTGGTGAGCCCTTTGAAAAGGAGTGTAGTCCTTCAAACTATATTTATCAAGTGTGTACTTCTGGTAATCATGTGATAGAGAATGAAAATCTTTCCCTACATTTCACTCTGGATACAAAAGGATTTCAAAACTAAGCATAAAACATGAAGCATAAAAGGACAATGTCTTTCTGTGTCCCTACAGGATGGAGTCGTACCAATGGCTGGCTTGGCGTTTCTCTCTGTATTTCTTTAGGCACCGTTTCTTCCCATCATCCCAAGCGCTGCCCCACACTCCAAAGCAAGTTCTTGTGCTTATGTGACAAGAACTTTTTTTTCTTTATGCCTGTAAGAATATGTTCATGCAGCAAAAATGTACTGAGCACCTATTACATGCTTGGCCTTCACAAGCAAACAAAAAAAAGTCCCTGCCCCTGTACAGTTTACTTTCCAGTGGGGGAAGATAGACCACAGACAATAAGTATAATAAATCAGTAAATTATATAGTATGTTAGATATATTTCAATTGCTTAAGGTGACTAGTTAGCTATCTTTGCTAAGTCGCTGATAAGTTATAATTCTCCCCTCTCTTTTTTGCATCATCAATTTCCCCCCTCTCTACTGGACTGTTCCATTAGTGTACCTTGCAAAGAAACTGTTATTTCTCTAATCTTAAAAAGAAGCCCTCTCTTGATTCATTCTGTTCTCATCACAGAAGTCAGGGTGGTCCTGGTAAAGCATAAGTCTGATGATACAACACCTTTGAAACTTCCAGTTCCTCTTCAGCTCACTCAGAATCGTTATAAGACTTCACAATGGGTGGGGCATGAGCTGCCCTCAATTACCTCTCTGACCTCTCTCTCTCTCTCTAGGTCTTCAATGTCTTTCAATAAAGGTTTTTTCTGTTGGTTTTTTAATTACATTTTTCAACTTTTCCCTTTGAAATAATTATAGATTCACAGGAAATTGTGGTGATAGTACAGAGAGACCCCAGGTACTCTTCACTCATTTTCCCCAATAGTTACATCTTCCCTAACTGTGAAGCCATATTAAAACCAGTAAACTGACATTGGTACAATGTGTGTGTGTAGTTCTGTGTCACTTTATCACATGTGTAGCTTTGTGTAACCACCGCTGCAATCACGATACAGAACATTTCTGTCACTGGAAAGAACTGTCACTGGAAAGAACACCCTTTTGCTAACCCTTTATAGTCACCCCACCAACTCGAATCCTGGCAACCATTAATTTAGTCTCCAGCTTTATAATTTCGTCGGTAGAGAATGTCGTACGGATAGAATCACAAGGTATGTGAGCTTTTGAAATTGGCTTTTGTTCACTCAATATAATCCCTTAGGATTCACCCAAGCTGTTGCATGTATCAGTAGTCGCTTCTTGTTTTTTTAAATCACATTTCCTCTTTTTTAAAAAAAATTTATTGGAGTCTAGTTGATTTCCAATGTTGTGTTAGTTTCTGCTGTACAGCAAAGTGAATCAGTTATACATATACATATGTCCACTCCTTTTTAGATTCTTTTCCCATATAGGTCATTACAGAGTATTGAGTAGAGTTCCCTGTGCTATACAGTAGGTCCTTATTAGCTCTCTATTTTATATATAGTAAGTAGTCACTTCTTTTTATTGCTGAGTAGTACTCCGTGGCACAGATGGACCAAAGTTGCTTAACATCATGTGTGAAACACATCTGGGCTGTTTCCAATTTTAGGCTAGTACACATAAAACTGCTATGAACAATCATATACAGGTTTTGGTGTGGACATAAGTTTTTTTGTTTCTCTGGAATAAATACCGAGAAGTGTGATTGCTGGGCCATATTGGAAGTGTGTTTAGTCTTTAAAGAAACTGCAAAACTGTTTTCCAGAGTAGCTGTGCCATTTTACTTTCCACCAGCAATGTATGAGAGATCCAGTTTCTCCATAACCTCACCCACACTTGGTGTTGCCATTATTTTTTTCCAGTTTTATTGAGATATAATTGACTTATAACATTGTATACATTTAAGGTGTATACCACAAAATGATCATCACAATGAGTTTAGCTAATATCCATCATTTATTCATTTGGTCAGACCACCGAAGTCCGTTCTGTACATACTGTATACCATATACTGCATGATCTCACTTCTATACGGAATCTAAGAAACCAAACTCACAGAAACAGAGATCAGATATGTGGTTGCTAGAGGCAGCGGCTGGGGGGATGGAAGAATTGGGTGAAAGTGGTAAAAAAAGGTACAGACTTCCAGTGATAAGATAAATAAGCTCTGGGGGTGTAATGTACCACCTGATGACCATAGTTCACGATACTGTATCGTATATTTGAAAGTTTCTAAGAGAGTAGAACTTAAAAAGTTCTCATCACAAGGAAAAAATTGTAACTCTGAGAGGTGACCTCATCTCTTATTTCTCTTCCCTTCCCTCATTTTGCTCAAGCCGCACTGGCCTTCTTGTAATTCATCTAACACATCAGACAAGCTCCTGTCGCAACATCTTGGCATTTGCTCTTTCCTCTGCCTGGAATTCTCTTTCCCTGAATACCCTCACTCTCTTCAGATGTTATTTAATGTCACCTTCTTATTCATCTTCATACCACCACCATCACCGCTGCCCAAGACATCTTATCCCCCTCCCTGGCTTCATTTGTTTTTTCTCTTTAGCACTTAGCTCTATTGCTATAGCTCTTTTTGTATCTATATCTGTATCTATATCTTTATATTTTTATCTATAATTTTATTTATCTTGTTTTTATCTGTGTTTTTCCAACCACAATATAATTTTATGAAGGTATGAACTTCTATCTGTTTTGTTTTCTCTTTAATCTCGGTGTTTAGAACGATCCCTGGCACATTGTAGGGGCTCAGGAAGTATTTTCAATGAATCATGTTGCCTACTCTAATTAAATGTGTTTCAACAGGGAACTATTGGCTGACGATTATGCTTTAAGAACTATAATGCTGGTCACTGGGCAAATATTTTCCACAAGCTATTCCTTCAATATCCTTCAATCACAACGTTTTGATTCTATCAATAGTTATAACTCTAACTAATAAAAGATAATGTTGTCTGTCAGGTCCCCATTCAGTGTATTCATAAGAGTTGTGAATATGGACTCCTCCTTCTTCTCCAGACTGTAGATCTTCAAGAGCCAGGATTTTGTTTGTTTTGTTCTTGGGTATGTGTTCTTTTTTCTTCTCAGCAATTCCTTCATGATCGCTTTCCTTTCTTGTGTCATTCATCTTCTCCCACTCCCTGCCCTAAAAAATTGGGGACACTGGTTGATATCCAGGAAAACCTTTCATCTTTTACCTTAATCTCTTTTTCAGTGTTAGCTCAATTTTGAACAGGCTTAAGTGAAATAAATTATTTCTTAGATACAGATAATATTAGACATACAGTTGTATTCACCAAGCTCTGCTTACTATAAATCTCTCTTCTGGAACTAGCACTAATTGTAAGTTGAATTTTCAAATTACTTGGACATCATCACTCTGCGATGTATTTTTAATTTTCCTTAGTAAATCCTTTAATTATTCTTCCTATAATTTTAAAGCATAACCAGTTATTATGGCATCTAATTGGAGTATACCAGGCAGTTGGAAAAATATTTGAAACTAGATTGATTTTAAAATTAAGACTTGCTTTCAAATGTGTGTACCTTAAAAACATCTTGCAAGTATATGCTTCCTTCTATGGCTCCTCAATAAAATATAATGACTAGAGAAGTAGATCCCCTACTTTTTATTATAAAGGCTCAATATTCAAGATAAATGCTTCTTGTTAATCTTTACTTTTTTGATTTTGGTAATTCTTAAAAATAATTTTCAAAATTTATTCTCAGCTAAGGAATTGGAGTTACATTTCCAAACTTGGGCATCATAAATTATTACGTGAACTAGGGATGTTTTTAAGGTTTAAGATACATGATTTTAAGCATTTAGGGAATTTAAGGCAAAAGTATAAAGTTATTTGTGGAGAAATTCAAAGTGTTGCACAACGATGGAAATAAAATTCTTGGGATAAGAATAGTGTGTGTGGAGGTGGGTTTGAAATATCCCATTGAAACATCTTCCTTTTTAAAAATGGAAATTCCCTATTTTAGTCACTGAGAATTCTAAGCACATAGCATGCCAGATTTTAAGTATTTACTTTTAAATATGAATCTAGATATTTATATCTATATATGCATAAATCATCGTATGGTATAATCAAGGTCACAGTTATTTGGTTTAAAAATATCTACCTAGAGCCTCTAGACTACTTTCACTGGTTTCACATTTGTTGGACTTTAACTTTATTGAGTAATTATTTGTACTTAGGTCATGAATATTTGCTTATTTTACTTGTCTTCTGATGGCAGTTGGGAGTAAAATTCAGTCTGAAGGTCTCCCACCTTGAACAGAGAATATACTATAATAACAGGTCTCATTATCCCACCATGATAGAAACCTCAAACATCTTTATTTAAAGGATTCGAATTACATCTGTTGCAACACCAAAACACCAGCTCATTAATTGCCTTTCTTCTCCACTCAGAACTACCTTGTGTAAAATATAATACCATACTCCCTAATGTAACTTGATTTTCATTAAATTGTTAAAAAAGAAATTAGCAAGTTGAGGTAGTAGAGGTGAAGAGTGTCACTTTTTTTGTTGTTTTTTCCCTGTCCATTCCCAATTATTTCTGCCACCTGGTGCACAAAAGATGTGGTCCAACAAAAGGGATTATATAACACACACACACATCTGTCACAGTACTGGTCCCAGGAGTTGACATACTTCACTTTTGTTCTTTGGTTTCCCATTTTTATGTTTAAGTTATTTAGCTTCTAGCTTTCTTTTTAAATAGGAGCTATTTGTGCAACAAAACTGGATGATAAATCCCCCCCCAAAAAACCCCACAAACTATGAGCAAGTAGGGACAAACTAGTGACAGCTACAATACTTACAGTATCAGCTTATGTACAGAAGGAAGCATAGGGAAGCAATAGGGAGTCTCACTGACCTGAGGACAACAATATAACCAACAGGTTCTCACTGAGAGCTCATACAGCCAGTACGAGGACAGGAGCTAAAACTGTAAAGGTTATAACATTCCAATAGCTACTGAGTACCATGGATCTACAGTAAGGTCTAAGAGGGCTAAAACAGCCTGACTGAAACATATGAGCTTTTGGGACTAACCGGTGAAAGCATCCTTTGATGATAAAGATCCGCACTGAGGAAATCTGCTGATGAATCTAAATTGAACAGGATAGTGACAATACAGACAAAGGAGAGAACCAGTCCAGAAAAAGTAGAGGAGGGAATGGAGGCTGAAGAGCTCAGAAATTAAGCCACCATAGTTTTCAACACTTAACAAAAACAGCAGGAGAGAGCTCTAGCCATAAAGTTATAAATCCATATCTCCCTTCTAAAAGTTCAGAAAAATTAGATTCACTTGAAAATGAACAATGTGACATAAAAGACAGAAACCATGTGATCATCTCAATAGATACAGGAAAAAAAAGCATTTGATATTCATAATACAAACTCTCAACAAACCTAGAATAGAAGGGAAATTCCTCAACCTGATAAAGACGTACAAAAACCCTGCAGTTAACATCATACTTAATGATAAAAGAGTGGACGTTTCCTCTTAAGATCTGCAATAAAGCAAGGATGCCTACTCTTTCCACTTCACTGTTGCCACTTCAACATTGTACAGGAGTTCTGGCCAGTGCAATCAGTCAAGAAATATAAAAGGCATCCAGATTGTAAGGGAATAAGTAAAACTGACTTTATTTGAAGATGACATGATCCTATATGTAGAAAATCCTAAGGAATTCACATACAAAAAACTATTAGAACCAATAAATAAGTTCAGCAAAATCACAGGATACAAAAGCAGTATATGAAAATCAATTGTATTACTATTTACAAGCAATAAACAATCCAAAGTGAAATTAAGAGTTCCATTCACCTAAAACTAACATAATATTGCATGTCAACTATATTTCCAAAAATAAAAAAACAATTTCATTCACAATAGCATAAAAATAGGGAATTCCCTGGTGGTCCAGTGGCTAAGACTTTGCCTTTCAATGCAAGGGGTACAGGTTTGATCCCTGGTCGGGGAGCTAAGATCCCACATGCCTCATGGCCAAAATACTGAAACATAAAAACAGAAGCAATATTGTAATAAATTCAATAAAGACTTTAAAAATGGTCCACATCCAAAATAAAAAAAATCTTTAAAAAATAAATAAAAATAATAAAAATACTTAGGGATAAGTTTAACAAAATAAGTACAAGACAAGTACACTGAAAATTTAAAAACACTGATGAGGGAAATTTAAAAAGATCTAGGGGCTTCCCTGGTGGCGCAGTGGTGGGGAGTCCACCTGCCGATGCAGGGGACACGGGTTCGTGCCCCGGTCCGGTAGGATCCCACATGCCGCGGAGCGGCTGGGCCCATGAGCCATGGCTGCTGGGCCTGCACGTCTGGAGCCTGTGCTCCGCAGCGGAAGAGGCCACAAGAGTGAGGGGCCCGCGTACCGCAAAAAAAAAAAAAAAAAAAAAAGATCTAAATAAATGGAGAAACATCTCATGTTCATGGATTGGAAGACTCAGTATTATTAATATGGAAATTCTCCCCGAACTGATCTGTAGATTAATACAATTCCTACCAAAATTCCAGCCGATTTTTTTTGGGGGCAGAAATTGACAAACTGATTGTTGGGAAACAATTTTCTATGGGATATTTCACAGTTCTGTAGTTAGGTCTTCTGAGCAAAGAACATGTTTGAACAGCAAAGGCTTTAGAAGCTAGAGATTTAGAGATATGTCTCTTTAAGAGAGGTATTTGCTTACATTCCAAGGTGATATATCTAAGAGGCCTTTCCCTCTCCTCCGAAAGAAGATTTGTTTACAATCCTGAATAAAGATGAAGTCATTCTCTCTGTCTCTGTTTCTGTCTGTTTGTCTGGCTGGCTGGCTGTCTCCGCCTCCCTGCCTAAAGAGGAGAATGGGCAGATGTGCCAGCAATCTTATATAAGCTTAGAGACTCATAATTTGGGGGATCCTTTCCTGTGCTGAAACCCACTGCATGTGCAGGTAAGCATCTGACCCTCATTTGTGTTGCCCTGTAGAGAACAGCCACATGGGGAGCTAATGCAAGATGCTACTCTGGATTCTGCTTTTACTGTGAGTGATAAACCATCTGTGTCACTGACACAGGGGTCTGATGTCTGCTGTCAGTATATGTGTGTGAAACTGTGGCAAACTCACTTTGTTGGAAAGTAGGATAAAGTCTCAGATCCTTCACAGTTTCTGACTTAGTATGGATCCTAAAATTAAATGGAATAGACCTAGAATACCCTAAACAATTTTGAAAATTAAAAACAAGGTTTAAGGGGCTTCCCTGGTGGCGCAGTGGTTGAGAGTCCGCCTGCCGATGCAGGGGGCACGGGTTCGTGCCCCGGTCCGGGAAGATCCTACATGCCGCGGAGCGGCTAGTCCCGTGAGCCATGGCTGCTGAACCTGCGCATGCGGAGCCTGTGCTCTGCAACGGGAGAGGCCACAGCAGTGAGAGGCCCGTGTATCGCAAAAAAAAAAAAAAAAAAACAAGGTTTAAGACTTTCACTCCCCAATTTCAGAGCTTATTATAAGCTGTAGTTATCAATATAGTATGGTGTTGGCATAAAGACAGACATATAGATCAATGGAAAAGAATTGAGAATCTAGAAATAAACTTTTATATTTATGGTCAGTTGATTTTTGACAAAGGTGCTAGGCATTTCAATGGGGAAAATGATAATCTTTTCAACAAATGGTGCTGGGGAAATTGGACATCCACATGCACACCATACTAAAAAATTAAACTGGATCAGAGACCTAAATGTAAAAGCCAACACCATAAAATCTGTAATAGAAAACAGGAGAAAATCTTAAGGACCTTGGTTAGGAAAAGGTGTCTTAGATATGACCCCAAAAGTATGATTCATAAGAGAATGAATTAATAAATCCAACATCATCAAAATTCAAAACTTTTAAACTTCTAACTGCAAAACACCACAAGAAACACCAATAAAAACCACTAAGAAGATGAAAAGAAAAGGCACAGACTGGGAGAAAATATTTGCAAATCACATATCCAGATAAAGGATTTGTATATCCAGAATATACAAAGTACTCTTACAACTCATTAATAAGAAAACAAGCAAACCAATTTTACAAATGGACAAAAGGTGGACTTATTCCCTACACCTAAACAGGACTGCCTGCTAAGAATGATTAATTAGGATCCAGAGTCTCACAACATAATACCCAAAATACCGAGGATACAATCAAAGACAACTTTTCATACCAAAAACCAGGACAATTGCAACAGATGCCAACACTGAGATTACTCAGGTGTTGGAATTACCTGACAAGGATTTTAAAGCATTAATCATAAAAATGCTTCAGTGAGCAATTATAAACACTCTTGAAACAAATGAAAAAAATTCTCAACAAAGAAATAGAAGATATCAAAAAAGAAAAAAAGAAATTACTGGAAAGTACAATTACTGAAATAACTCACTGGAAGGGTTCAATAGTAGATTGGAGAGGATGGAGGAAAGAATCAGTGGACTCAAAGACAAATCAATATAAATTACACAATCTGAACAACAGAGAGCTCTTACATTTAGGTTTTTGATAAATTTGAGTTAATTTTTGTATATGGTGTGAGGTATCGGTCCACATTCATTCTCTGGCATGTGAATATCCAGGTTTCCCAACATTATTTGTTGAAATGGCCAATAGATTTTTGACAAACATGCAAAAGCAATTCAATAAAAGAAAGACAGTCTTTTTAACAAGTTGCGCCAGAACAACTGGACATTCATAGAAAAAAGAAAAAAGAAAAAAGTGAGCCTTGACCTAAACATCACACTATGTACTAAAATTGTATGTACTAAAATTAATTCAAAATGGATCATGGGTTTAAATGTAAAATGTAAAGCTATGAAACTTTTAGAAGAAAGCATAGGAGAACATCTTCAGGACCCAGGACTAGGTGAAGAGTTCTTAGAAATGACACTAAAATCACAATTCAAAAAAGAAACAAATTAACAAACTGGACTTCATCAGAATTAAAAACTCGTACCATGAAATACTCTATCAAGAGGATGAAACGACAAGCTACAGTGTGGTTGAAGATATTTGCAACCATATATCTGCTAAAAGCTTTCTTTGTAGAATATGTAAAAAAATTCAAAATGTAGGAAAAAATCCAATTATAAAATAGGCAAAAGACCTGAACAGGTATTTTACCAAGGAAGAGAGATGGATGGCAAATAAGTACGTGGAAAGATGTCAACATCATTAGTCATTAGGGAGATACAAATTTAAACCACAATGAGATTATCACTACAGAATTATTAGAACAGCTAAAATAAAATATAACTATGATACCACATGCTGGTGAGGATGCAGAAAAACTGGATCTCTCATACGCTGGCAGTGGGAATGTAAACTGGTCCAGCCACTCTGGAAGAGTTTGGCAGTATATCAGTTTCCTAGTGCCGCCGTAACAAATTACCGCACACTTGTTAGCTTAAACAACAGGAATTTATTCTCCCACAGTTTTGGAGGCAAAACCCAAAAATCAAGGTGTGGCAGGGCCATGCTCTCTCTGAAGACTGTAGTGAAGAATACTTCCTCTTCCTAGTTTATGGTAGCTCCTGGTAATTCTTGATGTTCCTTGCCTTGTAACTGCATCACTCCAATCTCTGCCACCATCATCACATGGCTTTCTTCCCTCTGTGCATCTCTCTATGTAAATCTCCCCTTACTTTCTCCTATTCATCAAATCCAATCATTGGATTTAGGGCCCACTCTAATCCACTATGACTTCATCTTAACTTGTTTACAGCCTGACTGATGCTTGGACCTTAAAATACTCTACCCCCAATTTCCCCTTCCATTTTTACATGTCACTGCCAATGTTTTAATTCCACCTTGTTTTTAATACACCCAAATTAATTATTGTTGTCATCTTTGTTTTTTTTAATAGTCAATGCCTATTTAGATTTATCTGCATATTTACCAATTTCTTTCCCACATATTTACCAATTTATTTGTTCACCATCACTTCCTGCATCCTACACTGTCCTTCAGGATTCAAAATATTTCTTCCCAAAGTGAATCCTTCAGAGGTTCTTAGAGTGACAGTCTGTGTTCCATCTTTGTCTGAAAATGTCTTTATTTTGTCCTTCTTTGAATACAAAATTTAATCACATGGGGTGGCAGCTTTGAAAATATGCTACTCAGATCTCTTGCTATGGGAGTGTAACTGACAGATGGCCTCAGCTGCTGCACTCTGAATCCACCACCACATTAGCATGGAAACCACCGAGGCCACATTTCACACAGGCTGCTCTCAGTCAGTGACTAAGCAGGGCAAGGATACTAAGGCAGACCCATTCTGGCAAGACATGTGACTCCTCTGATGGGCTACTTTGGCTTAAGGACTCCTCATTAGCCTGGCTGAGCCTTTCTTAGAACTGCACTGCAGTTTCAAAATCTGCCTAGGCAACGCTCCCTTTTTGCCAGGGGTCAGACTTGCATTGTGGTCTGAAGACTCTTTCCTACTTTCTGGTTCTCCCTCCCCTTTTACACACAGAGGCATTTCCCCCAATCAGTCTCTTGCATGTCCGATTCCATCTTGGCTTCTGCTTCTCAGAGGACCTACAGTAACACACATGGTTTGTAAATTAAACCAATATAACATGTATACACGAGTACTAGGAATGCAATGTACAGCATGATGACTATATTTAACACTGCTGTATAGTATATTTAAAAGTTAAGAGAGTAGGTCCTAAGAGTTCTCATCACAAGGAAGAAAACTCTCTTTTTTCTTTTTCTTTTTTTTTGTATTTATATGAGATGATGGATGTTCACTAAACTTACTGTGGCCATCATTTCACAATATATGTAAGTCAAACCATCATGCTGTACACTGTAAACTTATACGGTGCTGTATGTCAATTATATCTCAACAAAACTGGAAAAGAATAAAGTGAGATATTAGCTCGAGGTTAAAAAAAGAAATAATAAAATGTATGCAGTAACAAAAATCTCAGTCCCACCCTCACCCACATCTACCATTTCCCCTACCACAAGCACATTCACACAGGTGTACTATTCTTTATCATTTTTGGTGCACCCTTTGAGTTTTTTACTGAAATAAAATATGAATACGTAGCCTCATTTTCCTCTTTCTTACTCAAAAGGTAGCAAACTATAAACACTGCTCTAGCTCTTACACATTTTATCTTCCAGCTCTCTTAAATTTCTTTAAATATTTTCAATCTTTGTGTCACTGTGTCACAAAATTCTGAAACATTTCCTTAAATCTGTTACATAATTCATTTATTCTCTTTTTAGCTGTGTCTAATTTGCTTTTTAATTCATCCATGAAATCTTTTTTCAGTGCCTGTATTTTTTTATCTTTGTATTTCTATGGTTATTTTTCCTAAGCTATCTGTTCTTTTTTCATAGAGTCTTGTTCTTAGTGTTTTGATCCTTCTTTTAGGTTTTTGATTATCTAAAATATTCTGATTTTATATTCTCTTTCTAATTTTATTCTATTATCTCTGGTTTGGGGGGCTCTAATCCTTCCACTTATTATGTCTGCTGATTTCTACTTGTGGTGAGTTGTTTCCTTATGAGGCCTTATAATTTGTTATTGTAAGTTCAACAGCAGTGGGTCTTTTTTCTTTCTTTCTATGTGTATCCAATGCAACTGGGTCTCTTTGCATTTACTTTTGCCAGGTGTATCAATTAGGGTCCAGCAAGGAGACATAAAACACACCAGTAATTTGAACATCATTAATACAAAGAATTACTAATGAGTTAAAGGTGATTACTAAATGGATAAAAGAGAACTCTGAAGAACACAGGAATAGCATTGCAGGGAGCCCCTACTGTCTCTAGAGTTGAGGGAAAGGATCCAAGGATGAAAAAAACTTAAAAGAGCACTGCCCCTTCCCTACCTCTAGGCTAAGACTCAGACCTCAACCTCATCAGAGAGGGTGGGTTGCAGCCCACTGGATGGTGGGGAAATCCTCCGAGGTGCAACAGGTCAGAGCTGGTCCACAACTGGAAGGCCAAGGCTGGTGACCAAGGAGCTGCTCACCAGGGTGCTAGTGAGCTGGGGCTAGTGAGCTAGGGCTGGAGAGCAGGGAGCTGCCTGTTAGGGTGCCAGGGAAGCTCACTGGGGGTGTGTGCCACTGGGTCTCCTATACACTGTTGGCAAAGATGCCACCTGCTGGGACTCTGGTGAAGATTGCTGAATGGTGAGCACCACTCCATCTCCTGCACATCACTGACAGTTGCACCATAGATTCAGGAAAGAAAAACACACCAGACCAGAAAGAGGAGCTCTTGCCTCTTCTGTGCTGTTCCTCCAGCACCCTCACTTGACAAAGCCCAACATTACACTATCTGGCAAAGGAGAAATGTTTACGAGGTCCAGTATCACAAAGCATGGCCAAGAAATGTAGATTTAGAGCTGAGAGGCAGCAAACTGATAATTGGCACATTGAGTTCTTGAGGAGGTATCACTGGACCAGGACCAATTCTTCACGTTGGTTTTATAGTTTGGGATTATCAAACCATGTAGGTAGTATAAATTTGGACTTCAAACCCAGAAGAGGCATATCCCTGGGATTTTGATTTTTCAGGGAGACTTCCTCCCCTCA
This sequence comes from Pseudorca crassidens, assembly GCF_039906515.1. Lineage (NCBI taxonomy): Eukaryota > Metazoa > Chordata > Mammalia > Artiodactyla > Delphinidae > Pseudorca > Pseudorca crassidens. Next base: position 97,568,881 of record NC_090317.1, read on the forward strand.
GAGCTTCCCATATAGCATCACCTGCTCATAAAGGAGGCTCCACTCCCATGTGGCTGGTAATTATACAGCCAGAACAAGGTCCATGCAAAAATACTTATATGTCTTTGTACTGAAAGAATGACGTTACAGATTAATTCAGATAAATGAAACCTATGTAGACCCCCTCATTGCTAGCAATGTCAAATTCATTACATGGAACAAAAATCCATAGACAGAATAATAAAATACTTCAAAGAAATATAAGCACAAAACCAAGAACAACCATAAAAGAAAGTTAGCAAACTCCCCAAGTGGAAGAAACAGTTAACATGGCAAATCAAAGACTTTAAAATTAAGTATAATATCCCCAGAGAGATTCTAGAGGAAAGTGCATGAGGGAAGAGATAACTAGAGCTTTTAGAAATGAAATATATGATCATTGAAATAAAAAAAACTCAAGAGATGGGCTGAAAAGAATAACAAGCACACCTAGGAATGATATTAAAACTATTTGCTCCCTAGTATGACATAGGTATCAAACAATCAGAATATACACTTAATCAGGAAGACTCAAAACAGAATGCCCTAATGGTGTATACTGGCTTAATTTCCACCTTAAACACAGACGAAGTTGAACCAAGAGATTTTTCCAGAATACAGTGCATAGAGACAAAGAAATGAAAAGTATAAGAGACACACCAAGAGACAGGGATGATAGATCCACAAGTTTAAATGTGCACATGATAGTGTTTCTACATGGACAAAACAGATAGTAGAAGGGAGGGAATGAAGAAATAATAAACAAAATATTGTAAGAGCTCAAGAAAGATACTAGTCTTGAGGATGCTAGGTCTCACCAAGTGCACAGATGGATTTTTGTTTTACAAAATTGTTTCATTTAAACCCAGTAGAGATAGAGAAGCTATCATTGTTCTTATGTTACTGGTGAGAAAATTGTGGTATAGGGTAGATAAATAACTTAAGTAAGTCAGGATTTGCACCCAGACAGTCTGATTTCTAACCTTCTGATGTACTACTTTGCTGCCATATTGACAGAGGCTTCAGCTTTACTTACTTAATAACTTTGTGAGCACCTCTGAATTCCAAGGCAGTGGGTGAGTATAGGAGGGGAGTAATTAGAGGTGAATAAGATGCTCTCCCTATCCTAGTTTACCCTTTTGCAGCCAGCGGGTATATAGAGAAAGTGATGGCATAATGGGAAGAGAATGGATTTCAGCATCAGATAGAGCTGGGGTTGAATCTTCACTCTAGCCCTTACAAACTGTGTGCTCTTCACCCAATTACTTAATCTGAACTTTGGTTTCACAACGATAGGATGGGAATAACAATAGTACCTACTTCATTGGCTGGTTGTGAAGGTTGAGATATCATCCTATGTAAAGCATTCAAGCTCTTGTTATTTTAGACAATACTAATGTATCTTGGGAACTCACAGAGAATTTAAAGTTGGGTAGATTAGGGAACACTTCATGGGAGAGAGAATATTTGAGCTAGGTTGTAAAGAAGAAATGAAATGTTTAATATGTAGAAACGGGAAGAGATCCCTTGAGGCTGAGCTAACAGCATGAGCAAATGCGTGCAGGCAGGACGTTAAATTGGGTCAGATCAGACAGTACATTAAAGGAAATATTAGTAAGGAAAGCTTGAACAGTGGCTTTGGTTTGTATTTTGGCAAAATAAATGAAACGAGATTATGAACCCCCGTCAGATGGAACTGCTGTGATTTCTTCCTTCATTTTGCTACACTGTGTCCCACTGAGTAGAACTGAATAGCATGGAAGTTATATGTGTTTCACATGTGTTGACAGGCTAACGCGACGTCTGTTCCCATTTGCTTTTGCTCTCACCTGGTCCCCATTCTAGAGGCTACAAAAAGCCTTGGTTTCCCGGTCTCCCTCCTAGCCAGTAATGGCCATGCTTCACGGTTTCTGACTAATGCAGTAGAAGCAGAAATCTGTCAGAGGGCTTCTGGGAGAGTTTTGCTTTATATAATGAAAAGGACAAAAATCCTGGAAACATTTCTTTTTCTCTACTTCATGCCATGCCTGGAGTTGCAGCAACCATATTGGGACCATGAAGTTATGGAGCAGAGGATCCTGATACAGTTGAGACATTGAACCAATTCCCCAGCAACCACAAATCTCCAGTCACCTTGTTATGTGAGAAAAATGAACTCCTGTCTACTGCTAGCCACATTGTTCTTGCAACCAAAATCATTTCTAGCTGATACAACAGGAGATATTTGGACTTTGAGAATTTTTTTAAAAAATCAAGTACAACTAGTTTTTACTCAGGCAGAGTTTCACTTATTCTCTTTTTCTCAAATCAGTGCCCACAGTCCTAATGATATGGAAACCTAATCTAGTGTTTGGCTGAGGTCACACTAGAACTGGGAAAGTCTGCAAATGGGCTGTGACAATTACAGCAGAGACAGATGGGTTTAGTGTTCCTCAATACAGGTTTCTGCATGGTCTCTTAAATCTCTTTATTTTTTGTTCTATGTGGAAAAGTGTTCTGTTGTCAAAGAGAAATGCTTTGACATTAATTAATGACCTATAACATCAGAATAATTGAATGCAACATCCATAAAGAGGAAATAACTGACATGGAAATTCAGCCTGACAGAACTGTTATTTTGCTTCCAGATATAAGGTACCAGAGTCTAACTTTTTCCTGCCCTGAAAAATTGTTATACAGTGATTCCAGGCGATGATAAATGCTCACCCTAGTATCAGCTCTCAAGGTATAGATTCATCCATGTGTATTTTTGTATTGTGGTGGCCCTCAAAGTCAAATAGTTTGGATTCAATATAGTCTAGGTTCCAATACAACAAATACATTTCCAGTTGTTTCGGCTGGCAAAAATATAAAACTCTGAAAAATTAAGAAAACATATATAAATGAAATTACTGAAGAATGGACAACCTCATGATATTTGGCAATCTTATTTTGGACCCTTGGTTTAGTGAATATGCTGCTATACTGCTACCTATGTCTCAATAATACCTAATTCAACAAGCTTTTGGTAACATTTAGAGGGAGTAATTTTGGCAGCCTTCATAAATATCAAAGAAAAACCAAAGTTATAATTCACGTGTTCCTGAGGAGCATTGTTTTCTCTCTAAACTTTGCTTTTAGCTTAGAAGTGGGAGTTTCCTTCCCTTTTGGCTCATTCTGTCTTGTTCAAAAGTGTCTAGAAATAATGGGCTAAATTTTTTGGAAGTAAAAATGAATTCTCTACAAATCTTTCCAGTGATTTAGGAAGAGGTAGTCTACCATGGGTCCCAAACGTCCTTGCCTGGCCTTGCTAAGTGTGCCACACTAAGGCCTAACCATCCCCTGATACTGAATAGTTTCTATAGAAAGTCATGTATACAATTAAGTCGGTCAAGGTGACCAAAACATGACTACTCTGGGGAAAGGGGACTGGCTTGTTTTTTGTTTGTTATAAATTTATTTATTTTTGGCTGCGTTGGGTCTTTGCTGCTACATGCGGGCTTTCTCTAGTTGTGGCGAGCAGGGGCTACTCTTCGTTGTGGTGTGCGTGGGCTTCTCATTGCGGTCGCTTCTCTTGTTGTGGAGCACAGGCCTTAGAGTGCGTGGGCTTCAGTAGTTGCGGCACGCGGGCTCAGTAGTTGTGGCTGGTGGGCTCTAGAGTGCAGGCTCAGTAGTTGTGCCACACGGGCTTAGTTGCTCCACAGCATGTGGGATCTTCCCGGACCAGGGCTTGAACCCGTGTCCCCTGCGTTGGCAGGTGGATTCTTAACTACTGCGCCACCAGGGAAGTCCGGGACTGGCTTGTTTGACACTTACCACAAAATGTACTGAGCCCTTGGCCCTGGATTGCAGTGCAGTCTGCTATGTGTGTAGCCTAGCTCATTGCCTCATGAGACTTGGGGACATAGGAATTGGTACCACCATGCTGATGCTCCTCTTGTTTTCTATGCTGTAATAAAATGCTTTATTCTGATTTATCAGCTCCCATTGTCTACTTTTTTGGCATCTGTGGAAGTAAGAGGTTTACTCTGTGTTAGCCCAATCAGACTACGAAGGACACATTTGTAGTGTAACAAAATCAGGTTCATTGATCCACTGCAGTGAGGGAGATCACACAAGAGGAACCATGGGGCATCTCAGCAAATAAAGGAAAGGCTAGAGTCATTATGGAATTTAGGGGAAGGGTGGAGTTTAGGTGATGTTTAAATGAAGCAGTGTTTTGGTAGGCTCAAAGTAAGGCTGTGTGTAAAGAGCTCAACGTCAGCTCTGAGCTGCAAAGTGAACACTTGGATTAGCATGTATGTGGGATATTGAATCCAGGACCCCTTTCTGAAGCTATGCACCTAGGATGGAAATTGTGGCTGCTTCTCTAGGTCAAAGTGACTTAGATCCTCCAGGCAAGAGTGGGATGTTTTATTCTTGAAGATATAATTTCAAACAGCAAAGCTTCTGACAGTCCATGATTTTAGAGAACAAGGTTTCTCAATGAGTATGGCAGCAGTAGCCACACAATGAAAGTGGTTATTAGGACATTTTCTACCTGCAGCATGTCCTTGAGAGAAATATTATTTTCAGTTGACAGTGCAGTTGACTTTGCGTATTATTCAAGCCTAATGAATGGCTGGGAAGATTCTGAGCTAAATTTAACTTTCACAGTGTCTTCTTTTGTCCAAGGGCTATGAAATTCAATCCATAGGACATTATTTTGTGAAATCCAGATCTGCACCACTGTCTGAGTTCCATTGATTGGAAGGCTATTTGGACAGTTGGATTAGTAAGTCCTGCTCATTTCTTTCATTGTAAGATGAACTGGTGAGTCAATTTCTGTGACAATATCTGAATGGTAACATTTAAGACTCTGAAGATCACGCATTTGAACACTGTAACACAGACAAATACTAAGAGAAGGTTTTATCATCCGAGTTTGAAGAATACTTGTAAGTTAGAAGGTGTCCGAATTAAATTAAGACAACAGATCTTATCCCCAATCTGAAGAGCCCACAGAGCCAGATATGGGGGTATTAGCTAAGTTATCTCATTTTTAAAGGAAACTTCTTTGTCACCTATAAAGTCACTTAGTATTGAGTTCAATTACCTAGGAAACCAATTGATCCGTACCATAGGAAGTTGGATAGAAAGTGAGTACAAACTCAACAGCTGGTTTAATTGTATGTTTTTAGCCAAATCGTGAGCAAATTGTAGCCAGGTGTAGGATCTATACCAAGGAGTGATTAAGGCTTCAAAGAGCAATATTAAGAATAGACCCTGGGCTTCCCTGGTGGCGCAGTGGTTGAGAGTCCGCCTGCCGATGCAGGGGAGACGGGTTCGAGCCCCGGTCCGGGAAGATCCCACATGCCGCGGAGCGGCTGGGCCCGTGAGCCATGGTCGCTAAGCCTGCGTGTCCGGAGCCTGTGCTCCGCAACGGGAGAGGCCACAACAGTGAGAGGCCCGCGTACCGCAAAAAAAAAAAAAAAAAAAGGAAAGAATAGACCCTATATATACTGTAGTTAAAGAAGTCAGCAATCTAAACCTTAATCTGGTAAAGAAGGAAAAAAGCCTATCGTGTGCTATGGATTTTGGGTGAAAGCCGTCTACTTCATGCTGTCATCTGCTTCTGAAGGATTTATAAGAATCTTTAGTTTGAGGTCTGCAACTGATACAGTATTCCAGTGATTTAAGGGTGGTTTTTGTCTCTTTAATTGAGAGACATGGGTCCAAGGATCAATATCCTGGAGTATTACTGTTGTGTTAGTTAAGAGTACCTGGTAATGTCCTCATCAAAGTTGGAGGAAGTCTCTCCTCGATATCTTTTCTCAGAAGACGAAGTCTCTGAGTTTTATTAAATTGTAGACTTTGTTTCAGAGCACGGTTTCTCAACCTTAGCACTATTGACATTTTGGGCTCCTAATTCTTTGTTGTTGGGATGAGGGACGGTTCTGTGCACTGGAGGCTGTTCAGCAGGATCCCTGGCTTCTACCCACTCGATGCCAGTAGCACCCCGCCCCCAGTTGTGACAACCAAAAATGTCTCCAGACATTGCCAAATGTCCCCGGGGGTGGGGATAGCCCCTGGTTGAGAACCACTCTTTTAAAGGATGTAGTGAAAACTCTTCTTGGACATGTCGAATACAAGACTGAAGGCGATATGGACAATGGAGATTTTGAGTAAGATGTGATATCTCCCAAAGATGTTTGGCAACAGTTCTAGAGAAGTGACTGTCACCATCACTAGAGAGAAAATCAAGGTTTCCCAAGTAAAAAACAAGTCAAGCAACTTTTTTGTTATTGTTAAAGTAGTGGCTTTTTGATAACATTTGATGATCCTCAAAAGTAGATATATAATGGCCGAACATATTTGTATCCCATATAAATCTATTTGGAGGTTTTCAAAGGAGGCTTGAGGCTTGGCTACAGTATCTATCCCACCTTAACAGTTTTCACAGGATTACGGCACAGGTAGGTGAAAACGTCCTTGGTGGTATCTTTTAAACCAATACTGGTTTTAAAATTAGTCAGATTATCTCTGCCTTAGTAATATGACTGAACACCTCTGGCTAATGTATTATATTAATCAGCAGTAGCAGACTGGAAGAGAATGGCATCCTCTCTTGGGGTCTAACACAATTAATTTATAAGGATAGAGTCAAAATTACCCTGGGAGTAAGAAAATATTATGAACAGTGGGGACAATAACAAATTTCCAGTAGTTCCTGATTTATATCGATGAGAGTGGACCAGGATTGTCCCTGATTGACAAGGGTATTGAAATCTAGAAAGAAAATCACTTTGTAGACAATTATTGTACAAGTCTGTGTGCTAGAGCATGAGGATATTTGCTCTAACCTAAAAAGTACACACTGAAGTGTATCTGCTCTATTTAACTTATGCATAAGTAATCTAAGAATGCTGAACCTTTTCGATGTGTTAGCTTCCTCCACCTCTCTCTCCCCCCACCCCTCCCTCTCAATCTTAACTTTGGGAAGCAAAAGAGTTCTCACAATAGTTTTGAGTTACTTAAACGTGGAGAATACTGAAACAAACCTATTTCTATTATCCTTCTTTTTTATGAGGTGAAGAAGCAAATCTTTATGAGGCCATTCCAGGAAATCCAAAGATAGTTTAGGCACAAAAGACATCTTTACAGTTTTATTATTTCATATGTAGGGTCTGATAAGGGAAAGACAAAATCAGGAACTGTCAGGAGACGGAAGACATTAACATAAGTCATAATTTTTAAACCCAAGATACAGTTATATATTTTAAAACCACAGTAATAATTGACAGTGATTTTTAGGGCTTAACTGAAAAAATAAGAAACTTTTGTTGAAATTACTCAAGAGTTTGCAAGAAGTACAAAGAGTAAAAAGAATATTTTCGGTCTTAACAAAATATGTCCTATAACTTTTAAATAGGTCATAACAGAAACCTCTGTTTTCCAGGCAGAGACTTAGTTGGTTGTTCTACAGAAGGAAAGCCCATGTAATCCATAATTTCCAGAAGGGTACTTAAATGCCTTTTAAAATAAATAAATAAATCTATCAACATTGAATATACCCTTAATTTTTTGTTACCATTTATAGACCTTTTAAAAATTACTCTTGTCACTTTCATATCAGGGTAAATTAAAATTCACATAACATAAAATTAACTATTTTAAAGAGTACAATTCAGAGACATTTAGTACATTCACAGTGTTGTGCAACTATCCCCTCTATCTAGTTCCAAAACATTTTCACATCCCCAAAGGAAACCCGGTACCTATTAAACAGTCACTCTCCATTCTCCCCTCCCAGGCCTCGGCAACCACTAATCTACTTTCTGTCTCTGTGGATTTGCCTGTTTGGGGTATTTAATATAAACTGAATCATACAATATGTGACCTTTTGTGTTTGGCTTCTTTCACTCCGCATATTTTTGAGGTTTGGTCAATGCCGTAACATATATCAGTATTTTATTTCTTTTTATGGCTGAATTACATTCCATTGTATGGATTTACCACATTTTATCTGTTCATCAATTGATGGACATTTGGGTTGTTTCCATCTTTCTGTTTTTGGGAACAGTGCTGCTATGAACATTTGTGTACAAGTATTTGGATACCTGTTTTCAGTGCTTTGGAGTATATACATAGCAGTGGAATTGTTAATATGCTAATTAATATGCTAATTATATGTTTAACTTTGCAAGACCAACCGAACTGTTTTCCACAGCAGCTGCACCATTTTACATTCCCACAATCCATGCATAAGGACTCTAATCTCTCCATGGCCTCGCCGACACTTGTTATTCTCTGTTTTTTAATAACGGCCATCTTGCTAGGTGTGAAATGGTATCTCATTGTGAACTGTACACTCTAAAATAGTTTGACTTGCATTTCCCTAATGATGAGTGATGTTGAGCATCTTTTCTTTTGCTTATTGGCCATCTGTATATCCTCTTTAGAGAAATGTCTATTCAAGTCCTTTGCACATTTTAAAATTGTGTTGTCCTTTGTTGAGTTGTAAGAGTTCTATATATATTCTGGATACTAGACGCTTGTAAGATTTATGATTCACAAATATTTTCTCCCATCTGTAAGTTGTATTTTCAATTTCTTGATAGTTTCCTTTGATGCACAGTTTTTTATTTTTATGAAGTTCAATTTATCTACCTTTTCTCTTATTGTTTATGCTTTTCATGTCATGTCTAAGAATTCATTGCCAAATCAAAGATCATGAAGTTTTATCCCTATGTTTTGTTCTAAGAGTTTTATAGTTTTAGCTTTTATATGTAAATCTTTGATCCACTTTTGAGTTAATAATTTTGGTATATGGTATAAGGAAAGGGTCCAATTTCATTCTTTTTTTATTGAGGTATAGTTGATGTATAATGCTATATAAGTTTCAGGTGTACAAATTTTTAAAGGTTATATTCCATTTATAGTTATTATAAAATATTGGCTGTATTCCCTGTGTTGTACTATATATCCTTGTAGCTTATTTATTTTATACATAGTAGTTTGTACCTCTTAACAATTTCAGTCTTTTGCATGTGGATACCTAGTTGTTCCAGAACCATTTACTGGAGATACAGTTCTTTCCCCCGTTGAATGATCTCGGCACTCATAAAAAACCCATTGGCCATAGATATGCAAGTTTATTTCTGAACTCTCAACTCTATCCCATTGATCTATATTGTTGTTTACTTGCTTAGTGACTTTTCTAAACTATTTTTGTTAAGTCTGTATTCTTTGTCATACGTGGCCACATAAGTTTGTTCTGTTAGCTTAGTGGTTGGCTAGTGTTTTGACAGCTTCCTTAAAGACATGGAGAGGAGGAGGAGGAGGAAAAGAGAAGGAAAAAAAACCCTCTCTTAGTCTTTGCAGATTGGCTTAGTGTCAGGGCACTCCTTCAATGCTTAGCCAAGCCCTTTGCAACTCTGCTTACCCAAGCCCTTTGCAAATCTACTTAGCCTTCACATCCTGCTTGCACAGAACCTGAAGGCAAGCCAGAGGTGAGAGTTTAGGATCTTTTCAGGGTTTTTTTTGAGCACGCATCCAACTCTGGGCATGCATGTGGCCTTCTTGATTCCCAAGTGCATGTGGGAGCTTTTAAATTCCTTATTCTCCCATGTATCTCCTTTCCCAATCTCTTCCTTTCCAGGCTTTATGGTCTCTGTATTTATTGTCCTGACTGTCATTCTTTGTCCCAGGCTGCTACTGCCAATACTTGGGCCCTTAAATGCTTTTGGCAAAAGCTGTTTGGGAAGCTGCTCCAGGCCTGGGAATGCTCCCAGTTGAGCAAAACAAAGGTAAGTCTTGTGCAGGTCCTTTAGGGAGCTGCCAGGCAAGTCTAAACCCACAACAACAATTATTTGAGAATAAGGTCCATATTGCTCCCTTAGGCGTTAGCAACCTACACCAGGGGTGTGGGCTGCTATCCTCATGGCTGCCACCAATCTGGGGTATGGGGGATTGTAAGTGGGCAATTTAAAATGCTTTTGTCTTCACCAAGCCTTCCTCTCGTTGTTGTAAGTATCTGACCAAATTCTAGAGTTGTGCAAAAGTTGATAATGATCATTTTTGCCAGCTCATTAGTTGCTTCTGTGGAGGGACACAGCCCTGGAGTTCCCTACTCCACAATTTTCAGTGACATCATTCCATAATATACTTTTATATGAATATGTTTGGATGTAAATATATAGCAATGTTAATAAACAGTAAAATTAAAGACTTTAATTTCAAGATATAATTAGTGTTAGCATATTAAATAAAATATGTATGACATTAAAATTACTATTTTAACAAACTAATAATTTCCTTAGGTGACGGACAAATCTATCATCAGGAAAAACATTTTCTTGTTCACATATTTGTATTTTACGTGATTCTTATACTGTGTATACCTTTTTTTTTTTTTGCCTCGCTGTGCGGCTTGCGGGATCTTAGTTCCTCGACCAGGGATTGAACCCGTGCCCTCAGCATTGAAAGTGCAGAGTCCTAACCACTGGACCAGCAAGGAATTCCCTATACTGTGTACAGCCTTAATCATTTTTATTATCTCCTTTAGTTTACATAGCCAACTTTTGTCTTCTCTAGACCCAGAGAAAACCACTAGACAGGAAGCCAAGAACCATCTAGCTAATTTTCCCTGAATATACTTTTTAGATTATATTTATAAATTTTAAGGTGGTAAAATAAGCACATACATCATCCAAAGGCCTGGAACATTCTGTTAACTTATAAAAGTTTTATAATACATAAGAATAAGGGTAAATTGAAACTATGTTTAGTGACCAAAGTTTTGTATATTTTTATACTTAGAAGTTATTCAAATAGCCAAAGATTATTTACCAGTGAATTCAACCTAATATTTAAAACCTTAACAAATGTTAACTAAACATCTGGAAATTGTAATTTTAGCTAACACACTAAGCCCTTATGATCTGTAGAATCATAAAAAATTTATAAACTCAAACTCTTTTAAAAGATATCTGTCATTAAATTCTCATTTAGTGAAACACCATTTTCATTTAGTGAAACACAATTTGGTACACTTTAACATCTTGTGGAAACAATGAAAAGTTATTTGATCCATAAGACCAAGGTGGGAAATTTAGGAAATCTAAATCATGAGCAGTTTGGCCTTAGTTTTATATAGACTAGAACACTGGCTTGCATTAATTTTAATAGATTAAAACCAGGAGGAGACATTCTTCTAGTAACAAAGGCTATTATTTAAATGTACTTGTCATATATTTTTTAAAGTGAAAGAAGCACAGTTTATTACACTTTTTCTTTCTCATAGACATTTATGAATATTTATCTGTACTAGATGTTCTTAGAATATGAATATGACAGAATGATTTTTCTGATCAATTACCTTTAAAATTTCCCAAGTAATGAAAAGAGAAAAAAATGTAAAAGAAGAGAAGGAGCAAGTTGTAGAATAAAATTATCACTGTAAAAGCTAAACATCCATTTTGACATATAGTCATATATACACATCCACACTAGAGTCATTAGAGGTGTTTTAAACAATAACTTGGGGCCTTGATAATTTTTTAAAATTTTATTGAAGTATAGTTGATTTACAATGTTGTATTAATTTCTGCTGTACAGCAAAGTGATTCAGTTATACATATATATATATTCTTTTTCCTATTCTTTTCCATTATGGTTTATTACAGGATATTGAATACAGTTCCCTGTGCTATACAGTAGGACCTTGTTGTTTATCCATTCTATATATAATAGTTTGCATCTGCTAACCCCAAACTCTCAATCCTTCCCTCCCCGAACCCCCTCCCCCTTGGTTACCACAAGTCTGTTCTTATATCTGAGTCTGTTTCTGTTTTCGTAGATATGTTCATTTGTCGTATTTTAGATTGCACATATAATGACATCATGTGGTATTTGTCTTTCTCTTTCTGACTTACTTCAGTTAGTATGATAATCTCTAGCTCCATCCATGTTGCTGCAAATGGGCATTATTTCATTCTTCTTTATGGCAGAGTAATATTCCATTGTAGATATATACCACATCTTCTTTATCTACTCATCTGTCGATGGGCATTTAGGTTGTTTCCATATCTTGGCCGTTGTGAATAGTGCTGCTATGAACATAGGGGTGCATGTATCTTTTTGAATTATAGGCTTTTCTGGATATATGCCCAGGAGTGGGATTGCTGGATCATATGCCAAGTCTATCTTCAGTTTTTTAAGGAAAATCCATACTGTTTTCCATAGTGGCTGCACCAATTTACATTCCTACCAACAGTGTAGGAGGGTTTCCTTTTCTCCACAGCCCCTCCAGCATTTGTGATTGGCACCTTGATAATTTTATCAAGTCATACTATTAAAAAGCCAGTACTTATTAACACTTGTATGGAAAAAATAACATGGTCTCTCTCTTTTAGACAAGCCAGTCTCCTCATGAGTATTTTTGGTCTCTTTTTGTTCTAAAGCTCCTCTCAGATGAACAATCTTATTCATGTCAAAGTTGCCCAAAGTGGCCACTACAATTCCAAACTGTCCTCAGTGAAGTTATGCCGGAAGTTAGTACAAGTTTATTAGCAAACAAAGCCAGGAGAAATCGGCTGACACTTGGTCAAGTGTAAAAATATCACTTACAAATGAGTTGGGCCCTTAACGCTAATGTTAAGTCACCTCGACTGCTGACTGGAAGAATCAGCAGCCTCCCGGAAGGCAGAATATTTACAAAGATCTCTTCCAAAGTCAATTTCTCATAAGTTCTCAGACAAACAACAGACAAGATGGTGGACACGCAGATGATAGAAGATGGTGTTAAAAGCTAAATTTCACCAGAGGACACCAAAGTCTGATCAGACCTCTAAAATCCCAGGAGACAAATGACACATCTGATACCAGAGGGCCAAAGAAATCAACAGAGTCCAGATTCAGAGCAAAAATCCATGTAATCAGGGACAGAGATGCCTCAAGTGGACGAGATGCAAGGGGCTGCAGATGTGCACGTGATTACTGAGTCAAAGGCCCTGGTCGGGCTTCCCTGGTGGCGCAGTGGCTGAGAGTCCGCCTGCCGATGCAGGGGACACGGGTTCGTGCCCCGGTCCGGGAAGATCCCACATGCGGCAGAGCGGCTGGGCCGCGAGCCATGGCCGCTGAGCCTGCGCGTCCGGAGCCTGTGCTCCGGGAGAGGCCGCAACACTGAGAGGCCCGAGTACCGCAGAAAAACAAAGAAACAAACAAAAAAAAGGTCCTGGTCCGTGTCAGTGAGGATCTCAGCCGTACCTTGGTAGAAACTCCAAATTATTCTAGCCTAATATGCCCAAGACCACCAGGGACAAACCTATAGCCTGACAAAATCAGTTTTAATTGACCCATCATGGTGAGGGACACCTGGGATGGCTTTGGCTGATGGCCTGGGGAGCCGTTAAAGACCTGGCTGGCGTGTCTGTGTGATGAGGGAACAAGAATGAATGGCAGCAGTGAGGCTGTCTCACATGCCTCAAGCTACCATGCACACTATTCAGTTGGGACAGAATTAGGCCCTCAACAAGGCTTGCTACTTTGGATTTCTGTTCCGATGACTACATTATGGCCAACCCAGGAAGACTCTCCCGAGGCTGATAAAAATCCCACGGAATACCATGGAAGAAGCTATTCGAAGCCCGAGTGCTGTAGGTGCTCCAGACTGACAATGAGCATTGGACAGAATGACAGCCCCCCACGATGAGCCTCTCACTGCAGAGAATGGCTGGAAAGATACTTCGATCTGCCCGCCGCCCCAAGTGGAAGAAAGACTCCATTATCTTTGTTTTAGTACTTGGGGGCCCTCTGTGGTAGGCTGTGATGATGCTGAGCCCCAAAATGCCCAGGATAAAGATAGGCACCCCAAACCAGGCACAGACTGTGATCTAAGACAAAACTAAGGAAGGGAAAGGCACAACAGTCTTTTCTTATTTCATGAAAATAATAGAGTCAAGGGAGAAGCAAGCCTAGTCCCACAAGTGAATAGATTGTGCCCACACTTTTAGGGGCCATTGTAGCTCCCTCTCCTAGATGACTCTGAGAGCAGCCTTTGGCTCCCTAGGGAGAAAGAGTGGCTACTGACCTAGAACAAATGAACTATGTGGCCACGGAAAGAGAACAATAACCCTGGTACCTGAAGAATGAACACCTTCATTCCCTAGGAAGTTTGAGGTGGTGGGAATATTTAATGCTTTCTTTGTCCCCTAGACCCAGCACTGCAGCATCACAAAATAATCACATGGTCCCCTTGAGTCAAGCAGTGGGTGCAATTGGCAATATAACCCTGCTGCTGGGTTTGTCATCCCATCTGAGTGCTAGGAAAAGAGAAGAACTCATGTGGGTGTGGCCAGAACAAAAGTATTCTGCTGTGTGGGACACCCGCACCATAGCAGGACTATTCAGTTCTGCCTGATACCCTCAGGAAAGCTGGACTGCTTGGGTGTGTCTGACACCTCAGCTCCCCCCTCATATGTGCACCAGTGGAAACTTTTTTCAATCTGACTGATAGGAATTAAGGCATTGAGCCCTTGGCCCTGGGTTCCTCAGCTGTGATGCATCTCACTGCTCACAGACTCTGTCTGGGCTCATTGAATAACTCCCTGGGACTTGGGGGCATGAGAACCAGAGCTACCATGCTGATGCCTCTGCTGTTGCTGTGCTGAGTCTTACTCTGATCACGTGATCTAGTTCCAGTACCTATGGATGCCAGGTTTACTCCTTGCAATCCAGAGGTTGAGGGTTCTTCCCTAACAAAGGTAGAACAAGGCAAGGTGAGATTTTTTATCTCTTTTTTTATTGCGGTACGCGGGCCTCTCACTGTTGTGGCCTCTCCCGTTGTGGAGCACAGGCTCCGGACGCGCAGGCTCAGCGGCCACGGCTCACGGGCCCAGCCGCTCGGCGGCATGTGGGATCTTCTGGACTGGGGCACGAACCCGTGTCCCCTGCATCGGCAGGTGGACTCTCAACCACTGCACCACCAGGGAAGCCCAGATTTTTTATCTCTTAATGAAGAATATAATAATTGTATTCTAAATGGGTTCCTTCCCCCTTCTTTCTGTTTCTAATAATACCCCTCTTTTCCTCTTTCCTTTGTTCACCCACTAGAAATCATTTATTTAAAAGATATTGAATTTTACCAAGAGGTATCTGCACCCTCCGTGTTCATTGCAGCATTATTCACGACTGCCAAGACATGGAAACAACCTAAGTGTCTGTCAACAGATAAAGAAAATGTGGAATACACACACACACACACACACACACACACACAAATGCATGCATGCACGCATATTATTTAGCTATAAAAAAAAAGGAAACCCTGTCATTTGTGACAACATGGATAAAACTTTGAGGGCAGTATGCTAAGTCAAATAAGTCAGATGTAGAAAGACAAATACAGTGAACACTTGAACAACATGGGTTTGAACTACAGTGAATTTTTTTTTTTGACTAAATTTGTACTACATGATCCATGGTTGGTTGAATCCTCAGATGGAGAACGGTATGTACAGAGGGCTGATTGTGAAGTTAGACATGGATTTTTCAACTGGGCAGACAGTCAGTGCCCTCACCCCTCACCTTTTTAATATTTATTTATTTATTATTTATTTAGGCTGCTCCAGGTCTTAGTTGCAGCACGTGGGATCTTCGTTGCAGTATGCGGGATCTTTTGTTGAGGCATGCGGACTCTTAGTTGTGGCCTGCGGGCTTCTAAGTTGCGGTATGTATGTGGGATCTAGTTCCCTGACCAGGGATCGAACCTGGGCCCCCTGCATTGGGAGTGCAGAGTCTTACCCCCTGACCACCAGGGAAGTCCCACCCCTCACCTTTTTAAAGGGTCAACTGTACTCTATGACCTCAGATATATTTAGAATCTAGAAAAGCCAAACTCATAGAAACAAAGAGTAACTTGGTGGTTGCCGGAAGTTGGGGGTGGGGGAAATGGGGAGATGTTGGTCAAATGGTACAAACTTCCAGTTATAAGATGAACAAGTTCTGGGGATCTAATATGCAGCATGGTGACTAAAATAGTTAACATGTATTGTACACTTGAAAGTTGCTAAGAAAGTAGATCTTAAATGTTCTCACCACAAAATTTTTGAAAAGGTAACTATGTGAGGTGAAAACAAAAAGATACTGAATTTTAGCAAAGCTAGAAATTTTTAAGATTATAAATTTGTGTGTGTGTGTGTGTGTTTTTTGAGAGTCCCTTGGAAACATTCTTATATCAAGGCCTGAAACAAAAATTGTTAAAATATTTGACATTTTCGTCTGTTTTACAAGCAGTTATAATTGAAGTTTCTTGTAGTTTTCTTTTTTAATGTTAGTTTTAAACACTCTATAAATTACAAAAAAAGTTTTTAAAATCTGAAAAATTGAGTAGATATATATTAAAGGCTGTTCATTAGGAAAGAAAAAAGATCTGGGCCTTTAGTTTACTACCCATTCTTAATTTTTTTTTTTTTGTTTTGGCTGCACTGCGCAGCATGTGGGATCTTGGTTCCCTGACCAGGGATCAAACCCATGCCCCCTGCAGTGGAAGCGTGGAGTCTTAACCACCGGACCACCAGGAAAGTCCCCCCTCCCCCAGTTTTTTTTTATTGTGTATAGTCTTACACATACAGAAAAGAAGAGAAAGAATGGAGTATAATGAACTCCCATGTATCCATCATCAACTTTAACAACCGTCAACATTCTGCCAATCTTATTTCAGCTACCTCCCCCAACTTTTTTTTCTGAGCCATTTAAAAAGAACTCCTAGACACTTGATTTCACATGTAAATATATGAAAGTCAGTCTTAATCCCAAATAAGTTAATGCAATATAAATAAAATTACAGTGTATAGATGAAGGAATATGCCTGTTCTATTCACTCATTAAAGCCAGATAGCTAGGCACTATGTTAGCTGCTGGGAATATCAGAGAGAGCCACTTGAGGGTAGGAGAAGACAGAACGTTCATAGGTTATTAGGTGAAGAATCAAATATAAACATTATTGCTCCTAGGGGATGATAATGATAATAGTTAATATTTATAGATCAATTACTGTTTTAAGCCCTTTGCAAACGTTATTAAGAATAAATGTTAGGGATTGGTTCAAGATGATGGAGTAGAAGGACGTGCACTAATTCCCTCTTGTGAGAGCACTGGAATCACAACTAACTGCTGAACAATCATCGACCAGAAGACACTGGAACTCACCAAAAAAGATACCCCACATTCAAAGACAAAGGAGAAGCTGCAATGAGATGGTAAGAGGGGCGCAATCATAATAAAATCAAATCCCATAACCACTGGGTGAGTAAGTCACAAACTGGAGAACAATTATATCACAGAAGTCCACCAACTGGAGTGAAGGTTCTGAGCCCCACGTCAGGCTTCCCAACCTGGGGGTCTGGCAACAGGAAGAGAAATTCCCAGAGAATCAGACTTTGAAGGCTAGTGGGATTTGATTGCAGGATTTCAACAGGACTGTGGGAAACAGAAACTCCACTCTTGGAGAGCACACACAAAGTAGTATGCACATTGGGACCCAGGGGAAGGAGCAGTGACCCCATAGGAGACTGAACCCAACCTACTTGCTAGTGGTGGAGGGTCTCCTGCAGAGGTGGGGGGTGGCTCTGTCTCACCACGGAGACAAGGACACTGGCAGCAGAAGTTCTGGGAAGTACTCTTTGGCATGAGCCCTCCCAGAGTCCGCCATTAGCCCCACCGAAGATCCTGTAGCCTCCAGTGCTGGGTATACTCAGGCCAAACAACCAACAGGGAGGGAACTCAGCCCCACCCAATAGCAGACAATTAGATTAAAGTTTTGCTGAGCTCTGCCCAACAGAGCAACACCCAGCTCTACCCACCAGTCCCTCCCATCAGGAAGCTTGCACAAGCCTCTTAGACAGACTCATCTACCAGAGGGCAGACAGCAGAAGCAAGAAGAACTACAATCGCGCAACCTGTGGAACAAAAACCACATTCACAGAAATATAGACAAAATGAAAAGGCAGAGGACTATGTACCAGATGAAGGAACAAGGTAAAACCCCAGAAAAACAATTAAATGAACTGGAGATAGGCAACCCTTCCAGAAAAAGAATTCAAAATAATGATAGTGAAGATGATCCAGGACCTCAGAAAAAGAATGGAGGCAAAGATCGAGAAGATGCAAGAAATGTTTAACAAAGACCTAGAAGAATTAAGGAACACACATCTAGAAGAATTAAAGAACAAAAAAACAGAGATGAACAATACAATAACCGTAATGAAAACTACACTAGAAGGAATCAATAGCAAAATAACTGAGGCAGAAGAACGGATAAGTGATCTGGAAGACAGAATGGTGGAATTCACTGCCGCAGAACAGAATAAAGAAAAAAGAATGAAAAGAAATGAAGACAGCCTAAGAGACCTCTGGGACAACATCAAATGCACCAACATTCACATTATAGGGGTCCCAGAAGGAGAAGAGAGAGAGGAAGGACCTGAGGAAATATTTGAAGAGATTATAGTCGAAGACTTCCCTAACATGGGAAAGGAAATAGCCACCAAAGTCCAGGAAGTCCAAAGAGTCCCAGGAAGGATAAACCCAAAGAGAAATATGCTGAGACACAAGGTAATCAAATTGACAAACATTAAAGAGAAAGAAAAATTATTAAAAAGCAACAATGGGAAAAACGACAAATAATATACAAGGGAACTCCCATAAGGTTAATAGCTGATTTCTCAGCAGAAACTCTACAAGCCAGAAGAGAGTGGCATGATATATTTAAAGTGATGAAAGGGAAGAACCTACAACCAAGAGTACTCTACCCATCAAGCATCTCATTCAGATTTGATGGAGAAATCAAAAGCTTTACAGACAAGCAAAAGCTAAGAGAATTCAGCACCACCAAACGAGCTCTACAACAAATGCTAAAGGAACTTCTCTAAGTGAGAAACAAAGAGAAGAAAATGACCTACAAAAACAAATCGAAAACAATTTAGAAAACGGTAATAGGAACATACATATCAATAATTACCTTAAATGTGAATGAACTAAATGCTCCAACCAAAAGACACAGGCTCGCTGAATGGATACAAAAACAAGACCCATATATATGCTGTCTACAAGAGACCCACTTCAGACCTAGAGACACATACAGACTGAAAGTGAGGGGATGGAAACAGATATTCCATGCAAGTGAAAATCGAAAGGAAGCTGGAGTAGCAATACTCATATCAGATAAAATAGACTTTTTTTTTACATCTTTATTGGAGTATAATTGCTTTACAATGGTGTGTTAGTTTCTGCTTTATAACAAAGTGAATCAGTTATACATATACATATGTTCCCATATCTCTTCCCTCTTGCATCTCCCTCCCTTCCATCCTCCCTATCCCAGCCCTCTAGGTGGTCACAAAGCACCGAGCTGATCTCCCTGTGCTATGCGGCTGCTTCCCACTAGCTATCTATTTTACGTTTGGTAGTGTATATATGTCCATGCCACTCTCTCACTTTGTCACAGCTTCCCCTTCCCCTTCCCCATATCCTCAAGCCCATTCTCTAGTAGGTCTGTGTCTTTATTCCTGTCTTACCCCTAGGTTCTTCATGACATTTTTTTTCCTTAAATTCCATATATATGTGTTAGCACACGGTATTTGTCTTTCTCTTTCTGACTTACTTCACTCTGTATGACAGACTCTAGGTCCATCCACCTCATTACAAATAGCTCAATTTCGTTTCTTTCTATGGCTGAGTAATATTCCATTGTATATATGTGCCACATCTTCTTTATCCATTCATCTGATGACGGACACTTAGGTTGTTTCCGTCTCCTGGCTATTGTAAATAGAGCTGCAATAAACATTTTGGTACATGACTCTTTAAAATAGACTTTAAAATAAAGAATGTTACAAGAGACAAGGAAGGACACTACATAATGACCAAGGGATCAATCCAAGAAGAAAATATAACAATTATAAATATATATGCACCCAACATAGGAGCACCTCAATACATAAGGCAAATGCTAACAGCTGTAAAAGAGGAAATCGACAGTAACACAAAAATAGTGGGGAACTTTAACACCTCACTTACACCAATGGACAGATCATCCAGACAGAAAATTAATAAGGAAACCAAGCTTTAAATGACACAATAGACCAGATAGATTTAATTGATATTTATAGGACATTCCATCTGAAAGCAGCAGATCACACTTTGTTCTCGAGTGCATATGGAACATTCTGCAGGATAGATCACATCTTGGGTCACAAATCAAGCCTTGGTAAATTTAAGAAAATTGAAATCATATCAAGTATCTTTTCTGGCCACAATGCTATGAGATTAGAAATAAATTGCAGGGGAAAAAAACGTAAAAAGCACAAACACATGGAGGCTGAACAACAGTCTACTAAATAACCAAGAGATCACTGAAGAAATCAAAGAGGAAATCAGAAATTACCTAGAGAGAAATGACAACAAAAACACGATGATCCAAAGCCTATGAGATACAGCAAAAGCAGTTCTAAGAGGGGAGTTTATAGCAATACAAGCCTACCTCAAGAAACAATAGAAATCTCAAATAAACAATTTAAGCTTACACATAAAGGAACTAGAGAAAGAAGAACAAACAAAACCCAAAGTTAGCAGAAGGAAAGAAATCATAAAGATCAGAGCAGAAATAAATGAAATAGAAACAAAGAAAACAATAACAAAGATCAATAAAACTAAAAGCTGGTTCTTTGAGAAGATAAACAAAATTGATAAACCTTTAGCCAGACTCATCAAGAAAAAGAGAGGACTCAAATAAATAAAATTAGAAATGAAAAAGAAGTTACAAAAGACACTGCAGAAATACAAAGCATCATAAGAGACTACTACAAGCAACTGTATGCCAATAAAATGGACAACCTGGAAGATATGGACAAATTCATAGAAAGGTATAATTTTCTAAGATTGAACCAGGAAGAAATAGAAAATATGAACAGACCAATCACAAGTAATGAAATTGAAACTGTGGTTAAAAGTCTTCCAGCAAAAAGAAGTCCAGGATCAGATGGCTTCACAGGTGAATTGTATCAAACATTTAGAGAAGAGCTAACACCCATCCTTCTCAAACTCTTCCAAAAATTTGCAGCAGACAGAACACAGCCAAATTCATTCTATGAGGCAACCATCACCCTGATACCAAAACCAGACAAAGATATTACAAAAAAAGAAAATTATAGACCAATATCACTCATGAATATAGATGCAAAAATCCTCAACAAAATACTAGCAAACAGAATCCCATAACACATTAAAAGGATCATACACCATGATCAAGTGGATTTATCCCAGGAATGCAAGGATTCTTCAATATATGCAAATCAATCAATGTGATACACCATATTAGCAAATTGAAGAATAAAAGCTATATGATCATCTCAATAGATGCAGAAAAAGCTTTTGACAAAATTGAACACCGATTTATGATAAAAACTCTCCAGAAAGTGGGCATAAAGGGAACTTACCTCAACATAATAAAGGCCATATATGACAAATCCACAGCAATCATCATTCTCAATGGTGAAAAACTGAAACCAGTTCCTCTGAGATCAAGAAGAAGACAAGGACGTCCACTCTCACCACTATTATTCAACATAGCTTTGGAAGTCCTAGCCACAGCAATCAGAGAAGAAAAAGAAATAAAAGGAATACAGATTTGAAAAGAAGAAGTAAAACTGTCACTGTTTGCTGATGACATGATACTATATATAGATAATCCTAAAGATGCCACCAGAAAGTTACTAGAGCTAATCAATGAATTTGGTAAAGATTCAGGATACAAAATAAATGCACAGAAATCTCTTGCATTCCTATACACTAACAACAAAAGATCAGAAGGAGAAATTAAGGAAACAATCCCATTCACCACTGCAACAAAAAGAATAAAATACCTAGGAATAAGCCTACCTAAGGAGTTTAAAGACCTGTACTCAGAAAACTATAAGACACTGATGAAAGAAATCAAAGATGACACAAACAGATGGAGAGATATACCATGCTCTTGGATTGGAAGAATCAATATTGTGAAAATGACTATACTACCCAAAGCAATCTACAGATTCAATGCAATCCCTATCAAATTACCAATGGCATTGTTTACAGAACTAGAAAAAAAATCTTAAAATTTGTATGGAGACACAAAAGACCCCAAATTGCCAAAGCAATCTTGAGGAAAAAAAACAGAGCTAGAGAAATCAGACTCCCTGACTTCAGACTATACTACAAAGCTACAGTAATCAAGGCAATATGGTACTGGCAGAAAAACAGAAATATAGATCAATGGAACAGGATAGAAAGCCCAGAGATAAACACACACACACCTATGGTCAACTAAACTATGACAAAGGAGACAAGGATATACAATGGAGAAAAGACAGTCACTTCAATAAGTGGTGCTGGGAAATCTGGACAGCTACATATAAAAGAATGAAATTAGAACACTCCCTCACACCATACACAAAAATAAGCTCAAAATGGATTAAAGACATAAATGTAAGACCAGACACTATAAAACCCTTAGAGGAAAACATAGGAAGAACACTCTTTGACATAAATCACAGCAAGCTCTTTTTTGACCCACCTCCTACAGTAACGGAAATAAAAACAAAAATATGCAAATGGGACCTAATGAAACTTAAAAGCTTTTGCACAGCAAAGGAAGCTATAAACAAGAAGAAAAGACAACCCTCAGAATGGGAGAAAATATTTGCAAATGAATCAGTGGACAAAGGATTAATCTCCAAAATATATAAACAACTCATGCAGCTCAATATTAAAAAAACAAACAACCCAATCAAAGAATGGGCAGAAGACCTAAACAGACATTTCTCCAAAGAAGACGTACAGATGGCCAAGAGGCACATGAAAAGCTGCTCAACATCACTAATTATTAGAGAAATGAAAATCAAAACCACAATGAGGTACCACCTCACACCAGTTAGAATGGGCATCATCAGAAAATCTACAAACAACAAATGCTGGAGAGGGTGTGGAGAAAAGGGAACCCACTTGCACTGTTGTTGGGAATGTAAATTGACACAGCCACTATAGTGAAGTGTATGGAGGTTCCTTAAAAAACTAGAAATAGAACTACCATATGACCCAGCAATATCACTACTGGGCATATACCCAGAGAAAACCATAATTCAAAAAGACACATGCACCCCAACGTTCATTGCAGCACTATTTACAATAGCCAGGTCACGGAAGCAACCTAAGTGCCATCGACAGATGAATGGATAAAGAAGATGTGGTTCATATATACAATGGAATATTACTCAGCTATAAAAAGGATGAAATTGGGTCATTTGTAGAGACGTGGATGGACCTAGAGACTGTCATACAGAGTAAAGTAAGTCAGAAAGAGAAAAACAAATATCCTATATTAATGCATATATGTGGAACCTAGAAAAATGGTACAGATGAACCGGTTTGCAGGGCAGAAACAGAGACACAGATGTAGAGAACAAACGTATGGACACCAAGGGGGTAACGTGCGGGGGGGGGGACGGGTGGTGGTGGTGGGATGAATTGGGAGACTGTGATTGACATATATACTCTAATATGTATAAAATAGATAACTAACAAGGACCTGCTGTATAAAAAAATTAAATAAAATTCAAAAAAATGTCAGTTTTCAATAAGTTTTAAGAAAACACAAATGAATATATCTATGAAACAAAAACAGACTCACATATATAGAGAACAGACTTGTGGTTGTGGTGTGGGGGACATGGGGGAGGGAGGGTTTGGGAGTTGGGGATTAGCAGATGCAAACTATTATATATAGGATGAATAAACACCAAGGCCCTACTGTATAGTACAGGGAACTATATTCAATATCCTGTGATAAACCATAATGGAAAAGAATATGAAAAAGAATATATGTGTGGGCTTCCCTGGTGGCGCAGTGGTTGAGAGTCTGCCTGCCGATGCAGGGGACACGGGTTCGTGTCCCGGTCTGGGAAGATCCCACATGCCGTGGAGCGGCTGGGCCCGTGAGCCATGGCCACTTAGCCTGCGCGTCTGGAGCCTGTGCTCCGCAACGGGAGAGACCACAACAGTGAGAGGCCCGCGTACCGAAAAAAAAAAAAAAAAAAGAATATATGTGTGTATAACTGAGTCACTTTGTTGTATGGCAGAAATTGAACACAACATTGTAAATCAACTATATTTCAGTAAAATTAAAGAAAGAATAAACATCATTTAGTTTTCATAATCATCCTTTGAGGTAAATACTATTATTACAGATGAGCAAACTGAGAAACCCAGAGAAATGAAGTAACTTCCTGGAAAGCATTAAGATCATAAGTGGTTGAGCTAGGATCTTTTTCTAAGTGGTCTGATTTCAGATGCTGTGCTCTAAGAAAAAAAGACTACCTTAATATTGTGGTAAAAACAATGTTATTTGTTCACCAAACCATTTCATTTTCTTCCTAGGCACACAGGAAGACTATACTTCCCAGCTCCCTGGCCTTTTAAACAAGCCATGTGGCTAATTCTGGCTGATGGAATGTGGGTGGATATATATAAAAAAAAAAATCTCCAGGTTAGAGCGATGGCTTCCCAAGATGAAAAGAGACTGTATCTGTAGGTTATTACTTACAGGAGAGCCTCTCCATCAGGTACATCTTTACTGAACTTTGTGAGCACAAGAAATGAACCCTTTCTGTGCTAAGTTACTGAGATTTGGTGGGGTGTTCGTTATGGCAGCTTGTGTAAATAATACTAATAGAAAATTTGAAAATTATGAAATATTTCAAAAGTATTGAAAAGTGCAGAATATATTAACAATCATATCTCTATCCCCAGATTTAACATATATTAATATTGTCACATTTCCTTCAGGTTGTTCTTCAAGAAACCCATTAGATATAACTAATAGCTAATAACCAATAAAAAGCATCACCTCATCCCTAACCGTTCCTTAGAAGTAACTACTATCCTGAAGGTGGTGTCTATTATCCTCATTTACATTTTTTACTTTGTCTACGATATATTAAATTATAGAGTATTTTGTGTGCTTTAAAAATAGGAATGGTATCAAAAAGATGGGGTTTTTTTCATTCCATATTGTTTTTGAGGTGTCTCCATGTTGGTACATGTAGGTCTAATTTATTCAATTACAGAGGTATGTAGAAATACAGTAATTTATGTATCCATTCTCCTACTGAGAGACAGTTGAGATTCTTCTTATTTTTTTGCTTCTACAAACAACGTTGCGATGAACTTCCTTGTACCTGCCTAGTATCATAGAGTCAGGAGAGGCCTCTCTGAGGATTTTCTCATTTAAGCTGATACTGGAAGGATGAGAAGCCAGCCACGTGAAGAGCTGGGATACCAGTGTTTCAGGTATCTGGAACAGTAGACAAGCCCTAACACCTTAGGGAATGGCATGTACTTGATCCAGTGAAGTTACAGTGAAGTGAATGAAGGAAAGAGTGGCAGGAGATGGAGGTGGAGAAGCAGGCAAGGACCACTGTGTTAATGGCTTTAGAGACCACACTAAGAAGTTTGGGTTTCCTTCTATATGCAAAGCCATCCAAGTGTTCTCATTTTTTCTAGGTTGGTCAGACCATACTCACAGTGAGTTCCTTCCCTCAACTTCACTATGAAAGGAGCATCTCTTAAATGAAAGCAGTTACTGCTTTTGCTCTCCATTTTGGAGGAATTGATTGTAATATCATAAAAAAAAGAAAGAAAAAATACTTTTCATTTCCTTTCCCAGACTTTTGTGTCTGAGGGGCAGCTGTATGTTTCAAAAGGAAACTACATTTGACCCTTGAACAACATGGGTTTGAAGTGCATGGGTCCACTTATATGCAGATTTTTTTTTTCAGTAAATGTTACTACATGATCCGAGGTTGGTTGAAAATCGCAGAACAGCAGATAAGGAGAAATTCCAGTTAGGGAGGGCCAACTATAAATTATACATGGATTTTTGACAGCAAGGAGGGTCTGTGTCCCTAACCCCCAAGTTGTTCAAGGGTCAACTGTATATGTATCAAATTTTCAATGTTCCATCAAAAGGGCTTATAAGGAAATGTTCTTTTTTCCCCATATTTTGCAGTCAAATTGTTCCTCATTAAAATCAGATTGACTTCATGAAAGATCTAAAGTGTTAGGTTGATTTAGGAGCTGAGGAAATATGCTGCTAGTTCTGAAATTATCTCAGGTGTGATAGAATCTGGTGATGACCAAATAGAGCAACAATTGAAGAGTGGGAATGAAAAATTAGGTATTTATGCTACAGTGCCAAACATTGTACTGTAGGCTTTAAAATGATAAATTACACTATTTCCAAAAGTTTGGGTATGAGCCATTCCTTTAGAAACTCAGCCAAACATGCTAACATTTTCTCTCCTTCCTTATTCATTTTTTCGATTAGCAGTTCCTATATTTGCTTAATTGTCTGTACTATCAGGTTGGGAGGTGCGCTATAACTTTCAGTTTTCATTTAAATTACCTCCCGATCTCCAACAATTCAAGCACATCAAGTCTCACAGTTCTATTCTTGTATTTTCACCCTATTTTCCATTAGAATATCGTTTTTAATAACCAGTACTTTTCAATTTTTAAAGATACGTATTCAGACTCACAGAAATTTCATTAATATCTAACCCGATGGATGCCGGTGAAAATTCCTCTTTTCTAAAACAACCCCCATCCACCCATTACTTTTTTTTATTTGCAAATTGGTTGTAATTTCTCTAGGTAGAATCTTACTGCCAAATAGAATGAATACCAAGAGGCATGGTGTATAACTGTGTTTAATAAATGCAATAAGGCAGAGTTAAAATCCCATCAACATCACACAGAATCAGAATGTGAGTATTAGAAAAGACCTTAAGGACCATCTTGTACATCTTGTGTGTATGTGACCACCACGGCGTTTTAAGTGAAGTCAATAGTTTTCAGAAGAGGAAAAAGAACCTTCAGTAAAACAAATCAAAACAACTGCAAAAAAAAAGGTAACATTCTAACTAACTTAGAAACAATGTGTTTGTTTCCTGAGGTAGCAGCATAGGGATGAATCTTAGGGAGGTTATCTGCCCTCCAGCAACTGTACCTGTGTGTGTGGGGGTGGGAGTGTAAGTAATCTAATGTCTTTTGCTGAGTACTATGATGGTATTGTTTGTGTAAATGTGCTTTAGGATCACAAAAGAGGGAGCAAGTGATTAATTACACTCCAAAAGTTACACCCTCAAAAGACAGGTGAATGGTCTTCAAGAACGACTAAGAATTACACAAGTGGACAAGAATGAGAGTATTTTAACCTTAGGGAACAGCATGTGCATCTCTTACACCTAAGAGTTACAGATAAGAATCTGCAAATAGATGTTTGAAAAGGGTCGCAGCAATTGACGCTTTTAAACGGTTGCACATTAAAATCACTTAGGAAGCTTTTAAAAATCCTGAAGCCCAGACCAATTAAAGTCGAATGTATTGGGGGTAGGGGTGGCATAAATATTTTTTAAAGCCACCCACCCCTCCACCGCCCAAGATTCCAACGTGCAGGCAAGGTTGAGAATCGCCGCTTTAACGCAGGAAGCAAAATTATTAAACGTGAATTATGAGGGGAGAAAAAGTGGCAGTAGGGCACAGAAGATGAACTGAAAGTCCTTGGAAGGCAGGGCGGCTACTTCAAGGGCAGGGACAAGAACCAAGTGGGAGAATCAGCGGTAGAGGATTTAAGGGCTGTTTCCGTGGTAGAACTGCCAGGATTTGGGGGTCGGTAAAGAACTCAGCATATATTCAACTCCGTTAAAGTGAGGTTATTCTGCCAGTGGCCCTGCTCCTACCCCTAATCAGATTTTCTCGAATCTTTTCCCACAGTTTAAAAAAAAAAAAAATGACGGAAACGTCTTCTATCCCACGAAAGGCGCATGGGCAGACTGTGGGCGGGGCAAAGATCTGAGAAGTCAGAAGCACGCAGCCGCAACAATTTGCGAGTCCAGAACCACAAGTCACAAACATCTGGGATAGGGTGGCCTCCCGATCGTGTTGCACCCACCTGGGGAGCGTTGATCGACACCTCAGCGCAAATTGGAGGCTTTTAAATCCCAGAGGGCGGAGAGGGCAAGGGCGCGGCAACTGCTGACGTTCGCACCGGCCCCGCCCTCACATCCACTTCCGGGGGCGCCCGGCCCCCGCTTCCGCTTTTCCCGCCAGCGCGCCGGCCCCGCCCCACTCCCACGCGCCCCCCAGCGTCCGGGCGCCCAACAGCAGGGAGAAAAGGCACAGGTTGCTGTCGGAAGTTCCCCTTTGGCTCCCTTTCAGTACTGCCTAACAACTTCCGCTTTGGGCAGTCAACAACATGGATGCTGCGGCTGCCTGGCGGAGCTGCATCTGATCGGTTGCGGGAGCGCAGCTTTTCTGCGGCGCCCGCCCCGCTTCCCCGCCCTCCCTCCTCCCCCCCTGCCCCCTCCCTCCCCGCCCCTTGCTCCAGTCCCTGGAGCCGGCGGGCTTGTCGCTACATGGGGGCGGGCCTCCGCGGCCGGCGCACGGCTTCCTGTTCAGAGGCGGCCTGGCGGTAGTAAGCGGCGGCGGCGGCGGCGGCGGCGGCGGCGGCGGCGGCGACGACGACTCCGCCCGCGCCCACATCGGCGCGGTGACCGAGCGCCCGGGAGGGAGACTCGAGGTCCGCATCTTGTGCCGCTGCGCCAAGCCCGGTTCTGCGCCGCGATGGCCCCAGTGCAGCTGGAGAACCAGCTGGTCCCGCCCGGAGGCGGCGGAGGGGGCAGCAGCGGCCCCGCGTCAGCCCCGGCGCCTCCTCCTCCGGGAGCCGCCGTGGCGGCGGCCGCTGCGGCGGCGGCTAGCCCTGGCTACCGGCTAAGCACCCTCATCGAATTTCTGCTGCACCGGGCCTACTCGGAGCTCATGGTGCTGACTGATCTGTAAGTGCCGCGAAATCCACGCCTGCTCCCCAGCCCCCCCCTTCCCGCCCAGCCGGCTGAGAGGTTCGCACCTCCTTCTCCCCAAAAGGCTGCTGCTTTCTCCTCTTTGCTGGACTGCTTAGTCTAGAATTTTTGAACTCTTGGGGCCCAGCGGAGGTGGAGGAGAAGCTTTGCGTTTGGGGTCTTTCTGGAGATGAAGCAGCCGAGACTTGTGAATTATGCACGTTGTTAGACTCCCTGAAAAGCCAGTCCTTGGAATTTTTGCTCGATTTGCCAGCTGAACCCTATTGATTTCTTGGTTGGAAGCTTTCTAGCCCAGACCCCAAGATTACGGTTTAGGAATACATACTATTCGAGTTACAAAAAAACCCCCCCAAAAAACCCAAAGGTGAGAAATTGTTTTACAGCTTCTTACGGTACATTTTAAATGTGGGTTGTAATTACTCCTGACAAAGTTTGAACTCAGGAGATGTATTGTGTATAAAATAATGTGAAATTTTGGATTCCAAGTTTGTTTGTTTTTCTGGAACGTTTGGGACTGAAGTCTTCACGCATTTAGTGTAAGGTTGTTTTGTAACTAGCCTGCTGTTATTGTCTCTTGGGGTATGAACGGAGTTTGTAAATCACCAAGTTACCGGGTGAAATGCCTTGCGACATGATTAGGGTGTTAATCTCTTCAGAATAGGATCGGAATACACTGTAAAGATTTTCACGTGTGTGAAGAAACTAAAATTTAGGGGTATATATACTTGAATTGCTGTTTTACACTTTTAAATTCATGTTCAGAAAAAGTAAGAGTTACTAGTTTTCATCTAGATTCGTTTTTATCTTTTATCTATTGGTAGGCTCCAGATCAGTGTATTCAGTTGAAATACACGAGTATGTAGGTATTAGGCTGTGCAGTGTCACAGTACTTTGTTGCTAGAGACTGTTAAAATATTTTTTTTTGCAGATGACTTAAAGAATTAGAATAGGCTCCACTTATTCCTGTAAAACATCATTCTGAGAATTTTGATACACTGTACTTTACAGAAAGAAGCCTCCCCCCCCCGCGCCCGTGTAATGAGAAACTTAAATAGCTGTCATGATGAGGGATTATTGTGGTAATATACTTCTCTGCACCATTAGTTGTTGGATTTCATAAGAATTTGAGTATCCATGAGAAGATATCATGTACCCGTCCTATGTAGAGCTATGGGAAACTGTTGAAAACTGCCGCCGTCAGTGTTTGTGTAATTTGTATAATTTGTTTCTCCATAGGGCATTTGTAGCACTTCTTTGAATTGTGTTGTTGTTACTGTTTCAGGACTTAGTTATGAAAAGAAACTTTTTTTTTTTTTTTTTTTTTTTTTGCTGTACGCGGGCCTCTCGCTGCTGTGGCCTCTCCCGTTGCGGAGCACAGGCTCCAGATGCGCAGGCTCAGTGGCCAGCCATGGCTCACGGGCCCAGCCACTCCGTGGCATGTGGGATCTTCCCGGACCGGGCACGAACCCGTGTCCCCTGCATCGGCAGGCGGACTCTCAACCACTGCGCCACCAGGGAAGCCCGAAAAGAAACATTTTATTGCTGTAGAATAAGTATATAGTTTTATACTTCATCCTGCACCCTTTATAGGTTGATGATTCCCATACTTATTTCTCCAGCACAGGCGCCTCCACTGAACTGCAGACTCTGTATCCAGGTGCCTACGTTTAAGTACCTAATGGGCAAGTTCTGGACCAAGTCCAGAACCAAACTGCTGATTCCATTCGATGCCCCCAAAACTTTCCTATCTCATTAAATAGTACCTCCATTCTTCCTTTCGATGCTTTTAGGCCAGAAATTTTGGAGTAATTCTTGGCTCCTCTTTCTTCCAATCCCACACTCAGTACATTAGCAAGTCTTGTCATCTCTGACTTCAGAATCTGACCACTTTTCAACGTTTCCATCAAGTGTTAATCCTTTGCTCGTGTTACTGCAGTAGTCTGCTAACTGTGGCCTCTGCTGCTACCCTTGCCCCTCTACGGTTTTTCCTCCATAAAATAGCCAGGATGATCCTTTTTTTTTTTTTTTTTTTTTGCGGTACGCGGGCCTCTCACTGTTGTGGCCTCTCCCGTTGTGGAGCACAGGCTCCGGACGCGCAGGCTCAGCGGCCATGGCTCACGGGCCCAGCCGCTCCGCGGCATGTGGGATCTTCCCGGACCGGGGCACGAACCCGCGTCCCCTGCATCGGCAGCCGGACTCTCAACCCCTGCGCCCATCAGGGAAGCCCCAGGATGATCCTTTTAAAACTTATTTGCTCACAACTTTCCCGTGGTTCCCCATCTCACTTAGAGTAAAAACTTTTTATAGTCACCTATATAGAGAGTGACCATAAAATTTATGGTCCAAGTCAGGACACTTTTGAGCATGAAAGGTGGTGCTATTAATAGCAGTGGCAGAACGACAGGCATAAACCGGGACTATCTTGAGCAAACCAAGACTGTGGTCTACCTTTAATATCCTACATGATGTGTCTTCTCTCCCTTACCTCTTTAACTTCATTTCTAATACTCTCCTTGCTTCTTCTGTTTCAGTCACGCTATTCTTATTGATCTTTCTTGATAGGGTCAGGCACACTCCACCTGCGAGCCTTTGCTCTTCTCGCAGAAATCTGTGTGGCTTGCTTTCACATTTCCTTTAGGTCTTTGTTCAGATGTAACTTATCAGAAAGACTTTTTGGTGATCACCCATGAGAAGTACTCTGCCCCTTCAACCTATCCTTCTTACTCACTGCTTTGTTTTTCTGCAGCACTTACTGTTTGTCGTCTGTCTCCTCCTCACTGGAAGTTCTATGAGGACAGGGATTTTGAGTTGTTTGCTACCTCCCCCAGGGCTTAGAACAATAACTGTTCTAAGTCAGGGCACCTGTCATTGTAGACCTGGGGAATTTAAGGGGAAAATTCACTGTTGCTCTTGATACATAGGTATATAAAATAACTTTTTTCTCTTTTGATTTGTGGTAACCAAAATTGGTTTAGGAATATACCTTGGAAGTTCCTAAATCATGTATTTTTCCTTGTTCCAGGTAAAAACTGCCAGGATTAATGTATTAATATAAAACCAGTGTTCAAGGTATACTTTGAGTCTTATTTCTGCCACATTTGATGCTTGTCTGTGGACTATTGAAAGTAAAAAAGGTGGTTTGTTTTTGGCCCCAGATTTCTATTTTTTTTTCCTTTTGCTTGTTCATTTCCTCCCCCGACGCATGTAATACATGCTTTCATTTTAGAGTTTACATTCTGCTGTGATTTTTTAGAGACTTAGGTTCTTCCTTTTAAAAACCTCTTTTAATTAAAATCAGAAAATGCTAGGATCTCAGTCATGTAAACTTGTCTTAAAACGCTTTGGTGTAAACAAGGTTTCTGTGACTTCCTCCAAAGATTCGCCCTTTAGGGTTGGTTTTTGCCCCAAGTGGTGGATTTGTCATCCATAAAGGAATTTTAAATAGATTAGGAGGAATTGGGGGGGGAGGGATGTAGGCAGCAAAGCCTGTCCTTTGTCCCTGAAATGACACCACCTCTGGCAAGAGATGATCCTTTTAGGGTCTCTTGGGGGGGGGCGGGCGGCGGCTAGAACAATGATTCCTATTCTTTCTACCCGCAAAGGCTCTACTCTTCTGTTTTTCTCCCTCTCTCACATACAAGTATCCATGGTTCTCATTCTCTCCCTCTCTTGAGGACAGGGGAGTCTTCTCAAGGAGTGTTTTCCGGATCTTTCACAGGTATAGGAACTTCCCAGTAGCTGCTTTTACTTGCAGTCTTATAATAAGGCCTTAATTTTTGCTTCATCCTCTGATCTGCTGGCCCTTCTAGCTCCTATCTAGTTTCTTGTATCACTTGGATCATAACTTGAGCTTCCATCCCATTGTCTACCCGAAGAATTGTAGGTAACTCTAAGTCAGAGCTCATTTTAATAGTTTCCCTTCCTTGTACCTCGAATCTCTGGCGGTGGTTTTAGTTTTTCTGCACTTGTGGCATGTCGGGGGGAAGAGGGTCTAAGCGGTTCAGTGTGTATTCTTCAAGAGCCTATTAGATGTAGGGGAGGCTTTAGAGTTCAGGCTGTTGAATCTTGGACCATAGGATAGAGGTTTACAGAATGTGGTGATTCAGGAAGCAAATCAGGATCTTTCTAAGCATCGGTGGACGTGAGAGTGTTAAATGGTATAATTTCAGGGAAAAGGGTGACATTGGTTGCTGGCTTTCGTACTGGAGAACTAGCAAAAAAGAGATCAAAACCTCACTGGAGCTGTTTAAAAGTAATCATTTGCATCTAACCAAGCAACATCATAATTACTGTACGTCCCTTGGCTGACGCTGGCCCTTTTGTGTGCCTAGCTTCTAGTTTTGCCCACCATAACAAAACATGGGGGGATTAGTGCTTGGAAGCAAGGTTCCATTGAATATGGGGAGGCTGGCAACTAAGTAGTACCTTGCAACCATGATCATTTTGGTCTTAAAAGAATATTTTCTCTGACTCTCTATGATGTAGTGTGCTAAGGTAAGACTTGGTCTTTTTAAATGTTTGAGGTTCATGCAGTATCTTTTGAAGCACTTTGAATGGAGAGAAATGTTCCTTTGTTAGTTTTTCCTTTGTAGCTATATTGCCGGAAACTCATAAAATAAAAAAGAGTAGGGAGCCACACAAGCCTGTAGTGTCTATTCATCCAGTTTTTCTGAAATACTAAGGTATTTAATAAGTCAAAGTAAAGACCATTATCATATTTTAATGAAGGTGTGCATGTATTTAGTCAGTTTCTTTTTTTTTTCTTCTTAGACTGCCAAGGAAATCTGATGTGGAAAGGTGAGTATGAAAAAAACCTTAAATCTGTGTCTGTGTTGATATATCTATGAGTATGTGTGTGTGTGAGTGAGAGAGAAAGTGGCGGGGCGGGGAGGTATGTGTAGGTATGGGTGGTAGAGTTGTGGACCAGGAACATAGGCGCAGAGAGCCTAGGGTGACTTCACACCATTTGTTTAAGGAGCCCTGGGAAATATAATTTCCTCATCCTTGACAATTCTTGGTATGAGGGCAGCTCTGGACCTTCTCTTCTAGAAATCTTTATTGAATCACTGACCGGGTCAAGTGCCTGAGGGGGTAGGAAGATGTAGAAAATCAGAACTAAATGGAGAAAGCTGAGGAAGAGACTGACTTTAGAAAGTTTGCTGCTAATTTATCATTTGCTGCAATGATGCTATTAGAGATCTATAGAGAGTGGACATTTGTCTACTGCTATTGCTGTTTTATAGTTAAGAGAATTTTGATTCAGTTGGAGTTTGGGGCTTAAGACATTTCTAAATGCTAGTATGTTTCCATAGTCCAAAGGAACAAGATAAATTAAGCTTTCAAAGAAATTAGGTGAGGGAGATTTAAACTGTGGCTACAGTATAGGCTACTTGACTCTATATTTGGAACTACTTATGCTCCTTGGTTCATCTTTTTGTTAAATACCAAGTCACTAGGGCGGACTTTAGCATTTATTAGTGACTATGCTCCACTCCCTACCCCCAGTGACCTTTCTGAGAGAGTTAGACATAGATCGAAAAGATAGAAGTGGAAGAGACAATTGAAGCATACCTGTATTATGGTTTGGCTGGTCCGTTTTTAAGGAAGGAAATGAAAATCAGGATTTGAACAAAAATAAACAGATGGGACCTAATGAAACTTAAAAGCTTTTGCACAGCAAAGGAAACCATAAACAAGACGAAAAGACAACCCTCAGAATGGGAGAAAATATTTGCAAATGAAGCGGCTGGCAAAGGATTAATCTCCAAAATTTACAAGCAGCTCATGCAGCTCAATATCAAAAAACAAACAACCCAATCAAAAAATGGGCAGAAGACCTAAATAGACATTTCTCCAAAGAAAATATACAGATTGCCAACAAACACATGAAAGAATGCTCAACATCATTAAATCATTAGAGAAATGCAAATCAGAACTACAATGAGGTATCACCTCACACCAGTCAGAATGGCTATCATCAAAAAATCTAAAAACAATAAATACTGGAGAGGGTGTGGAGAAAAGGGAACCCTCTTGCACTGTTGTTGGGAATGTAAATTGATACAACCACTATGGAGAACAGTATGGAGGTTCCTTAAAAAACTAAAAATAGAACTACCATACGACCCAGCAATCCCACTACTGGGCATATACCCTGAGAAAACCATAATTCAAAAAGAGTCATGTACCACAATGTTCATTGCAGCTCTATTTACAATAGCCAGGACACGGAAGCAACCTAAGTGTCCGTCAACAGATGAATAGATAAACAAGATGTGGTACATATATACAATGGAATATTACTCAGCCATGAAAAGAAACGAAATTGAGTTATTTGTAGTGAGGTGGATGGACCTAGAGTCTGTCATACAGAGTGAAGTAAGAAAGAGAAAAACAAATACCGTATGCTAACACATATATATGGAATCTAAAAAAAAAAAAAAAAGGTTCTGAAGGACCTAGGGGCAGGACAGGAGTAAAGACGCAGACTTAGAGAATGGACTTGAGGCCAAGGGGAGGGGGAAGGTTAAGCTGGGACGAAGTGAGAGAGTGGCATGGACATATATACACTACCAAATGTAAAATAGATAGCTAGTGGGAAGCAGCCAGGGAGATCAGCTCGGTGCTTTGTGACCACCTAGAGGGATGGGATAGGGAGGGTGGGAGACGCAAGAGGGAAGAGATATGGGGATATATGTATATATATAGCTGGTTCACTTTGTTATAAAGCAGAAAGTAACACACCATTGTAAAGCAATTATACTCCAATAAAGATGTTAAAAAAATATATTTGACACCAGCCAAAAGTAAATAAAATACCCACAATGCATTCATTTGGGGAAGAAAAAAAAAAAGAAAATCAGGATTTGTTCTGTCCACTCTGGGGTAGGAAGGGAAACTGGGCCTTGGAAAACCAACTCATGCTGCCTATCACTTGGGACAGCGTGGTGTCAAGAAAAAACCGTATTAAAATAGTTTACAAAGGGGGATGTCTCCTTTCCAGTAGAGGAGCTCCTCTGGCAACAGAATTAGTAATATACAAATATGTTTACTCTGTGAGAGAAGAGACCTCACATCCTCTGTAAGCCGTTGCTGAGTTAGAATGACAGCACTGAGGCTCCTAGCACTGAGGTGACTGCCAGATCTTAGTGTACATTTAACATTTCTGCTGTGTTCCAGTCTTGCCTGTGATGCTCTCTGCTTGTTTTATCTCTAAGGATCCTTCACAGACCCTGGCAAAGAGTCATAATTGTATCAGTGTCCTTGATTCTTCTCTTTCTACCACCAATAATCATATTGCAGGCTGAACCTTAAGGAAGTCTTTCAGGTTGTTTGTGGGGTATGTATGCTCTCAATAGGATCTAGACTCTGTGGTCTTCAGTTAGGATTATGCTTCAGCAGAAACTTTCATTTTGGCGCATTGCATCATGGTATTGCTGTTGGTGAGATACAGAGGTGTGGGTCGGATCTACAGGTCAGTGAACAGCTGTAACAAGATTAATATGTCAGAGTCCACTTGGAGGGAGGTTGGTGTCTTGCTGGGGCCTGTCATCAGTCCTGGCCTGTCGAATATTTTTGTGTGTGTCATAAGGTAAACCATGAAAGGTATGATTATCAGTTTTGTAGCCGACATGAAGTTGAGAGGTCTAGCTAACACGCTGATTGACAATGTAAAGCTTTTAGTAAAGCTTTTAAGCCTTTATGAGGAGATGATAAAAATACTGATGAGTATGGGGAGAAAAAGCATTGTAGTGGGTATAGTATAAAAATAGATATGGACAGACCTTTTAGCTTTTATTTTTAGTACTTTGTTATTGAAATTAGTTTGGTCAAGAGTTGCATAGTTAAGCTCTTTATTCAATTTTATAAATCATGCTCTTGCAAGATGGGAAATGGGCCCTTGCCTTTGTAGAAATAATACAGTTTCAGGTTTTGGTAAAGAGCTATTTCACTTCCTTTCTCTTACCAGAAAGGTTACTAATTCATAATTTCAACTTCAAACCATAATTTGGTCCCCTTTGTGACCCAGTTAACTTCTATATAATAATTTTATATTTGTGAATTTAGTATATTTTAGTAAACAACTTTTATTGCAGTATAAAATTAATTTGAAAATGTGATTCATTGCTTAAGCATTCTATTGGAGATGTTACTCTGAGGTAGAAAATGAAGTATATGCAGGTGGTATACAAAATGTGACAATAATTCATATTTAAATAAATATTTTAGGTGGTTCATTTCATTGTAATGGTTGTAAACAAAGACTGATTCATATTTTAGCTCAGATAAAATAAATTGTGAAATACTCCTTCAAATTTGTTGGTTCATTAAGAGTTGTTTTGTTTTATTTTAAAGGAAAATAGAAATAGTGCAGTTTGCTAGCCGGACACGCCAACTCTTTGTTCGATTATTAGCTTTAGTAAAATGGGCTAATAATGCTGGCAAAGTGGAAAAATGTGCGGTGAGTTAAACTTTTGACTTTATTTTATATAAAATAACTTTTTTGGAATGTTAACTTGTAATAGGCATAATTTCTAATTTTAGCTCTAACTTATATCTGCT
Organism: Pseudorca crassidens; assembly: GCF_039906515.1. NCBI lineage: Eukaryota > Metazoa > Chordata > Mammalia > Artiodactyla > Delphinidae > Pseudorca > Pseudorca crassidens. The sequence goes on from NC_090317.1 coordinate 97,606,371, forward strand.
GATACGTTTTGGGATACATTACTTATGTGAGTAATCATTATTTCTGTATGATACTGTATAGTATATATCTGTAGAAACTTAGTATTTGTTTATGGAAACCTAATCAGAAAAAAGAGTAGGCCATATCTGGAGATGTCATTACGCTAGAAGACATTAAATATGAGACTGGACCTAAAGGGGGAAGTGGTTAGCTTACATTCGTATGCTTCCTTAGAGTTTGCAAAGTATTCCCTAAATTTGCCTATTGATTTCTTGACAACCCTTTGAGAATGGCAGAGTCAGTCTTTTCTTATTTTACAGATGAGGAAATAAGGTTCCTCGAAGTTAAATGGCTTTTTCAAGGCCCCAGAGCTGATGATAGCACTTATCTGTCCCTTCG